>NC_064433.1:85886440-87093940 GCF_023343835.1 Lagopus muta
CAAAACACAATTTCCCTCTTGTACCCCAATAACCTGACTTTGTGCTCCTGGGTTATTTCAGTAGTCTCCTGTTCACCGCATCTTGCCTACCCAAAATCAGCAGACTCCCTCCAGCCCAAGCAGGCTCCAACTTCTTTCCAGCAGAAACCTCCCTCTGGTTCAGAAGGCTGCACCTGGCTGTATGGGCAGGGAGCCCTCCTCTCAGTCCCATAGCCTTCCCACCATCTGCAGCCCCATGAGGGGAGACAATCTTTTTCCCAGCAGCAGGCAAGTGAAAGTGAGCTGAGAACAGATGAAATGAATGCCATCCATCAAAGAGATTTATGTCTGACAAAATGAAATCAGTTTATTTCACTCTTTTTAGCTTCTACAACATTGTGGTAAGCTTGCTGGTTTTTTGAGCTGCAGTGGGTGGAGAGGCTTTAGATAATTCTGGAGGTTCCCTGAATCGACATAACAGGAAAATGAATATCAAACAAGGCAAACATAATTTTTTTCCTCTGAACATACTTCAGTGTTCCTCATTTTGCATTAAATGAACAGATTAGCAGAAACCTGAAGTCCAATCTGAATGAATCAAGCACAACTGACAACTGCAGTAAAAACCCAGCTCCTAAATCAGCTTTATTCTTGTTACTAGAGCTTAAAGGCCCCAGCTGAGAAGCTAAAGACATTGTACAACCACACGGTAAGAGATAGTTCCTGCCTCAGAAAGCTTGCAGTTGAAACAGATGAAATATTGTTGAGCATAGCACTATTACTCTCCGATAGAAAGACTGAATTTTACTGACACACTTCCTAGCTCAAGGTCAGAGAAGGAGTGTGATGAAACTGGAAACTGAACCAAAATCTTCTGAGTCTCACACTAGTGCCTGAGCCAGAAGACAATCCTTCAAACCATGCAGAACATTGCCATTTGTTTTCATATGAAATGCTTTCTTTCATGCCGCTGGTTCTTCAGCACCTTTTTGTGTGCCATTCCATCTCTGCCACACAGTATTCCTCCTGTAGGTGTTCTTCTGGCAAATAGAGCAGCTATTAAAATAAGCCAAATGCATCTCTCCTCTCTGTAAGCAGTTTTCATAAGAAAAAGCTTTTGATAAAAATAACTTGCACCAAATAGTCCTGCAGTCCTCTTCCCCCAGAATACTGCCTTCCCCATTTGTGTCCTTTCTTTGCTTTCTGCAATCTTACAATGTCAAAGTCTGTACAAATATGAAATATTTGGGGCATATTTTTGAAAAAACAATCAGAGGTAGTTGCTGTAAATAAATTTTCTTAATGTGATTCTTCATTGTTGAAATCTTTTTTCTCCCAAATGTAAAAAAAAGAGCAAGATAAACCAACGACATTGTGTAACATGAACTTTATATCCTTCTTCTTCTGATCAGGTTTTAGGTACTGCATATATACAGTGAACATAGTGAACATAGAGTTTATCTTTACTTTTAATGCACTAAAAAAAAAAAAAATAGCAGGATTGGCTGCCAGAATCAGTTTCCAAAATGAAGTGATGTTATCAGAGATAAAAAAATGAGAGCCTTTTAACGCTGTCTGCCTTCCATATTCCTTTCTGTTTTGACAGGGCTTTATGTGCCCTTTCCATAGAAATATTAATGAATTCTTGCAGGTGTAAGATATACGGTATGAATTAAAGAATAATACTACATGCAGCTTCTTGAAATCAATACTGAAATTCACAGTGTTACTTCCATCTCAAAACATGGACAACTGTGAAATAGTATTTGCTAATCAAATATTAAATCATCCTTCTTTTTCTTCTCTTAAGGAAGAGAGACGTATTTGTTCAAAACAAGTCTAGTGGCAACTGGCTAAGATAAGAGGAGCATTCATTAAAGAATTTTTGGGGAGGCTGAACTGAATGAAGTAAATGAACTTAATTGACTTGTCTGCGTACCTAACAAATATTTATCTTCCTCTCCCATAATTGTTGTAGCAGGCTTTCTGCCTAGTAAGGAAAGCCTAGAAAGCAGATATAGGGAATCTTGACGGCAACAAATTTTATTAAATAAAGATAAAATGGAATGGGCTTCAGTTGTTTCTAGACTTATTTGTTGTGGGGAGACTTATCTAAAAGGAATATTTTATCAGTTGGAGTAGTCTTGAAAAATGAGGTTATATCTTTTTATGTTAAATCTGTATTTAAAAGCAAAGTCATTTGCTTGCTCTTCTTGTGTAAGATTTAGGAAGAAAGGGGAGAGGTTTTTGGAGGTAATTAAAAATAACCAATTCAGCAGCTATGTGTGGTGCCAGGGAAATGTCAGGTTATAAATCTGTCTCAAGCAAAGTTAATAAGGTGGTAAAATCCCAGTTGTAGATTTAACACAGAGACAACAAAACAAGACCATCAGGATTTAGTCAGCTCATCCTTCACAGAATCACAGAATTGTAGGTGCTGGAAGGGCCCTCTGGATGTCATCAAGTCTGACTCCTGGCTAAAGCAGGTTCTCTAAAGCAGGTTGCACAGAAAAGTGTCCAGGTGAGTTTTGCCTGTCTCCACAGAAGGGGTCTCTACCATCTATCTGGGAAGCCTGTGCCAATTCTCGAAGTAAAGAAGTCCTTTCTCACATTCTATGGAACTTCCTGTATTCCAGTTTATGCCCTTTGTCCCTTGTCTTGTCACTGGACACCACTGAAAAGAACCTGGCTCCATCCTATTGACAGCTGTCTTTTAGATATTTAGCATTGATAAGAACTCCTCCCACAGAAACAATGCATAAATAGACATTTACTTTGCAGAAGTGATCATAAAATTTAATTTCAATTCTCGCTGTAAACGAAATGCTGTGGTTTCAATTGTTTGAATCTCTGCCTTAAGGTAGCCAGGTGCCCTGAATTTAATAAATGATAGCATTGAACTTCCTGAGATTTTTTTTCTAGAATTTTGTAGACCTATCTGTCACCCAGCTATGTGGAAAAACTGGAAACCTTTTAGCTTTTGCCATTTTTTAGATTTTGAGCATCCAGCTCATCGCATAACCAGCATAACCAATCTTTCAAGGTAACTGTAATGATAAACAGTAAGTTACGAATACATCAATTATGCAGCCCTTTTTAATCACAGTGAATTCTAATCACGTTTCAGAAGCATGAAGTCCAGCCATAGAGCACTCTCAAATAGAAAAAAAAAGAAAAAAAAAAAAGAAAAAAAAATCCACTATGTAAATTGATTTCTGTAAATACATCACCTCCCCTAGGCACAGTGTCCCAGGTGGCCATGATAGGACCACTTCATTTATTTTTACCAAATTCCCCATGCTGCAGGCTCCATTTAGCAGGTCACTGGGTCCAGCCTTGTCCACAAGCATGACTGCAGGGAGCAGTGACAACAGAGTTCAGCAGCTTCCCAGTACGAGCACAGACTGGCCTTCCTACCAGGCAACATCGAAGCGATTCAGCTCAGTGACCCGGGAAAATAAGCAGTGGTCCTGGCTCTGTTCCAGGAGTGGGACAGATAATGCTTGTGGGATTTTGGTGAAGCATGAAGAAAACTAGTTGCATGTCAATCAACTTTTTTGACACCTTGGGGCTATTATCTATTATGCTATCTAAAAGAATGAAAAGGAACTCTTTTCTACTCTGTCGCTTTCCACTTCTTGTATGCTAATGTGAAAGATTGGTGCATCCCTAATTTCATTATTTTCAAAAATAGAAGAGGAAGTGGAGAGAGAGCTGAAATCTGTTATTTTTTAAATTAGTAATTCCTTCAGTAACTTGCTTCATCTGGTCTTCCTACATTCTTACCTAGTTTCTGTCAGTGTATTTGTTGTTGATGATAATGTATCTAAGCATACAATTAACAATATCAAAAACAGAGTAAGATTAAGTGTTGATTTTCCTCCATGGATTGAAGTTCACCTCTACTGTTTAAAATGAAGGATCTGACAGCATCAAATTGTATTTAAAAGGATGCTCGTACAGATGCTGTTACCAAAGATCTAGGTGTGAATGATGGGCATGTCAGCACTTTTCATCAGATTTGCTTTTGATTTTAATTTGAGCTAGGATTAAATTAGCTTGTAATTTACTAATGAAAATTTAAAAATACTAAACCTTGTATTCTCTTTTGTGCCTTGGTAGTGCTTCAGAAGGGAATAGCAGCTGTCTTCAGAGAGAACAAACATTATTCCTACTGCTGCTTAAGAACTGACCTTCCCATTTCTGTGCTGTTCGTTGTATCTTAGTCTATGATTTCCACTCTTCTCTGTAGTCATTTCTGTTATGTCCAGGGTTTCTGCTCTTCTAGCCTTCCTCTTCTTCCAAGCAGGAATTGGTTCATATAATCCTCTTTTAAAATGTTGTCAAGAAGTTGGAAAGCCTCTTTAGGAGTGGCTTCTAGAGAGCTGCTCTGAGGAAATCAGTACAGTTCTAGGCCAAGTGTTACTTCTCAGTTCTTCTGAATCAAAGACTACTTAAGTCAAAATGTTACCCTTTCTCACATGCCACTGCTTTGTGAACATTTTAGTAATAATGGTCTTTCTTCCCATATTTGTCTGTGTTTCATCTGCTTTTTTTGTGTGTTGTTGCTGTATATCTGTTCTACAAATATCAACTGGTGTTTCAGCCGCCAGTGGCTAAGTGATGTCATTCTCAGCAATATTCTCCAGGATTCAAGTGTTTTCACTGTGTCTTAATTTAGTAAATGTCTTCCAGTTTAGATAAATCGGAATAGCAGCTGGAGTCAAACTGTACACATTGTCAAGAGTGTTGATTCATGATTATCGATCACTGCATCCTTTCTTATTGTTGCTTTCCTTCTTACTGCTGAAATATTCCTCTATAACCTAAAAATAACCTAAAGTCATGAAAAATGTGCCTGTGTGAACAATCCCTGTGAAAAGACTGGACAATTAATAGGAGAATGGTTATATCTTTCTGGACAAGTTGTCCAACTGTGAGATGAAAGGTTTCATGTTATAGTGGCGGAAGAAATGGCTGAACAGTAGAACTCCAAGGGCTGTAGCATATGCCACTACATCTGGCTTACAGCCAGTCACTAGCAGTGTTCTCTAGGGCTCAGTTTTAGGGCTGGTTCTTTTCAATGTTTTTATCAGTGATTGGGGGGAGTTCAATGCATGGTAAGGTTGCTGATGATACTAAATTGGAAGGTGCTGCTGACTCTTTGAATGAGAGGCTTTGCAGAGTCTGTCTTTGTACACTGGAGCACTGGGAAATCATGAACAGCATGGAATTCAACAAAAGAAAGAGCCAAGTGCTCTACCTGGCACAGAGTAATGCTAGACACAGGTGCAGATTGGGAGATGAGTGGCTGGAGAGTAGCTGTGCAGAAGGAGGCTGGATGTGCTTGTGACAGCATGCTCAACATGAGCCAGCAGTATGCGCTGGCAGCTATAAAGGCAAACTATATTCTGGAGTGCATTTAACACTGCATGGACAGCTTGGACAATAGAGGTGATTTTCCCATTATATTTCGTGTTGGCGTGACCTCACCTTGAATATTTCATGCATTTCTGGTATTCTCAATATAAAAGGTTGTTAAGGTCCTTGAAAGTATCCAGAGGAGGACAGCAGATGTGGTAGGAGGGTTAGAAGATGCATCCTGTCTTGAGGTTGGGCTTCGGCTGTCCAGTCTGGAGAAGACGAGGCCAAGAGGAGACCTCATTGTTCTCTGAAGGACCCTGAGGAGGAGATGCAGAGGGAGGAAACTGATGGTAGGATGGGAGAACATTGCAGGACAGTTCCAGGAAAGCTTCAGACCAGATGTTTGGAAAAATCTCAGGTGGTCAGACACTTCCAAGCAAAGTAATTTTTTGCCCATATCTGTCAGTGTAGAAGAAGTGCTGAGTCTTTCAATAACGTGCTTTAACTTTTGACTAGTCCCGAGGTGGTCAGGTCAGACGATCTCTGCAGTTCCTTTCCAACTGAATTGTTCTGTTCTGTACATGGCCTTCAGGGCTTGGATTAGGTATCTTGTAATTGAAATCCAGACAGATTATTCATTAATAAATCACCAGGGTAAATTTTGGTGGAATAAGGTTTTAAAGTAGAAGTTCTTTGAGACAGTGCCTATTTTTTTCCCATATCTTCCATTATGTTTGTTTGTTTTGGCAGTGCATACATAAAGACATATGTATAATTCACAACATGATTTTTTCAGGCTTTTGCTTGCAAATGTTCTATAATGGGCCTCATGCTGGTTTACATTTTAAAAATAAAATAAATATTTTGAACTGACTTTGATCTCATTCACGTAACTATTTTGAAGAAAATGTTTCTAGGATATTTAGGACACAGATTTACTCTCTTTGCATGCTGTCTGTAATGACCCAGTAGACCAGAACATCTTCAGAAGAGCTGTCACAATCTATCAAGTCAATGATCTGTGAAATATAAATTCTCTATGGAAATTGTTATGGGCCATTAAGTAAATAATAGTACCTATTTTATAAACTCTATATTAACTATATATTTATTACAGAAGACCGAACTGATATGATAAAATAAAAACCAGCCTAAGCCTCCAGCTAAAACTTAAACCTCTCCAATTGTGAAAAAAAGTGTTATTGAATTTTGTTACACACATTCTTTTTATGTGCCTGTAGTGCAAAATGGTGTACAATTGGTGTAAAATTCCAGAGTATTCATATGGACATTTTTTTCCATGGCATTTCAGTCTAGTTTTGAAAGCTAATTTTGACAGCCACATAGATGAAAAAGCTCAATGCCTTAAAAGAGCCTATTCCACTGAGCTGGAGGAAGCGTGTCTTGAAATATGCACAAAATTCCAAAATAAAATAATTTTTAAAAAAATTGCACTGAATTCTCTATGAGATTTCTGGAAAGTGTTAGTTTTGAGAATACAATTCCAAGTGCTATGTTGGAGTGCTTCAAAATATTTAATGTTGTTTTTTTTTTTTTTCCCCAGAGATACAAGGTACTACTGTGATCCCTGTTTCAGAGAGGGAGAATCTGGAACAAGGATGTTAGGATTCAGCTCTCCTAAAAGTTAGGCACTGAGCCAAATAAACTCTCTTTATAGTCTCAAAAGGAAAGAATCATCCCCATTGGTAGGATTCAACCTAATGGTGGTGTCTGGAGTGTGTATTTATGCTTCAGTTGAGAGTTGTGACAGAAATGACAAAGCTTATTGTATCCAGTCTGTTCCTCCAGGCTGCCTTGACAGTAAATTGGTTTCTGCAAGTGGCTGCTTCCTTGGCAAAACCAATTGCTTTGATCCAAAAGAACTCCAGAGTATGATCCAGCATGTAACTGAGGTTGAAACCTAGACAGCCTAAGTTCACAGACAAGATCTTTAGATAAATGTTACGGGGCATGGAAGGCTTATAGTGTTTGGGGTTATTCTACCACAGTCTGCTAATAGGCCATGTGGTAAATGCCACTCAGTATTTATTTTAGACAACACAAGTCTTGAGTAAAAAAAAGCAGGCTATTCCAGGTTGCATAATCTAATGACACTATTCAAAAATAATATTTGTAATAACAGGCTAATTTATTTGTAATATTTTTTCCTTTGCTGGGTGTACAGAGTTTAAGTTTCATTCAGATGCCAGAAACCTGTATTGGGTGGTATGGGCTTGGGAGGGTCATCAGAGGACCAAACTGTATTTGAAGCAACCATAGGAAAGACTAACAAAACAACAGGCAAAGTAAACACTAATAGATTACTAGATTCATCTAGTATTAGCAATTTAAAGCAACTGCCAGGCAAATTAGCTGAGTTGCTATTAGTACTGGGAAGTCTTAACATTTCTTCGGATGCAAAGAATAACAAATATGACACTATCCTTTACAGCAGTGTTGGGGGCCTTTAAACTTGATCATTTTCCCAGGCTAATTAGTAGAAGCTAAATTATGCATATAGACATAGAAAAACATGAGCTACTTAAGATGAGTCATTATAACTTCCTTAATGTTCAACTTTAAAAACCTATCTCCTTTGAAGGGTCTAGCAAACATGCACAAGAGTGATCATACTAATATGTCTTACTTTAACTCTCAGTGGGCTTTTGACAAAGGCTTTTAAGGAACAGAAGATGACATCAAATAAGAGAAATTATAACGGATAAATAATTGCTTAAAATGGGAATGAAGTCCAGGAAAAAATAGAGATGTAGAAAAAAGGGATGAGCAGTGCTATACAAAGTTAAAAATGTTAGTCAACACAAGATCAAACTGAAGAGTTGCAGAAGGGTTTTGCAAAACTGAAAAAGTGGGCAAGAAAATTGTAGATTACATTAAATGTAAAATGTGGCTGCATTTATTGGGAAAAGACAATCAAAATTCATTTATTAAATGGTGAACCATTACTGTTGATGGTTGACCACTATTGTTCACGAGTGATATCTAGAGCTGTGATACCTATAGAAAAGTAAATATTCTTCACGCTGTGTAGATATTTTACTATATATTTATTACTTTTTGTAGTCTTCTCATGAGCATATCAGATGGCACTGCCAGTTTGAAAAATAAATCATCACATCTTTCTATGCACAGTCGATAATTACCAGCATGTAACTTGGATTCTGTTTAGAACATGACTGATTACAACTAAAATTGTATAGTATGACTCATCAGCTGATAATTAGATCTCCCCCATCATACAGACCTAAGTCATGTCACCATAATCTGTAATGATAAAGAATGACAGATTTCATGCTTTTGGAAAGCAGAAGCTTAGTTTTTCTAATATAGTCACAATAAAGAAATGGATAGGTTTCTCTCGTATTGCCTTCTTTGTACATTTTTCCTTCAAATGTATGCATTCTTGCTGTCTCTTGTGAGTTTTTTTGTTTGTATATTTGCTTTCTGATTTCACTTTCATCTTTTCATCTTACACTTATATTTCTCACCGCAAATAAACAAGATTCAGAAAGGGAGAAATGGCTTCATTATAGATGGAGTTTTTGGGTTTTTTTAAGACTTACCAAGACAGAATGCCAGTAGGAGATCTACTGCTGGAAATCATGCGTGATTACAGGTACTACACAAAGAGGAGAAACTGCTGTAGGTACTATGCTGAAATAAAACTGGAAAATGTTAAGGGATGATGTGCTATGTTAAAAGAGACTGCACCTAATGTTTGATTAACAAAAAGTACAAATGAATTTAGCTCTTGGGTTTTGGCTTCAAGCATTGATTGTCAGATTGCACAGTTCTTTCTTTGTTTCCCAGAAGTGGAGTGGGAACTATGACTACGATCTTGTAAATATTCTGATGCATACGTATGCATTTGATGCATATTTATCTTAGTAGGTTCTTTTTATATCATCAACAGTTTAAAATATTGTAAATAATAAAATATGGCTGTTTGGATGCAAATTTTGCAGGTAATCCTGCCTGTATTGGTAGTGTAACAGTTAAATTATATTGGGGTATTGAAATATTTAGGCAGCAGAAGCCATAAGCATTGAACAGATGAATACTTAACATCATCATCACCTATGTATCATCTGTGTGGTGCAATCAATATGCATATATTCTGTAGTCTGATTAGTATGAAGAAAGATGACCAAGGAAATCACTTTCACTTCTACTTTACTGTGCTTATGAAGAAACAAATTTCATCTGCCTGCATCAATCTTAATCCTGATCCACATATTGAGCCCAGTGGGTCTGCTTTAAGAAGCAACAGTAAGCATATGTGTGACTGCCTGGAAGAAAGAAGCCTTTGTGTGTGACAGTGCAGTTCTCTGATCCGATGGGAGATTGAAAGGAATATTAAGATCCCTTTACATCTGACACATAGCAGAAACTGATAGCTCAAATGCAGAGTCAGGGGTTTTGAAAGATGGAAAGCTTATTTTTATAACTAACCTTCAACTGTAATCCCAACACAAACTTAAAGATGTTTCTACACATTAATAATACTTTAATCATTTCCAAATGCAAATCAAAATGCATAATTTCTCCATAAATCAACACTGTTATACATTTTATGAAACTGTATGTTCAACGCTATTCTCTGGAAAAACTAATTATAATTGTCAGTTGATAAAGTTAATCAATGATAGCATTTCCCATGTAACACTTACTATAAAATATTTAGAAACTCAAACTAGCACGACAGATATATTGAGAATATCCACAGGTCAGAAGTAAGGTTATTCTGTAATGATGAAAAATGCACTCTTTCTATGTAAATGTGAATAATTTATGAATAATATATGTTTGTTATGTAGGCAATGTTAAATTTATGGCGTCCTTTAATATTCACTGCTTGGGTTTTAAGTGCTTTGCTCTGTAAATGATGCAATAGGTAAGTAAATCTGTGTCATTTAACAGCCTGAGTCATATCTGTTTTACAGCTGTAGTCATCTGCAGTTTAGAACTGTTTTAAAGACCCTCAAAGATTTGGTATGGGGGAAATTAATATCTGGTGATTTGTTTGGAGTGTTTTGGAAGTTTTACGAAAAACTCCCTCAAGAGCCTTGCACGTTAAGTAATAGAAAAATAGCATGTATTCTGCTAGTATTACTGAATTCCCTTATACATCTAACACCTACATGGAGCTGTGAAGATCTGTTTGAGTGTTTTCTGAGGTTCGTCCTACTGGTTTAGTGCTTCAGGGCTGCTGCAGGCAGCCTCCTCTGTTCTGGCAGCTAGTCAAGGACAAAGGAAATTCTTCCTCCTCGGGATGGTACGATGTGTTTCATTGGGTATTATTTAAGACATGCGCTGTAAGAAATAGAAACTTTCCCATGGAGGTAATGATTTGGTTTGATTGCTTGTGATATAACAGGTTAGTGGTTGAGTGCTGGAGTCTAGTCCAAATCAGAACCTAATGTGAAAACAGAATGAGGTGGAAAGGATATTCTCTGCAGATGCTTTCGTTCTTGTAAGAAAGGGCTCTAGGGCCAGTCTTGTCTTTGTAACAGACTTCAAACAGGAATGAATGAATGAATGAATGAATGAATGAATGAATGAATGAATGAATGAATGAGTGAATGAAAGAACTGAAATAGGAACGTCACTGGGCTCACTGTGAACTCCTGCAGACCTAGTACTGCAAGCCCTGACAGCAGGGTGCAGAATGGCTCAGCCTCTGTAACAATCCCATCTCCCTTCCTTTTTCTAAATCGGAACGGGATCCTTTCCTCGAAGGCACATGTCTGGGAAACAGCCTAGGTGAGTAATGGTTGTGAAGCAATGAAGCACCATTCAAGTATTTTAAATGTGACTTCTATCAGACTAATGAGAATCTAGAGAGCCCAGCTAATCTCCAGTGGCAGATTTAGTCCAGAATTGACTTTTCCGTGAGGACAGATCTTTGTTCTTGTTTTCTTGAAGATGGTTATTGTGTCCAGCTTTCACCTGCAGATCCTGAATGGCTTTATAAAAAAAAGGCATTGCACTATCCTATTTTGGGTGCATATGCAGTTTTAGCATTGGGGTGGTTTGGGGTAGTTTAAGGACAGAGTTAGAGGAAGGAATAGATAATTTAAGACTGTAATGCAGTTTTGCAGTCACTTTGAACACTTGGATGTGTTTCTGAAAAGTTATCCTTGTAACACCTTGTTTCCTTTTTGAGTTTTTCTTCTCCTGTAAACATAGAAGTTTAGAATGCTTAACAACTGGGTTGTTTGTAGCCCATCAGAAATAATCAGATGCAATCTGAAAGTCCTTAATCATTCTGGGAGTCACTGCTTTAAGTTGCTCACCTGGGTGCCGTGAGGGCTGCCTAAGAGAAATAAATCTGGGTGTTCCTCATGCTTATGAAGCCAGCGTAAGATGTGTGTGTACAGTTCTCATATCACTGAAAACAGTCCTTGTTAGGCAGCTTTTGTCAGGCTGAGCACAACTACATTTTTTTGCTTCCTTCTTGCTTTCACGTTGCCAGATGGTACTAAAAAGGAGAAAGAGGAAATGAATCACTCTCTTTAATAATTTTCATTGTTGCCTCTGCCACTGTGTGCCTGCTTCATCTGGATGAACATTCCCATGGGCATGCTGGCAATCTCCAAACTTTTCAGACTGATCTCCCCTTCAGCTCAGCTTTACCGATCCTGGATTCCACAACACTGATCCATCCAAAGGTCTGCGCATTTATGCTGCAAATAAAATCAGTGGCTTAAAATTGTCTACTGCATTTTCTTCCCACGCATGCCCTGATGAGATGTCTGACTTATTTAAGCACCTAGTCCTGACTGAGACATGCTAAACTTCTGTTGTTATGAATTCTTCAATGAATTCTAGGGAACGAGTCCTTATTTACTTAGCCGTGGACAGGGCAGACCAACATGTAAACTAATCACAGATACTGAACAGTACTTCTGTTGTCAGAGTGGCTAGCTATTGCTGCATAATAAAAATGATGCTTGATGGCTTTCTAATAGTCTTAAGATTTACAGGTACAGTGATGACAAAACTTGCGTGTATAAATTAAAGCCAAACAGCCATCCCTTTGCAGCAGCTTTTAATTTTCCTGGTATTATTTTCTTCTTGTTTAAGTGTGGAAAGCCAAAGTTGATACAAGTTGATACAAAATTAAAATAGTAACAAGACCCTCTTCATTTCCTAAGAACTGAAGTAATGGAAGTTGCACTTCAAGAGGAATTGAATGAACCAGGCTTTAGCCATTGAGCTTCAGAAAGCACATCTCATCACCACTTGTTGTAATAACCAGACAGCTGGAAGTAGAATTCAAGACTAGCGTGTGAGACTAATCCCTATTCCAAGGAACAAAGTGGAAGTGTCTCAGGTACTTGAGCTGAAACCTGCATCACAGCAGAATGCAAAATAACCTGAACAGTCCAATCTGTCCTACTCCATCATCGTTCCACCACCCCTGCATGGGAAAGATACAAATCCAGTATTACAGTGTTTCTTAAGAGAATCATAGGTCCTGGACATCACAGGCTCTCAGCCTAAAACGTAGTAGTACTCTTTCTTTGTTTTCTTTGCTGACTGAGTGCAAAGAGATCATTGGAGAAGGGGTCATTTCTCAGTTTGTTACTGCTTGCTGTTTGCCTGTCACTGGGATCTGGAAGTACCAGCCAAGACTGAGCGCAGCCAGCAAGCCATATGTCGTGGCAAGTGTTGCACATTTGTGTGATTCCTGTTTTAACAAATCTTGTGTGTTTCCCTCTTTAACGAAGTTGCTTGATGTGAGTAGAAGAAAGAAAAAACGATGATACCCCAATTTCACAGAGGTGACAGCCTGCATCTGAAACTACAGCCCTTAAGATTGGTGGTTTCAAACCCACATTTTTAGCCTCAGGTTTCAGCCAGCACTTTCTCTGATGTCTTAGTTGCCTGCAGCTCCCTGGTTAACAAGGTCAGGCTCCTTTGAGAGCGCACCAGAGTATATGCAGAATGGCGGAGTTCAAGCTGTTGCATATATGAATCTGTGCTCCTGTTCCACGCAAGTGAAATGTTAAGACCTAATATGAATGCTTTAGCTTTGGGATGTCTAGAGGAAGGAGATACTCTGCATTCAGCAACCTTATTGACATTTTTCTGACACTTGCTATTAAAACTTATTATGCTCAGTATGTATGTGGCTCATTTTCAATGCCTTCTCGCATGTTCACTCAATAACCATTTCCAGCATATTGTACTCTTGTGTGCTGTTAAAAGCTGTAAATCTTTTAGCAGCAGAACTGTCTGCTTCACTGGTAACCAGGGCATTTGATCAAAGTTTTCTGCTAGTGCCTGTTAAAGCAAAAGACCTTAGTTACCAGGCAAGGCACTAGACCCCATTCTTTTGCTTTTTATGGCAGTGTATGATGTACTGTCTTAACTGCTGCTCCAGACGAGATATGTTGTTCTGAGACTTTTGAAGTGGAGCTGAGCAACTTTGCCAGCTCTGATGTGGTAGTTTCCTGAACAGCAGATAACAGGAGGCTGAGAGCTCGGCGCTGTTCCCGTTATCTCTTCTTATATCCTTGCTGTGCACTGGCAGCTGTCCGGTTGCATTTGCAGACCTGCTGCTAGACTGAATGCAGCTTCTCTTGTATTTTCTTAGACCACAGTGGTTGTCTAAGCCCCTGGTCATTTAGCTAAAATGTGCTAAGAAGCAGGAAAGAGCCAGCTGTGTTTTCCAGCTCTGTTACAAATGTTTCCCACTCTTTAGGAAGCTGTCATAGATGCGTACACCCCAAACATTCCCCTTGTATTTTCATTTGCTTTAAAAACAACAGCTTGACTCAGTCACACTCAGCTGCAATGTGCTAATGTATGGAAGTGACAAATAATGCCTAATGTGTTCTTTATTGTCTGCAGTCTTTGAAAAGATGAATGCAGGATGGTTTGAATATTGTATGAGATCAGGCATCGAACTCAGACAAACAGAGGGCTTTTTCCTCTCTAAAATTCAAAGGGGAGACAGTTCAGAAAGCAAGTCTTATGTAAGTGTGGGAAGGAATGGGAAGTGGGCTGAAACTGTATTTTGCTGTAAAGTGAAGCGCTCACATTGATCATCTTCTGCTTGTTTCCTCACACCTCACAAATTTCTCTTTTCACAATGACAGTTTCAAATATGCTGCTGCTGTAAAAGCTGAAATAAGCAGCAGAGAGCAGTACCGAGCTGCCTGTATCTGACGGAAATGGTTGCTGTAAGAACAACTGAACTGGTCTACAGAAGAAGCAGAGATCAAAAATGTGATACTAATTGTCCTCTCTGGTACAGAAACTGTTCCAATTGTCTTCTGTTTGCATAACTGTGCATACACACAGAAAGAGGACCTGAAGCAATGGTATAGCTTCTGAGCAAGCCACTCTTGGGCTTCTTCCTCCTGGGGTGGATTTCAGTTTTGTTTTCATCAGATTATTGCTAAAAGCTTCAGAGCATACATATATGCACACATTTATATATGTGTATATATATATATATATATATTTTTTTTTTTTTTAAACAAGAGTATTTTCATTAATGAAATAAAAATCTCCTGGGGTGAAGGCCATATAGAATGAATTATATATTCCACATTTCATAGAAATGATTTAGTAGTAGCACATGTTTTATTATTTAGATGGAATAATGAATCTCAGGTGATTTAATTCAAATGGAGTCTGAGACCACATGTACTTTCCATGAGTAGGAGGAGGGCTGTTCATCAGAAGCGACAGCAATTTTGATTGTGTTTATTTCTTACCTCCCCTCAGTATTCTGTCTCTGTATGTCCCTGCGTGCTCTTCAGCACTACAGATACAGAAAGAGGAGAATAAGATGCTTGTATTTTGTTTGTCTACATAACATTTCCTCCACAGATGAGCCATTTCCCATGAGAAATTATTTTTCACAAATCCCTTAGCACACTCTTCCAAAGTCACTGGCTACCTTCCAGTGCCAAAATAAATCTTAGGTTCAAGTATGTAACAAGCCTGGATTTATCCTGGTTGTATCTGCAAATTGTGAACTCCATTAGAAAAAATCTCCAGACAGCCAATATGATTTTAATGTTTTTTACCTTTAGTTAAAGAGTGTAGACAACTACAAACTTGTGTCTCGTGAGTTCTAGAGTTCCAGTGTCTCTTGCTATCATCTAATTAGGAATAGGGTTTTTTTATTGTTGTTTTCTTTTCTTTTTCTCTCCCTTGTGCACAAAGAATTCGGTAATTCAGATATGAACTTACTAGTCATCTGTTTCTACTTCTGTTTATCTGGATTTTATGCTCTTTATATTCTTATCTATGTAATAGAAAAGTGAAGGTGGATATTTGTATGAGTTTTGATGGGATTTGGTATAGTTTTAAAAGATTCCTAAGAGCTTTATTTAAACTGGATCCTATTGAATGTAAATGTGTAGGGAAGTGTCTGCCATATTTTATTATAAACTTTTACAAGCTATCCTTTTACAAGATATCAGTTTAATAGCTAAAATTACACACATTGAGGCCTCATTAAGCCTAAGATTGAGGGAAGTGCTAGTTATAGTAATCACTCCAGCTAAGGGCTCTGTGCATAGCTGCCATGTCAGTATCTCAGCTTTTATTCTGTATTAAGAATGCTTGAAGCCTTTCCCATTGTAGAGATGAAGAATGGGGTGAAAGAAAGTTCTCCAAAGAGAAGAGCCAAAAAGGAACAGACTAAGAGATTCCTGGAACACGCAGAGGGTAATTCACTGACACAGGTGGTAAGGGAATCAAATGCGGAAGGTGCCCCGCTTGTTTGTTAACAGGGAAGGTCTCATTGGTGATGTGATGGTTGAAGGCTATCTCAGGGACAGCAATTACAGGATGATTAGGTTATCCATCTTTGGAAAAGCAAGGAAGGTAGTCAGAAGAATGGCTACCCAGGACTTTTGCAGTGCGCATTTTGGTCTATTTAGTGACCTGGTTGACAGAGTCCCTTGGGATGCAGTTCTAAAGGACAGAGGAGTCCAAGAAGGCTGGGTATTGTTCAAGAAGGAAGTCTTGAAAGTACAAGAGCAGACCATCCCTGTCTGCTGAAAGATGATCAGGGAAGAACACCAGCTGAAGCTGAATAGAGAGTTTCTTCTGGAACCTGGGAAGAAAAAGTTTATGGCCTTTGAAAGAAGAGGCAGACAACAAGGGAGGGCTACAAAAGCGTGAGGTTATGCAAGAAGAAAATTAGAAGGGTCAAGGCCCAGCTAGATTTTAGCGTGGCTACTGCACTAAAAGACAATAAAATGTATTTTTATAAATACATGAATGACAAAAGAAGGATTAAGGAGAATCAGACCAGCAGAACTAGAGAAGTGATTGTCCCTCCAGTTGTGCTAGGAGACGTTTAGATGGAACATTAGGAAGAATTTCTTCATGGAAGGCGTGGTCAAGCATTGCAAGGAGCTGCCCAGAGAAGCAGTGAAATCTCCATCATGGGAGGTATTTGTTAAATATATATTATATATTATATATATATTTGAGGATGTGGTGCTTATAGACACATTTTAGCAATGGACTCGATAGAGTTAGGTGGACAGTTGGATTTGATGTTCTTACAGGTCTTTTCCAACGTAAATGATTCTGTGATTCTATGAAAGTCTTCAGGCAGCCAGAAAAGCTGATTCATGGAGACCTGATGTCTCCCATTCATATCCCTAAGTAGTATTTGAATCTCCTTGGTGTCTGTTGTTCTGTTAAAGTTATTGCACAAGCAGGCCCTTTCTGCAGCAGATGAGAAAGCTGCTTTATTTTCTTAACTATACTAAGGTGTATATGCCCTTCCATGCATTTTCTCTTGGAAATGCCATGTCTGATCTGACTATTCAATGGCATCCTTGCTAAGCACTGCTCAGAGAATTAGTTAGGTAACTTGCCTTCACCTTGCTTTGTAATCATGTGCTCTTCTGATAATCTGTGCTGCCAATCACTTACCTAAATCCAACACGATAATCTCCAGCATGAAACAAAGTAAGAACTTCCTTTATCCAGCTAAAACTCAATACCTTCAGAACAAGCTATGTGAATTTTGCCCTGGTTTGTATTTAAACTAATATCTTGTCCTGCCTTATTTATTTTGCAAAGGTCAACA
This sequence comes from Lagopus muta, assembly GCF_023343835.1. Classification (NCBI taxonomy): domain Eukaryota; kingdom Metazoa; phylum Chordata; class Aves; order Galliformes; family Phasianidae; genus Lagopus; species Lagopus muta. The sequence continues at coordinate 85,903,878 of NC_064433.1, forward strand.
TGTATTTCCCCAGGATCCCCAGAATAGAGCAACAACCACCTGCTCATTAAATGAACCACTGATGTTTATGAATATTACATTTATAAGCTGCGTTTTTATACTACACATACATGCAGGGAAATGAGCGACAAAAGAAGCTGCTTGTAATGCTGCATCTATTTAAGTCTGAAAAAATCAATAAAGCTTTTCTTAGACACAGTATGTGTCATCTCTCCTGTGCTTCTATAGCAATAAGAAATATGTTTAGGCATTTTGAAAACTACTGGACTAAGAATCAAAAGTATATGAGCTTTTGAGTTTTCTAATTTTTGAAAATCTTCATAGAGATTTTTCTGCAGGTTGAGTATAATGTGCTCCGAGCATCCCCATTTATTTTCAAAACAGTTTTGTGTAGCACACAATAGAAACACAGAATGAATCACAGAATCATAGAATGGCTTGGTTTAGGAGAGACCTTAAAGATCATCCAGTTTCAATTCTCCTGCCACGGGCAGGGATACCACCTATTAGATCAGGTTGCCCCTAGCTGTCTTGAAATTAGGAAATTAAACAGTAATAAAAGCCAAGCCTGTAAGAAAGATTAAACTATGTTTCAAGAATATACTAGTGACCTGAGAGCATGCCAATTATTGGTATAATATTATATGAAGTAGTAAGTGATGTATTCTAAATAAGACTAAGCTGGTGAACAATATATATGCAGGTGCTGGAAAGAATTATTTGGAGAGAATAACATAGTGGATTTTTCCAATGTCTTTTTTAATACGGGAACTAGGATATGCTTAATAAACATTTATTCTGATTAATGTTTGTTCTCTCTTTATGATGGGGTTTCTCTGGAGCTTGCCTAAGAGTGGGGAAGTGTTTGTGTCACATCACAAACACTACTGCCATTTGCTCAGAGCCAACAAATCCTCATTTCCTGACTTTCTCATGGGTTATTTGTTGGGTTTTAGCTATCTGTATATTCTGTATGTTCTATGTTGTGAGGTAGAAATAACAAAACAAACAAACAAACAAACAAAACAAAACAAAACAAAAAAACCCCACAATGATAGATGTTCATTTAGCTGCCAGTTTTCTTGTAATGCTACTATAGATTGTATTTTGTAAGGTCAACAGTCTGACCAGTTCAGGATCCAGTCCCCAAGTCCCTGTCACTCACCAGCCATTGATGAGTAAGACAGACATTACTTCCCTGGTAAACTCTATATATGATTGTCTCGCTCCAATTTACAGGAGGGAGAGGAGGTTCTTTTATTATCTATATACCCGGCGTGAGATTAAGAAGCAACGGTTCAAATGTTGGTCCGACCAGTTTACTACAAATCTTAATCAGGGGAAATGGGGAAGGGGAGGACGGACACTATTATGAATTAGGGTAATGGGGGAAGGGAAGGAGGGCGATAGAAAAGATAAAAAAGAATAAGCAAGGAGTCTTTATAGGAAGCAAGAGGGACATAGTCACCACCATGGATCCAGCGTGGTTCATAGTTCAGTCTTTGATCCTCAGTAGCGGTGGGTCGTCAGGCAGAGTTGTCCGGTTGCCAATGACGACGGTGAGAAGGACGACGACGACGACGACCATGGCGATGATGGCCCCTTTTCAATGCTTTCAAAGTGGTGAAGTCAGCTGTTTTTGGAGTGACAGCTCAAATCCAAAGTGGTCGAGTCAGCTCTCCTTTGAGTGGCAGCTTCTGGCTCTGGGGCCTCAGCAGGAAACTCCTTTGTTCTTATCTTCCTGGCCTTGCCAGTAGATAAGAGGAAGCAGGGAGGCACCAACTTGCATCTTGCCTTCGCAGGATACAATGGTATCATCCCCCAGCCTTCCATACTTAGCTGGAGCGGTTTAGTCACAGGCCAGATCTTCCGCTCTTCTACAGAGCAAGCAGTTCTGGGGGAAGGGGCTTGCAAATGTTCCCAAAGCGATATCGATTGTCACACAGTTAGCACCCATTAGTTGCCTCCTCAACAAATCACTCAGAGTCTTATCACAAGAAAAACCTCAGGAAGCAAGCTTTGAGCCAAAAAAAACAGAGAAGGATTCTCACACCACCCCGTGGCTCAAAGATTGCTTGAAATGAAGCATAAGTAACCCTCCACGGTGGTGAGGAAAAGGCAGAAAATAAGAAGACAGCAAAGAAGCAAGAGGGAAAGAGGAGGGGGAGAAGGGGGAGATAATCGTTACACAATTACTATAAAAGATTTCTTGGGCTTGGTTACAAATGTTGCCCTGATCTGTTGGACTTGTCCATCATCAGTTGAAGTGGTTACAAAATACATGGAAGATACAACACGTTGTATAAGTTGAATAAAACATGGAATCATACAGGGTACAAACATAAGAGTTGCAACAACACACAGTAGATAAAACAGGATACGTTTGACCCATGGGCCACCTGGAAGCCAGGAAAAGAAATCTACGTCTAGGCCCTTCCAGGTTTGGACAGGAACATGGGCTATCTTCCGCATACCCTGGGCAATTTGTTTAACAACTTTACCATTATCATCAATCTTTAGACAACAATTAGAATCATTCAATTTGCCACAGACACCACTCGGTGACACCTCAGGAGTGGTGGCACAAATGTTACATGTTGAATAAAATGTAGAAAGTGAAAAGAGACAACCATACATTTAGCAATGACCACACATTTCACAATAACCAATAATAATAAATAAATAGGTAAAACAAACTTAGGTATTTGTGTCAGCTGCTTTCCCCACCCAGGAACTCCCAGTGTAAGCCAGGATCCAGATGGGAATTCTTCAGTAGAGGTTGTGGTGTTTATGAATAGCCATACTACATAGAATACATAGGCTACATGAATAGCCAATACTACACTTCAGTTAATTCACTAAACGTGTATCTAGTCTAATTTGACAATATGTGGACTTGCCATGTAATGTTTTCTAAGATGATTTAGTGTCTCGAGAACTTTACACTTGAGCATTTCCAAAGCAATTCAAATGCTAAGAGATACAAATATTAGTTTGGCAAGTTCAAGTATTGTTACAGTCCACAGAACTTTTCACAGGACAGTGTGTGCAGGATACCCCACAGTACAAACCATCACAGAGGGGTAATCCCAGAAACACATACATCTCTTTTTAAAACTTAGGCACTTTCCAATAACCATGTTTTGGATGGAACTCCTGGACTGGTGTGACACTGAAAAGCATCAGTGCAAAAGGCTTTATGATAGATTTCTTTTGTGACCACATCTAATAGGTATTAGATGGGTCCCTTGATTCATTTCCCAGTTTGTTAGGAATTTGGAAACACTGTGGAGGAGTTACATGCAAATCATAATCAGTTTGGTAAAAAGGGGTGAAAGAAAGGGGTCAAAAGAAATGGTATCACTGTGCAGGGAGTACCAGTAAGCCAGGATGACCTGTAAAAAGCCCTGAACCCAGTTGTGAAGTTTAACAGATCCAAGGACTGATACCAATCACCACCCACACCCATAACAACAAAAAACATAACACTATTGCAACCAAAAAATGTAATCAAGAGGTACATTCTGTGTTCTAGCATGATCAAATCTTCAGTATTTCTGTCACAAAATACAAATAGTTAAAATCAGCTATTAGCCTTTTTGTGTTCTGTCAAGGTCCCATGGGGATCTTCTGTGAAATAAAAACAAGACACCGACTTGCCCTTATTTGGGCTTTGTTAATAGGGTTAAAAAATGAGGGAACACTCCAGCAAATATTGATCTCATATTCCTTTCTCGGGGTGTCTTTAGCCTTCCAAAGATATTTGTTAAGGGATCCTGTTAAGGTTAGGGAAACCGGCCTCAGGTTAGCTAAGTCAATCGACACAGTCTGGCCAGGGAGGTAACAGTGTTTCCCTGGCTTATCAGCTACTGGATCGTGACTCACAGGGATAACTGGCAAGAGTGGTGAGACTTTTAGTAAAAGGTTTAAATCGACGATCTTGTTTCCCTTTGTTGTGAGCTTTCTCATGCATCCACCCTTCACCGCCCCCACCCCGCTCACTTGGGAGGGGCGAAGACATCAGTTTTGTAATGGCTTAGATAGCCGTTCAGGTTCCCTGAGAGAGACCCTAGGACCTGGGGTTTTGCTCTCCTCGAGATTCTGGAGCTTTTGTTCTGGCCACCAGTTAACTAATTTCTCTAACCTGACAGTGGGTAATCCATTCATCAAATCTCGTGGAACACCCTTTTGCCAGCCCAGTATCCAGAGACAATTACGTTTATGATCAATATTTCGCCTACCTGTTTTTACTGACAGTGAGACCCTTCCAGTCCCACTCAGCTTTGAGCTAGGAGGCCTGGGGGCAAGGCTGACTGCTGCAAGTCTTACTTCTCTTGGCTCAAGTTTAGTGGAGGAAGAAACCACTGGCCCATATTTCCTTCCATAGTTAATTAACTCTCGGGCAACTTCTCCCCACGTCCATACTTTGTTTCCTGACTGCGGATGGTTAGGGGTTACAGTTCCTTCTAACACTGGCTGGGTTCTCTCTCCCTGAGGCATTGCCTGTATTTTTCCTTGCAGTTGAATACCTATAGGTTTTAACGACTCTGGAAGCCCCCTAATTAGAGGGGTCATTCTTTCAGGATCGACAGGCATCATCATAGGTGATTCATGGTGTGGCTGCAGCTTTCTATCATACATCATTTGGAGACAAGCAGCCTTTTGAACACTCTCTACTAACTGATCAACTGTTCCAGTAATGGCAAGAGGGTCTCCCCGTTCTAAAGGGTTGAGACCACCTGCCCAATAGGCAGCCCTTTGTGTTAATGACCAGGGAGCACGACTGTTACCAGTAGTTAAAAATACTCCTGGTCCCCAATAACCTTCTGCTTCCTTTTCTGTTAACCGAATCTGGTCGCCACCAGTGAGGCTAACCCTCCATACATATTCTGTTTCTGATTCCCTTGGAGAGCGGCTAAAATCTTTCTTCAATTTCGCTAGTTCAGTGGCTGAGAAGGGAATTTCCTTAATATTCATTTGAGGATCTAGATCCTCACTGTTATCGAATGTGTATTCAGTTTTTATCAAAGGACGCAATGGGGCTATTGGAGTTTCTAATTTATCTAGCCTTTCCTTCATTCCTGGTAGTTCCACCTGAGGAAAAGTTTTTTCTCGAGGCAAACTATGGGTGATGGTATGGCTGGCATGCTTACACGTTAGCAGTTCCTTAAAAGCCATTTGCAACAAAGCCGAATTACTCTTCTCTCTTTCTAATTGTTCCTCGAGGTTCACTATTTGATTCTGCAGAGTTTTCACCAATTCTTGTGTTACTTTAACCGATTCCTGCAGTGCTTGTATGGTTTGGAGTTCTGCCGAATTCTTTTCGTTTCGGAACTGCACGGCAGCTTTTAAAGCAGCCCCGAGTACGGCACAAATGAACGACTTTCCTTTTCCAGCTCGTGTACGAGCTTCATTCTGTAAGACACTAATGCGGTCCGAAACACTCTGCAAATTATGCCAATTTTGGCGTGCCCAGTCCACCCCTGACAAAGAGGGACGAGCACCATGCTTTTCTAAAAGGTCAAATAACACATCTTCACTTTTCATACTGGCATTACTGTCGCTCATTTTTTCAATACAATGAAAGACCAACACTAAGGGAGGAGGAGGTACACGTATTCAAAAGCTCAGTTACTCCTCACCGTTCCTCCCAGGGAGATACACCACACCTAAACAAATGCAAATGCTCCAATCACTCCTCCCTTTCTTTGGGGGAGCACAAAAAATGAGAAGCTAAAGCAACACTTTCTAGGTTTCAATAGAGTAAATAAACTTTCTTGGAGAGGCACACACGTTTAAGTAACAAAGTATCACGTCCTCACTTCCCCAAGAGGCGTGTGCATGCAGACACACACACACACACACAAACGGTTCAAGTTTCGCACTTCAGTTACCAAATAACCATAGAGGTCTTCCCGAGGAGGCACACACGTATTAAACAAAATGCAAGTATTCAAAATACGTCCCCGAGAGGTACACACATACAAGGTAAAGTTTCAGAATATGGAGCGGTCTTCCTGGAGAAGGACTCACGTCTAAATTTTCAAAACTATCGCTCCTTGCAACTCCAGGAGGTGCACACAGAAAAAAAAAAGTTTCAAAATATATCAGGAAGGACAACACTCTCACGGTGGGTATCCTGCAACGACTACGCCATTAAATAAATGTCTCGCTCCAATTTATAGGAGGGAGAGGAGGTTCTTTTATTATCTATATACCCGGCGTGAGATTAAGAAGCAACGGTTCAAATGTTGGTCCGACCAGTTTACTACAAATCTTAATCAGGGGAAATGGGGAAGGGGAGGACGGACACTATTATGAATTAGGGTAATGGGGGAAGGGAAGGAGGGCGATAGAAAAGATAAAAAAGAATAAGCAAGGAGTCTTTATAGGAAGCAAGAGGGACATAGTCACCACCATGGATCCAGCGTGGTTCATAGTTCAGTCTTTGATCCTCAGTAGCGGTGGGTCGTCAGGCAGAGTTGTCCGGTTGCCAATGACGACGGTGAGAAGGACGACGACGACGACGACCATGGCGATGATGGCCCCTTTTCAATGCTTTCAAAGTGGTGAAGTCAGCTGTTTTTGGAGTGACAGCTCAAATCCAAAGTGGTCGAGTCAGCTCTCCTTTGAGTGGCAGCTTCTGGCTCTGGGGCCTCAGCAGGAAACTCCTTTGTTCTTATCTTCCTGGCCTTGCCAGTAGATAAGAGGAAGCAGGGAGGCACCAACTTGCATCTTGCCTTCGCAGGATACAATGGTATCATCCCCCAGCCTTCCATACTTAGCTGGAGCGGTTTAGTCACAGGCCAGATCTTCCGCTCTTCTACAGAGCAAGCAGTTCTGGGGGAAGGGGCTTGCAAATGTTCCCAAAGCGATATCGATTGTCACACAGTTAGCACCCATTAGTTGCCTCCTCAACAAATCACTCAGAGTCTTATCACAAGAAAAACCTCAGGAAGCAAGCTTTGAGCCAAAAAAAACAGAGAAGGATTCTCACAATGATACTGTGTCTTGATTTTTTTTTCTGTATATCAAGTGTACTTTTTTTTTATAAAAAGAAGTGTAATACTGAAATGACTACTGCAAACTACCTGCAGCAATTTTGAAGTTATTTACACACTGATCCTGTTAACAAGGTACAGAAAGACAACAAAATCCTATCCCCTTCTTTTTTGTGGATAGTAGACAAATGGAATCTCAGACTCAGAAATGTGCAGCCTGCAGTATCTCTTCTTCTTTGTCACAAATTATTAGCATCTTCCTCTGCTGATGTGACTCAGCAGTTTCCATCATTAAAAATCAGGTGAAGACATGGAATCTAGTGACAAGCAGTCACTAGTAAAGCTGCTGTTCTTTTTCATGTGAAGTTAAGAGAGGTTTGCACTAGCTGTTGTAAGTTAGTTTAAAGAACCCTGTCTCCACGAGTACTGACGAGGAAATTCTTCAACCTTTGCTTTGTATCTTTGAGGTCTCGGGAAAGCGATGGAGGCTGGAGGATGGGTAGGATGGAAATTGCAGACAAGAAAAAAAAAAAGGAGTGGAATGGATGGATAAATCGTGATATAAAAATATGGCTATCATGAGAAGGCTACTCACCTTCTTGTTTGAGACAGCAGGTAACTGGAGTTCCTGTAGGATGAAAAGTGTAGGTGTGGAAACTGGATGGAGCCTCTGAGTAAAGACTGGCCCTCTTCAAGGGCTCAGAGCTATTTCTTCTGAGTTTTATCTTGATTAGGCACTTACGTTTGATGCTACCCTGTACCTATGGCTGTGTACATACACCCATACATATGTAAATAAAATAGAATTTTGTTCAAAGGCTACATACTTATCTATTCATATTTCATATACATATCTATCATATTTCCCAGTAGCAGCAGTAAGTCATTTGAATGTAATGGTTATACTGCCATAGTAATAATACACTGTGTATTCTCCAGTGTCTCCAAAGCCTAAAATGTTTACCTGCAGACAATATGACAATTCTGTATTTAATCCTTCATAATTATCTGTGGAGAGATTTAAGCAGTCATCAAAAACCTATCTTAAACCATTCTGTGGGTGGCTTCTCTCGGGTTTCTCGTTTTCCTTAATCGTGATTTTTCTATGCCAAAGAATTTTCCACATTTTTGTAATAGCATATCAGAGTATGTCGCATCTACTTTCTGTGCCTCTGACAACTAAGTTTTACATTACATGTATACTGCCTGTGTCACAGCAAGCAGGGGCAGAATACATTTGGTTTGTAGGGTGAGAGAATGGGATCTTGACCAATCCCCCAAATTCCAGTTTGTGCCAGGTGGGTCCCACAGATGTGTCCCACAAATGCTCATGTGAGAACAGAACACCATATTCAAGTTTGTCAGGACATACTGAAACAAAACAAGGCTAAAGGTGACAGTATCCTGGATCCCATCATTACTGGTGACAAGGAGTGGTGCCACACTATGAGCTGGAGTCTAAATGGCAGTGATGACTCCATGATAATTCCTCCCCTCCCCACACTTCTGCCCTTGAAGAAGTTCAAGGTGCAGCCCTCTGTGGGTAATGATGTGTACTGTCTTTGGGGTAAGAAAGGGCAATCCTTCTAGATTTCCTGAAACCTGGACAAATCATCAGCTCTAACTGCTACATGATGCTGCCTAAGCTGAAGTCTCAAACTGCCAGGCTCATGCCAGAGAAGAATACCTAACCTTTCCTTTCAACATGATATTGTTTTGTAGCTGAGAATTTGCTTTATCAAATAGTGTTGTTGTGTTCTTTGCGTCTGTTGTATCTTCCACAGAAATAAATAGGAGCCATCGCTTTCAGAGCAACCTATGTATGTTAGAGCTGCTGAGAAACTAAAGAGCTTCAAATTCTCTTTAGAGATTTTTATCTGAGTTGTTCTGTATTTTACAGGAAGTCTATTCGATCTTCTTCACAGTTCTCATCACCTTTCTTATGTTCCTGACATGCTGTTCCAGTTCCCCTTCCAAATATTTCTTCATTTATCTTCAGGTTATTGCAGAGTGGCTACTGCTTATTTTCTTGAGTGACTAAATGCAAATCCCTTCAAAGACTATGAATGTCCTTCAGGCTGCTGGAAGGGATACTAATGAGCAATACGTGCTTTTTCCCTTCTTGCTTCCTTTTGTTGTCCTGTATGAAGCAAGTCTACTCCACGCACACGGCTCGTGCAATGACACCTGACTTTGTGTGCAGATAAATTGCTTTACCTGTTGAACTTTGTGCTTCTAGTTCTGAGTGCGATTCTCTGTATTTCTCTCTGAGTTTTATGCTCATGTTTGTTTCCTTTGCAGTCCTCCTGTCTAGACTTCTTTGCAAAACCCTGACTGGGAAGAGAATGTAGCTAGAATCCAGATAATTAGACATTTTTCGTTTCCCATACATGCTATTTTTTTTGGGGGGGTGGACAGGGGAGATGGTGAGGGGGTGGAGAGGAGTGTGGGGAGAGGAAGAATTTAATAATTCAGGAAACACAGCTAGAAATTATATCTGTGTAAGTATTGTTGAAAAGAAATAGAATATTGAAAAGGTATGGCAGAAATTTATGCTGTTACGTGTGCTTGCACAGCGCAAAAGAGTGATGCGTTATCTTTGTGTAACAATTTGTTGATATATTTTTTTTTTTCAAACTGAGAGTTAGATTATAATGATGAGATAGCATTTGATATTCAAATGAAACTGCTAGTGAACTTACAGTTTTTTGCTGTCTGCTTGAAAAATTTCTGATAAGAACATCTTTTGTTTTAACCAAGATTGACCTTGTCTTCTGCTAGATTTTTTATAGAAGGGGTTCTAGGAGTGCATTTCAGTGCAGCTGGTGGAGAGATTCTGCCTTCAAACTCTGTACAAAGTAACTACAGACCAGCATTCAAATTGACTGAGAATAGCCTGGCCTGCCTTGTATGCATGTGTATGCCCTTATATTGATAGGAAGATGTAGTGTCTGGTAACAATTTATCCCTGCTGTTTACCTCCACAGAATGGGGGCTGTGTGCCCTCCTCCTTGTTTAGCAATATTTGCACTGCATGGTTCTTACAGAATAGATGTAGCTACCAGAAGGGAGGAGGATCCTCCTACATCCATGCACTGGTGCTTGAAGGATTTTAATTATCTGGCTAAAAAAGTTATATGAGTGACTTTACACTGGCAAAATTGGGGTAACTTACTTTATTCTACTGGGGAGAATGACAGTGGGAGAATGACAGGTTATATGGCCTGGTCCCTAGGCTGGAATCTGCACTATCTGTAGGTGGTCTGCTAGTAAAGTAGTCAAGACACAGTGAAAGCAGCACAGAAAAGTAGGGTAAACCTATGGCTGCTTAAGTTGCTAAATGCTCTGGCTGCTAATTACTCTCCTCATCTGAAAGTCAGTGCCTCTTATATTTTCAACAAGGAGTGTATGCTCCTTTGTTTAATTGCTTCTTGGCTTAAACCAAGACTGAGCGCAGGGCTGGTGCTCAGGTGGCTACAGGGGTAGCAGTCTCTTGTGTGCATGCTCTTTTCTGATGAATTAGGAATTTTTACTTGTGACATGCCGAAAGCGCTGACTGCTGAAACAACTGGACACGGGCAATGAAGTTGACAGAAAATGTTAACTAACTGTTTGGCAGGAAACAAGCTTTTGATTATCAGCATAATCTTAAGTTTACTAGCAGCTAATCCATCTTTCAAAGTAAGATTCATACTCCTAGCTAGTGTGAGCACTTCTGGAAATTTTGCCCATCTCATCAAGAAAAGGAGAAGAAAACTTTCTGGTAATTGTGTGAGGATCCTTTCCAAATGTCTGTTGGAGAATTACCCCATCGTGTTAACAATGCTAGAATTATCAGAAATCTTGCAGTTTTGCCAAACTAAAATTAGTGGAAAAGCAGTTTAAACACTACAGCTGTGCTGCATTACACAGTAATTGCATACTTAATAATGCAAGATGTACACCACTTCTTACAAAGAAAATTAATTAATTTGCTTCTTAATTTTTTTTTTCAGTTAAAAAAAAACTGGCTAAATACTTCATAACTTTTACATGTGTTTGTTGTTTGTTTTTTGTTTTTTTTTTAACGTTAGTGCTAACAGCTTTAGATAAAAAGGTTTTAGAATAACACTAATTTAAATGCCCTTGAAACAGTTCTGAATATGTTTCCGTTTCCTTTAAAAATGCTTAATTTGTGTGTCTAGTAATGATATGGACATCCAGAGCAACAACAACAGAAAAAAAAAAGAGTATCACAGCGATCACCCCTAGCAATTAGCATGTACATTTTCAGCTGTTCAAGGGAGTGAGACCCCAGGAGAAAAGAAAAATTGATGTGCTGTTACTCTGCCACTTGAGAATATGTGGTGCTGGGCACATATAATGATTTTTGACAGTTTTTTTTTTTTTTTTTTTTCTATTCACAGGCCAGAAATTACTTAAGTTTTGCTTTAAGTTGATTTGAAATCATAAGGACTAATCACTCCGTCTGTTTCTAACAACTGCATTCACAAATATCGGTTTTTCTTTTCCAATTAAACACAAATAATACAGACTTTCTAACGCTTGTAAAACCTCCATGTTCATCACACTCATGGTGAAAGTTGTATTAATTTCTGAGGTTGCATAAGCTTATGCAAGCTTGTGGATCTCTCTTAGAGTACTGCCCATTGTATTGTGAGGAAGCATTAAGCATATGCCCATTGTATTGTGGGAGTGCTTTTGTCATGGGATTCAGCTGATCCAGCCTGCTGTGATTGCTGTCTGCCAAAGACAATCAGCTGTGTGCCCAATTTCTTCTTTCTTTTTGGAATTTGAAGAAAAATGTATTTTGCTATCATAAGGTTGGTGTGAAGATCTCAGCACCCACAGCCTTTCCTTTTTGCTTCCACTTGTGTTTTTGGCTATTACTCTGTACAGTGTTGCTGAAAAATCCGTGGCCATTTCTGGGACCACAAATCCAACTGGGTATTTTCTGCTTCTTATCTTTAGGGACTGTGATGTGAACATCTAACAATACAAGCAGTCCTGGGGAACAGAATGTCAGCAGAGGCCAACTCACACTTTTTATTTATTGTTCTGTAATTGTGTGACCTAAATATATGTTACCATTTGCCTCTGCAGCCTGTGCAAAACTTCCATACAATCTGAAGCTAGTTTCTGTCAATACTTTAGATGGATAATGGTGGATGGTGTTGGTGACATGTCTTAACCTTCATTCTGCTCAAAGTCCTGCGCATCAAACTGTATTGTGGTCAAGTATTATGGAGATAGTTGTAACATTAAGAGTGAAAGCACAATTGAGGTGACAGTAATTTCTGTAAAATCTACAACTTCCCAGAGAGGGATAATATTACTCTAGAGAAACTCTTGAGATGATTTTTTTTTTTTAAGTGGAACTTTTTCTTTTTACTTGTTGCTTAGTTTTTGCTTATTTTGTTTTCACTGTGGGGATAGAGGAGTTGTAATGAGTGAGGGCAGGCTGTTGGGTTTTTTTTTCAGGTTAACATCGGTGACAAATCTGTATCTACTTCATATATTTTTTAGCTTTTTAGGCAATAAATTGGAAAAAGCATGTTTTTTTTTAGGACACATTTTGATAGAAGTTAGCTACCTCTCAATAAAATTAAGCCTACTAAATAAAAAGCATTAACACTGTTAAGACACCATGTGATCAAATCTTTAATTTCTGTTCCCCTTATGTGAGTCTTGTGATAAAAATGAATTCTCTTGGCAGACCTGGAAATCTAGACACTTCCACCTCTGTCCTTTCTTCTGCAGAAGTCTTCCATGTTATGGGAAATAAAATTCTTAGGGGTTTTAGTTAACTTCCCCTACTGTGCTTAAGACTTCAGGAGATGAAAGATGTAATACAGTATAACCACATACTGGATATAGTCAGTGCTGTTGTGTTTTTCCATGGGGGGGGGGAATGGTGATTATTATATACTCTTCTACTTTATCCACCTACTAATACATGGAGGTAAGATCATCTCATCTTTCTCTCTCCTATGCTTGGACCTTCGTACCTATAGCTTTTACAAACACTGTTTCTTTTGCCACACTAATTACATTGGAAACACACCTTGATTTGCAACTAGTAGATTCCTTATTAATTACCTGTCTGCTGCTGAACCATGATCTTTGCACTAGCAAAAGATCTTTCTTTTGTGGAAGTCCCCAGTTATCTTGATCGCTTACTTGCTAATTTTCAAAACAGTTGAAGTTTTATTATTTATTAAGGTTGCTGTGGGGTTTTTTTGTTTGGTTTTGTTTTTTTTTAATATGAAGTATTTCTTTGGCTTTTGCTTTTTGTCACTGACTGCCATTCATAGGCTGTTTGAGGGAAGGTTTTCTTTGTCCAGAGCTGATTTTGTGCTCTCTCTGTTACTCCTCCTTAGGATATCTTCCTGTACTATTTTGAATTCTCCATGTATTTTGAATTCTCCATCATTGTGAAGGTGTCAAAAGATTGTGTCGGAACATATTGACTAAAGTATTATAGAAACTTCAGTTTGCTTTAAATGTTTGCTATTACAAAGCTAATTTCAGTTGGCTGTGCCAAAGCCTAATTCTGAGCCTTCCATCATATCTGAAGGCTTTATCCTGCTTCTATCCTAACAGCAAGTGAGTTTCTTATAAAGAGCTCAGTTAGCACTTCTAAAACAGCAAAATAGGATTCTGTACCTTTTGTGTTTTCCATTTAAAAACACGTCTCTCACCTTTCTGTTTATATGGAATGCGGTTTTCTTCAAATTTCTGTAATACAGTTTCAATACAGTTTCTTCTGCCAAGTTAACTGAAAACTATTAACATCATCAAGTGCCTCAGAGTCAACTATTGTCAGAAATAAAACAACTCTTTTCTATTTTCACCTACTGCTTGCAGACAAGGGGAGAAACAACATTTAAATCTTTTTTCAGTTGCCTCCAGTGCTTCTGGAGAGTTTTGCTTCTACTGGAGCCTTTAGCTGCTCTGTTTGTGGAGTTTGCTGTAATTTACTTCAGCTGTAGCAGCATTTGTTCAGAAATTGATTACAGTGGGGAAGAAAAACTTAATGAGGCTCCTTCTATTGTTAACTGCTAACTGACCTGCATTGTTACACATGTAAGTCTGCATATTGTAGACAACCATTCAAATTATGTAGGCCAAGTTTTATAAAATCCACCGAAGTTTTCATTAACCACCTCAAGGAAAATGACAGCGAGGGTCAGTCTAAGCTAAAATGTGTTCTTCAGTCTTCCTTAACCATTCTGTGCTTTTCTGCTTCTAATAGTACACCTGTCCCTCAGATGTTGTACGTGACTGATTCATGCTTCCTTCTTTCTTTGAGGAAATTATTTTTTCTTTTTTGAATGTTTCAAAATGAGGAAACTTTACTGTAGAGACATGCTATGAATGCGGATGTTCTGTTTCTTTGGAGAGGAAAACAACATTTTCATTCACTTCAGATTCACTTCAGAATCACTGTGGATTCAGACAAATACTCTGAAATGGGCAACCAGAAATATCTAATCATTTTATACATCCTAAACTAGTTCAGACAACGTGTGTAATTAAATCAAAAACATCATAAATTTTAGCTAGCTTTTTCAGGTCTTTCTGTAAAGTGAAAGATGGGAGAAGTGTCATTTGTCTTCAGAGAACTCATCATTACTTGAATAATAAAATTCAGAAGAAAGAAAATGGCTATTATATATGAATAATTGCACTGAATATTTCCCAATTTGGATATTTGATGCTATATCAAAATATATTGCAATGTAAGCCACAGAATTTAATATAAAAAGAATATTTTTAATTAAAAAAAAGCTTTCATTCCACTTTCAATAATGTCTATCAAAACTATATTTTTAAAAAATCTGCACTCTATTCAATTAGAAAAGCTCAATTAATCAACAAGAGCCAAATGAGTTCTGTTCAAACTAATGAAACATAACACCGTTTACTCCTTTCATCCATTCATTTCTTTAGAGGTCAATTTTGCCACTGTGCTGCTCTAGGGTTATTTCAGTATTGGTTCTTTTTTAAAATGTGTTCCAGTCCCAGCATTTAGAATGAAGTTCCAGAAGGATTAGTCCATCTTGCAATTAGTGTGTATATAGCCACCAGAGAGATTGGTAATAACAGCTTCCGACAAGAATGGATGATTATTGAAATGGAATTCTATCTCCTGTAGAAATAGTGGGGAATCAATAAATTATTATTCTATAAATTATTAAATCTATAGGCACAAGATGACCATAAGTTGAGTTCCTTCTCATTAATTAATTAAATGAGGACATACGCCCATTGTTACCGTCTGTCAATTTAATGATTTATTGAATAATGGATGCTGCTAATACAAGGTTGAACATGATGATATCCATCTTCAGTGCTACTCCAGCATTAATGATCTTGACACTACATCACTTTACTCCACCCTTTTTGGCAAATGTCTTTATTTAATACGCTCCAGCAGAAGATGTTGTTCAGACTTTACAATCCAGCAGGTATTTCCTTTCTAACAAAGTTATTTTTAAAAAGATTTTTTAAACAACAAGCACTTTTTTTGTTGTTGTTTAATTATTATATTTGCACAGTGGGGTAGGGTACTGTGCTAAAATGCTACAAAAAACAAAGGAAAGGAATGAGGCTGATGTGTTTAAAACAGCCAGACAGGTAACCCATTGTAAAACTGTAGACCTGCTGGGAAGAAGCAGGAACTTAGCTCTTGCAGGAATATACTGTATACATTACTCATGATTTTGATTATGAATCTCCAGATTTGTTATTAATACTTCATATGAAAGAGATGGTTTAGACCCTCTTAATTCCATGTTCTCTGTTTCTAAAAAAAGAAGACAAGAATTCTTTTCAAAATATTGTCTCCAGGTTTTTGGAAAGTTGTGCATTAGTATTATTCATTGTTTCTAGTAAGGATAAGTCTTCTTTCAAGTTCTTATCCAGCTCTCTAAATAAAACATATTCTACTTAAACATGTGAGCTCTTGAATCCAGTAGAAGTCATAGGCGTTATTTTCAGTACTCTGAACACAGTATTTTCTTTTGAAGTTGATTTCAAGCTAGCTCTGTGCTGATGTGCATCATTAAAAACTAAATCAAATCAAATGAACACTTGTGTATCCCTGTGACCTCCTGGTTTATGTTGTATAGACCTTCAACTTGCTCTTACCGGCTGTATTGATTATATATTATCACATAGACCAAATGATCTCTGAGGATCGCATTAACTAGATAAATAGTCTAAATACATTAAATTGAATTTTCATGCATCTCTTCAATAAAGTAAGGGATTGTCAGAAAATGTTATATTTGATGTTTTTCTTTTCTACAGTGATTAATTAAAACTTTGTTTTTATTGCTAGATAGCCACAGTCATAGACATGATGATTTCGCATATAAAAGGATGTTTGGCAAAATCCACTAGTGAGAAAATTAACAGAGTTATAAGTGGATAGGACCAAAATTAATAAAACGTATAGAAAACAAGCATGAACTATTATACAGCAAAAGTAGTTTAAATAGAATAGGCCATATTTTTATTCATTTGAGTTTCCTTTAGAAAACCGAGACTTGTGACGGCTGCAAAAGAAAAGTGATTTCAACATACAGTGTATTATTAAAACTTCATATACAGTTACTTATGCAAGGTACTTACAGTAATAAAAAACATTTCTTTTCTTTAGTTAGATGACCCCTACCTCCAAGCAGTGACTTCAACAAAATATTAAAGCATGCATATTTATCAAGTTAGGCAAAACAAAATATTTCTAATATAAGCATATGCTTTACTATTTTGCTTACTTATTATCCATTGTGAAAACTAGAAATGCATAGAAATTGTTAGAAGGTATATACCGAGTCAGATCTATGTCTAGTGGATGATGCTGAGTCTTGGATGATGTCTGTATATACATTTAATGTCTTATGCATAACTTTGGTATAGCCATAATAGTGGCAGCATCAGCATAAGAATGGCCCTGTAGTCTTCTTGCAAGGAAAACTCCTATTCAACATATTCAGTATGAGTTTTCACTGTAATGGAATGCATTTCATGCCCTAACCTGGACTAGACTTCTACTCTTAGTACCCTTGATAAGATTTGTAGGATTTCCAATGGGAGCTGGAACAAGTTCATGGTGAACAGCACTGTGCAAGGACCCTCTTCTCCCTGTATCTTCCTCAAAAAAAATCCAGTGCCTCTTCAAATTCCAGCCCAAACATGGTTGTAGAGGGTTGGACTCGATGATCTCTGGAGGTCCCTTCCAACCCCTACAATTCTGTGATTGTGATTCTGTGATTCTGTATTGAATTACAGTATTCATATAACATGTTGTATGAATTATAGCATTATATGTCACCAAAGAAGTGGATGAGAATACATTTTATGACATTGATCAACAGGCTTCCATAAAAACACTTATCTTCTAGATTTCACAACAGGTGTTTCCACTTATCAAAAGAATACAACCTTATTTATATCTTTATTCTCTTAGTCACTCCACAAAGACAAATTCATTTGCAAGTCAGCCCACAAGGGAAACTAAAGCACAGGGTTGCAAGAAAAGCATACCTGCTTTTGTAACAGGTCCCTGCCATTTTTATCCTGTGCAGAAGAGTGTTACAAATAAAACTCGATCTACAGATTAGCTCTCAAAAATGGATATTGAAGTAGTAATGAAGTGACACATATGCTTTGTGCTTCATTTTAAAGGATGAGTTTTACCTTCCTAGCAATTTGTGCTAAATATGTTACAGAGACTTTACTTCTACATCAAAGATTAAATAATTAAACCACAAAGAGGTTACCTTTACTACTGTGTATGCATTTTAGAATTGCAGAATGTGTATAATGATTCATGGAAAATATACATTATACAAATTATATACATATATATTTATGTATATATATATATGTATGTATAAATTAGGGAGAGAAGGAGAATGAAATGCTAGTGCAGGAGTAACAACCAGGTATGTTAACTATGAAAGGATGAGTTGATAGCAGTATTGTGATTTATTAGAATAATGACATAGAAATAGACTTACCCTGTCATAAACCTGTGGGCAAGCTATTTTTCTCTTATATTAATCATAAATCATCATTTTGCTTTTATGCTTGAGAAGAAACACCTCAGAGTACCTCAGGCAGTAGCTAGGAAAAGAATGGTTTTCATCCAAAGGTCAAGACTGAATCTTATAGAAATTTCCATTTTTATGCCATCTGGACGCAGATAATACAGTAGAGTATTTAGATCCAGATCACTGTTAATAGCTACGGTGACAGAAACTCCCCTAAGGGTGAGAGGCTTTAACAAAGAAATGTCAATGCCCCACTCAGAAATAATTTTCTGAGTCCTAATGAAGATTTAAGTGACCATTGTTGCGATGTCACAGTACACATATGTGATATATCATCAATACTGTGAACCACAAGTAAGATCTGTCCAAGAGAACAGATAACCAGATTGAAAATGCTGAGTGTCTCTAACTCCATTGATTAAGGGGATTTGGCTAAAGTCCAGGATATCTCACAGAGAGCTATGAAATATAATCGTTGGCTACTGTTAGCCCAGTTGTCATATATAGGTTATATCTGACTTGATATCACTTACCAAGGAGATCAAGCAAGAAATTTCTTTAGATAGTGCTGTCTAGTTTGTAACAATACAATGGTACAGTACAATAGGTACAATACAATGAATTTTGTATTGAACTTAGCCTTGAAATTGTGGGGTGGAACAAAAACCATCTTGTATGGTTTGTGATGCTGTTCTGCTGTCTCACAACTTCCTAATGATGCTGTTGACTACTCTTTCTGGCTGAAGAAAAAACTGTTGAAGAGGACATGTAAAAAGGTACCTCTTTTTGTCCTCCCATCAGAGAATGTGTAGGGGGCTTTGAGCCCACCAGCTCAGCCTTTTTGAACAAATATATATTTTTAGATTTATTTTTTCTTGGTGAAAGAACTCCTAAATTCAGGAGAGTATTATCACACCTCTAGCCAACACATGCGTGGTAATTTATCAGGAAATCTGATGGGCAGAAATCTGAGGGAGATGTCACATTTAAAAGTGAGTGGCTTTTAGCTAAGAATAAGTCCTGCTGATTAATCCTTCTGCCTGTACAGGTCATTTGATTTTAATGAAGACAAGTTTTTTGTTATTTTTGTGAATTCTTGTCATTACTTTTAAGTGACTGGATTAGCTGGATCCTAATGGGTCAGTCACAGCTGACTCAATTCACAGCAGCTTCAAATGGCATATTTTCTTTGAAATCATTTGCTCCTTCTAGACTGAGAACAGTTTTTTTCTTTGTTTTGTATATACCACAGCTATGACTTCTCTGAGATACTCAGCTCCCTGTCCAATTTATATTACTTATTAAACTCTTATACTGCCAAGAATTTTTTAAAAAGTCAGGTTTGTGACAAGTTTTAGGCCACATGGAGAAGTATTTGGAAAGCTGGAGTGGGAAAGTGTCAAGTCGTCTTATTTGTTGTTCAGCCTTATTGATGCTGTGAGGCAAAAGCAAGTCCAATTTTGGATTAACTTCACAATTCTCTTCTGGAATTGTGTTTATTTAAAAGATGTGTATGTACTTGTTTTCAGGTGATTTGGGAAAGCATCTAGGAATTTATTTTAAATGTGATGTGAGAATTAGTTAGGTTACTCTGAAAGTTCATTTATTTATTTATTTATATGGAAAATAAAACATACAAGAACACAATAGCACTGTTTGATAGAGGAAATTCTCAGCTACAAATAACTATTTTTCAACATAATCACCACCATTAGCTGTGCATTTTCACCAGTGATGAACAAGAGCCTACATGCTGCAGTTACAAAAATCTGCACCAGCAGAGGTGACGCACTGTCACTGTCACCATTGCTGAACCACATAGAATCATAGAATCACTAAGGTTGGAAAAGACTTTAAAGATCATCGAGTCCAACCACATCCTAACCATGCTACCCTAACTCTAAGAACCGTCTGCTAAATCATGTCCCTGAGCACCACATCCAAACTGTTTTTAAAAACATCCAGGGATGGTGACACACCCACTTCCCTGAGGAGCCTACTGCAGTGTTTAACAACCCTTTCTGTAATGAAGTTTTTCCTGATATCCAACCTAAACTTCCCTTGGTGCAACTTGAGGCCATTTCCTCTCATCCTGTCTCTTGTCACCAGTGAGAAGAGACCAGCCCTGCTCTCACTGTGAGCACCTTTCAGATATTGGAAGAGAACAATAATGTCTCCCCTCAGCCTTTTTCCCAGACTTAACAGCCCCAGTTCCTTCAGTAAACATCTCCACCACCTCACTGTGTTTCCATCCACTGTTTGGTCTCTGCCAGTGTTTGACAAGTATCAGTGAATGTCAGTGAGTCCCATTTTTTCTGCATGGAGGAATTCAGAGATACACCTTTGCTCTACATGCACTTTCATGTCAAACGCCATTTGGTCAGACTGCCCCTCGGCTGCTATCTGTCACATGGCAACTACATGTAAGGGAATATTGGTGGGAAGGTTCAACCTCTACTGCCATACCACCAACACCTGACTCTGATAGTGTGGGAAGCACAATAAAAAATGGGAGGTATTATTTTTGGACCAACCCTGATATTTTAGATGTGATCTGTGAACGGCATGAAGAAAACTATTTTATATCTAAAGCAATGTAGCCAAAACAGCGTGTGTTTAGCACAATGTAGTCTGTACTTCTAAAACTCTACTCCTCTGTTTGATACCACTTCTCCATTATTTACCAGGAAAGCCCCCAGCAGACGTGACTCATTGTTGTGCCATTACACCCAGCTCTGTACAAATATTTCTTGAGGTACAATTTGTGCTGCCAGTCTTCACTCTGGAAAAGGGAACATCCTGAGTTCCTTTTCATAATGATAACTGGTTAACTTAACAAGGAAGTGTCTTGTGTCTAACTCAGCTGTGCAGATTAGATGGAGAAGTAGGGTTTCTTCCCTGAATCCACACAGCCACATGAAATGAAAATAAATCCTGCTTAATAGGTGGGAGTTATATATACACTTATAGGCAAGCATGCAGAGAAATAGATAAAGGTGAGAAAACAGTACCCTTTCTCTGTCTACATATCAACCCCAATATAAACTTGTGGGTCTGGAAAGAAGCTTGGAACCAAGGAAGCTGCCCTGGTTAGGGCCCTGCTTCTAGTGGTTTTTACAGAAGGAATGTGAGCATTTCTTGAATGACATCTCCTCTGAGGGCTGCATCTGCACTAGCAGTTTATGCATCACCCTTTTACTCACATGTGGTGTCTAAAGGCACCAACTAGTTCAGAAACTGAAACAATAGTAATAGAAATGAACAAGACAGAGAATATGATGTTGTTAGTAAACGTAGCCTAAAATGCTAGTAAGAATTAGGACAGTAATTAATATTAATGATCACTAATGCATATTTATAATGATGGGAAAAAAGCATTCTTTCAACATACCGAAATATCAACTGTCTGGTTATATCAGCAATTTGACTCTGAAAATGCTCACCAGAAAAAAATTACCTCTTGTCCGTAGCACACTGGATGTCCTGAGGGGTATGCAGAAGTCAGAAGACATTACTTTCCTGCAGTATCTAAGCAAACCTAGATCACTTGAAACAGGAGCAGAGGAAAGATTGTATGTATTTTCTTTTTGCCATGAAGGTGCTTTGTGTACTGTGCTAATTATTCACTTCCATTCACCACTTTGCAAATTTGTTGAGAAATGGCTACAAATAATGGTATGTTAAATGTCTCTGGAACAATGTGAATATGTGAGCCAGCTGTGCTGTCTGGATTCACAGTAAATATTTGCCTGAGCTGGAGCAGACTTCTAATTTATTAAAAAATATTTGTTGACTAATTGGAAAATGTTCTGGTAGGCATTTCTTTCTCTTTATTTCAACATGTGTGCTTATGGTATGTATTAAGATCTGTGCTTTCTCAGCATGAGTATCTTCCAGCCATGCAAAAGTGAAACTTTGTGCTTGTGGAGCTGCCAATGTTATTGAGGCATAGCAATTATACCATAACATCCTCCCAAGAAAAGTATGGTGATGTGTGTCCTAGTACCAATTGTCGATCCAGGGTGATTTTTTCACCTCATAAACAATAGATAGTTGGGAACTAAACATTTCAATCTTAATTCTGATTGCAGAAAACATGAAAGCACATCACATCATTCTGTAGCATGTAGGGCTCACTGTGTGAAAAAAACACTAGATTCAGTGCTGTGTTGCCTGGCAGTGAAGGACATTCTCTCTTACTACAGTTCAGCAATTTCTGTAAGACTTTACCAGGCACTGGAGTAGAAGCTGGCAGTCTCTGATTACTGCCTGAACAGATTATAATTGTCCTGAGACATGCTCAAGGAATAGTAGCATTTCCAGAGCAGTAGAAGAAAGTCTGTTGATGAAAGGAGCAAGAGTGGATTTTCATTAAACTTCCCAATTATTGACTTTGCCATCTTCTTTCACAGATGTTAGTATCACCTGGGACTGATCAGAAGCAGAATCACCTGGCTAGAAATGACCTGGCCGGAGTCAGATGCACATAATTAAAATTACTTCTTAGTATTTTTTCACATAGAAAGTTTCTAAGAATGGGAGTTTTGCTTGGAAATAGTCTTCCTCAGGTGTTCTGGAGTAGATGAATATCCAGCTTATCAGCCGTGCATATAATCTAGTGGTGTTGGGTATTGTAAAATGAGGTCTCCAGACTGGAACATTTAAATCATCTACATCAGCTTATCATAAAGTACTGGAGGGGAGGAAAGGTGAGTCTTACTTAAACAGCTTTAATATATGTGTTGTTTTTTTTTGTTTTTCCACTTATGTTCACCAATTTCCATAGGTTTGTGAGCATTTATTACTTTATGCTCATGGATGTCTTTCCTCTCATTGCAGCAATAAATGCAGAGGTGTTCAATTCCTTTGCAGCAAAGGCAAATTTATCATGGGCTTCAGCATGTCTGCTGTGTCCAGGGCTCCAGTACTGTTCTCTGAGACCTCCAAAGGTCAAAAGAGTGCCTGGGCCAGACTGTGCTGGGGAATAATACATTACAGCAGTCACTGTAAGTCAGAGTCAGTTCCTGACATGCAGCAGGGCTGGGGCAAGGGATTGAACCTCAAGAATTCTGGGGGAGGCAAGTAATAAGTCAGAGGGGATAAATGATGCATGGGAAAAAGCATTATGAACATGTATTTGATTTATATTAATTATAGGTTAGCTCAAGGCCATCGCTACAAAGGGATAATAGAACTTCCATTTTTTGTAGATAGGGTATTGGAAATCTTGTTCAAGAGCGTTTGTTCTACGCATAAAATTGGGACAAATTTTTATCTACTTGTCATGTTTGCTAGAAATCTGAGTTGAGTTTTATGTTCCATAGGGGTTGTTTACTATTTTTCTGATTTCTGTGAAAATTTAGGAATTTATAAGTTACTGAAAAGTAATCTTAAAAGAAAAAAAAAAGAATTTCAGAGAGAGCCATCCCCTTTCCTCCTTATTTTTTTCCTCATCTTAGTTAGTTGCATAGTCTTAGATGAACAGAAGCACTTAAGCACACTACATTTACAATGATTAAAGCTGCTTTTGCATGTATTAATTTTTTGTTGGTGGAAAGCTTAAAAAACGTTATTTTTTTAGTTGGAGTCTGTATTTACTAATGCTATAGTAAAGAGAAAAAAATGCTGCTTATTAAGCACCAGCACCTACTTGTGGTAGATGAGCTCTTTTCTCTCACAAATGCTTTCAACTCAAGGAAGAGACACAGATTAAACCAATGGGATGTGAGGAAACCAGAGGGGCAAAGACATAGGGAAGGGACTTTTAGGAATGCAAATCAGCGAAGAGAGATAAACTTTTTCAAGACAGCTGGAAAAGAAAGTAAGTTGAACTATGGAAATATATAAAATACACAAAGGGAAGAGAATATCATAACATTTAATCCTATTTTATTAATTGTGGACCTTCTACTGTTCCCTGTGGTTAAAAAAAATATATATATAGCATCAAATCAGTAACGTCAGTAGCAAAAAAATAATTATTTTGTGAAGAATTGCAGCAAGTCGGAGTAGGAGCTCTGTGAATGTTCCCTGGTTTCTGTAATCCTTTTCTAAATTTCCAATGAGTCTGGAAAGGGAGTGCCCCTGGGAGAGCTGGGGAACATGTGCTCCCAGCACTGAGTTTGGCTGAGGGGTGCCTGGGTGCTCAGTCCCACCTGACCCCGACTTGGGACATTCTGGTCACTATCTCTGCTCTCGTGTTTCTAGCCCTTGTCCACCCATGTTCTCAGACAACTGGAAGCTCTCAAGGAAGCTTTTTCTTTGGGAATCTTAGCAGCTGAAATACCCTAGCACATAAATCCCTTGTATTGTTCAACAGAAGGGAATTGAACACTAAGCTTAGGGCTGGAGCCTGAGGAAGATGTTCATGTGTTGCTTTTTTTCCAGAGAAGACTCAGAAACTTTGGACAAATCTTTACTCTCAGCAAGGTATTTTTGAGTACTTTGGGTAACTGCTCAGAACCACTGAACAAGTGTGTTTATTATGCCTCAGCCCACTTTTGTAGGGCAGGCAGGACAGTAAGGACACGTAGGTAATCCCGGCAGCAGTGGCAACCTGGGGGACAAATGCTGACCCAGCTGGTGCGGGCTGGCTCTGCACTCAGTGCTGCTTTACACCCCAGTCTAGCTGTAGACAACTCATCTGTCGTGTGTGGTTAGGATCAGCACAGCACCCCGGGTGCAGGTGGAAATGGCTTTAAGAGAAGTATAGCACCAGAGAAGGCACATAAGCATTTATCTTTTACTGCATATTTAATAAGGTAGGGAAAAGCAGCTGAGCAGATCCATATTTTTAACTTTCTTGGTATGTATTTACCGCATAAGCAACTGAAGCAGCTTTGAATTTTGTCTGGTGTTTGAATGGTTCAGGCAGAGATTGCTGAGGCTCTGTTTACCACAGCTCAGATACGAAGCAGCTGTTATGCTTCTGGATTTTTGTAACATTGTTAATATAATTAGGTTGCATACAATTCCCTGTTCCAGTCTAATTTTGCAAGGATGCTGCTTTTGAGATTATGCGAAGAACATTTCTCTCTCTACTTGAAGTTTAAACATCGTTTTCTACCACCTGAATGATTTTTTTTAAATGTTTTTCTTTGGTGAAACATTTCTCACAGGAAAGAGCAACCCCAAAACATTTCTTGCTGCATGCGCATTCAAAGAGTTCTCTGTTCAGAAGCCTAATTTCTTAGTGAGTCACTTCTAATGTCTGAGTCTGTTAAATGTACTACAGATGACATCTGGGCAAAGATAAAAGGAATTTTAGTCCCAGATTCAGGAGGACAGCTTTACAATAATAGCTTGACCAGACAAGGGAGGAGATCTTTCCTTGATCTGCATGTGAAGTTATTGTTTTTAAATCTCCTTTGGAAAGAATAGATTTCACTGTTTAACGTAAACTGCAATCTAGTTGGGTTTAATTGAGGATAAATGTTTTGGCTTTTTCTCTGCAGGCATAATTTGCTATTGACAGACATACAGTGGTTCCAGTACTTTTATACTGTTTTTCTTTGTGTCCTTTAATCACCTGCTGATCCAGTATTTCCTCTATTTTTTTCATCTTGTGTAAATAATCACTGACCTGATCTCACCTCTCTTTGCACACTGCAGGGCATCTGGAAGATTTGCATGTGGTGTTCATCTCTCTCTCCCCTCCCCACCCCAAACTGCTATCTGAATAGTTGTTAATGAAATTTACATATTCATGAAAATAAAGTCTTAAGCACAGGAAACTAACATGCAGCATTGCATTAATATTTCAAGTTATACGGTTTGCTTTTTATGTGCAAACCTTTCTCATAGCTATGTCCATATTAAAGATGTCTTCTAACTATGTCAGTGTGCTTTTTTGTACAGACACCTGGCATGTGTATTTTCCTGTCCATCTAATGATCTTAGATCATGCTACAAGTAAGTTGTAAGTAAGTTTCACAGACTTCTCCCGTCTATTGTATGAATGAGGTAAACAGTACATTCCTCATTTCACAGATGTAGGCAGATAAACTGATTTGTTCATTAACATACAGTGATTTGATTGCCATCCCAAAAATACATTGTCTTTTATCCCAGTTCTTAACCATAAGACTGGATACCTGAGAGAGGATTTTGCTGGATATAATGTCTTCTTTGGAAAACTTGTAAAAAAGTTTCTCATTTGTTGAAGGACAAATTAAGAGGAAAAGTCCCCTGATTTTTCAGATCACATTCAGTTTCCCTATGTGAATTGCATGAGTAGTGAACAAACTCTGAGACTCCCAGGGTCTTTTTCTCCAGGAGCTCAATGACTCTAGATAGTAAGGTCCTAAAAAAAGGAGCTGAGGGATCTTAGGAAGCTATCTAGTCCATCTATTTGCTCCAGAAAGAAATGTTCCTGAAGCTTTTTTCTCTCACCTATTCTTTGAAAACCTCTCAAGGGACGTACCACAACCTCCATATTCCCACTGTCTTCATTTACTTTAAATTCACTGAAATTGCAAGAATTCTTCTTCTGCAGAAGAATTCCTTTACCTAATGCAGATAACCTTCGTATTGGAGAATGAGAAATCCAAGGTTTTGGTGCAAATGTTGAGTTCTACTCTGTGTTGCAATTACAGCTATCCTGCTCTCTCAGTATTGCCTACAGCAATTCTCGGAAAGAGAACGTCCTTTTTATGGTGTTATCTATTGTCCCCACCCTTTTGTAAATCACTGATTTTTAAAAAGAGATTCATCTGAATCCCTGGACAAACTATTCTAAAATTTTAAAATATTGCAGATAGTATCTTCCTTCTTGACTCTGCTTAGAGCCTACATGGATTTAACTTCTTTTCTTCAAGCCATCACGTATCCTGTCCTTAGCGCATGCCCAGCTCATTTTCAGTGACCAGTTTTCCTGTCCTTTTTCCTACCCATTTTTTGCTTTCCCTTTGGTCACATTCATGAAAAAAGATAGAACAAAACTAATATCTGTCTGATGGTCTTTCTTTTACATAGTCTGCAAATGAGATGAAGATGATAAAAGTCAGATATTATTATCTGACGACTTGCCTGAGTTATCTTTGTAATTCAGGATTTAAAATTTTTTAGCTAAAGTAAATTACTCATAGCATCATTAAGGTTGAAAAAGGCCTTTAACATCATCTAGTGCAACCATGTACCCATCACCAACATATGCCCAGTAAACCTTGTCCCTCAGTGCCCCCCATATGTGGTTCTTGAACATCTCCAGGGATAATGACTCCATCACCTCCCTGAGCAGCCTGTGCCAGTGCCTCGCCACTCATTCTGAGAATTTTTTCCTCATATCCAACTCGAACCTCCCCTGGCACAACTTAAGACCATCACCTCTTGTCCTATCACTATTACCTGGGAGAAGAGGCTGACCCCCACCTTGCTACAGTCCTTTTTCAGGGTGTTACAGAGAGTGATGCAGTCTCTCCAGAGCCCCCTCTTCTCCAGACTGAATAGTTTCCTTTAGCCACTCCTCATAAGACTTGTGCTCTCATCCTGCCTCTAAGAAGTCTTTGAGTAAGAATGTTTACCATGTATACCTCTCCATCACTCTCAGTAAATATGTATCTTTTCTCTGTCTTGCTACGTGCCTGAGAGGGACCAATTATGGAAGATAATTCTTTAAAACAGGCAGGTACTGTAGTTGTAATGTAAAAATGAAAGCCTAGAATGCTGAGAGGATCTGGAATTTAAAAATTAAGGTATTTTCTAATCCTTGTTTCATTCGGAGACTGATAAATTGTGGGGTCTGCTTTGTACTAGCACATTAAAGTATATATGAAGAGCACTTCTATTCTTTAATTCAGCTCAAAAGTATATGCATCATAACTGCATTTCTAGCAATGATGTTTGGCTGTTTGGCTAGAGACAGAACAGCATTTCAGACAAATAAAGGGAAGTGTTATTGAAGGATGCAAAGCTTTTAAGGGTTTTGTAAGATTAAAATTTCTTTTTGTTACAAAGGAACCATAAAGTCATTGAAAGAATGCTACTAAAAGGGAAAAAAAATATGTAGTGAAGCACAGAAGAACTTATCTGATTCTTTAAGTCCTAAAGGCACAAAATGAAAACAGTAGAGAAAAGGATGGATTTGTAAGAGAGAGACTAACACACCTCAAACGTGGAAATCTACTGGTTAATATCAGCTTATGCAAGTAGTAGTTGAGACTAGCTTCTGTTTTATGGTTTTGTGTTGCCTGTTAGATATTGGGAGAGGGAGCAGATTGTCTTGTTTTTGAAAAATTAGTGTAGTGTCATATGTGAAAGTTGAGCTCCATCGCCTCCCTCTTGGAATCTGTGCTTGTTTCTTTTATTAGCTGAAACTTAAGTAACATTTACAGAGATGCCTTGGTATACAATAAAATATACTCTGACTTCTGGGGAATGTACTTGCTGCTGATACCTATGGAATGCTAATGACTGATGTTAACAATTTCTGACTTGTTCTGGTGGGAGCATGGGTTTTTTAAGTCCTTTGGTAGCATAGAGCAGAACAAGCAGAAATGCCAGCTCCGCTGTTTCACCCTCAAAGGAAAATTTTTCGCAGGAGCAGCTGTCAAGGGGTCTAATAAAACACTGAGTATTTGTTAACTAACAGGACTAGTGAATAGTGAGTAACTAATTTATAGGGCATTGCAGCTGCTTTTTTTTAATGAAAACTTCATTTTTTTGTCGGTGTGGATATAATAAAACTGTTATCATTGAGAGGCAGACTGTCCTCTCTGCCTTCTCATCCTCTTGAAGTGGTCAGGGAGAAACATGGATACAACAGCTGAGAAGTGGTTGGCATGTGATAGTAAAATATGCTGCAGCTCTTGCTGTTATTTCGCAACTGGTTAGAGGCACAGACAGCTTAACTGTTGACAATTTACGTGGTTGGGTTTGTAACAGCCGCTTCTCTGCTGTCATAACTGAGGACAGCAGATGTTTACATCAACAGGGGAATGTCAGAAAAACAAAACAAAAGCATTCCTAACTGCCTAATCAAGACTGTGGTCCTGCAGCCAGTGATATGGATGGGCACATCTAATAGTGTCACTTCAATGAGAAAAGGCAAGTCTTCCTGTTTCTCGGTGATGGATAGACAGACTTCCCGCAGAGCTCCAGCAGGGGCTGTGTGTAATTAGAATTCAGCAGTAGTTAGCTGACTGCTAACTGAGCGCTGTGCAGCAAGTTGCTTGGTGGAAACAAGTCAATAGATCACCAAAAGCAAATATTTTGAGTGGGATCACAGATGATGCCATGGAGATGGCCATGCCAGAAACCGAACAGAGAAGTATTGTGTGAAGCATCACAGCTCTTTCTGTGCTGCAGGGTTCTTCCTTTGTGTATGGAGAGGCAAATGTCTCATGGTAGAACACAGACACTATGATACTGTGATGTTCAGCCGAGAAGTCACTTAGGCTGAGCTGATGGACAAGACACAGCACTGAAAGAGAGCTGGGATTTGAGTTGCACAGAGCCAAATATGATCCCTTCTCCATTAGGAGTGACAAATGAAAACATCTCTGTAAAGTAGACTCTCACATCCTTTCCTTGCAGCTTAGAGCAGAGAGTGTTTTTCATTTAAAAACAGGAACAGATGGTGCTGCCCACACCTCTTTCCAATCCCTCTTTCCTTAGCCTTTTTGTTAGCAAACTCACACAGGATCTGGAGACTTAAGCTTGCTTCCCTCCCTCTTAATCTTGATGGAATTCAAACTTAGCTCTCAACTCCCACCAGGAGAGTTTTTGACTCACTAGGTGTTAAGATAGTCTGGATGAAGGCTGGAATCTGTTCTTGGCTGGCATGCAAACTGTGCCAGCATGTAAAACAAAATGCTAAATGCTTAGTACTGCCTTGTGGTTAGAGCAGTTGAATTTTACTTGTTTACTATAGCAAAAGATTCCATCTTTAAAGCTGTACTCAGACCCACAAATGCTATAACTATGGTTTTCTCATAGAAAAGAAAGAAAAGGAGTGTTTACAGCCAACTGCAGGCACTTTCATTATGATTTTAGCAGTGGCTAATATGTTGTAATGGAATCAGACTGAAGGAGGAAAGGATAAATCCCACATCCTCCTGTAATGTTAGGCTGTGGCCAAATATCTATCACATCTGCCTTTCATGAGATACTAGTCCAATAAGTGTTCTAGGAAGCTTAGTAGGTATAAAGAGATAAAAGCATTTTAATTTTTATGTCTTGATCAGGACTGCTTACAAGATGGGCTAAAGGATGGGCTACAGCAGGTTTGGGTGTGCCTGAAAGTCAAGTTTTAGGCAAATAATACCAGCAAACCCAGCTACTTTCAAATTTTGATGTTTCCAGGGTTCAGCAGTGTATTGGTAAGAGAGTTTTTGTAGTTTGTGTAATTTGTGTGCCGAGTATGGCCATCAAAGTTCCACATGTTTGTGATTTTTTATTTTTTTTTTTAAATTACATATTGACTGTTTAGGTGAACATCTGTCTTCAAGTAACATCATTGACAGTTGTATGAAAATTCTTTGGCATCATTTTGAGAGGCTCTGTCCCTTAGACTACTTCTTAGAATTACAAGCCAATGTTCATCTACTGAGAAAGGTAATTTTGAGTCCCTTTATAAGAGTCTAGAATAAAGTAACATTGAAAAAGATGTGGTTGAGGCTATGGTATCTTTATTAAACAGTTCAGTGACTGCTTGCACACTCTGCCTTCTGCCAACTCTATTAGCTACTTTCTCTGGGAAGTAGTACACTTAAAAAAAGGGAAAAAAAAGCCATTTGGTGTTCTACATCCTACAAATGTCCATTTGAATATATTTCTACACAGATTCTATATATTGACAAGCTTGTACTTGAGGAACAAATGGCATTTCCTAATCCTGTATTTGATTTCCTCTGTTAAGGACTAAATCCAATTGCCTAGATAGGAATAAACCTTGGTAAAAGATG
The DNA here is from genome assembly GCF_023343835.1 of Lagopus muta. Lineage (NCBI taxonomy): Eukaryota > Metazoa > Chordata > Aves > Galliformes > Phasianidae > Lagopus > Lagopus muta. The sequence goes on from NC_064433.1 coordinate 85,934,844, forward strand.
GTATTTGTCTTTGCTAATCATGCAGAACACCCACAGCTCGAAGAGGTAGTAAGGTGAAATAATGCAGCTTCAATATCCAGCCTAGAAAATAAATTCCAGATGAAATGGGCCCTATGCTAATAGACAATCTCACACAGAAAAGCTTTGTAGAGTGGTATTTGATGTCATTTTTGTTTGTTTGTTCTCCTTCAGTGGTTTTCTTGCACACGCTTTTCACCTATCTTTTCCTTTTTTTGAAGATGGAAGAATGTTCTTACTCCTCCATACAACTCCTATGTCTTTTTAAAGATTTATATCATTTATTGGTGAGCCTTGGGGGTTCCCAAGTTTTCTCACAAAGACAACCTAGATATTCCTAGATAGTGTCTGAGGATCATTATGGCTGGCAATCCTGTGGGATAGAGTCATTCTGCTGGAGCTGTCCTGGTGTAAATTGTATCCCATGCCTGTCAACTTTGCCTCCATCAGTAATTAATCTGCTCAAAAAGAAATTTGAGGGACTCTATTAATAAATAATCCTTAATAAATAATATAAATAATATATAAATAATAATTAATGAATGTCTTGTATGTGCTGACTGCAAGATTATCTTTAGCATCAGTCTTAGCTGACATGACTCTTTTCGTACATCATATTAGTATCCTAAAATAATCTTAATGATGTAATGCTTTCATAAAAATGAAGATAACGAAGGATAACTAAAGCAATTTTGTGCTACTTATTTACCTGCAGATCATAAGTATTAATTTAATCTGTCTAATCCACCATCACTATAGGCAAAATGAATGACCCATGTGTGGAAGACATTGGTAGCTTAACTGGTATCTGAAATAAATCTGTCCAGTTCTCTATGTTACTCCTCCTGGGTTTGGAGGTTCACTGCAGGCCAGCTTTCAGAAGTATGTTCCAGATATTTGTAGGATTGTCATTCTCACTGTCCATTACCACTATCTCCCACTTTGTCTCTCCTTGTGAAATAAATTTATCATGTTTTATAAAAGGAGGTGATAGTGTATGAATTCTGAGAGTTCCTGTGAAGTTAGTAAGCAAATTAGCAGTGCTGACTCAAATGCATTTACAATGAATGCAAAACTACCTTCCTTTTTTTTTTTTTTTTTTTTTTTTGTACTCTGCAGTTTTCCTTCTTTTTGCACTTTAATTCAAATTCAATTCGATTTAGAATAGCTTTTTTTTTTTTTTTTTTGTCCAGTAATACATGTTTCACATCCTCTCTTCTCTGGAATCCAGTTATCTCTGCCCAAGTAATTTCTTGCTGATAAGCTGACAATAGTCTTTTAGCTACACCATAGAACTAAAGTAGAAATGACTAAACTGAGACTATATTATCAGGTTAATTTATCTCTTTAGTCTGTGGATGTTTGCGTGTTGCTAAAAACAAAACAAAACAAAAAAACAAACCTTGTACTTTATTCAAGCAATTTGCTGTTTTTAAAATCCACTGATCTTTATGTAGTAGATTTCATTAAAGACATACTATGGATCATAGGTCTTCTATACTTGTAATAAGCAGGACCAAAAAAAAAAAAAAAAAAAAAAAATTCAAAGTAGAAAAGCACTTATATACCAGGGTACAAGTTATCCAAATAACTGCAGAATTCTATCTGTGATAATCCTTTTTGAAATTTAAAATTTATTGAGGATTATTTTGGTAATGGTACCTTTAAAAACTGGGATATAAATTAGATAGATCAGTAGTTGAATCCAGTGTGCTAACTCTTATGTCTCAGTCACACAAATACTGCCTAAAAATTTTATTCAAACAGACCTTTCTTCATATCCAAATTACCTGTTTGTTTTACAGATGATGCCTGGTGATCACTGAGGCAAAGATGGATAACAGTAGGAAATAATTAAGACTATTTTTTGTCTCTGACTAGCCGTTGGCTATCACTACTGTTGTGGAATCACTGAATTCCTAGCATTGGGGTATTTTCTCTTTGGAAGAGAAGAAAAATAGATAGGGCTAGGAAGTGAAGAAAAATATGCATTTTGTAGAGTTCCCCAAGATAATCACTTATGTTAAAATTACTGTATTTCTTAAGATTCACAGAAGTTCTTGCAAATAAATCACTGATGAAATGAATGTACATAAAGGACTAATTTTGTCCTCCTTGAATAATGACAGGGCTAACTTTCTTTTTGTGCATATGCTAATAAATGACTTTTTTGTACTACCTGACTAGATCTAATTTGTCACATTCTTTCATGTTTCAAGCAGCAAAATCACTTTTTCCACCTGAATGTAGCTTTAGGATTATCTATCCCTTATATCACCTATCAAAAGATTTCATGATGAAGAATGGTGTATTGAGGTACATTTTAAAGAACTTTATATAGCATTTTTTCCTTTTAAGCATAGATCTACAAGTTCGTTTTAAGAAAACTAAATGGAAAAAAAAAAAGTTTCCTCCTTTTGCTCGCAGAACGAATGCAATCCAAACAAAATGTTCAAGCTTTCAGAAACAGATGAATGCAGTGATCGAGTGATGAAGAACGAGTTTTTGTTCTTTGTCAAAACATGATGAATATCTCAAAGTTATTAGGACCTGATACATCACTTATATAAGCTGGACTTCTTCCAGTAATTTCTGGAAATTGCTAGAATGAATAACATTTTAATTGTGGTTTCATCCAGTCTGATGCTTTGCAAAATTTAGGTATTTCATTTTTGCAGACTTCAACATTAGACTTGCTGTTGGTTTTTTGTGTTGTTTGTGAGTTTCTTTTTTCTTCTTCCTTTTCTTTTATTTCCAACTTTTCTCCCAAATCAGGCTTCATTCACGGTTTCATTAGGATAGCTATTTTCACAGAGAAAAATACCAGAATGGAAATTGCTATGTTTTTGATAGTAAAACCATGTTATTTCAGCAAATAAATCTATTTTTGCTTGACACCTGCCCTATTTCTCTGGAAAAATAGACCAATTTTTGAATTTTTAATGAAATGTTAAGAACCTTGATTTTCAAAATGGTTTTGATTTGTTGCAACACTTCTCTCACCTTCTCTCTTGTACCTGAATATATTTCAGATGCTGCTAAGCCATTGGAATGAACTTCTGGCTTAACTGACTTCAGTAATCTTTATTAATTACAATTAGGCAATAACTGCTTGGTTTGAATTTTGAGTGGTCCTCTGTGGAGTCAGGAGTTGGATTCAGTGATCCTTGTGTGGTCAGTTCCAGCTCAGGATATTCTGTGATTCTATGATAATTTTTCTATGATGAACAGGCAAATAATGGAAAAAATATACCCAGCTAGCTGCCCAGTCAGGTAGAAACTTGAAATTCTCTTTGAAATCCTCTGCTATATCTTTGGCTTCTTCTGATCCCTCCTTCACATAAATGATTTATTAGCATGCTCATAGAAAGAGAATACCTTGGACACATTTATATGAAGGTAAAAGAAAAAAAAAATCAAAATGAAAGAAAAAGGTCTGGAAACACATCCATAAAACTTATATAAAGCTGTTTAAGTTTTCGGAGTAATTTTTAAGAAGTTGATATAGTTGATATGACCTCTCTCTTGCTATTGGTTTCCCCCTATTAGGTTGATGAACAGTTGATTGTGGAAATGTTGGATTCAGTGTAGGACAGATCGCATGAATGAAATTCCAGTGTCTGTCAGGAATGTAGATGAGAAGTAAATGCCTCCAGTAAGATTTTGGCAAAGAAGGAGTGAGGGGACTGGTCCAATTATATACAAAAAAGCAGGTTCTCCTGAAATTAGTGGCAGAAGTCATGTGCTGTTCTTTAGTTTGGAGATTCATAATCCTTTTTCTCTACTACTTCTTGAATTTGAGAAGCTATATCTTGTGTCACAGTGACTTCTTCATCACTATTCTGCTTTTAAGCCCACACAGTGTAAATTTCAATCCACAGCACTTTTCCAGGAAAATCCCATCAAATATATCTGTCTTCTTACTGAATTTCAGTTATATGGTATATTGCATTGAACAATAGGTTCCTTATTATCTCAGCATAAGAATGGATCTAGGTGTTCTTTCCATGTAGCTTGAAAGCTGGACTCTTAATACCAAAATTATCTCTATCCTGATATGTATTTGTCTTCAGATTGAATTTTTTCTGACAGTAGCTGCAAACAACTTCTAACTTATTTTTCTTTAAACTAGCATGTGGAAGTCATCTAATTTTATTTTAAATCAAAGAACAGACCACAAAACATGTTAGAAGAATACTGTTGCATTTTGCAATATTTGGCTGTGAGGAAACTTGCAGAATAAACAACAAAAAATGAACAACAAATATTTCGCAAACATTTCATAAGCCAATACAACGCATAAAACATGGATTTCTAAATGATTTAATTATGATTCATATAGGGTGAATAATGATTTATGGACAGTTCATAAATAGGAAAAAATACTGCTATTAATTGATAACTGTAGATCATTCATGTCAGTCATTGTGGTTTAGTTAGGATTTAAATAAGTAGCTAGTAAAATATAAGTGTTTGAAGTCCATTGAAGATACCCTCAGAGCATCTCCCTATGAGAGGTCTTAGTTTAGTTGGTGTTTTTTTTCATGATTGTTTTATGCTTCCTACTAATATTTAAAGAATGTTGTTGATGTCATTTAAATTTATTTTGAATAAAAATACTATCTTAGAATAACAGTATTTATTATTATGTAATATAATTTTACAGTTAAGCTTAATCTCTTTTAGTATTTGTAACTTTCCTGCAGACAATTCTCAGTGCATAAATAGATTGTGTTGACTGCTGTTTCTTGTTCCAACAGATGATTAGAAATCGTACTGAGTTCAAAGCATTTCCAGCTCAAGGAAAAATTATCATTCAGAGACTTATATGTGGTTAGATCCCTTGTCCTAACTTTTTAATGCTTCTAATAGATGCCTTTGTGCAAACCAAAGGTACTAATAAATAGGATAGATAAAGAAAACCATCAAAGCCCTGCTGAAATTGCTGCAGAAGAGCAATCAAAAACATTTGCCATTGCTCTGGAATATTAGACATTCATTACAAAGTCACTGCACAGCATAACTGTGGAGCAATAAGTTCACTTACATGCAAAACTGAGTTGCTTCATGAGGCTGTGTTTATAATCTCAACATTTATATAAAGGCCAAATATTTTCCAAAGAGATTAAACTCACCTGGGTCCCAGTCTCTGGTGTGACTTCAGAAAATGAAATATACTCAGAAGTGCTATGTGCTACAGAAAATGAGACATGCTCCATCCTAGCTGAAAGCAGAGAGAAAAGCTCACGCTGCTGTCACAGCAAGTTGCATGCACTTACAGAATGGTTTGGCTAGCCTGAGGTTTTGTGGCTTGTGGTCATCTGGAGAGAAAGATTTCTGGGTGTGTTATGTCCACTCTGTAGGTTATGGTCCATCTTATGTATGCCCCATATTTTGTACACTTATGGGCTGTGTGGAGGCAGTTAGTGCTGAAACTTAACAGGATTCTAAACATAGTTTTTACCTTGCATTGTTGTAAATGTGTATACCTCCTTCTTTACTCCAGCATCACTGGCAGAGAACTTGAGGATTTCATTCTGCGGTCTGCAGTCCTTTTCTCCATCCCATGTCAGTACCATTCTTAAAAGCATTATAAAGCTTTGTTTAGAAAGACTTTGTATCACACAAGCGTAGGTCACTATATACCTATCTACGTGAATTTTTTGCTCTTGTTCTTTTTCCCTGTACTTTATTATCAAGCCATTCCACTTGGTTGCATTAGTTGCTGTTTTGAGAGCTGCTTATAATGGTTAAATTGCCATAATGATATTCCTTTCTGCACAAGCAGGTGAATAGCTGTATGTGTGTAAAAAAGAAAACAGCATTTTGTTTGTTTCATCACGTAGCCAGAGTAGCCATTTTCCATAAAACTAAGCTTTTTTTTCCCCTCACATTCAAGTCATAAAGACTCGTGAGTGTTATTTATGTGTACATTGGTACCCGTGGGCCTGGTAGTGGTGGTAATTGCAATGGAATACTCCAAAAAAAGAAGTTTTGTAACATCACCAAATTCAGATCATGGGGCTGGTACTGCAGAGACAGTGCTTTGCCTTAAAGTAGGTAAAGCTTAAAGAGAAACAGCTTACAAATGAGGACAGTGAGTGATTTGCACAGTGGCCTGCAGCGGTTTCATATGGAGGGAGGAGAAGAGATGAATGATCCACGGAATATTTGAGGTGGATGTTTGCCAAAAGGGTATCATTTGCATAAGGAAGATAAAGAAGGGGTTGGTGGTGAAACAGCAGGAGAAAAAAAAAAATGGAAGAAATGCTCAGAAGGGAAGACTGGAACAAATAAGCGACCGTGATGGAAGATGCTCACAAATAAAGGGACAAAAGAGTCTTACTATATTGTCACAGCTCTAGCAGGTGCTCCTGCCAGCTTCAGGATCTGATTGTCCATTCCCAGCAGCCTCATCTCTTCACTGTCATCTGCTTACTCATGGATGGGAATTGTCTTTGAGTATCTGCATGTGAAAAGGGTCTCTTGAGCTTAAGGGAGATGCTGAGTAGAAGAGGGAACCCCAATTTTTTATTTCCCTCCCACCGCTCCCTCCAGTGTTTCTGTATTGTATCGCTCTGCAGGTGTTGTTGCTCAGTCTCTGGCTGCTTGTCTAAAGCAATCTGGGCATCACTGCAACTTTACCTTTCCAGGATAAAGCCTTCTTCTGTATCTGTGGTGTGCTCTTGTTTTGCATGGTCTCCTGCTGCCTTGTAATTCTGCCTGATTAGAAATGGGGCCTTTGTGGACAGAGGCATTCCAGTTCAGATCTGTCACCCAGTGGTGCTGTGAGACATATGCATGAATGATCTTCCTCAGGTTCTGGAATCTCAATTCTAAAACAAGTCCTTGACAGAAATGAGCAAGAGCAAAGCTGAAATCTAAGAAGGCTCTTATAAAACTAAAGTTGGTGAAAGTGAAGGCAGCTGAGTACTATTATTGAAGTATTACTGTTTTCTGAGTTCTGGATTAATTTATTCTTAGATGACTTGAACCCCTGTAAATTTGATTCAAGGTCACTGTAAAGCAACTTACAGAACAACTACAGATTTAGGTTGGGGAGGATATTTTCTCTTACTCATTCATTCCCTTGGCATAATCTGCCCAGTCATATATGCTCAGGTCAAATTATAAGATGAGGTTAATGTTGTCCTATGTGCTTATCAAATGTGTGGATGCACCACTAGCAAATTTATTGGTTTAGTATGCTTCTGTCTTCAACAGTTTTTAGAGGGGACATGCCAAGCTCTGATTGCTTCCATTGTCTGGTGTATGTTTATAAAACAGAAATGAATGAAATCAGGTTTCTGCAGTCAATTTCAATTGCAAAACACCTCCTCAAGTTTGCTTCTGAAACTTATGAAACCTTCCCCTTTGCTGAATTCTTTTGTATTCTTTAACAAAATTTGTATTCTTCAACAAAAAGAATCTGAACCAAAAGTGCCAGTAGACTCTCAAAAGTTCTTTGATTCAACTTAAAATCTACTTCTCTTAACATTACGTTTTCTTAAAATGTGATTAATAGCACTTCCACTGCTTTCCCATGTAATGTGAATCTGGATTTAAAAATAATAATAATCTGCATCTGTGTTGCGTGAGGAGGAGGAATGAAATGAAAGTAAAATTTGAAGTTGCTCCAGCATAGCTCAGGGTCCAGCTTACTTTGTATTCTTCCCTCAGCGTGCTGCCTTTGTCATGTTCCTTGGGACTGTCAGATCTGAGTGGCTGTGCCCTGTCCTGAGTGATGTGGTCTGTCTTGAAAATGCCAAGGTAGTCCTTCAAAAGGATATTCTGTGGCTTATGTGCGCATGCACACCTCTCATAGAAATGACCTGCCCGTTGTATATCTGTGTTCAGGGGCATTTTGATAAAGTATCATTCCCATCAGTCTAAATCATTTAACTGGAGAGTTTTTCTACTTGTAGGTAAGCTATGTCACCTTCTGAAGGTAACTCTTTGTCTCCATCTGTTAAAGAAAAAAAAACAGTACAAGCGGGCTCCTAAGATTTAGTGGCGGTATAAATCCGGGCCTTTGTCTTTCTCAAAATAGAGACATAAGCATTAAGAAATTACTGTTTGGAAGCAGCTATAATGTGATTTGTTTGGTTTTCTGGGAAGTTCTCTCTGATGCTGTTTTCTTCCTTGTTACTGAGAAGAATAATGGTTATTTGAACATACTTCAATAAAATGGAATTATATATAGACATCTGAAGTACAATGAGAAATCTCAGATCTGAAATTCTGTCTGCTTATGGGAGATCTTGGCACAAACATTGTTTCAATCTTTTTTTCCCTCTTTTTTTTTCCTGCCATTTGCAAGTGTGTAAGATACCCTGGCTTATTTTAATTTGGTTTTATACAAAAAAATCTATGACAACTGTATCTTTCCAAGCCACTTTTCTAAAGAAAACAAGTTACATTTATAGTATTATTATTGATCAGTTTCTGCACTTCCAGTCATGAGCTTGCAAATATTTTCCCAGAAAGCTTTTTCCCAATTTGATTTTCAACTTTTCTGAAAAAGAAACTACTGAGAATTTCCAGGTTTTTTTCTGACTGAGCTACCTGAAAACCATATTAAAGGGCACATGGTACTGAACTGATGACTTTAAAAATAATTCCTACAGGCATCAGGATGTTATTTCTCCATTTTACTATCTGTGTGATTAGCTTTTCCAGATAGACACTTGTGATAGGAATTTGTCTAACTCGTAGTATCTGTAGTATCTACCTTTAAACACTGACTTGTTGATGTACATATGTGAAAACCCGCAATTAAGCTGTTAATTAGAGAATTCTAAGTGTCCTGCTACAAGTAGGTTAATTCGTGTTCTATTTGGCATTTTGGAAATTACAGCAGTGATTCTGGATGAATGAAAGAGGTATGTGTTCCTGGTACACTCATTTAAACTATCTCAGTTTCTTAAAATGCCAATAAAAGTTACCTTCTGACTGAAGACAAAATATAGGAAAAAGATGGGAGAGCCTCTGAAATAGGCAATATTCATTAGGAATTTTAGAAAGGGCATGGGCTCAACCTGGCTGCGGTAGCATGTCTTCTTGCAGAGAGATGTAATTCTTATTTGTTCTGACTGAGAAATATCTCATCTTATTTAGCTGGAGATAAGAGAATGCAAGAAAGAAATTCTTTCTCTTGGGCACAATCAAGCTGAGAAAGGGAGAAAATTAACCCAGCTGCCTGCAACTGTCATGAATCAGAGCTTGTAATCATTTTATGAAATATGGGCCACTCACAGTGATAAACAAATGCCCCTTTAATGTTATCCTGTTGCTGCATGACCTCCAAGTGACCTGGCTGGAATAGTTAAATTTCAGATTTTGACAAAATGCATTTACTTTTTTGCAGATGTGAGCAAAATAACTAGAAATGCCCTGTAATAGAGGAACCAATTGAAGAATCCTCCTGGTAAACAACCATCGATACTTAAATCCAGGAGACTTTTTAAACATGTCAGTTGAGAGAAGTCATATAAATAAGCCTTGTAGAAGAGGAGAAGGATAATAAAAAAATGCAATTACTGTGTTGTTTTGAGCATGGGTCAGACTACACTTAAGCTGCCTTTCACCTTGAGATAGGAATAGAGGCAAATTTGCACGAGCCTAAGATTTGAGCACCTTTCCTCTCAGAAAAACTACTTTGACCATGTGGCAATTCCAATTTAGCATCAGACAATCTGGAATTATTCAGTTCTCACTGCCTAAAACAAAGTGCAATTACTTTGGGTGGAAATATCTTGAGCAATATTTTCCATCTGTTTCAATTGCTAACACACAAACTGTTTTGATGTGATAAATCATCCTGGTTTACTTTATGCAACACTTATATTCATCTCTTTTAAAATAGAGAGAACTACCTCTAAACGCAGGAGGAAAAAAAAAATCCTTTGAGACCAACAGCTTTTCAATTGATGTTGTTTTGAATTGATCCCATAGTGGGATGGAGGAAGCTGGATGACAGGATGTGATGCCAGAAGTATGCAGCCAGCTTCTTCTTGGGGTAGGATAGGAAGCCTGCTTTTGTAGACCGTCCACACTGCCCAACACTATTTGCTACAATCAGTGTAAAGAAATATTTATTAAGAATACTGCATAGTACTGCTTAGTCTGTGTGGACCAGCAGAGCCAGAAGCTGAGCAATTGTAACCACACAGCATGTTCAGTAATAACATCTAAAAGTACTACATCTGAAATCCCTTATTGCTGTTATGAAATCCAAATCATAACAGTAAAAAGCTGGAGTCAGACTATGTATTTGATTGAGTATAGGGAGTGCAGCGGACTGTTAGCAGTTTCACTTGTATCTGAATTAATATAGCCTATTCCTGAGTGAAGAAATAAGCCAGAAATTTAAAAAGCTGAAAGAAGGTCTTATGTTTCTAAAGATTTTTGACAACCTTGCTTTAAAACCCATAAGGTAATAGGAACCTGCATAATGAAATGTATCTTTAATGTTACGAGGCAATATCAGTATATTTCTCCTTTTCATTACAATATGATATTTGGATCACATCATGCAGAAAGATAGGTTGTGTCCACATCTAAACTCAAAAGCTGATTATGGTCTATGCACTAAAAGGCCACGTGTTCAATAAAAGCATTTTTCATCATGCTGTATTACTTATTATGTTTTGTATTCCATACAATATTCTGACCTTGCTGGAAACATCTACAAATGTGGTGGTTTTTTTTTTGTTTGTTTGTTTTGTTTTTTTGTTTTTAATTTTAAACAAGTAAAGAAATCTCATAGCTTTAGGTATTACATCCATATTATGTGCTAGTAGGAAGGTACTTTTCAAATCAGCTTTTAAAGTGTTTCAAATGAACTCTAGTCCTGAGTTTCACAATTACATTGAATTGTTTGAATATTTTTTTTTTTTTTCCCAAAGGATAGAATTGTCATCGTGTAAACATGTGGTGGCTTGGGCTGTTAATTTTGAGTTAAAAAAAATAACGGGTAAGATGAGATTGTGTTTTAAAAATTTATTTCACAGTAGCACAAGCCCCTTGTTTGAACAATTATTTCTATGGGTAACTAAGCAAGAACTCGTTATTAATGGTTGTGCCAAGTGGGCCATGTAATTAAGGTTGCAGTCTGATTTCCAGTTAAATGTCAATCTTGTATTTGGATAAGGCAGCTCAGGCTCCTGTATTTCTGGAACATTCAGTTGATTTCAACATGTTGCTAAATGGGAATTAATGGAAAGTATTGGCATAATTTGGAACACACACACAGTGTAAAAAATGGCTGAAGGGTAGACATGGCAAGCTAAATACATGATGTGGCATGCATAGCTACTGGAAAACACTGGAGAAATAGGCAATTGTAAAACTCTAAAACTCTTTGCTTGCTGATAGTCATCCTTCCCAAAACGTTTGGTTCCATAATACCACTTATGCAAAGAAATACAAATATTTGCCTAGCTAGTTGAGGAAAAAGAAGCATTCTATTAACCGTTTGTATCTAGGTAAGGAGACCTTCTTAGCACATGAAGAAGGGAAAATAGGATAATAGCTGACAAGAAATGTAAATTATTTGTTTAGATAAAATAGTAAAGCTCAGATGGTGGGGGGGGAAATGAGGTAACACGGGTGACTCTGATGAAGAGAGATGATGAAGCAAAATGCTGATATAGTCAGTCCTTCACGTAGGAAGCCTAGGTGTTTAAAATGAATCTGCGATCTGTGACTGCAGAAAAGATTCATGATTATATATTAAAAAATATTCTATGTTGGGTGAAATCCACAACCCTTTGTACTTCTTCATAACACATAATCCTACAGGCAATTTGATCCCTGAGTATGAAAAGATATTAAAATATACCTGACACAGATGTTCAGAAGAATATCTGGTAGGAAAGAAAAGGAAAAAGTCTTTAGGCCTGGCTGCCTTGTGCCACCTCCTTTATTCAGTGAGTGGGTGCATTTTTCTTTTCCTTGAATGTAGGCACTTTTCTGGCATGCCCGAGATATGATGGAATCATAGCATCATAGAATTGCTCAGGTTGGAAAAGACCTTAAAGATCATCAAGTCCAACCACAACGTAACCATGCTACCCTAACTCTCAGAACCCTCTGCTAAATGTCCCTGAGCACCACATCCAAACTGTTTTTAAAAACATCCAGGGATGGTGACTCAACCACCTCCCTGAGGAGCCTATTTCAGTGCTAAACAACCTTTTCTGTAATGAAGTTTTTCCTGATATCCAACCTAAACTTCCCTTGGTACAACTTGAGGCCATTTCCTCTCATCCTGTCACCAGTGAGAAGAGACCAAATCCCCTCTCACTGTATGCCCCTTTCAGGTATTACAAGAGAGTAGTAACGTTTATAGAATCATAGAATATAGAATGATGCTGCTCCCTTATTTTCTATTTGATTGGTACAAGGAACTAGGTCATACAAAGATGCACAGAAGCCAAAGGGTGATTCCAGTAAGAAACTTGTATTTTCTGTTTTTATGCATGTTTGGAAAGAACCTCCCACTGGAGGCCATTCACTCTGTTCCCCACCTTTCTAAGTTTGCACAGTTGTTTGTCATTGATGGTCATCCATTCTAATGATGATTTAGGAATTGTTGCTATCATCTCACAGAGGTCTGTTAAATAAGGAAATGGCTTTGTGAGTAATTGTAGTCATTCAGATGATGCAACTTATGACAGTGCTGGCAATCTACATGTATCAACGGGGAAGCTCTGCAGGCACATTCTTTGAATGAGGGAAATGTACAAGTTAGCTTTTAACTGATGGCAACGAATGAGTTGAGAAAACTGGAGTAAAATAATGAAAATACAGTGATGAATGTTCAGCATTAAACTTTAATATTTCTCTATTTTATTTAATATTTTTCATGTGTAAAATGCTGGAAACTACTTTTCCTGCTTGAGCTCCCAAAATTCCCCTAATAACACTTTAAAACAGTTGAAGATCAGCATCTTTAAATACTAAAATTATGAACTACTAATGTTTTTTGAGAAAGTGGCTTACATAACTAATGTGATTGTGCTGTATGGAATCTGAAATGCTGGCTGGAATCTGAAACAGGCTGTGAATTGTCTTTCTAAAAACCCCTAAAGCAGAGAGTAATAATATCTGCACCTGTATTGCTATGTGTTCTGTACAATTTTTGATGTGATTTTTCAGAGCTGAACACTTCTATCTTCCTTTGAAATAATTGTATACCTACAGAACATCTTAGAAAGTATGAAGAGTAAGGAGCATGGACTCCTAATAATCCAAAGGAGTTTTTTTTGGTTATTTAGAATTTCTTCCTCCACCGTCATGTCAAATGAGATGTCTTATTATTTTAAGCTCAATGTAGAAATATATTGAAGTTTTGGGGTTGTTATTTTTGCTTTAGCCATCAAGTATATTAAGCTTGATGAAGAGAAAGCACAAAACCAAGATTAACTTGCTGTTCAAAGATTTTATAGGATGGATAAGGCTTAATAGATTGCCAAGTCTGCTGTCCTGAGGGAATAATGCAAGATACTATATTTTTCCTCTTTTACTTCCAAAAAGAAGACCCTGAATGGCTGGTGAGGCTTCCATCACATCCCACAGCTTCAGATATCTCACTGTAAGGAAAGAGAAATGTGTCTTGGAAGGCACTTAAAATGCCCAGCTTATGCTTATTCTGCTGCTTCACGTTTTCTAGACAGACACAAACTGTGAAGGAGAAAAAAAAACAAACATAATGATCTGGCCAAGTCATCCCAGTGTGAGAATGTCCACCCTGAATGCATGTGTTACCCCAGCAGAAATGCAGCTGCAACCATTGGTGTTGCCAGCCAGAGGGAAATTATGAACCCTGAAGTGAAACCAGGTGGAAAGCACTCAGATAGAATGCTCAGAAACTGCTGCCAGAATCGTGAAAGAACTCTTATTTTAATGCTTTTTGATAGCAATTAAGAAAGCAACAAGGTTATAATAACAATTTTGCACACTTTGTGAGAAGGATGAGTAACGCCAGATTAGTGAGATAACAAGCATGGCTGTACTATTGTTATTGATGATGACTGAATTATGATGGACATAAAGCGGTTGATAAAAAAAAAATCTGAAGAAGTTCAGTAATAGTGTGCTTTGGGAACAGAAGTTGTAAATGTCAGAAATGACTGATGTCTTCTGCTTTTTTTTTTTATTTATTTTTAAGCTTTTGTGACACACTGTGAAATCACATGGGATAGGTTTGCTTCCTTTAGTACTTGACGGGATGGATACGTGAGCAAGGGGAATATTTTGACTTAGAAAAGAATACTGAGAAAAGCACTGCACAACTCTGATTTACTTGGGATAACTGACAGTATGTGGTGTTGTGTCATTCTGTATTGAGTGAACGTCTCAACAAGGGCTTCATCTCCTCTCTGTAAACCTAGTTGTTTCGTCAATTAAAACTATCTACCAGTTTGCAGGGTCGGTATTTTTCATTTGCAGTAAGCTACTGTGTACCATAGAACGTTAGGGAAACGAAGGAAGAGCCTTGTGAAATAGGCAAATATTTAAATTAGTAAAGGCACAGACTTTAGCAGCATCATCTGAAATATTATATATGTAGGAAAGCATTAGGCCAGTAGCAAATCTGCTTCTGGGATGTGTAACATACTGCCAAACTCAGAAAATGAGAAAATCAATCTAGCATCAGTTGTTGCCTGGTTCTACTGTCTCTATGGGCTTGTATTCACATATGAAAATGCAGATCCCCAGGTTGGTTGTGAATAAATATTAATTCATTGCTTTCAGTGTGTTTGTGCCAATTTATCCCAAGTGAGAGATTGGGCTGGATTTAGTGAAGGTAGCAGTATCTGTGATTTGTCCTCCCTTCTCTTTCATGAGAAAAGAATTCTAACAGCTGAGGAAGCTGATAAATCGTTTGGAAAGACAAATAAAATATAGATCTTGCCTCTGGAGTTTATTCACTACAACTGCTATTGTTACTTCTGCTACTTACCACTCAGTGGGAAACTGTGTAAATTCCCTATGTAGAAGAAGCCCAAGTGATCTCAGATCAGTAACATCCAACATTGACAGTGTAGTCATACTTTCCTGCTGAGAGATGAAGAAATCAAGGTCAGCTCACAATAGAAAATTTTGCTTTGACCGTATGTACGTGAGGGTGTAGGTTGGTTGCATTGGAGAATGAGATTTTTTTCATTTTTTTTTCTGTCAGTTCTCGGCATTCCAAGGCCAATTATTAAAAAAAAAAAAAAAAAAAAAAAAAAAAAAGGCAATCAGAATGCTGTTATTCTTCAGCTGATGACAGAAGTTGGCAAGCAGGGTTCCCAGTGACTCAGAAGCTGGGACAAATCTATCCGGGATCTTTCAAATGCTGCTTTGCTCTAGCAGAAGTTTCTACCACACTTGTTGCAAAAAAAAAATTAGATCAGGGTCAACAACTTGGCATTTTTCAGCAAGACCTTTTTTTCTGGAAATTTCCAGGTAGCTTTGCTTCAGTGATGGAGTCAAAAAGACTACATCATCATCCTGTCAATGATGCTTCCAAATGTCTATTTAAAATACAGTAGTGTAGGTGTTTTCTACCTTAATCAGAGTAGAGTTTCACAGCAGGATGCTGTTTAACTTTATTCACTTGATGTTCATTTCCAAGATTGTTAATCCTTTTGAAGATATAAAGAAAATGCAAGTTAGTGCTACAAGTGTGTGGGGGGGGATTAATTTTGTTCATGTTAAACAAGACTTTGAAAAAGAAGGAACTAGAGAGGTACTCCTGTTGTCCCGTACATTTTGCCTTCACAGATGTAGTTGTTTGAAATGTGATCAGCTAGCGTGTGGCACAACAGAGAGGGAAAAGTATCTGGAAAGTCAAATGGTACAGGGTCAGGTAGACCCCATTGTTCCTCAGGAGTCACATCTTATGGTAATTATACAGGAGAAGGGGAGAGAAAGCACATTTTACCTTCCCTTCATGCAGCGTTACCTCCTTTCATGTTGAAGTTCAACTTTGACCAGTACCCGCTCTCTTTCAGAGGTCAGAGAACAAACTGAGTCTAGTGTAGTCCCGTCCATACGCGAAAACAGAGGAAATATTCTTATTTCTTCTGCCTTCTTTTGTTGCACTGGCCTCCTTTCAGCCTCATAAGAGGCAGCGGCACCACCAAAGTGTGCATGTGTGTAAACACATTACAATATGGATCTGTGCAGCATTATGATTCACACGCTTGGGCCTAAGATAAGTATTGTCAATTTTTTCAGGTAGCAGGGATGTGATTTATTATTGTGTTACTGGTTTGGTTTACGTGCTATGCTTTGGTCCATCCTAACATTCTCTCTCCATTTTTTATTTTTGGTCTGTTTTTTCTTAAATGGAGTCTCAGATCTGGTCTTGTTATGTGCAAGCCCTCACTAATCTTTCTTTCTAATAGAAAATTCTGTAATAATTTGGTTTCTTTCAACCTTATCACCTTCATTCTCTACGTCCCTGCTCCCTTTTTTCTCCTCCATATAGTTTGGGAAGGCTTCCAATTAGCTTTTGCATTTCTTTTGAATTTTTTTTTCTGATAGAGGCAAAAGAACCTTAAAGTGCCTCCCCTACACTAGGATCTTTCTTGCTCACCACTATTCATATGCAAGAATTCCTACTGAAGACTTTGAAACAATATCCTACCACATCTCAGTCCTTGAAAACCATCTTTAGACAGGAACTGGTTAATAGCTTTTGATTTAAAAATAGGCAGTGAGGAAACTGTGGTTTTAGAGTTGGATAAGTTCCTCATTCCAGTCTAAGGGGAATACATCTTGAGCATTTACTCTACCTTACCCATGTCCTTTCTAGAGGTATTAACATTTTCCACATATGTGCACAAAACTAATCTATTCTAGTGAGTGTTGGTTATGGTCAATAGGAAATGCATGTTTTCCCATAGGTAAATATATAGTCATATAAGGCTTGAATTCAACCAAAAGTTTTTTAAAATACCATTTTTACGTAGAATATATAATTATAGACTGTAGAAGTGCATTTCTCATTGTAGTGGAAATGCAGTGAACGAGCACCTGGTAGGAAGGCAGGGCCAACCCAGGTGAGCTCAGGAGCAATCAATGCACCTGTTTGACTGGAAGGATGGAAGGATCCACCCCTTCCCAGATCTCATTTAAAGGTTGGCAGTGGAAGTAGGGGTGTTTTCTTTGGGATTCCTGTGTAGTTGGGTCTTTCTGAAGGTAAGAGACTTTTTCTTGTTATTATTGTGCCTGCTGCTGTTGTGTCTGAGCAGATTCTCAATTTCTCTAGCTTGGGATCTTGCTGCTCTGCTGTCTTGTTGTGCTTTCCATTGCATTACAGTCAGGTTACACTCATAAACTAGTATGCCCTGCTCTGGTCTGTAGATATTTCCATGTAGCATGATTTCTTCACTCGCTACTGATCCTAGAGAGCACTTTGAAACTGCTGCTCAGCATTACTGGTGTTCCGCTTTCTCTTTCGGTTAGAGGTGGAGTTTGACAGTCTAATGAGCAGTAATCTATTAGAGAGATCACTTATGTAAGGTTTTCTCCAATTTTTAGTCTGTGGTTTATCTTCCTGATGCTTTATGCCATGGAAAAGGCTTTTTACTGATCTTCAGGATGTGAATGTAAGGTTTCCTGCTATCAAACTTTACCTGTGTTCAGAAAATAAGGGGAGTATGAATTCTAGCCGAGTGGCTACTTAGGTATAGGTGTAGCATTGAGATTAGTAACTAATTGTTTCATAAACTATAAATTATTTTTGTTATATCCTACCTGAAAGAGTTTTGTCACTAATATTTTGTTGAGTTGGAGTTGAGTTTGCTATGAGTGTAATTTTTCTGCTCTATTCCTGTTTTGCATTTTTTTTTGTTTTCTGAAGCTATTTTTTTTATATATTTTGATATACCTTTAAAGATGAAGAAGCAGTACTTCTCAGCTTATTCAGTTTTTGAAGATATTTTCTATATGTATTCCTGTGTAAAACTGAGTGTATATTTGACCAAAAACCAAATAATCTTGAAACTTAATCTTCAAATTAAAGAAGCTTGCTATCCCATTTTATCATGTGATAGAAGTATTCCCTGAAGATCTGAATCAGGCTTTGAACTTCTGCCAAAGATCAGACCTGCAACTTTCTGATCCATTTTGCTAGTAATAGATGGACTCCCATCACCTTCTGTCAGGCTATGTATCAACACTTTCAGTTCCAAAGTACTGTTAAATGAGCTCTGCTTAAGTAAAACAGCGTGCTTTTGATGCTTTCTCATCTTTAGGTGCAGGTATTTGAGTTTGGTGTGATTTCTACTCTTGGTCTCTGTACTCAAATGGAGTTACAAGTTTTGTCATCATATAAGTTATTCCTGATCTAATGCCTCCCATTTATTTCTATGGAAACTACAACAGATAGAAAAAGCACAAAAGGGTATTTGATGGAAGAAATTCTCAGCTAAAAACACTGTTTTTCAACATAGCCCCCACCATTAGCTTTGCTTTTTTGTTAGTGTGAACAAGAGCTTGCTTGCTGCGCTCATCAAAATCTGTACCGGTGGAGGTGACCCACTATCAGATTGCCCATCAACTCCAACATATAAGCTGTGCTTACATGGGCTCCAGAAACATTCAGCGAGTGTCAGTGAATATCAGTGAGTGCCATTTCCTCTTCACAGAGGAATTCAGTGAAACACCTTTGCTTCATCTGCGCTTCTATGCCAGTGCCATGTTGTCAGACTGCCTCTCTGCTGCCATCTGTCACACAGCAACAATGTGTAAGGGAGTATTCTCTGCAGGGTTCCGTCTCTGCTGCCATACCACCAACATCTGCCTCTGAGGTTGTGAGCAAACGTAATAAAACACAAAGCATTACTTTTAGAGCAGCCCTTGCAGTATTAAGAAAGGTAGTAGTAATAATAATCACAGCAGTATAGATCATCCCAGAAAGTGTTGTGAACCCCCAGAAGCACCAAATAAAGCTCTTAATATGGAGTGAAATCTTTTTTTTGAAAGCTATTGAAACTTAGAAGCCACTATGAAGTCTGCGTAAATTTTTAGATTTGCCAACCTGATGTTCTTTTGGTATCACAATTTTCACAAAGCAGTGGAAATCCTCCCACTTTTTCTCTCTGTCCAGTTGATGTCTTGTCTCTCTTGACCCCAGCTCTCTTTCTTTCAAGTGTGAGAAATTACTTCATCTTCAAACATTTTTGTATCACTGATGCCTGAATAAAAGAAACCATCCAGGTAGTGTTAACGATTGGTTGTATTCTCTTTTGGTATTCATAGCAAAGAGAATTTTGAATTCAGCTGAACGGCAGCTTCCATTAACGTAAGCATCTTACAGATAAAAATATTTTTTCTTATTAGGAGCAAGGGAGGGCAACAAAACAATGAGGAGATGCAATAGTCCTTTGCATGTAACTGCATTCACACACTTGAAATGTATTTGTTTTTTTATTATGCCTGGGAACTCTAGCAAAGTGGGCAAAAATAACAGAAACTTTTACTCACCAACTGGAGACCTCTCTTGAGTACATTTAGGATCTCTTATTTCGCTTTCATTAGGAAGACATACTGTCTCAAAGAGAAAAAACATATCTCCTTTTTTTTTTTTAAAAAAAAAAAAAGTATATTGTACTCCCATGCTAAGGTATAGAAAATCTAGATATATTCAGGGCCACTCCATGTCATTTGATGTGGAGGTAGATCCATTGGGAGTGGAGTGAAGTTGCCTCTGTTCTCTGTTATTTCCTTTCTGTGGTGTGACGAGTTGATTTAGATGTTATTTAAGTGTGTATCCTCATTTTCTTCAATTCTAACTTTTTCCAATCCACAGGAATTAGAAACCTCAGACATCAGATTTTTTTACATTTCCTGTTCTTCTTTATGTACCTTTTATTGTCACTTTCTTGCTTAACTGTTTTTTTTCTGTTTTTAGACCAAAGTCTGCCAGTTAGATCAGAGAAACCCCATGAGGTCCTTCTGCATCACTTAGATTCTGAGCTGAATGAGAAATTTTTTACATCTAGTTTTCTGGAAAACAATTTTCAAGTCTCACTCTATTCATGAATTCATGCAAATAGCATCCAACTAAAAAGAGACAACTTGTGATTCTTTTCTTTGACCTAAGAACTCATAACCAGAACCCGAATCTTAAAACAAAAATAGTTCCACCTGCGGAGTATCCACAGATGATCTAATGCTAATGCTCCCCTTGATGCTCCACAGATCTTTTTTTTTTTTTTTTTTTTTTTTCCCCTCCAGAACAAAGACACAGATGTAAATGTAACTGTGACATGTTGATGTAATTTCTTCTGTGATTGCTCTGCAGACGAAGTGGATGTGTTACAGCACTTATTAGTTTAAGCATCCTGTTCTTGGTTCTAAAAGTCCCTACTTCATTTCTTGGATAAGGTAGCTGCTCCAAAGAGGTTTCTGTGAAGATATTATATCAGGTTCTTCACACCCCAGGATTATTTTTATTGTTCAAAATGCTCAGAAGCACAATAAGATCTTAGTCAACTATTTGAGTGGCTTTCTGATACTATGATTTAACTTAAGGAAGTGTTATCAAGGACTCAGATCAAGAACAGAATGAAAGTAAAGGGTTGCTGGGAGGATAAATTGTGGTTGCAGTGAGGAAGGTTTGAATAAGATTTAAATCTTGGTTTATTCACCCTGGAAAAGGCTGGGAAGCTAGAAGGAAAACAGATCATTCTTTTGTCATGTGACTGTTATGTAGGCTTACTTGAAAGGCTTTTCCTCATCAACTCTGCTCTTCCCATTTCATAAGCTTGCAGCCAAATTGCAGTATTTTCACAATGCCTCTTTTAGCATAGCTGTCTAAGTAAGGGAGGACAAAGCCCAGTAGCATTTTCAGCAGGAGTTCGGCACCAGCACAGGGTTTCATCAAAGATGCTATTAACATCTGTTTATTTGCAGTTCATGGTTTAAATCTCAGTGGGAGCTCTTCTGCCAAGGGGAAGGGTTTCAAATAAGGTCAAGTGAGAAATGTACTCTGCTCCACCCCAGGTCGTGGAGAACATTTTCATTGCATCTCTGTTATTTTTCCTCAAGCTAAAGTACAAAGTCATCTGGACTGAAAATCACGTTGTTTATTGTGCATGAGAGATGAATATACTATGTGTGGGAGGTAGCATGGCCATTTGCCTTCTCTCTTCAAGACAGTGGTAATGCTTGCAATGAGTCCTGTTCTGAAGAGAAATCATCTTTGCCTGTAATTTCACCTGTACTGCGGGTTAATCATTTCTACTGAGCTGCAGTCAGTTTTCCTACTAAGGAAGAAATGTATAAAGAAACCCAGCTTATGGGATTGACTGATACTGAGCTGGCCAGGTGGCAACTTCAGTTCAACCAGAATATTTAATAATTTGGGAACTGAAGTTCCCTTTGCTCTGAATGTATAGGTCTGAAGTTTTTTCATTTCCTCTAGAGAAGGACAGAGCAGTGTTGTGGGGGTTTTTTTTTGTTATTTCTACACATTGGGAAGAGGCTGTTCTAAGGTAGCTGAAATGGAGCTAAGCACTACTGCTAATATTTGCCTTTCAGCAGGTTTGGCGGTGGCCTTCCTTCTCCAGTTCACCCAAATGAAAGTAGAATATGGAAAGGAAAATGTTGTAAGTTCTTGAAAATGACTGTCTTCAAAAGTCATGTAATAGTGCTGTGGATGGATTTTAAAATAGGACTTGTTAAATTTATGATCACTAATAACATTTGTAGTTACAGTATGCAAGCTAAGATAAGGCCACTTTAATTTCATGCTTCAGGAGGTGAGATGATTGCCCGTAGGGGGTCAGGAAGAATATTTTCCCTTCATGGTTATACAGAACTACACAACTATTTGGGGTCTATAATCACCCATATGCCCAAAGAACATGCCTGGCTTTAAGCATGTGCTCAAGTAATACTAGGGCTGCCAAGCTTTCCTATTACCTGCTCGCGTAGCATTCATCGCTCTGTAAATCCTCTAGAAAAAAGAATCAAATTCTGCTTATTCTGATAGTAACCTCTTTCAGCTCAGTCTGGTATCTCCAAGTATTACTAATGACTGATGGTGATGTCTGATTAGTTACCTAATGCTTTACTTCAGTAAACTTGTCGAGAAGTACTATGTATGTGAAACATGCATAATAGAAGGCATCTGAAATACTGTAGAGTATTCCACTAGTGTCAGAAGCTTTCTTTAATCTTAAGATCTGTGATTACTTCTGAATTTCAGAGATGATAAATCTTTGGTGATCAAAAGGTAAAGATTAAGCTATGAAAATGGTAAACAACCAGTAAACTAGAATAGATGTCCTTATCTAAAATTACAATTTAAATGAGAAGAAGTGGTGGAAATGATAGTAGAAACTAGCTTTTAATTTCCAAGAATTTGTGTATATATATGTTAGGAATTGAATATAATGCAGAATGTTCTAAATACTTTATGAGAAATTACCGAAAGCATTGCACTATTCTCATTCAGCACATGGAAATAATAAGGCAAAGCAATTAAGCAACTTAGTCAAAATTTTGGAGTGATTTGGAGGGACCATGTCATCTGCCAGGGGAAAAAAGAATATAGTATTTGATCTTTCTTAAATGTCTCATCCTGATTATTCACATGGGAACTGATCAAGTTGCACATGAATATAAATATATATAGTTGTTTTTTTCTATCTATTCATTTTATACAAAGGAGCTGTGTTTTACTGCATGTGTTTACATGCATATTCACATAGTTATGAGAAGGTATGTTAGAAATTCTGATACAACTAAATTTGTGATAGGTATTATCATGAAACTTACAGATTTTGATGTAAGTAAACGTTCCTTCAGCTAGTACTTGCAGTAACCCAGTCAGCTTGCAAAATACAGGATTTGCCTTGTGACGGTTGCTTTTTCCAAGCAAGGACTGACCATTTCAACACTACATCCAAAAGAGATGTACACTTTGTACAGGTTTTGTGTGGCAGGAATTCATTAATTTGATGTTAGATTACATAATGTAATTGTTCTTCACCCAAGTGCTCTGACTGCTACTCCCCAAGTTCCTCCAAGGAGCAAGAGTACAGTTTAGCATTTCTTCATTCTTTGCATATCAATCTCATTGAATTCAGTGTTTAATTGTTTTAAGAGCTGAAGAGTTGCAAATTCAGAGCAGGCAGTTAGCATGTGAGCACGATTGCTAAGTAAGCTAGATACTGTAGACAGAAACAGGACAAATCATCTTTACTGTTTCTGAGACACAGCAGGAGAGTAAAATGGGAGGCATTTGCATGCCCTCAGTCTTTGATCCATTTCTGGATATATCATTTCCCTGCAGCATGTGATGTCAATTACATGATCCAAAAAAAGGACAGCTAAGGCTTGCAGTAATAATAATCTGAAAATCACTCCTTCAGAATTGCACATGGTAGGAACCAGACTGATCCAAAACTGATTCTGACTCGTCTGTTATCAGATGTTTTACCAAATATACAACCTGTGGCAGGGTAAGGAATTAGCTCATTTCCACAAAGTAATGCATTAATGTAGTAACAGCTAAGCAGTACGTCAGTAGGTATTACACCTATGTAGTCTGGCAAGTGTAAGAGTCAGAGACTTGGTGAGCATTCTCAGGCTAATCTTACAGCTGCCTGCATTTGCTAATGAATGCTTCCCTTCCTTCTATATTTTCAGTTTTCAAGTGTTCAGCAAGAAGCTGGAGATTGACAGGTCTCTGGCTGAGATATAACCTATGCCAGAATTTCCTCTGTGGAAACTGCAGATACAATAATTTCAATGTACTGTAGGTGACAGCCTCGAATTAAACCATACAAAGGAATTAGTCAAACCCAAACTCTGTGTCTCCTTGAATTTGTTGATTCAGGCTAGACCAATTTTGAGCAATTTTCTTAGATAGTAGCAGTGTTTATTCTCAGTAGCTGCTATTCATTTATTTCTATTAGGACAACACAGGTTTTTGGAGCTAAAATGTAGTAATGTGACAGAAGCCAATTACCCACTGCATGCTTGGCTATATGGGTATGGGGGAACAATATATGCCACCTGTCTGAGCTGTGATTCCATCCACTGATTTATCCATTGAGGGAAAGGTTATAAAAGGCCTAACAAATATCTCTGTTTACTGAGACCTATTTTAAAGTGATTTAATTATCAGTAGCCAACTGGGAGTGCAGTTAGTTGTGATGTTGGGTTTTTTATTATTATTTTTATTATCTTAGAACCTGTTGCTCTATTTTGTCTGTGACTTTCATTTTTGGATAGCTTATTATTCAGCTTTTTTCCACATTATAGTTAAACATTTATAAGCAATGGAAGATGTTGAACAGCGAAAGAAATATACAGAAAAGTGGGTCTTAAAGTTTCAACTTGAAATATAGTGGGAGTAAATGTCCCACATCTGTAATCATGACTCTTATTATGCCTTTGTTAGAGACACTGAAATTAGATACTGTGCAGAAATAGCAAGGTGGGCAGGAGGAAAAAGGACCATTTTCCTCTTTAAGATCATCTGCAATAAAATTTGAAGTAAGTTTAAGAAATGCCTTTCAAAAAGCTTTATATTTTAGAACTGTCAACAGCATTTATAACTTCTGTCCTGTCCTTTGTCCTTGTGGGATTTTTTTGTTGGCTTGATGTTTTTTCTGCCTTTCACTGAGTGATGTTCACATCAGTACTGCCTGATTTTTATGAGTTTGTCGTTACTTGTGTTTCAGAATCTTAATTTAATCATGTGTTGGCAGTAGTGTGCCTCAGAATGCAGCATAATGCAATATAGCACAGCTTGAATTGCACACTCCAAATCTATGCCCTAGAGTGACGTGTGACTACCTAAATAAGCGTAGAAAGAAAATAAGAAGGCTTCAGAAAGCCAGAATTAACTGGCTTCTTAAGGCCATACTGGCTTTCCCATCATGCAGTCCTCCTCAGAGTAGAAGATAGGAAAAGAAAGCACCATTGGCTGAAAGAGTATTGTATTTTGTTCTATATTTCAGTGCAGCTGGGAAAATTGAATTATTTTGGGAGGAATGTAGTGCCCCCTAATTTCAAACTTAGCCTTCCTTCTGGCTTGATGTTGAATGCAGTCACTACAGATAAGCTTGTGGGAGACTGGGAAGACGTGCTGCCGTGTGGCTCCACTTCCATAGAAGAGTAAGTACGCACAACTACCCAGAGACTATAATGGTAAGCAGAGGAATGATGGGAAGGGGGTCTGGATGAAAATTTGTGATTCTGGAGGTATGAGTTCAATTATTTCTTCCATCTGAAGATTGGTGCTTGATTTTGAGAAGGTTACTTAGCTCCTCAATTCTGCATTTGTTCAAAGTAGGTAACAGTAGATTCCTGTTTCCCTGGAAAGAAAATTGTGTGAGAGATTATGAGAAATAAGGTGTTTTAGAAACCAGAGAGGTGAAGAGAGAGAACTGAAATACAATTGTGTAAATCCTTGGAAGAGTTGCCCTTGAACTTGAGATATCTGGTGTTGGTAGCCTGAATTATTCCTAGGTTTTTGTTTGTTGTTTTTCCTCTCTGCCTCAGACATCCTACCAGCAGAGGCTCAGAGCATAGCCTTAATGCATTAACTCTTTCTGTGACAGCACTGAAGGATAAATGACAAGTTGCTGGGGTAGTAAGAGCTCATTTGTATGAACTCACTGACAGACATCCCTGCTGCCCAGCACTTTCAGAGCATCTCAGCAGATGCTGTATGTGTTTCAGGCCAGACACGACTTTTTGATATTGAGCTGTCAAGAGTATGAAGGTGACATATCTTGTTCTCTAGAAATATTATCTTGATCCAGAGCTGTTTCTACTGTTTTTTTCCAGTAAAATCAACAAGAAAACAGAAGAAAAACAAAGCCAAAAAAGTTGATCTGATGTTTCTGTGTAGCTTTCCTATTTCAAAGAATGTTTCTCAGAATCATTGTATGCCCATCACAATGGAAGAGCAACTACTTCTCAGGCAGTGGTTAGCAACCAAAGAACTCTGAATGTCACCACCATTTGTGGGAGGGGGAAAAGCAGCATTTGAGCTACCTTTTGCCCAAGGACATGTAGAAGAAATCCCTGATGTTATGAAGAGTTCCCTGGCGCCATTAATCACCAAGGCTCGGGACAAAACGTTTGTTGACTGTTCAAGAAGCGTATGTCATTAAGAAAAGTATTTCTTTCTCTAGTTTTCTGGAAGAGTACTCAGATGTAAGTTAAAAAAGCAGAGTAGCTAGAAGAATTCTCTCAACAGGAGGTCCACCCCCTGACTTTCTGAACAGAATGAATCGGAGATAAATCTTGTTAGTTCTGTGTGTGTATGTGTGTGGTGGGGGGGAGAGGAAGAAGATGAATGACCCAAGTGGAATGAGTAGCTTTGTAGAGAATGGTCATCAATCACTGTCCGTTCTTTAACTATAAACATTTGCAGAAAAGATATCTTGGAAAGGAAAGATTTGAAAGACTTGTTGCTTCATCTTGGATAATCTGATTTCAAACCTCACTTGGATTAGGCTGCACTTAGTTATGTTTTATTTACTTAGAATCGTGGATTTTGACATCCGAACATGATTAATCATGTAGCAGATAAATTGAAATTATGTCAGTAGATTTAGAATCCATTCTGGTTGTCCAACCATTAACTTACTCCCTTCACTATCTAAGGTTTGCACACTGACTTCAACAGAGATGCTCAAAAAGGTTTTACTCCAGAAACACTGAAAGTTAATCCTACTTACAGTACAACAGCATGTAGTACTAGGAGAAAAGAAAAGTAAATAGAAACCTGACTGACTCAGGAGGAATGCAAATTCCACGATCTCTAATAGATCCTGTTTCAGACCTGAAGAATTGTTTGAGTACCTGGAAGCATACCTGTTTTTGCTAATTGTATTAGCTGTTTGGATCACACTGGAAAAAAAAAAAAAAAGAATTTAGGCTATTTCATGTTTGAGAGGTTTTGTAGGGAACTTCCTGTCAGCCACCTGTTTCTATGTGGGAACAGAAGAGAGATTGCAGATGTTATACGTGGTGATTTTGCTGGAGTGAAGCACTTTCTGTGCTAGTTATATTTCTAGTTGAGAAGGGTCAAGGTAATGCTCCTGAGATTGCTGCCAGGTAACGGAAGGCCTTTAACACTTGTGTTATGTCAGCTCCTACACAAAATGTTGGTCTCCGGTGTTGAAGGCACCATGGAATTAATGCAGGTATGTCCAGCCTAGATGTAAGCACTTAGGCTAAGTAGATCAGAAGGTGAAAGTCTGATGTCCTGGCTCCTTGTCCATTTCAGGCAGATGTGTCTGATCTACAGGTCCTGCTTATCAGCTGCCTGATATCAGAGGAGAAGACTTAGTAGAGGGCTGACAGCCTGTTCGGGTGATACAGAAAGGCATAAAGCCACAGTGGTGCCTTTTTTCCCAAGACAGATGTTGCACAATTACTCTTGGAAAGGAAAATGCAGGAAATGTGCGCTTTTTTTTTTTTAAAAAGGCATAAAATAAGCAGAACACCCTGTCCCTTATGATGTCTACCTCTTGTGTAACTTACAGGGTCTATGAGGCTGCCATGTATAGTCATCCATTCAAATCCTTGTCTACATCTTCCCACCTAATAGTAGGTGATGCACTCAGTAGATTGCAGGAGAGGGCTTGCAACTGGTACATGATAAAGGGCATTTTTGGCACAGTAGGAGAGGATTGTTCTTCTGTAGCTATTCTGTGTAATTTTCAGTGAATACTACTTTTTGTTTGGCATCCAGAATGAAAGGTCATACTGACACCAGCACCCTCAGTAACTCCTTGGCAGCCAATTCTGTTAATGAGTTTGTTTCCCTGGCAGGTACAATGGATGCAGCTGGACTAGTAACCATTTGGCTGCTAACCTTTCCACCTGGCTCTTATTTATTATTGAAATGTATGTTCCAGTGATCACCCCCCCTTTCTTTAGGTTACTGTTTGACTTTGAGACGTAGCTGTGGTCCTAAGAAGCACCAGCACTGTTGTTAGTTGCATGGTGAGCTGCTTTGCATGGGGAAAGGGTCAAATTTATTTTTAAAAGCATAGTACAATTAGGGAGGGCCAAGAATGAAATTGTTCCTATCTTACACCAGCTTTATTCTATAACCACTTTGACTTCATTGGATTTGTTCAAGGTTTGCATAAATTGAGACAACACAATTAGATGCAAGTAAAAATGCCTGATCATGCCTGATGTTCAATTCTATCTCAAAAGAGGTTGCAATGCTGAAATCCTAATCTTCGCTGCTAAGTCTAGCAAGGTATTTTAAAAAGATCTTCTTTAATGCTTTTGAGCTGAAAACTTTGGAGTTGCCTCTGTCATTTCTTTGTCTAGCATTTTCATTATTATGCTAGACACTAAAGAGTTAGCTAGTAATAGAGAGAGCTTTGAGGTTAAATCTGTGATAGCTTTAAAATCAGGAACAATTGTGAGGTATAATTAAGTTGAAAAGGCCACAAAGGAAGAGTTTCTAATTTTAACATAAAATACACAGCTTCAGTTTTTAAAAAAAAAAAAAAAGCTTGGCAAATTTCACAGAGAGCAATTGTAGAAACTACATAAGACTCGTAACTAATACATATCAATTTTCAGAAGTCATAAAGATTGTGTGTTTTTTTTTTTTTTTTTGAGGACTAAATAAAAGTCTATTACATGTATCTTTTAGTATAGGTAGTTTTGTCTTGTATTATTTACTCGGAATGGAAAATGTAATGGGGGTACTAAGTTTATGTATGGTAACTTTAAGTAAGTTTAAAATGAATAGTTAAACTGTTCATCTAACAGTTTGTTAAAAGTCTGGTTAAATCCAGACTAACTTCTAATGCACATAATTTTCATAAACACAGCATGGATATATGCATGTGTAAAGCCTTCCATGCGTAATTAACTGCAAGATTAAAGTTTGGGCCTTTTTTCCACAAGTGAATCATGGAACTACTGAGCTATCAGTTGTGTTTGTAAGCTGTTCAGTACGCTAGCTAGAAATTATAAAATATAAAATCTACTTAGGCATTTGTATACAATTAATTTTTCTATATATTGAAAATAAAAAGGCCTGTGAGCAACCTGCAGTTACAGTTTAAAGATAGCCAAGAAGCAACATTCTGTAATTGCTTTGGACCCGCTCATTGTCAGATGCTGGAAGGGAAAGTCTGAAGCTTCAGTGCTGTGTGAAGCATTTCTGCCTTTTGCTGAGTTAAGGCAATGGTTTAATTCTACTCTGCTTCAGAAGTTTTCAGTACACAAGAGGAGGGAGGAACAGAAATCAATATTTGAAAGGTTTTTTTTTTTTAAGTGTTGTTTTACTTAGACTGCAACAAAGTATGAAGCGCAGTAGAAATGTGTGCATTGTTAAAGATATTATGAACATTTCTGCACTAGATCTGCAAATTTTTTTTCCTTATAATACAGTGGCGAACTTAATTATTGTAGAGAGATTGATTTAACGATCAGGGTTTTTTACCTTGTTATGGTGCATACTTTTCCATAATATTGTGTCTCTTATGTCACATGTATAGAACAAATGTGTTATGTATGATAACAGTAAATGCAAATTTCTCCTTCTTGAACTAAGAATAAGTGTTCCAAAAGTCAGTCCAGCTCAGAATTCTTTCTCTGGCAGTGATAAACTTTGAAAACCTAGGAAGACTGGAAGGTTGGGATGAACTCATGTTTCAGGTGGGCAGTGATGAAATGGCTCAGAGAATCCTATGAACTATGAAAAGAGATTTCAGGGGTTTAGGGCATTTAGTTCAAGGAGCAGGAGTGCAAGTGATCTTTTGTTCTATACCTTCAGGGGCAGTGAAGGATTCGGAGTGGGCTTAGAAAGCACAAGTAATGAGTAATTGGTTTAGAGGCTGCTGTCGAGGCAGAAGCTTTGGGTTCTTTGATCATGGGGCGGTTTACTCAGCCCCTGGCCTGTTGTCCATTCGTAGAACCCACCTATCATAAAGGAGGAAACAAATCCTAGTGCAGGAGCTAGTGGGGCTTGTCAAAAGAGCTTTAAACTAGCTACGACAGGGGAATGGGGACAAAACAGGGCTCACCAGAGATGAGCCCAGAAAATGATGCTTGAGCTGGTGATGAGGCAGATGACTCATTTGAAGTATATCTACACCAGTGCATACAGCATGGGCTACAAGCAGGAGGAACTGGAAGTGATTGTGTGGCAGGCTAACTATGACCCAGTTGCTATTACTGAAACACGGTGGGACCACTTCCATGACTGGAGTGCTATGATGGATGGCTACAAGCTCTTCAGAAGCGATAGACTTCAGATTCCAGAAGTCTGGAATGGTTTGCAAAATATACCCGTGGTGGTTCAGAAGGAGACAGAGCTCCTCCTCCATCTGGACTGTCACAAGTCCATGGGATCAGACAGGCTCCATCCTAGGGTGCTGAGGGAAATGTTGGGAGTGATTGCTGAGCTGCTCTTGGACATCTATCAGTGCTCCTGGTTATCTGGAGAATGCCAGAGGATTGGAGGCTTGCTAATGTGACTCCCATCTTCAAGAAGGGCTGTAAGGAGGATCCAGGGAACTACAGGCCTGTCAGCCTGATATCAGTATTAGGGGAAGTTATAGAGCAAATCATCTTGGGTGAGATCACACAGCATGTACATAACATCCAGGGGATCAGACCCAGCCAGCATGGGTTCATGAAAGGCAGGTCATGCTTGACCAACCTCATCTCCTTCTACAACTGGGTGACCAGACTGGTAGATGAGGGAAAGGTTGTCGATGTAGTCTACCTAGACTTCAGCAAAGCCTTTGACATGGTCTCTCCCAGTACTTTCCTGGGGGAACTGCCTGCCTGTGGCCTGGACAGGTATACCCTTTTTTCAGTAAAGAACTGGCTAGAGGGCCATGCCCGGTGAGTAGTGGTTAATAGAGTTAAGTCTAGCTGGTGATCCATTACATTTGTGTCCCCCAGGGGTTGGTACTGGGGCCCATCCTGTTTGATATCTTTATTGATGACCTAGATGAGGGGATTTGAGTGCACCCTCAATAAGTTTGCGGATGACACCAAGCTGGGAGGTGGTGTGGATTGGCCTGAGGGGAGAGAGGCTATTCAGAGGGATCTAGGTAATCTGGATCACTGGGCTGAGGTGAATGGTGAGGTTCAACAAGGCCAAGTGCTGGGTCCTGCACTTTGGCCACAATAACTCCGTGCAGCGTTATAGGCTTGCAGACAAGTGGCTGGATGACTGTTAAGAGGAAAAGAACCTGGGGATGTTGGTTAATGCTTGGCTGAACATGAGCCGACAGTGTGCCCAGGTGGCTAAGAGGGCCAATGCTGTCCTGGGCTGCATTAGAAATAGTGTGGCCAGCAGGATCAGGGAGGTGATCATCCCCCTTTGTTCAGTTTTGGGCCCCTCACTACAAGACATTGAGACTCTGGAGTGTGCCCAGAGAAGGGCGACAAAACTGGTGAGGGGTCTGGAGCACAAGTCTTATGAAGAGCAACTGAGGGAGCTGGGGTGGTTGACTCTGGAGAAGAGGAGGCTCAGAGGAGACCTCATTGCACTCTACAACTTTCTGAAGGCAGGTTGAGGTGAGGAGGAAATGGTTGCAAGTTGTACCGGAGGAGGTTTAGGTTGGACATGAGGAAAAACTTTTTCTCTCAGGGAGTGGTCAGGCACTGGAATGGCTGCACAGGGAGGTGGTGAATTTGCTGTCCCTGGCAGTGTTCAAGAGGCATCTGGATGAGGACCTATGAGATATGATTTAGTAGTTTGTGATAGCAATGGTAGCGGGAGGACTGTTGGACTAGATGATCCTTTTCAACCTTGTGATTCTGTGATTCTATAAATGTGTTGTTGTACCTCTTTGGTATATACTCTCGTTTATCAGCTATCTCTAGGCCAGATGTTCCTATGTAAAGGTATTTGTTTCTGTATTGAAAAGTAATTCTTGGATTTTTATTCTGTGACTTTCTTTAATTGTTGTTTTGTTTTTTTTTTAAATAATGTGATCTTTTTTTTTTTTTTTTGAGTGTGAACTATCTAGTGACTGTACGATGCCATATCCACTGTTAAATAGTGCTGCTTGTACACTGTTTGCAGTTTGCTCTCTCAATTTAATAATGGTGTGCCAAGCATCTAACTACCCTGGCCTTCATAGACACTTTCACTGAAACAATGAGTCAGTGCATTTTATGTTAAATCATAACAATTATTTCTATTCAAGTCCCAGTTAGCCTTTGATTACCTGCATAAGGTTATTGAGATGTTTGATGTGAGGTCTCCGGGAAACAGCCATATGCAAGCATTATCAATCCATTAGGAAAGAAGAGACAGAGCAATTTGTAACACAAATAATTGTGTTCCAGCTGTTTACAGTTTCTTTTCTAACTTTGTATACAATGGCTTTGAAGACATTCCTGTTTCAATTTGTTTAAATAGAGAATAACTGCTGTGGTGTTTCATAGGTGTAACAGAGACCCAGTGTGACCCAGGATAATTTTCTTTTCCTGACCTCATCTGTAGCTGTCTTGTGTTTAGCAGCTGCCATGTTTCATCACAGCAGTGGGTGATGTTATCCCTGCATACCATTTGGGAGATACACAGTACTGAAAATAATATATTACCACATTTCTCAGGAAAATGATGTTTGGGCAACATCAGTTTCTCAGCATGGATGCAGGTGTGCAGTGAAACAGGGACTTCAGACTTGTGTAAGGTTATCAGATCCTGCTCTCTTAAATAACTCACTTTTAGTTTCAAGTGGGGATTCTCAGCAGTTGATTTACCAGGTCACTTAAAGTTCTGAAGTATCCCCAGGTAAAAGCTAAGTCTTGAGACCCATGTCACAAGAGAGCAGAGAAACTAAGGCTCCTTCTCCCTCTTCTTCCTCCTCCATGTTGTGGCTGCCTCTATCAAAGATTCCGCATCAGTTATGATGAGATGATATTTTTTTTTTTTCTCCAGTACTCTTGGCATTCTCAATGCATAACAACAAGAATAAAAACCTCAAATAATATTCAAGAGAAACCTGAAGGCTAGTTCAGGTAGCTTCTGGATGACTTTAATTTATATGGTCAAAATTCAGTATGAGTGACAGATTGAAGAGCAGGTAATGATCTTAGCAACATTTAAGCAATCCCATTTTTCAATGTGTTGCTCCTAAGCAACTTATCCACTGTATTTTATTTTCTTTTTTTTTTTTTTTTTTTTTTTTTTTTTTTTTTTAGACAAAGCAAACCTTTCTCTTTCTGTTGTTGCCAGACGTGTCATTCTCCTTAAAATCTTGGCTACGCCTGTGTCTGCTGATCAGTGCAGAAGAAAGACTAGTCCTATTTTTAGATTAGTCTTTCAACTCAATGCAGGCCATGCATTATTCTAGGCCTTCAATAGAGACTCTGTAGAAACTTCTTCCCTGTGGAGTCCCCTGTGTGTGCTGTCAGTCAGCTGTTCCAAATCTGCTCATTCTTTATGCATCTTCATTCTTTGTCCTTTAGTAATCAGCAAGTTCCAAAGTCTTGAGTTCCAGCAACTATTTCTTGAAATCTGAGCACTGAACAGTCACAGACATATATGTGGAAGTACATCTGCTACTGTGGCTCCAGGGACATTGTGACTTTCTGACAAATGAAGAACAGGCATGGATAAGGATGGCTTTGATTACCATTTGGTCTGGATATGATGCATTACTCCTCTTCACTATTTTGTTTTTGTCCTCTCTTTGCTTATCTGTGAGGCTTCATTGGCTGAGATGTTGCTGGAGAAGTATACTACGGCCAATCTTACCAAAATTAAAACAGATGCAAATAACATCTAAGTTTCCCTTTCCAGTGGTTCCAATATGCCTGTGGTTTTGAAACACAACATGGAGTCTCCTGGATCTCCTGTGCTCCCAGTTATTTGGTATCTTTGGAGTTATGCAATGTGGCAGAAATATATATTTTGCTCTTCTGTACCACACAGACTTACAACTGAGCAATGCTAATTGCTTAATTAGCAATATAGATAAGCTGAAGGCCTGTATTAGAATAGTAAGCACTACTCACATATTCTTTGTATTCTTGTCTCCTAGTTAACCAGATTTTTATTTGTTAAGCTATGGAATAAATTTTGTTCCCCTATAAATGTAAAAAATAAACAAATAAAATAAAATATATCTTTCTCCTCAGATTTTTTCTAAGACAGATGCAGATCACTGTACAGAATAGGAATAAGCTTTAATTCCTTAACTGTAGATATGATGGCAAAAACCAATATGAATGGACACACCAGCTTTCCTCATTCATAGAGGCAGACTGACCTGTCCTTCAGAAGATATCATACATTGTTTGCTGTGAGACCTACATTTAACCAAAGGAGATCTTGTGAGAAAGGCTTCATCTATG
This sequence comes from Lagopus muta, assembly GCF_023343835.1. Classification (NCBI taxonomy): domain Eukaryota; kingdom Metazoa; phylum Chordata; class Aves; order Galliformes; family Phasianidae; genus Lagopus; species Lagopus muta. The sequence goes on from NC_064433.1 coordinate 85,969,194, forward strand.
ATGGAATGATGACTGCTTGATAACTTACCTGCCAGAGACTGCTGCTGGTGCACAGTAGAAGCCAGAAAGATATAAATGTAAAGTTAAAAAAAAAAAAGTGTGAACAGAGGAAAAAAAGGATACATCTTGAGGGTAAGAAGCGAGTACTTGAATCCTTTGACCCCCATCTGTCCATTGCCTGCCTGGATGCGAGAGAGAAAAGTGAAAAATGTAGGAAAAGCCCACAAGCAAGGTTTCTGAGTCTATTTGATAAAGTTCCATGTTATTAACAAAAGAGAGAAGAATGTGTCCAATTATGGCACTGGGGTTTTCTGTCATTATTTTTCTTAAATCTGGAGTGATAACCTTAATGGCATTATGATGGTCAGGCTATAATGAAAGGGAGTATTTTTTTCTGTATGTGTAAAGTTAGTATCTTGGAACTGCATAGTAATATATATATATAAACACTGCAGAATCCAAATGCCACCCCTGCTTGTATTTTGGCAAGAAAAAGGGAACTCAAATGACATTTTCTGTCTCAGCTGAGCATGCAAGGGTACAATCTTTAAATGCAAATATTCAGGGAAGAGGACCTGTGCTTTTTGAGTGCTCCAAAAACATGTATTTTGTAATTTTCCAAATCATGAGCAATGTATTTAAAATGCTGTCTTGGGAGTTCTGAATGCAGCTTCTCAATGGTAGTCCTGGAAGGCAAAAGGACAAAAAATTGCCTAGATTCTGATGGAAATGACAGTGCTTATGCAGCTTAAGACTTTGCGTAATACTTGGTTAAAGTGACCTTGCAAAGGTTAATCTTCCTTGAGCAAAAAGAAGAAAAAGTGGTGCTCAAGTCCTTTAGCCTGATGTTTATTTTCAGGAGTAGTCATTTTAACGCTAACTGCTTGCACTCAATAGATGTGCTTTACAATAATGCTTATGCTGTGCATGTTGCCTTTTCTACTTCCATTTTATGCCTACCAATTTCATCCGGATAGATGACTACAACTTTTCCTTTTGGATTTGGCCCTTAGCACAGTTTCCCCTGTTTCTGTCATTTTAAGATGTTTGCACCATCCGTTACGAAAGTGCTGAAGCTTTAAATCATTGGGAAACTGCAACTAGTGAGAAATGCAGCTATTCATTAGAGGGAACATTTTGTACAGGCAAATGTGATCTAGGAACTGTGGGCGGTTGGAGCTGATATTGAAGTCACTGGCTTTGACTTGGGACTTGATACACAGAGAGGTTTCATTTCTGGACCATGCTGTAGCTGCTGTAATCCTTAAACTGGAGCTTTTTCAGTATGAAAGAGGGGAGCAGCTTTGGCTGTGAGTAAACTGAAATTACTGCCTATCCTAATGTCAAAAATTGCCTTTCTGTAGTGTCTTTCCAGGCTACTGTAAGAGCCAGCTGTTTTGAGAGTATTTGGAGAAAGGTGAGATCCAACTTCTCATAGCGATCATAAGAAAGGAAATAACTTCTGTTCATTTTTGCATTCCCACATAAATGATGAGATTCATGCTGCTGTATTTCATTGTATTGTATAAATTAATGATGGTGCTATTAGGGGTCTACAGTCATAGATGAGGGTGGGAGGGTTGTCATTTTAATTCTCAGTAAATTCTACAGGCACTGCAGTGGTTTATGAAATTGATAAGAGAAGCAATGAGTCATCACAACACTGCCTCCTAGCTACAGAGCTGCATCTACATGTTCATGACAGTTTGTAGCAAGGCAAATACTCTTTTGCCAAAATCTACATTTTGGTTTTCGTAGAGTGACAAATTGGTACTAGTTTGGCCTAGCTTAATCTTACCTACGTGTGATTTACTTCTGCCCCCACAGAGGTAGATTTCCAGTATTCTGAAAAACCCCTATAAAGCCTAGTGCCTCACAGCAAAGCACTGTCCCCGAGTGATGGGCTGAGGACACCATGTTTAGAACAAGGATGCTTTTTCCAGCCCTCCGTGGAGGGAAAAGAAGGTTGCATGGTACAGAAGAGAGCAGCATGCAAAGACAGTTGTTTGCTGGGGCAGTATTTGTCAGAGCAGGGTTCAGTTGCCTTGAAAATGAGGGACTGGTTCTCATATGAGAAGCACAGAAATCTTTTAGGCAGGATTCATGGTGTTTCCATAAACCAAGAGATGTGGCTACAGAGATGAATTACCATGTATGAGATGGTGGTTCATCTCACCCGTGCATGTCTATCCTGAGGGAAGCTTTTGAACTAAACAATGTGAGAAGGTGGTGTGCTTTCAGTTGGCTTGAAGCCAGACATCTGTGTTATGTTTGTATGCTCTTTTATTTTGCATGACAAATTACTCTCCTTTTAAATAAATATGATAGGTTTTGTTTATTCCTATTGTTTCAATTCCGTATTATTCCTACTCCCTTGCACTTCCCAGTGTGCATATGTACACACCATATAAAATCAAGTTGTCAGTGTTGCATGAGTGATTAGATCAATGACAGAATCCAGGAGCTGCTGGCTTTGTGAAGATCAACACTCTGGAAACACCTGGAACTTCCTGTAGTCTAAATATTGCTCAGATGGTTGAAAAGGTCTCATTACAAATTGTCACGTATTTGCACAGGTATCCTTGTACTGTTCAAAACTTGCTAGTGGGCTGTGAACAGCTTATTAGTAAGGCAAAAAACAGTTCAGTCACTACACTATGTAATTTCAGTTATCCAGCTGAATGTGCTTCAGGTGCAGTTAATGGGAACTAAACTGTAGCAATTATTGCCGATTGTTAATATTCTTATGGAAGAATCAGTTCTCTTTTTACTCTAAGAGGAATGAATTATCTAATCAAACTATTTTGCCTAAACAGTGGAAAAATAATGCCCAAATAGGTTGTGGAGGCTCCTTTCTACAAGATAATCAAAACCCAACAGGTTTGAGTTTTGGGACATGGTCCTAAGCAGCTTGCCATGACTGACTCTGCCTGAGTGAGAATAGTTGGAATGGGTGATCCAAAGATTTCATCCAACCTCAGTTCATTCATGATTCTGAAATCAAGTAAACATAGTGTCTTGTACTACAAGGGAATGTGAACTTCTGCTTTGCGTATTAGTTATAGATGTTTGCAGGCTTAAATACTAAAGGGTAGAGTTCTGAACTCAGTTTAAATTTAGAATATTGTATCTGAATCAAAATAGTATACAAGGACTAATAACGGTAGGTTGCACCCAGAAAAAGACTTGTGAACATTTAACTGGGGAGCTGAATCACTTTTCCCTCACATCAGTTAAAAACTGAGTGTAGAAGATGGAATCTGTTCTACAGGGCCTTAGGATGAGCAAGTAAATTATAACTTTTTTTTTTTTTTTTTTTGAGAAATACTCAATGCCAAGAATATTAGTGGAAAAATAATGTCATCAACAACCATGCAGAGTGTTAGCGCTTCTTTCATGTTTCACTCTGTGACTCCACGGATGTGACAGGGTTAAAAGACTTGTGAAGCATGCTGCTCTGAGAAGAACAGATTGCTGCAACATATCTATTTTCTCAGCAGATAAACATGGCTTTTTTTCCTGGCGGGTGGTTTCACAATTGTATTTGGGCAGTCAGCTTTGCATATGGATGCCAGAACACCTGCCACTCAAGAATATATTTATAGAAACTGTAAACTAATTAATTCCCTTAAACATCCCAGTGGTTTTTAATGACATATTATGATAGTTTGTCCGGTGGGGATTACATCACTGCTGTTCTGGAGCTAATTTGTTTACCTGCTTTCTGCTTTCCTTTCACCTCTCCTTTCTTGCCACCTGCCTCTAAAGCAAAAGTAACAAAAATCTGTTCCTGAAAAGCCATGTGCAAAATCCCACTCTTCTCTGAGGTGCCTCATTCTGCCTGTGGGTAGGTGCCTTGCTAAGGCACCAAAAGCTCTCAACTGTAAGCCCAAGTTGAGCATTGGAGCTGAACACCGAAGTTATTTCATAAAGCATAGAGTTCTACAGGGCAAAATGCTGACAGGTCTTTCCCCCACCTTTGAGTCTTCTGACCAGAAACTCTGACAGTTAACAATGAGAGTACTCCTTTGCCACTTTTCTTACAGCTGGGTATCAGTAGCCTCTTTCTAGTGAGAACCCATTAGTATGGGTTCTTTGGTATCCAGCAAAGAATGAGCCCAATCTACAGTTTCTTTCTCAATGAGGACAAACGTGCTTTTTCTTATCTGCATGAAAACTGTAGGAACTCGATACCTTTGAGATCACTGACGACTTACTGAAATTGACAGAAATTGGCCTCATTCAAACAATTCTGAAGAAGGAAATGGGTAAGCCAGCACACAGTATGTATAAGGTCATTTCCTTAGACACAATGTAAACCAAGCTAAAATATAAGGAATATATTAGGGCTTTTCTTCCAAAGATGGGAAGGAAAATTCCTGCTCTGCAATTGCTTGTCATCCAATAGATCTGTGGCTTTATGCCTCTACTGCTCCTTCATTTCCTGACCAAGTGTTCAAGGTTATATGTAATTTCTAGTAGGAGACAACTCTAACTCAGCTTACAAATGTGTTGTGAAGTAAAGGGACTTTTTCTTTTTGGAGCTGTTTCATATTGCTTGACATAACTGCAAGTTTGCTAGGAAAATGCGAGAGTCAGCATCAACTCTACAGCCTAGTGGTGATGAAATTTTTCCAGGAATGGGAACATCTTGGATCTAGTCCCATTTCTAGTTTATACTACTACAGAGGAGGATTTGTGAGACAGGGAGAAGGAAAAAGTGAATGGTATGCGTAATTCAGGTTATGGTGTGGATGCAGCTCTATTCTACCTATGTTATAATTTCTTTCTCCCGTCGTATAAGCGCAACTCATACGTGCAACCAGACCCTAGCTGCGTCTGTAAGTAAAAGTTCATCCTGGATGAGGGCTTACTTCCTGCAATGAACAGGGACACCAGAGCTTGACTAGAGTGTCTGTTTTGTTCTCAAGGGCATGGATTCATTGTTTTTTCTCTGCTGCAGACTTTCCATGTACTTCTGCAACACTATTGCTCAGTTTTCTAGATTGAGTTGAAGAAAATAAGAATTAGCCAACTTGTACTTTGTAACTAATTGCTGTAAGGGTAGTTTTCATGTAAAATGGGGATACTGTTTCACGAATTGGTACATCACAGCCTATGAGCGATTCATACAGTCCAAACACATTAGCTTTGTACTTTGTCTACTCATTCTACTTGAGTACTGTCTTAGTAGCCTCCCTGAATTTTTTTTTTTTTTTTTTTTAGAGTAATTACTACCATGAGTTGTTTGGATAGTGGTAAAATGCAACAAATAAATTAGGAAGATGTGCTGACTGAGCAGGCAGCAATGACATCAAGCCCTTTACTTACTTGATAATGCTAAAATGTCTGAGAATTTCATCAGACATTACCCTACTGCATATGATTCTGTTTTAATCACCCAACTATTTATTTCATGAATGTTTCCTGTTTTTCATTAAATACACTATGCAAACTACAGTGTTTACCAGCCTTACTGAACATGGTCCAATTAGAAATCTATCATCTAATGAGGAAGTGCCAGTTTCACCTCATTTTCACTAACAAGCAAAGGCAATTCATTGCCTTAATAACAAAACTGATGTTAGTAACAATAGATTTGATGTAAAAATGTATGCAGAGTCACTTTTCTGTGGGGAAGAAAGGATTTAGCTGGATAACAAATACATGATATAGCATTCTCAGTGGGAAAAATGTTTTGATGAAAAATAAAGATGAAAATTAGTAGAGAATGGAGGGGCTGTTCGATTAGTGATTAAAACCTGGATACTTAGGTTTTTTTCTCATTCTGTCTCAGTTTTTCTTTGTAACTTTAGACAAGCGAGCTGAAGATTGTTTTGTAATTTTCCTTAAATGGTTGTAATAAATCTTTATTCCATTTGCTATGTCTGGTTAAATGCTAAGCCCTTTTGGAGTAAGTGTAACTCTAAACTTGTTCCCATAGAGCACCCTGTGTACAGGTGATAGCCAAGGCTCTTGCATGTTAATGTGATATGCATAATTCTTGACAGTAAGGAACCTCCTTTTCCAAAACCAGAAATAAACAGAATGTTGACTTTTTTTTTTTGTCTTTGCACCAAATCAGTAATCCAGAGTAGGACAAACTCAATTTACTTAACTACAGTAACTCCATCGACCTAAACCCAGTGTGCTTTTGAGGAGAAAGAGAATATTTTTGTTAGACATGCTGCTTTCTTCAAGAGCTGCTGCAAGCAGTGATAATCATCTGAGCAGTGACACAAGACTGCCGCTCTCATTCCAAACTGGCATTCATCTTCATGCTCTCTGTGGTTGCGTGTCTTGACTAAGAAGAAAATAAAATTAGAAACGTATATTGATGGATTTAGTTGCTGGTGTCACTCCTTGCTCTTTGGAACAGTACACATGCTTGGCCTGTATCTGTTCTACAGCACTAACGAAGTGTTTTCTCAGTTTTTTTTTTTCTATATGTAGCCCCAGCTGTTTGTGTATCTTGGATAGGCTGTGACATTAAATTTATTTGTTCAATTAGATACCTAGAAATTCCTTTTTTTTTTTTTTTTTTTTTTTTTCATGGACGCAATTCTTCATTCACTTTTATTCCACCTTCCTTCAGTGGATTAAATATTTCTTCCTTTATGTCCTTAAGTACGTTAACTTAAATTCTTATTTCAAACATTTATCCTTTTCTGTGGGTTTTCCAAATAAATACAGTTTGTCAGCTTCATACTTGCCATCAATCCACATTGTAAGGTAAGGCTCACTTTTGCTGGTGATTGCTAAGGTAACTTTACAATCCCCTACATTCTGTACCAGCATTCACAAAACCATATTGGTTTTCAACGCCATATTATTGAGTTGTGTATCTCTGAAGCAACATTATAGATATTTTTCAAAACAAGCAAAACCTCATAGAGTTTTTAATCAGACCTTGGAAGTAACAGTAAAATGCTTGGGCTCATTGTAGTCCTACCTCAGATCCTTTAAATTCACTGTAATAAGACAGCAGAACACGTTACATTGAAAAATATTCAAGTTGCTGAAAAATAGCCATCAGGTATTTTAATTCTCTTGTTGTATCTGCCAGGATTTTAACCAATTTGCATCAGGTTTATGGGTGAAAATAAATTTTCTGCCTCATGCTGAATGTTACCACTTGTTTGAAAAATGTAATTTATGTATTTTTCTATCCATTCTAGAGGGTAAATTGGGAGCTTTTAGGCAGGATACTTCCTTGAGGGTTGAGTTGTCACGTGTAAGTATATTTGAAGACGCTTCTATCTGGCATGAATATTGATTATCCTTTTCTTCTTCCAGATGTGAGGCTTTTAAAGGTTTTATAAGTTCTTGTGAGAAAGAATTAAGTAGAATGTATGGCTACTGATATTTATGTGTATGTATAGATGTGGTAGACACAATGCCCAGATAGATGGTGAAAGCCCCATCTTTGTAGACATTCAAGGTCAGGCTGAGTCAGGCTTTGAGAAACCTGATCCAGCAGTAGATGTTCTTGTTCACTGGAGAGGAGCTGGAGTATAGATGATTTTCAAGGTTCCCTTCCAAATGGAAAGATTCTATGATAACTAATGCAACTCTCACTAAGGCACTGTATTGACTAAATAACTGTATCTGACTAGGCAGCTGGATTGCTCCCGGGTGTAACTTTGCTAAAACAACAGGTTCTTTTCTGTCTCTGCCCACACCATATGGTAGAGGTAGATCAGCATGTTAAAAATGTTATGCCATGAACCAACATGTCTATGTAAGTGGAATTTTTAATTGCAGACTCTGGGCAAAGGACTAAATTTTTTAATACTTAACAGTGAACAGGTGTCACTTCTGCTACTTCCCAAAATAAACATATTTTTTGAGGGGAGACTTATGTTAAACACTGGGGAGTTGTAGGCATAGAAAGGAATTTCCTCATCTGACTTCTTTCTTCCTCTACATTGTACAGAGTGGTGTCTTAGAGGAGAAAAAAAAAAAACCCAACACATTAAGAACTGTTTTATACTCGCATTGTTTTTTGTGTAGCAGGGAAATAAAGTTGCTGACTAAAATCTAAAACATTATCGAGAAAATTAAAATAATCAAAGTATTCATTAAAGTGCTCTTTCAACTTGTTGAGTTGCCAAACTGAGCTAGCTGGCAAAATTATGACTTAGCAATGTATGTTGGAATTTTCTCACTCACTGAAGTTAAAATGCGTTACGGATAAGGTTCTGTTTCAGCAAGGAGTAGTTTCTTGACAGCTTTTCTCTCCTCAGCAGTCTGCTAAAAAGTTGCCATTCCATTGGCAGTTTCAGGGCTTTTGAATAACCAGTGGGTTATTTCACTTACTGATAGATAGAGCCTCATTTCACAGAGCTTGTTTCTGAAGGCAAAAATATTTCAAAATATGAAGATTTTCTAAGGCAGGATTTCCTTTTCCTGTATACCTCTTTAGCCAAGAAAACCTAGCCACCAAAAACATTTTAAAGAAGTTAGTTGCTGCTGTGTGTTTGAAATGAAAGTGATCACTAAGAACAACAGTAAGTGGCAGGAATGTAGCATGCTATGATAAAGCAATTTCAATTTGATACCTTGAGAAATTAAGGTAAAATGAGCACTTTTGAAATTAACTTACCCGAACATTGTAAATCCATCGTGAATGTTAGGCCTGATCAGCTGTTCAACTGCACTTACAGAGACAGCTGGAGAGGGAAGCAGATCACAGGAATGTAGCGGACTTAAAATGTGGTCGGATGACCTCATGCTGCTTCACAGTGAATAGTGAAACTACTGTAGAGCTATCAAACAGAAATAGTCTACTTCTCCAAAATGCATATTTCAACAGCCAACAGATGAAAATGCTGATGTCACAACTATGACTTGTGGGAAAAAAAGACAGTTTCCAGCAGTGGGGCCCAAGGGAATTGATTAGCTCAGATAGCTTGTTGACTTAAGGAAGATGAGCACATGCATGCCCTGTGATTTTTGGCACAAAACCTGCAGCAATTATTTTCCAAAAACAGAGTGGCAAAAAGTCAGAGAGCAATATCTACATTTTGTGTCTGGGTTATAAGAGGATACGGTTCCTGATTTTGGTTCAAAATATCATATTTTGACTGTCATTGTATCCTTGAAGCTGGTTGCCCCACAAACTGAGAAAAGCGTATGAAATATCATTTTCTATCCAATAGGTCATTCTGTGCAGTGAGGATAGTTCACTCAGAGACTGACTCAGGTTGTTATCATTTGGCCAGTAAGGTTGTCTCCTGACTGGTAGCAAATCAACCCTTGTCAGTGACAAGCAGCCTAATAATTCAATTTCTTCGAAGTCCTTTGTAGAGAAGGCACTGTGAAATCCAGAAAGAAAGCAGTAATACAGCTGTCAGCATCTTGAATGTAAATGATGTGAATGAACTTTGTCTGTATTTCAAGGAACCAGTCACTGAAACTGTGAAACTCAGAGATGGAATGTTTGTGCCACAAGCATAAGACTGTTTTTTTTGTTTGTTTGTTTTTAAAGTTCATCTTTTCTCTTAAAGGTATCTGCTTTCTCAGAAACTGTATAGCCAATGTAAAGACTTTTAAATAACTGAGAAACGTGTTAAACACTTTTTTTTTCCACCAGCAATAGTGTTAAGCATTTGATCATCAAAAGCATTTAGGTAATGAGCACCCACTGATTCCCCTATAAATGCATATAGGGGAAGAGAGTTTCTTCGTCTTGATTTCCAAATCCTTCTTCTGCTTAAATTATAGCAGTGAAAAGAACAGTCACAACTGCCCATGGGGGAATACTCAGTTTACATGTTTTCTTTTGCTTTTATTTGTACCTAATGGGCATGCTGTTAAGGTCAAATTCTCAGTGGGACACCAACTATCTAAATGGATGCAGAGTCTCTTAGCTGGGAGCTGAGGTGAAACCCAGGCAGGTAGGTGAGCAGTCAGTGTATTAGCTGCTATTCTACTCTCACGAAATGGTATGTACTCTACTGTATAGATCCAAATCCCTTCTGTCTTGCTGGAAGCTTTCCATTAAATGGAACGGGCACATTGCAGGCATTGTACTCAAAATTGTGATGAAATTATGGATCTATTGTTCTTAGTCTGTTAACAGCATCGTGCTGTCACCAAATAATTGATGCAAGAATTACTAAAGCAATCGGAAATGTGCATTATGGTCAAAGACTGAGCTTAGTGTTTATCCTAAGACAAGGCTTGGGTAGGACTCAATCACAGTTTGTAAGTAATTAAATGGGAACAACGATGTTGTAATAAAAAGTTCAAGACTCTAGCTTTCTTATGCGCTGATCTGCTAATGTCTATAAATTAAAACAGCATAAATTTAGACTAGAAATCAGGTATAATACTTAGGAGTGAAGATATTTAACCTTTTGAAGATCTTAAACTTGCCAAGAAGTGTGGTGGACTGTTAATCTCTGCAATTTTATTATTTATTTTTTACTTAGTTCAAGAATAATTCAGGGAATCTCTATTGATTATGCCATACAGTACATGAGACTAATGAATAACACTGTCCCTTCTAGCTACATTATGAAAAATCCATTCTGGTAGAAGCACAGGACATTCTGTCTCTGTGAAATCAGAAAACATATTTAAGTACCTGGACATGGATTTTGGTTAGAGTTGGTTGGGAATTTTTCATGCAAATGATATTCCACTGTGAAGTGTAATTTCCAAAGTGAAGAAAAAGCATAATAGCATTTTTAAAGTGTCGTATTTTTCTGATAGAGACTTAAAATTAAAATTGCTATTTTATTTCATGTTAGTTGACCTGAATCAGACTATTGATTTTGTTTTGACACTCATCTAAATTATTTTGCTTCAGATCAATACTAAATAAATATGTAATAAATTAGCTTTCCTTTTTATATATATAAACAGACAAATTCTACCTTTATGGGCTGCTTTTTTTTTTTTTTTTTTTCCCACAAGCTGGATTTTTTTGTTGAGCATATATTCTCTAGTGCATTTTCTGGAATCATAAGACTCACCTTGGCTAATGTACAAATCAGTGGCTTTGTTTTAGTCCTGTCTGCCTGCTATGGAGACCGTAGGGAAAACTGGCTTTGGAAAATAGATTTTAAAGTTGAAACACAACTCAATAACCAGGCCATTTTATTTCTAAGACTGAGTATGTCAAAATGGATCCTGTTAAAATAGGATCATAGAATGGTTTAGTTGGAAGAAACCTTGAAGACCACCCTGTTCCAACCCATGCTAAGTGTAGGGGCACCTCCAACTAGATCAGGCTGTACAAATCTCCAAACAGCTGGCCTTGAACATTTCCAGGGATGGCATATCCACAGGTTCTCTGGGCAGCCTGTTGGAGTGTTTAATCACTATCATAGTGAAGAATTTATTTCTAATATCTATTGTAAATCTACGCTCAGTTAGTTTAAAGTAATTGTCATATTGCTATGTTCTCTGTTGAAGTGCCCCTCCCTATGTTTTCAGTGGCTCCCTTTTATGTACTGCACAGCTGCTATAAGGTCTCCCTGGACCCTTCTCTTCTGAATTTCTGAATGTAGTTTATTTCTTGGAAATTGATCAGTGTTTCTGTTCTACTTTTGGATTAAAACCAAATGCTGAAGAGAATTTGACTCTCAATTTTGCTTGGTCCATATTTTCAGATTTACATAAGGCTCAGGTAGTGACGATACTAGGCCTACTGTGACTATACACTTATCTGTATACAAAACAGCTGGATCTCGATATAAACTTCTCTGGATAGAAAGGAAGAATATTGCATACTAAGACATGTTTTGTTGTTTTATTATTCATTTGTTAAGGTCAAAGTCTGACCTATAGATCAGAATTCTGACATCTCTTGGCTTGCATGTCCCCTAGTATTTATGCTGGAAGTAAAGACCTAGTTTTTGGTATTAACTATATCCCTTCCAAATTAAAAAAAAAAAATTTCCTTTAAAATATTGTTGTCAGCCTTGGCAGGTTGAACAGTCTCTCTGGACATTGGTTTACTGCATTTTACGGAATGCAGAGCGTTTTGTTCTTTGACTTCTAATAAGTGTTTTTGGATGTAGAGATGAGTGCTAAACTAAATAAATATTTTGCAGTGTATATGAGTGCAAGCAGGAAGAAAGACTTTGGAGAACCATAGTAATATTTGACTAGAGAACGGTGACTATACCAGAAGACATAGTACTAAAAACAGGGAAATAAATTTACTTAAGATATAGGGTTTTTTCTCATTCTTGTATCTTATGCCATCTCAAAAATAGATAAGTCAAAATATTGTTTTTTGTTTGTTTTTTTTTTTTTTTTACTCAATTGTCCATTAGAATGGTAACATTTTAATTTTCTTTTCTTACCGTGAAAATATGAGTCAAAATAACAAGTTTTTCTATTTGTTTCCACTTAACAATTTGGATTGACTTAAAGATTGTAGAAGAGTTGTGTATTATTCTGAAAGACAAATTGTATGACATTTTTGTTGACAGTTTTGTAGTTAGAAGTTATTCTGAAGAATATTCTGAATTTTCAGGTTTTTTTCTTTTAACCTGGTTAAAATGTTGACACTTTTATTATTTTTTTATAGAGGAAAATGTTCTGAAGCTATTTTTGATGAAAAAATTATCTTCCCTATCATGAATAATATATGTGTACAATTTATTTTGAAAGAAACATTTTTCAATTTTAGGAAAAGTCAATGATTTGAAATATCTTGAACAAATTGTGGTTCAATAGGACTTCTTCCTTGTTCTTGGAGATCCAGTCTTACTCCATTTCCACACCTTCAAAAAGCATATTTCTGAGGTGTTGTCAGCAGACCTTGTACAGAATGCAAATCCAGAACCACACAATTCAGGGAAATGACATTATTGATCAGGTTACTTGATAGACAAATTACTATTCACAGGGTTTCTTATCAAATAGTTACTCTCGTTTTCACTAGGACCCTGTGTAACGTTGCATAAAATCCTGTGGTTACTCAACAAGCAGGTCAGGTTGCTACTTTTCATAAGAGGCTACTTATTTATTTATCAAACAATTGAAGTAAAGAATATTAATTGTAAATTCAGCTGTTTCTTCTGTTAATGAATCATTCATGAATATATCCCAATATTTTTTTTAATACAGTTTTTATTTATCAGTAGTTTCTAGATGATTTTAATGAATAACTTTCATGTTTAAGATTTTTTTTTTTTTGCAGACTGTTTCTTTTGAGAATTCCTTTATTCGTTATTTATTTTGAACTGCTGGGCATATAACAATACGTTAGCCAATTTTGACTGGAAAGCCAGCACAATTTAACTATTAAAAATAATAATAATTAGAATTAATCAGACAGCATTCTTCAGTCCAGTGCATTTATTTGCAGAATCTATAGCAGAGCACACATCTGGCCTCACAACTCTTTGTGAGTATTTAGTAATTTAGTCACAAACAAAATTTCAGCTCATTGATCAAATAAATTGTTATAAATCAGCTATCCATAAATGGCAGATTTCACTTAATGAGAGCACATAATATACATAAATATGTTTATAATTGTATTAGCGCATCTCCTTTTATGTGATGGCATTGATTTAGTACTCCACTGAGGTCCATCTTATTGTTTACATTTGCTTTCTCCTGTTGTTTTGCCTAATTATTCATTCAATATATGCCTTATTCAAATGATGGCCTATTGCGTTCATTTCTGCTTTTCTTGCGGTTAAAATTTAACAGCACCATGACAGTTTTGCCAGTGAGAGAAGTGAGGCAGGTTTAATTCCCCTACCTCAGAATTCCATTGTCCAAACACACACACACACACACACACACACACACACACACAGAAATATACTGGGAGGTGCTTAGACCCAAATTTCCATTTCTAAAATGCAAGTATTAAATACCTGTTGCTTACAGTATCTGTGTACTGCATGGCCTGCTTAGCTCTCAGCTGGTGATTCTTATGAACTTTGAGTGCTGTAGCTGGTTCTGATCTCTTGCCAAGATTATACAGAGAGAGTTTGTGTCCTAGAACACATTTTTGACCGGCTGGAACTGAAAAACCTCTCTGAAACATCAAAATCTAGGTACTTTCTAGATATGCGAAGCATTTGCTAGGAATCAGGGGCTTTGAAAGATGTTCTTCGTGTGTGATTTATTATTTATTGAAGAATTGCATTGGAAATACCTATGGAGGGAAATAAATAACTTTCAACTAATATGAAATAGAATACTGTTTTTTTGTAAGGATTAGATTACAGTGGGTATGGATTTTTCAAGTCCTGATCATTTGTAGTTTCACCAGAAATCAATAGAAAATGCAGCTGCTCAGCATCTCTGCAAGATCAGACCCTCTAGGAATCTGAATAGTAATAGCAATTACACTATCAAAGGCAGAATTGCGAGGTTTATAAATTCTCTTGCTTCACAGTTATTCTCTGAAAAGCGATTTTCCAAAAAATGATGTCTTGGGGTTTTCCATTTTAATGCAGCCCAGGGATTTTGTACCTCACTTGTTCTATATCAGGTGTAAGAGTGTGTTGCTTTTATGCTAGCGTTAAATTTTTTTTTTTTCTGACATTATCCATAAGGTTTTGGGGTGTCAAATTCTGTCTCATAGCTGCACGAGATCTCACTGTCCTGAGGAAAAAAAGAAATAGAGAGCTGTATATTAGCAATCTTCTGCTATCATGAAAAGAGTTGAGCGTCACATAGGGCATGTAAGCAAGAACAATGTTTGTAAGGTATGTGGCATGATTCTCTCATTTTCTTCAGAAAGGATAAGGCAATGGCTAAAATACTCAGTCTTATTTGAAGTATTGCAGTTTAGGAAAGATTTGGATGATGAGAAGTGAATTCTTATCCTTTCTTGCCTGCCTGGTCTGTTTAAACTTTTTCTCTGAAAAAATAGAAAAATAAAAAAATAAAAAACATGAAGGACAGAGACAGAAAACAAATTTCTGTTCTGATCTAAGTGATAGCAGCAGCTCTAATCAGATGGTCCTTTTTCAGAACTCACTCTGACAGAGCTGCCTCCTGTCTGTGTGGGCAAACTTCTCACTCAGGCTGCAAAGAAAACAACAGTGTGTCAAAACAGACTTTTTGGCACAGTGGGAGTTGCTTAGTGAAACAAAATAAAACTTGGGTTTCCCATCTCAAAAGGTATCATACTGGATCCTGTTCTGAACAGGGATATAATAATGAAGGTTTCAAAAATGTTTCTAAATTATTAACCTAGCTGGAGGGGAAAGGATTGGATCAACTGAATTTTACATTAATTTCATGGCAATTCAGAACGTCCAATCCTCTTCTGGCTGAACTTCCCGCTGGTCCAGTGTTTCAAAGCAGTACTTTTGATCTAGAATATCTGAACAGTAAAAAAAATTGCATATACATGTGTGTATGTATATGCATGTATATATGTATAAGCAGGTATCTTTGTAGAGACTGAATCCTTTGCCTGCAAAGTTTTAATTTTGATGAGTCAACAAAAAATGTTTCAGTGTTGATCACTGGTAGTGTTCATAGCCCTGGAAACTTGGAATAAAGCAGCGGATTGTAATGCTAGTTGGTGTACTGGCGCACTCTTGACAGCACATGTATTTGTCACCTCACTAACTTCAATGGGTGCCTTGCCCACAGGCTTTTGATTTCACAGAATCACAGAATGGCCCAGGTTGGAAGGGACCTCAAGGATCATGAATCTCCAACCCCCCTGCCACAGGCAGGGCCACCAACCTCCCTATTTAATGCTAGACCAGGGCACTATCCAATCTGGCCTTGAACACCTCCAGGGACGGGACATCCACAACCTCTCTGGGCAGCCTGTTCCAGCACCTCACCATTCTTATGGTAAAGAACTTCCCTCTGACATCCAACCTAAGTCTTCCCTCCCTCAAGTTAAAACTGTTTCCCCTTGTTCTGCTGTTTTCTATCCTTTCAAAGAGTTGATTCCCCTCCTGTTTGTAGGCTTCCTTTAGGTATTGAAAGGCTGCAAGGAGGTCACCCTGCAGCCTTCTTTCCTCCAGGCTGAACAAGCTTGTCTTTGTAGAAGAGGTGCTTCAGCCCCCTGATGATCTTTGTAGCCCTCCTCTGGACCCTCTCTAACAGCTCTCTGTTTTTCTTGTACTGGGGGCTCCAGGCCACAGACACAGTACTCCAGATGTGGCCTCACAAGGGCTTTTCCAGATTTTTGTTGCAGGTTGCAGCTCTATAACATCAGCTTTAACTCTCCTGCTGTCCTTTGGCATTACCTGTATTCTTTCTAATTCAGTGGTACAATTTATTCCCCTTAAATCACTGTGATGAGCTAAAAGGTCTGTACTCGAGGCCAAAATTTTTTTAGTAAAACAGCATTTGACTACCCATAATTGTTATCCTTCCTTTGTCATGGCACCACCTGTGATAGTTTAGACATCTTTGCTGACTCCATGCTTTGTTACGACAGCTTGCTTATTCCTCCCAGGGACAGGTACCAACCTTTTCTTCATCTATACTAATTCTGCGGCATTTCTGAATTTAAAGACATCTTTGTTAAAAACACTAAGAATCTCTCCTAACGCTAGAACTCTTCCTCTGTGTAATGGCACTTGTTAAATCAGTATTGTTTAGCTGTCTCTGGGCATAGCTGCAACTCTGTACATATTTGGCTCATTTCAGGGAGCATGCAAATGTTACAGGAAATCTCATTGCTAGGTAGCATTTTGCAGAACATTGTTTTACTGCCCTGTTTACTGTACTCTTGAATTTCTTATTGAACCGACTGATAAGAAAGCATAATGCACGCACATTTTAGCACTGTAGAAAGTGCATTAAACAAAAATCCTAGCAATAGATAGCTCCGTAATTGTGTGGGTATCTGACAGTGAAGTGTTTTGAGGAAGGTTGTCCTGGCAAAGGCAAACTTGTTTTTGTTTTATTACTTAAGTTTGCTGCCCAAACTTAACTTGGAATTAGGATCCACCTCAATCAGCAGCAAATAGCCTACCTGAAATAAATGAATTTTTAGAAATGTTTTCCAGTATTTCCCTTTTCTTGTATTCAGTGATGATGGGTTATGTTTTGGCTCATTGGTTACATAGTACTGTGTTTAGTGGAAAGTCAATATTGTTTTATGCAAAATGACTTGGGAGGAGTGGATGAAATGGTGAATCACATTGTGAGTTGTAAACAAAACCTTTTTGTCACTTAGAAAAAGGGAAGACTTGCTTTTGTTGTAGTGTCAGATAACCTATCTGATAGATATGATGAAGCTACTAGCAGTAGTTCATTGATTTCAAATACATTTGAGCACTTATTGGATCTGGGCTTCACAGGTTGCTAGGAACTCAATAAAATCCTTTACATGCAACCACTATACTTCTTCCAGTTTGATTAGAAGTCTGGATATGATACTCCTAATTATAAAGTGAGATTACCAAGAGAAAACCCTGCTGAGATTCCATTATGATGGATATTGAGATAGTGAAACAATTACAACAGTAACCCATATGAATGTCAAAATAAATGAATAAAGTCTTGCCTGTGGAACTTATACTGCTGTTCAAAAAAAAAAAAAATCCTGAAAGCAGGCACTGCGCATAAATATGTCACTTCTGCAGTCCTGATAAAAGTAAGGAAGCTGAACTATAACTATTGGAACAGTCTGCAAATGAATTTAGCAGGTGTCAGATCCACAGTTTATTTCAGACTGCTTATACAGAAATAATATACCCCATTTCATTGTTCCATACCTTTCATTTCTATGCAGCAACTGTTGAAATAAAGCCCATCTGGACTGATGAAGCACAAGACTATCTATTATCTTTGCTTATAGCAGCCCTTCAGGGAAGTTGGGAGGGCTGTCTGAAGTAACTTCCTGTCATTAGCCTTTATCAGTTTCAATACAGACTTCTGGGAAAGCGTGCCATTGAGGACCAGATCATCAATGTCTTCATTTAGCAGAAGAATATCAGCTGTATGTATACCATAAGTTTCTTGGTTAATGCTGCGAGTTGAGTAAGATTGCATCCATCGTTTTGAAACCCACTCCAAGTTCTAGCAAGTGTTTATAGAAGGCACATTGCTTTCTAAGATGTTTTCTTTTTTTTTTCCCCACCCATTAATCTGTTATCATGTGTTGGTTTCCAGAGTTACAAGTATTTGGAACAGGGCCAAAAATCTTACACTGAGGTTATCCTTAACTAGAAGAATTACTTATTAAGGAAGGAAGAATCAGGAAGCCAAAGGCATATAGCTTTTAGAAAGCTACTAATTGGTGTAACTAGAATGTAATTGTGAACTTTGAGAAATCTTAGGATGAAAAGGACATGAAACATGCTCTTTCATTCCACAATTGATTTGTGTATCATTTACATCTACAGAGCCTAAATGTAATGGGGTGCATGCTAATTTTTTATTAGTATTCTGCTGTGCCCTTATTCATAAGACCAAAGAGCATGATTTTCATGCATGTCAGATTTCAAGTCAAACACTGAAAAACCTGGCTGGATAACAACAGTTACCAAGATACCAGTTTGTTTCTCAAGCATGTGCCTAACTGGAAAGATACAAAAAGTCATCCAGATGCTGGTGGGAGTAGGTTTGCATATTGTTTCACCACTCCAGAAGAATTCATGCAGAATCTAGACTGCTTTTGCAAGTCAGGTTTGCAAAAGCTGGTAAGACAACTCCTCATTTCTAAGAAGAGGCATACAGTTTTTGACAAGGAGACCTTTAGCGCTGATATACTCAGAAACAGAGAACTAGACAATTTGGAAATTCTTGTATTAAGTCATTTGTGGGGATCTGAAATTTTAGATGGCATGGAGTGCTATGAGAATGCCTTTTATACTTGAATTAAGATGTAGGTGCCTGAGTTGTATTTGTGGTAATGGCTCATATTCAAGTACTTAGCTAAACCAGGCCTTAATTAATTGAAAAACTGAGATGTATAAATGCATTAAGGGTTAATGTTACAGCAACTTCAATTAATGATCCAATTCTGCATAGTTACACACTAGCCTTTATAAGAGGATGCAAAACAGCCGTTGTATGCAGTCACATATAATAGTGTTATTTAACATGTGACCCAACGGCTTACATTATCTAGTGCAGATGTTTTCAATTGAAATAAGCCCATAAAGCTTGCCATCTCCTGGCACAACTAGTAGAAAATTATTTCTACTAGAAAAATAAATTCTGTGCTGCACAGACATTTCATCTGTCACAGCCATGATCCATAAAACTGCAAAATTTTTCTCTATTGAAGGCTTGCCTAGCTTAAAAGAAATTAAAACAAAATATATTTATCATTTTCATCTTTTGTTTCTAAACGTCCCCAACATGTGAATGTATACAGGTGTTGAATTTCTTTATATAGTAAGAGGTCAAATAGTGTGGAATTTCTTGCAACTGGTTTTAAATGAAATTCACTCTGGGGGGAAAAAAAAAAAAGATATGAATATAAATATTAGAGCTCTGCTCTCTATCTAGGTGAATTAACTTAATACATAATTAATGTAACATACAAAAAGCAAATGATTATGACTATTAACAAAATGAAGATTGACATTTTTCAATTGCTTAAAAGAATTTTAGGTCCAGTGTTTTGAGAGATTCCAGTTTTTGCGCTGAATATATTTCTCTTATAGTTTATCATCATAGAATTATAGAACGTCCTGGGTTGAAAAGGACCACAATGATCATCTATTTCAACCCCCTACTATGTGCAGGGTTGCCAACCACCAGACCAGGCTGCCCAGAGCCTGACCTTGAATGCCTCCAGGGATGGGTCATCCACAGCCTCCTCGGGCAACCTGTTCCAGTGTGTCACCACTCTCTGTGTGAAAAACTTCCATGTAATATCTAGACTAAATCTCACCTGCCCAAGTTTAAAACCATTCCCAGTGATAGCAAGTTACTTCAATATAGCACTATATAAATATCGGGTATTTTGCTTATAATGATTTTGTTTTTATCCCACTGAAGCAGTAAGCAGCTGTGTTACGTTACAGCCAGCTCCTCTCCAATAATAAAGATGCTTCAGTATGCTAACTGCTAAATTCCTGGATTTGTGGGGATTTATATCAGATGTCTGAGAGAACAGGAGATAATCATATAAGCATGATATTGGAACTGATAAACTTTTCACAGAAAAATAAACTGTCCTTCGGACATAAACTTTTTGTTAAATCCCGTTCAAAGGGGCTCACAAAGTCTACCTGTATAACAAGTGATGACACGCTACACTCTCAGAGAGATTTAATGGTGAATTCTGCCTTTGAGAACAAAAGATGGGTTGTAATTTATGTGTATGGGAAACGATATCCCCTTCTGTTTACATTTAATTTGTAAAATTTCATTTTTGATACCTTAAAGATTACATTGCCTACAATACAAATAACGTATTATCCCCAACTTTTATTTAAATTACAAAATAAAAACAGAGCTAGAAGCCAACTGTAGAGTACAACTGAAGAGTTATTTGAAGCAGAAGTCATTTTTTCTGTGTAGTAGCTAGCTCAATATCATCTTTATGCATTCATAGTAAAATCAATATAATAGTATTCTAGGGTCTGTGTAGATTTGTAAGACTATAATGACAGCATATAGGTGACTCAATGTGGATTGGATCTGCAAAAGGTCTGAATAGCCCAATGCCTGTGTCTAACAGGAGTCTTGAGAAAACACATGTAACATGTAGAGTTCATAACAAAGTATATTTGTGTCTTTGAATTAGGGTTAATGCCCTCTTGTTCATGCTCTGTCTGCTCCATAACACAGTTGGAAGGAAGAGGACGATAGGAACAGGTGAACCATGTGCTTCATAATCTCTCTTTACCCTCGAATTGCCCTCTTTCTCTAGTGCCACAGAATCAGGTGTGGAGTATTCCGCTTTGACTTTTTTTTTTGGCAACTTGAGCCCAAGAGTTGCACAATCTAGTAGCTTACTGATAGCTGAGAACTCAAGCAACTAGGTAAGAAAATCTATGTGTTATGGTAATTGGTCTGGGATTATGGGTAGAAATTCTCTAAACTTCAGTATATATGTGGTTCTGAAGTGCAAAAAGACAAAAAAAAAAAAAAAAAAAGTAATGTTTGTTTGTTTATATTGAGCATTATGAGTATTTTTGTAACTGGAGTATATTTTCCTTTCTGAATTGTGCCTTTTTTTATATACATAAACGAGTAGAGAATAAATTGGAAAAATATATGGCAAAAAGTAGTGGGAGCAGCTTTTAGAAAATTCAAAGCAAGGAGTGAAAGGTTAAAAATAAATAAAATAAAAACTAGAATAGAAATTTTAGAGACTAGATAAGTGCTTGCATATGTGTAAGACAAGGACTATGTATATCACAATGTAGTATAATACAGTAAGATATGAAATCACTTTAAAGTGATCATGCTCGGGTACTGGTAACAGTCTAGATGCCATACCATGGAATTCAGCATGGGATAATATAGTCTGCTAAAAAATTAAATGAGTTTACTAAGGCTTGAATGGTGTAGTTTCCTACTGCTCTGCAGTACTGGTGTGTGGAGTATAATGTTATTATTTGGTCATGAGGCCTAGATTTGTAAAAATTGCATTTCATTCTCATGCATTGTTCCCATGCTGGCGTTGGTGACCCCAGCCTAAATTACCACTCTGAAACATTGGCAAGAAGATTTTAGAGCTCAGCCTGATCCTTCCCTTTATGTGTTTTATTGTCATTTGGTTAGCCGTTATGAAGGGAAACACAGACTTGAATTTAGTAAGTATCTGCAAGTCTCAAAACACACTTTATTTACCTTCTAAAGGAAGTTATTAGGTCTTGGTCCAGACTGGCATAAAACTGAATATTAAAGATCTGGTGCCATTATCTTGGGGCTTTGGAAGAATTGAAACAAGTTTTGTCTGAAATTCTTCTGTGAGGTCTGGAAGCATGAAAGATAGGAGGGTTTGCAGGGGAACGTTACTTGAAGGATTATTTGCATTTCTTGTACAACAGTGCTCATATGTAAGCTGGTGCTATAGCTCTATGCTTCAGGAATAGGTATTAAAGAAAAGTATTAATAACCTCATCAATGCTCGTTGATGTTGATGATGTATGCTCATCAATGTTATATGAATATGAGTGAACAATGGCTGCAGATCAGCTTTAAAATTCCCATGGCTCTGCATCTGCTGTTGTACTCACTTCAAGGTCTGTGATAAGAATTTAGATTTGACTCGTCCTTGGGTTGCAAAAACAAAATTGCAGTGTGGATGAAGCAAGTCAAATCTAGAAGCAGCTACAAAAATAAGAGTCTTCTCTGGTTGTTTACTTGAGGTTGGGCAAGGATCCCCAGTTTTGGAGTTTTCCTATTCAGTATTTTATTTTTCTGGGCAATGGCCCTTGTCAGTGGAGATCCATTTTCCTGAACTAAAGAAAAATCATAAATGAAAAATATCTTTGGGGATAAGCTCTGAGGTTGATGAATGCTCACCATCCCTACATTACACAAGAAAGGGGAGGTTTGTGATGAAAATACTGCTAAAAGGGGCCAAGGCTTAAGCCTCTATTCCTAGCAGTACTGGTGACCTTTATATATGTTAGTTTTGAAGGAGAAATTTAAAATTTGCAGTTCCCTTCTTTGCAATGGGAGCAATGTAGTTTTCCCTAACTGATAGGGCTGTTTGGATAATTGCATTGAATTCTGAGGTATCGCTGTAACATGGCACCCTGGAGAAATCATTGCAAATAAGAATAATGCGTCTGGCTTTAACTGAAAATGAGCAATTATTTAAAAAATTTTAGGGTTTATCAGTTCAAAGCCGTGTAAAAAAATCTCTACGTTCCTCGTACTAGAGAAGTATTCAGAAGACAGTTTTCATTAGGTAATTCCAATATTATCCTTTAAATGCTCTTCTCTGGCAGACATGAGCAGTCAAGATTATCACACAAATGTCTCCCCTTCTCCTTACCACCTTCTTTGAGCTGCAACATTTTATCAAGAGTACATCAAGAGCAGTTGGTCATTTGAAGTTTCGCGGCTTGATGCTGTGAGTGACACAGGAGCTGTTGACATCTAGCATGATGTCAACATCATGTTGACATTGAGGTTTAAAAATAATTTATATTGCCATTGATTTGACTTGACTAAAGCTATTGTTGTTCAATGAAATTTTGTCTACAGATGCAGTTTTACACTTTCCCCTTATGCTGAGATGGAAGTTAAATCACTTTCTACCCTGATCACTTCTATCTATATTCTGCCAGTATCTATATAGAGGGGTAATAAGCTGTTTGGGGTGTTCTGATTAAAGGACTGTTCTTCATGTATTTGCTTGTGAAGAGGGGAAGCCATTGGAGGACAATTATGAGTGGTGTTATGGATATTATAAGCTTATGAAACCAAAAACTGATGTCTTCCTTTTACTTATAGCTGGAGTGTTCATAATAGCAAGAGCAGCACATCCTGTGTTTGGATATTGAGGACATGAGCTCAAGATCCAGCACTGAGACTTGGTCCTGTAGTTGCTTTTTCATCACAGCATTGCTAGTGCACTGTCTAGTTGTGAAAACCTGACAGTCTCATTTGATATCACATTCACATTTCATCTATACTCATCTGTACAGATCCATCTCGGGCACAGATTTAGTGGGGACAAAATTTCTAACTGCTTCTCTACTCAGAGATGAACTAGACTTCATCTTCTGTGACTGCTGAGGTAAGGACATGCTGCAGGAAACTTACCTCCTTGATGGATGGAAAGCTGTCTGTCACTGTGTTATATTTCAGGGAGAGGGAAAGTTGTATTAATCTAGGCTACCAGATGCTCCACAGTACTGTGATTATCAGGGGAGTGTATGACCTGCTTCTTAAAGGAGACGGAGACGCCACTTTTGCTGGAGCATCCTTTAAGTGGATTTATGTTGAGAGCTTCAGAGACTTGTAGGCGCAGCCTTCCTCTTTTAAAATAGAAGACACAAAAGAAACTGTAGAATTTGGCTTTTATTAGTTAGAAACATCCTTACCTCTTTGCTCATTGTCTGGACTTTTAATGTGGATTTTCTCCACCTTTTTCAATAACTTGAAGGACATTTCAGATAATCTCCCTCAGAAAAGATGCTGTGTCTGAGTACAGTGAGAGGCTTAAACCAACTTCTGTGTCCAAAGATCCTGTAGATCATTTCTCCTTAATCTTTGTGTGTGTGTGTGTGCGTGTGTGCATGTGTGTGTGTATATATGCACACACACACACATAAATATATATATATTCATTATTATTTTGACACGAGTATATTTTCTTTTTGGTATTTCTTCTTACTCCTCTCTCCCATTCCCATTTTCTTTGGTTGTTAAATGATTAAATGATCATAAAATGGACAGAGGACTTTTCAACCCTTGTGTTGCTACGGTGACTGGTTGTGAAGGCGAAGGAAAAGAATGCGAAGATCAGAAATGACATTGAATCAAACTGCTTTTGCTGTTAGAGAACTTTGCCCACAATTCATTTTTCTCCAGTGACATTATTTTTGTGCAAAGAAAAAACCAACTTGAGGAGAAAAAAAAAAAAGAATAGAAAGAAAAACAAGTAAAGCAAAAAAAAAAAAAAAAAAAAAAAATCTTTAAAAAAAGATTAGTAAAGAAATCTTTACTAACTTTTTTTTTTTTTATATCAGTTTGGGGCTATATTTATATTTAGTTCTTTTTCAGTCAGACTCCTGAATCCCTTTGTGTTTGCTGTTGGGAGTTTTCTCAGTGCTCTTGGGCTGGTGTTGTACAGGTGAACTGAAAACTAAAACCCAGGTCTGTGGCTTTATCTCCATCTAAACCCATAGCTATATACCCAGCAGTGTTCGCACTCACAGGAG
Organism: Lagopus muta; assembly: GCF_023343835.1. Lineage (NCBI taxonomy): Eukaryota > Metazoa > Chordata > Aves > Galliformes > Phasianidae > Lagopus > Lagopus muta. Next base: position 85,993,961 of record NC_064433.1, read on the forward strand.
TTCTGAAGAAGGAAAAGTTTGGAGAGAAGTGCTGTGAAATTTTCCTCAGTGCCTTAGTACAAGGCATTCTTGCTTTCTGTAGAGCTCTTTCCCCCCATTCTGCTTTCAGTTACATCAGGAGATGGATGGGGGAGAGGGAATGGTTTTATGGCCAGGTTTTATTTCTCCATCTTCTGTACAGAAGCAATGGATAGAATGTCTTCAGTGACCTATCGCTCCACCTCAACAGAGAGTACACTGATTTAGACCATAGAGGGAGTCAGACCCCTCTGCAGAGGGCTCTGCTGTTGGCCTTATCTACCCTAAAAGATCCTTTACTGCATTTTATAGCTCTGCTTACTATTAGTATCCTGACAGACCGTACAGAATCAAATATCTTCCCACAGCCTTTCCATGCATAAGATTTCTGTAAGTGCAAGATGCAAGTCTTCAATATAGTTAGGTTTGTAAGGCTTTGACATGGTGTATCAATTCCAGCTTCAAAGTTCAGTGCCTTTGGTAAGCATACAAGTCTTTCCCAAGTGACTAAGAGAAGATGACAATATGCTAGAAAAATGTTCGTTCTCTTCAGTAATCCCTTATTTTAGTTTTTGTTTGGTTTTTGTTTTCTTTTCCTTGTGTGTTGAGTTACTATAAAAGGTTAAACTGTTCAGAGATGATAAACAATATAAAGACCCATTAGCTTTTATATACTTGGCTCGTGTTTCTAAACAGTTCAGAAATGTAGGCTTTAATTCCAGAAAAATTAGTTTATTTAACTCCTGTAATGATAAGTGATAATTTAGGTAATCTCGGGAATACAGTATCTGGATGTTTTTGTGTTTTATCTGATTTAGATTTTTATATAGACATAGATATTAATATTTTAGTAGCTATAGCATTCTTTTTGTTATTTGTAGCTGATAGTTGTTAATCTTATGCTCTCTGGATGGGAATGCATGGGCAAAGGTTTTGGTAGAGGTCATGAAAAGGTTAGGTCTTAAAGCTTAAATGGAAATAGACATGGGAAATCAGTACGGGACAAGTATTTCCTCGCTCACTGAGTTTGTATGATGTCTTTGTCAGCCATGCATTTTTGAAATAGTTATGATCGGAACTAAATTAGCGGCTTACTCCTTCCAGCATGAGGAATTGACATGTTGAATATCTCCCAAGGGAACGGGATGCTTTTTAAGGTTTAGGATCTGGCAGTTAGTGTGATTTTTATAGTATCTAACTGACAGGAGTGAGGGATCATAATATTTTTCTGCCTGTGGAAACCTTATTTTACTTCCTGTGGTCCTGATTCCCTAGCTGATCAAATACTGAAAAATAATGAAGTTGAGGCAGGAGTAATCAGCCATGTTGTTGCTTGCCATTCATGCTTGTTTGGAAATTACCAGACTGCCCAGCTGCAGTGTTGAGCTCCAAGCATTTGATGTAATGTACCTCTACCAGGAAAACATTCTGAAACCACTGGTCTTGGACAGATGTTTTTCTGCCTAGCTTCTACCACCCTATCTCATTCTTGGAGGTACTAATGCTTCATTTTGGACTCCAAGCAAAAATTCTGTCTGGATTGGTCCCGTTAACTCAGTTTTTCCACACCAAATTTTCATTTCCTGGTTGCAAATGTAACTTTTTTTTATTCTAACACTTAGAATGGAAGAACTGTTCATTAGCATAAGCTGATGCTTTGCTTGTGTCTTCCGAAGGAGAGGATGTGAGATGTAATTTTTGTTTGTTTGTTTTTCTCTATATTAGTGAGTTCAAGACAAAGCAGATTGCCCCATGTCTTGCATTTATACCTAAAATCTCCATGGTTAATGCGATAGGCCTAAAAAGTGAGTGTGTTTAACTTAGGCTGTATATTTCTGTGCTGCTTCCACATCACTGGTTCCTCATTAATGCAGTATTAATTGCAATTGTCATTCAAGGTATCCAAAAGCATCTTTAATGTATTCTGGTGAACTTTTTTTTGTGGTTGTGTTGAGCTTTGAAATAGACACACTCTTATTTCTGGAGAAAAAAAATCAGTTCCTAAAAGAGCAGTGTGATAAGAAGATAAGTTCAAGTACTTTAGCCATTTCTTCCACATACTTGAGAATTTACTTTAACACACAGTAGTATTTTCTTTGCCTTCCATTCTTCTTATTTTATTCTCAAGATTTACACGATTCCTGTGAAGTCTGACATTATACAGATTAAAAAAAAAAAAAAAGTTGTTTCATAACAGCCTGATCTGTTGCAATGACTATATTGTCATTACAGTAGTTTGAATCCCAATAGTTGCTATTGAAAATGTGGTTGCCTCACAGGCTGTCAGACTCTGTGTGTACAGATGGATGTCTGATGTTCAGTCTGTCGAATTTCTCCTTGCATAGGCAAGTATGTGCATCCATTAAAACAGGCACTACCTGGTGGATGCAGAAGGTCATGCGTCTCTGAACTGTGCAGAATTCATAACATTCATCAAAGTTGTGGAGCCCTCTGTCTAGGAATTACCTATCCATCTGTTTAACACCCTCTAACAGACTGGTGATTTTAATGATTAAGAATGGGGATTAGAAACATCTCCTTTTCCTTTGCCTTTCACTGAAGGATCATCTTGAGATGGAGTTTGATAAAGGAATTCAGTGGCATGTTGCCATAGGGCTTGACACATGGGATTTCAAAGAGCCACATTGCTCTACACCTTTATTGTCTTTCTTTTTACAGGTCAAGACAGCTAAAGAACACTGCCTGAAGTGACAGTGATGAATTATGTAGTATTGCTGTTAGTGTGAAGTGGAGTGGCTATAATGTAATATGTGAGAGTCTTAGAAAGATGAGCTGATTCACCAATGACAGATGTGCTAATGAATGTGTGGAATTAAAGTAAATAGTGTTGTGTGTAAGCAATCAGTGATTGCAACAATAAAACTTTGTGATGTGAGTCCTTATAATTTCTACTGACTCGTCTCGTGGATGATTACTCTGTCTCACCTCTTACCCAAAGGCTTTGGGCCTGTTTTTGTACAGCTGTTGTAAGCCCTGTGCTTGCCAGACTATCTGTACTTGCCACTGGATCTTTTTCAGCTGTCCGAAGCATCTAATACTTAGGAAAAGCCAAAATTTTCTGATGCATTGTCTTTCACCTGTACAGACCAAACACCTTTCTTTTCCTCTAAAGGCACAAGTTAGTGTGATGAGCATACATGTTTCAGAAAGAACAGGTTTGCAGGAAACTGCTAAGTGGAGCTACCTTACTTTGTCTTTGAAAGGAAAAATGGTAAGATAGATGTTACTGTGAGAAGTGTTGAGGGTTGAGAACTGTGTCTTGTTTGAGAACAGACTAGAAGCCTTGATCTGAACATTTATTGTTTGTTTTCATAATACCTGTGATCCTCATTTCATCCATTGTCCTTTGTTTTTCTTTTTTTCCTAGTAGCATCCAATGTATAGTAGGGTAGGTGCAAAAAGTCTATGTTCAATTGTTTGTGTATATTGCTTATATTCACTTTCAAATTCCTTCACTCCCCAAATGTCAGTTAACCATTGTGGTTCTTGTTATCATCTTTTTATAGTACTTTGAATCAGAAATTAGAAATCTTACTGCATTTTCTGAGTATAACTCTGATATGGGAAAAAGATTTATTGATAATGGAGCTGGGGGAAGAATACATCAAATTAATAAAGAGTAAAAACTGAAAATTATTTCGAGAATATTTTGTTGATAAATTGTTCAGTCTTCTTCCCTCCCTTCACTTCCCCAGTTACCTCTCCTGGCATTTTCCTCTTCTGTTCTGCTTCATATGCTATCCTGTCCTCCTTTATTCCAATTCTTTCATTGTCAAAAACTTCCCAGTTTTTCTGGCTTAATTATTTATCAGATGATATTGTAGTAATATGATTTATGACTCCTTCACTGTGCAAACTGGCAGTACAGCAGAAAGGGCAGATGTCTGCAGCACCGTAGTGATGGATAAAATGTAGAAGGAGAAGGGTATTTTCTGTATGCCCAGAAGCAGAACATCATCTCTAATGTATCGTTGTCTTCTAGCCTAGACCATGGTATTCTGTGTTGTTGCTTCTAAGACATTCTCTGTTTCAGGTGGAGTGATCAATGGTACAATTGTTTTATTAAAAAGCAAACTTCAAAGTAGTTGAGCGCCCTGAAGAAACCATATTGTTTGAAAAACAGGTTGTACTGTTGTGTGTTAGTGAACTTGGCATTTTGAGACATCTAATTGTTCACACAGGGATAGCTTGAGCAATTTGCATGTTTGTCACAGGCTGAAACTTCATTCTACTACAGCCCTGCTGTATAAATTATGCATGATGGTTGGGGATCTGTACTGAGGAGAAGCTTTGGACAAAACCATCCCTAAACAAACCACTTCAAATTCCTGACAGCATTTCCGATTGGAATGAAAAGTTCACAAATGAAATTGAACGCTATGGAGAAAAATTGAGAACAGAAGAGACTCTTAAAGCAGATGTAGGGAAGGACAGCGGAAACGAAAGGTCACCCAGGACTAAGCAGAATAATGAAAGCCAGCACTACCCAGTCACAGCCCATTCTCTTCTGGTCACTCAGTTAGTGACCTGAAAATAATACAGATTCACAGTTCTTTCTCTCCTGTCAGCGTGGTCAGTGACCTTACAACAACATCCCATAGTCCATTAAAAGAAACCTATAAAAGAAACATTACCGGTCCCACCCCCTGAAATTAGAGCAGGGTGGGAGAGAGTCATAAATAAAAGCTGTTCTAAAGTGAATTAGCCATCTTGCTATTTGGATGAGAAGACAGGAAATAAAGACTGAAACGTCTATAAGAGGTGTAAGCTAAATGAGAGGCTGAGGTGACAAAATGAATGTAGCTGATTGTATCTGGGATGAGCTTATTTTTTGCCCTCCAAGATATATTTTAAGGGGCACTCAGAATAAAAAAACAAGCAGTTCTCTCTTTTTCTTTGAAGTTAGATTTTCTCATGAAATTAGAACTCTCAGGGACAGTCTGGAGTTATTTAGAGTTAACTGATTAATCTCTTGATGTTACCACTAAGGTCATTAAGTAAACATTCCAAGGAAATGCTTAGGTTCTATAAGAAAAGTATCTCAGTATGTGCTCAGAGTATGATTGAATCATATATTGTCAGAGTTTTAATAAACTCAGGCTTATGACTTCTGAAATCCTAACCGTGTAAAGGCAAATTTTACTTCAGTACAAGAAAGCTGAAGATAACAGGTGTATTGGGGGTTGGAAAGATGTTCAGATACCCTTCTGGATTTTTGTTAAGACTTTGTGTTTCAAAGCTTGTCTGAATCTGCTGTTATTGAACTTAGGTGGTTGCAAGGTAATTTCAAATAAATGGAAGAATTATTATGTAACTAATTAATAGTGATATATGACTTGAGGTTTCAAAGGTAGGATAGCACAGCATAATTGAATTTGACCCATGATTGTAATGTTGTATTCTTTTAAAATTCAGGCAGGCTGCTTTTCAATTTGTTTTTCATGTAAGCAGAAGGTCCTTTTCCCCCCCCGTCCCTGTCCCCGTCCCCGTCCCTTTTTATAGCACAATAGATGGATATTCATTACTCCCATTTTTTAAGAAGGGGAGAAAGAAGGATCTGCGTAACTGCTGGATGGTGAGCCTCATGTCTATGCGTGGGAAGATTGTGGTGCAGGTCCTCCTGGAAGAGATCTTAAGGCACATGTGAAGTGAGGTTATCTGAAACAGCCAGGACAGATCATGCCTGACAATGTGATGGCCTTCTATGATAGAGTGGTGGCATCAGTGGACAAAGGAAGGACAACTGATGTTGTCTACTTGGACTTATGTAAGGCCTTTGACGTGGTTCCACATCACACTTATATCTCTAAATCTAACAGATATGAAGGTTGAACTGTTTGGTGAAAAAGGGATTGGCTGGATGGTCGCTGCCAGAGGGTTGTTGTCGGTGACTCTAAGTCCAAAACTAGTGAAAACTAGTGTACCCCAGGGGTATGTTTTGAGAATGGTGTTCTTCAATGTCTTTATCAGTTTACCTAGACAGCAGGATCAGATGACACTAAGAAGAGCAGTGCAGTTGACATAATAGAAGGAAGGGAAGCCATCCAGAGGGACCTGAACAGGCTTGGAAAGTGAGCCCATGAAAACCTAATGTGGTTCAACAAGGCCAAATGGCAAGTGTTGCACTTGTGTCAGGGCAATCCCAAATACATATACAGACAGGGAGAATAATTCCTTGAGAGCAGCTCTGTGGAGAAGGTGATCCTGGTGGATGAAAAGCTGGACATGTGCCAACAGTGTACGCTTGCAGCCTAAAGGACCAACTGTGTCCTGGACTGCTTCAGAAGGGGGATGGCCAGCAGGGAAAGGGAGCTGATTTTTACTCAGAGAATGATAAGGCATTGGGTCAGGTTGCCTAGAGAATTTGAGGATGCTCCATCCCTGGAGATGTTTAAGGCCAGGTTGGATGGAGACTTGAGCAACCTGATGTGGTGGATGGCAACCCTGCTCGTGGGAGAAAGGCTGGAACTAGATGATATAAAAGGTCTCCTCCAATCTATGCTGTTCCTTGATTCATTGTATAATTTACTTCCCAGGCTAACCCTGCTCAGCAATGTCAGCAAACTGTCATGGCTACTTTTGGCAAAGAGGAAAGAGGTTTTTTTTACGAAACTATATTTTTAATTTTTGTGACTGTTTTTGGAAGATGTGGTCTGATAGATGAGCTCTTCCAATAGAGAGATGTGCATTAAGAAAATCAGGCCAAACAAATGAGGGTATCTGTTACAGGAACATTTGTGCAGAAAACTTCAATGTGCTTCTGGACCAGCCCTTGAATAAAATTAACAACTGTGATTTTGATTCTTTGATTTATTGAATTTTCAAGATTCTGGTTAGTTCCACTTTTTTTATCCCCTACTTAGCTGGGATATTGTATTACACCAAATACGTTCATTTTCTTCTGAAGTTGTATAGTAGTTGAAGATGCTCAAATGCATTGTGGTTTGTAGTGTTGCAGCTCAGGTATGAAATCATTGCTTTACAGGAGTGTCGTTTTGCATTTAGTTTAATTCTGGCTTTTGTATGTGGTTGAGCATTCTGAAGCCTCGTGCTCTCTGCACTCTTCACATGGTACACTGAACTGTATTGCCTGAAGTTAGGAGTGGAAAGGGACTTCTAGCATTGTTTCAGAAACATAAAATAAAATTCATGGTTTAGAACACAACAATCCCTCAGTTCAGACTGAGCATGTTATGTTTGATCTTAAAACATCAAAGCTAATGTATTGCTACGTATGCTTGGGATGTTGTTCTAAGATGACTTTGGCTGTAGGTCAAGAAGTGCAGTTTTCTCCTATCGGAAGTGTGTACAGTGCAGGCCTTAAATTCTAATAGTAGCTTTGCTCCTTAATGCAGAGAAGATCAGACACATCTTCAAGTGGTAGAAATGACTTTTTGAATCATTCAGTCTGTGCTTAGCTAAGGTTACTGGTGAGGATTTCTGTATTTCACAGTACAAAAGTTACCAAAATAGTTTGTACCAGTAAATAGGCAGTGCAGAGGGAAAAAAAAAAAAAAAAAATTGAAAAAAGTGAACAGGAGTTGATTTGGCTTCTCACTAACATTTGCAAGTGTCAATAGATTTAAAGATAATTCTAGAGCTCATACAGAAGGGTCAAAATGTCATTTTTTGTTTATTCTTAGAGAAGAGCTTACTTCTGGAATCTTATGCTTTAATTGTAGAAACTGGTATTTTATTCAAAAGACCTACAGGCTGAAAAGAATACAAACTCACCAGTAATGAGAAAATATTAAAAAAAGGAATGTGAAAAGTTAGGGGGATGGAGTGACTTATTTAAAACAGAAAATGACAGTAAGTAGCTGAGTTTTGCTTAAGTAATGGCAGACTTGGTGATGGGTGAGTGTACAGATGGTGGAAGATTGTGCTCACGAAGCAAAAAATTAATTAGCTTAATAAGAGAAGTTATGGAATGAAGCCAAGTATTTAGGTGGTACGTACTGGAAAAACTTCCTGATACTGAGATCTCTGAGGCTAATAACATCCCAGTGAAGCAGTGGGAAGTTTTTCTGTTGAAATATTTAAAACTTTACCTGAGGAAAAAGTATTAGACACAGTGTACTTCTACAGACAAAGAAAGTGTAAGAGTTCTCTTCCATAAACAGGTTCAGTGATTCTATGCATCTCAGTGTATATTATTATTAGGTCTTAATAGGTAAGCACATTTGAACCTTGCTAAAACTTGCCCTCCAATGAAATTTCAGAGTCCTGCAGGACATTTCTTCCTCAGAATCAGTAGGTGGAAGCAGCTTTCCAAAATAGTGTTTAAGTATAACAAACAGGAGTACCATCACAATCGTACGCAACATCTTGAGTAAGATATCAGTATCATCTAATGGGGTTTGGCGTGTCTGTTTTATTTCCCCACTAACCAAAGAATTCTTACTGTATTTTGGGAAAATATAAGGGCTCTTTTCCTTCTACTTTCTTTCCCTAAACCTTTTAGCTCTACTTGTGACAGAAGGGTAGGAAAAAAAAAAAATATATATATATATATATATATATCAAACTATATAAAAAAAATGTATATATAAAACCTAGTTTGTACATTTTTGGGAAAGTAGGAAAATCCCTGTTCCAAAGGGTTGGATCTTGTATTTGTAGGTATAAGAAGGACAAGAAAATCTGAGAAGAGGGATTTTAGTTTGTGTTCTTTCTGAGAAACTAAAAACTTCTTAAAATTCACCCATTGTTGAGGATTCACCCTTATCCTGAAAGGAAGGAGACTCTGACTGAGGAAACAGATGTGTGAGCCTAGATTTTTTTGGCAAGACATGTTCAGTGTATTTCTGTCAGGACACAAAATAGAGTTTCTTCACTTTCTTATGCTGTTACATTCTTCAACTCTGTGCACCTGAATTCAGAAAGGACTTGGAGGTGCTGGAGCAGATCCAAAGAAGGGCCACAAGGCTTGCAAAGGGCTTGGAAAATTTGCCTATGCGGAGAGACTGAAGGAACTGGGGCTGTTTAGGCTGGGGAAGAGGAGGCTGAGGAGATACCTTATTGCTCTCTTAAATACCTGAAAGGTGATTGTAGTGAGAGCAGAGCTGGTCACTTCTCACTGGTGGCAGGACAAGGGGAAAAGGACTCCAGAGAGGTTAGGGTGGATATCAGAAAAAATTCTTTACAGAAAGTGTTGTTAAGCACTGGAATAGGCTCCCCAGGAAGGTGGTTGAGCCACCATCCCTGAACGTGTTAAAAAAACATCTGGATGTGGTTCTCAGGGACATGATTTAGTGGGGTGTTGCTAGGGTAGTATAGTTAGGTTGCAGTTGGATTTTATGATCTTGAAAGTCTTTTCCAACCAAGCAATTCTATCATTCTACGATTGCCACTTGCTCTACACAGTGGGCCATAGTAGACCTAATGTAAAGCAACAATTGACATCAGCAAGACAACAAGCGAGAACTGTGCTGATCTTCACAAACGTGCTGGTTTGGCCACTGCTATTGTAAAGCTTGCTGAACAGCATGTGTTTGATTTAGTCAAATGCAGAAGGAAAGGAAAATTATGCAAAATACCTGTATATGCTCTGTAATGTGCAACTAAATGTTCGGGCTTTAATTTTTCTGATTAAAGGTACGGATGGTAGCTACATCTGATGTACCTCATCCTGTGATTTACTTGTATGGTTAGCTACAGCTTTTGCTGTGCAAATCTAGCTTGATAGAGACATCAGGAACACAGCTTTAAAGTAATCCTGTTTTAATAATGTTCCCATTTTGAGACTGTCTGGGGAAGGTGTAATTCGCAGTCACACTAGGTAGTTACTTGCTCCTTTAGAAATTCCTGCTAAGCTTTGATCATGGCAGCTGGTAAGGAACTGCTCAGTGAATGAAAGCAACAGAAGGACCTAGAGGGTCTCTTCTTTTCACTGATTTGGAAATCATTTTATCTTTCTTTTTTGAATCATAACGTACACGGGTACCAAAAAGCATTTGAAGGACTTCCTGTGAACCTGTTGCACTGAGGACCAGTTTTGATGATGGAAAATTACTGCACAGAATTATCTCTTTCATTCTTGAGTTTCTTATAATTGTGAGCCATTTATTTTGTTGGAGACAAAATTCTGGCAAGGTTGAATGGATTTTTCTGAAACAGCATCAGATGTATAATGTCATTGGTTAATCAATTTATTTCTAAAACGAAACAATAAGTTTAAATCTCGCTATATGAGCCAGTTCCATAGGGGAAATAGTCAGCAATTAGCAATTTCCTAATCTCTCTGTGGCCTGGTTCTGTCCAAATATTTGTATAACAGATATACTGTAATGACACGGTGCCTATTCAAATACATCTTAGGTCTTTAATACTCTCCAAAAGTAAGTGAGGTAGCTTTTGGAACATGACACTGATTGTGGGAATAGATTGTACTCACAAAGTTTTGTATTACAGATTTTTTTTCCTTATATGACTTTTTGTTGCTTTTTATACCAGTGACTGCATCTGCTGAAGAATGTAACTCCTCCCACGACAGAACTAACCTTGAGTTTTGCTCTATCTTTAGAAGTATCTTCCACACCCTCCCAAAAGAAATGTGCAAATCATGGTTTGCAGCTACACGGTCACAATGGGTTCTTCAGTTAATCTATAAGTTCTGGTCACAGATTGATATCTGTTTCTTATTTTCACTCTGTTTTTAGACATCTTGCAATGACAGGTTTACTTTCATTTCCCTGAGCCACACAGTTGATATATGCATGTGTGGGTGTGAGTGTGAGAGAGAGAAAATGCAAACCACGCGGCAGACATTAGTCACTTTGTGTTGTGGTGTGTTAGGAGGGAACTCAAGTTCTAGGTTCTAAAAATGCTGTGTTGTTACTCCATAGACTGGGCTGCTTTGTGTTTCAATACTGCATCTGCTTTTTTGGTAGTTAGGACACTATTTTAGTTCCATTCCTTTTCCTGTTTGAGTAAGTACTTACATATGGTGACAGCAGAGACCACCTTGTCATCAAAGGTGAGCTGCAGGGCTTAAAACCAGCAGATAGGAATCCTGGTCGATAGCCTCAGCATTTTTTTTAACCAGTGTGCTCTTTTACTCTCCGGACAAAGGAAGCAAAAAGGAGAAGGATTCAGTAGAATTACAGTCAGGCAGGCAGGTCGTGCACATGAACACTTCCATGCAGAGAATCCAAGGGGACAAAGCAATAAAGAGATTGGGATCCTAGTCCCTCTGTTATAAACAGAATTGCTCCTAAATGTGAACAGCAAAGAAAATGCAAGCTTTTCCAGAGGATGTTTACTCCCAGTACTCTCACTGATTATGGAGTTTTTAAGTATTGTTAATTTAGATGGAATATGTTGTGCAGTTCTACAGCTGGATGACCGACCCTCTTAAAGCCCTTCTGTACAGCTCAGCTACGCTTGGAAATGTCTGCTTAGCCAGTCCTTTAGGCATACTGTAGATGCCTCCCTGCTCTGAAAGCTGATATTGCAAAACTCCTGTAGGTAGCATCTGCAGCAGATGGAATGCTTATCCTGGGATGAATATACAGATGGGTACAGAATAGTCAATCACCCTTACAAATTACATTTTACCCTTTTGAATAGTGTGTACATCTGTGAATTGTTGGTAAGATTCCTGTATTCCATGCAGGAATGTCTCTAAGCACATAAAAATCAATTTTATGTATAAATCTCCTCTACCTGTATATTGCTTAAGAGAGAAAGAGAATGATGTCATGTACAAGGGTGTGAGATGTGAAACAGAAACTCAGTTGCATTGTATTTTGGATGTTCTCATTAAATGAAACAAAGAATGAATTATTTCACTTGTCTTGACCAATTTCATCCTTCTTCATGCAGAATTAATAGAAGTAGAATGCTGTATTTTATACCATTAATTTTATACCATTTAATTATCTGTGTTTTTCTCTGTACTCACTTTCCTCTAAAGCATTGTGATTGTGTTTCACTAATAATGGCTGACTAAGATTCTCAAAATTTGGGATAATTCCCCAGATTGAACCTGCAAGCACCATGATACATACTGGTTGAACAAAACAGAAAGATTGTTTCTATCCAAAGAATGTTACATCCACGTACAGCACTTTACAAAAACCTGGTCCATGTAATGGCAATAAATAACAAAGTTTGGAAGTACACATGTAAAAATCACAGTCTATTTATCTTTAGGTGACTCAAAGATCAGAAAGCATGGGATGTGACTGATGACAACTTTAGAGGACTTATTTCAGCCTGTTTTGTTCTACATGTTTAAAATTCTAGCCTGGTGATATCAACTCAAGAGCATTGCCAGGGTAGAGTTGGGAGTCTGCCATTAAACATTGATTTTTCCCAGTATCTCACAATTACAGCAACATCTGTGCTAAATAACTTGTTACTGGCTGTCTGCGGAGAGTTCATGGTCAACGTATCTCTCTCAAAGGTCTCCTTTCTTACCAGTGAAGAGGGGTGCCGTAATGATAATGCTATAGGCTGTTCTGTGAAAGGGATGGATATTTAAGATTCGTTAAGTTTTTCCTTTCTTTCTTTCTTTTTTTTTTTTTTTTTTTTTTTTTTTTTTCTTTTTAATGCCATCTTTGTAGACATGCCTTAATTTACTTAGGTGCACCAAAGTAGTTTACCCAGGTCTCTTAAAGGATTTTCTTGGCTCCATGGCTTGTAAGTAGCTGGTAAGCCATTCATATTTCTACCTTCATAAAACCTCAGCATATCAAAACCCAGGCAACCCGTTATCCACCACCAAAAGCACAACTTCATGTTGAAATTCTAAAATATACTACTGCTTCTTGACAAAGAGAAACAGTGTCTTCTTAAGAACTTGCTAGCAGGGGCTGCTAAGCTGATTCCTATCTTAGGGCTTGTGTTTGAGAGCAATTCCAGTGGGGATTGGAAGCTATAGGCATAAGTCTGAAGAAACAGTTCTGAAAACTCTGCAATATAATGCACCTCTCACCAAGAGGGAATATCTGGGGCCTTTTTTTCCCTTAAGATAATATTTTCGGAGAAAGATACTGGGGCTTGTGTTTTTCCCCATGTCTGGGAAGCTGATTTTACTTACTACTTGTAGTTTGCAGGAAAATTTTTAAAAATATATTTGTAAATCTAAAAGAATAAGCTACCTGGGAGCATTCTGTCTTGTGTGCATAATCTATAATACTTAAATTATCTGGAACTTTCTCTGCTAGCTTGTTATTCTATAGTTATGGATTTACACCATGGAAGCTTTATTAACTATCTTAAAAATAACACAAGAGGAAAAAGCATGGTTTTAGCAGATATTTTTCAAGCAGGTCATGACAATTTCCAGAATTTTCCTAAAGACAAAGTCTGACAAAGCTCTGATATTTCTACAGCTAATACCCCATCTTGCTTTTCTGTATGTTCTGGTTTAAAATCCAGTGTTATCTTAAATAGAGATAGTTTTGTACTTAATCTTGAAACACATGGCATCAGGAATTTCAGTAAATTCTTTAATGTATCTGTTTACAGGGTTCCCACCCTGTTAAATCCTATTGTCAAACAGATTTATTTTGAGAGGAAATATCAAATGAATTTGTGCTTCTGAGCAACTGACGATACAGTGCTGTAAATCATGGATCAGCTGTTTTTAAAACCCCCAGCAGTGAACCACAGGATATTTATAGTGCTCAAAAAAGAGCTATTAAATGGATTTTAAAGTGTCTTTCCATTCATTGGTTTATAATATATTTATATTTAGCATTTCAACTAGTATGTGGGCTGCCAAACAACTTTCTTGATTGAAAATTTCCGGATGCTCTTACAACATTGAATATTATAAGCTAAACTGAAATATTACAGGATGATTCAATCAGGCTGACTAACATGTAGCAGATTAATTCTCTTGAAATCCAGTGTTCAATCACTGTGCTTGAAATGATGTCTCCCTTCAAAACAAATATCCAGCTTTCCCTTTTCAGTTTAATATTTTTGCATATCTATTGTATCTCTCCCTTCAAATCTCTCTTAAGCCTTTTATAATCATTAGGTGATTTAGTGTCACTGTCTTTGTTGAAGGATGCCTAATAGCAGTTATTATTAATCATAACTGGCTTTTAGAGGTCATTCTACCCATCAGTGAAGGAAAATTAGCATAGTGTAACAGCTGGTTGGTGCCATACAGGTGAAAGTGTAGCATATACCTGCCATTGCAGAAGGAATTCATAGAGGGGCCAAAAAAAAAAAAAAAAAAAGCATTAAACCATGACCTGCCAGAGTTCATTGTTAATGACCTACCATGATCAAGAATTATTGTGAAAACTTTCATAACTAGTGTAGTCAATTTATGCTCATAAAGACACTGATCCTTCGATCATAGGCAGAGGAAGGCATTTATATATGGAAGATGTGCACTCAAACCAGAGCTGGAGAGAAATGACAAGGTTTCACAGGAGTCTTATGGACCACCCATATCGTGTATCACAGTGAGGCCCCCTGCTTTCCCCTCCTGAGCATGTAATCTGCTAGTATAGAACATCCCCTACAGTGCTCTGTAAAAATGGATGGGAAGGGAGTATGATCAACCCTCCCTTGTTAATAACAGGTTTTCGCTTGCTTACAGATACCATATTGCAGTGATTCTAGATAATGGAGGTATATCAAAGCATGGCACCATATAGCACAGCTCACCCTTGTGAGATACGATTCAGCACAGGGTCTGTGACTTGTCCAGGACATACACTCCCAGGTCTGTCAGTGTAATTGATTTACATCCACTTGTGTTTTCCCTGCCCCGGCCTGCTCTTTATCAGCAGAAGTTGATCCTGCTATCACCTCTTGGGTCTCAGCTCCCTGGCACTTGACAAATCTGGTATTTGCTCAATCTATTTAGTTGACTGAGCAAATGACACAGCTCTCCATGCCTTCTACAAGATGTTTCTTTCCTGGGCTGTGTCTGTTATACTCAGCCAATTTTGTCTGAGTCATGCCTGTAGGTTCATTTCTTTCCCGAGTCATTCTCTGTACTGTGGCTTATTTACAGACAGTTGTCTCCTCCCATGTTCCCACCTGCTGATGCGTTCTCAACCCTTTGTTTGATCTATGCTGTTTGAGCAGATTCTGCAGAACTCTGGTTATATTTTTGCGTGGGAAATCTGCCTCCTGATTAATAAAAAAAATTCAGAAATGGTAACAATAACGCCCTTTGTTATGGTCATTCTTGTGTGTACTTGTGGACTTTACTTTTAGTGTGAGCGGTGATATCCACAGCTCTTTGTCTTTTTAGCGTATCTAAACAATCAAAGCATAAGGACAAAAAAAAAAAAAAAAACAAGATCCAGTTATTAAAAAAAAAGTTTGAAAGTGCTCTTTTTATTTGGCAAATCTCTCTTCTTTGAGCCTATGCTTCAGATTTTGCATATTATGTGTGCTTGATAGGAAGGCAAAACAAGCTGTACACTGCTGTTTCATCTATCGGCAACAAAACTGAGATAAATTCTGAATGCAGAATTTTTATTATTGATGATAGTGTAATTGAAAGAGCACAGCTGGATTTTCAGATCATGTTGCATAGACCTAAATGAGTATATAGATTATGAAACAGTGGAGAGTCAGCTGCTATCTTTCTTTGCATTTCCCGTTGTATTTGTGTTGATCTAGGTTGCTTATTTTTCCATAGTTCTTTCCATTTTATTTCCTGGGAATAAAGATGATGGGAAGAAATGATAATAGGTATCAATGGCAGTGTTCATATAGACAACATTTCACAAGTAATCCATGGACAGCTTCACAGTGAACATCATTTGCGAAGTGTTTTGTCAAATTTGCAGACTGCTCCAAGGTCAACTACAGATAATATTGAGTAGAGTAAGAGAATCACTACAGTAAAAATAGTTTAATATGTGACTCTACAGCTTTAATTGATAACAGCCTTAATTTTTTTTATTTATTTATTTTTTTTGCTGCCTACATAATTTTCTTTGGCTTTAACTTGCTGTTCACTTCCTCATTAAAGGCTAATATGTAGGCTTTTAACTTTGAATTTCATTCTTTTTGAGGCTTTTCAGAACATATGTCCTTTTCTCTTACACCCACATTCATGTGACTCAAAGACAGCTAAGTGCAATTTTTAAGTAACCATGAGTTTACTCATGTATCATGGATGTTTATTTGCTTTGGAAACTTGGTCTGCAATGGAAAGGAGAACACTTTAACTAATGCTTTTGTTTGTTGTTCAAATTTTAAGTAGAGTGTAACGCAGGGTAGAATCCATCTTACCCCAACTACATATCTATCTTTGAATCATTTTTTAAAATCTGAATTAGTAGATCACTTTCCAAATTCATCTGTATCTTACAGTGTTTAAACGTCAACAGCTGTAGAAAAAAATATATTTTTTTCTTTTTCTGGAGTGCTGTAACCTCTTTTCTGCTCTGTGTTTTGCCATTCGCTGGTTGTCCCTAAATTTCTTGT
The DNA here is from genome assembly GCF_023343835.1 of Lagopus muta. NCBI lineage: Eukaryota > Metazoa > Chordata > Aves > Galliformes > Phasianidae > Lagopus > Lagopus muta. The sequence continues at coordinate 86,010,416 of NC_064433.1, forward strand.
TCCTTCAATTGACTAAAAGGAGCTTCAGAATGATTTTCAGTAGATAGCCAGTATGTTATGTGAGTGAGACAAACTGCCCTTGATACTAGACTTGCTTGCCCCTCGTGGCTGCAAAACCTTATTGGCTGCCCATAACTGCTCATGCAAATAGGCATGAAGCGGAGCATCTTTGCTTGTGGCTATTCCTGAAGACCTTCTGGTGACTGCACTCCAGCAGATCACATCCTTTTTGAGACAGATGAATAGGAAGTACATGACCTGGGTGTCCCCCTTCAGGCAAGAGGTGATATTTATGTTAATAATGTAGGCAGGAAAAGCTCTGAAAATGGAGAATTGTTGCACTGACAGTTGCTGTCAGGTGTCAGACCAGTGAACACACGCTGGTTTTGTGTTGACCCAATATGCCAGGCTGTAAGCTACCATGACTCAGAAGCTGTAGCACAAACTGTTCTGGCACCTGTGCAGCAAAAACAGGTCTGTTCTGTGACATGCCAACCCGCATACCCGTTTCTGCTTTTTGACAAGAGCCCAGAGTTTACCTAAAACCAGCAGCCCTGTCAGTGTAAATTTTAGCTCGTCCAAACAAGTAAAAATAAAAACAGTGATACGCAGGGAGAAGAGCAAATCCTCTGACTCCAGTCTTCCAATACCTGCCACTGTGCTTTGTGGTCAGTCATTCTTTGCTGATTTTCTGTTAAAGTGAGTAGGATTGTACAGTGAAGAAATGTGTCTTGCACAATAGATGTGATGCACTTGAGAGACTGAAGACAGTAACATGGCCAACTTTTAATAAATCAAAATGTTTCTTAGAAGGCCATATGCCAGGTAGTACTAGCCAAATGTATTCCCTGTGCCATTCTATTGACTTCAGTGGATTTACTCCAGAGAAAGATTTGGCTTCTCTTCCATGCAAAGCTGGTGGAAGAGAATGTTTTTATTTAATGTTTGGCAAGGCTTGTGACTTAGCTGTGGTGTGTGTTTTATGTCTTTTCCCTTCTGACATACACTTAATTATTCTTAATAAATTCAAATTGGAGCAAATATCTTGGAGTGCGGATAACTAAAATATAACTTGTAACTTTGATCTATGCCAGCCTTTGGAGGATTTGTCAACCTTGCATTGGAAGTAGGTTATGAAGACATGCAAAATGAAATTAACAGGTATTTAATGAAAAATAAATATATTACACTTATGCATTTTATATCTTTAGTGTTACATAAATCATTCACCACCTTTTCTTGTGCACGGTATATATTTTAAATGGTTTTTCCACAGAGATACCTTGTTATTTCTTTCCACTGGATAAAAGTATAGATGACATTATATTTCCCTGAAGCAACTCTTATCAACTCTCAGCAACTAATTGTCACTACTAATAATAGTAGTACTATTTATTGTACACTGCGGAGTAGTTAACTTTTTCAGTTCTTTTAGAATGCATTGGTACTGTGTCTACTGATGTACTAGTGAATAGAATAAAATAATATCTGTTTAGTTTGATCTGCAAAACCCAAAAAAGATAGGCAAGATGGATTCTGTCATACAATGACAAGCAGACAAAGAAGGCTAACTAGTAGGTTGCACAATCCAGGAATCTTGACTTAAAGGTTTCTGTTCACTGATAGTAGTGTTCTGTTCTGTAAGTTGGGCTGTCAGACTTAATAGTTTGTTTCTGTTTTCAATAGCCTGGCCCAGTGCTGGCAGAAAACAACCAAACAAAAAAAACTTGTAGTGATGACAGTACTGGAGTGCTAATCTGCCACTATATGACTCTTCTCCATTGGAAGGATCATGTCCGTGTCCTTAGTTCTCAGAGCCTAGTGGTAGGGTTTTTGGTAGGATCAGGGGGATAGCTTTTCATGGATACTGTCCATGAGAAAGTTTTAACATATATTGGTATATGCTTGGTTACAATTAACTCAGAGCACATCTTTAATTCTAACTGGAATACCAGATTCATCAATGTTGGTTCCCAAATGCAAAGTCAATGCAAACATGTGCACTGAGCATATCTCAAGCCTTCAGAATTACAAAAAAAAATTTAAAACTCCCCTTGAGACTGAAGATCCTTTTACTGAATCAACTGTAATCAACTTTGGCCCTTCTGCTGTGTCCAGACCTGGCTCTTAAGTATTCAGCGGCCACAGGAATCTGAAGAACACTAGAATAGAACTCCCTGAGTCTGATAGCCAGTGATACTACTACAAAGAACAGCTCCAGAACTTCTTTTTTCTTTTCTTTTTTTTTTTTTTTTTTTTTCCTTTTTTTCCTTTTTTTTTTGGTAGGAGTTGGGGAAGCAAGTTGTTTCACCCTCTGTTGCACTCACCTGCTTTGGTTGGATAAATAGTCAGGTCATGGGGTTGACTGTGTTATCCATATCTGTTTCTTACTAAGCAGATTTGAACAATTTTGCCTGAAACAAGGCTGGACAACTTTGCCTGAACCTTTATGCAGCACCTAGCACAACTTGGCAGCAGTACAGCCTAAAGAATCTAATTAAAACTTCTGATCTATGAAACTGCTGCTGCTTTTACCTTGTGCACCTTCTGTGTGAAAGTACGATGTGCCTGCAAGTACAGCGTGCCTTCAGAATTGCTGAAGCTAATAACGTCCACCCTCCAGCATCACTCCTGTTAAATCATGCTGTCATTCTAGTGTATTCACACCAATATCATTCTGTTCCATCAAGAGAAGATCCATTTATTATAAGCAAATCTGTCTCCTATACACACCAATTATTTTACATAGGATGGATTGGAACCAGATCCTATAATTATACCCTAGTCAACCAGTCAAGTCTATAAACAAAATCTTTCACTCTTATTACCTATTTTCCTTCCATCTATTATTCCTTGAATGTTTATGGGAGTGGCGTGTGTGTGTGTGTGTTTTAATCCATCAACAGCTGTATATTTTTCAAGCCTGAATGCCCTAAAACTGTGGGGGTTTTTCATAACGTTTCCAAATGCTCTTCTTGTTTTCTTCCCTGAAAGCCAGAGCAGAATAAACCATCATTAAAGGAAGGACAAATTACACTGCTAATTAACAATGTGTATGGTGTTCTGGAAAGCTGTGGTAGTTTTTTCAGATGCTGTTGTAGGGAAAGAAGCTCAGTGGGAAAATTCCCAGCTCAGTCACTTTTTTTTCTATTTATATTTTATTCTACTTACAGTGTATTTGTCTCTTTTAGGCTCAGTGCCCCTCTGTTCAAATTTCAGAGAATCAATGCCATCTCTGTCAATGTAAGTTCTTTTTTTTTAAAAAGCCTGTTCACTTCCTCAGCTTAACTTTTCTTTAACTTTTTAAATGCTATTGCTGCTATTAATTATAATATCAATGGAAAGCAGTATTCTCTTTATCATCAAATATGCATAATTCTTGGAATTCTCAGAGATGCTACATGCAGTCCTGTAAATTTTACCATGTACCATTTTGGGAAAATCAGCACCCCATGACAAATGGCTTTGCATCTGTTGGTTTAGGGAAGCCATGAAGGCCATCTGTGATATGAAAACATACTGACCTGCAAAGAACACTGCTGGTAGGAGCTTTCCAATTTCTTTATTCCCTTGCAAACAGACATCAGAACTATGAGGAGTGTGTTTGTTTGTAGGTGGGCTGGGCCAGAAGTTGCTTTCCAATCCCACATCATTTTTAGATATTTTAAAAAAGAATAATTCTAATCAGAGTTGAGATTTTTAGAGTTCAGATCTGAGTACTTGTTCTCTGACTCCTGCATCTTATTGTGCTTCCCTAGTGTACTGACTGCTTTGAGGTGACTAGACATTTTCCTAGAGCTGTGTGTATACAAAGCAAGTCACCAGAGTCAAAATTTAAATCTGACTCTCCTAGTAGCTTTTTGAGTGCTGTGAGTGATGGGATTAACTACTTTTGCTCTCTAAAAAGAGGAAAATGGAAGAAAATGAGCCAGAATTGTGGTGAACTTGCTTATCACTTTTGTAGTGCTGCTTGTATTTGTGTAAATTTTGCTCTTATTCACACAAGGATCAACCTATCTAGAATACTCTGGAAGGGCTATTGCCTGAATCATTCCCTATTGATATTCAGACCTTTTCCCCTGTATTTATGTCTCCCAGTCTCAACATCCTTGTTGTTCTGTTAGGCCAAAATACAAACTAGAATAAAAGCTGTGTGCAAAGCAACTGGGAGCTTGTCTTTTTTTTTTTTTTTTCTTTTTCTCTCCCGTGTCAGCACTGTCTAAACTAAACCACTAAGAAGCAGTGGTTTAGGAAGCATCAGGAACAATGAGGATTAAATGTAAGCAAGGTTTGATGCTAGTGCTGAGACCTGTAAAAACTTGAAAGGCTGCAGACAGTGCTCAGAAAGAGACTTGACTTCCTACTTGCCCATATTATAAGTGGAGAGAAGTTGGTTTCTCAAAAGACAATACATCACTTTTGTACTGCCTGGAAATAGAATTTACATGAGTCCAGGGTACAGAAAGGTTCAAGTGTGGCATCTCTCCACCCATCAGCTGTTCTTACTCAGTGAGACAGGTACTATTGTAGCTTTTCATTTCGTATGTTTATTTCTACAAAGATTTTATTTAATGTATTTGCCACACCTGAATTGTTCTACTAACACCCTTCTCAGGATAATTCTCAGTCTCCATTTGTTAAGAAAACTTGTGTTAAAGTCATGTTAGGAACAACTAGGCTTATAAATAGAAACATTTACTCTGCTAGTGGGGTGGGAGTCCACAATGGTTGGAGGAAATGATTCCCCTTTCTGTGGTCTTACAGGAAGTTTGCTAAAATGTCTCTTTTCCAAGAGAAAAGAAATCCACCTTTCTAGCAAGAATTTCTGAATACTGAGCTGAGGAGCATATGCTGCAAAAAATACCTACAAAGTTGTCTTCGTGTCCTGGTGCAGATAGTGAGTTAAAAGCTTAGCAACAAGAAATTGTCACATTCTGATAAACACTGTTATGTCCTTTCTACACTGGTTATAGAAAAGTCTCCATTTTTTTGTCTTTAATTTTTGTGAATGTAAGTAGGTTTCCAAAAAAAGTGATGCCTTCTATTTATTTCCCTGGAAACTACAACAGATAAAAAAGCACTAAAATACTATTTGATAGAACAAATTCTCAGCTGCAAAACAGTAATTTTTACAGAGTCCCTACCACTAGCTATGCATTTTCACCAGCAGTAATCAAGACTCTGCATGCTGAGCTCATAAAAATTTGCACCAAGTTGACCCACTGTTATTGTCACCACTGCTGAAACACACAACTCACCACCTCACTGTGCTTGCATCTGCTGTTTGATCTCCATCAGTGTTCAGCAAGCATTGGTGAAGATCAAAGGGTGCAATTTTTTTCTGCATGGAGGAATTCAGTTCCACACCTTTGCCTCATCCACACTTCTATGTTAGACACTTTCATCAGACTGCCCCTCTGCTGCTGTCTGTCACACGACAGCAACAAGTAACAGAATACTGGTGGGAAGGTTCAAACTCTGCTGCCGTACCACCACCATCTGCCTGTGACATTGTACTTATGTGCTACTTCTGACCTGTATCTAGAATTTAGTTCTAGAAAGCAGTAGTCATGCCACTGAGAGCTGTGTCTTTGGCATTGTATCCCTGTTGAACCTCTTTTCTGCCCACCCACATTCAGTATGGCTCCCTGTGAGCGCTATAGTGCTTCTGAAAATCTATAGTTTCTGGGCACAGATGCCTGTAGAGGGTAAGAAAGCAGCTATACGTAGATCAACGCTGATGTATTGATATTTTTCTGGTAGTATTTTTTCCTGATCAAAGCATTATGTATCTACACATCCTAAAATCAGAAAATAGTTGCAAGCCAAGGAAAAGAAAGGAATGTAGATGATTTTACTTGGAAATTGATGCACTTTTTTAAGAGAGGTTTTCAGGAGCTAGGTAAACTGTAAACAGAGTTTACATGTTTATATTGACAAGGTAATTTTTTTTTCAGAAGAATTTTAATTCTTCTGAAACAAATATTCTTTTCTGTCTACTGTTGACTGAAACAGCGCAAAAACTTTGCTTGGCTAGGGTCATTATCAGGCATATTACTCTGCTGATGGTCTTCTGTTATTGTGTTGACTGAACTGCAAGAATCTCGTGCTGATTTCTTTCAATAGGCTTCCTTGTTGTGTGATAGACAGTAGCAGTAGGAGCTAGGCCATGATTTAACAGTTTTCAATACCAACAGAATTCACGCTTATACAGTTGTAGTGAACTCAGAGAAGCTACTTGGGTGTGTACATACTTTTTGAAATGGGGCTCTGAGGAGGAAGTGGTGGGTTTTAGAGTACTGTGCAGTTTCCAGCAGTATTGGATCAGATATTACTGCTTCTTGCTCCCATACACTCTGATGAATGGGCACAAAAAATCGCATCAAGTAATTTCAAGACAGAACCCTTAAATGCAATAGATTGGCAAAGGGCAATACTGCTTCATATACCTCCCAGTCAACTCAGCAGCAACAAGTAAGTGAGGTTTATGGAGACCCTCACAGGTCAGAGACTGCTGACTCTATATGGGTAGGGCTAGAAGCCTTGTTTCTCTTCCATACATCCTGGTCAGATAACTAAAACCCAGTTTAGGCTCACAAATATGTGCAATATTAAGCACCAGAATTCAAGCACTTTGTTTTCCATGGTGCCGAGTGCCTCCTGCTGACATCAGTTCAATTTGTCCTTCCTTGGTATAAAAGAGTGCATTTATTTCAGGTTCTTAATGGAGGAGTAGATTAGGAGAAAGTATTTCTCCACTCAGAATGGACCATATGAGTTATTTTCTTCAGGCAATATACACAAAACCTAACACTGCACTGATTCACCAACTCTGTATTTTGCACAAGTAATGCTTCCCTGCTGTAACTGACAGCTTCCTTATTGTCAGGACTTTAAACATGCTTTTTTCTGAAGGTTAGGTCAGATAATCCTGCAAGTTAAGATCCTTAGCTGAATATAATAAGGTGTCTTCTAACAAAATATTATTTTTCAAAATCATCTTTCAGCTCAAATTTAATGAAAGATAGTGGTTTGGCACTTTTAATACTTGTGAGTTATATTAAAACTTTTAGGTTTCAAAAAAGCATTTTCTCACTTTTTTTTTTTTTTTTTTCAAAATTAGAGGACAGTCACTTGTCTATTTCAGTAGAAAAAGCAGCTGTGTTTCTTTTTGATTATGGAAAGGGGAAAATTTCAAAAATGCAGGATTCCACTTGCTCATTGGTTTCTAAACATTGTCCCTCTTCACTGTCCTTGAAGTCTTTCACAGATGTTATTGTCACTTAATTAGCTGCCCTCTCTTTCTCTCTCTCTCTCACCCCCATGTAGCTATAACTGGCAAAATGCATAAATATTACTTTATTAAATTATGCTAGTTACTTGCTAGTGATTTTAACGTAGGTGAGACAGCTGAAGAGATGGGTAATTTTTTAATATTTGAAAGAATAATTAAAAGTGGACAAAGTGAGTTTGGAATTATTTTGTACCAGGTAATCTGCAGACTCAGTTCTCTGGCCTTCTGTTATTTATTACTGTTCATATAGTGAAAAGCATGATGTTTATTATTCTTCAGAACAAGATTTATAGGGATAAATGATGAACTACAGTGTATGCAGAATGTCATCTTCTCAATTTATTGGGTTGCAAAATAAAAGGCAACTAAAATAGGACTATGCTCTTTCAGCAAGGGTATCTGGTATGTTTAAAAAGAAAGGACACTATCCAGTCCCATGCCATCTGGACCATTGAGACTAATTATACTAAAAATCAGCACTTATGTAGGAAAGAAATGGCATTTTTTTGCTTTGTATCAGCTTGTCTATGTGGTTGTGGTATAAAATATGGTTATATAAATTCTGCAGTCACTGGGGGCATATAGTGAGGAATTCAGAGACTCTTGTAACCAGCAACAAATACATCCTGACATTCAAACTTTACCAAAAAGTATTAAGTCTCTATAATCTGTTAGTAACCAAGCTGAAATAATGATCCAGAAAATCACAGATAGTGCAACACAGAAAACGATGCAATCTCCTTGTTCCTCTGCACGTTCTTGGGATGGCCTATTGCCATCCCAGTCAACACCTCAGATGGGTGAATTCATTTGTGCAGTACAGGTGACAGAAAGGGACTCCAAGCTAGTTTTCTCTCCCGTTCCCCTTCAGACAATTGCTTATCAGTGTAGTTCTCCAGGGTTTCATAGAAAAGTATGCGGTAATTATCTCAGAAGAAACGTTTACTATAGAATCATAGACTACCCTGAGTTGGAAAGGACCCACAAGGATTATCAACTCCAACTCGTAGCTCCATACAGCATCGCTCAAAATCCAAACCCCATGTATGAGAGTGCAGCCCAAATGCCCCTTGAACTCCAGCACTCAGGGCCATGCCCTGTCCTCCTTACGTTGTGTCACCCACAGCTGCACTCAGTGCAGGAGGTGAGGCCACACAGAGCAGAGCAGGACAACCCCTCCCTCCACCCAGAGGCAACACTGGGCCTGATGCTCCCCAGAGTAAGGTTGGCCCTTTGAGCTGCCAGGGCATGCCGCTGGATCACATTCAACTGGCCAACAGCCACATCCTTTCTATGGGGCTGCCCAGCCTCTCATCCCCTAGCCTGTTCATATATCCAGGGTTGTCCCATCCCACCAACACAATCTGGCACTTGTTAAACTTCACGTGTTTGGTCATTGCCCAGCCCTCTAATTTTCAAGATCTCTTTAGTATTCCTGCTGAGCTTGTCCTAGCAAAATTACTGAAAGACTCTCAGACATGAATAAGTTAGTTTGAATGGGCATATGATGCATGTAAGATATGCAGACAGCACATAGTTCCTGGAGAAAGCTGAGCTCAGCAGATCAGACCAGTGACCTTCAGGAGAGGACAACAGTACCAGCAATTGTCACATCTAAATACTCAGATTTATTCTACAATTTGCTTAGGATTTTTTTTTTCCCAAACTAGTGTCACCAGCTGACAGCTACCTGAGAATGAACAGAAGATATCACGTTTGAGTCCTCCTATCTCTACAGAGGATGAGTGAGGGATTTATAGACCATCATATCCAATCTTGATGAAAGTCAAAGGACTAGGAGCCAAATGAGAACAGGTCTCTCGTATAAGTGTGTTATTTTGACAATCAGCAGTTTCATTAATGAGAAAGTTTTGTTCTGGTTTTATAGTGCTGCTTTGTTCCTACATTATTCCTTAACAAAAAGTTCCACCATCCTTGAGAAACCCTAAGTTTTCTAGAGATGCTCTGCTAGCTGACAGCAAAGTGATATATAGCAAGGAAGTGAGAGGTTATAAAAGAGAGCAAAAGAAGGCAGTATCTTTGTTTCAGCTGTGATGGAATTGTTTTCTATACTGTCTTATATGATGCTGTGTTTTGGTTCTAGGAGAAAAACAATGATGAGAACACATTGATGTTTATTTTCAGTTGCTACTAAGCAGCGTTCTATAGAGCCAAGGCTGCTCTCAGTAAAGGGCCCAAGGAGCTGGGAGGGAATAGAATTAGGACAGCTGACTTAAACAGTCCAAAGGGGTGTTCCATACCATATGACATCATGCAGAAGGAGTTTTGAAGGGAGGGAGTTCATTGCTCTCTTCCGCTGCTCAGGGAGCTAGCAGGGCATCAGTTGGCTGCTGGTAAGAAATTGCTTATGCATCAACTTATACACTTTTATACATATATACATATATATATACCGTAATCATTATCTTTTTTGTTTCTGCTATCTCAGTAAATAGTTTTATCTCAACACACAAGTTCTACTTCTTTTTTTTTTCTATTTCCTCCCCCAGTCCACTAGGAAGACGAGGAGTGAGCAAACAACTGTGTGGTGCTGAGCCACCAGCCAGGTCAAACCACAACAAGCAGCCAAATAGTCAAGCACAATGCATTACCTGGATTAACTGTAGTGGTTAGAAAAAGAGTTATTACTTGACTAAATGATGTTTGCACTGATATATCCTGCCAGTTGATTTGTTTATCTCAAAACCTTGCAATACATGGCAAGAGATCTGTCCGTGGTCTTGGCATAAGAAAATATATCAGTCTTCAGAGCATCTGGCTGCCTGTCCATGACTGCTTCATATGAGATAAGGTAAAGGTGAGATGCAAAGAGATATGAAAAGAGATCAAAAAAAAGCACACAGACAACAGTCATGAATTAATTGAGCAAGTCAACTCATTTAAAAACCAAATTATTCCATAGAAATGGTAACTGCAAATTGATGTGGCTTTTTCTTTTTTTTTTTTTTTTTTTTTTTTTTTTTAAATCAGTGAAAGAGTCGAGAGTTTTGGAAGAGAGATTGTAAATGAACACTCTTTCTACTAACTCTTTTATATCGCATCATGTAAACTGTCCTCAGATGGGCTTTCCAAAAAAAAAAAATCCTGTTCATTTTTAAATTTTCAATTGCGTTCATTTTTAGAACGTAATAGTAAAAAATATACCTGAGTCAATATACAAACAGAGCAGTCAGTGAAAATACAGGGGTCATGCAAGCTTGACTGATCTGGATATGAGTATGTAACAAAACAAAACAAATCCATAAACTTTAGCAGATTTAGATGCATAAAGCTTAAAGCTTGTAGGTTTCCAGAATTACCCTTGATGTTGTGGTGCAGAAACTTTTACAAAGACTGTAAGCTTGAAAAGTGTCGTCTTCTGTGCTTTGGCTTTCCCATCCCAGTTTGTTTGTTCACCGTTGATTTTGGTTTCTTTTGTTCTTGTTTTTAGAAACCTTGATTTTAGAGGAAGGCAGTGTATAGCAATGTCTTATCCATTCTTTTTCCGTTTGATTTTTGTTTTTCTGAATAATGTTAACAGCACTTTCCATAAGTAGGAAATGTGCTACTTGGTCAGCATCTCTTCACAGTTATTATAACAGGTATTATCTTTCTTTAATTTGCTCCTGTGGCATAAGGGGCTTCTGTCAGCCGGATGTATGCTTTGTGGTTGGCTTCACCTTCTCCACAGCTTTGGAGTCCAAGGAGAAAGAGTGGCTTTCCCACTGATTCTTAATCTAAGTAAACTCCTGAAGTAGGAAGAAGTGCAATAAAAACCCTATTACAAAAACAGCCATTGACAACAGATTCTGACAGATGTCTATACTGTAGACATGTGAAATCAAGTCAAATTATTCCACATTTGAGTTCTTTTATTCAGTGCCTCCTCAGATTTCTGAAAGACTTGAATTCAATTTTATAAAATTAAGGGCTTTGTGAACAGTTCGTATTGTGCTGTCTGTCCACGAAGCAGATCAAATCCCCAAACCACCATTTTGGAACCTCACCTAGATTTTTCTTTGACTGGTGTATTTGAATTGTCCAAGTCATGTCTGCAGCATGCCTCTTTCTAAATCACTACACAAACATAATTATTTACTATAGAACATATCTTAACTTGGAGATTAATTTGTTACTGGAGTCAGGCTTTTGCAGCTTCATAGCTTGAGGTGAGTGATAATTCTGAATGTTGGAAGGCTTATTTCAAATACTTACACAAAGCCTGGACACTTGCTGAAATGAATTCAAATTTCCGACTAAAGGAACACGCCATGAAGCGCAGACGAGTTGTCTATTTGCTATTATTTATTTTTTAACATAGACTTCCAGTATTTTCTGTTTCTGAGTGTAAAGGAAGAATCCATATCCTTTTAGTATATCAGCTTTTGGGACCAGACAAAACTACTGGGAAATGTAAAGATAAATAAATCTAAACCACCATTGTTAGTACCATTGTTACTAATTGGTATACTCGTTAGCAAGCTCAGCAGAGATGCCAGAAAATGAATGTATATATATGGAGACAGCAGCAGACATGAGCCCATAATTTACAATGAATAATTTATTCAATTAATTTAGCCTGCTATTCTGTGCAGCAAAACAGATTACAATTTCCTTAAATTTATCCATTATTCAAATGAGTTCAATGAAAAATACACTTTGTTTCCACTGTATAGACTGATTACAAATATTGCAGCACTGAACAGGGTCATCTGAGTTCTGAACAATTACAGCCTAATAGCATTCCTTCTTTCACTTTCTTCTTTTTCTTTTTCTTTTTTTTTTGTTTCCTTTTTTTTCCTTTCCTGTTAATTGGATGGACAAGCAAGCATTTATGACTTATGCTTTTGCTAGTGGGAACTTAAAATCTCCTGTCAGCAGGTGTAAAGAATGCACAAAGTCTAAGTTGCATTCTAGGAACTTCATTTTTCTTTCCCTTCTTTTCTTCTTTCTCTTTTTTTTTTTTTTTTTTTTTTTTTTTTTTTGCCAGGAAATGTCAAAAGCAGTGAAATCCTGGGCCTGTGATCGTAAGGATAGCTCTGGCCAAGCATCATTAATGTTAGTTAGTAGTAGCTAATTCTTTAAAAGGCCGTAGTATCAGTAGACATTATTTTGTTTAGAGTCGTAATCTGTAAGTGGCAGAAGTTGGAGTAGTGTTGCCCATGTTGTACTTATTTGAAGAATGCTTTCACCGTGACTATCCAATCAGATGTCTTTGCTTACACTCTCTCTTCTCAGGCTGGTACCCATCACTCAATTATCTTTGAACCTCTGGAAGACTGGAAGTTTTTTGTGCGTTGTTTTTGTTGTTGTTGTTTGTTTAAGATTTAAAAAAAAAAAAAAAAAATTAGTGAAATAGGTTCTCCTCAAGCCTACCTGCAGCTTTTAATTTCATTGAAAGGAAATACCATTCTGAAGGAGAAATTAAAAGAAAAATAAAAGAGGAGAATAGGAGAGAATGAAGGAAGTTACTCTGGGGCATAGGATTTCATGCTGAAAATGCTTGCTGCACTAGCATTGCAGTTGCACACCCCTGAGGTAGATATGCAGGCTACAGCTGTTCTTGGAACAATAAGACCTGTGAGCAGTGGCGCAGTGAGTGATAGGAGCTTGGTTTCCCTCTCCCACTATTGCTTGAGCCACTCACGCAGATTTGGATTCCCTTTGGAGAGGAACACGAGAAGACCCCAAACCCCTGGATGTTTTTTCCCAAGAAAGATGCCTATCCTCCATCTGGCACGTTTGCTCCGCTCAAGAACTAGTTAGAGTCCAGTTGAATGGGAAAGCCATACTGCTGTACACAGCACGCTCTCAATCTTGCCGATTAGCAGCAATATCAGGCTCTTGATATCCAACTGGTACAAAAACATTCTGCAACCCAGCAGGCAAGCTGAATTTGCAACCATAGTAATAATGACAACTGGGTCATTACACAAAAAATAAGACAGTCTGGTAGCATTTACTTAGATTTTTAAGCAAATTCTTTTTTACTGTTTTGGTGTCTCTTTTTGTGTGTGTTTTGTATGCTGTCTTCCAAATAGGATTTATCTTCACAGTAGTGATTATCACATCTGTACTGCATAGTGACCACTGAAAGATTTTTTATGTGCTGTGTTGCTAGGATTTGCTCAAACTGTTACTCAGGTTATATTTGGCCAAACAAAAAGCCAGAAACACTATGACTTATGTTTAGTAAAAGCAATTGTAAATTCAAACCTTACCTCTGCACTTTGAAATGTGCACAGGCAAACATACAGGCAAGTGATGAATCTCAGTGAATACTTGTGAATAACGAATATTTTTTTAGGAGATTCATAGCCTCTTGGTGGACATCTTACAAGAATTATCAGACATTGTTGAGAACATTTTACATGCATGTGCCTAGAACTAAAAGGAGATCATGACTTAAATAATGAGATCTTCAAACTAGATTAATGTCTATTTGCTGGGAGCTCTGCAAAAAAGATTACCTTTCTGTCTTCGACCCTGTAGTTTTTTAAGTGAATGTCAGCTGCAAAGCTGTGAAATAATGGATTGTGATCTTACTCAAATATTTGATCATCAAATATAAAAACATTTGATAAATGAATAGAATCTATTAAAGACAAAGAGAAGAAACCATAAGCTAAAGGTCACTTGTAGTCATATCAGATCCTTGATTTACTTCTAAATTTCATTAAAGAGAGCAAAATAATAAAATATAAATAAGGCAATACAAATGACTCGTTAGACAGACTTGGAACTTCTGAAAGTGCTAAAATAAATTCTTAAGTCCCTGCTGGGCAGAGAACTAGGTAAAGAAATTCTGCCTGAAGATAGCTTTATTTTCCTTTCTTCCTTTCCTTTTTTTCTTTTTGAGTCTTTCAGAATGTCCTGAATATGTGAAAACAGGCTTATGATGAAAAGATTTCTAAACAATAATTAATAAAGTTTGACTTTTGTTGCTGCAACTTTATTTGGTCTGAATTTCTGGTCAGACACTGACATTGGTTTTAGGGGGTAAATAACTATCAAATGAAGTCACAGAGCTTTGTTTGCATGTGGAAGAATCACTGGTCCTACCTTTCCTTCTTCGTACCTTTTTGACCTCGGTTCAAGATTGAAAAGTATCAGGCCATGAAGGACTTGTTGTGTTCAACTTCATATTGTTGTAAATTTTCTCTCAAGTGTGTTATGAGTTCTATTTAAAAAAAAAAAAAAAAAAAGTCTGAATCCATTCCTGTTCCATGTGAGTTCACAACAGATATAAGGAGCAAAGAAAAATGTGACAGCAGGAGATAGCTGTATATTTTTACCTGCATGTGTCATGGATTCAGATGTAACATTTTCTGGACTGTTCATCCAGCAGTACAAGGTATATTGCAGGAAGAGAAATAATCCCTGATCTTATCTGTAAATATCTAGCCCAGCTGGGCTGCCTACTGGAGTTATGCCAGTGCTACATTCCACCAAACCAGTATAGGTGAAGGCAGCTTGCAGTGGATAGTTAATGGAGGATCAAGGATTTGTCTACAAGAAGGTTACTGCAGCTCCTAAAGGTAAACTACATAGCACAGGGGTCTTCCAGTTCTCTAAGTGAACATAATATTTCAAGGAGTATCGGTGTAAAAGAACTAATTTGCTGAAAATTCCTGTTCTACTTAGCACTTTCTTCATGTTCACAGACTTGAGCTTGAAGAGTCTTTGTCAAAATCCATTGAGATCTTTTCAAAAGTAGACTGGAAGTCCTAGGAATATTTCCTAGTTCACATGGGACTTTTTTTTTTCCTCTTCTCTCTATGCAGCTCATGAGGTATATGGCTCTCAGCTAAGTTGTGAAAATAGCAGACTCTGAAGAGCAAAACCAGAGAGAACAGACTGGGGGCAGGCACCCTGTGAAGTCTGTGGGAGTTCTGGAATACAGACATGAGTTGAGTCCATCCATATAATTTTTATTTTGGGTAACATTTGTTTTTCAGAATCTTGCATTGTGATTTATAATTTTGCACAAGTGATTTTACAAGCAATTCAGCCTGAAAACTGACTCCCCAAGTGAATGTTTTAAACATGCCAGGTGCAAGACCATGATGAAACTGGTAGAGCATCTTCAATAACAACAAGTTCTACTTGTACATTTGCTTGCTTGTTTTTGTTACAGAGCACACATCCCACAGGGTGCAGATCGAAATTCACAAGGAGTACTGTTATTACTAATGGACATTTTGGAACTGTTGCAGTGTTGCTTCATTTACTCTGCTTTCATATATTTACAAGAAACATCTATTTTTACTTCGGTCTCCTCATTACAGCTTCCTTGCCATTCACATGTACACGTGTGACAAAAATGTGTCCTTCATGTCCCCTGAGTGGTACCATATGCTGACAAAAATTAAATTCACAAGCCAGATTTCACTGGCTATTTGCCCTCAACTTTAGAAGTGATTTGTTAATAAGTACTCCTCAACAGTACTGCACTCAATCTTCTTTGCTTCTCCCAAGGTAAGCAGTAAATAAAAGATGTATTAGCTTTCAACACAGGAGGTAGGCTCAGGTCAAATGTTTGCAACAATTGCATAATTCCAAAGTTAATTACCAAGCAAAATCTCACATGCTGCTGCAGAAGTCTCTTTTCTCTGTCATGTTTTTCTTGTTTTTAACTGGCTCTACTCCTTTTCCTCTATAAAGAGACTGCAAACCCTCTTTGCAGCCCAGATCCTGTTGCTCTTTTAGAAGCTTTCAGTTACAAGTACCCAGAGTCAAGAAGTCTTGACATTTAGAAGGTCTTGACCTCATTTAAGGAATTTTACCCAGTGTCAGACGAACAGAAGCAGACTGGATAATGGGGCCATTGTACACTGCCACTTGGACATTGGCTCTGCTTCGTGTTCCTGCAGCCCTTCCTGCCTGACCGTACAGCTTAAAGGTTGCAGATGCACTGACCTGGTGTTGTTTGGGCCAAGACTTGCTATGTAATTAGGAGAATAATTCTTTGATAGCAGCACACACATCTGTGGGATGAAGGGCAAACAGTAGTTTCAATGTAGCTGGCTCCCAGATTCTAGCTGTACATGAGTTGCTTGTGTAGTGGATACTTATTTCAGTAATTCACCTTGATTCTTATTTATTTATTTGGTGCAAGACACCTGCAGGCTGTTCACTTAGAGCAGACTGCAGTTAGAGCCTACGCCCTCCTCCCTTCCCGAGAGCGTCTCCTACTTTCCCTTTCACACCAGTTGACCTTCATTTCCGAGCTGGCTGCTTTCTTTGCCCTGAATTTCACTTCTTGTATTTCTCCTCATGGAGGGACCTGCTTCTCCCTTCATTCATGCTAAATGTCTTTCTTCCTCTCACAGTGCACGGAGGTACAACTGCTCAGTGTAAGTGCTGCTTAGGCACTGTTCCTGCCTATACTGGGCTCTGTACTGTGCTCTCAGATCTCAAGTTTGGCAGGGAAAGGAGCTACCATTTCTTCGACTTGTTCTGCAAAAAGGTCTTACTTACCTCATTGCATACAGCATTCACAAAATGTTTTCTCTTGCACTGAAAGTGATTTAAGAGGGCTACTTAAGGTATTGAATTTGTGATCGAGAAGCTCACACTCTGTCCCTGAAGTATGAAGCAGCAGTGCTGATGCCCTGTAGGATAACTTCAAAAACCTGGCCCTGAAAACAGTGCATCTTTTACCCCATGAAATACTTCAAGGTAGATGAGTTGTTGTTAGCTCTACAGTCTAACAAGTTTAGAAAGATTCCTTTACCTCTCTTCAAAGCTTTGTAGTTTTGGACTTCTTGATACATCATTTCTAAGATTAAAGACTTGTCATAGATTTCAGCCTGAATGCTGGTGAAGAACCATCAGAAAAATCTCTACTGAGAAACAGAGCATGGAAAAATAACTGGTACTTGTGGCGCTGGATGGGTGTTAGTTACCCACCTGCCACTGAGCACTTCTTTATTCATGTTGGCAGTACAAAGCATGCCATGGCATCTGGAAACGCATCAGCTCAAAACTGAAATCAGCAGGATAACGGAATACAAAGAGGAGGCGGGGTACATAAATCCAAGCTCAAAGAAATCAAAGCTTCTGCAGTTTCAATAGGATCATGACATTTAGTTGCCTGTATTGCGGCCTCTGACAGAAACAGTGCAAATAGCAATATTACTAGGCAAACAGAAAGGAATCACAGAAAGTAGGCACTGTAGTGGATTTGCATGTGTTGCTTTAGGGAAAATAATTCTGTGCTGTTTTTTGTCTATCATAGTTTTCCAGAGCCATTTCTCATTCTTTTTTCTCTAGCCAATTATAACCACAGTAAAAGTATGTGTGTGTGGGACAGATGTAAACGATGCAATATCCTCTAGATGCTAAAACATGGTAGACTGTCTAAAAGAGGCTAGCAACTCATGCTGCATTGGAGGTTGAATCTAGGAGCTGCTGTAGCTTTGATCAAAATGTTGAACATTGTCTGGGTTCGCTAATTTCACAGAATCACAGAATCACAGAATTGTAGGGGTTGGAAGGGACCTCCAGAGATCATCGAGTCCAACCCCCCTGCCAAAGCAGGTTCCCTACTGTAGGTCGCACAGGTAGGCATCCAGGCAGGTCTTGAACATCTCCAGAGAAGGAGACTCCACCACCTCCCTGGGCAGCCTGTTCCAGTGCTCCGTCACCTCACTGTAAAGAACTTCTTGCGCATGTTTGTGCGGAACTTCCTATGCTGCAGTTTCCTTTAATTTGTCTTGAGGATTCTCAACATTAGCAGCCTCAGATCCTTAGCTTTGTGTTTCTATGTTTTGTCCTTCTACTCTTTCAAGCAGCTTTTGTTGGAGGATAGGAAAGGAGGTGAGAAAAAGCAGTGTAGGATAACCTGAAAAATTCATCTACTTCACACTTTCTTGACAACAAGATCTTCTATTGTGATTTGGAAATAAAAGTCGGCATATAAATTATATAAAGTCTTTTGTGAGGATTTATTCTGCATCCTGTCATGATCTCTGAAGGATAGCGCATTTTGTGCAGGCAAGCACCGCTGAATTGCATCCAGCTCTTTTCTCCTCCTCATCACACACAGCTGGAGCTGGTAGGCAGGCTGTGAGGCAGGTGCGCTGGGCTGGATCTCAGTTTGAATCAGGCTGCTTTTCTTTTTAATGAATCTTGTTAGTGCAGTGCTTTACTTTGTTTTATCTTTTCATGAGAAGGAACACTTGACTTGTTGTTATGAAGCAACATGTCATTAATCCATCCGATTGCTGGAACATACTTAGTAAAAAAAATGCATGGGAATATTAAAGGTAACTGCAATATATATCTCGGTGTTTGAGTGCATACATATGAACACACAAATGTCTCTATAGCTCAGCTACATAAATTGAATGGCATCTGAACTGCTTCTCTCCACCTTTCTTGGTCTAATTTATCAGTTGTTCTTTGTGTGGAGTTTTCTTTTTGTGATTATGTACCAGTTCACACTGTAACACTCATGCTGTATTGGGACTCTCTGTCACTCAAGTATTACTGGGTACTTTTAAATGTTAATTACTTTTTGCAGCACCTATTGTGAGGTTGAATTGTCTCTGGTCACGTAACTTTTCCCTAATAAATTGAGATTAAGGAATTTAATGAGAGTGATATAAGAAATTACTGAAGTGAAGAAAAAAAATGTATGGAAATCTTTGGTAACTATAGTGGAAATGCTGAGTCATGGCTTAAAGCAGTGACTGAACAGTTGGTAGGGAGGCAGAGCCAACCCAGGGGAGCTCAGCTGCATGCAGTGCACCTGATCAACCAGAAGGAGTGGAGTCAGGATCCACCCCTTCCCAGATCTCATTTAAGGGTTGGCAATGGGGGCAAAGCTATACCTTCTGGAGATCTCTGCCTAACTGAGAACTTCACAGATCTTCTGTAGGTAAGTAGTGTCTTTCTCTTATTGCTGTACCTATTGCTATCGGATCAAAGCAGATCCTTGCTTGGTGTAGCCTAAGATCTTGCTTCTCTGCTGTCTTGTTACCCTTTCTAATGTATTACAGTAACTGTTAGAAATATCCCAGTAGCAATACAGGAAGACGGGAGAGATTTTTGCATAATGATCTTTGTAGTAATTTACAAATGCAGAAAAAGCCACTAGGAAACCTGAGCAGTAGGACAGCCTTACCTGCTGAAGATTCACTTATTTTGGTTCCTTTCAAGTTTAAGTTAACTCTGTTTAGTTTAATTAATTAAATTCATTTTGCCTAATTAATTTTAAGTGAAAATATTGATTCCAGAGTTTTAAAGTCATCTTGAGGGTAATTTTAACCTGATTCATGTCTACATCTATACAAATATTGTCTGCTATGCTATTAAAGTAATATAACCATTCTGTAAGTGTGTCAGGATGACTCTATATGTGTGCAGGGTTTTGAAATGTTTCTTGCATTTTAGAGATCTTGTTGGAAGAAATTCTTATTGGTCCTAATAGAAACTTTAGGTGAAGATTAGTGGAAGTCATGGGAATTTCTTGTCGTTGTTTTAGAAGGCAAAATAACTTTCATCAAAGGCAATGATGTTCATCTTTGGGTTCTTTTTATTTTCTTTTTCTTTAATTAATTTGATTGAAGTACCTGAATTTTATTTTCTTGTAGATCAGGAAAACCTGTAGAGATAAATCTCTATATTAGAGATAAACAAAAGAACAAGAAACCTACTTCAGTTCTGTGTCTCGCTAAATCTGCAATATCATATTGTCAACAATAATACCATTGCAAGATTAGTAAAAAAATAAAGCGCCAAAATCAAACCCTTCTGTTACTCAAGTACTAGAGTTAATGTGTAAAAAGAAAAGAATAATTCAAATGCCGGATGGTTTTTTTTTTTTATCTACTTCACTATTATTTTAGTGTCAAGATCCCTGTTATCCAGAGAACTAATAGTCCAAATGCCAGTTGGACTTTGCCATGAACTTCTATTGTTTGTGTTCTTGCACATACAATAGATCCAGTGCTGATGGAGTCTGGCTACTTACAGTTTCCTAAACTGGGCAAGGAAGTGTGCTGAGCACATTTCCCTGCTCCTCTAACACCTGGATTCCTAGTGAACTCCTCTTCTACTTGTGTTGAAGAAAAACCGCTTAACCTGTGAGCAAAATGTGTTGCTTACCTCCCTGTCTAGCAGTGAGTCTTGACATGGCTAAGTCATTCCCTACAATCCTCCACACCCAAAGAAATCAGGTGTATTTTTCATCATCATGAGTTTAGTGTTTGGAGTGCTGTTCTTTTTCCCCATCTATCAAAGAAACAAACAAAAAAATACCAAAAGAGAAACAGTGACATTTTTGACACGTGGGCTATATTTTTATGAAATGCAGATCATAAGGTATTTTATCACTAGTTAAAGCTAGAACAACTGTTTCCTTTCTGTGGCCATCCATATGCAAACAAATGTTTTCATGTTCAAGAAACTTACCTTATGAAAATACCTAAATCTATTCATTCTTTCTTTCTTTTGTTTTCAAGTTATCTGTGTAAATAAATTCTGCGTGCAATTTTGAAGCTCTGAATTACTCTTAAGTAATTGATTATAAACTTTGAACTCAATGAAATAGTATCTGTATTTAGAGAGAAGATATTATACTTGCAGGTTCACAGTGCATAGAATGATATCTATACGTACCCTGTTTTCTCTGTTTGAAGCATCTTTCCATTAACTATTGTGTAGAAACATATTACAGATGCTTACAACCAAACACATATGCACTACTATTGGAGTACATAAGTATTTCCTGAGGTTTTCCTTGGTCAGTGAGTGACAATCAAACAGTGAATTCTAGTTTTTTTCAAAGGCATCAGAATAAAACAAAATACTCAGTCCATTGGATCTCTATGCTCTGAGTTTAAGAAGCCAGAGATTACAGTCATAAAGTATTAGGTTATGGCATGGCAACCTTCCAAGTGATTGTGATAAACTGGCATCGCTTGCTGCTTGGGAAGTTAAACAGAATTATGTTGGGGAGTGGTTCCCCAGGCTGTTTCTTACAATGGTATTTTAAGGAAATATAACACGATCTAGTGCTGCTTTTAATTAAATTAGCCCAAAAGGCATGTACTTGCTAATTTTCACAACTGCAGCTGAAAAGTAAACATTGTCAAAGAAAGGGCAAAGTGGTAGCTTTTTGGGAACAGCATTTTTGTGCAAGAAAGTACTTTTATCAAGAACATTTTCCATGATAAACTAGATAAAAAACACTTTTGAATTTAAATATAGAGTTGTTATTACTGTACTATTCATTTTAATGTTGTTTGCTACCTTCATTTCTCACTGGGGGCAATGAATGATCAAGTTTTTGATTCAAGGCCACCACATGGAAACCACAGAATCATAGAATGGTTTGGGTTGGAAGAGATCTCAAGGCTTACTGATTTTGAACCCTGTGCTGCAGCAGGGTTGCCAAACACTGAATCAGGTATAGATGAGGTTGCCCAGGGCCCCATCCAATCTGGCTTTGAACACCTCCAGGGGTGGGACATCCACTGCTTCTCTGCACAGGCTCTTCCAGCACCTCACCATTCTCTCAGGTTTAAAAAGGAGAAAAAAAAAAAAAAAAAAAAAAAAAAAAAAAAAGGGGGGGGGCGGGAAAGGGAAAAAAAAAAAAAAAAAAAGCCCTCTGACATCTAATCTAAATCTTCCTTCCTTCCTTTAGTTTAAAACCATTCCCCCTTATCCTGTCATTATCTACACATGTAAAAAGTCAATTTTCTTCCTGTTTATAACCTCCCTTTAAATATAGGAAAGCTGTAATGAGGTCTCCAGACTGAACAAGCCTGGCTTCCTCAGCCTGGCTTCACAGGAGAGGTGCTCCAGCACTCTGACCATCCTTGTGGCCCTCCTCTGAACCCTGTCCAACAGTTCCACACCTTTCTTTCATTAGGGGCCTCAGGCCTGGATGCAGTACTCCAGATAAGGCCCCGTGAGGGCAGAGTAGAGGGGGGACAATCCCCTCCCTTACCCTGCTGGCCATCCCTCTTCTGCTGCAGTCTGAGGTCTGCAGGTGTACACTGCTGGCTCATGTTGCTTTTGATCAGTCAGAACGCCTAAGTCCTTCTCAGCAGGGCTACTCTCAAGGAATTCTTTTGCCAGTTTTATATGTATTTGGGGTTACCCCAACCCAAGTGCAAAATTTTGCACTTTGCTGTGTTGAACCTCATTAGGTTAGAAATGATTTTTCTGGGAAACCATGGCATGTTTCCAGTCTTTTACCGCATAAAGTACAGTTTGAAGGATGAATGTAGCTATTCATGTGGAGTATTTTAGGATCAAGCTGTAGGAATTAACTTTCTGGAGAGTGAGAGTGAGCCAGATCCCATCAGGAATCTCAGATAAGGCGCTTAGTCCTAGCATTGCAGCACTGGGGGCATCACTGAAAACTGGGTGAATTCTGAATGCTTTAGTATATGCAAAGTATATACATACGCTGTGTGTATGTTGTTGAAGTGGTGTTTTGGAAATGGTTGTGGTTTATCTGAGTGAGCTGTTCACTCACTCAAAGTAGGATGGAGGAGGTAACTGAAAAAGAAGTAAAGCTTATGGGTTGAGATGAAAGCAGTTTAATAGGGCGGAAAAGGAAGAGAAACTAATAATAATGTTATGGAATGTACAGATCGAGCAATAATGCAATTTCTTGCATTTCTTGTCATACGCTGATGACCAGCCTGCCCCCAGCCAGCAGCAGCAACCAAGTTTTATTGTTCAACATGGTGTCTTTGATTCTGCGTGAGCACTGCTCTGCAATAACTAAAACATCATTGTATTATCAAAATTGTTCTCATTTAAAATCCAAAATGCAATGCCATCCCAGCTACTGGAAAGAAAACTAACTCTATTGCGGATAAAACCAGGATAGAAATGAAAGAATCTCTTGAAATAAGCTGTATCTCTTTTGTCCTCATCCTTCATGTACATCAAGATGCAAACCAGTTGCTATAGAAATGGAGGAATGGAAAGAAACGCAACTTAAAAACAGAAAGGACAGCTGATCTTTTGTTCGATAGTGGGAACTCAGTGACAGTCCACCAAATAGCCTAAAATGTGTGAGGAGGCCACTGACCTTTTTACGTGTTGTAGAGCTTTCGTCCTTTGTGTTTAAAGGGCACCCTGTGGACCTGACTTGTACCAGTGAGATTCACCCATCTGATAAACCGCAGTAGGGGAAAGAAAGTACAAGTAATTCTCTAGCACTTCAGTCATGCCTTGACTGGTATGGAAGCTGATTATTTTGTTGTGGATGTTTTCAAACTTTTAACAGTAAAAGGAATAAATGTCTTAAATGTCTCTTGGTAAACGATGACCTCAGGACTGAATTTCCTGCATCTTTAGCATCTGAATCCTCTTATCGAATACTTTTGGAAATACGTAGATGCTTGAACTCCTCAAATTTCTTGCAAGTCTGACATTCTTTCCATTAAAAACTAGAACTATTCATAAGTTTTTTCAGGTCGATATGGAGCATCTCAACTTCAGTCAGCTTTACAGCAAGGCATATATGGGCGTGTAGATTGCTTGCATACTTTAGATATGTCTTTTATTCTTACAATCAGGTGTTCACTAGTGAGTATTAATTTTGTGCTGTTGGTGGTTGGCTCTTTTTTAATGTATTTTTAATATATTCAGGAGTCATTTTCCAATTTTGCATGAAAAGGAAATGGATCTGCTTTATACCTGAACGTATACTGTTCCTATATATTAGGCAGCATCCTGGGAATCCTTTGTTTCCTACTTCTCCTTTTTCCAAGCTCCTAAGGGGTGAGCATGCATTTCTAATTTGATAATTGCGCCTAGAATTATTCCCACTTCTGCTTTTAGGTTCAGAAAGAATTAGTATGATAAACACTATAAAGTTGTTATTCTTCTTTTCTCATACTTCACTGTTATATCTCTAAGGATTCATGTTTGCTCCACCGAAAGTTCTCTGATGTGACAAAAATCATTTATGTATTGAAGAGGAGAAAACATTTGTCAAGGAGGGAGAGATAGAGTATTTCCAGAATTGTTCTCCAATTATATATGTTGCGATGAATCGCTTAGTTTTGATTTGTACACCAAGCAAGATTTATGGACTGGCATACAAAACATTAAGGTTCATTCAGACAACACTTAGTTTTCCTTTAATAATTGGACTTGATGATTTTTGCTTTCAAGTGCTTTTATTTCTTTCCTTGCTTAGCTGCTTTTCATTGTTTTCCTGCTGGTTCCTGATGTGGAGGAAAAAAAAAAAATTCTAAATGGAGACCAATTTGACATCCAAAATGCAATCCATAGCTCTCCCTCTAATAACACATAGATATTATGGGTTGAATATTTCATATCACAGTGTGAATGGTGAAATTCCTATGATGAAATTTCCTTCTGTTTATCAGAATATCAAGGTTTACTGGTTTTAGATGGGACAGTTAATCATCCTCCTAGCTTTTATTGACCTATGTTTTGGATTTGTGACCAAAACTGTTAATATCACACCAATATTTTAGTTGTTACAAAGCAGTGCTTGCACAGCATTGAGGTTTTCTCTGCTTATTGTGCTGTTGTGCCTGCAAGAAGGTGCACAAGAAGGTGGATGGGATACAGCCAGGACAACTGGCCCAGTTCTCACACTGTTGTCCTCAGCAATGAAAATGGGGGAAGAGGAAGATGAAGAGGGAACACTTGACGTTAGGGCACTTTTCTTCCTTAAGTAACCATTATGCTGGTCTAACCCCACAATTACTGCAAGAGGCTGAATATCTGCCTGTTGATGGGAAGTAACAAATGAGTGCTTTATTTTGCTTTGCTTGTGTCTGCAGCTTTTATTTTACCTAGCAAAATGTCTTTATCTCAGCCTGCAAATTTTCTCACTTTCCCAGTTCTCTCCCCTATTTTCCTGGCATGCTCAAGTAACTAAGTGGTGTTTTGCTACTGGCAGCGTTAACCAGCAGACCGTGGACTGAGATCATGTATTATAGTAAGTGATATTATAGATGTTTGGGATGTATATATGTACCTGCTTTCCATCATTTGGAAAGAAGGAAGTGATCTAAATGCTGTAATTGATGCACAGATGAGGACAGTAACCTCATACGTTCCAACCTAGAGGAAAACAGGCATGATGCACAGGTCTGTTAGGAGTGTGTTCACAGTGGAGGCAGCAGGGAATGTGTCAGAGATGTTGTTCAAGGAACAGGTCAGTGACAAAGCAAATGCTTCTTGTGTAGTTAAGTGCCCTATTCAAGAAGATGAACTGAAGCTGGGACACATAAAACAAAACAAACAAAAAAATAGTTTAGATCACTGAAAGACTGAAGAGTTGTCTTACAAGGAGGTTAAAAAGGCCTGGTGTGCTCAGCCTGGCAGAATAGAGTCTGGGAGGAATCTGGTTGCTCTTTATACATGAAGGAAAGTGCAAGCTGTGAAAGTGAAAAGACAATGCTGATAAAAGATGAAGTGGCATAATTTGGCCGTGAATCACAGTTTAGATTGAAAAGCAAGTTTCCATCCAGTATAGGAATGCTGGGAACAAAGGTCTGAATGCACATGTGGGAAGTCTTAATAAGTGTCATGAATGGGATTACTGGGCATGGATGACTGCAGTGGAGGGAAGACTGACCTCAGGAACTTGCAGCACTTTCCAGCTATTGGTCCTCTAGTCCTGTTTACCAAACACTCAACTGCATCACTTAAATGTCCTGAAAAGATCCTTGTATTCATTTCATCTTTGGCTAAGCTCCCTTCTGATTTGTAGTGCTGTGAGAAGTAGAAACAGAAAAGCCAGTTGAGCAGGATTCTTGTTCTCTCTCAAGGGGGGGGGGGGGAAAGCCAACAACAAAAAGCTCACAATGATGATAATAACAGTAAACAATGAATTCTGCACAGATTTTTTTAAAATCAGTCTATCCACACTTATGCCTCTCCAGTTTGTGTATGTTTATATGTACATATAAATTATTAAGAATATATGTGGGTCCACATTAAGTTGCTATAGTTTTTATCATATTTGCTGTGCCAAAATATCCATATTTCCTACTTTAATTGCTTAGTTTCCCATGTTCACTTGTGGCTATAAAACTAATAAAAATAATATTTTCATTTTCTCTGTTAAACAATTCTTTCTCTGCCTCTTGAATTATGGCTGCAAAATGTAAAGAGGCAAACTGCTGACTCACTTCCAGAATTCAATATAAAGCTGTAAAGTTTGCAGTAATACAAAACCAGCACCAAAAAAATTATGCAGTTAGGTAGTCCACTACCTTGAAAACCAAAAATGCCTGAAAAACAAAATGAAAAACAAAATGAAATGTTGTTTTTTTTTTTGTTTTTTTTTTTTTTTGGTATCTGGCCACTTCCTTTGTTTCATGCATAAAGAGCTCACCACACTCATTCATGCTTTTTTCACCTTCAGGCTTGTTAGTGCAACCTTGTGGTTACATAAGACAACCACCGAGAAATTTCATCTGATGCTGAATATATATAAATATTTCAGATGTTGAGCATATTGAAGTGATGTCTCAGAAGTTGCACTGGCTTAGGAACTTTTTTCTTGCATTTACTCAGTTGTCACTTGTCATGAGTATTCCTGGGTAGTGGTTTTCTTCCTTTAAAAGGATAGAAGGAAGTTGTTTGAATGAACTCTTATGTGCTGAGGGATGGGCTGTGGGGGGGAACCCTTCAGAAATTTCTAAACCTCCTTTTCTTCTATCTGTACTATGAAATTCTTAGGCATTAGTATTTCTTGAAGGATCTCAGTCTTCTCTCTGCTGCTTCTTTCTTCACCCATCAGGGCACATAAAAGCTCCTAGAAGATTTCCAGCGGTCTTACATTTTGAAACACTCCTGAAGTATTTTGCCAACTAGCCTTAAGTCTGTTGGTCTTTCCAGATTACAGTAAAGAGAAGCTGCTGAAGGAGCTTAAATAGGGAAGTTCAGCCAGAATTAGACCAGCCTGGTACACAAGTGACAGCCCTACCAACAGAAGTCGCTGTTGCTTTTCTATAACCCATTACACAAATGCTTGTATTCTGGTGTGTGCTGTCATACAAGGCTGGTATCAAGTCATTAGAGCATGATTCCTGTCAAACCAAGGCACCTGAATTGTCTCAATCTTGATTATTATAATTTTTTTTTTCCCACAGCTAGTAACACACCCTGAAGTTTCTAAGTACCCATCAGGATAGCTGCAGGTGGTGTTTGGGTTAGCATAACACTGACTTCATTGTGCAGAAGGGGAACACAGTAAGACATGGGAAGGTTAAATAATTCACAGAGGGAAGAGGAAGTAGGCGAATGTGGCTCGGAGTTGCTCGGAGTTGCTCAATGTGGCTCGGGAGCTGACTTGAAAAGTATAAGTTTAGGAAGGCTAGAGGATGAGAGTGGGTAGAAAGATCTTGCCCTACTGTTGACTTCTGTGTTCCCCTCTAAAAATGCAAACCAGCAGCTGTCTGGGGATCCCTGAGTGGTACAGGTTAGAAATGATGCCTCTTAACAATCTCCTAGTTCTCAGGTGCTAGTGATAATTTTTATTTAATGAAATGTATTCTCTAGCTAATGAACAGTATGATAAGAGAGCACCTGAGCCAAAATGGTTTTGAAGAGTGTAGCTGTGGATGTTGAGAAAATGTCATATATGCAGGCAGAAATCCCGTCTCCACTCTCTTCAGTTCTGCTGTATGCTGCAGATTTGGGTTCCTTTTTTTTTTTTTTTTTTTTTTTTTGATGGCCCTCGTTCACTTTCATGTTTTCTAAGCCCCTTACTCCTTTCTGACATAGGACAATCAATTTGATCTGTAGATGTAGGTAGCCCTCCAAAATCTGTTTCATTCTTTATGGAAGCAGAACTTCTATTGTTGAATTATTTGTACTTGCATCAATTCCAATCAAGTTTGATGGGAGGTAGAATGTAGGAAGAGCATTCTTAAAAATTGTATGAAAATATGAGGGTGAACACCAGAAAAAAAGTGTCATGAAAAATGAGGAAGAAGTAGAAGGAAGAACTGAATTCTTATTAGACATCCACTCACTCAGGAAAAATCCCATATGGGAGCTACAGCTGCAAGGAAAACTTCAGGTGGTTCTTTTACCTTCCCAAAAGACAAAAACAATTAGCCACAAGCCATAAATTTTCAGATGAGGCTCATTACTTCTTGTGTGTGTGTAGGGATGACTTTCTTTTCAGGGACTAACAATACAAAGACTAAGGAGTGGCAGAATTCCAGCTCCTGACCTTCTTGGCTCCGCTTAGAGCCTGCTTAAGGCAGATGCACATGGACATCACAGTCCTGGAAGAGTTTCACAGTGAGATCAGAAGTTTGGCCTTCATGAAAAATACAGTTCTTACGTGGCTTCTACCTATAGAGAGTTTTCTGAGATAGCTGTCAATTGCTTCACTGGAACTTTGATTGCCTTGTGAGAGAAGGAAGGGCTGCAACAATGAGGACTGTGAATTTCATTTGACTAGAACTTAAGGTGCTATTTAATGCCTGAATTAGATTATTTTGGTGATCAGTTTCTGTATACATTTGGTCTGACTGTTGGTTAAAACTCATGTTTGAATGCCTCTGGCAGCACAAGCCCAGAAAAGTTGTGGATGCCCCATCCCTGGAGGCATTCACAGCCAGGCTGGATGTGGCTCTGGGCAGCCTGGTCTGGTGGTTGGCGACCCTGCACATAGCAGAGGGGTTAAAACTAGATGATCATTGTGGTCCTTTTCAACCCAGGTCATTCTATGATTCATTCTATGGCAAGGCTTAGGTATTGACACACATAGCTTGCGTAGCACAAACTGTGGCAGGAACTCCTCATTTCCTAGTGATCAAAATCATCATCCAGAATTGTGAAACAATATTGGTCTATATTTTCCATCTGTAGAATGCATTGCCTTAAAGGAATGTTACACTTACATCACGTATGCATTTTGTTGAGAAAGTCTGAAAGATATCCCTGTGTCCTTACTGATATCCAGTAACAGTGCATTCTAATTACTCTTCAATGCTGACCCACCTTACAGTGCTATGCTTCACTATGCTAAAATTGGTCTGCTTGCTTTTGAAATCTTCACCAGTGCAGAGGATTAGTTCCCAACCTAGACCCTGCTTCACCAAATTTTTTAAGCCTGTGATTAAGTGTTTTTCTACACTGGACTTTTAAATCTCAAATGCATAAACACAAGTCTGTTTACAGAGGCAAATAAATATAATGCTATGGCAGGTGATGAAGCTTGTATCTACATCTCTAAGATGAATATGATATTATTTAATTCATACTTAAATCTGAAAGCATTTGGAACGATCAGTATATTAACAAAATGATAATTTCATGCAAAATGTCTGACCATGATTATTCCTGAAAGAGACCGCTGTATTGGCCATGTCTCTTTACAGGGCTCTTTAAGAATGAGTTATTTGCAACTCTCTTTATGTTTGAATTACAGTCCTCTGATCCCGAGTGAAAAACAAACCTAAAAATTTATCACAATAAGCCATCATTTTCCATAACAGGCTGCAGTGTAACTCGTAGTGAAACATCAAAGACACAGATCTCCTTTCTAATGCACTTTACATACTGATTTCATTAGCAGGTGGAATAGGGCAACTATGCTAAATAAGTAAGGATTTATCCTTTCAGTCTCACTTCACTATCTGATATCCTGCAACCTCAGTGCAACTCTTTAACCTCATGATTCAACTGTAATGATGTTGTGCATTCCTCAGAGATATGTTTAATCTTTTTACTTAGATAAGTTCTTGGCTTAACATTGCGGTGTCAGACAAGTTGAACAGAAGGAGAATACATTTAACCGAAATGGCATATCAAAAGGAGTGTCTCTTTGCCCTGATATTAACCAAAATGCTTAGTGCTATTAATCGCTTATCTGGGAACTCTGCTGGCTAGCACAGATTTGAAATGTGCCCATGCAGAGCAATGCAAGCCTAATCCGCTGCCTAATAAAGTCAGTGATATCATTTCAGCAAGAGGGAGCTTAGGCCCATCAAGTATGCTCATTTTTTTTCTGCTGGAAACTTTGGGGCTCTAACTGCATCTCTGCAACATCATCACAGAATACAGTAGAGTAATATGGCACAGGCACAGTCTTACATGCTTATACTTTAACTGCTGCTTTGGTTGGGATCTGAGCAAGAGGCCTGACTGTCAGAAGCTCCAAACACTCAATTCCCTGTACAAGGCAAATTTATAACACTGCTATTTACTTGTGGTCTGATGGTTCTTAGGAATTTATGAATTAGACTAATGGCCTAGATATGCTAGCTGGATCCTGTCCCTAAAAATGATCTGCAATGGAGGAGTACGTCAATAAAGCACTGACAAAAAGTGGTATCTCCCGCAGGACAGTTTCTGGCTTGTTGCCTATTGTGATCCTACCTAGGCTTCACTTCCATATCCAAGGAATGGGCATCAGTGAAGATGGAACTGTATTGTATTGTCCAGGATTCAGACTCTTCTAATGTGGAACGCTTCCACACACTAAAACATTATTTTCTTTTCGTTTCAGAAGTTTGATATTTTGGGATCTGTATCTAAGTGCCCTGTTAGAGCAGCAAAGAGTGATACCAAAGGGAACACCTCAAATGCATATTCTGGTAATCAGAATTGAAAGTGTGCTAGAAAGTTACCCCTCTTCCCCTCGTGAACTGCTTTGAAAATGAGTCACTGTTAATACTGACTGAGTCTTATTTCCTTAAAAGCAGATTTTGGAAGGATCAGTCTCAAAAGTAGGCATATCAGTGAGAGAGAAGTTACATGTTTAAGAATAGGTTTAATTAGAGATTAAACAGATTATATCAGTCATGCAGTGGAACGATAAAAGGTGGCTATGGGCAGGGAGTGTTTGCCTCCTGGGGTAAAAAAAGTAGAATTTTAATAACATAATCCTGATGACATTTAACATTTTATGATTGAAAGCCTTTGTTCTTTTTGAAGCCAGTTATGGTTTAGTATTGTGTAGTTTACCTGCAGAAAGTTGTAAGTTGTTTTGTTAAGTTGTAAGTTGTTTTTATTTAAAATGAAAATGGAAAAAGACTAGGTGAAAAGGAGAAGAAATACCTGAATCTGTAGGCATGTTTTGTCTGCTCACGATTTCCATCAAAAGGATGTTCTATGAGAAGCATTATTTGGGGAAAAAAATATATATATATACAGAAAGACAGATATTGGGCAGAAGCATTGCAGTGAATCAGCTGCTGGGTTATGCTTGGTCTTCTAGCTGTAGCCACTGTTCTCCTCCTCTTGCTTCCTGTGCTTATGTCTGCAGAATTGATCTTGCAGGAAGGTGCATGTAACCTGCTGTTTGCAGGTAGACTGTGCTTGTCAAGGAGTTTGGAAATATTAAAAAAAAAAAAAAAAAAAATCCTGTATATTGCTTGGGAAAATTCTGTGTAATAGTTTGCTGGGACCTCAGCTTCTCCAAGCCAGAGAACTTTTCGGAGAAACAGAATGGAAAAGCTACCTTTCTGACATATAACCTTTCGACATCCATCGTTCTCCCCTTGCATCCTTAAATTTTCTCCACTTTTATCTTCCTCTTCCATTCCGCCCTCTTTTTTTAATTCCTTTTTCCCTGCTATAAACTCAGTTCCTCATAGACTTTTCACTGTAGTACTAGAAAAATGGAAGCTTTACATTTGTTTTCTCCTGGGAGAAAACCTTCAACAGAAATCAATATTATTCCTGCACAGAGGAGCCCTAACAACAGGATGGTCAGTGCTAACGGAATTGAGTGCAGTAAGGGAATCCAGATAACCATGTGTAAGCATCCCTGCTCTCCTGCTTGCGTGACTGACTTGCAGTGGGTCACTTGCAGAAGTAAAGCAATAGGAATTAATTCTCAAAAGTGTACGTTAATTCCTTCCCTTCTTGGGCTTATATGAAGGCAATAGACAGTAACGTTAGTATTTATGTTAATATATTTTTAAGGAATTGCAAGAAGTTCCTTAAAGCATTCTTAGTACTAAGGTCAAAGGTGGTACAAATCAAGAGATAGTTTAACAAATCTCGTTACCTGTGAGACTGTAAAATCTGAGAATTTTAGCTTTCCTATTTATCAGCCTATATTCACATTACTTCAACTGACCATTGCTGTGCCCCAGATTACATTTTGTGACTGCATCTCACTGGACCAGGTGCTCAGCTAAGTACAAACCAGGACAGCTCTGCTGGTATCAGTAAAGTAGTAATGACTTATGTTGGCCAGAGGGTCTGGCCTCTAATGATTCAAGAAGTATATCACAGTTAGTGTATAACAGAAAATGGAGAACAAGTAATTCAGAAAATAGATTCTTTAAAAAAAATCCTGGAACTGTGCCTGAAATAATTCCATCCAGTGTTTGAACTTACACATTCATGAATTACTCTGCATTACTCAAAGATTTACTTGCAAATTCATTGCTGAAAGAATCCCTCCTATAATACACACTGAACTGACACAGATCACAATCACATCAAAGTAGGTTAGACTTCAGAGAGGATAGGCAAGAGGGTAATTTGCACTTACACAATTTCTTTCATCTAGAGAGCTCAAAAAAGCTTGTATTCATTAGCTCTAGACACCACTCCTTATATCAGGTAAGGATAAGTACCAAGCCCACTTCACATATTGTTGAATTAAAGGTAAAACAAGACAAAAGCAGCAAAATGCAATAACAGAATGGCAGGAGGCACCCCTGTTGCCCAATCCATTAACTTTCATTAGCCATTATCTTCTCTGTTGTGTCACAGCCCAAATAGTATCCAGGACCAAAAGCTCCTGATACATGGCTGACACAGCTAAGGCTCCCCTGCAGCAAATGATTTGGGAAAGCCATTTCATCCACAAGCTGGGACTTCATTTTGAGTTAGCTTATTTGTTAAAGTCCCTGTAACATTCTGCACGTGGGGCAGTCAAATACCAAATAGATAACAGCAGGCACAAAACAGTAATGAGATAAACTGCAATCTTCGGCAGAAACATGAGCATTATTGTACTGGAGCATTACCAATGCTCTAAATTACACTCTTGGGGCCAAAAGGTCTGAATACTTCTGATCTCCCCAAAGTGCAATGACGTAGGGTAGGTTTGTTGTGCCTGGCTGATCTAGAACAGCCTGCATGCCAGACAAGGCCTATGGGGGGAAGAGCAGGAGGAACAGCTCAGTTGTTTCGAGAGATATAGGATCAGGTCTCTGCTGAGGAACACACTAACACACAGACTAAAAATATGTGAATTTAAGAACAGAAGAGAGTTTGTACTAACTTATGGCACTTAGGACGACAGACCAGCAGGCTCCCTGGATCCAGCAGAGTGTTAAGAGTGTTAAAATCATCCAGAGAAAGCATTAGAAGTTAAATCTTTGGGGCAGCTCCTATAGAGAAGCTCAGCTAGATATTTTTTACCTAAACTCAGAAGACTAGGAAGAGGGTTGCTGATCCTTTCACCTCAAGGTCAGTGATTGCATCTGGCTTCAAGATAAATACTGAACACACCATTACTTCTGACAGCTGATAGTAGATCTTTGTTAAATAAGCTATCTTGAATAGGTGTCAACTTTCTGGTAAATAAACACCTCTGTAATGATTGTTTAATGTCATTAACCCTTACTGATCATCTGGGCAGAAAAGATAGAGAATACGTGAAAGCTGTGAATCTGTTGGTTTCTCGCCTTCTATAAATTGATGTTGAATACTGCAATTATGTGGTTGTTTAATAGAATGGAGGTTGGTCCCTTAATGCAAATATACAGCCTCTTTGGTTCCAAGGAGATCTTGGGTTTCCAGAGTGCTCTACCTTAATGTAGAATTATTTCCAAAACATTTGTATGTGTAAGAATCAGAAAGATCAACGTGATGGTATGGTGATACAGGAGATGTAATGACAAAGGGACTAGCACAATGGAAAGATGTTACAAAGAAAAAGGAAAAGTGCTCACTTGTCTCTGAAAATCTAGGCTCACAAGAGAAACTCTACAAGGGAGGGATCTCCAACCAGAGATCCTTTCCCTGTGGCAGATAGCCTTTAAATGAGGTCTAAGAGAGGTGCAGCCAGGCTCCACCTCTTCTAGTTACACAGGTGAATTGCCTTCACCTATGCTCCCACAGCTGACAGGGTTCTTTCCCCAGGTGCTCAATTAGTGGTTCAGGCCGTGACTTAACAGTTCCCATACAGTATGTTTTGAGGGAGAGTGAACTGATCTCTTCACTGGGAGACAATGTTTTTTTTCAGGACTTCTTTAATTCCAATTGAAAATCAGAAAATGGAGAGACCTACCGTAAATTTGTGAGAGCTGTTCTATATCAGGCTCTCTCTAATAGCTTTTACTAAATACTTAACTTTTAAAATACTTCAATTTGCAGAAGTATTCTGTGTCTGAATTTTCAATATGGTTAATTTTTCAAGTAATTAAATTTTGCTTATTCAACAGGGGTTTATTTGTTTTTCAGTAAAAATCACAGTATCAAAGGATAATGATGTTTTGAAAAATGTGATAATGTATCTGCCCTGGCAGGACTGAAATAAGATAAAATGCAAAGTTGAAGGGCAAACTGGTTTAAACAGTGAGTGATCATATTTTTACATCAGTGCAGTTTCACCAGCATAGAATAAGCAGATCTGAAAGTAGGTCCAAAAACATAATTGTTTTTCTCATGCTAGCTTACATTCAAATCAACATGAAAGTCTTTGGTTTATATTTGAACTTGTGCTACCATAAAAGAAAATAGAATTAGGGCTGAAGTATGTACTCACTTCCACTAGTATCAATGCAATCTGGTTAACTGGTATTTATTTTCAGAGATGAAGTTGGTCATATTTTATGATTATGTAAATCTGTGCACCTCTGTGCTTTGTCTCCAGCTGAACTGATCTGGTCCGTGAGGTTTAATGTAGCCAACATAAGATACCTTGGCTGTTTTCTAAATGGGGTAAAAATCCACTGAGAAGTGAAAAAAACAAAACAAATCTAGAAAAACATTGTGTACAAATAACTGGAAACCTCATGTAGCTTAATGAGAGATGATGACTGGTTTATATGTAAATCTGTGTACTTGCAGAACTTAATTCACTCTACTTTTTGTAATTCCATTTCAAAATACTGCTGTGACTTTTACTCAGTGTAAATGCCTTTCTCCACTAAAGCTGCATGCTTTGTATTAAAAAAGATTCAAATGAGATGCAACGGTTGAAATAATATTATAAGGTAATGGTTATTTTATCCACATTTTATCTTCTGGTTACAAAATTTATACATTAGATTATACAACTCCCAGTAGATCCTGCTATAAGAGATCTCAGTAAATCTCAAACCATTCAATACAGAGGAAATTTATTTGTTATTTGTGTCATGTTTTATTAGTGCCCCGCAGTTCAATCCTGACACTGGAGAAATCGCTCCCTTTGCCAACAAGTAAGGCAAAAAAATCTTTACAGCTTTAATTTATGGTAACAATATATTTATTATTCTTACACAGTGCATCTTATTTCTCAGATTCAGGTGTTCCAGCATATTTGTCTGAACATACCTCTCCAAATTCTGTGACATAGTTATATTTTATGCCACTGATATAGGCTACATAAATCAACAGCATTTAAGTTGAGCATGCATGAAGAGAATGGTATGTAAAAAAGGATTTTATTTTCCCACACTGGATGTAGAAGCCTCACAGTAATGAGATGGACGGATAAATAGATAGAAATTCCCTTTACTTTTCAATCTCTGGGTACCACATCTGTGTGGCACGTTGTGCCAAATACTACTACTGTTTCTGCTACTGTTGTGTCTCAAAATTGCTTTGTAATTCATGAGCAATGCCGTCGTCTCTAGCTCTTGAAATAAAAAAGGTAGATTCAGTCTCTTGATATATATATAATGAATATAAGAGTATTCATTTTATTTTTCTCACTCTATAATGGATGAATGGAGGAGAAATCTGGCTTCCAGCTTTTGAAAAAGGCAGTATTTCACCATTATGATATAAACAGAAGGCTACAGACTAGAGCTGTGAGGACATAGCAATGAAATACAACATTTCCCAGTTTGAAGAGGGGTGCAGGGGAAAGAATCAAACAGCACTTACAGCCTTTTTAAGCATTAGGGTGATGATATATAATGTGTCAACCACGGGAAAGCAATTAAGAATGGGTCAGCAATTTGTTCTCCCTCCTGGTCCCTTCTCTCAGGCTCATGGTCCTAAGGCCAATTCCACCATTTAATGTGCCTGAATTCCCATCTGTAGAGGTCTCCTGCTCCTATTCAGGGATTTCATCCTTATCGCATCCAGGCTGTGTGCCAGTTTCATGAAATATTCCCCTAAGGAACCACTGCCCTTGTAATGACTTTCAGGTTCCTCCTAAATTGCACGAACTGTTGGTTCTTCCTCTTTTCTCTGCTCTCTGTAAATGCCTACCATGGTCTGAATGCATGGATAGCATTTGCAGACAACAGAGTTCTAAGTTACCTGTAGCTCTGGCTTTCCCACATTCCCAGTCAAGTTTCCCTCACTTCATGGTAAGGTGGAAAAAATAATCCCAAATTTGACTTTCAGCTGGATGTATTTCCCTGCTGGAAATTGGGAAATCCTGACGGATGCCCCATATTATTACCTCTCTCACCTCAGGTCATGGTTTGCTTCCTGTTACATCAAATTTAGAGCGAGTGTTAAGACCAGCTTTTCATTTTGACCAATCTAAAGTTAGTGCCATGTCAGTTTTACTACTGTCATTTCTAATAAGAATGATTGAAAGATTTTGAAGATGCTTTTACGAATCAGAAACTCAGAGTTTTACTTCACAATTACTTCACTTTTTTTAAAACAAGGTTTGAAATTGTGTACTGAAAGCAGTGACTTTTGAACCCCTATTGGACTGGAAAGTTTTAAGAACTACAGTTGTTCGAAGGAAGAAAAATAAGGGAAATGCTGACTTCTTGTACTTGTATAAAAAGGAAGAAAATAATCAGATCTTGGGTCAGGAATTCTTGTTCTCACAGATTATCCTTTTTTTTTCCTCCCATAACGGTTCTTTCTGTATCTATTTGGTCTTTCTATTTCTGGCATGTGGTGTTTATCTCACTGCAAAGATGCCTGAAAAACCAGGATGATAGAACATGCTATGAATGTAATGTCACACAGCATGTGACAGTGTTTTCAGTGTAATTCCCTCCAACTTTGGAAGAGAACCAGCCTGACAGCTTATTTTTAAAGCTCTACACACCAGGTCAAATGCCATGTGGCACCGGGCATGCTTCTGACTGCTGCTGAGGGCACTTGCAGGCCTGGACCTGAGCTTCAGTTGATCTGAAGGTGAATTCTGTCGCATATCCTTCATGCAGTGTAGGTGAAGCTTAATCTTCTCATCTCATTCAACAGAGTCAACAGAACTGAAAATAGACAAAAAAAAAAAAAAAAAAGCCTGAGATCTGACAAAGGAAAATAGCCGTTCAGTTGGATTGGGCTGGCCAGTCCTCACAGTTGCTCTGCTTGAATCGTAAAAATGCCAAGACAGGAGATGGATATGCTCTGAACATTTCTCCCCTTGCAGTTCTAATAGCAGATTTTTGGCTTCATTGTTTTTTTTCTACGCTTATGTGATTATTTTCTCTGTTTCCTTTTACTGCTTGTGTTTTAAGTAGAACTCCGAAAAACTTTTTGGTTTTGGTTTATGTTTATGACCCTGTTTTTCTTTTGTCCTGCGAGCTTCATGTATTGTTTAAGGTCAAACACCAAAAACATCACTGCAAGCCTGTTAAACTTGTCACTCCACTTCCAACGGTGGTGTTGACCTCCAAGAGACATTTTTGTACCTGTATCAACATGCTTTGTTATCGAAACAGTACCACCAACCTCCATGCTGAAAAATCGCTGACACCAGAGGAACAGGCAAAAATTTTGTCCTGATACTTGCTGTAAATTCTGCAGAGTCCAGAAGTATTTTGTATAAAGTTTTTCCATCATGCTTTCTTGCAATACCTTTGGGAGGTGAGTGCTAGGAGCACAAGAGAAAGGGGAAGGAGCACACCTTTTTTCCAGGGTGAGGGCTCCTGCATTCTTCCAAGTTGCTTCATCCCATCCACGGTGTGGTTTCTAGCAGCATCCCCTTTTATGTAGCTTGTATAGCTTGATGTTCTCTCTTAATTATACCTTGTGACATATTGACCTTGTTTGTTTGTTCACATTTGGAAATCACAAGCATGGTTTATTTGTTCCATTTGCATTGTTTCTTTCAGCAATTTTTCTTCTTCTCTGATTCCTTCCCAAAGAAAGAACCCCCATGTTGTCTCCATTTTCCTCTTTCCTAAGGCCCAATTTCAAAGAGGCTGTCCTATTCATAAAACCCATGAGTATGTGCTTATGTAGTGAATCAGCCTTAATCTCGTTTTGTCCTTGGTTTTCCTTTTTTCAC
Organism: Lagopus muta; assembly: GCF_023343835.1. Classification (NCBI taxonomy): domain Eukaryota; kingdom Metazoa; phylum Chordata; class Aves; order Galliformes; family Phasianidae; genus Lagopus; species Lagopus muta. Next base: position 86,049,070 of record NC_064433.1, read on the forward strand.
ATTTATTGTTCATTATGTGAACAATCTTGTTAAAGGAGGAACCTGTTACAGTGTCTAGAATTGGGTTGACAGATTTTTGCATTACTCTTTTGGTCTATTAAAATAGAACCTTAAATATCAAGTAGTGATAGGGCTTGAGAGCATGCTTTTTCCAGCTGAGGCATATTTATTTTTGTGACATGTGAAAGGATCTGGTCAGAAATCCAAACCATTTGCTGTGCTCTTAGTGAGACACGGACAAATTACTGAATGCATGGATAACTATATATGGAACATATTAATTCTTGGGTCAGTAGTTCAAATTCATCTTGCTTGTCAATTGCAAAAACTCATTACTGTCTGATGGCCACTTAGGGCTAACTTGAAATTAGTGAGGGTGAGCATGAGGGGGTGGAGGGGATTTAGGAGCAGGGAAAACAGTGGACACCTGACAAGGCTGCAAGGAGCTGCTCTCCTAGGCACCACCTGCCTGCGTTCTGGTGCGTTTCAGGCTGCAGCGCTGTCAATGTGCCACATTTTTAAATGCATTTTAGATCATCCTTTGATGTTTTATCTGTCTCATCAGAACAATTAGCTCCTGGATGCTCTCTTCACAACAAAGGAAATTAATTAGGAAGAGTCAGATGCTGGGATAGAGAGCAGTGTATGGGAGGATTGCAGTGTCTCTTGGGCGGGTTTTAGTGCTGAGCTGAAGACTGTTGTCATGTGTGGCTGGGTATAGCTGGACAGAAAGATTGTACTGAAAAAGAGAAAGTCACCTTACAGAAGCTCTGCATTTCCACTTGCTAAATGTTGTTTTTCTGTGAGCTGAGGCATAAAGAGTAGGTGGATGGCAAAAGCAGCCATCCTGAGACATCATCACAAATACTACGCCGCATGAAGAACAAGGAATCATTTCCGTGTGTTTTCTGTTCCTAGTACACCCTGGATAAAAATAAAAGTGGAGTAGCTCTGCTCTTATTTCCCCCATCACATTTCTAAATGGATTTTCCCTGTAAGGCACTGAGATGCTAAACTTTGATCATAATCAGCTGACTTTGAAACCAACAGATATCAAGAGCCATTTGTTTTCTATGATGTATGCAATCTACTGACATGAAAAGAATGTATTTAATATGACTGAGAGAAACAGAAGTTTGATCCCAACAATTTGAAGTCAGGGCTCCTGTTTCTAAAGCTGGAGGTACAACAGTGTTTGACAGGTGAGCAGAGAATTTCTTTCCCTTTATCAATTGTTTGGTTCTAGTGGATTTTTTTTTTGGTGAATTCTCCAAGCTGGTGCAGGCTTCCTTAACGTCTGAACTGCACTGTCACCAAAGAGGTCAAAATTTAGTTGTTTGTTAACTTTGTTAATATCAACCAAATAGAGTGTTGTCAGGTTTTGAAAATCTCTATCTTTCAAACAGCAAAAGGATATGTAAGCGTAGAAACTTGACAGAGAAACTCATGGAGTGAAGGTGCTGTACTGTGATGTGAGCAGTAGGTTATCAAGCCTGCAGGAAAGCTTTGGAATAATAAATTTTCTTGGCTGTCTCTAACCCTGCAGATTGCAGGCAGGCCAAAGAGGTGCATGGAGTCCTGGCTCTCTGGGAGGCTTCTCAATCGCTCCAGTTGGTTGTAGACTGTTCCTTCTTCATTGCAGGATTGCAGTCCTCTCACATCTCTGACTGCAAGTCCCTGTTGGTGAATTGATTTGACTTAAAATCTTCAGATTAGAGCATCTGGGACTGAGCTAGGCTGTATCCCTGCTCTTAGGACAATTCCCAGTTCAGGAAAGATGTGGAGCTTTTCAAATATGTCCAGAGTAGGGCCACGAATATGATCAGAAAGCTGGAGCATCTCTCTTAATAAGACAAGCTGAGGGAGACAGGCTTGTTCAACCTGGAGGAAAGAACGCTCCAGTGCAACCTCATTGCAGCCTTCCTTCCTTATAGGAAGGAAAACAGGAGGGAAATCAACTTTTATACAGGTTATAGGGCAGTTATAGGACAAGTGGGGATGGTTTTAAATGGAAAGAGGGAAGATTTAGATTAGATGTTCCAGGGAAATTTTTCACTGAGAGGATGGTGAGGTGCTGGAACAGGTTGCCCAGGAAAGCTATGGATGCCCTACTCCTAGAGGCAGTCGAGGCCATGTCACATGGGGCCATGGGCAATCTGATCTGGTGGGCAGCAGCCCTGCCCACAGCAGGGAGGTTGGAATTGGGTGGGCTTTGAGGTCACTTCCAGCCCAAGCCACTGTATGAATCTATTATGATTCTATGACAGAACAAGGTTGTTGGAGGTGCTGTAGATGATGGTGACATCGCTTAGAGAATCACCTTTTGTTGCAGGGCAGAAGCAGGATCTGGCATGACAGCAGGCAAGAAAACAGTTTGTCAGAGACTATTTTGTCCCAGGAAATGGAAGGCAAATGACAAAGCATGGAATCATTCCAGAAAACATCATGAGAGGAGAAAACTCTTCTGTAGCTGAAGTTGCTCTTTTAAATATTCTCAATAACTTAAAAGGAGAGGCATCCAAATAGAATAAAGGCAAGCAGCTAATGTTGATAATGTAATTTTTAAAGTTTTCTCAAGTACCAAAGGAACTCTTTCAATGCATAACCAAATTACCTGTTGAATGGATTTAGGCTGCTAACTAATTTTCTCCTATGAGAGTCAGAATATTTTAGAAATACTATACTCCAATGGCATTTGCATCTGGAACATTTCTGCTCTCCTCCTGAGCAACAGAAAAAAATGCAAAACATTGAAACTTTGGAAGTAAAGATAAAGGGGGGAAATACATGAAGGGCTGAAAGATTTATCAACTTGTATGTTGCATCATTCTCCCTCAGAAGCATAGGCAAAAGTGAAATGAAGGGAAAAAAGAGCTGTGAACCATGATGAAGATGATTAAGGAGGGTACAGAACAGCTGTCAAAGCAAATACCAAGCAACATTAATAACTTCGTAGCACATCAGAAGATTATCTCAGACCTTCTCAAGAAAACAAGAGCTTTTGCTGCTGCACAGGGTGAATTGAACTAATCCTCAGATGCAGGTGCTAGTCTTTGTTGGTCAGAGATACTCCAGTGTCAATTTGGAGCAGGACAAGAGATTTTAATGAGGTTAATGTGACTACACGCTAGCAAATAATAGAAAAAAAATAGATCCAGCACTTCAAAAGCTTAGAGCTATGCAGGAAAAACTGCCTTTAGTGGGGAATTCATAACTTCAGAAAAAGCAAAAATGCATTTTCCTATTGCCTTTTCTTCTGTGTGGAGGAAAGGAATTTTCCTGTATACAGAAGAGAAAAACAATGAATACTTACTGCAAAGAGTTTGTTTTTTGACAAATCACTGATATTTTTTGTTTAAATGTGAAAAATTTTCATCTCATGCAAATTCATAAAAAATTATGCTTTGGGCCATGCTGGAATTTTGCCCATTTTGCCTTGAGCATAAGCAAATATCTCAGAGCCATAGAGAGGATGTCAGCCATCAGTCTGGATGGCTGAATCTCCCCTGCCAGTATTCTAGGGAAAGTTTATTTTTATCAGATTTACTACTTCCAAATGATCTGCACATGTAGGTTAAGAAAACATTCACAATCAGACAGGGGAAAGAGAGTAAAATCATTATTTTACAGAGGGCAAATAAATTGTCTTGAGCATTTTTGTCAGCATGGTGTAATGAGCTTATGAATTGGCACAAAACACATTCCTGTGAGCTCTTATGTTCTACTTCTACAGCCAGTAGCCAACAGAACCAGATGCTAATCTGAGGTGTGTCAAATTCTTTATCATACACAGCTTGAGTTTCTTACAGGTTGTAAAATCTCCCAGGAAGGTATGTTTTGGTATTGCATGTGATATGAAAGCACAGTTCTTGAAGTTTCTACAGGAAGTCCAAACAGGCTCTTTAGACTTTTGAGAAACAACTGTTTTTAATCCCTTTTTGTAGTAGGGAAATCTCTGCCAACTCAGATCTAGCTGGAATTCTTCCAGGTTTGTCCTTATTGGAGATGAACAAGTCAACTGTTCACTTATTTAAATGTCCCCCAGTTGGGTCTGACCCTTTCTCCTTCGTGCCTTCCAAAACAAAGTAGGACTTCAGAAGCTGACATTAGCAAGCAATTCTGTACAGATATTCTTAAGGGTTTCATAAAGCTGGAAGGAGTAAAATTCTGTCATTTTCTCCCAGAAAACACAATCTATCTTTTAACCCTCCAAACCCAATTATGTTTTTAAGATCATAGCTCTGCTATTTTGTTCTTGCCTCAGCCTCCTGTTTACAAGCTAAGTATTCATATCACACAGAAATAAATTTCTTAGTTTTCAATGCAAATGAAGAGGCAAAAGGAAAATTCATGCTTGTGGAGAGCTCTGAGATAGCATTACTCCACTCTAGAATATAGTCTGTATTTCCAAAGGCCATGTTCACTTTTTGTCCAGTGTTCTTTTCCTTCACTTGAGCTGACCCACGAATCTATCATGCAATGATCAAATGCACATCTCTTTCTTTTTGAACTGTTTTAACAGAAGATGCCATTCCAGAAAAATAAAACCTTTTTTCTCTCTTTTCCTCCCTTTTCCTCCCTGCCCACTAAAATCAAATAAGTTGAATTATTGGTGGCACCATATGAGCACATACAGCTTCTTCTGGCTTTGCAGGAAGGAAGTTTCACCGTCTCTTGGCATGCATCTGCTTTGAGGAACCCTCTTCTGTATCCATGCATAATGATTACTTAGATATAATAAGAATGGTGAAAGGGGTGGATCTTTGTTCTTCATTAGAACAAAAGGCTGGTAATAGCAGAGAAAAATGACTATCTGAGATAAAAGCCTGACAACAAGGAAGATCAGATGGGTTACTCGTATATAATTACTCACTTGAATCCATATGGTTATAGTGTATTATATTATTCCCAATCAGCATGCTAGTGGGACTTTGTTGGTGTCTTTCCTGTTATTAACCGTTTCTGCTTTGTTAAGTCAAGGACTTGATGCTTAACTTATGGAATTGTGTTTTTAGTGTCCTAAATACCTTACTCTGCATTCTCAGACAGCTCTGTCTCTCACTAACTGTGTTGGGAATAGGGAATAAAATAGTCCAGAGGGGTTTTTGTAAGTGATGCAGAATTTTCTCTTGATGGGAGAGCATGAGTCCCTCCACAAATGAAATCTGGGAACCTAACGTAAAGTCTCCAAGTGGGAGTTGCTTTACTTTATCCAAGGGACTTTCAGAAATGTTATCATAATTCATTTTCAGAAGTGTTTTAGCAGTTCAGTCCTGTTTAACTGTTGTGTGTTCTTTAGGTTTAGCTTTTATCACACTTTAAAGTGGGACTTGACTTTCTGAGTCTTTTAGGCTGTAGTAGTTTGTGTCCACAAGCCAGTTAAAATTTCTTCTCCTAATTGGAATCAGGCAATTAATAATTGTTACCTTGTTTCATATATGTGCCTTAGGAAAAGGGAGAGGACATCAGAGCTTTCACATAAAATGATTTTTCAGAATTCAAAGTATTTTCTTACTTATTTTAACAATATATTTAAGTACTTACTTTACGTTATAATATTTTTAAGAGTTCTTGGCATTTTTTTGTGCCAACCTGGCTTTGCCTAGCAGAAGGTTCCCCAAAGGATACAAGTGAAATGCTGCATATAATCAACTCATGATTTCAAAAATTTTTGGAAAAAAAAAAACAACAAAAGAGCTTCAGGAACTCTTCATAATTTTCAGACTCGTATGTCCAGACATTTCCCCTTTGTTTATGAAACAGAACTTCTCAACCAATACATCTCCTCAAAATAGCTACATATTGGCACTGCTAATAAACTGCGAAGGCTGTCTAGTCATATTGCATCTTTTTTTTTTTTTATCCATCAAGACAACTTGTTGCATAGGCAAGAGAGTCCTGATGGGACAATACAAACACTTGTATCTAGAGTATGCTTCTCTGAGTAGACATGCAGGCATCTGCTCATTCCCTCATAGAAAGCTTCCAGTCTATTGGTTCAAAGATTTTAATTGGAATTTGTTTGAATACCAGCTGCACGAAGGTTGTCTTCATTTCATAATGTAGTGTCAGTATTTTCAGTGGCGCAAACAGTAGAAAAGGAAAATTTCTTAAGAAGTGATAAAACTTCCTAAACTTTTATTACCACAGTCAGAAAATGTTTTTTGTTCTTTTTGCCAAAAGTACTCCTGTAGGTGGAAACTCTGCTCCCCATCAGATAGCTAACAATGGTCTTGAGATCTTGTGAGAAAATATCTTTGTATGGGTCTTCTTCCTTTAAACTAAAAATATCACCTCCATTCTTTAAGATAAAGAAAACGTACTATGCTTGGAATTCTGTCACCATCCCAAGGCTGCCGTGTTCCTGTGTGTGGTTTGTGCTTTATGCGGCTGCCATGAAATACGACTCAGCTGAAAATACTCACTTGGGAACATGGCCACAGACTTCAGCCCAAGTCAGCACAGGCACTCGCTCAGAACAAAAAAATTCAGAGAAAAGATCTAATTTTGTAACAAAAAGAAGAAACAAATGCAAATTCCTTAATCGTTATTCAGACTGGAGGGAGGGAAGAGTGTTATTCACCTTGTCAGTGAGCTTTAGAATAATTAACACAAACAAAAACTTGGGGATTGGGAAAAAATCTATTTTTTTGGAAGAGATTACTCTTGAATGTGCTGCTAATCTGACTAATATAGTTACGTTATGTTTTGGGGGTAAAGGGGATTAAGTGGGAGGAATTAAAGAGATTTGATATGGATACCATATTTGGTAGAACTTCTAATGAGATTACTTAAAAAACAAAATCTGCCTCATGCATAGGCTTGATTAAGTCCAGAGACTCTAATGAGATCATGCTTTCTGTCTCCTGTAGGGTAAGCGGTGCCAAATCAGAACTGTGGGAATAAAATTCATTGGACTCTGATTAACTCAAGCACTGTAGCAGTACTCAAATTGGCACTTAGAATTTCATGTCTCTCAGAGGTCATAAGGAATCTCCGTGGAAATAGAAGAAGGAGTCAGTTCTATACCAATGGTGATGCATATTTATTTTCCACCAAAATGAATTTCATGGATGAAGTTTTATATTCCTGTTTCTTAAAAAGGAGATTTTATGGAAGCTTTTTTGTTTGTTTGTTTTTTGTTTTTTTAATGAAATTGAAGTTGAATCAATGGCCTATCCCTTCTGTTCATATGATTTTAGATGCCTAAAGCCACAGGATATGAGGTGGGTTATTAGATATGCCTTTCCAAAAAGGAAATGGTAAGACAAAAATCGCCTGCCTGAAGTTACAGTTTATAGATTAGAAAAAGGCACAAACAATTAAAAGATGGAGACAGTTAGGGCAAATTACTTGCAATCAAGTTGCAGCTAAATGAGCTTCTTGATGAGGAAACCAAATTTATGTTGTTTAGAACCACAAAGAAATGTTCCCAAAACAAAAACAAACAAAAAAAAAAAAAGTTGAAGGTGAGCAAAGTGTTAGCACAATTGGATACAGATGCGCTGATAAGAGAAGTTATGGGTGCAATTAAAGTTCTGGTCTTGGATAATAAAAGAAAAAAAAACGAGTAGTAACTACAGAGAGCTTTTCTGTCAAATCCAGTGAGACAAAACCTTAACAGATGTAAAATGGTATGGTTATATTCAGGTCTTTTCTCCTGTGTTTCCAGTTGGGGCTAGCAACTTCAATCATCAGTTTTGATTCAAAACAAACAAATTTTGACAGTTCAAATCAAAACATACATTCTCAAATAAATCATTCACTTAAAAGGGTGACTTCTAGGGGAGTAAGTGAGTACATTTAAAACTAGAATTAAACATTTTGTTCTCTCCTTTTATAAAAATGTGAATTACTTTTTTGGCAGCTCTTTGAAAAGATCTTTGAAAAGTTATGTATATTCAGCAACGAAGACAAAGTCACACAAAGCCCTGAAGACATGTGAAGGTTTCAGTATGAAACATCACATTTTTCTCTTTGTTGTTCTATATACATTTTGTGTTCAATGTAGTATTCATCGATTTCACTGAATGTAAGTCATTGTCTACCTATATTTATTTGAAAGGAATGACTTTAAAGACTTCATAATTATGAAAAGGCTTCAAACAAAGCTATCCTTCTCTATTCTTACTGCATTGGAATGATAGGCATAGCACATGGTATAATAGGGGTTCCTATTGGCAGTCAGAAAGTACATGTATAAAGAATAGTCTGCTGACATTTTCCTTTATCTTGATTCCTCTTGTCATTTCATGCAAAATGTTTTGCATTAGCAGGACCTTGTGGAAGTAAGTGAATGGAGAGTGACAGACTTTCCTTCCTGAATTAGAAGAGCTGGAATTCCCAAGTATTAATTTTTAACAAAAATTCGTGAGTGAGTGCTTCTGTCATGTTTAGAACAGTAAATGGGAAGTCCAAATCCCTAAGCCAGATAATCTTGTGGAGCATTAAGGCACTGATAATACTAATGTGTACGTTATTTCCTGCTCAGTCCCAAACAGTGTTTATCAACTGGCAAACTTATGCAATGTTGAAATGAAGAGATTATAGTGTACTGGGCCACTTAGCAGAAAATACACTTTATTGAGAAGGGAATGCATCTCAAGCTCAGTCCATAAAAACAAATTAAGAATGTTTTTCCTGTGGTGTGGCATAGAGAGTACTCATCTGTTTTGTTTTTTTTTTAAGTCTTAAATTTTGAAAATTCAAAGCAGATTTTGTAGATATACAATCTTTATTTTGTTGTTGAAGTCAGAACAGACTTTGGGATATATTAATGAATGGACTTCTTCTGTTGCTCATGGGTCGTCATAGATTTACAGAATGGTTAACACAGGGAAAAAAATCTCTGGAGGTCCCCTCTAGTTCAACCCTTATTTAAGCAGGGCTGCCCAAAGCAGGTTGCTTAAGACCATATCCAGGTGGCTTTTGAAGATCTCTGGTAAGCGAGACCCCATAGCATCTCTGAACAAACTGCTAATGTTCAGTCAGCCATACAGTAAAGTGTTCCTGATGTGTAGGCAGAACGTCTTGTCTTCCAGTTTGTGCCAATTGCCTTTTGTCCTGGCACAGAGCACCCAAAAAGCCAGTCCTCTTTGCACCCTTCCTTCCAGTATTTGTACACATTGATGAATTCTCCCTGAGCTGCTTTTTCTGCAGACTGAGAAGTCCCACCTCTCTCAGCCTTTCTTCTTAGAAGAGATACTCCAGTCCCTTTATCATCGTGGTGGCTCTCCATTGTTCCACTGTACCTCAGTGTATCTCTCACGTACCTCAGGATCCAGAACTGAACACAGGATTCCATGTGCAGCCTCACTACTGCTGAGTAGAAGGGAAGGATCATCTTTCTTGGCCTAATGACAGTACTTTGGTTAGTACAGCAAAGAATGCTAATTGCCTTCTTAGCTGTAAGAGCACATTGCTGGCTCATGTTTCACGTGGTGTCTACCAGGATTCCTAGGTTCTGTTCTGCAAAGCTGGTATCCAGATACGTGGCCCTCAGCACTTACTGTATCTTCTGTCTTGTCTTTCCTTGGTTTGTATATTAAAAGTTGTCCTGTTGCTTAAAGAAATATGACTCATACAGATAGACTGACAGTCACTTTTTAGTCACGGGCTAATGTTTGGCCGTGGCTCCAAAGGTAGAACAATTTGGCCATTCCACTTTCAAAATCTCACATCAGTACTTGCTGCTTAAAATGGAAAAGCACTTTGAAGGGCATAGACCTCAGAAAAAATATATTTAACTCTGAACTGAAATAAAAATGCTAGCCCTAAGCAAATGTTAAGTTCAGTATGTGTTTCGCTACTGCTCTGAGATGTATAGATTGTTTCAGTACTGGTTTAGTAAAAGGATGGATTGTTGAAGCTGTTGCCATAGCTTACCAGAGTCTTGGAAGCCTCTCTGTGCAAGGGGGTATGGAGGAATAGTGGTTTCCATTCCTAATAAGGCATAACATGGGCTGTATTTTGTCCTGATTCTGAGGCTGGGACAGGGAATTTATAATAAATCCAACTAATCTTGACCAGATAGGTAAGAGTGTTCTTGATGGAAAGATACATTTGAGGGTCATCATGGTAGTTGAAGACATCCAGTTTTGAAAAATCATTCCTTCCACTGAGTAGGTAACTCTTTAAATGAAGCTCCCCAATTCCTTGAAATTTTAGTCCTGAAGTTCTTCCTCTCTGCTGTTCTTAAAACCTTATTTTTTGTTGCTCACATATGTACAAGTTTCTTGTTTTTACCCAATTGCTACGTGGTTGGTATATGCTTAGTACCTAGACTTTGCTTTACAAATGTGGACAATACACATAATGTACAGTTTTTCTTTTTACATTTCATGGTATCTCATATGCTTGTAAGCAATTACAAACTTAAATTGTATGTAGTTTTGTTCTCCACTAAGTAGAGAACAATCCTAAATTCTGTCTTTTCAGCTTGATGGGGTGATATCCCAGGGATGGATAGAAGATAAGGTTGAGAGAACCTGCTTTTATTTCTCATCAGGGTTGTAAGGGTAGCATCACATGTTATGAAGGATTGCAGGTGAGGTATGAGATTAGGAAGGAAGCTTATTTTCATTACTTGTGACTTGGGCATTATTTTAAACTCCCTAGAGATGAAAGATTGGGCGATTAGATAGGTAAGTAGTGTGGAAGGCCTAATGGCCTGGAACTGCTGAAAAGAAAATTTGGCTCCTCGTTTATACACCAGTTGTCTGAGAAAGCAAAGGAAACTTTGGTTATCAGAACTGCCCAGAGGTATTGGGAATCTGACACTAACTACCTAGCAAATGCCTGGTGCAAAAGGAAGCTTTGATCTGCACTATATAAAGAGAACTGCCAGTGTGCCTCTGGTAGCATGTTTACCTCCACTTAGTTTCTCGTTTTGACACCTCAGCAGGAAGCCAATCCACAGAAATCCTTGAGAAAAAGAGCGGAGATGGCTAATGCACCACAGTGTCCATCCTATGACATCTTCTCCCCTTTTTCCTTTTCTCTTAGGCCTTCGTCAGCTCTTTCCTTTACAATATATTCTGTTCTTAAGGAACAGAGAGGCAGGCAGTGATTGAGTATAGGGCACCTTCAGTTAAATCAACTAGGAGCTCTGCAACAGAGTCTCAATAAGAGGGTAAATATTCACGGCAGGCTGCCACGTAAGCTTATAGTCACTGGGCTCTCCCACTCACCTCCAACTGTCCAAGAAGAGGACCAAAGAGAAAGGTTAAAAAACAGAAGGTACAACGATGATTAGATTAACAAGGTCACCATGAATAGCAACATTTGTAATGCTAAGGAGAAGACTCAGTGTGTTATGGGAGGTTAGTGGCACTTCAAAAAACGCTCTACCTTCTACATGTAGAACCTTCTCATTTTGAAGGATGTTATTAACGAACCTCCTCTGTTGTGTTTTGAAAAAATAATAGGAGGCATCATGTTAGATGGTGGTATCTATTTCAAAAGCTGTTCAGAGCTATTTAGTTGCATTTGATCCTTGTCTTTACTGTAGTCAGTGCTGAAACTGAACCACTGTATCATGCTAAATGTGTGATTTTTTTTAAATAATAGAAAGTTTATTTCATACTGCCCAATTACATTGTACTAGAACAAACCCAGACAACTTAAGACAATTTTCCTGATTCTGTCTTGCAAAGAGTAAGATTGGGACCAGAAACTGTTGTAATATTGACATGAAATGGAAAAACAGAGCCTTTAGAAGTGTTTTCACTGCAAAAAATGCAAAAAACCATGAGAAGTCAAACTGGATTTAGATTCCCTTTCTGGATTTAGATACCCTTTTTGTCCCTTAAATGCACAACACAAGATTACTTTATTTCCAGGGTGAGCCAATATTCCTGTGAAGATTCTGACTCTGATTCTCAATCTCTGCTAGTGTTGCCTTGAACCTGGATGGAGATATTTTTCCAGTCCGCATACAAGCTTCCTGCTGTTAGTAAATCATGACTGTCCAAATGTCTTTTCAGCTGTACATATTATTTTTGAACTGTTTAATGCTGCAAGCTTTCCTCAATCAGAAACAATACTTCCTTTTTTTAACTGAAGTCTGCTTGCTTCGCACTTCATTCATATATCTCAAATGCATCATTCTCTGACAACACTGGTACTTCTAATAAGAAAGTCACATGTGTAGAAGGTGTGAGAATTAACTGTTGAAAGAGATAGTGGATATCTTCATGATTGCATACAGAGTGAGAAAGGGAATATGTAAATCTACAAATGTAAGACTGTAAGGCAGGACCTGTTAGATAAGACTAGAGGTCTCTCATGGCTGGAATGTGTCTTCCAGTGTGGGCAAAAGATTACGTTATTTAGGGAGAGAATGCAAGCCTACCCATGTTCTGCTTTCCCAGTATCCAGTCCTGAAGCAGTAGTCATTAGAGTATCCCTGCTAATATCCACTTACACTGATGGAATGCTTGGTTTCATTTACTTGATCATTACACTAGCAGCAAGAAATCTTTAGAATATTGCAGTCATGATTTCATTGTCAAAATGCTCTACTGGACAAATATATATATATATATAAAATATTCCTTTCTATAAGTTTCATGCAGGAGATTAGATACATTGGCCAATCTGGAAAAAGAATACTTCAGTTGATTTCCTGCTTTAAGTAATACTTCATTATTATTTCTTTAAATATTTAATACAGGTTATAGTTAAATTAAGCCTCACGTACAATCAGCAATTTGCTAAAGCAGTCTCCTAATTTCCACTGAGATTGTTTAATCCAAGATTTTAGGGAAAGAAGGAGCAGTCTTAGTATGTACTAATACAGAGTTTTCTGACTAGATCACTGTTTCACAGGCCACAATAATTAAAAGCTAGTAGTAGATGTGCTTCAAATTAAAATGGAAAAGGTATTGCATTGCATCTATTCTATTGCACAAGAAAGTGTCTCAGGGTGCTGTGACGGAGTAGGTGGATACACAACATAGCAGGAAGACTTAAAAGAAAGAAAACTTATATGTAATCTGTGAGAAATATTTAAATTGAAATGAACCCAAATCTTTATCTGCTCTCTTTCCTCCTGTGGAGGATACTACCTTCCCAACTTAATCCGTAGTTCAGAAACTCATAGTGGTTCAAATTCTTGGCAGTCTGATCATCCATTACATATGCCTCCGGGAAAGTACTGCTGGATAGAGATCTTTATACACTTGCGTCTTCATAGCAACCTGGAGAAATATTGATTACTCAAGTGTGTATTACAAAATAGAGTTTTTAGGTAAAGGACTGAAAGTGTGCTTTACTGTCCTTCTGGCTCCTCTCTTTGCTTTGTTTTCCTTTGTTGATGTTTCTCATCCTTCATGATCCTTTACCTCTCCTCAGCTAAATGGTATTTTTAGCCTATTCTTCTATGGGACTGAGCATTCTTAGCTGTGCTTAGTCATCTTCTTCTCCCTTCCAAGCAATCTGTAAACCCAGTGGCATGTTTCAATTCAGCTTCATGACAGAGGAATGACTTTGGTGGTAATAGTATCCTTATAAGTTATGTGCAAATATGTGACCATGAGGAGAAAAGAGGTCCTGTTAGGGTCCTCCTACGGAGGAGCCAACTCAAAAGCTCATTTTTTGTTAGACATCTGGAAATCCAGACAGAGGGAAGGTCTACCATCAGTATTTCTGCTGTGTGCAGAGGAAACCCTTGTTCTTTCACCTTGTTGTAGACTACCCACCAGCCTACTTTTGGACTGTAGTATATCTCAGCTGATGAAATGGTGATAGGAGAGGGGTCTTCAAACTTCAAGAATGTATATAAGGTCTCCTTTGGGGGAATGCTTGCTTTCCTTCTGCAAGATATTTATTATAAAGGTTGATGCATTCTTCATCATGATTATAGAGAAGAAACATCAAAATCACTCAGTACACATCCCAGAAAAAGGTGAAAACACAGAAGAAGAAAAATGTGCATTATTAAAGGCTATGTGCTATAGAGGCAAACTTCATGGAGTGCATGGGCTTTGTGTGTACTAGTCATGAAATTTCTCATGAAACCTTTATGGAAAACGCTCTTTCTAAAATAACAGTTATTTGAGGGAGGCTGTGTTGTGATATTGTCTAAAAGAACACAGATGAATTTGGATCATCACAAAGCGTGTTGTGGCAGTGTGTCTTTCTTTCATTTGTCCTCTAATAAATGTGTGTATGTGAAGAAGAGGTGAAGTGGAGTTGTTGAGATATCTTCTTTCATTTTCTTTTCTTTTCTCACTGGTGTGTTAACGCAAGTGCACACTTCTTCCTACCTTCAGGGTAGTGGTGAGAAGTCATAGTTATCACATGCTGGCTGTCGCCTAAAGGCAACCTCAGCACAGTTGGCCCATTCTCCTGACCAAGAGGGACCTTGCTACAATGGCCCAACTTACAGCTTGGTCTGGTTAATTAAGACTGAACTCTCTCGCTACTTGAGATTTTGTATACTCCTGTTATGTGTGTTTGCTGAGTTTTATGTCTTATTTTCTCTTCTTCAGACATTCTGTAGAGATTGTAGGAGATAAGTATTCTTCATTGAGAATATACAAAGATTCTCCACTGTTGCTACTACAGCTTTGTCAGAGAGGTGTAGGCTCAACTTTGCAAACTTTGAATTCTGTGTTTTTCTCATATGTTGCTTTATTGAAAGACATGTCCTTTTCAGAGTCTAGGACTGAAGAAGCTGGCTGTTTTGAGCCAGTGTAATATAATGATGAACACAAAGAGAGAAGGATGTGAGACAAGTTCTGCCTCATGGATGTCCAAACTGTTATGTATGACTCTCTGTTTGAAGAATGAATCGATGCAAAATACTCATCCTGTGTGATAGAGCAGTGAGGTTACTGTTATAAAATGTTCACAGAATGAGAAAAATAAATAGCTCAAGAAAGATTGGGATGGTTTAGGAAAATGTAAGAAGTGGAGAACACACATGATGCCATAATGTTTTAGAATTAAAAATTAAAAATTCAGGTACAGATCTGATATACATTATTGCTCAAGAGAGATCTAGGAGAGGCTAACATCAAAGTGAATCCTGAAATATAAGAGTTTTAGGATCTAGAAAGAGCAACGGGGGAGCAAAGAGAAGCCATTCATACGGACTAGGGAGAGGTTTTTTTGTTTACTTTTTTAGGTGTTCTGTTGAGTTGTCAGAGAAGCTCGTTCTCAAATTTTCCCTAAGAACAGCGAAGTCTTACAACAATCTGTATCTAAAGAAGAGTTTAACATTTTGTGCTTGAACATGTATCGGGAGTTAACTGCGGCTGTTTCAGCCTTAAGTCTACCATTCAGTTACTCCAGGGAGTGTTTCTGTGCTTGTATAATCCTCCATCTCATTCAGAGAGGAGCACAAGCTCTTGAAGTGTAATGGCAAATTTGCACTTTGCTGTGTATTCTGGCACATTCATTATGCAGCTGCTCTGAACCTTAAAACAGTTAATGGATTTATCACCATTTTATTAAAGGAAGACCAAAACAAAAGAGGAGGTTAATTTTATAAGTATCTCACCTCCACCTTTATTTCAAAGATCCATTACCTGTCCTCTGACTTTTCTGTGAGTATTCTCTCCCCAGTTAGCCATTATTTCTGCTGCTGCCTTTTGTCTGTAGAAGGACTGTAACAGCTCCATTAGCACTTCATTCCTAATGGGAAGACTAGCTGGGAAGTGCCGTTATAGCAGGATAAACTGCATAAAACTGAAGGATTGTATTTACGGAGCAAAGACAGTTGGGTCTGGATGCTGCTCTGATTCACATTGTTCCCTCCCCACTCCTTCAGTAGTTCCAGGGACTTCGGTATTTCTACTGCTGGTGAACGTTGTAAGAGCACTCAGACTTGGTCCGGGTGTCTTTGAAGAGCTGAGCTTCAAAACGTAGCTGCTGTGTGCAAAGTGAAACCTCTCAGGAGCATGTAGTTACATTACCACATCCCTGCCAATTTCTTCTTTTCTCCAGTAAAACAAAACTACCGAGGCCCAAGTTTGTCCTCAGTTTCAGTGTGGCTGTTGCAGTGATGCAGTCACCTTCGGGTGAACAGGGCTGCAGGCCCCACTGGCAAGGCAGTGCTCTTCTGTGGCTTCAGTAGTTCCAGTTGTTGCTTCAACCCCACTGGCAGTGGGCAAAGCCCCTATGCCTGTTCTGCATTCCCTGGGGTATAGAGCTGTTCACATTCACAACTCTTAGTCACGGGGAAAATGCCTTTGTATTTGCTTTGGATGAGACCCAAAGTAATCACCACAAGGAATCCACTTGAGTCCAGCTTGGGTGGAGAATGGAAATTTTTGCACTGGTACAAATGATAATAGGACAACATTACAGGAACAGTGGGAAAGACTGATTCAGATCCTGATGACTTCTAGTATGGCCTGGAAACGATAGGGCAGTGTGTGCTGAGAGATCTGCTCCTCTGGAGACAGTCTAGAGAAAAAGTAAGATATAGTGTTTCTTCACCTCCAATTTGGAACAAGACAGCTCTGTATGCTTATTTGTGTGCCTTCAGATTGCTTGGAGTAGGGAAAGAGGATTTTGTTTCTGAGTGGAAACCATAGAGACATTTAATTACACTACAAAAAATATATACAATAAACAAGTCTATTTTATTTTATTTTTATTTTTTTTCAGCCAGATATACTAGAGAGCCCTAGAGGAAAAATATATTTTAGTGCTTTACAGTTACAATTGCAATTTATGTTAGTCTAGTGTCTTTCATACGGGAAGTACCATATCATAAAACACTTTACAGTCTGTTTATCAATACAATAAACTGGGAATATTGCTCAATTTACTTTATTAGAACTTGCTGAGAGATACAAAAATAAAACCAGCTTGGATTGCTGGCACTTTTTTTTAACTTTTTTTTTTTTTTTTTTAGCAAGTGAAACATTGGAAAGAGTAAGCATAGCTAGATATAGTCTTAGTTATGAAAGAAAAAGTGTAAAAAGCCTCAGGTAATGAAAAAGGGTTGATCTGAGGACAAAATTCTTGACAAAGCTGCCCAACTGCAAGTGCATCAAGAAAATTTTGTGAAACTTATACCCTCATAAAGCCATTATAACACCACTTCTTCTGTTTGCTTGCCTTGTGGGATGCTATTTGAGATAAGCAAGGTCGGAATAAACTGGATTCAAGTTGCTTTTATGGCTTGCAGCACTTGCTGGAGTTTGGAACATTAAATATTTTTGTGTTACTGCAGAATCTTGTGGTAAAGCTTTAACAGGAATATACATATGGAAATTTATGATGCACAGAGAAAAATACTATTTTGATAGGCAGCAGTCTATCTATTTCTGTAGCTATTGGCCAAGCACTAATAACAAGTATCAGATTCAATCAGAAATACGTCATTGGCAGTAACCAGCTTGGCCAAAACTTAAGAAGATACAGACGTGGTAAATACAAACATGCATCAAGTATTTTACAAGGCTTTTGAATACTGTTCTGCAACAATATTACTGGTGGTCAGAATTAAAGCTGTTTGAGAGGCTTAAATGGGCACTTCCATGTGTTAACAGCTTTTGAGACTTTTTTAAGCTTAACCTGATTTTATAAGGCTCCGTTTTCAGAAGACTGAAATATTTCCTTAAGCTGCTTGCTGCTAATATTGCAATAAATGCTTTCAAACTTTTTCTTTATCCTAATGCAGTATGTAAATTTTCAGTCTGTCTGCTTTTAAGTTAATCATTGGTATACTTGTTTCGGATTTTTTTTAAATCACAAATTTAAAACTAGCCCAAATTTAATGCTTTCTGAATTTATTATAAATTACAAGACTTGGTCTTTTTTCTTGACTATTTGTCTGTCTCTACAAAGCTATTTTGCCTTGCTTTTCAAACAGTTGTTACCATTAAAAGCACTGGCATTTCAAAATTGTGATTGATATTTTATATATGTGTATGTACTAATGCCTTACTCTATCATTAAGTCAGCAAAGACGAGTGGTAACAATGATATTCATTGTCAAGATGAAATTTAGCAAGGCAGATACGTGTGCAATAAGAGGAGATTAGAAAAAATAAACTACTTCCATCCTGAAAATAATCCAGTATGGGTGATTCATTGCTGCTAATTTCAGTAAACAACAAGTGCATTCTACTTCAGAGACTCCTCACGAATGCAAGCATAAACCCACAGAGGAGAGACACAAAACCCGTCAAATGTTTGGAATGCAGGACTATTCATCATTCAATTTGAGATTCCCAGTTACAAGAATGTCAGTTCTGGAAATCAGGAACGTCCAGTTTTGAAGCATAGGGACATTGTTTTTCTAATTGCTTTGGACCCCTCTGTATAATTTAGCTGTTATATATTCAGTAAGAACAGACTTTTGCAGTATCTTCCAGACAAGATGACATCAGCGCAGTGCTGCAAGAACTAGAAGACCGTGTGAGCTCTATTTGTGTTTCTGTCAGCATTTAATTGAATTGTCTGTGAGGAATTGCTAGGCCTGGGGCAATTACTATCAAGAGCAGAACTATTAGTTTAAATCTTCCATACCCTTTTTCTTCTCTAGAAACCATTTTGGTAGGTCTTGTAACTTCACTGCTTCCCAGAGTTAATTGTGTATTTCTTCACGTGCAAGATGAGGTCCCAGGTTGTGGTGGAATAAGCGGAACTATCATTTTTACCACTCCCAGTATTTATCAGGGTGCTATTTAAATTCCAATGCTTCAGGTTTCCAATTTTCAGAGTTAAGTTGATAAAACATTCTCATTTGACAATACTTCATGGCAAATGGTGTATGGTGGCTGTTCATGTCAGAATTAAAGGTCACCAACATAATTTTTCAATGAATTGACTGCAGATGTGTAGACTCCTTCAGGAGAACCTGTAGTGTTCTACTTAGCCTCAGTTGGGGCGTGGCTGAGCTAAAAGGAAAGGAGACCTCTGCATTCACACTGCTTAGCTGTGAGGCTGGAGACAAGGAAACCTGTACTTATGTTATCCATGCAATGAGGAAAGGCCCTAAATTGCAATTAATTAAACCTGCTTATCTCTTCTTTTGCATAATCAAGGTGTGAAATACTGGCAGCGAGGCCCTTAGTAGTCCCTCAAGTTAAAAATAAATATACAAATAAATGGTCCCTGTGTAGTTGAACTCACAGGTGTGCACTGTTCATGATTTTGGTATTTGCTCTAACGAAAGAGATAAGATTATTTGGTCTAGTGAGAGAAGCAGCCTCTGATGATACATCTGAGGAGTATTTTCAGAAAATGGTGATGGAATAGAACAGCGTAACAGGAATAGGGGAGGCATAAATAACACTCAAAGAAAATGGTGACAGAAGAAGTTCAGCATCAATCAAACTTTAAATACTGATAAAAAGAAAAGTGTTTAACGTACCATCAAAGAAAACCAATTATGCTATTAGCAAAAACAGCATCAAAGAAGGAAATAAAAGACTAATCTGGAGATAGAAAGAAACCATCAGAGCAATTAGGAAAACCTAGAACAAAAGAAAAGAGATGAGAAGTGTCTCAGTCTTGTACAACTATGAGTGTGCATGTAGCATTTGGGAGCTACAATATTTTACTTTGAAATTTGCATTCAAATGAAATCTCTATCACAATAGAAAGCAAATGAAAGGCACATGTGGAGAAAAAAAGAAAAAAACACAAAGTAGACAAAGGAAAAGGACAATGTCAATGACAAATGAAGAGAAGTATTAGGAAGAGAGAGTAGGGTACTAATGAAGATAGAGCAGAATGGTGTGAATGTGGTTAGAGATGCTGTATAAGAGTATTGTGTGCTAGAAGCATCTGTCAGGTGGGAAAATAGATGGTAGTGAGCAGGAGAGCAGAGGGTACTGGATAAGCTGGCAAGGGAGGCCAAGGAAATGCAACCCACCAGACTATCAGGGGAAGAAACAAAACTCTTATAGACTATTGGAAATAGTTTGGTGTACAAAGTGTACAACTGCTTTTCCTGCATGTCTGACTGAGATAACTTCCTTTTTGGGATTTAAGTATGTATTTTAACATGAGGTTAAATGAACCAATGTCTGTAAAGCAAGAACTTTATTCATACTGATAAAAATTCTTTCTTTACTTTTTCTTTCTTCTTTCAGTGTTGTTTCATAAGACACAACCTTGCCTTGCAAGCTGAAAAGTAAGTGTGATTATAAAGGGAAACAAGTTGTAAATGTCAGACCTTGCTTTCCTTGAGAGCTAGCTACCTTGGCCATCGGAAGAACAGTTGGAGTGGAAGGACACTGGCCTGGGTCAGCCTTTGATTTGCAGGCACTAAAGGGATGCGTTGCAGTTCAGGTCTGACTCCGTCATTATCTCCTTTTTTTGCTTCTAACTCTAATCCAGAGGGACCCTAACTGGAGGAAAGTAAGTTCAGCCTTCCTGCCCTCCAGCTGCTAAACATCTCTTACCAGGCTAAGGGCATCCTTGTGGATAGATGTTCCCCTCCTAATGGGACCAAGACCGGCAGCTTACACAAACCACCTAACAGCTGTAACGTTTTTTTTCTTTCCTTTATCACTGATAATGTGCATCACAGTTTGAACTAGTAGCAGTCCCTCTTTCCCTCCTTGTGGATCGTGCAAAACCTTTACTTGTTTTTAAACTTGTGTAACTGCTTCTAGCAAAATAGCAATAGGTGCGATGGTGTCAGATTAAGTGGAGAGCTGAATCGGAGAGTGTAGAGCTAATCCTATAGCCTGTCCAGACTGACAGGCTGATGAAAGGCAGTTGAGGAGTGACTGTTTCAACCCATCCACTGATGCATTCCTCTATCCCCACCCATGCAGAGAACAGCCTGGCACTGAGCTCACTATGTGGGAGCCAGATCCTCCCATTTCAGAGACCATGAGAGAGTGTATTTTGTATTTTTCTGTCATGCAGCCGTAAGAACAAGGATATGAATAATCCGTCAGTTTTGGCAAGGAAGAGATATTTGTGTGTTGTCATGCCAAATGCATGAGAGGTCACTGGCAAAAGGTGTGCAGAAAGTGGAAGCTGTGCAGAGAGCAGCCTGTTCCTGCATATTGTCTGGAATCAGTCACAGTTCTCCACTCCTACAGGGAAAGACAGGATGGAAACCACAGAACAATGAAATCCCTGTAGGCTGAGGGGGGTCCACTGTCTGGCTCTAACCTCTTCAGGCTGGTTTCAGGGATGGTGCTTGAATTGGACTCACGTGACCTGAGGAGTCATCTGGTATAAAGCAGGGGAAAGGATTTAATCACAGGGAACAGATAATCTTTGTTCTAATGCCCTTAACGCTATCACTTTCTCTGCAGCTGCTTTACATGTAATAACAGCTTAGCACTCGCTGCAGATATGTGTATTTTTTAAAAGGCAGTATCTTCCTGCCACTACATAAGCATTAGTTTCATTCTTTTAAAGTCATACTTTTTCAATGACTATGGGGCATTACATATAATAATAGTCTTCTAGGAATGTATATTTCTACCTTTATTATTGAGATTAGTTCAATCAGCAAGTGCCCATGGGACAGAATTGCAAGTGATGTATGCAGAAAGTTGACAATAAGCTATATTTCTTCTGTTGATGATATACTGACCCTTAGGAACAAGACATAATACATAATATAATCGCATGTGTCTTTGGGGCATGTAGAGTACCTGAAGGAAAGAGCAAGAAATACCGACTTCTTCAGAGAACTGAAATCATTCAATGACTCATTCATGTGCAAGTTAATGGTGTCTTACACCTAGAGGAGGCTACTCACTTTGGCATAAAGATGACGGACAACAACACATCCTAGCATCATGGATGTTGGATTTGGTTCACCTCTGCAAGTGAAAAGCAAGTGACCGTGTTAGAACATTGGCTTTGCTTAAAGGGGATTTTGCAACTGAGGGACCAATCTTTTGCTGAAAAATTTGTATTGTGTAATAGTCAGCTGGGAATTAGGACTTGTGTTGATATTTTTATACCTGCATCCATGATACACCTTTGCATGGCTAAACAGAAGAGTTTCATCTCCTTGCCTATCAGTATGCTGTTATGAAAGCTGAATTTCTTTTGAGGAAAAGTCAGAAGCAAATTGTGCATGCCAGAACTAAAAAAAAATCAGGAAGTAGTGTTCTTCTCTGCTTGCAGAGAAGTAATGTTCAGAGTGCTTAGTCTTGGGCCCAGTTGTCTCATTGTGTTCTCTCTTGATGTGAGTTCTTCAGATTGAGTCTTAAGCTGTACCTGCTGCTTCCAGACTCCAAAATGCTCATCAGCTGGATTATGTGCAAGGATTTTTATTTCATTATTTATTTTAAATTCTTAATATTATAGCAGAAAGTGTTGTTCCTTTGTAGTTCAGAACTTGCAGCAATCTGCTGCTAGGACACGACCACTGAACAGCCAGTGCCTAAGTTTCCCTGCCATGCCAATTTCCACTTAGCAGGCAGCACAGAGCAAGCCCTGTGCAATAACAACACATTACAAGTTCTCCCAAGCCAGTGGGGAGAAAAGAGATCCCTAACTCTTCCAGAAGAAGCAGGAGGTTAATTTTATTTGAAATTCCTTCAGCAAAGAATTTGATCTCAGTGGATAAGTGAGCTGAACCACTAAAGCAGATGATGCTCTAAATCCCATGACGCAGGGTTTATAATATTATTTTTAAACAACAAAAAAAATGAAACAAATGGCTCTTCTCCTTTTGAATAACTCTTTTCCTTCAGTGAGGTATGAGGCCATGCTTTGGGAGCTGCCTGTAGACCACTGGCACACTGTCTGTCACAACTTGTAGGCATCTGCAATATTAAGATTAAAAAATAAGTTTAGGACTGACCCTTGAAATTAGCTTTTCATTTCTGACAGCTTTTCATCTCTGTCCCAGAAGCAGCTCAGTACAAACCAGCAAAGCACAGACATGCAAAAACACACGTGCATCTCCTGAATTCCTAGCCTAAGCAGATCAATAACAAAGGGATTTATCCTCTTAGCCTCTGGGTATGGACAATCAGTACACTTTTTCTACATATTTTTTTTCTTGAGATCATATCTTTAGGAAAAAAAATCTACTTTGTGAAGAGGTGTTCTACATTCTTTCTCATAACAGCTTCAGGCAAATGTATCTGTCACACAGAATGAAAGGCATTTGGGGGGTTTATTTTAAATGAAATATGAGGACAAGGTAGTGGCAAAGTGTCAAGTCCTCCGATATTCTTTATTTTCTTTAAAAGTCTGTGAGTTTGGAACAGGTGCCTTGAGTTTCAGGAGGTTAATAAAGTGAGAAAGAGGTCGGTTGGCCAGCCTTCACTGTTGTGGGAATTTTATTGCTCAATCCAATAATTAAATTGTCTACACAGAAACTGCCTCACAATAAAAATACATTTATGACAAGACAATCTTGTTCATCTTGATGGACCAGACTTCCAGCTCTTTTACAGACTATGTGTACATGCAGGTTCTGTGCAAGTATGAGTTACTGTTCATATTGTTTAAATGATGCTATTGTAGTATCTGTGTATGCAAGAATTATGGAATAACAAAGAAAAATACTTGATGTAGCAGTGAGGAGAGAAAGTTTAGATCTGTTTCAGGGTGGAATCAACATACTTTCAAAAAGGAAGCATGGACCTTAGGTAGTCAAATGTTCATTAAAATGGCTGTCCAGATAGCCAGATAACATTGTTTTACAAGTACATTGTATTGTATTTAAATATTAACAGTGGGACTCAAAGTTGTGGAATTTAAACTACTAATATTTGTGCATATTCCTTAATGTTGACAAAAATCATTTCCTCAAGAAGTTATTCAAATACTTCGGTCTTTATGAAACCACAATTTGACAGGAACTCAAATTTAGAAATGGCATTCCCCATAGGTACTTTCAGTCACACCCTCTCTTAAAATTAGGTTTTTCCTTTGAGAGAAAGATTTGAGGATGACCCCCCAGTCATCCTGGAATTTCAGCAATGCTCAATGAATGAAAGTCTAAAACTTTCCAGAGCAGTTGATCATTGAGTCATCCTGGCTGTACACGCTGATAAAAATCTCAGGCTGTTCTTTCATTTATTTGTCTCCCCATTTATCTGTCTGCCTTGGTAGATACAAACAACAGAATTTAAAAATATTATATAATACTGAAGTTTTCTTCAGAGGGACAAATCACCACTGGGCAAAGTGCAACCATGGAAAATTCCAGGCAGCAAAGGATGTTTTCTTTTCCTTCGGAAAGTACTGGTGTTTTAAAACAAGCACGATGAAGGCTGTACAGATACAAATTGCAGTGAGCAGTTATGCCGGCCTTCATTTCTGACACTCCTGAAGCCAGAACTGGACAGACCCATCTTCATACTCAAAAGAGTAAAATTATCACCGATTAATTAGTGAAGACAAGTTGCACCCGCCTTCACTTTGGTACTGAGGGAGGACTCCCTTGGCCCCTTCTCACAGGCTGAGGGGTGCAGGTGTGCCTCTGGGAAGCTGCTGTTTTCCAGAACCAAGGGAGCTGGCAGCAGTTGACATCCCAGGATTGTCAGCCAGCAGCAGGTGCAGCTGCAGGAACTTGTCCTGTGCAGGAAGGAATGAGAATGGGGTGAAGCTGCCAATGCCCCTGGCACATCCTAGCTGACGCTGTCATTTTATTGTCACCTATTAATTGAAAAGGCAGTACATCCTAGCTTCCTTTGTGCCCCAGTCTTAACTCGTGGATTCCTTGCAGCAATATAACCTCTGTTATTGCTCAGAATAACGGAACCTGGACCTCAGATTTTTTCCAGTGATGCCGTGCTGCCCACTGATCTGCTCCTGTGGTGGCTGTGCAGATTGTTCAAAAAAGCCCAACTTTATCCTCAGTCATGTAAATGAAGGGCAAGATCTCTTTTATTTTTTCCCGGAGCTTAGCAACTTCAATCTTCTTTGTAAGTGTCAAGGGTCTTGTTCTTTTACTAAGATACCAAAAAGGGAGTTGATCTTTCAGATGGAGAGGAAGGAAAATTCAGTAGCATATTTTACACAGAGTTGCATTTTGCCTTCTAAACTGTGTTACAAAAGAGAGAAAGAAATGGGAGGGAGTTCATTAGGAAGCAGCATATTGGGAGTGTAAAGGAAGAGCTAAGAGAAAATATTTGATTGTTTACCTAATGATGCATTGGATTACTTAATGAATAAGGAGAAAAAGCATTATAATAAACTACAAATGTTTGCGGTGTGCAAGCACGTAGGAATAAAAGAAATATAACCCAGTGCGATCAACATGTGTGGGCATACCAAATTTAAATGGACATAGGTTTACACCAAAAGTCAGGTTACAGTTTTCCGGTGGAAGGACACCTGAAACATCTGCAAAAGAACTGCTAAAATCTCCATGCTGCTTGCAAATTTTGAAAGTACTTTGAACAAAATACTGACAAGTCTCTTGTGGAAATCAACCCTGCTCTTCCCAAGAGTTTGACTTAACAGGTCTTTGCACATAGAGTATGGTATGATTGACCTTAATTAGTCTTTAACATAAGAAATATTTCTGTAGATAAGCTCTTGAGTCAAAGGTTCTGACCCTTGTTAATTCTTTGATTTTCTAGGTTGGGCCAGACACTAAAGGAAGGACCTCAGGTAGAAAATGATTCTGTTTTTATATTTGCTGCTGACCTACTCTGTGATTGCATGCAGTCTTTGCTTTTCTCCCATGTCTCCCTCCAAAATCCCAGGGCAGGAGCACAGGTTTTGGCAGTGAGGGAACCATAACCATATGCCACGCACTTGAGTGGGTGGGCAACCAAGTACTAGGGCAGAGAGTTTGTTCTGCAAGCTAAGCACAGAAACTGTGACTTCCCTATGTGTAAAAGAGCCAGCATCAGTAGGAGTGGCTGTGCTCCTATGTGCAGTGCTGTTAAAAACTGGGGAGTCCCCCCAGGCTCCTCTGTAATTGAGAGAGTCATCAGTCATTCAAGAATATTTCTGTGGTTTGTGAAGATTATTGCTATTTGCTGCTCACTGCAGGAGACAGGCTGAATACTGTTTTTGTTTGCCTCTTTCCTTATATTTTCTTCATTAACCTTAAGTTCTTCCTAGTAGATTATAAGAAAACAGTGAAGAGATTTGTTATGGTCATGAGAGGTTGGAACTTCTGGTCTGACAGTGGAGCTGCTATGTTCATTCTCAATATTTTTATAAATCAAAGAACTCAGCAGTAGCACTGAGCTGATTTATTGATTAACTATAGATTATTTTTACACTACTTTCTTTAGCGATATCAGTGCTCAAGAAGTACTTGAAATCTGCCAGAGTTTATTAAATACCAGGTTTGTTCTAACCTCTCAAATAATCACCTAGTCTCGAATTCACTTTGGAAAGAGACAGAGAACATACTAAGGATCAGTAGATTTCCCCACTTCTTCTGATTCCCACATTTTCCAACTATATATTCTGTAAGTCTCAGACTTTGGAACAGCAGAAACAATGAAATCTGAACCTAGCTTCCTAATATTTGGTGCTGGTAGATGTGGTTTAGCCTCCTCCTGGTGTGTTTTGTGTGCTTTAAAGACAAGTAGAAGCCAAATGCTTTTTTATGTTAAATTCAATCGTAATTGTTTTGACTAATTCATAGCATCTATAAGCCCTGTAGATTGTGGCAATGATTTGAGAATGTGCCACAAAATTCCAGACAGAAAGTCAACATACCTTCAAGTGACTTTATTCATTCCTTCTCCTTTACTCTTTTTCTCTTTATGCGCTCTAGCTGTATATTAAGTGTTATGAAATGAATTCACCATGTTCTTTGTATCCCAATAATAGGGGAAATTATCTTTGTCCTTTTTCTAAAAGGTCTCGTTAAAGGATTCACGGCTCCTTTGATTAAATTAAACAGCAGGGTAACTTGAGTCACTCAGCTGTTACTTCACCTGTGGGCATAATTACCATTAGTAATAAAAAAAATACTCTGGAAAGTTCCTAGTGCCTGGATTTGTTCTGCAAACCATATGTGTTTATTAATTCCCTAATAAGAATTCAAGAAAGCAGTGAATAATAAAAGAAAATATTCACTAATGCTCCCTGTCCCTGCTATGTTTCTCTTTCTATTACAGCTCTGTCAAGTGCTCAGCTGCAGTCCTGTTCCTTATGGTTGAGTACACATGCTTTTTAGGCTGGAGAACGGCATGTGAAATTTAGACGCTGACTGCAAATTCCAAGGACTTTTTGTTATCTTGCCTTTTCCTCATGCTATGCTTTTACTCTGTTTCCACAAACAGTCACACTTCCCTTCCCTCAAGATGCTCCTATTTCCTTCCTTCGGTCACAATCCAACAAGTGTTGGCTTGATCTGCACAGCCCCGAACTGATCCTCTGTGCTGTCAACAGAAAGAAGCCCTGGCAGGCAGAGTTGTTAAAACTCGCAAACATGACTCTTGCTCTGCACACAGGCCGCCGTTTGGGTCTCCGGTTCATTTAATCGATCCACTACTCCACATCGTGCTGAGAAAGGCCAAAGGAGATAGTTCTCTGTGGCAAGGAGGTCTGTAGGGTTCACTCCTCTGTGTCCTGTTCTGACACGTCAGTTTCCATGGCTTCTTGTCACGTTTTAAAGACTGGTCTTTTGGGTGTAGGTTTTCAGGCCTTCTGAAATCAGCTGCTCCTCGCTGTTCTGAGGGGGCTTCTCCTCCAGGTGCAGTTTGGAAAGACAAGTGTGCCCTCTGACTGGACCAAAGTAAGATTAGGAACATACAGGAGATGAGAGAGATGTGATGAGCTTATAAAGAAGAAGAAGGAGGTCTATATAACAGGTCTGGTTTGTTCTAGTTCAAAAAAATAGGCTTAATCAGTTATTTTAGACTGACCTGGATGAGGCTAGTACACAACTGTGAATTTGCAAAGCTTACTTCAATTTCAAACAAGTTGTACATTAATTCCCTTTGCAAGAAGGAAAAAGAAAAGAGAAAGAAATTCTCTGTCTTCAGGGAGTTTGCTTTGTGCATTTTCTCCCCAAAATTTTCACTGATATCTCTGTAGGGATACTTAATTCTTAAGGGGCAAAAACAATGTAAAGCAAATACAGGTATGCAGCGCATAAAGTTTGTAAGATACTTAAAATTACCAATTCTGTATTGAGCATACACACCACAGATATAATACGTGAAGTATGTCCCAGGTACATGTCCCTTTTACATTGCAAATAAATGTCTCAATAGACTTCTTAACTGTCTCCTCTCAGAGGCTGATGGTGTGATGAACACCAAGGCACTCCCCTGTCTGCTCTTTAGCATTAAGGCCCTGAGCCTTGTTTAAAGTACATCATGAAAAAGGACCCAACCAGTTTTGAAGGTGAAGTGTTCTTCAGGGCTATCAGTCTAGCAGTTCATACAAGCGCTGAAAAAACACCCACCCACCCACCTGAAGTCATCTCATGATAGATGCAGAAAAGGGCTGCCCCATCAGCTCAGGTCTGTCAACGGCCCCAGATAATCATTCATTGAGTCATACAGTGATTCTGGATACTAATAAATATGCCAAAGCAGGTTTATCCAGGTTCGTATTAGTCAAAAGTGTTTTAAATGGTGTATTCCTACTCATTGCCAATTAATACCTCACCAGCTCAATGCAGTGCTGCTCAAACACGGCCACTTAAATCAGATGGACTGCATGACAGACGCTGCTTGTTAACATAGATTTTATTCGTGTTCAGTGTACCGCTACGAATTGCAGTTCTTGAGAACACCTATAAACATCAACATGTTTTTTGACTTTTGAAAGTGAAAAAAACGATTCACAAAGGTTTTATTTGTTTCAGTAATTTCAGTATAATTGCAGCAAGGCTGTCAAAGTTATCTCCATTGCAGAGCCTTCTTTATTCAACAACCCAGGAAAAAAAAAAAGTAATGAAAAGATAAGATTTTTGAGCAGGTTACCAAACAATTCGCTGAAGTATTAACTTACGCCACCAGCACCTGTCAAGCTGTGCAGTGCATATGAATGATCAGTGTGTGTCAAGGTGGGGCATCCCAGCTCGTGAGATAACCGCTGCTATGCTGCACCCAGCACAGGGCTCTGCAGCTGCTGTGGGCATAATGCTGGTCTGGGGCTGAGCTGCTTCCCTGGGGCTCTTTCCCAGGCAATCACACTGTAGCGTAAAGGAAAAGAAACGTCACCAGCCATTTGTCAGGGTCTTTTTATGTTATCTGATTACAGACAGGTTTGTCTGCAATTTTGAGAGCAGAGTAAGTGTTATTAGTGTCTGGCTCAAAGGAATGTTTTGCTATTGCAAGTTTAGCACTTGATTGACATACCTGGAAAGTGGTACCTTCTTTTTCCTCTTGCAGCTTCTTCATGTGTCCTTATCCAGGTGTAGAAACCATGCTGGGAGCAGAAAATTGCTTCAGTCTTTGGGCCAATTAAGGAGCACCAGTAGCAGCTCATGGTTAAGTAGTGTGTGGTCAAATTTTCCCCAGGGAAACATTTTTTTTTTCTGTCAAGCAGAAAGGATCAGAATAGGCTGCAGAGGATGAAACACATCCAGCAGTCCTATCTAACTTCACAATGTGAAGAGAGGGGTTTTATTTTTGGAAGGAAGCTTGAGAGGCTTGTAATGCTGTGGGAAGAAAAGCACTAAGTTCAGCAGAGAAGAAGTAGCCAACAGGCAGTTGGAAAGGGGGATTTGTGAATATCTGTGCTGAACCTGGGCTATGGGGAGAAAATGGCTGCTCAAAGCTTCCCCTTCAGAGAGATGCCTGCTTATTGACTTCTGTTCCTGGTCACAGGAACAGAACTCATATAGCTCACAGAACAGAACTCACAGGAGCTATGTGTTTGTGTGGGGGAAAAAAAAACAAAACACCTGGAAATGAAATAAATCTGTTTATTTGGAAAAGGAACAGCGGGCATTTGACTAGGCAAGCCTGAATTGTTGGCAAATCTGCTGAGCAGAAAGCAGAATCCTGCACTGAAGTTGTTTTGCCCTTTGCCTGCCCTTTAATCCTGAGCTGCCATATTTCCTGTTAAACTTTCTTCAATCTGCTAATTCTATTTCTGCACTGCCACTTCTAGTTCATGCAACCCTCCCGCATTTCTGAAAATCCCTGCTATTACATGAACTGTCCTGGTGGTTAAACATTGTGGTTTCTTCATTTTATCAAGTCAGTAAAGTGGGAAAAAACCTCCAAGATCTTCTAGTCCAACCGTCAGCCAATCACCACCATATGCCCACTAAACCATGGCACTCAATGCAACATCTACCCTTATTTTGAAAACCTCCAGGGATGGTAACTCCACTACTTTCCTGAGCAGCCTGTGCCACTGCCTCACCGCTCTTTCTGAGAAGAATATTTTCCTAATATTTCTGTAACAATAACTGTTGCATTGCTTTTACAGTGAAACTTCTGTGCAAGACGATGTACTATGTTCACTCACACTCGACATTTGAAGTCACACTAGTACAATAGATTGTTTTGAATTAAAAGTCATGGGGTAGTTGGTGTTACAGGGAAAAAGAAAGCATCACAGGGTTCTCTTAGTCCAGCAGCTGGGGAAAATTTAGGAAAACTCCTCCAAAAGGCCTCCACACAGTTACATAGTCTGTTTGAAATGGATGGAATAACAAGCAGAAAGCAACACAGACTTAGAATGTGTGTCCTTCTCAGGCTGAGATGTGACTGTGTGGAAGTGCTGTTTCTTACTGTTTCTATTAATGTATCATCCAGCAGGCATCAGGTCTCTATCATGTTACAGGCTGTCTCAGTGTGTAGTCCCTGAAGAAATTTGCACTGCTAGCAAATAAATGTGGGTTTCTAACACCACAGCAAAGCTGGAGGGAAAGAGGTTCTTTGTGAATAAATGAATAAATAATATATATATATATATATATTTACAAGTTCTTGAAAAAAAAGGTCCTTTTCTTAAAGTAAACAATAGAATGGAAAAGGATGACCAACTCTCAGTGTAACTGCACTTTAGCTGCTTAAAAATATTGTCTGGTGTAGATTCGTAGCTCATCTGCAAACATATAAAATAGAATTGCTGACTGTGTTTGAAAAATGTAAGCTAGTGGTTTAAAATCATAAAATTAGTGTTAAACACTGAGCTGCTTCTGGCTTTGGTATGATAAAAGAGCAAAACTTTTGAGGCTTCTTTCTCTTTAGACATTCTCTAAGCTGGAGAAATATCCAACAGATGATTCCCCTGAAGCTACCATGTTTAATTTTAACATAATCTTTAATAATCTCTGGATCTGGGACAGTGTGCCTGAAATTAAGAGCCACTTTTTATTGCTGTGTATCACTTCAGAAAAAGCATTATTCACATTCAACATAGAAGTGCAAACCTGAACTCAAAGACCCACGTCCTGTTCTCTGCTGTGTCTTATCTCTCTGTAAAATAGGCCAGAAGCCTTTGCCATGATTGTACCACATCAGCTCACCAACAAAACATTTCAGCATACGACAGTCAGAATATTGTGCGTGCATCCAAGAATTTCTAGGTGCATCTATAATGGTATTGAGGTATTATACTTGAAGTAGTCATTACCTCAAAACCTTTTTTCTTGTTGCTTTCTTGCTAAAGAAATGGACATAAATAGAGAAACATATAGAGCTTAAATTATTCTTTTCTTCCTTACTGATGCATTAATTCCTGACAATAAAAGCATGTATTAAGTGAGTGCTAAGAAAGAAGGTACTATATGAAAGCCCATAATATTCAGGAGAAAAGATGATGGCAGTATTTCTTCCAGGGCTATGGATGCTTCAGTGACATCATTCCAGAGACAGCCCTTGGAGGCATTTGTGCTTCAGGAAGTTGCAGGGACAAAGGGATAAATGAACCTTTGCCATGGGTTGTGGCAGGGTGGAAGATGCATGAAGAGAGATCCTGCCGAGTAGCTGACATAGTGTGTGGTTTACCTGGAGTAATTTATGCCTGTATTCTCAAGCATGAATTGCTTCCCAGCTCTACTTTTCTCTTAAGCTGACAGTCATTTGTTGCCTACTTTATTCCTCCACTTGTTTAGCTGTGAGCTCAGCTTACAGAGAGCACTGGTACTGAATCCATGAGGTTTCCTCTCCATTTCACATGCTGCCTACGGGAGGAAATGGAGACAAACAGTCTGGGAAGCATAAGTGGTCAGAGCAGAAGTGTGAATTCCTTCTCATCCCTCAATGGGAACATGGTCCAGTAGTTTTCCTTTGAAAAGATGGACTAAATATATTAGGCTCTGTACCCAAACACTGGTAGTATTTCAAAAGCTTTTTTCCTATTTCCAAAATGCATTTAAAAGTTAATCCATGTTCTGCTGCTACCTGTGCCTCCTGCCAAGTTTGTTGCTTCACAATTCACTTTCAGCACTGGACCAAACTGTTCTTAACATCAGTAGCATGTAAAACAATACAGCTTTTAGCCATCTGCTGAACAAGTAGTGCATTAACGTCGACCTTTCAGTTCACTAACTTGCATCTCACCTCACACTGTTCACAGCACCAGAGTACTTAGTGTTACTGAGGCCAATTTATGCACCACTGGGTGTATGCTCCAGAGTTAAAGGAAGTCCGTCCAGAAGAATACAAGCAGTTATAAAAAGCAGCTGCAGGAGAAATGGGGTCTTGGGTTTGTGTGTGTGGTTTTGTTTTTTGCTTTTTCAAATCTGTGCTTCAAGAATGATGTCCTCTGTAGATTACTTGATATCTTTAATGCTTGCTCAGCTCACACTTCCACCTTCCCCTCAACAAAGACTCCAGTAAAATCTTCCTTCATTACCCACCTCCTTTCGTCATGGCATAGTAGGGGATGAGTACCTTTGAAAGCCTTGTTCCTCTGTGCACATTAGAAATCAAGTCTCAGAGACTGGGGAGATGAAGAAAAAAGGAGGAAAAGGGGCAGATGCACACAGGCATGTGAGCGCAGATACATGTTTTCACACCCCCTTCTTGCAATCTCATGAGTGTCACTTCCCCGGTGTATGTAGCTAGAATGAGTTACACCGAGCTACAAACCCTTCTGTCTCTGTTTGCCAATAGTCTTTATTTGGAAAGGTCAGCAACATTTGCAGGGCAGTGTACCAAGTCATATTTTACTTTTCCTGATTAGAAATAAGGCACATCAAGAGGTCATCAAACTTCCAGGAGTTTGGTCCGTAGCGTCCCAGATAGGGGCATCAGGAAGTGCCTCTAACTACCTAATGTTTGACTTAGTGTAGGTGAAGGACTGGCAAACACCATTTCTTCCAGATGCTTACTAAAGATGCTGTGGTTCCCAGACCTGGACTGCCCATGTGTGCACCATTTCAGCTGTTGTTGACCACTAAATGAAAGAAAAAATTATTTTCTTTGCTGCAGCACCAGAGATTCTTATACTCAACAGAGGAAGTAACTAAATCATTTCAGTATGAGAAGCAAACAGAAATAACTATTACTATTATTACTTTTATTTAATTTCAAACATATTGCAATGTCAATTGAAAAACAAAAACAACAACAAAAAAACAGCACTGGGAATTAATTGCACAAGATCTTGTCCAATATAAACATCCCTAAAGGAAAAAAAAAATGGTTTTTTGTTTGTTTTCTTTTTCTTTCTAGTATTTTCCTGTTACAACTAACTTAAGTATTGTAGCAGCAGTAGTGTAGGAGAGAAAGAAGAGGAAAAGAGAACATTATATTAAATGCACGTGTAGCCTTGAGTCATTTGTTTAAAAATCTGGGACATATTGGTTGGTGGGGAGTAGCAAAAGAAGATGAATTATCCTAAAATACATTAAAAATCGCAGAGTCAACTTCCAGCTTGGCAAGATTCTGTCGTTGTAGAAAAAACCTTAAGGATCAGAGTAATTCTTTGCTACTGCCTTTTAGTTCAGTGTAGAAAGCTTTCATGTCAGATATCTCCATTATCTTCGTATGCAATTTTCTAATTTTTCTATCTCCTACAAAACCACAGTTTGAGTGATTTCAGCCTGTGCAGCAGATGAATATGTTGTCCTTCTGTGCTTTTATTAAGATTATAGAAGTAAGTTGTGCCAGTAGGGTCTACTGGACAGAATTAAATTTAATCCTTTATGTCTTTATTTGATATTAGCTGGATTCCATTTTTATGCATTACTTCTCCTCCTTGATTTTAATAGTGCCATCTCATAGAGATTTGCAGGACAAGCAGCAGAGCTGGCTGCTGCTGGAACATCAAGTACTTCTCATTTGGAGAAGAATGTGAAGTATGTCCAGGCTTTATTGTTCTTTTGTTGCTGTTGTTCTTCTTTTTTTTTTTTTTTTTTCCCCTAGTGCTTGATTTCTCTGATTACTTTGTTTCCCCAATGCTTTAGTATAATATTGATACTCTTAGCTAAACATTTATCTGTAGGATTTGATGAGAAGTCATCCATACAAAGAGATTTGTGCCATGTTGGAACAGACTCCTGTATGAGGCTCTGCATTGCTGGGAAATCCTGAGTTTGCTGCTCCAGGGACACGCCACAGGAGTTGTGATTTCATGTAGCTGCAGAGGTATCAGCGTCAGCACCCTGCATTGAGTAAATAAAACTTTGTGGGTGGCATTCTGGCCCAGCTTTGCTCACATCAGTGTTCCAGCAGTTTTGATGGAAGCAGAGCTTAGTGCAGCAGCGGAAAATGCTTTTGAAAAACTCTGTTTAGCCAAAAGAGGTCTGGGAGGGAAATTCTTGATATGAGTGTATACATTTTTGTGAGATACAGTACCAAACAATTAGCAGGGCTTCAGCCATACTGAACAAATGGATTACCATGCTTATGATTTATCTAATTCCTCAATCACTTTATTAGTAAATCCTCACATATTTTGTCTGACTTTTGTCATGTTTTCCCACTTGGCAGTGATGGCTTTTCCCTCCAGCAGAGGATGGCTGTGAGACTGATTACTTCAGTGTGAGTGAGGTTATGTTTACTCTAGAAAGCTCACTGCTGCACATTTTATCAGCGTGCAACAGTTGACTCTGCCATGCGTTCAGGAAACACAAATTTTGCTGCTTGAGCTGATGTGCTCTCTTACTTTGTGCCATCTCCTGGCTGGTTGGTAAAGTGGTCATAGAGCAGAAGTGTTCCCCAGCGTGCTCCCTGGCATTCCTGCAGGGCATGCTTTTCTGTGGTTTTATTGAGACCAGAGGAGACCTGAGGACATCATGAGTCAGCGGGAAAATAGTCCCATATTTGTTTCCTTTGCTACTTAATATCCCTGGTGCCTGCTTTGTAAACCTAAATGTGAGGCTGAACAACATGCATCCCAAGGTCCTGAAGGAACTGGCTGATGAAGTTGCCAAGTTGCTCTCCAAAATATTTGAAAAATTGTGACTGTCAGGCAAAGTCCTTTGTGTCTGGAAAAAGGGCAACATCACTCCCCATTTTTAAGAAAGGGAAAAAGGAAGACCTGGGGAACTACAGGCTGGTAAGCTTCACCACTGTGCCTGGGAGAATTATGAATTATGGAGCAGATCCCCTGGCGCTACTTGAGGCCATTCCCTCTTGTCCTATCACTAGTTACATGGGAGAAGAGGCCAACCACACACACCTCACCACAAGCTCCTTTCAGGTAGTTGTAGAGAGTGATGAGGTCCCCCCTGAGCCTCATCCAGACAGAACAAGCCCAGCTCCCTCAGCCACTCCCCATAAGACTCATGCTACAGACCCCTTACCAGCTTCATTGTCCTTCTCTGGGCACGATCCAGGGCCTGATGCTGGCCACCTTTCCCTCACTCACAGTCCTTAGTGTTTGTACTACTTGCAGCTGATGTCCTTGCTCCTTTGGTTAGCCTTGGTGGAGAGCTGGAGCAATCTCTTTTCCCTATATGCAGAGCAGACCTTACATTTGTTCAAGAGCATTGAGTTGGAGCGGTGCTCTCATTTTCTGTGGACAAGTGGCCACCAGAGGCATTTCCAAAAGATCAGAGGAATGTGTGTGGGTGTCTGCAGTCTGAGTTACTGGACTTGTGGAGTTAAAAATACTGTTTAGTTTTATCACCATCGGTCATGAATATTGTACATGACTTTCTAGAGGGCTCCTGGCACAGATTGCAGTGTCTAAGCAGTGTTGGGTTTGATAACCATATGCTTCCTGAGACCCTGTGCTGTTCAAGGAAGGAGATGTAATCAGGTTGAGAAGAGAAATTTTCTTATTCTCTCAGATTTGTCTGTTGGGGCCCGTACACCAGTTGTTAAAACTCTGAGGTGTGAATCTGGGCTATGAAAGCAGTTGTCTTTATACTAAATGAGGCCAAGAGGAATGAGCAACTGGAAGTAGAATGTAACAGTACATTCCGAAAATGTGTGAGACACATTCAGCATAGCTATTTTTTAGTTTTTTAATGAGGAGACACAATGTGCCACAGTGCCGTACAGTTATTCTTTTGGAAAATATAGTTAGACGAGATTGATTTATCATGATTCCTTGTACTTCTTGGGAGGCCTGATGTGGCGATGTGTAAAACCCACAAAAATGTGGTTTCACCTGCCCCCACAGAGCTAACTGCAGGTATGTGAAATAGGTGGTGTTCGCAATGTGACAGCTGATCTTTATTTTTCATGGCTTTTATAAACACTAAAAACAGGGCTCCACTGGTTTATCAGTGCTAAATATAAATAAATTCTTGATTTTGATATATCTTGAAATCTTACTTGCGTCAGCCATTTTTTCATGAGAAAAACAAATGTGTATTCCAGGTATAGTTCACAAAAAGATCAGAATTTATGGCCTGATATGTCTATTGTTATCTTGTACAGGGAGATACTTCCAGCTGCAGTAAAAATCTGATTAACACTCTAGTCAGCTCTTACTTTGAATCACTGAAGTTGAAATGAAAATCTAACCTAAGATGCTGTGAAATACAACTTTTCAAAATGTCCAATTTAGGATTTGTATTAAGTCCCTGAAGAAAATGACCCTTTCCATTTCATTCAGTAGGCTCTGGATAAGGTCTACATAATACGTGACTCTTAGGGTATCTTTTCCTGTAATGAAGGAGCAGTAATAATAAATTCAGTTTAAATATGTATTCACATGTTAGAGGAGGTTAAAATAAATGTGTCTATTGTTTTCAAGAGCGTTTAGACTTGAATGTGTGTTGTGGCCTTTAGTTTGAATAACAGCCATGAAGACATTTTCTATGGAGGATTCTATTTTGTAAATGAACTTTAATAATACAATTTTAGATTTAGAAAATGTTTACTTTACAAGTGTGAATGTTCAAACTTAGGCCAAATGATGTCTTAAATTGTCATTGACTTATGAAATGCCATGTTAAACAATCAAATGCTGCCTTAATAACTCTGTAATTGCATAGCCAATCACAATCAATGTACTAATCACTGTAAGAAATTCTAACAATTCCTCTTCAAAATGTTGTCCTGGTTATTAACATAATCAATATCACATGTAGCTGAAACAACTAATAATAATGTAAGGGCTTTTCACACTTGTGGAGCACTGTATAACTTCAGATTCAGTACAAACATTCGCCACTTGAGCTGAAGCCTCAGTGATTCTGATAAATTTATTTATTGTTTATTTTAAAATTAGCTTATTTTCTACAAACTTAACTGTCTCCTTGCCTGCCCTACACAGAAAAAAAAATGAGGGGTATGGAGGAAAATTAATCCATGTCTGTTGTTTTACGCTCCTCTTGTTTTCCAGCACAGTTTCTAATTCATTATTCTTGCTTTTCTGGATTGAAACATCTGAATTTTTTTTTGGCATGTTATCAACTCTTGGACTTGTCCACAGCAGCATAACAAGTGTGGCAGATACATTTTAATTAAACTCATGAAACAAGATCCTCATTCTCTGTGTGGCAGTGGCTGCTAACATCCCACTCCAGCTCTAAGCCCTGCTGATGGAGCTCTACAAAGACAGATGATGTGCTGTGTCCTGTGGAAGCTTCCAAAATTGTCTGGGCAGCTCAGACTGAAGTCAGTGGCAGCATTTTCATCTTGGATCTAGCCTTAAGTGTGTCAGCACCCAGATATTATTTCCCCCAGCATTTGAGAATCAACAAGGAAGATGTTTGTATACAGACTTTAAAAGGAAATGTTTTCCCGATGTTGGACTCATATATTGATGTCATCGTTTTCTTCAGTAAGATGGTATCTGGTATTACTATGTGAACAGAAGCATAAAATCCTTTCATGGGATTAAATAGCACATATCTGTAGGTAGCATTATGTTTATTAGATTTTTCTCAGTTAATACATCTTCCTCTCTCTTTCCTGTTGGTTACTGTGGAGTGGAAAATGTGCTGATTCAACACCCATTCACGTAATGGTTGTTACATTCCCTGATACTATAATTGGCCAAATAATTAAGTTATGCTTGCTACAGTATTACAACAGGCCAAAATTGCCTCAGAATTTAGCATTACGAAGGCAAGAAAGTGACTGTGAAATTAGGTTCCTTTCAGTGATGTATATTCACCTTCTGCATACCAAGGCCTCTGAAATCTGTACTGGAAGGACTGAGGACTGTAAGGCAAATGAAGGACTACAGAGTACATTTGCTTCAGGACTGCTAAATGCCTGGGGGAAGTGAGAGCATTTCCTCGCCATCACAGCTCATCGCAGAGACTTCCTTTTGGTAGGGAGTTATGAATCGCCAGCTGTCAGCACCTGGTTGGAGCTCAACCCAAATAATAGATGGTCTTTGTGATATTAAGATCAGTTGTGAAGTCTGTGCATCTGATCATTTTGTTACACGTGATCAGGGATAGAAAAGGATCAGCAGCCAAAAGACATGAGGATTTAGAAGACCTGGAGTCTTTCTACTACTACTTTTTCCCTGCAGCTCATCTCAAATAAATACAGTGATGCCAAGAGATGCGTGAATTCCCAGCATTTGATTTCTGTTTCAAATGTTAGGATGCCACTATCCATAACATCTCTAAAACTTGTAAGATTTCCTGTAGTTCTTCTTAGGAATTTTCATGCTAATGGCTGAAATTCTATTTCACCATTATCAACCTTGTAATAGAGTTCTGGCTGAAGTTTAATTCTACACAAAATAAACTTCATAGGAGGCTTTCATGTTTCTTAATTAGCTCCTTTACCTGTATTCAGTCAGCATCCTGATTTTTCTCAGGAGCACCGCTAGATACCTTGTGAAGGTATCAAGAAAGAAAATTATGGTCTGGTGTACTTACCTAGTACTATATATACTTACCTAGTATTTGTGGAATAACACAGAATTTGTGAGTTTCTCCAAGTCAACTTTGTTACTTGTTTTCCAACAGCTTCAGCAATCACTGAGCTTGGAGAACCTTAGGAAAACCCCTAGTCATCAGTTCCAGACCTTGGATCAGACCCATGAGAATGCAGTGCCATGGAAAATGAATCACCTCCGTTTCTCCAGCAAGGTGGGTGAGGCACATTTTTTTCAGTATAGGCAGCAAATGTTTTGCTTATCTACACTGCTGACTGGGTGGAAAAAAAATCCTGGTCTGTGACATTCAACTCTTGTGACTGTATTTGCCACATTCTTTAGGTTAGACATGGTAACTATTAATTCACATATTGCAGTGTCCCCTGAAAATAATTCAAGCTTTGTTGTATGGGGTGTAACAGGTGTAGTAAGTGTCACTACGAGCTGCTCAATTGAAGATGATGACTGTGATTAAGTGAAGAAGAGATGAAGTAACTCAACAAAGATAGGAACATCGGCCATAGATACCAGATCTCCCAGCTGCCAGCACTACTAAACAGATATGCAATAAACATCAATCATGGAGGCAGGGGTAATGGATGGGGGATATTAAATCGCTATAAGAAAGACATTTTCATGCTGAATTTGCATAGGGTTGAGGAGAAATAACTGACAACAAAACAGGGCATCACATCCCACGTGTCAGAGACTTTAAAGCTAGAAGGTTAGTTGGATATCTGCATCTCTCCCACAAAGGGAAATTAATACTGTTGTAAGTTGTTTGTACCTCATGTTCAGTTTTAGGCTTTCACTCAGCCACCTCAATATCAAGTTTTCTGTTTGTATCAAAAATGAATCTCTGTTCCTCATTGAAAAAGCCATTCAAATTTCACCATCTGTGCATGGGCTTTTCTTTTCAGGAATATGGCTCTTGTCTGTGGGTGGAGAGCTTCTATGGTTACATTGAAATGCCAGCCAGCTTTGCAAGCACTGGCTAAGTTGCAAATTGGTACATGGTTCACCCTGTGTCTTGGAGAAAAACCCTCACTGTACCGCCAGTGGTGTCCTTCTGCCCAAAGACAATGGATAAGGCTCATCCATTTTCCGCAGTCACTCTGTCTGAGGAGCAGTGGTATTTGGAGCATTCTGCCTTTGTTGCCAGCAGTCAGGCTGAGTTGCAGGAGCTGTGTGGACAAGCAGGTAGTAAGAAAATGGAAGTCAGATTTAGAGGGAGATACCTACAAGCATTAAAGTGTGAGACATCAAAATGAAGTAGTAGAAGGGCGTGGAATGTTAAAAGTGAGGAGTCAGACATACTGAGCATCATGTAGGACTTGTGTCCGTCATGTTCTGAATCGTCAGGCTCTGGGGGTGAAACCCTGAGCTCAGGAGAGATGGAGACCTCTTTGCCTAATAGTAAAAAATACCCAGCCCTGTACACTGGTACAGCAACCAGCCCCAAATGCCTACAGCTGTCTGCAAAACCATAACTGAAAAATTATGACATTATTCTAAAACCATCACTAGGCTTGCAGAGGCTCAGTGGCCAGGCTGTGCCTAGCAGTGGTGCAGGCAATAATGAGCAATAATGACACAGGGCACTGTGCAGAGTGCTCTGAGAACATCCACCCTGGCTCTCTCTGCTTGGCAAAGTCTGTATCCAAAGCAGTGTGTCCATCACCATCCATCAGAATCCCTCTTACTTTCTGCCTTTGCATGAAAAGGCCTGAAAAGTTTATCTTAGAAACTCAACTTATTTATTACCCCTCAGGATTTTTAAAAAAATTATTATTCAGT
Source organism: Lagopus muta (assembly GCF_023343835.1). Lineage (NCBI taxonomy): Eukaryota > Metazoa > Chordata > Aves > Galliformes > Phasianidae > Lagopus > Lagopus muta. The sequence continues at coordinate 86,089,897 of NC_064433.1, forward strand.
TAAATACAGGCAAAAAGTAATCTTTCTACAGCAATGAAGTCATTCCAGTTGCCTGAAAATACTGAGAAGGAGAAAAAGAACTGAAAGTATTTTCTTAAATTGCATTTGTGGCAATGGATCCTTGTGCATACTATCATGGGTAACATAATGCAAATTGCCAAGACTGACAAAGCTGCTGTAGAGCCAGAAGCTTTTTGCTTTCAATCCTCAAGTGAAATGGAGATTGATCTGAGCTCCCAGCTTAGCAGTTAAACAGATTTTGCCTGTCTTTGTTTCTTATCAAATCAAAATAAAAGTGAAACGTTCCTTTACAAGAATGTAGAAATGTAAATATATAGAAAATTGAAATATAATAAAATTAATTACCCTAAATGGATACATCGTGACAAGTAAATACATAAAGAAACAAAATCATTAATTGTTTGAGCTTCTTGTTATAATGAAACTGTTTGCCAGGATTAACAGCTCTTTCTGAGACACTGAACTCTGACACAATGTTTACATTTCCATATATTTTTAATGATCACACAGTTTAACATTTGAATAAAACAGCACCATATGCTTTAGCTGCATTAAACACTGCAAGCACTGAGCACTAAATATGGAATAAATTATCATATAAAGTTATTTAATACTGGCAAGTCCCACTAATATTCCACATCACTTTAATTTTAATAAGCCAGGACTTTGCTAAAATGAAATGTCTCTTTTTATTAAGTACAGAGTAAAAATATTTAATAGAAATGCTGGAATGAAGCACAGACTGGACACAAATGTTTTCATTTTGTTTAAGAAAAGAGAAAGAGAAGGAACATTTATATTTTCTGAAACAAATAGAATCATTTTCATGGCTTGTTCTTTCTAGGGTGTTTTTTTTTCAAATGCAAGTGGAAAATTATTTTATTTAGATCTGCTTTCAGAGCAAAAAACAGAACTATGTAGTAATATATGCATCAGAGACTGGCTGCACTTTGACAGCTGGGATGGGCTCTGTAGTTTCACTGAAGTGCCAAGACTAAACCACTGGAAATGGACAGAAAAGGCAGTTTCTGTAACAGCAGCTCATATACGGGATGTATTTTCCTAGTATAATAATTTAACAGTATATAGTCCCTTTAGCTTTAGAGCTACCCAGTACAGCTTAGAAGAATTTTCAGTGTGTGACCAGGAGACGTGCATGCTTACTGTACGCAGGGGATAGAGCTTAGAGCAAAGCGATCTGCTGGTCCTCCTCTGTTGATGATAGGAGCTCTTCTTACCCATTCTCCCAGCTTTCCCAGCACCACCCCTGCAGTGCTCCTTGGAGTCATAATAAAGGAAATATTGGACTCTGTTCATTCTCTTCTGAAACTATCAAGTGGACCTTGACACCAAATACGTCTTTCAAAGAAATGACGTTTAACCAAAAGCTTGATCTGTAATGGGATACTATCTAAATCCTATAATGGAAGTAATTTACCAGATTGGTTTAGAGGCGTATTAAGGCAATATAGGAACCATGGTCTGCATCACTGATAATGTTATCCATGCACTTGCTAGTCCATTAGCAGAGTGATTCATCTGAGAACAGCAAAGGGCCAAACCGCTCTCCCAAACATGCAAACATCTAGACAAAATAGATCACAGAAGCAACTAAGCAGCTGTTCCCTTTCTGCCATACCTGCTGCTGGTGGATGGTGGAGCAAATGGCCATTAGGGCTCAGACTTTTAACAAGATTGTACGTGTCTCTTTGAAAAATGCCATTTGAGATGGATGTGTTTTCCTAGCAGATATTACATGTAGCTGCAGTCCCCCAGCTTGCTGTTCAATTAGGTACAAATCTCTAACAAAATACACAGCTGTGAACTACTGAACTTAACCTGGCATTAGCCAGCATTAGAAAGGCATGCTCTGATAACTTCAGCAGGCGGAGGAGGTTATTTAAGGGAATGTATTCTCTGTCTCATATAATCACTGAGATTATTTCTCGCTATCTCTTCTCCTCCTCCCCATCAGAACGAGATGCAGCTGCAGCAGTACCAGCTGTGTTGGCAGGGGCAGGCACAGCCTCAGGCACAGGGCTACTGTGGGCTGAGGGTGCAGCAGTCCCTCACAGCTCAAAAGGACTGTGTTAAGATGGGGAACAAAGTCCGGGGTAGCTCCCCCACTTTTCCTGAGCAAGTGGTTTGGGTTTGGGAGCCCAGCAAAGACTGGTTTCTTTCTATGCCCAGATTATAACCAAGTGTGTCAGTGCAATATGAATTTCTGTGTAATACAGTAAACAGGCTCGGTTTGATCAAAGAGAGGACTTTGGAAAGGTACAGTCAGAAATAAGAACAGCTCATCAGCCTGAACATATCATAAAACTGTACTTCAAATATGTATGGCGATGCTCAAATAATCCCTGAAGTGCCTGTAATTTATTGAGTCCCACCGAGTAGCAGCATCACTGTGGTCAGGTAGAGATAAGTGGATTAGTTCTGGATATGGGCATCTGAACTTATACTTCACTGCTCGAATTCATACCTACCAAATTTGAGCCTATCATCATGTTGTGGGGCTCAGCTATCTAAATTTGCTTTAACCTGTCCGAGATATTTGAGGTGAAATAACATCTTGAGGGGATACAGATATTCCTTGTGTCTGCTGGGGAGGGGGAGCCTCCGCTAATGTACTGCTAATATTATTGCCTTTCATATCTGTTTATTTCCAACCAGAGGGAAATACTGACACATTTGGTGTGGTCAGTGCTTGTGCTCACATTAATTGGTTTTGTTCTGCCTGTCTCTATTTGTCTGTGTGTGTCCCTAGTAACTCTGACACCAGTTCCAACACTGATTTTGCTTTCCACTTTTCGCTGAGCAAAAGAGGTGACAAGCAGCCTTTATCAGTGTTGTTCCACAGCAATGTTAAATGTGTATATGAGTCCAGCTCAGTTTTCTGCATTGCTTCACATTCTTTTCTACCAACCACTTAGATGGCTGATAATGAGAGTTTAATCTTTACTGCTAAAAATATGTATCTACTAAATGTAGGCATATCACTGGCCATTAAATACATTGCGGATATGATATCTGGAGAGAATAGGTATATACTCAGTCTCCTCTTTTGTGTCAGAGTTTTTGAGCAATGCTTTTTCTTCACAGTGAAAAAAACAGCAAGAGGTAAGTGCCTCCTCCAAAACAAGTGAATCTCTGCCTGGTTTGATCCAAAGTATGGTCTTGTTCTGCCACCAGATAGACTTTTCTCACTTGATTTGCTTTGTATCTTTATCTTCTTCTCCTTCCCAATGGTGGGCACAGATTTGGTTGTTGGTGTTCTCTGCAATGTCTGCAAATTCATGTTCTACTTCTTGTGGAATCTGCCTTTGATTTGGCGTATTTTCCTTTGCCTTTAGTATGACATACTCATCAGTGCCATCAAAGCTTGGAGTAGGCACTGTCACCAATCCAAGGGGCCGAGGTGTCCCCTTAGTGTGGGCTCTCCACAAAGCAGGTGCTTGCTGGCCCCTGAGCCCATCCAAACACAAATGGATGCTCAGCATCTGCATGCTGAGGTGTCCATGAGCTGGAGTACTTCCCATCCAAGCCAACACTCCCAAGTGCGACACAGAAAGATGGTTTGGGGCACTTGGGTCCAACAGCGCAAGCAGCACTCAGCGAGGTTGGCAGTCATGCTATAAACTGTGAGCTCTTCAGCCTTAGGACAGTTTTGAGCTCTTTGGTCTCTCCTATTTCCTCTAGTGCTTGCTTTTCAACCATAGTGTGTTCACATTCATGCAAAGTGGCTCAGATCCCTGCATTATAGTTTCACTGTCAGCCACCCCCGAGTTAATTGGAAGCTCTTAAAAATGTTAAGTGCCTCAGAACCCGCTATTGTCAGAAAATAAGGTACTTCCTGGCATTCTTTTTTTGGCTGGTCTCCTAAGTCAGCAGGTGCCTTTGGCTTGCAGATTTCCATGCCATTTCTGCTCCAGTAAGGCTCTTAAAGGCAGTGCACAGCTTGACATTGCATGGAGCAATGGCTACAGCATAGTAAAGACAAACCTGAGAAGCCTGTGGTTTGGGAAGCTCAGATAACTGTCTAGTTATCCTCAGGGTAAGCTAGCTCTCATCTATCTGGCTTCTTGAGCCTGCAAGTACCAGTTGCTGATCACTACCTGAGAATAGGCTGGATGCTTTATGTCATCCTGTATTTTCTGCCCCTGAAGACCCAACTTTGGTATCAGGTAGCCATTGTTGCGAGTGTCCTGTACCATATGGCCTTCTCATTTCTTCTGGTAGATCCACTGAGCTTCAGTAAGATTTCCTAAATGTAAAACTTCTTGCTGAGAAATGCCATAATTTAAAGGCTGCAGGCAGATGCCCTTAAAACCAGTTAAAGAAGCTTCTTTTCTGCAAAGTCTTTGGTTATAAGGCTTCTCAAAGGAAAGGAGAGGAAGTTTTCTCTGCTCCTTTCCAGGGCTTGAAATCAATATCATTCACCACCTACCCAATGCTCACTAGGGGAAGGAAAGCAGAGATGCACTCCCATTCTTTGTTTCCCACAGGCAGAGATTCCCACCCTGTGCCCGCTCAGCCAGTCCATTAGCAGGAGCAAACTGAATTAAGAGCCTAAGGAAGAAGGTGGTGTGTGGAGCAGGGCAGCTGGGAAAAACACAAAGAGTTGAAGGGGAAAGACAATTTGCAGGCAGAAGGGCTGTGTCCTTTTATGGCCTGCAGCAGGGTGCTCCCTGGTGACAGCCTGTGTTTTAGCTGACGCATGCTCGTTGCAGGGCTGAGGGAGGGTGAGACGAAGAAAGGGGTAGTCTCTTAAGAATACATTTGCTCTTCAGTAATCAGGAAGAGAAAGGAGGGGATGGAAGGAGGGCTGTTTATTTGGCTATTCTGGCTGAGGTCACCCCAGAGAGGCAACCACAATGCAAGTGGATTAAAATAGCAAAATATCCTTCAGCAAACCATTACATCTCTGCAATATCCCCATGGCACAGATTTTGAAACCTCCGGAGACCTCTTGTCTGGGTAAATGAGGGGGAAGGTTCTCACTGCTTTCAGGATATCCCAACAGTTTAGGGGGTGAGACCCACACAGTCATTTCTCCTTCTCACAGACAACCGCTCTCATCCACCCTGCGACAGCACCTGCTTTTTTTCCTTGAGAGGCAATGACAATCTTGATGTTTCCATTTCTGATCCTTCTCCAATATCAGGATTTTGACAGAGAAGGTCAAATCTGTTAGTGGGAATTAATTCCATTTTGTATATTTTATCATCAAAACAAATACAGTTCCTGCAAATTTCTGGGAACTGTTCTGATTATTTTAGTTGCCTGGGCAGTGACTTACTGGCTGTTCACAAATGAATGATTCTCAGCTTGTGGTACGGGTGGGAATTTCTCATTGCAGTCACAAGCCAAGGAGGGAATTTACATTCTTAAGCATACCAATATTACCCAACCCCACACCCTACCTGTATGGCTATTAGGGAAGTATAAGTGGTAGCTGCCTGGGGAGATCCTCTTTCACCAGCAGCCTCCTTCCCTCATGTGCAGAATTGTCCACAGCTCTAAGCACAGTTTGCCCTGCTGTGCTGGGAAGCTTCTCCTCAGGAAGGAGGACTGCCTGGCACAAGCTGCATGGACACACATTGCTTATGTGTGAGGACTTGTTAAACTTCAGTAACTGAGTCCACAGAAACAAGCGGTGTTCTGCTCTGAGATTGCTTTTTTTTCCCCTTCGTCTTGAAAAAAAAAAAAGAAAAAGTTGTATTTTATTGTGTTTTATTTTATTTTAATTCTGTCAAGTAGCCAATGGTACACCAGTGGTAAGGTGTAATTTTTATTCAAATTAGTGACAGGTGTAATTACAGTTGTCAGATGGGATTTTCCGTGCACCCCTGGTTGCTGTAAATAATGCAGCATTATATATAAGCTTTAGGTTTACTTGTTGACATCTAGATCTGTGAACTGTGAACACTGAGTATGGTGACATTAGCGCACTGCAGAGTGTTGAGAGACATGCCTGAAATGGAGTGTAACTCTACACAACTTTTTAGGTGGTGAAATGCAAATATTTATTTCCCAAGACTTTTTCTGACATCAAGGGTAAGTGAACGTCTACAGGGCATTGGTTTCTGGAAACCAAAGGATTGTTCTTGTGGTTAACTAGGAGGTTTTAAATAAGTCATGACCTTCCCAATGCTTATTTGCACTTCCAGTTGATATTTCAAGCATGATAACTAAGTCATGTTAATTTGCTATTATAGACAGCCACAAGAGCAGCAGTCATGCTGATACTGACCACCTGATAGAGAGTCACTGTATAAATGAGCATTAGCATGTGTTAACAGGGGCTTCCCTGTGAAATCTGGTGTTGTTTTTAAATGGATATTAGCACTGGTGTGGTAAATTCAGCCATATGTTCTTTAGATAGCTTACTGTGTTGCATGGTATCTACATACATAATTCAGTATTTACATTTTGGTGCCCTATAAAGAAAAACCTGAGCACAGTTGAGCAGCTGTTTTTACCATTTAGCAGGAGAGCTAGCAGCATGGCCATCCAGCTAAGACATGGTTGTAGTGAATCTTGCTGAGGGGTAAAGCTGAGCAATATCTTGTATGGTGTAAGGCTATAAATCCCTGACTAGGTATTAAAAAGCTTCTGATAGTAGGGTAGTAGGTCTTCTACTTCCCAATTAGCAAGTAGCTGTAAAATGTAGCCTGAGCTCTTCAGGAATTTTGCACCCAGACTGCAAAGTTTCACAGGAGCTGCAGGGCTATGCCATATTGAGACCCCATGCTTCTGTGCAGCACAGCCACAGCAACAACAGTTCTGAAACGATTGTATTTCTAAAAGCAGACAAACAGCATGTATGTCTGCTAGCTGTTCATGTGCGGTCCTTCCTCTGGGCAGTCTCTCTGATAATTCCACATTGCCCACTGCCTGCTCTCCTTGCAGCCCTGAGCTTGCAGAATGTTTCAGTGTCCCACTGAGAGGTGGCTATGGCCATCACTGCCTTCAGTCGCCCAAGCCCTCCCACTCATGCAGGGCTGGCCATTCAGAGGAAGGAAAGCGTCCTGGAGAAAGAAGGAATCCAGTAGTCACCCCTCAACCTCAACTGCCATGAAAAGCCCCACCTCTGAGCATGGTTCAACAGCTGTGGTATAACACTGTGGTGGCAGATCCGGCTAGGGAGTGGAGTCTGTGAATGAAAAGTCTGTTGTTTTGTTTTTTCTTTCTTGATGCTTTCCACAAGTGACCAGATGCTATTCACATATAGCACATAGCTGTGTGAAGCTCCAGAGCTATATTGGACAAAAATCAACACAAATACAGAGTGTGTCCTATGGTCCCCCTGTTGAAACCTTCATGGTCTTCTCTTTATATATTCTCCTAAAAGAGCAAGAAAATCTTTCACAATTAAATTCACAAAACTTCTAAGGCTCAGATCGTGACTAGTTTGCACTTAGAGCAGGCATTCATTGCAGACAGTGGGATATACTGAAATGTTTGTGAAAATAGGCGTAGAGAAGCTGTCTCATCCTGTACATACTAGACTTCAGAAATGCAAAAGTTAAAACTAAATTCTTAACTTGCTGTTTTTTTCCAGCAACAACAACAGCATTCAGAATAATCCCAAATGTCTTCAGAGGGTCAGTTCAGATAAGCAACCAAAAGTTCATTTGATATAATCTGGAAAGTTTATCTAAACTTCTTGTGTCTGCATAATTGAGTTTGAAATCTTACAAGAACAGGCTTGTTCTCTGACTCCATATAACATACACCATATCTTCCACATGTCTGCAGTTTCCAAACTGTTAATCTCCAATGACCCAGAGAAAGTCAACAACATTTGCAGTCGTACATAACACTTGCTCTGTTCAAATATGTCATTCCTGTTATCTTTATAAATGGCTTCACAACAGCATAAGCACAAAACGAAGATTTGAGGTGCAATAACCTTTTATGCTTCTTGGCTTAAACAATATCTTCTCATGTCCAGCACAGCACATAATTCCAAGTTTCAAGTGACTGCATTTAATCAACTGTTTGATGTGATAATCAAAGTTTGGGCTTTATTCAAATACTAACACAGCGAGCGCTGCTTTCAGCTTCCAACTCCCAGATCCTGCATCTCCCAGTATACTGTCACTGAGAATTTAGGGATGGAGATACTTCTCAGATAAGCAGAGAAGCCTGCCAGTGCCCTGCTGCCTGCTGGAGCTTTCTGCCCTTGTTTATCATAGAATCATGGAACGGCTTGGGCTGGAAGGCCCTTAAAGGTAATATAGTTCCACTCCATCAGCTCATACTGCCCAGGGCCCATCCAACCCAGCCCTGAACGCTTCCAGGGATGGGGCATCCACAGCTTCTCTAGACAGCCGCCTGTGCCAGTGCCTCACCACCCTCTGAAGTAAAGAATTTCTGCCTAACATCTAGCCAAAATTTCCCCCTTTTTTCTTTAAAGCTATTCCTCCCTGTCCTATCACTATCAGATCACGTAAAATGTCAGCCTCTCTCCTAATTGTAAGCTCCCCTCAAGTGCTGGAAGACCGCAGTGAGGGCAGAAAACTTGTACTCTAGGCCTCTATTTACATTTTTTTTTCTCAGCCGTATTTAACTCCACTACCTATTCAGCCTTGCAACCATGGGAAGCAGTGCAGGAGAACCTTACAATTTTATTCCCACTGCCTTATAGTAAAAGCTGGGGAGTGGGGAAGCACTGAGCTCATTTCCACTGTTTAGGGCAGGATGCAGACTCAAACAGAAAGTACATCAGCTGATGCTGATACAGAGCACATCTGCTGATACTGAGTTTCCTCGTAAACAAAACTAAAAGGAACTGACAGCTCTGCTAGAAATATGACACAATCTCTGAAATTTTGGGTAGTAGAAAGGCCCCACAGCTAATTACAGTGATAAAAATCATAGTAATTCTTCTCCTTCTCCCTCCCTGCCCTGCCCTTTCTTCCACCTCCACATCCTGTTTAGCACTGAAGTCAGAGGCAGTGTGTACCTGGGGTGAGAAAAGAGAGGCAGCCACTATCCCTTTCATTTCCCTAAATACACAGGGCCACTGCTGTCCTGCCCCTGCATTTCCAAACCAGTGACACTGCCTAGACTGGAGGTGTAGCCCACTGAAAGGGGTTGCACAGAAAGTTGCCCACAGAGCTTTGCTCTAGTTTTACCAATTGTCCCTTCAGCATGGAGATGTGCTGTGCATTCCCATACAACGCCAAAGGGAAGATTTTGTTGTTCTGCAGGTTCAGATTGCAGAGATCAGGGGGAGATGCTGGTGCAGCTGGGCAAACAGTTTGTGGGGCAAAAGAAAAGTAAAGGACTCAAATAGATTGTGTTTTCAGCTCACCCTTTAAGTTTGAAATTTGTTGTTAACAGAGAAGATTGTCCAATAAAAAGCACTTAGGGAAAAAAAAATCAGAAAATATGAAGTGGAATATTTTTGTTTGTTTCTAATCGACTGTAAATGGTTTCTCCTCATCACATTAGTGAGGAAACAAGTTTCTGGTGACTTTTCAGCTTGCCCAGCAGGTGAATGAATAAAAGGTGTATCCCTACACTGCACCTGCCAGAGCCACTGACCAGCCTGCAATTAATTTTGTTGCATAAGGAAGATAATTCCTTCAGAAATAGCTGTTTTGAAAGTCCCTTTTGCTTGCAGCTATGCTGACATTCAGCATGAAGGGCTGGGTCAGGGTATGGCAGCTGAAGCAAGCAAGGAAAGCTCACATATTTTTTGCAGAGCGTGTAAAGGATGTAGAAGATGATGCCATCGCTTAAGAGCTTCATTGATTTTACAAGAGTGAATGCCTTTTCCCTATCTAAAGATAACTGTAATGAGTGGAAAGTCACAAAGAAAATACAATGATAAGAAACCATTTTTACAAGGTGGGCTTTTATTTCCTGTGTTGAAAAGCAGGCTGAGCAATGCTATTTACAATATTATAATGGGTATTCCTGTGTTATTTTAAAGAGCTTTGAGGGATGAAAACAGATCTAGTGGGGAAAGGTATTAGAATTGCCAAATAGGATGCACATGCCTTGACTTTCATAAGAAGTGCTTGCCTTTCTATTTTTGTTACTGGCATTAAATATTCTGCATGCATGCTGGCCATAGCATTAGATTTAAGACCATAATTATCAACTCTGGATCACACCACCTAGTATATAGCTCCCGGTTCACGTGAAGCAAAGACGCGATTGTCATCTTCTGTTAGAGCACTGGCACTACTCCAAGGACTTTAAAACTTCTCCAGGGGGTGCACCAGAGAGGCATGTTTTACTACAGCAGTTTCCAGTCTGGTGACATCTTGGTGCAACTGTAATATGCAGGAAAGTAAGATCTCTAGCTAATTTAGCAAGGGGAAATGCTACACTGTGCCCCCATGGAGCTGCATGTTTGCCTTTTTCTGCAGTAGATGCAAAGCAGCTGTATTGATGGGAAGGGAGGAAGAGTTCTTTGCCCTTCCCAAAGAGTACCCCAAAAGATCTGCAGAAATTGGGAGCTGTGCCTGGGGAAGAGAACTATGAGTCTGACAGCTGGCTGGGATGGAGGAGACGCTGAATGCAGAGCTGTCATCCATAGAAGCACCACTTTTGGACCCATTCCTGGCCAAATGCAGTCTGGGCAGTGCTGCTGTGTAGGGTTTTTCCCACATACACTGAAGTGTCCAAGGTGGTTGCTGCTGAGCAGCTCTGGGTCAAGGGGGACCACTTCTGCCAGGGATTTCTGAACTCTGTGTTATCAAATATGGAGTCATGAATATTTATTTTTCCCTTTTTTTCAGTACAATTTAGCTAGATATATTGCTCAGGCCCTGTCCCATGATAGATGCAAAATTACAGTAAGGATGTGAAGAAGAGAAGGGGATAGAATAAGGAGGCAGAATACTAGACATGATGGAACTTAAGATTGTCTGGCAGGACTTTAGTGAAGATGTTTGATGCTTTCTGTTACCTCTTAGTTAAGAATTGGAGGTTTTGATGGAGAGCCTTATAAATTAGATAGCAGGTTCATGCGTGATGGAGAGAAATTTAGATCTAAAAATAAGTGACTGAGTAGCAAGGAATTGTTGAGGTATGGGCTGAAAGAGCTTCTGAAATGTAATATTTAATTAAATCTTCTTTCTCCTACATGTTCCAGTCTTTTTCCAATAGACATCTGCGTGTTTAAATGACAGATAGTAAATGATGCTAGACATAGCTCAGCCTTGTGTTTCTCTCATTCAGCAGAAGCAGCAAAAATACTGATAAGAAAATGCTGGTTAGCATGCTGCTGTGGAAAAATGATCTGTGAGTTCACTAATTTGAGGAAGGGGATCCCTTTCAGATTTATACTTAGTAATAGAATGAAAACTTTTTTGCAATGCTTCTGCTATCGTTTTGAATGATCTGCTTTCAATTTTCAGTTTTCAGTTTTCCTTTTACTTTTCTTCATTTGCATTTGATACCTGATCTCTTCCAAATAACAAGTAAAAGATTCCTGATGAATCTGCATTATATGAAGTACTCATATTCCTTATGAAAAGAAATCAGGCTGTGGCTGACAAACAATTGTTCAGCTTATAAACTAGAAATGTACATGGAAAAAATAAACACGGCACTTAGAGATACAGAAAATACTTCCTTCTGCCATTGCTCCTTTTCAGTGTAGCTATCTAGCTGTTGTTTCACCCACAGATTGCAGCAGTTAGAAATTTTAAAGTAAATACAGAAAAGTTTAAGACAAACCTGTTGAGCTCAAACAGTTGGAGCCTGGCTTCAAGAATGATGATTGCTTTAATATCCAGATTTCATAGTGAAGCCTTTTGCGGCAACATCCTGACTTGACAAAATAAAAATCATTAATGAAGGAAATATTTCTGGAGATTCAAACTAACATACAAAGTTTGTGGCCTCTGAGATGATGATTGTGACTTGAAGTGACTTTGGTTGGTCAAATTAGTGAGGTAAATACAAGTTTCTAAGTGTCATACTTTTATGAAGGTCCAGTTAAAAGCATTCCAGATCACTCTTGTTCCCAAGGAAAGTTTGGCATAAGTCTATTTTTATTGTCCCATAACAAATCAAATTATATGACTGGCATTTCCATAATATAAGTAGGGTTGAACATAGTGGTCCTAGATGCTGATGGAAGAGGTAGAATAACAAGTATGGGTACATCAGCAGTAGAGTCAAGAAGCCTTACATTCCCAGGATATACAAACAGCATTATTTTGACCCCCTTACCCCCAAGATCTCCCTGTGATTTAGGACAGCATAAGTAAGAATATTATTGATTCCTTGCAGAGGTGCATCCCCTTACTGGGGGGTGTGCAGTGGTACAGGCAGAAATAGCTAAAATGAAATCTGGAACTACAGATTTCTACTACAGAACTACAGATAATGAAATTATCTGAGTAGAAAATTGCAAAGAGAACTCAGATATGTAATCCCAAAGCTATGGGTGTACTGTTGCACAGAAGCTCATAGACTGAGAGAGCCTGGGTTCCCCTTGTCCCTACAGTGTTGTGAGATAGTTCACTCCCTGGCTCTATTTCAAACTATTTCAACTATTTGTTTCCAAGACAAACCTGCCATAGAAAGGGCAACTCTCTGGCCTTGGGGCCTGTGATTTGTTCTTGGCCTTTTTTTTTTGCAATATCAACATAACCTGATTGACCAATGCACTTAATTATGTGATCTATTTAACTCTGACTAGCACTTAAATTCCTACTTAGTTTTAGTATAGGGTTAAGGTCTCCTGAAACATTTTTCATGCAGAGTAAAAATAAGCTGAAATGTAACATAGAATTGCAGTGTTAAACAGAGTTTTAGGTGCTACTGAAGCTGTGATTTTCTTGTGATGAAGGCTGATGCCAAGGGCTCATAAGCACGTTTAAAGCAAAGCACATGTTATTTTGCTAAATCAAGATCACTGTTTATGCTTTCCTAAGAAAGCATTTAGCATTAACTGGTATAAAAGGAGGATAATACAATATATGGATCATTGGTTTGTTTTGGTAGCAAATTCCTTGGCAACTGTCTTGCTGCCTTGCAGACAGGAGGAGTACAGTGTTTAATGAAAGTTCACCAGTGGGAAGCCGAGCTGCCTGAGCTCAGAGGGTAGTTGTTACGGAGTATGTGTTTCCAACTTCAATAGTGTAACACATGGCATTTCCTCAAGTTCCTTGCTTTTCGCCTTTCTGGAGACCTGTGAGCAAATCCTAATGAAGGCCACATGTAAGACAGAAAACACCTGAGGCTGGCAGCTCCTGTTGTGTCACAGAACAAGAGGCTTGTGGAAGAAAGAGCAAATTCAGATTCTGACAGAGTGCTCAAGCTCAGCTCAGCTTGACTCACTGAAAATGTTTGTAGTCTGGTTTACAATTAAAACTGGATCTAGAACATCTTAATAGATTTCAAAGCTTGAAACATATAAACCTATATATATGCAGTTATTTTACAATATTCCATGAATCATTGCATTCCATTGCAAACCTGCTATACGGTGACTGTATATTTAACGCCTTACAGAGGATGTCCATTTTTCAACACAGGAAAACATGATGTGTGTATCAATCATAAGTAACATGGTTTTGAGCAGCAGAGTGAGGTAAATGATGAGCAGTCAGAATAGATTATTCTTCCTGTTCCCTCTAACCGGTTTATTTTTATTTCTTTGTGGATTTATTTGGTTTTGGTCCAAACACCAAATGTATTATCAACTGAGAAATAATTTGGTAATGTTACAAATTATTATTTTGCTACCCTTGTGCTCCCTTATGTGAAATACTGAGATCCTGAGAGGAAAGACTGATTGTCCTCTAAAATTTTGCCATGGAGAGAAAACTTAGTTTGAGGTATGTATTGAAAGAGATATTTTGGTCTCTGTTCCAGATGGAACATTATTAAGAAAACTACCCCTATTAAGGGTAAGAAAACTACCCTGAAGAAGAAACAGTAAAAGCTGGAATACTTTAGACTCAAAGAAATTGTACTAAATTAATTGTTTGACCAATTAGAAGGATCAAAGATGAGAGACTTGCAACAATAGCTGACAGTGTAGCTGTGCTGCCATGTGGCAGCAGACATTAAGCATTAACAGAGCTTATAAAATAAAAATTAGAAGTGCCAGGATCTTAGAAATATAAATTAAGATGTTATTTTAAGATACTTTCTGCATTCTGTTAGTGTCCAAAATAATGAATTAGAAGCCCTCCTTAATGACAAAGATATACTGTGGTTTGTAATAAAAACTCAGCTAAAGAATGCTCAGCTGGACTGTGGATATTTAATAAGGCTCCTGATGCTCGAGTTATTGCACCTTTTCTGAAAGGTTGCTGGCTAAACGTTCACAACATGACCAGCAGGAACAGGGTCATTAGCATATCTAAGTGATGTTATTTTTTTTGGCTGCTACTTGAGTCCCTTCTGAGAAGGAACTTCCCTGAGGACAGTTGGGCTGATGATGAGCACTTTTCCATGGTCTTGAGCAACTTCATCCCTGGGGCACCACCCAGGCCATTGGCTGTGGAATCCACATCAGTGTCCCTGCTCTCCCATCTCAAGTTTCTCTCTTCTCTCCTGCTTTATAGTTTGCTGTGTTGAGGTAAAGCTTGCCTATCCTGCATGCCCACTGTCTACAGTGGCAGGCGGCAGCCCGCTTTTAATGAAGTTGTATCTCCTCTGATGGCAGTAGGTGTCATAGTTGTCATAAAACTGGGTTAGCCAAGTGGAACGGCCAGACTGCCGAGTTTAATTTCAGTTCTCCCAACCATGTGCAAGAATAAGCATTGAAACACTCAAGCCAATAAGCTCGTGATGAAACACAAGGCAGGAAGATTTCTACAGAAACTTTAAATGTATCATAGAGAAATACAGTATTAAAAAGTTACTGCAGCACTGTGTCCTGGAGTATCCTGTACACCATGGATTTATATCAGTCTGTGCAAAGTGACCATATGATCTCTTGTTAAAATATTTGAGGAGTATCAAAGCTATGGCTTTGATGCTTTGAACCGCTCTTCAAAAAACTGACAGAACAAAACATAAATGGAAAGATTAGCCTTTCCAACACTAAAAAATAGACAACTAAAGAATGAGGTGGACCCTGAATCACCTTTCTACAAGTGCATTTTAGGAGAGTCAATTGGAAACGGAAATGATCTGTTTTCCATGCTGCATCTTGTAAAACCAGTGGGAAAGAGAGGACATGGAAAGCCCAAGTGCTGATATGACCCTGCACTCATCTGAGGACTGTAAAACTTGTCAGGTGCCTTCAACAGGCAAACATTTACTGCTTTATAACCTCAGTATTTGTAGCATTTAAGGCATTTCCTGTCTTCAGTGTTGGGAAGTACAAGTAAATATTGCCTGTTCTGAGGTGAACTGCTCTGTCTTGAGGTAAAATAGAAGGCATTTCATGGTCACAACTGATTTGCAGACAAGCCACGAAAATCCCAAAGCCACTGTCACCTTTTTAATTCATTAGAAGCTACTAACACCTACTCCCAGGGCTGCTTTTAATAGTGGGCCTTTTCTGGACCTCATGGTTTTTGCTCAGAAGTAGAAAATCATATATTATATGCATAAATATAAATAAGCAGAAAATCATATATATGCATAAATCATATATATAGCATATATAAGCTTCATATGGTGATTTTGACTAAATGCTAAAACAATCAAATGAAAACTTTGACTAAATGTTCCCTTTATAGAATAAAGTGGGCTTTATTGTTTTTGTTTTTGTTTTTGTTTTTTTTTCCCTGAGTTTACTGAAACCATGCTGAATTTTCTCAGCCTGCTGATTTTGTAGCCATGTATTTGCATTTTCCATCTCCATCTGCCACACTGAACAGACCACTGGAAAGCAGAGAGGGCATGAAAACAGGTGGCCTTGGAGTGGTGTGTGGAGCATACACTGCAGTTGCTTCTCTGCACCCAGCAGAACTTTATTGATTTAAGACTGAATTTGCCTCCCAGTAGAATTTTGTATTACTGGAGATAACACAGTATGGTGACTGCTTTACTTTTTCATTTCCTTCTTGTTCCTCCAGCATTAAGAAGTACACAATGGCACACACAAACCCTATTCCTACAAAATTTTCCATACTATGTTGCAGCTTCAAGAGTACTAGATAGAATAGACAAAGATCCAGAGAGGTATCTTGAGGTTTAAATGCTTCTTTTAATCAACTTTGAGCTGAGATTTCTCCTGTTGCTCAGAAAACATTCTCCATTCAGCATGTTTGGAAGGCAGCATCCATGCAAGGAACTACCAGATACCAGCTCAGAGCTGTAGCTGCACAGCATCCTTTAATGGGGGTGAAGAGCTCAGCATATGGCTGCTTTGTTTCCAGTAGCTATAATGTAATTGAATCAATTGCTCTCACATGATATGAATGTACTAAATGAACATTTATCATCTATTTCTGGGTTTTGAGGCTTGCAAGGAGTGGAGGGCAAGGCCCCTGGGGATAAATCAGTCTAGTTTGTCTTCAAGAAAAATGGTTTGAAATCTGACCTGTGGTGCAAGCACAAATCAATTCAGTGGTTCTAACAGTCCCACGTGGATATTTTCCTCATTTGGAAATTATCTGCTGATGAAGGTTGCTGTCAGTCTTTACACAGCTGGGCTACCAAAAGCACATGTCTTCCAAAGTAAAGGTCATTAGTAAATAACATGTGAAATTTAAATACAGCTTACCTAAGGTAGACAAAGACATAGCAGTCATGCTCATGACATTATCAGAAAGACAATCATGGGGTAAGAGAAGGAGAGAGGGAGGGGATTACCAAAAGCTGAGTTTTCGGGATGGAGCAATGGAGCAATTCTCCAGCAATGGAGAATTGCCACAAAATAGTGGTATTTGCCCATCTCCCATGCCCCCCCTTGCAGCAAGAGCTAGCTGTGCCTTAGTCTTCCAGCTCCCCTGTTCCTCCACCTCATGTTAGTTGTTCTTCTCAGCTCTGCACCAGTTCTGTACAGAGATCTAGGGCTAAAACATTGTTCCTCATCAACCTTTCCAGGCGTGGATACTGCAAGCTACTTTGTGTCTGATTTAAGCTGCTCAAATATTTTCCAGGAAAACCAAAGCAGACCTAAACTTAGCTGCTTTTTCTTTCACAATGAAGTCAAAATTTAAACCTCCAGAAAATCAAGACCAAATCCCAAAAACAGGGTGGCCAGCATTTGGAGAGTGAAGAAAGTAACTAAGTGTCTTGCCTTGGCCACTGGGGCTTCTGGTAATAGGTAACATGGGGTAAATTCCTTCCTGTATGTTCATTTTCATCAGAGTAGGATAGTATGTCTTCTAGCAGTGCCCATCTCTTTCTGTGTGCAATCAGCCCCAGATAACTGGCTTCACAGGGCACCAGCTAACCTCTTGGGTTGGTTATGGTTGCTGATAGAGTTATTCTTTGAAGTCAAAGGCTGGCTTCATGTAATTTTTGTTCTAAAGCTAAGCTAAGCTGGTCATATGAAATCTGAACTTAGACTCTGAAATCCCTTTTCTCCTCCACTGATGTCTTTGAGACTGCAAAGTTGGAGTGTGCCATTTTAGAGCTGGAAACCATTTATCATCTCAGAAAGTTTTTAAAGTTTTTTCAGCCCACTTTTGCATATGTGAAAAACTGACACTGAAATCTTTCAGAGCTATTGCAGAGCCCATCATTTCTTTTAATTTATTAATGTAATTACTTTCCCATATGTTATGTTGTAAAAACCCATCTTCTTTTTCTCCACTTTTTCATGCACTTTTGTGCCTAAATACACTTATTTCATTTTTTGTTTCCTTCCCGTCCCAGTTGGTTCCTTTCAGACCTTTAGGTTTTGCAGCACCACAGGTGCCTGGGCAAGCATCAATGCTATACAGAAGTCTGCATAAGGAGAAAGTTGAAAACCATTGTAGATAGATTGAACAGCATAGGAACATCCTCCAGCTTTGAGCATCTGTGATACTGTATGGCTACAAAGAAGGGAAAGACAGGAGCAGTGAGCAGAGCCAGGCCCTCTGCAAATTGGTGAGGAGGTTGGACCACAAGTTCCTTCAGTATGTCAGGCCCAGCTAATATAGGTAGAACAGCCCCCACACCATGCCTGCTCTTGAAATCCATGCTTTCACACTATGCCTCACTTTTCTATTTCTCTATTTCAGTTTCCACTAAATTGATTTTTTTTTTTTTTCTATTTCTGCTCCTTGGAAACTTAATTCTCTGCTACCTAATACCCTCTTAGTTCAATCCCTGTACAGACATATTAGGTCACAGAGGAATTATAGAGATGCAAGACACAAAACCCCTATTGAAAATTTTCCATTCAAACTAGTTTTAGGGAGAAAATGTGGATTTAAGGAAATAGAAAAGAAATCCAGCACCAACTCATAGCAGTAGATGGTGAATTCTTACTAAAAAAACAACAAAAAAAAACCTCACAAAATTTTGTGATTTTGTTCAGAGATTTTGCCTTTTTTTTTTTTTTTTTTTTTTTTTTTTTTTTTTTTTTAGCAAAAGGCAATATTTTCATTTTGAACACTCTCCTTCATCCTTGCTCTTTCCTTTTGATGAGACTAGCTCAGACTGTATCTCCTGTAATAAGCAGCAAACTCAGCCCTATTATCACTTCAAGTGTCATTGCTCATAGTTGTTTATTTGAAGCTGCACTCTAATTCATCTCCTCTAATTTGTTCCATACCTATTGTTAAGGAGTAGATCACGGGATGGATACTTTCTCATGAATGGGCAAATAATATTTCTTTAAAACTAGGATTACTTGTCTTGAAAAGCCTTTTCTTGTCAGAGATCCACAATATATACCAGGGGCTGACTACATACTTGCAACGTGGAATTTGCATGGAGGGACTAAATAAAAAGATGGATTAGTTGCTTTTTTGGAGATCTGAGTGTTAATTGGCTCCCTAATAAAATCATCTAGTTAAACTCTGTGCTCGGTGGTACGGCACTGCAGAGATGGAATTTTTGGAGGCACCCTGCTAGGTTGATTGTGCTTCTAGATAATTAATTGAAATGAGGAAAATAACACACACAAAAAGGAGGAAATCACAGATTTTCAACTGTTCTCTTCACATAAAGTTACAAAGATTAATTCACTTGAAAGGAAAGAAAGGATTCTACAGAACAACATGTTTCTTTGTCTGAAGCAATATTTGGCCATTGCTTCCTTTGGATGGCTCCAGATTTCTAAAGCTGGACTTTTTTCACTATTAAAATACTTTGAAGAAATATCCAATGACTTTGGATAGTTCTAAAGACATTTTAAAATTGAAGGAAGATTATTTCTTTTTTAAAAGAAAGCAAAGATGGTTCCCCTTCCCTCCTGTTGATTTCCTGTTTCTCCTGTTTGGCTTTTGCCTCCTTGTAGAGCAGTCCCTGTGCATACATCTTCTCAGTATGATTTAGCTTTCTATGTAATTGTTTTCTAAGTATTTGTGCTTATTCTGTTCGTAATCTTGCAATGGAAACTCTTGCCCATACTTGGTTACATTCAAATATTGATTTTGTTTCCTTTTCTTCTGGCCTTAGTTACAAATTACACCTTGCCTTTTGCTTGGAATGTTTTCAGGTGATTGATTACAGAATGAATAGAGTGCACCCATGAGCTAAGGCTTGATTTAATCCCTTCAGTGTGCAGACATTTCAGAACAAGAAAACTGAAGTTACAGCACCCTCTGGAAACACAGACTGTGGATTTTTTTCCTGAATATTTGTTTTCAGGGCTGTGCCATTGGATATCCCCTCACACTTGGGTACCTCTTCTTAAGGAGGTGCTGAGGTCAATTGTCAGCGAGATTCTGTGGCTGTCGGAGAGGATAACAACTTCTTTGCAGCCACTTGAAGGTGTGAGGTCTACGTGGTGCAGACTCTTAAGGGATCGTGATTCTTATGGGGAGAGATAAGAGGCACTCATGTATATGTAGAACACTGACTTGGAGTTAGTAGACAAAAATGCAGTTCCTCTTGTAGCCCCATTGTTCTCTGAAGTCCCTTCCTTTGGAGAAAACTGACTTGTTTTTATGCAAATCAGTTCACTGTGAACTTTGGGTTGTAAGCAGTGTGCTTGAAGGTACATTGGCTGCTCCTAGCTGTCACTACACGATGGGTACCAAATACATGAAGCTTGTGCTTCAATGGACTTGATCAGGTGCATATTGAAGACTGATGTCGCTGAACTCAAGCTTACAGTTAGGTTCAGCTCTCATGATCTGAGTCACCTACAGCTGTGGCTGCTACACCGGCAGGCATTGTGTAGAAATGGAAAAATGGCAAGCATTACAGCTTGCAAGGACTTGTTACTGATACCCCTTTCATTCCTGAGGTTTGACAAATTCTTAAAAACCTTGTGTTGTCTGTGTTTCCCTTCCTAACTTATTGGTTGATGTAACCACAGAACACTGAACCTTCAGTTAAAAGTGCTGTAATTACATCCACCTCCTCCTGCTGCTGCAAATGAGCAAAGGGGAAAAGTTAATTAATCAATTATCTGAATTTTGGAGAGAGCCATGGCAATGATAGTCTCCTGTTTCCTGGAGATTTGAAATATGCCTCCTTCCTTCGGAAGCAGATGCACTCCAGCCTAAATGGGGAGCAGGGAGAAGAAGGAGGGGGGAGTGGAGAAGATGCACGCTTGACCCCCCAGCTTGCAAAATGCTAACAGAAAGACCTGAAACCATCACTAACAAAAAACATTTTTATGTCACAGAAACCTGGGGAATGGGGGTATATGTGTGGATGAGAGAGAAAGTTCCTAGGAAATAAAGTCACTCTGAAAAGCCTTGATGTTGTTACTTAGGATGGCCTGCCTTCAATTTTATGCATTTTACCTGCCAAACCCACTTGAGCTTTGTGGCTTGGGAAGTTGAGCTTGTATTACTGGTTCTGCAAGTACTTTACTCAACTGTTTCGCAGACCACCCCTCTCTCTCTCACTGATCTGCACTATTTGGCTTCAGTATCACTTTTCCACCCCTCCACCACTGGGCTCCATTCATGTGAGTAGACACAGAGAGAATCCATCTTGTAATGTCCTGGTCTGCTTTTGGGATCCCCACAGTCTGGGATGCATTTGCTACCAAGAGATATGGGGAGGTGTAAGAAGAAGCTGAAAAAATTGCAGCTCAAACTGCAAGCAAGTAATATCTTTGAAGAAGTTTGTAAGATCTAGGATATTTGTTTAACTCTACTTAAGAAGCACATACTAGTGCACTTGAGTGGCATTTCATTCTGTGGAGTTACTGTTAAGGCCGTGGTGTAACACACTGTTACCAAAGGCGGTGACAACTACGTATGTTAATGGTAGCAGCAACGAACCAAATTAAAACACAGTCATTGCCATTTAGTACAAGTTTAAATATATTAAAACACTAAACATTGTGCCTAAGGGTTTTAAGTAGTGCTAAAAGTATGCACATTTAAGTGATCTGTTGGACTGATGGCTCTGGAGATACCAAACTGGTATTTTTTCTCTCACTAGGTTTCTGTAAGTCCAAACCCCTTTTATATTACATACAAGGAAAAGTGATTAGGCTTCATAGAAATTTAGAATGAACCTGTTAGGAAAATTCAGATTTTTTCATCAAATCACTCTTTTGTTGTTGCTGAAGCAGAAGCAAATGCAGAGCACTGTAATCTGACAAAATGTTGCATGCCTCAGCTCTTGATACGGATGGGGAATAAACTTCAATTCTGAGTCTTATTTTCAAAATATTTAATCCCCTTTCCTTCATGAGTTTCTACAACATTTGTAGAACAATATTGGAGAATATAAGCAACTAATTTGAATGCTACAAATCTGCACAGCCATTAACTGTAGCAGACTTTGCAGGAATCAGATGAAATATTAGCCTTAAGTTTCAAAGAGCACAGTAGTCAGTTCAGATAGGTTTGGAGTTATATTTTTTCAAATTCTTCAAATCTTTTATTCTCTCTGTATCAAATAGATCACTACATCTTCAATACTTAATTATCTGCACTATAAAAAGAAATTGCCTTTAACAGTTAAAAAAATATTTAAACAGATTCTTTTTTTGAAGAACTGAGACATGATGTACGATGTAAAAGCTAATATTCTACTGATATATACAAGAGGGTCCAAAAAATAATAAGAGAAATGTGCTTTCTCTGATCTTGGCAATTCAGTTTATAGGCCATCATTTTATGGATGGTTTGGGAATCCATACGGATTTAGCTACATGACTTTGTTTGCAGAGTCACGGCCTTACCAAGGGGTGCATTTATTTTCCAGAACAATATGGGTTTGTTAGACCTAAAAAAATGAAAATCCACTTCTTGTGCTGGAAGTCATAAGCAGAAACTTTTGAAGCTGGTAAGAGTGGAATACTTTTCCAAAACCTGTGGTGAGACAGCAGAGCTCTCTGAGTTCAGACAATCCCAGAGGATCAGCAGCTGCTTGTGTCCCTGGAGAGGCAGAGGAGTCTGAAATGAACAAGTGTGGGATAGAAAATTGGGGTGTAATCTTTTCCACGTGAAATCTGCCTTCAGTAATGTCCTAACTTAGGGAGAATGTGGCTGAAAGGTATTTCTAGAGGTGGCTTAGTTCTAGTTTTAAAGATATTTAACATCTTTTAGCTGGACTTGCTAAGGGTCTAGGCTTCTAAGAGATGAACGAAACTTGGAATTTGGGAGAGGTTCCCTGAGATATACCCAGATTGCTCAGTTCATTTTCACTTGTCTCCTTCAGAAATTAATGACTTCTCTGTGTTATTTATATCCCCATCAGGAAGATAACATTTTCTTTTTTTTACCTGCTGTGCAACCATTTCTATATCATCTGACATCCTCTCTCCTTGATGCACATGTTCCATTTTCTATCTCAAATGGAGAGAGTTAGAAGGGACTGTGCACAGTAACTGTTGACTCTTTCCAGATTTCCAGTACATTGATTTGATAGAAGATCCCACATTGGCTCTGTGTGGCCATGATCAGGTGTTTAAAAGTGTTTGCTGTGCAAACATCAGTGAGACAGGCTCACAGAGGAAAAAATACAGTTTGGAGAGAAACTGAATCTTGGTGAAATCTAATCTAAGATAGACAGTGAGAGAGAGTGGGGATTTTGATATAAAACTATGAATTCCTAAAGAACCTGGAATATCCTCCTTGAGTAAAACCTGTTTTTTCTTTTCCATTTTGATTTTCATGCTTTCCTAGTTTGGCAAAAACAAGATGTAGCGTTACTTGAGGGAAAAAAGAGGAAGAGGGTAGAAAGATGTGAATTGTTTGACCTCCAGGTTCATCTTCCCATTCTCTCCTTCATTAGCATGTATGGGGAGAGGCTTCTCCCTGCTGCTGCCTGCCAGGAGTGGGCAGGCAGAAACAGAATGTGCAAGCAAGACCTTGTTCTCCATCCTCACAGCCCTGCTTCTTAGGCCTCTTTCTATTCCCCAGCCCATCACATGATCAGTGACATGACTCGACAAAGCAGACTGATGCATCCAAGTTGCATCCATTCCTGCAAAAATCACTGTCCAAATGGAACTGAAGTTCCATAAAATGTTATGGAGCTGCACAAGTGTTTCTGCAGAAACACCCTCCTCTAAAGGACCACACAAGCTATCAGATAGTGCTGCTGAAGCCCTGATAATCAACAGGCTTCACTTAGATGTCATGACTCCTTGGAGTGGAATGCGTGGGGCAGCCTTATCTATGTGGAAGTAATACAGCTCCCTTCTTTTGCCCTATGGACTAACCCCTGAGACCAGGAGGAAGTCAAATGAACAACATCAGTACTTGCCCTAGGTTGTCGATAAGTCCCTGTGGGGAACTCCATAGATTTAAGTCATAGAAAGCCTGATATGTCCTTTGGTTGAGGTACAGACTAGGCTGGTGACTGCTCTGGGATGATGTGCTCCCTCCCCACCCCTGCCTCTTCCAACATGTGCTGGGTGATGTGACCCTGCAGAGGATGATTTGGCAGAGCTGTTACAAGGGGAGGGCACACCTAGAGAAGCGCTTTGGTACCACATTTACAGTGACTGACTTGCTGGCTTGGAGATTTGGAAGAGGGGAAAAAGCAGAGGCTGGTTGGGAAGGAGCAGACAAGTAGGTGTCATATAGCAAGGGTGAGACTTGGCAGGGCTGCTCTGGCAGTTTGTATTTATATGCAGAGTGGCTAGTGAGCACTACAGTAAAATTCCTACTGACTGCAGAGACTGCAGAAATGACCCTTTTGCTAGGGGAAGAAAATACAAACAAACAAGGAGGAGAAGAAATCAGATTTCTTAACTCCTTATCTGAGGAATATCTTCAGTACATGCTTACAAAGTAAAAAGCTTTTTATCATTCTGCATCTCTTAGTGATGGAGAGCTTTTTCCAGAGTGATGCAGAGCAGGAAGAGCCACTCAGCATTTCAGAGCCTGTGGGGATTTCTCTGTGTGTCATTTTGTGGATAGGACTAGAGAGGAAGTGTGATTAAAAGTGAGTTAAGTCACATTTCCAGCAACCTGCAAGGACCTCAGCTGTCCTCTACCTGCTGTATCACGATGGGCTTTAAATAGAGGATCTATGTCCCACTTCTCATGATCAGCTGTGACAGCTCCCTGCTCACAAGGGCATTTGTGAAAGAAATCAAATTTGTGTTTGTGTAAGTGTGCATCAGGGAGAGAGATGTTAGTGCTGCAGCACCCTCCTAGCCAGATGATGGACACCCAAAAAAGGTGACAATTTTGAGGATGAGGTGGCCAGGATTTGGGGAGTATCTTGAAGCACTAGCACATGAACTATTTACCTGTTTCCAGATGACAACCTCCTTCTCCTGACTTGAAGGAAAAAGTTAGTTACACTGATGTCTCCAATCTGCCACCAGAAGGGAAAGAGCTGTGTCAACACTGCAAGTGCAATTTGCTGACAGGTTGTTAGAGACAAAGAAGATGCAGGCAGGAGCAAGAGTAAAAATAGAAGTTCTCAAGTAAAAATGAGAGAAAAGAGAGATTGATTGTTTAAGTCACAAAAGACAGAAAAATGAAGGGAAAAGTAGAAAGACTATTAAATTGAATATGCCTGCCCTTTAGAATAGCACTGATAAAGGCTGGAGATGTGCAATATAAAGGTTGAGACATATCTAACCGAGGGTCACATCTGACGAAATGATAATTTATAGTTAGAGAATAAAATAGAACATTTGGATGATGTGGGTATCATTTCTAGGCTAGCAGGTTTTAGGAGGCTGGAGAGAACACATATCACTCGATACATGAAGGAAATACATGAAGACCATTCAGCTATGAGAGGGAAAAAAATCTCCTGTTTACTGATTTGCTTGCTTCTCTATCCTTTGCTGCTTTGCTACAGGGAAATCAAATGAAAAACTAAATAATACAGTGTATATTCTCTGCTGCCCATCACAATTGACAATTAGAGAAACAATACTATAATGATGTCTTAGATTTTTAATGAAGATTGCTTGTTAGGCTTCACAATATAAATAGATTTAGAGGTGTTTGTTCCTCAAATGTATCCAGATTGGATTTGAGCAGGAAAACGTTAGCATGACTGAATGAAACAAAAATAGGTAAGAAAAACCTGGATAGTGACTGAACTAATCAGGAAAAGCAGGATTATGCTGAATGAGCAGACTTCTCTAAATAGATATATTAATATTGTAAATTGTAACAGTCAGTGCGATGGCCCAGCCTCTTAGTGGCTGCATCTGTTTCTTTTCTATCCACTGCAGAATCAAATATAGTCATTAGGAAACAGACGTGCACTTCCATCTTCAGAGAACATTATATGGTATTAACTGGAACCCTCCAAAAATACATAATTCCCTCATTCACTTCCAGTTCTCTAATTCTACCTTATTTTTGTCTACCACTGCTGGACTACGCACATACCTGCTCTCTAAGCTATATGGAACTTTTCCCTGAATTGCATTTTTTTTTTATTGAAATGTTTTCTTAAAGTCTCATTCTATGTAATTGCCTTACTACCCTCCCAGCCTAATCAAATAGGTAGAAAATGCAGACTCAGGAGTATATGATTCAGACAGCTACTGTTAAGTCCTTCACCAAACCCTTTTTCTTGAAGCCTATACATGTATCCTGTAGAAAGCCAAAATGAATTTCCTCACTCTGGACAGCATTGTATTGTAAAGAATGGGATCAGACTTGGTAACAAGAAGAGCTTTCTTTACCTGATGTGGAAGTGAATTATATTACAGAATCACTGAATCATAGAAGCGTTTGAGTTGGAAGGGACCTTTAAAGGTCATTTAGTCCAACTCCCTTCAATGAAACACTTGGCACTGCAGCTTTTCCAGAGTCTCCCAAGCATTTTGGAGAAGTGGGTCGCATTCGAATGTTCCAACATCACTGGAGGAAGCAACCGAATGAAAATGTGTACTCCCTTCTCATAACTGCTGAGAATGCGAGGGTGTGTTGGTGACTGTGCATGTTGTTTGCTTTTGCATAGACTCACAAAGAAAATCCCAGTAGAGGAATAAGCATCTCTTGAGGTCCCTTCCAACCTCTGCAATTGTGTGTGTGTGTGACTTGCCTCTGGCCCAGATATTTTGCCCAGATATACCAACGACTGCTTGTATGGCAACGTCTGTGAGCACATCTAGTTCTGCAAAACTGCAATGATGGCTGCATCATCTGAGAATGGTACATCTCTGAGAATGATAGGGAAATGCTCTGCCCACTCTGTTTCATGTGACAAAAGCAGTGGTTCTGCACTATTCCACAGTGGTTTACTTGTTCATGGCCTCTATGGTAGATGTACTTGTAGCACATTGCTGTCCCACCAGCACTTCTCTGGAGGATGCTGAACCTCAGCCATACATATGGACATACTTCTGCACCAAGGAATAGAGGCTGCTGTTTGTAGCTGTTCTGATCCCAAGAAGCAGAAGCGTATGTATATAAATCCTATACTAGTGTGTATGTGTGTGTGTGCACATGATGCTAAGCACAGCCTTCTTCCTTGGATTACTCCAGGGATTTTCTGCATGACTCTGTGAAGTGACTGTGAACTTTCACATCACAGAGTTGGGATTTACGTGGTGACCAGTGGACTTTCATTGTCAGTCCTCTGGGCTTTCCTTCCTCTTTTTGCCAGATGGCTGCCTGGCTCTTTCTCTTTCTTCTTCTTCTTTTTTTTTTTTTTTTTTAACCTTCCCACTAACTTCTAAATAGCAGCACTTATACCCAGAAATTCATAAAAGCTGACTTGAATCTTCCTGAACTAGCCCCAAACACTAATGTACTGGCTGAGCGCACCACTAAGTTATATTTCTGCTGTCCTTTGGGACCTAGCAGCAGGCTGGCTTCCTGGTGCAGAATATTTCTCCTAGCAGTGTATCTCCTTACTCAATCTTAGGTGTAACTGATTTGCTGTGAAGGAGATTTGTTGCCGGAAAAAGCAGAGCTTCTTGAGTTTTATGAAGTTGGGCCAATTTCACTGAAAATACCTCCCAAAGGAAATTATTCTCTTCTTTCTGAATTCGTTCTGTCTGCTATGAATCGTTCACCTCCAGGAACCCATTGTTCCCGATTCTGAAAACGTCTGCGTCTTTCAAGTGACTTCACTCTGGTAGAAGCAGCAACTTTCCTTATCCCGCTTTGTACTAGGACTTACCCTGCAAAGTTCCGGCTGTTTCCTGTGCTTGTGTCATGTCCTGTGTGCAGCCTTGTCACAGGGGAGATCTCAGCCACTGTCTCATCTTGCTTTGCATTAGTATGAACTTCCCAGTGCAAACTGGCTCTGTGTCTCAGAGAAATAGCACAAGACCTTTAGAGAAAAGGGGAAGATGCTAAGTTACGCTGCCAAAGTCAGCAGACTTTTTAGTAAATGAAGGAAAAATAAAAATAATTAGAAAAAATCTGAAGAAACAACAATACAGACAACGCTCTGAACTGTGTAAGAACGAAGTCTAAAATGTCACTGGAAAATGGAGTAACACCCTGAGGGCTGCTTACAGCTTCTTTCAGAATGGGAGGGAGTGTTGCTTGCAGTTCAATCAGAAGCGATAATTGGAAAATACACGTTACAGTTTCAGTCCTTTTATGACTGAAAGCTTGTGACTGAATCATGTCTCCCGATGACACAAGTCAGACACCAAGCAACTCCCTCAGTGTGCTCTGAGGTCATCCTCAAAATTCCATACTGCTTTCAATACTGGTTGATTCCTTCTCCTGCTGAAATACCTGTCATCCTTTCGCCTTTCCCCAGTATGTGCCTATCCTCCCCTCTCCTCCCCCTCTCCTCCTGTGGCAGCCCTTACCTCTTGCTTTCCATTGGCATCACAACAGCTTTCTCTCTCATCCACTTCATGTTATGCCTGCATCAGTGCATCTCAGATCACTATGGCAATGCATTTCAAATTACTTTTCCACCTCTGTCTGCCTCCCTAGCGTCTGCCTTTCCAGTTATCGTTGCCAGTCACTTAAATTCATTGTGGCAAAAAACATATTCCTTATTCACTTCATCACAAGCTCTTATTTCCGCGTTCCCCAGATGCATTGCTGTGATTTTCCCCTCTCTTTAACCTTGTACCTTCAGGCCACTGCTAAATCATAATCCTCATTTATTTACACATAAAATTTATCTTTCCTCTACCCCAAATCCACTGTGTCAGTCTGGCATTGCTCAGGGGGAAGGTTTTGTTTAAGAAATGTTTCTTGCTGGAATCGTAGAACAGAAGTATTTGGGTTTGACTTTCATGGGACCCTAGGATGAATCTTCAATCTGGTAGTCAGGGAAAAATGTATAAAAGGAAAAAAAAAAAAACAACAAACCTTTTTCACTTGCACACAAAGTAAATTTTATCCAGCATTATGTGTACAACCCATAATTTAATTTTAGAGTTCTCTCTTAAAACATAGGGTGTTACAGTAGGTATAGCAACTAACCCCAATATTAATTGCAATGTGGGTGGATATGTACTATAAAAGGGAAAGGGGAAGTGCCTCTTCCCATTGAGACAAGCTAGATTTGAGCTGTGCCCTCAGGCCCCAGGTCTTCTTTCAGCAGATGTGTAGGTCAGTGCCAGATAGCTTTGGGTTTGGTTGCTTGTTGCATTGAGCCATATGTCAGCTGCTGTGCCTGCACAAAATCTGATGCAAGCTTTTGCTCTCTCAGTGCCCCTGAGGTAATTCTCCCCTTATGTGAACCATGTTTGGTTGCAGTTTCACTGTTGAGCTTTGCAAAACTGAGCTGTAAAAAATAACAGCACTACACACACACACACAAAATCAGGTGATAGCTGAGTCAAAAGGGAAGTGGTGCACAGCAAGTGAAACTCCACTGTCTTCTACTTTGAGCCTGCAGTAGACACAGGAGTGTAAGTGCAAGAGTTGTGCTAAGGTACACTGATGCAGCATGTCTATGGATGCTGCACTGAGGTCCTCCAGGAGACATACCTCACTTAGCAAACACTCTGTACTTTTAGGTGTATGGACTGATGTGGGGACAGTCTGAGTCAGAATATGAGGCTGAGTTTGCTGACGAGCGGGTGAGGAATGGGCATAGTAATGTGTTTGGCACTGGGATCTGGAAAGGGCATGGGTGCTCCCAGAGCCACAAGATGTGAAGAAAGGGAAATACAGCACTGCACTGAGCAGTTACTCCTTGGGAAAAAGGCTTATTTAGGAAAAGGCAGATCTCACTCTGCTTGCTGATGCATCAGCTGCGCATTACTGCAAATTACAGTGGACTTGAAAACGAAATCTGTTCTAAAGCTACATTTGTACTCTTCGCATGCAATCTTTATTTCCTTTCAGAATCACAGAATCATTAAGGCTGTAAAGGCCTCTGAGATTATCTAGTCCACCATCAACCCATCCACACCATGTCCACTGACCATGTCCCTCAATGCCACATCCACATGGTTCTTGAGCATCTCCAGAGACAGGGACTCCACCACCTCCCTGGGCAGCCTGTGCCAATGCATCACCATCCATTCTGAGAATAAATGTTTCCTAATATCCAACCTGTACCTCCCCTGGAACAACTAAAAGCCATTAACTCTCGTCCTATCACTGTTAGCAAGGAGAAGATGCCTACCCCCACCTTGCTCCAACCTCCTTTCAGGTAGTTGTTGAGAGTGATGAGGTCTCCCCTCAGAGAAGAGGCTCTCCTCTTCTCCAGACTGAACAATTCCAGCTCCCTCAGCTACTCCTCATAAGACTTGTGCTCCAGACCCCTCACAGCTTCACTGCCCTTCTTTGGACATGCTCCAGGTACTTAATGTCTCTCCTGTAATGAGGGTCCCAGAACTCAACACAGTATTCAAGGTGTGGCCCCATCAGTGCTGAGTACAGAGGGGTGATCACTTCTCCGCTCCTGCTGACAACACTATTTCTGATACAAGCCAGCATGCCATTGGCTTTCTTGGCCACCTGGGCATACTTCTGGCTCATGTTCAGCTGGCCGTAAGCTAACACTCCCAGTTCCTTATCTTCTCTGCAGCTTTCCAGCCTCTGCCCCAAGCCTATAGTGATGCATGGAGTTGTTCGGGCTGTTGGCACTTGGTCTTGTTGAAGCTCACACAATTGGCCTCAGCCTATCCAGTTTCCTTTGTAGGGCCTTCCTACCTTCAGACAGATCTATGCTTCCTCCCAGTTTGGTGTCATCCACAAACTTACTGAGTGTTCACTCAATCCTCTCATCCAGATCATTAATAAAGATATTAAACAGGATGGGGCCCGAAACTAACCCCTGAGGAATGTCACTCATGACTAGTTACCAGGTGGTTGTAAATATATTCATTACCACTCTGTGGGCTTGGTTATCCAATTGGGTTGTTACCCAGCAAAGAGTGTGCCTGTCCAAGCCACAGGCTGCCAGCTTCTCCAGGAAGATTCTGTGAGAGACAAAGTCAGAGTCTTTAGTCTAGATAGATTACATCCACAACTTTTCCCTCACTTGGGTATATTTTCCTAGACTGCCAGAAGGGCTTCTTCTTTCCCTCATGATGTTTTACAGATTCCTCAGACCTTGACAAGAAGCCCAGCAGCACTGTGAGATCTGATGGTCCTGCAAACTGCAGAAGCAGTGAGCTGCTGTATGCTGTGGCTGTGTGCTCTACAGGGCCACAGCAGAAAAGGCCACCTCCTCAACTATTTAGGCCCTTCCAATATCTGAAAAGTGCTTACAGTCAGAGCGGAGCTGGTCTCTTCTCAGTGGTGACAGGTGACAGGACGAGGGGAAATGGCCTTAAGATGCACCAGGTTAAGTTTAGGTTGGGTATCAGGAAAACCTTTTTTACAGAAAGGGTTGTTAAGCACTGGAATAGGCTCCCCAGGGAGGTGGTTGAGTCACCATCCCTGGATGTGTTTAAAAACCAATTGGATGTGGTGCTTAGGGATATGATGATTTGGCAGAGGGTTGTTGGAGTTAGGGTAGTATGGTTAGGTTGTGGTTGGACTTGATGATCTTTAAGGTCTTTTCCAACCTGAGCAATTCTATGATTCTATGATTCCATTTCAACTTCATGAACTAAACCAGATTTCTCTTGCAAGTGCAGTCTTTAAATATTGCTTTCCTGCCATCCAAAATAAGTCCTTCACCTCCTGTTGATGTCCTCTGGAGGAGAACTACAATTCCTCATCCATTTATGCAGATTTGTTATCTGCATTCATCTACAGGTTACAAAAGCCTGATGATAAACTCACTTTTCTTCCCTCTTGCCCATGTGACTAGGTGCTCCTAGAGAGGAAATAATTTAGATTGGCAACTGCTTACTGAGATGCTTCCTATTATTTTGCTTATCTTCCTGTAAGTGTGTTCAGAGCAAATGTTTAGTACGCCGCAGATAATGTAGTTACCGATAATGGATCCTTGCTGCTAGGGGACGTGCAGTGATTTACCTTCATCGAATTAAATCAGAGCAGGTGTTGCCAGCTCACTTCCAAATCCAAAGGTGAGCAGGTGCCAGTAAGTTGCATCTGGCACTGGGAGCAAACAAACCTAGGCTGGAGAATTGTTGAATGAGGTGATTTCTAATTTGGTGCACAACCTAGGCAATTAGCAGCAGCTTTCCAAATGTTCTTCTGCATACTCCTCTCCTACTTATTTAAACAATGGGACAGAGGAACACTGCTAGAAAGCAGGGTCTAGACTAGAGACCTTTGCAAATACTGTCTTTGACACTTAGACATTTTCTTTGTATTTGATAAGGAACTGTGCAGGTAGCTATGTTCCAAAGGGAGATTCCTCATCTTGGAAAGACAGAGGAGGAGATTGCTGATCAGAGCAGGGCAGAAGTACACGATACATAGTAGTGACTGCGCAGACTCCTGGCTTTGCGACCACTTCTCTATTGCCAACTGCCTGCCACAAGAATGAAATGTCATGGCAGTAGCTGAGTGATTTTCTTAGGAATGCTCTGACACTGAATATCAATTTATGGGTGGAGACCTGTTAATTTCAGGGCTTGATGTGAAGTTAAACCTTTGCTTCTTCCTTAGAGGAATACATTGGGACAGTACTTTGGTAATGATTCGTGCCTACATCTGTCCTTCTATATTTGGCTAAAATCAGTGTTTCTGAAAACTTGGATTAAGCTCTCTCCTTGCTGCAAGTAAAAGCATTTTTGACTAAGTCATTTTCCATTAAACACAGCTCTGCCAGGTCAGTAAATCACACAAACAATGTTAATCACTTTTTGGTCATGTTTAATGGCCTTAAATTGCCTTAGAAATCGCTTCACCTAATTTTATTTCATTTGGGCTCTAGAAGGGGTCCAGCCGCAAATAACCACTCTCAGAATCAAGGCTGAATTACTGCAAATACTTCAGTAAAGGTAAGAAGGCAGATCCTCAGATCATATAAATTGGTGCAGCCCTGCTGATGCCTGTGATGTTATGGTGATTGATACCAGCAGGGCCGTAATACAGCTAAAGTAAATGGTCTGCAGTTTTAAATGCCTGCTGCTAATGGGTCCCATGGTAAATCAATGGCTGACTTGTTAGTTATTTTCTCTTTAAAATGGACTCAGAAGGTACATTAATGGAGAAAAAAAACAGCTTAGCAGAGCAGTGGCCAATACAGGTAGAGCTGGAGCCAATGTAGTTCACATTTGCATTTAGACGTAGGGTCTGATTTGTTACCTTTGCAGATGACCATGCCAATGTGCAATAGGTCTAAGAGAGGCTGGCCCTAAGCCCAGCAGACCAGCCACTGCTCTGGTGTGAGCTGAGGACATGACCTCCTGGGGTTTGGATCTTGTACATCTCTGGGCTCTTGAGAATTAAAGCCTACAGGCAACTTCATGCTGCTTTTCAGACATCTTGAAGTGAAGCAATGAACAGATGGCCTTGAGCACCCTTCTAGTGGAATGAGAGCAGGAGAGAGCTACCAAACCTAGATGGGAAACAGTTTCCTCATCCTGTCAGAGCTTTCAGGAATTCCAGTATTTTTCCTATCTCCCACCAGGGATGAAAGGTCCCTTTAAAACTTGGATGAAAATCTCCAAAATACAATCACAACAGGGCCAAACTAAATATTTTACTTTAATAATGTTCAAAGAGTGTATTTTGATTGTGACCTTCCTAAGCAGTTGCCTCTCTTTAGTACAAAAGGAACGTGGGGTTCTTGCTTGTTTCTTTCAATTAGAAATAAAACTTTCACTTAGAAAATGTCAAAGCAGCAGTTCTTGATCACTGAAAGGTTCTTTCGGATTTTTTTTTAAGCTGAGAGACTTTTCGAAAACAAACGTTTACCATCAATCAATTTCAGCTTTGACAGATCACTGCTTTGTTCCACTGTGGGCAGAGACAGAAGAAAATTTTAGTCCCAAAATTCCTGATCGCTTCTAGCAATTGTTACCTCGGTTCTGAACATATGTTGCCTTACATGGGTTTCAGTCCAGATAAATTAGGCTACACTGGGCAATGGACCTGCAGGAAGTGCTTTCTTTCCCCCAGCTCATTTTTAAATGAATACTTTAATTTAATCTTTCTTTCTTTTATTATTATTTTTTTTTATCAGTGACCAACATGATTTATAGAGCCTCTAAGTTATTTATATTCTGTTTGCATGATTTAGTGTCCTAAGTGAATGCAGTTTGGTTGAAAATAGCTTAATGAAAAATGGTTTCTTTATAGCATAGTTGGAGCTTAATCTATGTTTTCAAAAATCATTCTCATTAAAGCCTTATAAGGATCAGACTAACACACTGACTGTTGCCAAGGTATCTGCTAGAAGTGTGATTCCCAGGCAATAACTACAAGCAGTACATCACGAAGAAGAAAGAACAGCTTTCTGACGTACAGAGTGATGAGACAACTTCATGGATTTCCAGCTCGGATAGCAGCCGAGTCTTCTCTAAACTAAACAATCCCAGTTCCCTCAAACTTCCCTCATAGGAGAGGTGCTCCAGTCCTCTGATCATCTTAATGGCCCTCCTCTGGACCCACTCTAAGAGCTCCACATCCTTCCTGTACTGGGGGCCCCAGGCCTGGATGCAGTGCTGCAGGTGGGGCCTCACAAGAGCTGAGCAGAAGGGGATAACCTCCTTCCTCTCCTTGCTGGCCACCCCTTTTTTAATGCAGCCCAGAACACAGTTGGCCTTCTGGGCTGCAAGCATGCACTGCTGGCACATGTCCAGCTTCTCATTCACCAGCACTCCCAAGTCCTTCTGTGAGGGCTGCTCTCAAGGAGATCTTTCCCCAGTTTGTATAAATACTTGGGATGCTATAAATAAAATATACTATACTATGCTGTAAATAAAAATAACCTGATTAAAAAATTAAGCACAAGAAAGCCCCCAAAGAAAGCTAGCCCACCAGCTATCTTACACCAACTAAGAACAGTGTCTTTATTCTAATTATTCACACTTGATTCTAATTATTTACACTTCACAAAGTCTATGAGAGGAGAATGTAAAAGTCCTACTGTGTTCCCTGCTCACAGCTCTGGGCAGCTGTCCTCATATGGATGCCTGAGTCTTTCCAATAGTTTTCTGTAAAGTTTTAAAGAAATGAGCTGCAGTTATGAAGGCTTTGTCAAGGGAGGTGGTGATTAGCAACGCATTTTGTTTAAAAGTGCCTAATGATCATGTAAGTGTTTGTTTACAACACTTTTCTGCTAAATGCCACAAATACCCAATGGCTCCTCAAAGTCATTTAGGCTCTGTGAAGTGAAATGCAGTTAGAGAATTTAGACCTTTTCTGTGGCTGGAGGCTCTTCTATCTGACAGGCTTTTCAGACTCACAATACACTCCTCACTCAACAAAGGTTTTACTTTTGACAGCAGTAGAGGCCAAAGGTTGAGGAAAATGCAACAATTACAGTTCTTAAGTTGTGACCACTGACTGCGTTTTTTGCAGGAGGTTCAGCACAAAGCAGCAGCTGATGCTTGCACATTCTGTGATCATTCCTCATGAGAAGACTTCCCTGCTTACTGGTTTTATTTTTGCAAGCCAATGAGATGTTGCAGGTGGGTGGATCTTTTTCTCATTGCTCTGAGGTCAGGCGCCAACATATGGACGAGCTTGCATCTGATTTTGGTACAACCAGTGTAAATTTAAGCGCAAGTGATCTCAAATAAACCACATATCCATGCGTAGCACACTGTGAAAGCAGCAGAAATCTGTTTTGCTTTTAAGAGATACTGCAGAGAAGCCTGTCAGGAAGCAAAGCTGCTCCCTTGGGCAGCTCAGGGGACAGTGGAATGAGTCTTCAGCCCCATTAGCATGTCAGACATGGCTTGTTCTTGTCCCTCGGTCTCTGCGGTAGCCTGGCACTGCAATATGACCCTTCTCTCTGAACCACAGGGCAACTCTGCCTGCTTGCAAAGGCCACACAGTTGTGTGCTTCACTGCAGGCTTTGAAACCGCTGGGGACCTTCTTGTGCTGTGGCTGAAGTTCTCACTTGTTTTCTTTTTTTTTTTTTTCTTTTAGATTTTCCTGTAGGGGAATACAATATCCCCCTGCACCAGTGGTGAGCCTCTGGCTCCACTAGACACATTTCATCAAGTGTATTTCAGTTGTATTAACCTATGCCTGGCTTTAGAGCTGATTTATTCCACACTTGCAAAAACCAAGAGATTCCCAGATGTTCAGAAACCTGAGTCCAGAAACCAAACCTGGGTCCAGACAAATGGTTTAAGACCTTCATTTGCCTTTAGCTCAGAATTTCTGGCTGGAAAAAAGATAGAGGTATCTGGGCAAACACGGAGGCATGGTGCCTTGTCCTGCTTCACCCTTGTACCATTTGTGCCATGCAGAGACAAATCCTCAGACTTGCCAGAATTACATCCCTTGTAACCAGAGTGTGACCATGTGCCCAGAGACACAAACACAGACGAAGAGACACATGTGATCCTGCCCAAACTGTACTCATCCCTCTGCAGAAAAAATGGAATCCTTTATGTCACCTGTAGGGCTTCAGTTGAACACTAACCTGCTAGCCTCAAAATAATCCTTCAGCGCCAGGTAGTTAAAGGTGTTTTCCTGAACTGACTACCTGACTGAATACCTGAAAGGAGGTTGTGGGGAAGTGGGGGTCAGCCTCTTCTCACAGTTAATACAAGAAAAAGGATAAGAGGTAATGGCTTCCAGTTGCATCAGGAGAGGTTCAGGTTGGATAATAGGAAACATTCTCAGAAAGAGTGGTGAAGCAGTGGCACAGGCTGCTCAGGGAGGTAGTGGAGTCACTGTCTCTGGAGGCGTTCAGGAACCATGCGTATGTGGCACTGAGGGACATGGGTTGATGATTGACTGGATGACCTCTAAGGTCTTTTCCAACTTTAACGATTCTATGATACTATGATTCCCCTCCAGTGTGTATGGATTTCTTCATCTGCAGTGGTTCAGGACCAGCCACAGAAGAGCAGCTCTCTTCCAATCAAAGCTATTGGCTTCTTGCTCATCCCACCATCAGTCAGAGCAGTTCCTCCAAAAATGAGGCATTATTTTACCCTTCAACAACTGTACTTCCGTGACTCTTACAGCATGTGGAGGGAAGCTCAAAGTTGAGCAGAAGAGTTGTGTTGGCAGGTTGGATGTGTGAGGCATGTTTGCATGGCTAAGGGAGGAGGAAAAGGATGGGCAGATAGATTGTCCATAGGTATCTAGAATAAAAAACTAATAGCAGAGATTAAATGTCAAGCAACACTGTGTGTCCTAAACTGGCCGGTGAAGATGTTTAGCCAGTAAAATAATAATTTTAAAAGATTTATTTTAGCATGTAATGTGTAGCCCATAATTCATAGAAATGCTTTCAGTTAAGTTGCATGTTTGCTGAAATCTCAGCATATTGTTAAAATGCTCTTGTCAGTAAGGATGGGCTTACCTGCTTAAGTGCTTTTCTAGGGAGAGGCTTTGATGATGGAGCATACAGTGAGGTTATTTTCCCTGAGGCAGCAGAACTTCCATTCACTTTTCACCTTCTTTTTCAACAGCCTGTTTATTTTCATTGAGCTCTGGCTTGAATTCCTGTATTTTGGCAATAACAGGGTTGACCGTTCCTCCGGTTGTTCTCCCCCAACAGAGTCACCTCTGAAGCAAAGTCTGTTTTTTGTACTTTCTGTGTTTGGAAGTGGGGGAGTGGAGGAGCTGCTGAGAGAGGTAACCAGTGGTGGTTACTAAATGTGTCTGCTTGGTTGAAAGTAAGCAAGCATACAGCAAGTATTAAAGGAAATAAAATGGATTCGTTGTTATTCCTGGGGGAATTCTGCGCTTAAGCTGATGCCCCAGAAACCCAGCTGGAACATTAAATGAAAGCCAAAGCCCCCCCACAAGCGTGTCAGCAGAGAAAAGCTCCACACGGTGAAGGCCTTTGAAAATCAGAGCTGAAAAATAATATGCTATAAAAAGGAAAAATCCACTAAGAAAACATAAAGCAAGGAAATTAAAAGCACAGTAGGGACTGGCCACAGTACTTAAGTTGTGAAGGGTCTGTCAAGTAGAATGCAGTTAACACAAAGCCTGACTTTTTCACTGTACAAATATACATGCACACACTTTATGCAGAGTGGCCTTGAGCTTGCCTCAAGATCACCAACTGAGTTTTTAAATTAACACAGGGGTGCTCATACCCCCATGCAGCATCCTAATGGCCTTCCAGAAAAGTGCTCTCTGCATACAAAAAAAGGAAGCTTGGTGCTTTCTTTCTCCCTTTCTTTCTCCTTAGAACTAACTAACTAAATAAAACATTAGGAAGAAGGATAGGTGCTGGACATTCTGCAAAATGACACTACCTTTTATTTTCCTTTGCTTTTGAGGAGCTCCTTACCTCCTCATGCCAGATGATTCACATTGTTCTACATGGCAGAGAACTGCGTTTAGTAAAGGTTTTTCTTGACATGTAGATTTAAACACCAATGAGTCTCTGCCCCATTAAATTCAGTGAGGATTCATCAGTACAATACAAAGGACATGGCTCTTTCCTTTATGGGCCAGAGGACCAGCATGACCTAAACATAAAGCCTTGGAATGACAGACCTGGGAAGTTTTTCCAGTTCTAAAAATAGACACAGCATTAACAGGAGTTGTCCTGACTTACTACCTTGCTGTATGCTCCAAGCCCTCTCTGTGTGAGAAAATGAACCAGCTTTGTGTTCTCTCGGTCATAAGCCTCCTTGCTGAGATGTTGATGAGCTTACCAGATTATACTAATTCAGATGGTGTGCCACAGTGACCATACATCTGGATTGACCATGGCAGGCCCCAGGTAATGCAGCTTGTTCTGATGTCCTGAAGGAAGTCTTTGAACACAGCTTTGTTCTGGGTTTTTGTTCTGGGCAGAGACTTTTCCTTACTTTCCTCTCCCAAGCTGCTATGGAGACCATTTAAACATTTTCAGAGGGTTGCACAAAATGATGGAAAGCATGTAAAATTTCTATCCCAGCTCCAGTGTCAGGTGTCCCCTTCAGGAAGCTAAAAGACATTCTTCTCATAACATAGCCTGATCCATCCCTTATTAACAAACAAACAAACAAAAAACAAACAAAGCTGTCAGACTATAGTAGATCCATCCCGTTAAAGATATCTGTGCTATATAGTTTGACTTCTAATTGAGAGATACACAATAAGGGATATGACAGTGGATTTGGACACACACCTAACAACCAATGACCTGATACCACTGACCCACTTCATAAGAATTGTGAACAAGGCTTCACGTTTCAGGGATGTTTGGTTATCAGCTGAACTGCATGGGTTGATAGACTATTCACAATGTCAGAACTCAATTTGCCATCCAGTGATTCATCTGGATCACGAAAGTTTGTAATGTAACAGGAACCCTCGTGTGGTTATGAACTTACTGCCCTCAGTGTAAAACAAATAAGAAGTGAGGGACAATAATTGTAAAACAGTCTTCTAGAAACACTGATTCCTCAGATTCGCAAATTAATGCAGGCATAAAGACGATTAACTGTCCTCTTCTCTGCAGTTATTTCTAAGAATCCAAAACATGATATTAAGATTGTGCTATGTGGAAGACATACCACAGAACCGTAATGACTCTATTTATATGAAGTGAAGTGTATTTCAAACTAATTTGGGCATCAGCTCAAGTCTGTCCTAGAATCTGACATGGAAAACATACTGAACAGTAAAATGTCTTTAATAGTATAAAATTATGGTGTGTATTCAACAAACTCCCAGTAGGTCTAAAAACAAGTTTTTTATCTATTTTTTAGTGTTTGTAGTGGAGTTATTTATGCGGGTTTTTTTGTTCATGAATTAAACTTGACATACCTTCATCTGCAGAGCACAGAAATCGATCAGAGTGTTTTAATGAAGTAGATAAGTATTTGGACAGTACACAACCTAAGAAAAGTTAGAGTGTTTAAAGAAAAAATGTTGGTTATTCAGAGAAATGAATCAATACTCTGCCAAATCTGCAATGAATCAACACCCCAGCATGAGGTTAGGAGTATCCATATTCTCAGTGTGTTGTCTTTTGGAGTAGGCATAAAAACTGTGAAAAAGCTGACTATTAGTCATTAAAGAACCCCAGGGAACTTTAAGCATAGAGATCTTGTGACAGATGGTCTGGGCAAAATCCTATCTCGTGTCCGATACTCATCTGCCTGTGTAAATCAGCACTGCTGCCTTGGCTTTGGTGATTGAGATTTGCATAAAAAGGCTCCCTAGCTTTGCCTGCCTAAATGGTCCCCTGTTCTTTTAATTGGTTATGCTACTCCTGTACTGAAAACAGAGCAGCTTGCAGTGTCTGTATTTAAAGCTGAGGGGAATTTAGTGTATCTTCTGAAAGTCTCCCTATTACCTGTGGTCGAGTTCTCTCTCTTATTTTCTACATGCTGTATGAATTTCCACAGGAGAAGGTGATACAAATACAAAGGCATAATCAGCTGACCTTTAAACAATCTGTTTTTGTTTATGTATTGGTAGGGAAATAAAGGGCTGAAGTGAATAAGAAATTCTACTCAATCACGTTGTTAGCCTTTTAGTACTTGCTCATCCTGGCATATGTAGTTGAGCAAGTTACAGATCAGCGCATAGTCAGACTTCAGATCTCACCTACAGCCACTAAAAATTGTAACTCAGAAACTACCTAACTTCTCGATCATGTGCCAAGTATCTAAGATGTGCAATTAATTATAGGATAACAATTACAGTATCTCACATACTATTGCTGATAAGTAAGCTTGACTTTTCAATAGCTGTTACTTATCTGACATTGTGATACCCAACTAGACCACTGAGAACCCTGAGAGGGTAAGGCAATATGCATGCAATTTAGTGCTAAACCACCTCTTACCATAAAAGTTGTGATCTTCTGAAGCACAATGTGGTGTCTTCTGGCATTTTCTGCCACCACAGAAGACTATAGAGAGTCTTTCCATCACTTCCTAAGAGAATTAGTAGCTTAGGGACATTTCTACAGTCTAAATTGGATCTGCTTCACAGCGTTGTTAAGAACTGTCCCCTTCACTAGTACATGCCAGTTATAGATGCCACTTCCACTACCAATTTTTCTTCTCTTCCCTTGGGTTTATGATGTATTTTGTTCTTTTTTCTTGTTAATTCAGTGAAATAACACCAAGCCTTTGTCTTGACATTACCCTAAGAGATCTTAAGTCAAAAATTTCAGTGTAATCAGTTAGTTGTTTTAACAGATGTTAATCACTATTTTATTTTATTTTTAAGTGTGTATACCTTAGATAAGATTAATAGGATCAGTAGTCTGGTGAGGAGGGAAGTTAAGAGCCATGTCATCCCTAGATCAAGCTATTTGTTATATGGAATTGGCAAAGCAATACCTTTGTCATGATGAGTGCTTCATTACATAGACCATTAGGTAGACTGGATGTGCCTAAAGTAGATGATAAGCAATCTTTCATTTGCCCTTAGTTTTACTTTCTTTTAGTTTTAAAAGAAAGAGGAGGAAGCTGAAGCTGGTGATGATAAAAGATCAATTAAGGAAGTCGCTAAGGATCAGGAGGAAGGGTTCCTAGAAACAGGTTATTTGTGAAACTCACCTACCACACACAGTGTTATGATCAGGAAACAGAAGCTCCCCTTGTCTTTGTTTACTTTTGGGATTGTTTTTCCTCGAGTTACTAGAACCTCTCTTTGCCAAAGGAGGGTCCTCCAGTTTTTGTTGCCATGCAGTTCACAACGCTGGTTACCTCTCATACACAGAGCTCAGACCTCTCACTTTGTCCCTTCCGACTGCTTCCCAGTCCAGTGACACTCCTATTAAGCACAGCCTGTTGTCCTTTTTCTGTTTGGCCCATCACCACAGCATATCTCATTCCTTCAGCCCTTTCCTTAGCCTCTCATTGTTGGAACCATCTGGAGCTAGTTTTGAGGAAGTGCATTCAGGCACAGACATGTAAATCTTTTTTCTTTTCTTTTCTTTTCTTTTCTTTTCTTTTCTTTTCTTTTCTTTTCTTTTCTTTTCTTTTCTTTTCTTTTCTTTTCTTTTCTTTTCTTTTCTTTTCTTTTCTTTTCTTTTCTTTTCTTCTCTTCTCTTCTCTTCTCTTCTCTTCTCTTCTCTTCTCTTCTCTTCTCTTCTCTTCTCTTCTCTTCTCTTCTCTTCTCTTCTCTTCTCTTCTCTTCTCTTCTCTTCTCTTCTCTTCTCTTCTCTTCTCTTCTCTTCTCTTCTCTTCTCCTCTTTGTTTTTTCTTTTTTTTCAAT
The DNA here is from genome assembly GCF_023343835.1 of Lagopus muta. Taxonomy (NCBI): domain Eukaryota; kingdom Metazoa; phylum Chordata; class Aves; order Galliformes; family Phasianidae; genus Lagopus; species Lagopus muta. The sequence continues at coordinate 86,131,966 of NC_064433.1, forward strand.
TTCTTTGCATGAAGAATTTATGAAGTGAGATAAAGCTAACCAGGGCCTATGTTTACTCTCTCCCACTTTGGATTTTAGCGAACAATTTACAGTTAAGCTAATCATGTGTAATATCATTCAAACATTTTTCAGGATGATGGATTGACCCACTTTAGATAACTCATCATGGCAGTATGTTTAGCAACAGCTGCAAAGCACGCTTCCATCAGTAGGACCTCTGTTACATGGCAGATACTTTTTCTGTGACTGGGAGCAACACCACCACATGTGAGGACTAACTGCAAATGAGCAGAAAGATTACCATCAAGGCTAGCAGCGCTTTTTCCAGTAATGGAGGTCTTGGACTGCTATGCTGTTCTGGCAGTAGCAAAGCAAAATGGCACTCTAGATGAGCATGGTAAAGTTTTCTCCAGGATGATATGTGACAGTAGAAGGGAGGGAAGGAATGACCTACTCCTGCTTTATCTCAATAGTTTTTAATATTTATAACATGCTGTGCTTTGTGAGAGTGGTATCAGTAACACAGAAGTTGCTTGTGCCACTCTTTTTCTTCATGTACTGTACTATTCTGTGAGGGCCAGTGGACCTTCCAGAGGCAAGATGGAGTTCACCCAAGACAGCTCAATGTTAAATAACTTTCACAGTATTATTACTGTCAATTATTTTTATTACTGTAGTGCATGAAAGTTGTAGTAATAGAACAGACACCCACTGTGTTAGGGACCTTACAAACAGAGTACAGAAAGACACTGTTTTATCCAAAGATTTTAAAACTAATTAGACTTCTCCGTTCAGGACATAGTCTCTGCCTACAGCAAAGAAAAATTTGGTTTGCTTATTTATTTTGCCTGATTCAATTTAGAATAGACAGCTTGGTTTATTTTTCCATTAAAAAGATGATGCCAAACTGAGTGCTAACATACATGAACTACAGCTCCTCTGTTTTTAATGGGAGGGAGGAGGGTAGAGGGGGAGTTAAATGCCTGAGATGAATTTCACTCATCGCAGTTGAAAAACAATAAAGCTTTGTCTTAAATGACCATAAATACTGTGGATATTTAAAACACAGGCAAGCTACCTCTCAAGCTGTGGGTGATACATTATCTTGAATATGGTATGAAAATTTGCCAACACATTTACCATACCTCTAGGAAGCCTTGTGATTAAATTTAACATTGCTGACCTTGTTGTCCTAGGTCTAATGAGCCAGAATGGATAGAAGTGTCCTTGATCCACCTGGTGTTTTTTGTGTCGGGCTTTACTTCTCTGTAATTTATCCATCGTCACCCCACCAGTAGAGCAATTGCTTAATGCACTGACCTGTCACCTTTCAAAAGGGATTTTTGGTCTGCGTGGTATAAAGTGAATTTAGATGTGGCATCTTGCAGAGTGACAGCATACATGGCTTCAGCCTAACAAAGTGAAGTCTGAGTCTTGCTCTGAGGCCTATATTGATATAAAGGTGATGGCTTTCCACTATGATTAATTTTATTTCAGAAGTGGAGGAAAGAAAGCATCTGAAGGAGAGCTTGTTATGACAGATGTAATCTCACCTGTACATAACAATTCTGTTTTGCAGTTGCACTTTTAGATAACAGAAGCAGTTTCTATATATTTTACGGTGAGGGTGACGGAGCACTGGAACAGGTTGTCCAGAGACGTTTCCTTCTACGGAGATATTCAAGACCCATCTGGACGCCTATCTGTGTGACCTGTTGTAGGGAACTGCTTTAGCATTGGGGTTGGACTTGATGATCTCTTGAAGTCCCTTCCAACCCCTGCAATTCTGTGATTCTGAGATATTTGTGTATGAATCAAGCTAAGTATTGTGCATCATGAATCCATCACAAGCTATCCATAACAAGAACAAGCAAGGAAAAGAATTCTCAAACAGAAGGATTACAAAATGCATTTTTTAGCTGCTTTTCCCACTCTGTTAAGTTTACCTCTAAAGCCACAAAACAATCATGTAATTTTTTTGTACCAAAATTTTAAGAGCTTTCTGGCATGTTGTTTCTTTCACCAAGAAAGAGTTTCACCCCTTTCCCAAAGGTGCAAAGACAGCTGACTTTGCCCAGACAAAACTGTGTAAGAACCTGCATAGTGTAACTATGTAGCTACACTATGCAGTAGTCACACTACTACCCTGAGGAAGTTAAAGACAGTCTCCCACAAAGCTTGATCCAGAAGTCTTTCCATCAGCTAGTCCAGGAACCTGCGCTAGTGTGAGAATTTTTTTGGTTGTGTTTTTGTTTGTTTGTTTGTTTGTTTTGCTGTCCTAGAACGAGAGGATATCCCTGAGCTGCTAACACTGAAGCATGTTTTTGAATGCCTTCTGAAGTTGGGACTATCCATATTTAAAGCTGGAGCTCTGCATTTAATCCATTTTATCCTCTTGTAAATTGTTTGGTAGGGTTGTATTTTAACCATAAGCTATGCCCTGGGCACTTCATGCATCAGAGATGAGTTGAAAAGGAGAATTTGACAAATTTTTCAGTGGGGAGAATCAAACCAGCCATAAGTCAGCTGGTTACTATAAATAAATATTGTGTTTGAGTGTATCTGTGTGTGAGAGCACTTCACAAAGCATGTGAAACACACTCCTTTTCGCTGTTCTAGATATTTGTAGTCACAGCTGACTCAGTACTAAAATGCAGGTATTTCCTAATTTTCACACTGTCTATAATTAACAACATAGGTTTACAAAGCAAAATGCAATCCCAGGTTTTAGAACAATAATTTAGTGTTCTTATAAATTGCCTCATTGACTCAAAGTGGCTCATGCTGAATGTTTCAGTTTCTTCTTTGTATCCTGCTACTGATCATAAGACCATACGTATGCATGAGTGTGCATGTATATATGTGTGTATATGTATAAATGTGTATACATATGTGAATATATATGTACATATGCATACACATGCACATATATACGTAAAATCTTTGATCTTAACTCTTTGGAAACACCCCCTTAGATTTCTACAAAGGCCTTATAATTCCCCAGGCCAGAGCCTGGGAGCATAAAGCAGTAGGATACCTCATGATCAAGGCATTTAATAAAACATCACAGGAGCTACAGGGAACTGACCCCAAGTGTTCCTTGCACATGGAGATGATATCTGCCCCCGGTGACATCCACATGTGCTTAGACTTCTCTACGTGAAATAAAGGACACTCACTCAAATAAGTAAGTAGAATGCCAGTGTAGAGTAGACTTTAGGCATTTGTGTAACTAAATTTTAAAGATGTTTAGATATTTGATTGCATTTTGAGATGTAAAAACAACTCAACTGGGTTTTGACCATGCAGTCTTGAAATCATCAATAATCAATCAAAGACTTTAGTGACCATAGGATCAAGCCTCTGTGGAAGAAGAGAATTTCAGTGTTGCTTCTAAGGTGCTAACTATTCTTTATTGAGTCAAGAGAGCAATTTCTGTAACTGGATTTTACGTACTAAGTACAGCAAGTGGTTTGTTCAGATCCTTATTGAAGTATAAAAATAGGTGTTAATCAATGAATTGTTTGTTTAATTTGGGGAATGAAACAGTCTTGAGAAAGCTTTAGTTTAAGATAGCCTCAAGGTCTGCTACCTTAATTTTTCTATTATTTATTTTCTAATTGGGACAGCAGTTGGAGTCCAAAAGCAGCTTTTTGTTCTTGCAGTTCTTCTCATCGTTGTCACTTGGCTTGTTCGTTTGGCTTTTTGGCAGTAGGTATCTCCCTAAAGTGCTACAGTTTTCTTGAAGATAAAGCTTGAAGGCTCTTTTCCAACATAACATTCATCCATGTGTGTTCATTTAAGTCAGTGAGTTTTTCATCTGAAACTTAAGAGACAGTTACTATGTTCCAAATTGGACTGTAAAATATTGAAGCAGGAGAATGAAACCCTCAAAACACTGCAGTAGGATTTCCATTCTCTTCCATAGGAGGGAAAGGGCCTGATCAAACCTCTCTAAGTCAATGGAAAGACTCTCTTGACTTCATCAGGGTTTGGATCGGAGACAGCTGCAGATGGTATTTTTATTGCTAGGCAGGGATTCAGTAGTGATACTGTGACTCTCAGATTGGAGATGAGGGAGGAAGGGACACTGAAAGTACACGTCAAAAGGATAAAATATGGGTAGAAGTAATTTAATTTTGCTCCTTTGTTGTTGAGTTGGTTCATTTTGTGTCAGTACTGAATGCAAGCTCAGCTCCCAGATCTTTGCAAAATCATCGAGACATAATGTAATTTGGGAAAAGAAGTGGTCCACATTTTCTTGATGTGGCAACATATGGATATTAGCATTTTTTTCATTTCACCAATCAATATACATAAAACATACAGAAGGAAAGCAAGTCATGCAATAGGACTCAGATTATTTTTTAATACTGTCAGGATTTTATCAGTCAGCAAATGAGATAAAGAAAGGATAAGTCAATTTGAAATAACATTGGACAGCAGTGAAACAAACTCTGCTTCTCTCTATTTGTGTCAGATTTTGGATTTCTTCTGTGCAGAGCTTCTGATTTTTTAGTAAGCACAAGGAATGGAAAGAGAATCTCTGCATTGCTCTCTGCAATCTCTTTGCTAGAGTTATTCATTTAATTTCCCAGAGGTTACCAGCATACCAACATCTTTTCTATTTTAATTTGAATTATGAAGAGTAGAAGCAGAGGGATCTTGTTCAAAGATTTTTGCTTTTTTCTTTTTTTTTTTGTCCTCCTTGAAAAGGAAAATTCTTCACAATTACGAATGTCTAATTAAAAAGTCTTTATGTTCTTCTTTGGGGAGAGACAGAGATTGATTTTTTTTTTTAAACTAACTCCCACAAAGGATAAAATTTACTGTGTAGTTGGATTGTGATATACGAAAAAGGTAAAGGTCTGTACTATTGCATTATTTGCAATGTTCCAAAGTATTTGAAATGTTTCAAGTTTGGGAAAAAAAAAGTAATAATAAGGAAATATAACTTGACTTTTCTGTAAAGAAAACATTAGAACACTCTGCTGCCCTCCAGCAAACAGCACAAATAACATAGGCAAAAATACTAGGATACAATTAAGGAGATACAATACATGTATCTCAAACTTGTAGTTAGAGCTGACTTAAACAGAATTTAATATAGCAGACACATTGCATTGCGAGTGAATTCTCATTTCGCCAAAACACTAACAGATGTTTAATCAATAAGATGGAGCATAAAGGGCAGCACAATTAGTAGGTCTGAGAAATGTTCTTGTATGATGTTAGAAAGCTGTAATTATGGACCAGATCTCATAAGTGTTTTGCACAGATGACACACAATACCAATATTCTAGCTTAGAGGAGAGACTGCATGGCACTTTTAATACAACCACAGGCACAGAGAGACAACACTGAACTTAGAGAATGCATTTAAGTAAATATCAAGTAAATATCAAAACTGGCACTGAAAAAGGGAAGGGAAGGGAAGGGAAGGGAAGGGAAGGGAAGGGAAGGGAAGGGAAGGGAAGGGAAGGGAAGGGAAGGGAAGGGAAGGGAAGGGAAGGGAAGGGAAGGGAAGGGAAGGGAAGGGAAGGGAAGGGAAGGGAAGGGAAGGGAAGGGAAGGGAAGGGAAGGGAAGGGAAGGGAAGGGAAGGGAAGGGAAGGGAAGGGAAGGGAAGGGAAGGGAAGGGAGTAAAACAGTTCTTTGCACCCAGTTCTCTGTTTATTTGTTCGGTTGTTTCTGTTATTTTTGCTCAGATGGGCATGGGCAACAATCCCACCTCTTCCAATATACTTCTCCTTATACCATAAGGGAGAAGACTCAGAATGGGTGGGCAGGCATGCAGAGCTGATGTATGAAGATGATTTGGGGCAGGAGACCTCATCAGGAGCTGCCAAACAAGATGAGAGCATTCTGAGTGCTGTAACTTACCCTAAGGAGACAAGACCTCAAGGCCCTTACCACTGAATGATTTTGTATACATGCTCCATAATGTCTCCCAAGTGACCAGGAGCACATCTTAGTCCTTATGTTATCTGCTACTTAGCTGCCCAGGAAAAAGAGTGAGGTTGCCTGCACTTGAAGCAGCATGGAGAGGAGGATTATTGAAGAAACAGTTCTTGCTGTTTTAACAGTGCATTCATACAGTTCAGGACAGTGGCAACCAGGAAAATCACTGGGCTAATGGTTGAGATATCAGTTTTGTCAACCTGTCATTCCCCCATAATCTGTCTGTTTTCCCCAGCACCTCACTAAAAAAAAAAGTGGAAGTGGTACAATGAAACATCACCTTTAAAATAAAATGGAAGTCCTGCTTGTGCAGCCCATTCTTCAGTTTTTCCAGCACAGAGAAGCCATTACTTAGATAAGTGTTATGCCATCTGTACCACGTTTGGAAACATAATCCCCCTAAATTACTGAGATTTCAAAAGTGTTGCCTTTGTGCATGAATTTGAACTTCTATATTTAATGGTTTAAAGAGATCAATACAGAAATGTTCAGCAATCTAGAATTGCTATACTTAACCTGTAATTACAGCTCTTTACTGAAACTTATAGCTGGACTGAAGCCCTTCAAATCTCAGATTAATCAGACTCAGCATAGTGCCCCTGCCCATAAATTCCAGAAGGGCAGATTTATTCCAATATAGTGAATCATGCAGGTTTTGGCAACAATCTGAAGAGTATATTTTGTCCATGGGAAAGTGAAAAAAGAAATATGGTTAGATGGATTACGTATAGGGATGAAAAATCCCCTTCAAAGGCATGTTCTACAACTTAATTAATAAATAGTCAACGGATTGGCTGGTGCAATGACAGGTTTCATTGTAGCTAATGAAGCTCCATCAACATATGCCAGCTGAGAATCTGACCAATAATTTTTCATGTAACATTTATAAATAGTCCAGAAGAAATACATTGACATGAAATATGAACAGTAGCCCTATTAATGCATACTTTTAATTTAGCTGTTCCCAAAGAGCATACATCTCATTGCAACGGGCCTGAAATAGTGCAGGTTATTTTATCCCATGCTGCATATCCCAGGTGTATCCCATAACAAGTGCCCTGTTGAGTGTAGTCACAGGCTAACCCATCCATACATGACTATCAGTGGTGAGTGGGGCTGAGGCAGCTTGAGCTCAAATAATAGAAGCATCTGAACTTTTTTGCACTGTTGTTTGGATAGTCAGTGTCAAATGCTCTCTAAAATAGGTTTTTCTATAAATCCTCCCTTCCAAGTGGGACTGTGGAGTGCTGGGCTGAGCCAGCTTCTGCCACCTGAGCCTGAAACATCCTCTTCAGGAAGATGATGGAGGTACATATATGGGGGCATCTGAGATCTTGCATGCTTACAAATGCTTGTAGCTCTGTTTACGTCTTGGTGTGATAAATATCCATCTGTACGACTAATGAAGTGAAATCTACATTCCCCCTATAAGACAATGTTTAGTATTCAGTGTTCCTTAATGTTTAATGGCATTATAAACATTACTTGCTGTATGTGATCAGTCTTTGAGCTCATCATTGGGCTCTAAAACACAGCTTTGCTATGAAGTTCAGGGAATAGTGTAGTTAAACACAGATATGTGGCCTCTGCTCAGTCCCACTAATTTCGTTCTGGATTCCACGCTTCTCCCAGTCGACATGGACCCAGCTTCTTCCAAGAATCACTGAATCATTTGAGAATCATTTAATCATAAGGAAAGGACCCTTAAAAGACATCTATTCCTTCTTCCCTGCAATGATCACGGACATCCACAGCTAGATCAAGTTGTCCAGAGTTCTGTTCAGCCTTGAATATCTCAGAGGATATGGTTTCTACCACCTCTCTGGGCAACCTGTTCCAGTGCCTCACTACCCTCACTGTAAAAATTTTTTTCCTTCTATCTAATCTAAATCTCCCCTCTTTTAATATGAAGTCCAGATAGACTTGCTAAAGTCCAGATAGATTACTTTAGTGGCTCTTCCTTTGTCCACTTTCATCTTAAAATCACAAGGTTGGTCAGGCAGGACCTGCCCTCGGTGAAGCCATGCTGGTGGCTTCAAGTAGATGTCTCAGTTTTCTGGCATAAACTAACAACTGGCAACATAAGCAGGAGCAGGTGTGGAGGAGGACTGTAAGGATAACAGGGGAATAGAGTGGCTGTCTTATGAGAGGAGACTGGGAAAAGTTTGGCTTGTTTTTCCTAGCAAAATGAAAGCTGAGAGGGGATCTGATTGCTATCTATAAATACATCGGGAGGATAAACACCAGGGAGGGAGGAGAGCAATTTAAGCCAAAGGACAATGTTGGCACAGGAACAAATGAGTCTAAGCAGGCCATGAATAAATTTTGCATGTGAGAGGGAGATTTCTGAGCATCATAGGGAGGAGGCTCTGGAACAGGCAGAAGGGACTAGCGTGAGTTTAATTCCTTCCAGCAAGAGTGTTAATGTGGTATCAGGGCCTTTGCTAGCTGGGAGCTGGACTTGGTAGCCCAAACTGTCATTTTCCATTCTCTCTCTTCTGAGTCAACTAGTAGGTCAATGGAGCTGCTCCTAGGTTTAATCACAATCAGTAAAGCTGCTCTTAGGTTTAACCACTCCGTCTACTCAGAATCTTATCCTGTGCACTTCTTTAGGTAGCGTATGTTTTTCTTCATTACGAATTGCATTATTCTTCAGGTTTCAGGCATATATGGCTCTGCTAAAATCTGTGCTGCCTTTCATATATTCTGCACAAGTCTGAAGTTTAACTTACTCTCTGTATGAATATATATAACTGTAAATAGGATTCCATTTTAAATGGTATCAAATTCTATTAAATTGAGGTTTAGGATAAAAAAAAAAAAAAAAAAAAAGCAGAGGTTTGAAAAACAGATAAAGAAGAATTTAATGTAATTTGGATACTGATTAATTTTCATAAAAGCCTTTTTGGAACCACTCAGATTGACTGTAATTTTTTCTTTTTATTATTTTTGATCTTTCATGATCTTGTATTTTTAATTTCCAGTCTGTATCTAAAAACATAGCCCTATTTAAAGTAACTTGTAATAACAGACTTAGATTCTATTTTAGTAAATCAGATCTCATTCTAAACATTGAATCATAAAATCATAGAATGGCCTGGATTCAAAAGGACCAATGATCATTTAGTTTCAACCCCCCTGCTCTGTGCAGGGTCACCAACCACCAAACCAGGCTGCCCAGAGCCACATCCAGCCTGGTCTTGAATGCCTCCAGGGATGGGGCATCCACAGCCTCCTTGGGCAACCTATTCAGTGCATCACCACCCTCTGTGTGAAAAATTTCCTCCTTATATCTAACCTAAGCCTCCCCTGTCTCAGTTTAAAACCATTCCTCTTTGTCCCATCCATGCTCGTAAGCAGTCATTCTCCCTTTCCCATTCCCCCATTCTCCTGTTTATATACTCCTTGCAAACATTGGAAGGCCACAATGAGGTCTCCCCAGAGCCTTCTCTTTTCCAAGCCCTGTTCCCTCAACCTTTCTTCATTTGAGATAACAGATAATACTAGGAAAAAATAGCTGGGATTCTTTTATCTCCCTTTTGCTTCTTTGACATTCTTTGCTCTTGGTGCCTACAAGTTTCTAATTGGCTATATGTGTACATCATGTATGTATGTATATATGTCTGTATCTATAAACAGGCAAACATATATATAGATACAATTTCTTAACGTGCTTTTATTGAACTCTTTCAACTAGAGACCAATTTGGTCTCCTCTGTGCTCTACTAATTTTTCAACTACCAGTGATACTTCCAAAAAACTTCTACCACTTCAGATTTCAGCATTTCTTTAAACTTATCAAGTCACAGTTTTATTCAGTAGACCTCTGTTTAGGATATTTACCTGGCAAGATGTGGACATGTATTCAGTGCATCTCTGTCTGAGGGCATTTTAATCCTTCTCCTGGTAATGTGTCCCAACATTCAGTTTTACTGTCTATTCAAAAGGCTGAGGATGGATCACAAGTACTTCTTGTTGTTGTTATTCCATTTTGGATAAATGATTAAGTCTCTTATATTCTGAGAGAGCATCCTGACCACCAACTACAGAATCATTTTTATTTGCTCACCAAATATTTAAGCGTGCTGTTCAAAGTAGGACAGTTTGAGCAGATGAGCCTGAGGGAGGCCTACTTCAGCATGCACTAATAACTTAGTAGTTGAGAGACTCACTTGAGAGGTAGAAAACTCGGGTCAAATAGCTGCTCTGAATCTATAAAGTACAAAATAATTTTTCAAAATGACCTACTTTAATCTGGTTCCTATCTTCACCTGTTGTAAGTGGGTTCTTTATTATTATTTAATTAAGCCAATATTTTTTCCCAACTCAGCTGCCACACTGAACAAAACATTTTGTATGCGTTATGCCAGTGTTGGATGGGTTCACATAATTTCTTTCAGGATGCTTCAGTACATTCAGGTCCAGTCAATAGCTTAAGTGCAGCAACACCATACCATTGCACACACTGCAAATCTTAAGATTTAGAGGCTCAGCAAATTGTTGAACAGTAGAAAGACATTAGAGCTAGCTTTAGTTATCTTGAGTACTGAAGCAGAATAGCCACATTAGCATGATACCTCACAAAAGTAGAGTAAATTAGCCCTGGAAATGTTGCACCCATTACTGTCACTACCAATTACAATAATTAATGCTATTCATCTCTAGACAGCGGATTAAAACTGAACTAACCCATTAGTAAGTGAATGTCATTGCAACTGGAGGATTGTTGGATTGCCTGTGAGAAGGTGGTGATTTCATTTCAGTTCCTATTGGCAAATGGCCATGTTTTTTAAATGAATGATAAATGAATACGCAACAAGCAAAATCTTGGCTCCCTGGAGCTCTACTGTAACTGAAATGGTGCAGGATGTAAATACATCTGTGCCAAGTATTCAAAACTTTATCATGATACCACATATTTGTAGATTTGGGTACAGAAAAGTCTTGAGGATTGAATGGATCATGGAGATTGAAGAACCTTATTTCTACTTTAGGAAATCCCACCAGGATAAGGATGTTCACATACTCCCAAGTTTATTGCTAACAAAGTGAATATTTCCACTACTTTTGCTTATTTGTACTACTTTCTGTTTATTTGTTAAATGATCAGTTACAGTGAAACACACAACATTAAGAATTAGTCTTGACATAAATTACCCCTCTGCTACAGCACATGTATTAGTATAATTAGATTCCTTTATGTATTTCTTTATAAGCATTCACTAACTAATCAGTTCACCAGCATTGTTTCAGGAAAAAATAAAATAAAACAAAGCTTGGGCTTTAAGTAGAGATGCATTAGTTGTCATTTGCATGGCTAGCATAGAAAACCTCAGCTGTATTCAGTACATTAAATGGTTACTTAAATCAGACAATGCTTAAGACTTTCTAGCTGATTGGCTTCATCTGTTCATAGGATGTTTTCCAGATCTGGGCATCTTCCATCCTTGTACTTCTAGTTCCTATTTAACATATTCATAGGCAGGCTGACATGCTTTGACCCCTTATAGTATGATTACTTCCTGCTTGCCCTTTGGTGAATGAGAAACAAACTAAGAACACTGAACTCTTTAAGGAATAAATCAAGAATAGTGCGATTTATTAATGAGAACTGTGAACAGGCTCTCTATTAAGTGTGCAGCACTGATTCCTTGGCTATTTTCCAGGGGGTTTTTAGTTTCTTGGGTACTGGATTTTTATTGGTGGTGGATTTTTTTTTCTTTTTTTTTAATTTTTTTTCTTTTATTTTCTTTTTTTAATATGACTATTTTTACCCAATGCACATGTGCAGAGATGGGCCAAAATTTGAACTGGTAACATGGATCTGACAACAATTAGTTATTAGTCTGCAGAGAAAGAAATGCATGTTTGTTCTGTGTGATGGTAATAGTGTAGGCAAGCTGAGAATTTAGCCTTGTGGTCTTAAAAGAGGAGTGCTGAAGGTGTTAGGATGACCTCTCCAACGTATGGCACTCTTATTTTTCCTTGGATGAAAATGAAGTGGGGCAACTTCCTTTGCATCACACTTCTTGGGTTCCTGACATGCCATACATCTGAGTGAAAGTAAATTCATATAGAAGAAAGTCTCCTTTTCATTATCTTTCAATTTTCTGCATTTTTGTCCTCTTTTTTGACCTCCTCAGCATCTGGTCATGTCCTGTCAGACTCTGAGACTAGCAATGTAAATACAGCAAAACATGTTCAATTGTGGAATTTGAAGGTGATCAGTGCACATGGCTCTCAAGTGCTCAACTTTGCAGTTTGAAGCCCACATGCTCAAAGACAGGATGAAGGTATAAATAACTATCAGACTCCCACTGTTTCTCATAAACCTATCTCTGCATTTTGCCTACAGTATTAATAGAGACATAGCCTTCTAATTCTATTATATACATTATGTTACATTCGAGTCTTGGTAAAGCAAATTAATCATCCGTGTCTAAAACTAATGACTGGCTCTTTAAGCTTACTATGCATCTCAGCCATCTAAAATGCGACTCCTACGTGGTCTGCAGTATTGCTCGTGCTCACAGACAAGCAAGATGTTCATGCTGCAATATTTAGACCCTGTAATGTTTTCAATATGTGAGGTGCTAATCTGCTGAGATGCTCCTGATAATCATTTTCTCTATGCTTTATTTATCCTTATTAAATTACTGAAATCTCTGGGGTGGGGCCTTTTAATATTTGCTTCTGCCCTATGCAGTCCCCTTTAGCTCTGGGAGTTTACCTGTGGAATGAAGCTTTAGATCAGGGTTTTAGATCCCGAGAAGGATTTAGCTGTGTTAGTCAAGGTGAACATAATTGCAGTACCATACATCAGTCCAGGAGGCTCAACAAAAGGTGACTGCTCTGCATGGGCATGCTGGGCAAGTAGCAGGAAACACTGCAGTGGTAACGCTGCACAAGTCAGTATTTCCCAACAGAAGAAGATGACTTTTGGGGACCTTCTTTGTGGAGACTGCCAACATGTAAATGGCTTGCCTCCTACGTGCCCTGCATTCATCATAATTTCTGCACAGGTCCTGCACGTACTGCCTGAGCTTTCTTTGTGGTTCCAGCTGTACCACCAGCTGCTGTTAGCCACTGGCTTTGGCTATGCCAGTGACAATATATTAGACTGCTGTAGAAGAGATTAGAGGAGAAGGGTATTACTTTTTCTCCCAGTGTTGCAAGGAACGGGTGTGTTTCACAGTCTGTGCCAACTGGAGAAGAGTTCTCCTGAGACTGCATCGTACATAGGAGCTTATTTCCTCTCTACGGAAAGTGTTACCCAGCAGTCAGGCTCCTGGCTCTGTTGCTGTGCTCTTAACACTGCCTGTTCAGTGTTGGAAGTTCAGTTAGTTGCAGAGAAAACGTGCTGGAGAGACATGGGTACAGCACAACTAGCTGAAGCTGTGTCAAAGAGAGAAAGTCAGTTTCTGTTCTTAATGCAACAGCAAATCCTGTATTGTAAAAACACTGTAGCAGTAACAGTGTAGCAGTAACAGCAATCCACACCTCATCTCAGGGTGGTGGTGTGACCTGCTGCCTAGAGAGGCTTTCAGTAATCCTTTCTGCTGTTTTCTTCCTACAGACACCAAAGCACCACTGAATGCACAAAGTCCTTGTTGGAATTTTCTTTTTCAGTTGTCTCTTTTGATAAGACACAGCTGGCACTTCTATTCAGCATCCATCAGTACACCAGTTGAAACGCTTTACTGCAATCTTTTTGTCTCCATTGTTGCCCTGATTTCTGTCATAAATGATTCAGTTTGTGCAATTAGTAGTGAAGCTGTAAAGTACCTAATAATAGGGCAAAGAGGAGCCTGCCCACTGAGGAAACTAGATGCACAATATGACACAACCAGATAGTTGGGGGTCAGGTCATGTAAGATCTGACATTTTACCATTTAAAAATTCATGAACTGAAGAAAAATACACTAATTGCAATTTCAAGGTATTTTAAAGTATTATAGTAGTAAAGTTCTCAGACAACAGTCTGTCTCTCTCTCAGAGGTTATCAATGATACTAAGTTTGAGACAGACTTGTGTGGCGTGCCATTTACCTTCTATATAAATTATGTGCTTGAGAATCATCGGAATTAGTGTTTAAAATAATCATCGACTAATATAATATCTTATGCAAAATGAAGATCATCTGAGAGCCTGTTTACCCAAATAAATGGAAGTTGTTCAGTCTACCTTCGAGCTAAAAATGGCAATCCTGGGCACACTGCTGGCACAATGGAAACGATGTAAGAGAGCACATAATTTACCAGTGGCTAGACTCGCTTTTGAAGTCTGTAATAGCTGGAATTTAAGTGGGGTCACAAGCCAGCTTCGAGTTGTACATGAGTGCAACTCATAGTATGTTGTATAATTCCAAACCTTGAAACAGCACTGAATCACTGAACAGTTGAGGCTGAAATGGATGTCTGGAGGCCATTTGGTCTAACCCCTGTTGAAGCAGAGCCACCAGGAGCAGGTTGCCTGGGACCATGTCCAGGCAGCTTGTTTGATGACCACCAAGGAGGAGGCTCACAGCTTCTCTGGAAAGCCTGTGACAGTGCTTAGTGAGGTCTCTTTTTTTAATTATTTTTTTTTTAGACCAGGCTGTTTTCTTTGAGTGGGCACTGTACCAGGGAACAGTTCTGGCTGGGTGATCCTGGAGCCCCAATGAGAAACCTTTGCTAAAATACTGCTCTGACCTTTTGAGAGGTTCTTAGACTTACGTATTCATGCATGGCTGTCTACATTCAGGATCCAGCAGCAGTATCCACGAGGTACGATTTTTCATGGTTTTTGTCTGAGCTCATTGGAACTTCTCAGGTGTGTAAATGTTACTCAACTGTGTCTATATTGACAGGACCTCAGACATGTTGTAGAAGTTAATTATAAACAGGTCAAAGTGGGATGAAACTCAGGTTGCTGTTGTAAAGTTTGTCTTAGTTATTAAATATTCAGGCTACTGTCATACTTGGACTGATTGCTCTAAGGTTACCATGCCAGTCTCTAATATTTATGACATGTCTTGTTCACTTCTTCTTCTTGACACTGTCTCAAACTGATGGAGACAAGGTGATGGATATTTTTTCAAGCACCTATAACCCTTAATGTGTGCTTAGTGCAAATGTGGGAGACAGGAATTTCAGGCCGTAGGGCTGAAAACTGCATAAGCGAAACAGTTCTTCATTTGTGGTTGAGTTTCACATACTGGATACAGTGCCAACACTTGGTATATAAGTGATATCACTTACAGAGGACTTTGAGTTTCTCCTCGTTCTACTTTTTTTCTTTTCTTTTCTCTGTCCTACTGCTATCACACAACATTATTTTGAGTGCAGATAACAAAAGGTGTATAGGAAGTAGATTCCTAGATTAAGCTATCACTTATATGTCGGACATTCATTCTTTTTCATCTTTTAAGCAAAGAAACAACTTTGTGCCTTCACCTTTGTATTAACACACAGCTGACACTGACTGTCCATCCCATCACTGCCAGGTTAAAAGATGTTCTGATGTTTATGAATGCACAAAGTCACACATCTCATTTACCTCCAGACCTGAGGCCCCATTATCATGTCAGCTCACTTGCTCAACCTGAAATCCTTATGGAGAGAAATTAAAGGAAAAGGTGTAACAGAACAAATATCCCCTAATCAATTGCCCTCTGACATCTCTCACTCAGAGGTTGCAGCTTGCAAAGTGAATTAGTGTAATAAGCTCAATATGTACAGCAGATGGCATGGACATTATAATAAAAGTAGATGAAGTAAAACCTCAAATCATTTCTAATGATTTGTAGCTATTGATCCCACTAAAGCTTTTTTTCTTGCTTCAGGAATGAGAATAAAGAAAGAAACATTAGCTAGATGCTTTTTAATATATTTTATATTTTTCCCTATGCTCTGAGCTGAAAAAGCTTTGCACATAGAAAAACTCTAAGCATTCAGGTAAAAAGCTTTTTATATAAAAGTTTAAATAAATTTGTTATCTATTCCAAGGAGTTTAAATAGGGTTTCAAAGTGATATTTTAAACAAAACTGCTTTATGGAGTGAATTTGGGGGTAAAACTACATGTCTAAATCTCTCAGCTTTATGGGGTATATCCATCTGCATCAGTCACATTGCATTATGTTGTTTCACAAAATGTCATAACATCTTATAGGACTGACTTATTCTAAAAACCATTTTAACTTAAATGGTAGGGTAGGCCGCTCACAAGGAAAGGGAGATTAGCTGACAATGTATGGCAATATGAAGCTAAATGTAAAAGAGAAAAAGCAAAGCTGAGAAACTTTAACTGTCCCTTAAAAATAATGTATTCTGAAGAAAGGGGGAGAAATTGAAAGAGCAGTGTGGTAGTGTGTGTAATAGCAGGCTAACTAAATGCCCAAGCCTTGATTTAGGCAAGCTCAATCCCAGAGCCCAACTCAGCAAATAGTTATTTTTCTAATTGTGCCTGCACATAAGTCATTAACATTGCTAGAATGTGGAATTTTCTTTCCAAAGCTTACTCCAAACCCCAGAAGACAAAAGAAATTACACCTACAAAAGTTGAAACCTAACTGAGTTATCTGCTGGTTATGTGCTTCCTGATTCAGGGAACTATTTGCACAGCTTAACTCTGTCTTTAGGCTAGCGTTGATTTAATTCAACTGACCTCGAAACTACTTCAGCACATAAAGAGAGCTAAGCACTAAATTAAGGCTGTCATGCAGACTTAGGACCTTGTTAAATTATTTAACCTATTAGTAGAGCTGAGAATTAATTCAGGTAAAGAGAATTTACCCCTGTTAATTTACAGAGCTTAACAATGTCTCATACGCAGCAAACAGGTGAGTTAACAGTTTTTTATTCCCCCGGACAGCACTGATTTACCTAGAGATTTCCATCGCTGGGAGGAAAAAGACCTTCAGACCCCTTGGACAGGCCCCACTGACATAAACATGAGCTCTAATTACTTGGGATAAAGGTCATAAGACTATATGATTCGCCATACCTTGTGGAACATGGTGGGGCAAGCTGAGCAGCAACTGAATATTACCAACTTTAGAATCGCTGCTTTTGTTAATAGCTACATTATTCAGCAGGCGTCTGAAGTCCCTAATTGGAGAGCAGTAACTCATCGTGCTGGGTCCTGCACCAGCCTCTCCAAGGGCCATCTGCTGAAGCACAGCACTTGTCTGAAGTGAGCTATGCTACTGGGTGTGACCACAGTTTGTTTGTACAAAGGGAGCATAGTTTCTTAGGACGTTTTGGTTCTTTTTTCCTTGGTTAGAAACACTTCTGCCTTTTATTAAATAAACAAACAAACAAATAAATAAATGTATCTTTTTATCACTGTTTAATCAAAGTTTGATTTGAAGTTGCTATACAGAATCATCCTGCTCTGTGTGAATAAGAGTATTGAGAAATAAAAGCAGTTTTCTTAGCCTAAACTGCAGTAAAACTTCTCTCCCTACGAAAACAAAACAAAACAGAAGGCATGCGACAGGCTGTTGTTATAACAATACAGGAGAGGAAAATGAGGAACCAAAAGAGGCTGTAGCAGAGGAAGATGGAGGAATTGCTATGTTTATCTCCTAGTGTTTTATTTTTAACCCACTGCATGCTGTAAGTTTCATGTCGAGGTGAAGTTGTGCAGAAGATGTAAAGGTCTCACAGACAGGTGGGCAACTAATCCTGCTGCCAACATTACCCCAGAGCAAGGAGGTGGTCAGGCTGAGAGGAGGTGGGGGAGGGATCCTGGAGCTAAGCAGGACCATGCAAATTTCAGTCAGTGGTGGTGTGGTGACCCTGCCTTGTGCACACAAAGCAGTAATCAATGTCGACCAGCTGCCCTTGCTGTGAAGCTGCAGCCTCCAGGCATCCAGCTGCAGCGTCCAGGGAAGATACAGCTACTCCTTCAGCTTCAGGGTGGTTTCTGAGACCCCTCCCCCCCCCCCCCCCGCCCCCCCCCCCATGTCTTTATGGAGAAGTTTACAGACTTGTGCACAATCCTCTAATAACCAGGCCTGCAAAGATTTCGGGGTTTCCTATATTGGCATTTAATTCTTTCATCTATCAGAGCAAAATGTGGAGTAGAGAGGAGGCGATTAAGGATGGTTGTCACTTCATACTCTGACACAGAAGCCTCTCTTGGCCTTGGAGAGCCTCAGTGGGTCCCCACCATCTCTTTCCTTTTCTGGGGAGTGCCACAAGGCAACTGGAGATCCACAGCCTGGCACCTGATGGATGGGAGCCTGTAGTGGGGTTGTGGTATGAGACTGCAGCCAAGAGCACCTGGCCCACCATGTTCACAGCTGGGGCAGCCTGGCCCAGCACCCTTCTCAGCGCACAGGAGATCCATGTCAGAGCAAGCTATGCCCTTTGTTTCCTAGCCCGAGTGAGAATTTGGCATGAAACTGTCTTGATGTGCCCTCAAAAAATGAGAGTTGTTTTTTGTGCAATGAAAGCTTTCTGTCTGTTAACATTTCAAACTTCATTATTACTGAGAAATTATTCTTTGCCATTGCAGAAGGTTCGTCTGGAAACTGAAGATTGGGAAGAAACTTTCTCAAACAGTATCTCAAACCAGATCTTTCAGACCAGAGAGCACCACTTCAGAGAGAGGAGGTTGTCCATAGACGTGAAAGGACTGCCTGTTTGAGAAGCCTCCTACTGCATTCTATTGCGGTATTTTAGGCTACCTCTTTCTTCTAAACCTGGCCTTCTGTGTTTGAGTCTGGCTTTTGCAAGTGGCTTTGTGCAAGACCTTTATATTTTGTGGTTTCTTTATGCATCCTCAGGTAAACAATCATATACTCGCTGACTAATTTTTCACTGTATAATTTGCTGCCCTACGCTATTGCTGCATATGTAAGGTTTGCAGTATGAACAGTGTGCACTGCTGTTTTCAGCCTTTGTTTTCTAATACATTTCTTTTCACTTAGAAATCTTCATGTGTGTCTAGGGAATGACCAGAATCTTAATTCTATCCTTTTTTTTCTAATAAAAACCAGTCAAAATATAGACTTCTGCCCCCTCACCCTACAAAACAAATATAGATGCAGGTGAACCTGTAGGAATGAAAAATTCAGTGAAAATTCTGAACAAAACAAAGATGTCTTTCATTTTTTATTTTTCATGAACATTTTGACTACTTTTCCTTCACGTTAGGCCTTTTGTTTAAAGCTTTCATTAGAGCAGCTTTTAAAAATTAATGCCTTAGAGAGAGGCAAAGAAAACAAAAGAAAGAACGCACTCTACCACAATCGCATTTAGTCACACTCCAGTGGGGCCAAAGGATGGTGCTTTTCTGACAGTCCTTGATGAACGTCTCTTGGGACGTTACTCCCAAGGGAGATGGTGGTTTCAAGGCTAGTACTCTCTTTGTGGTGTGATAAAGCAAAATAGGATTGTTTGAGTGCTGGAAGGGTTCCAGGCGTGCCCTCCTGCTCTCACTCACTTTTGCACAGGGCATGTTTTTACAGTTGATGCAAAAAGTGGTCATTGAGATAATTCCTTCTTTTCTAGAGGGGATGGAGTAGCATGAATAAATGAGAAAATTGTTTCTCTGCTTAAGGATTCTTAAAGGTTAGCAGAGGCAGAAATCACCAGCAGTTAGGAACACCTGAAAATGAGTTACTGAAAGAAAAAATGAAATAATGTAAAGGAAGGGAATCATGGCTAGATCTTTCTTATTTTTTAGCTTTTGGTCTCTACAACATTATGTTTCAGACTTTCCTCTCCCACACTGTCCATGAGGCAGAAAGTTGGCCTGCCTACTTATTTTCTGGCTTCACTTAGCAACAGGGTGAACCACAGTGTGCACACTGTAGTGTAGATGAGATCCACGACAGATGACTGAAACATCTCTGAAAAAGTATATGCTAAGTTTCAGAGTTGTATTTTCCGTGGGAAAATAAAGACATTTTTTCTCTCAAGCAAGGCTTTTTTTCCTCTCTACACAGCAGGATCATCAGGCATCATGCTGAAGTGGCACATATATTATTCTAATTAGCTGCCTTAAATTTAAGGAGGAATGCCTCTGTAACCGCGTGGGGCTCCATAGAAATTCCCCATGAACTCTGCACATTTCACTCTCACCAGTATTTACAAGCGATGAGCATCTCACGTGCTAATTCCATTTACAGAGCAGCTCTGCACTCATTTCTTGGAACAAGGCTATGTGGCCTTTGCCTCCTGTGACTCTTCCCATTTACGACTGTTACCAGGGAGCCTTGAGCTCAGCATGAAGAGGACATGGCTGCTGGTGGTGCACCTGAGAGGATATGTCTGGGATGCCAGAGCCTTGAGTTAGCACCACTTATGTGATGCTGCACCCCTCTGCAGGAAGTGTTTTGTCAGTCCAGCATGTGTTCATCATCCGTGTTTCAAGAATGTCCTGTGTTTTCCTTCGAAGTATCTTTGTGGCCATGGTAAATGCACTAGTTCCCTGCAGTGAGCGAAATATGGGGCTAGGCAGCGGGAGTCGAGGGCAGCTGATGTGGACATAGGATGAGGTGTGTTCATCATCTACGTGTGCTGACAGGAGAAACGAGTAAAAAGCAGAGTAGGATGTAACCATTGATTTGGTGTAATATTGTGTCTGCCCTAGCTCTGAACACAGCTTCATCCTCCTTTTCCTCTTTAACAGAATCCCGCAGAGATTCCCTTGGAGAGCACAGTGGGCTAGGAAAGAGTAAAGCTTAGGCTGGGAAGCAATTGCTTTCCAGCTCCTTCCAAGACCAATGTGGTAAAACAGTACAGCTGCATACATTGCAGACAATATAATGGCAGAACAAATTGCTCTCACAGAAGAAATCCTGTGCTACTGTACCCAAGAAGCTGTTATGAGAACATGTGAGAGAGGTGGATGGATCGCTTTGGCATAGATAGGAAAAGTATTTCTATGTGCATAAGGTGAAATTACAGCATTTAAACTATGAAAGCAGCCAGAAGCTAAATATCTAAGATTCATAACAGGCTTTCAAATCAAGTAACAAGCTTTAAACTGGAGGCCACAACTGGACATACCTGAGAAAGAAGATGAATGCTGGATACTTCTTCCTGGTCCATATTTAGTTATGTTTCACATCAATATAGCCTGAAGCTTCAGCATTTCTAGGGAGAAAAATGTATGAACAAAGAATGAATATTTGAGATTACAGCACGTTGAATGAGGTCTTGACTGCTGCAAGCAGACCATGCTCTACTTTCAGAATGAAAGACGAAATCAGGAGGGGAGTATGCAATATCAATGAGCACTCATACATAGATCTTTGCTGCCATTCGTGATGAGGAGAACTGACTATACACTTTCAGAAAAAACGCATGCTTCATGTTTTATTTCTGTTCAAAATGGTGTCTGAAATTTTCCTTTTCCTAACAACATAAAACAGCAGCATCATCTTATGAAAACTTTTCAACTAGCTTAGCAAAATGATTTATTTTCAGAACTACAAAATTCATGTTTAATTTTATTGTTCACTAAAACCAGTCTTGGGTGGGCATAAGCTTCTGTCAATATTTTTCTTTGAAAATATTAACAGTTTCTTGGCCAACTTTTGCAAAGAATGTGCACTCAGCTAAGTATAAATGTTCACAGCACCGTGAACACCTACAGTGTACTCCTTCGGCTGTATCAGAAAGGTTTCTTAAAGGAATTGATTTGTGTCCCCAGCTCTTTCCTGACATTGTATGTCACCTTGCAGAGGGCACTGGACATCTCTGTGTCTCTCTTCCTCTGCTCAGGCTGTTTATATAGGTATCGATCTCAGAAAAAGTTAAATCCTTGGATGTGTTGGTGTTCAGGGGAACTTCATTTCCCCTGCTACATCTCAGTGATGCAGTAATCTGAATAACAGTAGGCCCATTCTTAAAGGACCGTGCTCTGCTGTATGCCACTATTGCACATCTCACCTCTAATATCTGTAACTGCGTGCTCTCTGTACATATGTGTTCTACTTCAGCTTCTTAACCTCCAGATTTGGAAGTACAGCAAAGCTGACAACTGCATTGAGTATTTGTTAAAGGCCAGCAGAAAGGATCCCTGAGGGGCATCATCTTCGCATGAAATACTAAACATCCATTTTGTTAAGGTAACTTGTTTTAACTGCATGTCGACAAGATATCATTTGGCTTTTTTTCCCCAATTAGAGGGTGCCGTTTGCAGTGCTTCCCACCAACCAGGAATCAGGGAGTGCTACCCCGGGACTCCTCGCTGACAGCAAAGGTTGCAAACTGTCCTCATTAGCATGCAGCCTACTGAAAGAAGTGCAAGTAAGGCTTCGCATTAAGAAAGGAAAGAGCCTGTGCCCCGGAATACTGATTGCACTGAACAGCATTGCTGCAGTAGAAGGTGTTAGGTGAGAACAGAGTGTAAAGAAGGTTTAGCTGCTTCAGGTCAAACGTTTTATTTTAAAGGACTCCATATCTATTGGTAGCCTAAACCCTAAGTGAGTATCATTTTGATTTTCACAGTGAAGTCTTGGGGACTGCATTTTCTTCTCAGGACTAGGGCTTCAAGTGTTACCAGTGATCTTGCTCTACCAAGGTCACACCTTCAAGCTGAATTTTTCTTGCAAGACCACACCAGCATTTCAGTTTGGCTCTAAGAGGAGTTTGATATGATGAGGGCAGAACCCAGTTAAAACTACTTTCTGCCAAATAAGCAGCAGGTTCAGGTCTCAACCTGATTACCAGAAAGTAATCACCTGATTACTAGAGGTATCACTGCATCAGCTGGCCAAGTCACTCTCAGTCAATCCATGGATTGCTCATGAAAAGAAGTCCAGTGGAAGCGCAGTTAGCACTTCCAACCCAAATGCTGTAGTCAGTAAATACAACTGCATGCAAATTTTTTCCCCTTAGGTCCTTGCATCTGCTCAGGTGATGCCAGAAATCTCTAGTGCCGCAAGCTCCCAAGGTAAGTGAAACAAAGGAAGAGCAGTGAAGGAAAACATATGCTACAAGTCTTCCTATTCTGCTAAACTCTCAGGAATGTCTGCTGCTTGTTTCAAGTCACAATAGACATTTGGGACAGCACTATTTAGGTTTGAAACTATTTAGGTTTTAGGTTAATATATATGAATGGGGTAATATATTTGGGAGACTTGTGATAATAAATTACTTTCTGTATTGTTTTTAGTGTTAAGGTTACTCAGGCAACCTAGATATCAATATGCATACAACCAACTGGGTATTGAACCAATTACAGTTTTTTTCACAAAGCATTTGCATTCTGTACCTTGTTATAAACGTGATCTGCTGGCACCCTCAATCAGTATTTGCTTCACATACATAACCCTATTACTAGAAATAATGTATTGCAATTATTGCATAAAAGCATAGGTGTTTGTACTGTTTTCCCATTGTGATGGTGGATTTTAACCGGCATGCTTGGTTCTTATCTGTATTCTGTAGTTGAGGATTTTCTGAGCTGCCTTTGGATGTATTGTGTAGAGAAAGCTTTTGTAGAAAATTTCTGTATTGAAAAAGGAGAGGCTGCAGGTCTTGCTTAGAATTTGTTCTCCATCATCTTCTTTGTTAGCAGCGATGCTGAGATTGAAAGGTATGGTCCTTAAAGAGGCTCTGCCCTACTCATTTACCGGGAAAAAGTTGCTCGTATTGTATGTGGTTCTTAATAGACCTCCTATAATTGCCTTTTAAAGCTTTTCTACATATCAGTTTCCCTCAGAGGTCACAAAAAAGGTCACAGCTGTTGATGTTTGAAGCTATCTAGCTGCCTTTTTTCTGTAAGTGCTCCAGTCTGGGACCCAGGTGAAGTCAACTGGATTTATTAATTTGATCTGGGTTCATCTTTTTCTGTTGTTGCTTTGAAGTGAAAACTTTCTGGAAAGGAGAAGTAACAGTTCTGATAATATGTGTTAAAGATTCGCATCTTTTTACACTTCCAGGGCATTTTAGACAATCAGTTGTTATTTCAGTAAGGACTTAGACATACAAGTTAGAAACAGATCTCTGTAATATTAGGTGCAGCAGCAAATGTAGCAGATTAGAAAGCTTTTGTCTGTGATCAGAGATGGGCTCTGTTTCATGTGGCTCTGTTAAAGGCAACAGAATGAAACACCCCATTGCCTGAACTGGTAGGGACTGATTGCCCCAGCTGGAGGTCCTGCATTTCTCCATTTCTACTCCAAAGGAAACAAATGTCAAGTATAGTTTTGACAATTCTCAGTGTCACTCAGATGTTCATCTCAAGTACATTACTTGCGTTTTCTTGTCCTCACACAATTCAATGAGAAGAGACAGATATAAAAGTTATCACTGAACCCTGTTTGTGCACAGTTGCAGATCTCTCTGGGAATTTATTTTGGGCAAATTATGTTAAGGTAAAAAAAAATCCAGTCCTAGCTCATTTTCAGGATATATTTAATTTTATATATATCAGCAGTCCCACCAAATTCAGTAAAACTACAGAATTCTTTAAATAAAGTTCATAGATGAAGTCTGTTATAAAACCTGTGAAATTTGGAACTCTGATTATCAAACTTTCCCTATTATGCAAAATAAGCTAAGTAATTCTGGGATTTAGATATATTTTTAGAAAGGAGTGATAACTTTTCATGGTTACAGATTGCTAAATGCATAGATAACTTCTTCACCTTCTAAATCTCAACGCACCAATGAGAAATTAAGCTATAACTCAGTATAAACTGACTTTATTTGTTCAGTCTTTGCAACACAATGACTTTTAATGAGTACAATCTGAAGACAACAATTAGAGCACATTTCAGATAAGTGATTTTGGAGGTCATAGGTTTTGACTGCCTGTCTAACAATAGTTTTTAGTAAATTGATTTTTCAGAGTGCTCATAACTTCTTAATGCTTTCCAAAACGGGCTCCAGCAGTAGGGATTTTAGAGAGTCTCTCTCTGCACAACCTGCAGCATCATTCCAAGATGCTTTGCCCCTTGTGGCTAGGGCATTTAATTGAAATAGATGAGAGACAACTTCAGACAGGACATTCTGCAACAACATTTATCTTCAAAGACTTCCTAGATATTGCCTCTTTAAAGTTCTACTGGGTCTAGCAACAGTTTTTAAATTGATTAAACCACATGAATAAAGGAATTATTATAAGTATATCTCAAAGGATCAAAAATAATCTCCTTGCTTTCATGCACCTTTTTTTTTTTCCCCCCAGAGTCCCAATACTAGTAGGAATCAGGACTTCATGTTTTAGTCACAGTTTTTAAGTGCACTCTAGAGAAGAAATCAATGAAAAGTGACAAAGAGCAAGGAAAAGGAGTGATGTAAGCTGGTTAACAGGTAGAATGGGGAAATCTTGACTGATGGGAGAGATTATCCAACACAATTGTTCATTTTGCCACATACGTTTAGTTTTCGACAGGAGAAACTCAAAGACCAACCATAAGACCTTTGTAGTACATTCTTTGTGTTGATTGCACAAGGCTGGTGTTACAGGAATACTCCACTGGCCCTAGCTGTCAGCAAGGGCATTCAGGAACACCACTAGATCTCTCATGTTAGTGAAACCTCTGTGACAGAGTGTAGCTGATGGGGTTTTGTCTAGTTTATATTCTTGGTAGCAGCAACAGAGAGAAATATTGTCCATTTAGTCTCATACACTATGCTGTTGTTCACACTTTTGAGAAAGAGAAGTGAACCCATAATGTCTCTGTCTTACTGTTCAGAGCTGTGTGCTTAGGACTTGTAGAGTACCTGCTGGAAGCCCTGTCTTCAATTGTTCCAAATTTGTAGTGCTCTGCACAAAGATCCATATTCATAGTTGATTGGTTTCCATTAGTTTCCCAAGCAGGAAGTTGATATCCAATTTCTGGTAACTTATGTCTCACACTCTGCTAGTAAAATATATAAATTAAAATAATTGATGAAAAGAAGTATCAGTCCATGGATTGCTGATTTTGATTAGTCATCACTTGCTAATATTTTTGAGATGCTACAGGCATCTAAATCACATCCTGCTGTTTTTGCCTCCTTATTGGATAATTAAAAATTAAAATAAAAATGAAGCCTAATAAAGGACATCTAAAAACATGTAAAATCATGTGCTTGGTCTGAATTTCCAGACTAATCAGCATAAATAAGAACATTTCAATTGTTTTAAAAGCATTTCTAGGGAAAATAAAAATAAAAGGAAGAAAAAAAAGAAACTCTACAGAATGGTGATTAGAATGTCTCCGAATTCTGAATTCCTGTTTTTTTAGGAAATCCTGAAATATTTGAAAGGTTCAATTTTTGTTTGGAATAAAAATTAAAATATGTGCAATTTCTAATTGAGGAGGAAACCCCAGATATGTCAGTTTGGAATTACCGGTTATAAAGTGAAGTTTTTAGCTGCTCCTTAATTGTGTTATCTTGGCATTCTGAAAGACTGAAGAATGGTCTGGAAAGGCCCCAGCATAACCTAAGGAGGAGGTTAGGTGGCATTGAAATCTGAGGTATAATTGAGGCTTTCTAAGCTTCCAGAATTCCGTCCAAAAACAAAAAAATCACAGGTCTTGAAAGCTTTGGCTGAGCCATTGTGTTTGGACACAGCCCTTACACAACTAGCTTTCAAACTACTCATCAGCTCAATGAAAATGAGCTATTTCTGAAAACACTGTGCTTTCAGGTAAAGACATTTTTCTCTTTAAAGGAAGGTATTCTTGCATTGCAGAATACCTCATGAGCTGAACTGATGAATGATGTTGGTCCTCAAATAATTGTGGAGTTACCACTTCATACTGGCTCGCATAAATATCAACTGTGCCATGAAAAGTTTTTGTTTTTAGCATGCATTTGTCAAGAAATTCGATTGACTTTTATGACATATTCTCAGAATTTCTGCTGTGTATTTTGAATTACATTTTTGTAGGTTTTTTGTTTTTGTTTGTATGTAGAAGCATCATATCTTCTCAAGGAAAAGAGGCTGCTCTCAGAGAAAGCTGCAATTTCACTACTTTAGAAAAGATAAATGGGTCTGCTGTTTATGTATTCTAAAACTGAAATGTGATGGACTTACTATAATCTGGGTTCTTTACATTTTCCAGAGCATCTTTCTTTGTACACTTGCGTGTGTTCCTTGTGTGTAGGAACAACTGGGGAACAGAACACAATGTTGTAAATAAGTTTATTTGTATCAGAATATCATTAATTTCAATTTAAAATTAAAAAAAAAAAAAATAAGTACAACCATTTGTTGTACTTACTTATACCAGTTCTTTTTACTGCAGTAAGCTTCACTAAAGACCTCATGTCTTTGACTACTGCCCTTTATCCTGTCATCTCTATTCCTTGGATTGTTTTGCTTAAATGGAAAACAAGTATGTTCGACTCTATAATACAAAACACAGCTGAAATCATTGACAGTTCAATCAGCCTTTATTGTTTGAAATTGCAGTAGGTTATTCCTTACTTAGACTGCAGTGACACTAAAGCAGGCTTGATTTCAGTGTAAGAAGGAATGGCAATGTTATGCAAATATATAAATCTCAGTGCAAACAAAAGGAAACAGAAGCAAATTTGCTATTGGCAGAGTTTGTTTTAATTTTCAAATGTAATAAAATATAGGAGGTGAAAGAAAACGAAGAAAGAAACAAGATTGACTAATCAAGTCACATACTGTCTGAAGTCTTCAAAGTCCTGCTGTTCAGAGGCAGTGAACACAGAGATCAGTTACCTGAAAGTGTGACTACTGCAGCAGAGCTTCTGTTGAGAAAAGCTTTCTCAAAACATTTAGAAAATGTATTTAATCCTAAATGTTTCTGATCCAAATGTTACACAATTGAGTGCAGATCTATGATGTGAAAGCAGTATGCTGGCTTCCATCCATGAGTGAACTTAATGTTCAAACAAATCACAGTGTTGTCTAAAGTGCATGTTAAAAAAGTAAGTACCAGATGACGGTAAAGCATTCCGCAAATGTATATGATCAAATAATTTCAGAGGAAGCCTGCAAGCATTTGCACCTCAAAAAATGCTAAAATAGCAGCACAGTGCATAAATAAACAATACAAGTATAAAGGAGAATGTGTATGTAGTCACAGTCCAAAAATGCAACATTGAAATAGTGGAAACAGGTGGAGACAGCTCAACAAGTAGCTCAGTGGATTACTCTCAGATTACTTTTAAATCTGTGTTCAAATCCATGTTTTAACTGCTACTGAAATAAGCCCAATGACCTAAAATTCCTCTGTAGTGGAAAGTAATCCACGTGCTAAAGACCTCAGGAATCTGAAAAGGTTCATCTTATTCCCAGGTGACGTATGGCAAGCAGGATCTCCAGCCATGTTGAGGCCCAGATCCTCCATCTGTCCTTTGATTTATAATCCTACATTAGACACATGAAACTGATCATTTTTGTTTACTGACTGAACATCTGTGTGATGTACAACTGAAACAAAACATCCAAATAGACTACACAATAGTACAGAGTCTGTAAGGATGAAAAAGTTCATATTTGAAGAGGTGACACAAGGTGCAACACATATGCAGTTCATTGCATGAAAACAGTCAGTGTAAATGAAGTACTGTGCCAATAAGCACCCACATGTACATGGATTCCAGGCCTTCAGTGTGAGGTTGCTGTTGATTAAAAGCTTCTTTCTGCCTATGAAATGAAAGCACATTCCACCTACTAAACTGCTGCATGTGGGCAGGCAGAGACTGCATGTGGGAGGATGAGTCCATGTGAGGAGGTGCATCTCAGTCAAGTCTAAAGCCTTTCCTGTCTGATGTATACTGAGCTTCCTCGTTATTCACAGGCAGACACATTTTCATGTGTACCTTTCATAGAATCACAGAATCATAGAATGGTTTAGATTGGAAAGATCATCTAGTTCCAACCCCTGTAGGCAGGGTCTCCTCCCACTAGACCAGGTTGCTTAAAGCCCCAGCCAGCCTGACCTTGAACACCTCCAGGGTGGGAGCATCCAGAACCTCTCTGGGTAACCTGTTCCAGGTGGTGATGTGTCTCTTCGAGTTGAATGCATTTATTTCCATTTTTTCAGACCCATTTCCCCAGATTGAGCCTCACTCTCTTCCAAAGGGGTAGTTCAATTTTCTGGATGTGTAATCTTGACCCACTCATATGGCAAAATGGCTGCAAAGTGCTGTGTGAATGACACAAAGAGAGCCAGTGGGGTTACCAAGCTTGATGGCTATTGTTAGACACTCTCCATACCCCCAGGCCTCCCCCAGAGGCAGACACAGGCCAGCCACTCCTCCTTTCCGTACTTCCCAGTAGCCACATGCAGCTCTCATAGCAGCTGTTCTGGACACAGAGCAATGCTCTGGTATACTGGGTGCTGCGCCAATGCTGAATAAAAATGACAGTTTCTAATCCAAATAAAGTTTAGATGCAGAGTGGACATAGTAATGCCAAGTCCTTCC
The DNA here is from genome assembly GCF_023343835.1 of Lagopus muta. Taxonomy (NCBI): domain Eukaryota; kingdom Metazoa; phylum Chordata; class Aves; order Galliformes; family Phasianidae; genus Lagopus; species Lagopus muta. The sequence goes on from NC_064433.1 coordinate 86,161,271, forward strand.
AGCAAGTCATTAAGTGCCTACAGGTTGTACTTCACAAGTTATTCTTTCTCTATTTAGCCATCTTAATCTAAGTTAGGACAAAAAGGGAAGTCAAGGGAAAACAAAGGAAAATACAGTCAGTGTGAGTGATGATCCAGAGCAATATCCATCTAGACCTGTACCATCTACAGCAACAGCCATATGTACCTGCAGAGAGAAGAGCAAGACCTCTGCAAGTAAACATGGCACTCCTTGACTGTTGTCTCACCTGCCAGAATTTTTCATCTCAGGGGATTTCCTTATCCTGACATGCTTTGCCTAGTAAATCTCAGTAGATTTACTCTCCAGTGATTTGTCTCTTGAGGGATCTGGACAGGCTAGAAAAGGGGGCCCACGTGAACTGTTGTTGTACTTGGGTTGGGGAAATCCCAGGTATGTGCACAGACTAGGAGAACTTGAGAGCAGCTCTACTGAGGACTTGGTGGACAAAAAGCTGGAGATGAGCCAGCAGTGTGCTCTTGCAGCCCAGAAGGCAAACTGTATCCTGGGCTGCATCAAAAGAGGAGAGGCCAGCAGGATGTGAGATAGGATTGTCTCCCTCTATAGTGCCCTTGTGAGGCCTCATCTGGAGTTCTGCGTCCATGTCTGAGGACTCTAGCACAAGAAGCATGTGGAGCTGTTGGAGTGCCCAGAAGAGGATCATGAAGATAATCAGAGGGCTGGAGTACCTCTCTGATGAAGAGAAGAGGGGGGAGCTGGGCTTGTTTAGTCTGGAGAACAGAAGGCACTGGGGAGACCTCACTGTGGCCTGATGGGGGAAACCAGAAAGTTATCACTGATGGATTCAAGGAATCTCCTGGATGACTTGCAGCCTCGCTGTGTTGTTTTCCCTCATCAGGATGAGAGTCTGCAAGGATGACACTTCCTGGAACTGAAGCAAGAAGGCTTCGTCAGCAGACTTCGCTAGATCAGGCAGCCTGTAGTAGATCCCAGCCACCAGCTGTCCTTTATTGGTCCCATCTCTAGTCTTAACTCACAGGCTCTCAATCCATTCCTTACTGTTACTCAGAGGGAATTCCTTGCAGTCTATCCACTTTTTTTTTACATAGAAAGTGACTCCCTCACCCCTCCTACCTTACCTCTCTCTTCTAAAAAGCTTATATCCCTCAGTAGTGGTATTCCAGTTATGCAAATCATCTCACCATGCTTCTGTGAGAGAAGTAAGATCATAGTTTTCCAAGTGCACCATGGTTTCCAACTCCTTCTCCTTATTTCCCATGCTGAGTGCATTGGTATAGAGGTATTTTAGCTGGGCTTTCAGCCATATTACCTTCCTAGAAAAGCCCTCCCACAAATCTGGGACAAATCTGAGGCTTCCCCCTACTGCTTCCTAGAGACAGCTTTCCCTGGCTCTCTGTCATTCAGCAGTACACCCTCTTCCCCAAGCAGTTTAAAGCCCTAGTCATGAGACCCGCCAGCTTGCTGCCTAGTATATTCTTGTCCCTCCCAGTCACTTGTTTCCTATCGCTCATCAACATTCCTGGTTTGTTGAAGGTGTGTCCTAGATCACAGAACCCATATCCTTCAGTGTGCCACGCTGCCAGTCATTCAACCGATCTGTTCTTCTTCTTCTGCCCATATTCCAGTCTCCGACTGGGAAAACTCAGGAGAACACAACCTCCACTCCTGATCCCTTCAACATCTTCCCCAGGAACATAAAGTCTTTTTAGATATTTTTTAATTTTCTGGTCGCAAGGTAAGACAGGAGGGGATAGTAGTCCTCCAGCTTTACCGTATTCAGCATCTTCTTCCTGATGCCCCAAATGCATGCCCCCAGCAGGCAGAAAACCTCTCTAGAGAAGTTATCCAGGTGGCAGGTGGGCACCTCAATGGCTGTCAGCAAAGAGTCTTCAATTATTAAAACCCTTCACCTTTTTTTTTAGTGGCAAGGGTCATGACTCAGGTCGTCAGTTGGACCTTTTTGATGTGATCATCCCTTTCCAGTACCAAGCTGCTATCCATACCTTCTCTCTCCGTCATCATCACTTGAAATGTCTAGGCTAGCGGGACTTCAGGAGCAAGGTGGGAGCTTCTCCTTTTGCCCCACGCAGAAATGAGGGTTCAGCCTCCCTCACCCTGCACATCAGGTGGGAAGTGTGCTTATCTTCCTCCCCCTGGCTGGGCCCAAGGCAGGGCTGTCTGTCTGCCTGTGCCTCTGCACAATACCAAGCATCAGCCTCTCAGACTGCTGGAATACTTCTCAGCCTGGTGACTTCACAGACTCAAATGAGAAGAGTGATTCTGTGATCTGTGATTCTGTGATCTGTGTGATTTAAACTGAATGACAGGAGATTTAAGTTAGAATAGGCATAAATTATTTACTCAGAGAGTGGTGAGGCATTGGCACAGGCTGCCCTGAGAAGCTGTGGATGCCCCATCCCTGGAGGCAATCAAGGCCAGCCTGGATGGGGCCCTGGTTAGCCTGAGCTGGCAGTTAGCAACCTGGCCAATGGCAGGGTTGGATCTGGATGATATTTAAGTTCCCTTCCAACCATAGCCATTCTATGATTCTGTGTTCTTGGCACCATGTCAAATTTTGTATGCACAGACTTCAGCTCTGTGGCTCCTGTTGTGTTTGAGCTCTCAGCTATGGCTGCTTCCTTTGATTTGTATTCTGAAATCTTTTTTATCCTAACACAGGTTAGAAGATGTAACAGATAAAGCATAATTAAAGAAACAGAAAGCTTGTGCGTTCTGACAAGGAGTGGCAGAAGTACTGAACCCTTTTTCTCCAACAGCAGTAGGAGCCCAAAGGGTATGATGTGATCATATAACAGCTTAATTTGGCTGAATATTGATAGCATCCATTTAGAGCAGTGTGTATGTTTTTTATATGACTGGCTCATAACAAAAGATTCTGCTCTAAGATGCTGCTCTCTCAGCATTGAACTGAGATCCATGCCAACTTTCCTATCCTCAGGAGCAATGAGAACCTGATATGTTTGCAAGTTATTATCTGAAATTCAAGCAACATTTATTTCTAACTGTTCAGCTAACAATTTTTCCTAACATCTTAGAGGTTAGCTTTTTTAGTGTGAAGAGTCTTTTCTCTTGTTTTTAAAAACTGCATAAGATACATAGCTCCTCTTTGTCTTTGTGCTACATTTTTTTTACTTAACAATCTTAATTTAATTGATTCAATCATTAAATAGTTATTATTTCTTGTGAAGTTACTTTCAAACAGTATTTTGCGTCTCTGTCAGTTTCCTTAAGCTCTTATTATCCAAGGGTTAGTATTTTGGCTCCTTCTCATCAGGAGGCTTTATCTCTTGCATTCAGGCTGAACTCCTAAGTCCTGGCCTCCTTTATCAGGCCTCATTTAAAACCACTGTGTAGATGTCTCATAAAACCAGGGGAGTCCATGTCTTTGAATTGAAACCGGTTCTCAATACAGCTATTGAGAGCTGCCATCCCCATCCCTCACATTTCATGGAGGTAGACTTGCTGTTTCCTTCTCTGAACATTCCACGCTTACCTCCCCTGCTCTATCCTTCCCAGATCAGGACATCCCTCAGCTTGGCATGTTATCCCTGCTGGACTTGGCATGTTATCAGCTTATGTGCAACCAAAATAAGCAAGGTGTTTATCAAAGAGACACATGGTTGTATGTCAGTTTTATTTGGTTATTTCTTCCCCATTCTTTGTAAGGAAAAGGGAGTCAGAATTACTCTTGTCAGGAATGTAAGGTTAAAAAATCCCTTGCTTTTCAGAAAGAAATAGCCATTCGTATACAAGATCACCATTTTCCCATTGCCCTAAAAGCACTCTTGTACTACAGCCTCCTTCTGATCATGCCCCTCCTTGCATATCTGCATATTTTAAGCCTCTCAGCATGCATCATGTGTGAATTACTGATCTAGCAGCAGAAGTTCACAGAAGGGACAGTACTATATTAGCAAAACTTGGCTTTTTATTCCTTTTGTAAGAAACACAGCTAGCTGCATCCTCATATCCCAAACCCCTTTCAAAAGTGGCATACATGCCACACAGAGCAAGCTAAGTCACTCCTAGGGTGACATTTTGTCCCTTGCAGAAGAGAGCTTACTGGATGAGAGAGCTGAATTATTCTCATACATCAGTAAGAACCACAGGATCAAAAAATGAACTCACATTTAAGTTATCTATTGAGTAGAAGGAATGAGTCAACATTGACAATGCATTCATCTTAATGAGGACAAATATTTATACCAAACAAAATTAGCATACCAGAAAATCCAATAGGAGCGTATAATTAACAAAAGGCAAGGGAATTGGCATAATGCTGATAAATTCTTCATTAATAAAATAACTGCTTCAAAATGTCAGAATGACTATATTTTATTCATAAATTGTGTAGAATTTAGCACACTAAAGATGTCGGCTCCATAGCTATTTACATGGCAATTAAATCCACAATGCCAGTGACCTAGCCAAATTAATGTTGGCCCCAACTTAAAAGTAGACTGTATAAATAAATAATTCACACCCTCACTAGAGTCTTTGCTTAAGCAAACATTTCTGTATAAAATATTTGGGAATTATGAATAACTTTGATGTGCATTAACAAAAAATACGACTAAATAAAATGCAAAATAAAACACTCTAATGTTTTATTAGAGATTTGCATTCCAAGCTGACTTATATCAACATTGATGGGAAGAAAGTGAACACAGCAGGTTGTCACTGTTGGGCCATCTTTTTAAATCACCCAAATGTGCTTTAGAGAGTTGCAGGCAGTAGAATGCCTGCTTTTACAGTCCCATGCAAGAGTTCTCTGGCTCCTCCAAGGTAGTGTCTTTGGTTTGATTGGATTGCTTTTACCTACATAAGTGTTAACAGCATTGAGGTTTATTGCATTTCTCATTCCTAGAAGAAAAGGAAAAAATCCCAAGCAGTATGGAAAGAACAAGTACCAGAGTCTGTGGAACAGGCAAAGTAACAAATTACCATTTGGTGGTAGGTGTTTATGGAATGATGTGGAAAGTTTATCTCTTTCTAGAACGTCAAAATTTGACAAGGAACAAGAACATGCAAAATAATCGTATCAACATATCTTGATCATAGTTTCCTTGAAAGCAAAAACTCACAAGAAGATAATTGTGCTGGTAGTGTTCCTGAAGTATCAGCCGCTTGCTTTTAGAACTGAGTGCAAAGTAGGACATTTTCATCCTTGGTTGGATTGAGAAAGATGGGAATGGCGTTAGCTGAAGTCTTGGCATGGCTCACATATCTAATGGTAGAACTGTTGTTTGCGGATGCTCTGTATCTGCTTCTGCTCATAGGAAACCTGGGCAGAATCACCAGCTGATGAAACAAGAAGCAGCATAAATCCTGGGGGAGACTGGCTAATGAAGTCTGTAAATAAGAGTGCTTTGCTGAGTACAGGTCAGGATGAATCCAAAATGAAACAGTTAAGGAGATATCCAGAGCAGCTCTTGCATTATGTCCTACCTATCACCACAACCCATCTTTCTCCTTCCTGGTTTCTGATGCAAATTGTACCCCATAGTTGTTCAGTCCTTAAGGAAATCTGCTGCAAAAGAGGGGAGAAAGAGAGAAACACATCTGAATTAATAATTCGACTTTGTCAGGAATTGAGGCCCACTTATTAAGAAGCAAGCCATTTTTATAACTATTAAAGGTAAATGTACAGTCACTGTAAAGCCTAGAAAACCTCCCTTCTGGGAACACCTCTGACCCCAAAACAGATTTTGTGTGGAAATTTAGATTATCTGCATAGAGGTGAATTTCACCACTGTATACCTATTCACTGCTTCATTTTTATGTTAAGGTAGACTGGACTAGATTTCATGAAAACATCAGTAAAATCTATAATCTTTGCAAATCAAAACAGCTGCAAAGTACCATGAAACAGAGGCAGTCTGCTTGGAGTATTTTTTTTTCAGCTGTGTCCCATATGAAGGATAGAATATTGTTACTTACTTCCATTTAGAAGAGATCACCAAGATCTTGTAGCTCAGGGTTATTGGAATGATATTTTTATTTTTAATTATTCAAATTTTTTTTCACAATTCTTTATAGGATTTAATTAGGTAAAATGTTTATGACATAATTATTCACCAAAAACACTGCAAATAATCCTAGGTCCTTCAATTCCAAAAATTATTGATGGTAAGAAGACACTCAGAGGAAAGTAACATGCGTATAAGGCACTGAAGGGACAGATTTATGAAAGGAAATTGCCAGAAATAAATATGCTTTGACCAAACAGGAAAAGAAATATGAAGCTGATGTGACAGCAATTTATAAGTTTTTTGAAAGGTGCAAGTTCCATTTATGGAAAGGAATTTGTACTTGGGTCATCCAAGGGCTAGTATAGTGGGATGTAAAACTGGGTGGGAAAAAAAAAAAGAAATCCAAATGGTCAGTTAGCAGGGTTGCAACCCAGGAGAAATGACTGAATTATTTAAAACAATTTGTGCAACACTGGGGTGGTATAATCATAAGGGAAAAGTCTTACGTAATCAGGGACAAACAGTTAACATTTCTTTTCTCTGATCTCAGTCATTCTGTATGCTAGCGCCATCCTTTCTGCTTTTGCAACTGTCTTTCTTGTTTTTTGCTTTTTATGATCTCTTATGTTAAAAATCCAGCCTTGGGGGTCATCATATATAGAAACAAAGACAATGCATAAATGAACTCATTGCCAGTTTTCTGTGATACTGTTCCCCTAACCATGAAAAGATATATAAAGTTCCTGGGAGGAGTACAAGACACAAATCCCTCTTTCTTCCCTTCACTTTTCCTCTGCAAGCTGATGAAATTAGCTCAGGCTTTAGGCCCACATAAATGCAGCGCTGTGTATGCTCAGTTTGGGTGCACGGAATCCTTGACTGGCACTTCTGGTAATAGTTGAGTATAGAAAGACATGTCACTAAATCATAATACATCAAGTCTGGTTCTGAATTTATTCCATAGTAAGTTCTTTATACAGTTGTGCTGATTTTGTCTCAGTCTTTCTTGGTTTTCAATATTTCATCTGTATGATTGAAAGCTCACTTTTATTTTGACAGAAGTTCCAGAATAAGAAAGTAATCCTGATATTGGCCCCTTCTCTGCTTTAAAGCTACTGCTATATGCAATTTTTCTTGGAATATTTTTTTCCAAGCATTATATCTGCCAAAGTCATAATTTTGGACTGACCAAAGTAACAATTCCAGCAAAATTCAATTCCAGCAAAGGCCTTTACAAAGACAGCAGTTCATGGTAAGTGCTAGCAAATCCATTTCTGACGTGATCTTGCAAGCTCGTCCACATCCTATGGCTTCATCTGGAGTTCTTGGTACACAAGGGAATTTTTCATGCTTCCAGATAAAATGTTCCTGAATAGACATTTTGAGCACTCTTCCATGATAAAGTCATCAGTAATAATTCCAAACCCATTTAGAGAGAAAATTAATAGCATTGCCCTTATATCTCCTAAAAAAAATCCATTCCTTGTCCTGGAAGGAAGATCAGTGGAATTTATGTACTCCATTATAGATATTGTCTAATTTGTCCTTAAAGACTTCCAACAAAATCCTTCCCAGGAAATCTGTTCTTTCATTTCAGTACTCAGAGTTTTAGGAACTTTACTACTTACATCTAGCATGAGTCTTTCTGGTCCATCGTGTAAGCCAAGCACAATTTGTCTTTCTGAGGATGCTAGAGAGACATGTTTTCCTTTGCTTTCTGCTGCAATCAAAACTCATTCAACCCACTGCCAGAGATATTTTTTTACATTTTTTCATGAACTCTTCTAGAGTCTTTTCTATTAATGTCTACTTTTCTTGAGATGTTCTACCCAGAACAGGACAGATGTTCAACTGAAACATTATGGAGTTCTGAACTGAGGATACAGTTTATTTGATATGATCCCACTTCTTATATAGCATTTACCTTTTCCACAGCAGCTTGGCATTACTGGCTTTTATAGAGACTAACTCATTATGATCCTCAGATTTCTGTAGGAATGTTTCCTAGACAGTCATTTTCTAGACTGAATTCATTCGAGTTGTTGATTCCTATCTACGCACCTTCTAATTGTCCATGCTGAATTACAGTCTCTTATTATCTCTGTATAGCATGGTTATCATATCCAAATTTAAAAAGCATACTCATCAAGTTCACAAATGAAAATATTAAGTATTCCCAGGACAAACACTTGCAAAACGCTAGAATCACCATGCAACTTGTTTACAAACTGTTCATGTCTTCTTTCCAAATACAGCTTTCCAAACAGCTTTGTGAATTCCTTCTTATTGTTTTCTCAGTTCTGTACATCCTTAGCTGATAGTTGTCCTGTGACACACCATAGAAAACTTTGTTAAAATTACGATACACTATATTTATACCTTTCTTTAACCACAAAGGTTGTCATCATCTTCTGAAAACGAATGAGTTGGTTCACAGGTTTTTTTCTCTAGCAAGTCCTCACTGGCTGTTGGCCTATCTTATTGTTTTCTTCAACATACTTACAGCTAGGTTGTCAGGATCTTTCTTCCAGTAATTTGTGTTCCTCCCCTTTTTATAATGGCAGATACTTTGTTTGCCCTTTCCTGTTATTTGCGTATGTTGTTTTCTGTGAATAATTCCTTCCTACAATCTCTTTTGTAAGTTCCTTTTATGTGCTTTTTGTCAGACTGTGATCTGTTGCATCTAGACAAGCAGAGACAGTGTAAGACTTGAAGCATGTTCTGTTCTGAATCAAATATTTTATGATTTTTTTTGTAAGTAACCTTAATGGAGAAGGCATCACAAAACTAATTTTCCAGATTTTTTGTGATTTTCCAAATTTTTAAAAATATGTTGACTGAAACAGAAGCATTTAGTAAGAACAATCTTTTAAGTTGCAAGCACAAAATTTCCAGATTATGCTCAAGCATAACCCAGGTTAAAGGCTGAGTAACCTGGGTCTGTTCAGCCTGGGGAAAAGATGACTGAGAGAGGATATGATAAATGTTAATAAATATCTAAAAGGAGATGAGAGGCAAATGGATAAAGCCAGGCCCTTCTCAGTGGTGTGTAGTGATAGACGAGGAGAAACAGCCTAACACTTGAACACAGGACGCTCCATACTAATGTGTGGAAGAACTTCTTTACTGCAAAGTTGACAGAGCACTGGAACAGGTTGCACCTGGGAAGGCTGTGGAGTCCCCTTCTATGGAGATATTCAAGACCCAGCTGGACGCTTACCTGTGTGACTTATTATAGGAAACTGCTTTAGCGGAGGAGTTGGTCTTGATGATCTCTTGAGATCCCTTCCAATATCTGCAATTCTGTGATTCTGCGGTTCTGTGATTGCTAAGATTTTTCAAGTACTCTAATATAGCATGGTTTTTATGATGTCTGGAACAAAGATGGTCATGCATGTTCCCAGGAAAACGCAGAAGTTACGTTAAAAGAAACTTCCTCTGATATTTTTGTTTTATAAATTTGTAGGGAGAAAAAAAAAATCCAGTACATTGTCATGAGTCCATCACTGCTTCTTTTCATAACTTCTGAACTCTGTTCTCTGTTTTTTCAGGGATGGCCTCTCAAAAGCACCTGATTTCTCAGACCCTTGGTAAATGTTACCTCATAACTAAAACAACAAAACCTTGTGAGCATTCATCTTACTAAGCCGGTGGCATTCTCTTTCTGAATCTTCAATAATTTAAATGATGTTATTTGTTTGTCCTAACTTTCCCTTAGAAACCATCATTAGGAAGAACATTCTCAGTGCATGTGGCATGCAGACATCACTCAGTCTTTTATTCTCTATAGCTAAGAATCTAGAGCTTGATTGACACAGAAAACCATTAGAATGGTGTTAGAACTGTTTTTTCTACTTCCTTTAGAGTCAAAATACAAATTCAATCTGAGATTTCACCATTAAATGAGTGAATTAATGATTTAATGACTAAAAGAACATGACAGCTGAAAAGGTTTATTACTCAGACATTTTATTTCCAGAACCATTAAATAAATAGATAGATAAAAAAATAAATAGAGAACACGACAACCTAAGATGTTTACTATTCAAACATATGAACCTGTAATCAGGTGTTGCTGTTCCTGCTGTCTGCAGAGGGTTCTGCACTGCGGTGCCAGCCCATCAGCTTCACCTTCCATGTGAGAGCTGCAGCTGCACGTTGGGCAGTGCAAGGCTATCCGGGGCTGCCAGTTGTGTGGTGTCAGCATGGCTGCTGCCATCACGGCCATTGCAAAGGATGGGCTAAGGTGGGACAGGGCAGCCCAAGGAGCCTGCAGCTCTGGTGCTTCTGGGTTTTAAGGAAGCTCCTGTCATGGGGAGCCAGCTGTAAATCCAGGTGCCATGAAGGGCAGAGTGTTGTCAGTTGGAGGAGCAGAAGTGACATCCAAGGTCTTGTTGCTACTTGGTTGCAGGGACAAGGCCAGAGAATGGCACCGTTCCCTTTCTATTGCTGCAGCAGGGTCTGGAAGGGTTGGAGGAGTGCTGCCCTTGGCTCAAGTAGTGACTTTCTTGGGGTGCCTGAGTGGCAGGGGTCCAGTGGGTGCCACTGTCTGTGTGCCAGCTTCTGGATCCACTGGCAGCTGCTCCGTACATGGACTGGGCACTGGGGCTGCGCCTCAAGTGGCTCTCATTTGGGTCTTCCTGCAGGAAAGGAACAGCCACATCTCTTCCGGGCAACTCTCTTCTTGCAAATTTTAAATAGTTCGGGATGATCTCCTGAAAAATGTGTGAAGAAGAAGATGAGTAACTGAAAAATGTAAAAGAAAAAGGTTAGTTGATATCAGTTCAAGACTGAGAGAAATGAGATAGGGGAGCTAACACTTTTAATTGCTGAAGACATGCATGGTATTAAAATGTCTTATCAGTCAGTTTAAACCTACATTTTGGGCTGTGTAAAACAAGATGTGTTGCAAATAGGTTGAAATAAATAGACTCATCGTATCCTCATTTATTTATCATTCCATTCCAAGGATTCAGTCTCACTGGATACAACTCAAATATATTTAATTCACATTTCTAGTACTCAGCAATGCTACTTCTAAAATACCTGCAAACAGCCAGAGAAAGAAATTCAGAAAAAATTAGGATCAGAACACGTACTGTCATTCTCATCACCTCTATTACCATGTGTTATTTTACAGATGTATTTATAGATCTATTTATTATATAGATGTGGCTGTCCATCTCTCCCACCAGAATATTTTGAGTTGGTTCACGTGTGGAGCAACTGAATTACTTTCCTATGGGCAGTAAATGCCTCTTCCTCTGACAGAATTTTGGGAAGTGAGGGAGGTCTTCTGAAGTTATGTGGCATTTTGGTGAATCCATACAGATTAAGTTGTTGAACAAAACTTTTCATACTTTCTGTCTCGCGAACTGTCAAAGGCCCTCTCTTTCTCAGTACTTCCACCTGAAACATTTCTTCATCGAGTACTACGCACTTTCCATTGTGACTCCTCCAAATGCTTTCAAATTGATCAGTTACAGCCAAGAGTTGGTCCCTTCCAACCCAAACCATTCTATGATTCTGTGGAAAGCTGAGGGTGGAGAAGATGCTGGCTTTGCCAGTGCTTTCCTCAGAAGTATGAAATAAATATTTAGTTTCCTCTTCATCAGTCGAAGTTTGTGAGTCCTTTTCTTCATCAAAACTACAACAGCATCACCAGATGTAATTCCTTGATCCTGTCCTGGAGGATCAGAAGGGCAGCCTGAGGACTCACCCTGGCTTCTCTAAATCAGAAACAGAAGTTTCTGCAGGTCATTCACTCTCTCTCAGTGCTTTCATTTTATCTGTAAGGGAAAGGTTTGATGTAGAGATGGTGTCTGGATGCAGGACTGAGGTGTATGCTAAGTTTGATGACAACACTTGAGCTGTGTTCACTTCTTCAAAGTTGGAGAAGCCTTGCAGAGAGGTCTTGACAAAATGGGCAATCACCAATGAATTGAAAATGAATTCAATCAGCATGAAGCTGAATGAGAGCCAGTACTGGCTTCTGCACCTGAGATGGGGCATTCCTGTAGAAAAGGATCTGGGGTTCTGGCTGATAGGAAGTTGAATGTGATCCAGCAGCATGCCTTGGCAGCCCAAAGCAAACCAACTGTATCCTGGGATGCACCTGGCCCAGCACTGCCACCGGGCAGGGAGAGGAGTTGTTTCTTGCCTCGTTCTGCTTTTTGCTTTGTGGTCTCACTTCCTGCACTGGGTGCAGCTTTGGGTGCCACAATGGAAGAAGGAAATAGAACTAATCTCTAATAGACTAATAACTAATCTCTAATAGAGAGTGTCCAAAGGCGGGCTGCAAAGATGGGGAAGGGTCTGGAGGGCAAGGTATATGAGGAGGAACTGAGGTCCCTGAGTATGTTCAGCCATGATGGCAGCTGCAGCTCCTCTCAGGGAGCAGACGTGTGCTCTGTGTGACAGCGACAGGACCCAAACAGCAAGGAGCTGTGTCAGGGGAGGGACAGGTGGGGGTTGGGGACAGGTGTGGGCATGGAACTGGCTGCCCAGGGCTGTGGGCATGGCCCCAAGTGCTGGAGTTCAAGGAACATTTGGATACTGCTGTCAGACATAGGGTTTGAATTTTGGATGGTGCTGTGTGAGCCAGGAGCTGGATTCAGTGATCCTTGCGTGTCCCTTCCAACTCAGAATATTCTATGTTTCTATGCTTAAATACATGAAATGTAGTTTGCAAAATGATGGAATTACAATGAAAAGCAAACTCAGCTGATGTAGGCTAACAGTAGCAGTTACAGCACTGTGTGATATTCTTGGTTAGGTCAACTCTACTTGGTTTAAACAAGCAATTTGTGGGTGAAAGCTTCTCTTTTTATTCAGCGCTTCAGTTGTCCATTTTATTTCAGTTTAGACACCTTCCTAAGTGCTGCTTTTGTTTGAAAAAGTAACTCAGTGTTTGTTTCTAGTCATAATATTTAAGATTCATAAAGAAAGTCAGTGGTACTCTGTGATTTCACACTCCAGATCCAGTATTTCAAGCAAGCATAGCAGCCAGCAAAGCAATCCCAAATGGATCCACTTGCTTCACTTCTGCATTTCTCTTCTTCTCCACTCAAATCCTCTCTTGCCAAACTGGCCAACTTTCAGATTTCTGTTCTCTACATGGTTGTGCAAAATCTTGGTCTGGCAAAAGGAAAGATGAAGGAAAGCGGGTGGCAATATCTCTGTGACAGTGCTGCCTTATGCTATCTCCAATTATTTTTGGAACTGTCCTGTTGGTACAATGTATGGTGCTTAGGATGTTGAAAAATGGGATTTAACTATTTAAAATACTTCTCAAATTTATATTCATTATAACCTGTCATTTCACCCCCAATGTTACTTTTACAGTTTCAAAACTTGTTCTTGGCCAATTTCTAAATATTTATAGCCCTCATATAATACCTTTTTATAAGCGTTCTTGCAAACTCTTGCACATGTGCTGAACTCTGCTACGTGAGGTAGTTAAGCAAATGAGTGTTAGCAACAGCCAAGCCCCAACATGAGAACTAGATCTTAAATCATCCTGACAGACCAAAGCACCTGCTGAAAGTTTCACAGATGTACGTGAATATCTGTGCTGGACTGAAACTTTACAAGGCAAAAAGAACAGGAGATAATCAAGGCAGTGTGGAAAAAAGTCCAGCATAAGACTGGGAGATTGCACAGAACAACTTGGCAAATTAGTTTCTGGGGTGCCTAGTTACATGGCTGCTTCTCTTTTAATGGCCTAAAGTGAGCTTCTCCTCTTTTGGCTTTGTGAGGCACTCAGAAAACATCAGTTTCCCTTTCTCTGAAGCCTCTGGGGATTTTGAAAGATGACCTTCAGGACAGTCAGATCTGTGAAAAAGAATAGGTAAATTAAAAGCATTTTTCTCTCTTGTGCAATTGCGACATTTCAAAATCAAAATGCTTTCAGCAGTCTTGGTAGATGAAAAAATGTGAAAATTTGGTCTGGGGAAGTTCTGAGGAAAGGCAGCTGCTGCTTCTTCTGCACCAGCTGAGAGGAGCTGGGCTCTGGGCTCTCACCTTCAGTGACTCAGTCGTGAAGCTGCTGCTTCAAGCAGCACTGAAGCCTCAGGTCCAGCTGTGACTCCACAATTAGGTGGGCTCTGATATTTCCTGGTGGACAGGCCATTCCATTCACTGCTGTCTGTGTTCATGTCTGTTGATCTTGCTGTTGATCACTTTACCTGACCAGATGTCCCTGAGCAGTACCCTGCTGGGAGGTGCTGCAGCAGAGCCTGAGTATCCTGCAAAAGCATCCTGGTTGGCCTGCAGGTGTCTGGGCATAATTCACTGGTTTACAGCTCAGGCAAGCGAGATAGCAAAGCACCATCTCTGGGCTTCACCTTTCTGCTCATTTACACATCTAAATCTTCTCCATCGATAATTACTTTTGACCTCCTCCACTCTTTCTCTACTGCAGCTTCCCAGTAATCCCCATCCTTCTCACCCTATGCTTTCACATTCTTTCCTGCAGCAGTCCTCTCTTCCCAGACTCCTCCCGGCTTCCCTTGTGGCCTCATCTGTGAGCATGGCTGTACCCCAGCTGCAGGCTGGAAGCAGAGCAGGTAGCTCCAGCCAGGAGGAACTCTTCCTACCTGTCAGCCCATCAGACAAGCTGCCACTCAGCTGCCAGCGCACCATCTCCAGACCAGATGTTGTGCAGGCCTTGTTTAATTTGATCTGAGTTGTGGTGTAAGCTTTATTTTTGTGTCTATTTTTCAAGTGCTTCCCCTTTTTCTCTCCGATTTTTATCTACCAGAGACTATGCTGTATGCACGCTGAGCCCTGATGGCAACACTCTTAACACACTGTTTTCCTGGCCATCAGAAAACATGCATGTGGTTCTTTCCTTTCTCCTAGTTTAATGTCAGTATATAATGAATTTACAGCCTTTACTTTGAAAACGAAAGCAATTTCTGCAGATTTTCAAAAGCACCTTACTTACAAAGAAGTTAAAATCTCCCTTGGATCCACAGGGACTCGAAGAAATTTAGATGAGAAAAGAGAATGAGCTACTTAAGGACAAAAGCCTTCGAGATGTGTGACTTATAGACTAACAGTGTCAAAGTGGTTTAAGTATTTAAAACCCGCTCCTTGCATCATCTTCAGTAATTCCAGCACATACATTTGATCCCACTAGGCATTCATTTTTAGGTGCCATCCTTCATTTTTAAACTCTTCAGTTGCAAGTGATCCCAGGATACTTTTGAAAATGTTTTCCCTACGTATTTTCAGGCTGGTGTTTGAGGCAAGGCAGTTTTTCTCTCTGGTTTGTGGCCTCCACAGATGTTTGAAATTTTTTAGTTGTAGGAGACTGACAAGACTGATAACAGCAGGTTCTAACCTAATTATTAAATGTTAACCTTTGGAAGTTAAATAATCTCCTCTGGTGTCATTAAAAATGCCCCAGGAATCCTAGTATACCCTCCTCACCTTTGCAACACGTGTCTGAAGAGAAAAATAGTGTTGTTCTTCCCATTCCAGCTGCAGACCAGCCAGTCAGACAAGAAGTCTTTGTGCCATTAGCTCGTTTCTTCTTTGTGTCCTGAGAGCACCATGTTGTCAAACTCACTGAACCATCTGCAGTTTACAGGGGATGAGAGATCTAAGAGTGCAGGAGGGTGTATTGCGAAGCATGGTAAAGCAACCTACATTTGCCAACACTTACTACAGAACATCAGGGACATTTTCAGTCCTGATACCAGCGATCCCATATCAAGTGTTGTATTGCATCCCTGAGTGGTTGATCTGAGACCTATGAAGTGCTACTCCTACTTACACAAGTGCTTGGTCTTTATGAGCCATTTATTTATGTGCCTATGTTCAAATTTGTATGTCTCACTCAGATATGAACATTTTAGCCTATTAATTCCCTCTGTTACCCTCTATCCCCAGAAAACGATGTGTGTATAGACTGACATTTAATGATACATTCACCCAGAACGGATGCAATGTCTGAAGCAGTTAAAGTAAGAGATATTTTCATTTTTAATAACAGCCAGGATATTGGGAATGGCTGACACATTCATCACTAAGTCAAACCGCTGAATTTTTGTGATGCAGTATGGAGTTCTATTACAGCCTTATTGATAGTGTTCAGTAATCTCTCAATGAAGTGTGCTGTATATGGTAATTGATGCGTGACCTTTCTTTAGTTAAAAAAAGAAATCCATGAACAAAAGCTGGCTGTCCTGGGCCACACACCAAGGCTTGAGACATAGCTCTACTATCTCTAATTTCTCTGAAGCATGTAAAAGAGGAGATGCCTATGATTGCAAGGCAGTCATAGTTGTGTTCTCTTCAGGAAGATGAGAATCACAGAATTGCAGGGGTTGGATGGGACCTCAAGAGATCATCAAGTATAACTCCCTATTAATGCAGATTCCCTAAAATAAGTTGCACGTCCAGACAGTTCTAGAATGAAAGTCTGTGAAAGAGACTTCACAACCTCTCTGCACAACCTGTTCCAGTATTCTGTTACCCTTACTGTGAAGAAGTTCTTTCTCGTGTTTATCATAGTATCATAGAATCACAGAAGGGCATGTGTTGAAAAGGACCTCAATGATAATCCAGACTTAACTCCCCTGCTATGTGCTGGGTCGATGATCACTAGACCAGGCCACATTCAGCCTTGCTTTGAATGCCTCCATGGATGGGGCATCCACAACCTCCTTGGGCAACCTGTTCAGAGCATCACCACTGTTCAGAGCATGAAAATATATAGAACTTCCTGTGTTCAAGTTTTAGGCTATTGCTCCTTTTCCTATCACTGCACATCACCAAGAAGAGCCTGGCTTTATCCACTTGCCTCCCACATCTTTTTAAATAAACATGAATCAGATCCTCTCTCAGTTCTCTTTTCCCCAGGCTGCACATATCCAGCTTACTCAGCCTTTCCTCACGTGGGAGATGCTCCAGGCCCTTTATCATCTTTGTGACCCTTCACTGGACTCCTTCTAGGAGATCCCTGTTTTTTTGAAATGGGGAGGCACAACTGGATAAAGTATTGTAAATGTGGCCTCACCAGGGCAGAATAGAGGGGAAGGATCACCTCCCTCAACCTGCTGGCCACACTGTTTTTAATGCACCCCAGGATACTATTGGCCTTTTTGGCCACAAGGGCACACTGCTGGCTCATGGCCAGCATGTTGTCCACCAGGCCACCCAGGTCGCTCTCTGCAAAGCCACTCAGCAGCAGATCACTCCCTAACCTGTACTGATGCATGTGATTATTTCTCCTCAGGTGGAAGAATCTACATTTCCTCTTGTCAAACCTCATCAGGCTCCTCCCTGCCCAACTCTCCAGTCTGTCCAGGTCTTGTTGAATGGCAGCACAGCCTTCCGATGTATCAGCCACTCCTCTCAGCTTTATATCACCAAACTTGCAGAGGGTGGACTCTGTTCTCTTCATCCAGGTTGCTGAACAAGACTGACTGGAGACTAGAGAATTATCAGACTTTGAAAAATTCTCTCCTATATGTAGGCACCCCTTTACAGATTCATATCCTGCTGCAGCATCTTGATTTGCACCAGGTTGATTCCCCCCATGCGACTGCATCATTGCTCTCCTCCCACCACATAGATACAAACAAGGAGGTGGAGGAAAGCCACATTCTCTCATAGCATTACACAGGGCTGAGCGCAGGACACCATTAGCCATGCCTCTGCTCTCGTGCTGTGGCTGGCCAGTTATTCTCATTCTCCTTGCTTCTGCACTATGTGCACAAAGTATGCATCACCTGCTTCTGAATTTTTGCAGGGCGTATGTTAGCCTTGACATGCTGCAAAGATTGGTTCCAATTCCTTCACTGGGGTTTTCTCTTTGATGCTGTTTTTATCAGAGATGGCTCTTGCCTGGTTTTCACTTAAAAAGAGCATTGTAAACTTCAGACATCGTAGCTGAGGACTGTAACAGAAACATATTTGTCGACCAAATGTTCATAAGATTGGAAAAAGTACTGCAAAGTGTTGTTTGGCCGCTTGACAGAGAAACTGATCATTTTTTACTGTTGCAGCATAATTACCATATAAGGTTATTTTAAAGTTGTGTATTACATCTGACTTTCTATTTAAATAACAAAGACATAGGGAGAAGAAAGCCAGAGGGTGGAGAGGCAGCATCAAGGCTGTCTTTAATAATGTGTTTTATGGTGTTTCTTTTTGGTTTCGAAAGAGGAATCAAGTGAGTTTCTTTAAAAAGAAGAAAGAAAATACCTTCTTCTGAAATACCTAGAGCCAGGATCAAATTCTTTTCACAGGAATAGACACACCATTTTCCTTGTCTTCAACAGGAGCTGCTCATGTCTCTGAAGACAGCCCCTAGGCTCTACAAGTTTGCTAACTTCCCAGCCAACAAGTGAATGTTTCTCTTCTCAATTTTTATCATTCACTGCCTACTCCAGATACATCCTCTGTTAATCCAAAAGCCTTAAGAGAAAGCATCGCTCTCCCCAAGCCCCTGATAATGTATGTAAAGGCAAGAAGTATTTATGATTTTATGTGGAAGATTTTGATAAAGACATAAGGCATTTGCTGCCTGCAGCTTTATTTGTCCTGTTTGCTTAGCTTACCTGAGAAGTACAGAACTCAAGAGCGTGCAACTGTGATTTGCTCCTGGGTCTGTCAGTATATTGGAGTTCTCAGCTCTGTAGCTCCCTTTCCCCTGCCCCTTTTACTTTCTAGCTCTCTGTTATCTATTCTTCTATGAATAATCACTAGGGACACCCTGAGCCTTTAATTTTCAGTAAGATAGTGCCAATATGGTATTTATCTGAGTCAGCAGCTTTAAGCCTTCTTTGATGTAACGGGTTCCTCTCCCAGGACTGTTGTATGAAATGAAGGATGGGATCAAGAAACTGGGGACCTTCTCTGTCACCCTGACACCTTCAACCAAACTGTAGACCCTCGAGATTAACATTAACAACACACAATAGAGGTTTGCCAGTAGCCAACAATAAAAATATCTCTGTTTTAATGGTACTGCAGGGTGCTGCATGTCTTTTGCAACTGAGCCCACACTGAGGTGGTTTTACATGTGGACTGTTCCTCTGTCTGTCATTCTTTTCAGGCTGTAAAGCAAACACTGCTCATTAAACACTCTAAATGTAAGTTCTTCCCAGTAGGCTACATTCTTTGTTCTTCTTGAATTTGAGGGAGAAAAAATGTAATCCTTACAACTGAGAGTTCAGGAGCTGTGAATCACGAATGAAACTACACCCAAATCTTAGAAAGCAGTAAGGTTTAAGATGCACCTTTGCTTTCCCTATTGTATTTCATGAAAGATTTCCTCCTCAACCTTATGCACATCTCAAGCCCTAATATAAGGTGTGAAATTCTTCCTGTGTATGCAAGTTCCCTAGCTTGGATATCATGCAGCCCATAAGATCTGGAGGTGACTAACAGTGCGGGTGCTGCTTCAGTATATCTCTGAATATGAAACGTTCATTAATACCGTATAACTTCATGTCTCGTATGAGTCTGTATGGCTGTGAGATTGAAGGCTTAGACTATTTGTCAGTCTCCCTGAAATGATGTGAATTTCAGTGTGCTTCAGTACTTCTGAAAATTTATCATTTCCTAACTGGGGAATCCTTTCAGCTTCTCTTGCTACCCATATGACACTAAAATAAACACTCAATTGGAAACACACGAAGTACATCTTAAGCTTAAAAGTTAGAATTTGTTACTTATTCTTTAAGTGAACATTTGAATTCTATCATAAGTGATGTGAATTCTTGCCAATTTCTTGTTCATATTCATAAGGTATAATAAAGTCTGAGCAATACATGAAAAATGTAAATGCTTGTAGCTAGAAACTGAAAGTAGACAGTCATAGATCAGAATATGACTAAGAATCCTAGTAGAGTGTTTCTGCATTGTATTAACTCAGTTGTTAAGTTACTTCTAGTGGAAGATGCTGCAAACTGAAGCTTTCACTTTTTCTAAACAGGCACAACACAATCAATGACAAAATAAGCCTCCTACTGATTTTTCAGATTGTCTTCACTAGCTGTAAAAAACTAAGTAGACATGGAGCCGAGAATCTCATTGGCCCATCAAGGTCTTCTCCTATCATTTGTGACAGTAGTGTCAATTTTGTTTCCAGGTTGAAAAAGCTGGAGAAAACTTTTCTTGCATACTGGCATATAAACACCTACTATGAACACCCAGCAATGGCCCATCTGCCAAAACCATAATGAGAGCCTGGTCATGCCTGGCGTGTTCAATAAGCATATATTGTTTTTCTAGTGAAGATTTTTGTCAAGGATGATGACAGATCCCAGATAAAATATAGAACTGGAAAGATCCCATTCCAAATATTTTGGTATTTGCTACAAAGCAATTGGCATTCTTCTTTGGTCTCCAGTAGCAGCTAGCATCAATGTCTCCACTGAAAATTACAGCACGTACAAAAATAGATAATTACACAAACTAATGCCTTTGAGAGACGCTTATTTCTAAACCAGGCAAGCAGGAAGTTGCTTCAGGGCCTAAATCAGGAACACTATTATTCTTTAGAAAGTCATCCCCTGAGTAAGACAACAGTGGGTATTTTTATTATTCTGAGATATGACTAATTCTTTTCTGTATTCTTCTTTGCCTCAGTCTTGTTGAGGTCAGCAAATATACAAATTTTGCCTTTTATCAGTCTGACATTTATTACTTTTTTTATTTCCTCGGGTATCTCCTTGTTCTTCTATTACAAGTTGATAGAGCAGAAAAAGGAGCTCATGACCTGTATGGAATCATTCAGAATTTTGAAGGCTCCTATCTTCATGGCTGCAAGGACAAATAAATACCTATTTTAAAATATTTATTTTTCATTGTTATGAAGGTAAAAATCACCCAGACTTAATATAGATATTACACAGAACAGTGATTCTGGTGAAAAGTGGGTATCAGCTAGAAACAGCTCAGTGGGTTTCTTGCTCAGTTAGTTTACGTGAATACTTCCTGCAAGACCCTTACGTCACTTCTCTGAACAAGGCCTGTTTTGCTTGCGCTTCATTTTAGAGAAGTAGGAATGCGATCTCCTTTGGTTCCTGTCCAGCCATGCATTTCACACATTGTCAGATGCTTTCTTCTGGAAGTACTTTTTCAAAAGACACACCTCAGCCATTCCATTTGCTCCTTTCTCTGAAGTATGACACCCTTAGAAGAAATCTAAGATAGCTTCAGGAATGTTTGGAGATTCTTTTTTGAAAAAGATAGTAAGGCATATTCTGCAGAGACAATATATCCCTTCATATGGGCACAGATTGATCCTTGTAAAGCTAACTATTTTCTGTCTAAGTTTGGATTTAGAATTTCTCTCAGCTTTGTTGAAAACCATTTACTCATCTGTCTCACACACACACACAAAGAAAAAGCCATACATTTGGTGCCTAACAATGCAAATGACTTTTAGAAGCAGACGTCTTGTGAGTGCAATGAAATATTCACTAGATATCTCAAGCTCCTCTCCAAATATAAATATCTGTCTGTAAATCGTTTCCAGAGGCAGATGAAGCACAAATCAAAATTTATCTTATTTAAAAGAAAAAAAAATCTCTTTGTAGGCCTATAACAAAAGGCATTTGAATGACTTACGTAATAGATCAGGGGAGTTATTTCTTCTCAGAAAGTACCCTTTCTGAAGTGAGAAGATTGGACAAGGAGAAAAGGTTGGGACCAGGGTGCTTTGCAGTGGGAAATGAGCTTTGTGGTGGTGGACTGGGAAGATAGGAGAGCTCATGTTATCAAGTTTAAGATGTTTTGGTGAAAAAAGCATTTGTTTTTCTAAGGAAATCAAAGCTGTGTATATGGGTTTATACACTGCATTTAGGGGAACATTCTGCCTTGTCCTATCACTATCTACCTGTGTAAAAAGTTGATTTGATAGTTAAAATGTTTACCCATGTAAAAAGTTGATGATAGTAGGTGCTATCCAGTGTGTAAGGAAAAAAATCTATCCAGCATTTTCTTGCTTTAATTTTGAGAGAGAATTCTAAGAATGTGTCCTCAGTTAATTATACTCTTCACTTTCTCAAAGAATCATGGAATCACCAAGGTTGGAAAAGACTCTTTCATGCTCTTGCTAGTTGTGCTAGAGAAGAGGACAACCTCCACTTCACCACAACTTCTTGCAGAGAGCTGTAAGGTCTCCTCTGAGCCTCCTCCACAGTAAACAATCCCAGTACTCTTAGCTGCTGCTCCAGATTCCTCACCTGCTTCATTGCCCTTCTTGGCATGCTCCAGAGCCTCGTTGTCTTTCTTGTAGTGAGGGACCCAAAACTGAGCACAGTACTCAAGGTGTTGCCTCCCCAGAGATGAGTACAGGGGGACAATCACCTCCCTGCTCCTGCTGGCAACACAATTACTTATACAAGCCAGGATGCCAATGGCCTTCTTGGTCACCTGGATACACTTCTGGATCATGCTCAGCTAACTGTTGGCCAGTAACCCCAGATTGATTTATTCCACACAATCTTCTAGCCACTCTGCTGCAAGCCTATAGTGTTGCATGGGGTGGTTGTGGCCAAAGCATAGGACTTGATGCATAGTCTTAGAATCATAGAATTGCTCAGTTTGGAAAAGTCCTTAAAGATCATCAAGTCCAATTGCAACAACTGCAACCGTCTTGAACTTCATCCCACTGGCCTCAGTCCCACAGTTCACCATGTCCAGATCTCTCTGAAAGGCCTTTCTACTGTCAAGCAGATTGATGCTTCCTCTCAGCTTGGTGCACTCTTCTGCAGGTGCACTCAATCCACTCATCAATGTCACTAGTAAAGACATTAAAGAGGACAGGCCTCAGTACTGACATGGGAAATACCATTCATGAGCAGTCACCAGTTCTTTACCCAGCAAAGAGTGTATTTGTCCAAGCCATGAGCTGCCAGCTTCTCTAGGAGAATACTGTGGGAGACAGGCTTTGCTTAAGTCTAAGTAGATTACACCAGCAGCCTTTCCATCGTCCACAAGTTGGGTCACTTGATCATAGAAGGAGAACAGGTTGGTCAAGCAGGATCTGCCTTTCATAAACTCATGGTGGCTGAGTCTGATCCCCTGGTTGTCCTGCACATCATGCATGATCTCACTGGAGATAATCTGTTCCATAACCTTTACTGGCACTAAGGTCAGTTCCCCAGATCCTCCTAACTGTGCTTCTTGTAAATGAGAGTTAAATTGACAGCTCTTCAATCCTCTGGGACCTCTCTGATTACCAGGACCACTGATAAAAGGTGGAGAGTGGTTTGGCAGTCACTTCCACCAGCACTCTTAGCACCCTCGGGTTTCTATCTGGCCCCATGGACTTGTGGCAGTCCAGGTGGAGTAATAACTATTTCCACCCGAATAGTGGGGGTTTATTCTGCTCCCTATCCTGGAATCAAGAGGCAGACTACCCAGAGGAAAACTGGTCTGACTTTTAATGATGATGTAAAGAGGGCACTGCGAGAACTTCTCCAGTAAAGACTGGAGATTCTCCTTAGCCCTCCCTTCTCTTACTGTTAATATATTTGTAAAAATGTTTTTTGTTCACTTTTACCACTGTGGACAAATGTAGTTCAAGCTGGGCTTTTCTCTTTCTAATTTTCTCCCCTCATATCCTAACAGCTTCTTTGAACTCTCCCTATGTTGTCTGTCCCTTCTTTCACAGGAGGTAGACTCTTTTTCACCTGGAGCCTCAGAAAAAATTCCCTCTTCACCCATGCCAGACTTCTTCCCTGTCAGCTCATCTGACGGCACAGGGAACAGCCTGCTACTGTGCCTTTAAGACTTCCTTCTTGAAAAGTGTCCAGCCTTCTGGGACCCCTTTGCCCTTCAGAAATGAATCCCAAGGGATCTCTGTTTCCTTCCTTTTGTAATACAGACACGTTCAGTGCATATCTTTGAAGGCAGAATTATCTGGGCAGTGCTATAAGCATGGTTCTTTCTGGTTCAAAACAAGAAAGCATCCTTACTTCTGAGTATCACAGTTGATGGATTTTTGCTGCAGTATGAGATAACTACTTTCTTGCCTTGGCCACTGAAATTGTTTGCACTGTTAAACTCTACTCAACTGTATAGCGTACAAAACAGAAGGTTCTTTACTCATTGAAATAATCAGAAGCAAAGTTAAACTTCCTTGCCTTTTGGGACTTGATGGTCCAGGCCTGACTCAATGGATGTGTCAAAGCTGAGGGACATGAAAGATCCCCTCAGCTCTTACCTACACTGTGCATCCTGGCTCCATCCTGCCAGTGTTTGTGTCAGCCGAGTGCACAACATGCATCTCTAATGTTCTGGTTTACTCTGGAGGGGAGCTTTGGTGTGTGGATGGTCAGAGAGCTGTGGTGCAGATATCTCACTGTCAGGTTGTCCAAAGAAGCCAGACTGCCATAGTGCTGTCAAACTAACTTGTCCTGTATACTCTCCTGTAGATACAGGGGCTGCACTTATAAATTTCAGTTCCTATTCACTGCTCCTCTGCCGATCTATCACAGAAAATGCATCCACAGGGATCAAGTGGGAAAAGATCATTGACATTTTGAATCAATTATGATGCCTCAGTCAGTATCAGCATCCATTACGCTAGGCATCTGTACGTAAGGAAACCTTTCCATGTAGATTCTGAGTACACAGCAGGACTTTTCTTGTGGCACAGGAAGGTCGTTAAGGTTTCTGACTGCAGAGATAGGACAATTTTAAGCTCTAGCCTCTAGCCTCATCAAAAGACATCCTCCCACAGCTGACACATCTCTAGGTGGATGCCTGATTGCTTTAGAGGGTGAGTCAAAAGCAACTGGTTTTGATGACAAATTCTTTCTTTCTCAGCAGGCTAGAAAAGTTGAGTCAACCTATTCCAAAGGTTAAAACCAGTTCAGGTCAATGTTAAATAATTAGGAATCCAAATTCCACTGAAAAATCTCTAGAAGACAAAGATCTGCTTACTTTCCTCCTGGTCTTTACATTGATTACACTGGCCTTTGATTAAAGTTCCAAGTAAATTTTATGCGAACACTAAGTGAGTAAATACTTGCACAGCAGAAAGTTAAAAAGTTATGGTGAAGATTTTGTTTTTCTTTGTATGAAAAAGAAACACTAGCTTTTCCAAACAACACCTCTGACTTGAGCTCTGGTCTGGAGAGTCTGGCTGCAGAAGACGCAAACCCTCACAGGTTAAATTACTGTATCTCCTACCTACCCACAAGAAGCTGGTGGATTTTTTGTGTGTTCTTTTTCTTAGCCAGGTTAGTTTTAGCTATATCTCTGCATACAGGTGCTCACTGCAGCAGCAAATGCCAAGTAGCTTTCAACCTGTCTATTTTTGCTGCCAGTAATAGTAGCCTTGCTGATGGATACATCAGCTGGTGTGAATATCTTATCACCCTGGCTTGGCTTTTGCAGCCCATGTTAAACTCATTGTGCAAAACCTTCATTATTCTCAGTCAGCTCAGGCTAAATCTACACAAAAGTCAATATTACTGCCAGATGCAGTGTAGGTATATCCCAAGGTTTCTAAACATATGCCAACCTTTATTCTTTGTGCTTGTTCCTTGGCAGTATTTCACTGTAAAAGTGTAATGGTTCCATCCTCACCCCTCCCTTTTTATACAATCTTTTCTTCGGTCATACTAATCTCCAAAGATTTCTAAAGAGCAGCCGCATTGATTTACTACCTAGATCAAGATAGAGGGAAAAAAAAAAAGGATGGAAACAAATGTAGATTAGATTGAACAGCTATATGAAGGATTCATAAACAGTTAACATTAAAATGTGAAGAGCAAGTTAATGACATAATGTCAGAGTCAACTGGTGGTAGAGCTAGAAAGGTTAAAAATGAATACTCATTAGTATAGCCTGTTTCATGTTGGTCTTGCATGAGCCATGAAGATTACTTTTTGCAGAGATCTAAAAACCTCAACCATGCTCACAACCATTGCAAAGCACAACAGTAATATCTGAGCTGCAGAAGGGATCAGGTATCCCCAAAAGCTTTTCCTGCTCCTCTGATTATTTAGTACCTGCCAGCCACTTGCTTAAGCACTGGTGACTTTAGGATGGATAACCAGATATGGGCTGTTTATCTAGGGAGACAGAGAGAAAGCAGGAGGGATTTGCCTGCATACATTGCTCCTTGTTTTTCCACCATCTCAGCATTTGGGTTATATGGTATTTATAGACACTGCTTCAACCAAAGGGAATGATAAAAGGAAAATAAAAACATAATTCAAGAATCAGAGCTAGTGTACAACCAGCCAGCACAAACATTCATCAAGAGCTGTGTCTGAGGGAGAGAAGACCAACTCCTCAAGCAAAATGGCTCCTGTACCTTACACTAGTGATAGAAAGTAAAGGACAGACCAGGGATCCCCTAAATAGAAATGATGCATGATTTATTATGCTTCAAAACAAGGTTTATTCAGGTTGATATTCACCTAGCCCTCAGTCTTTTCCAGCAGAAAGGTGCCCACAAATGCACACACACACACACATTTTGCTCCAAAAGTAATGCCCCTGTTTATTTCCATGGAAACCACAACAGACATAAAGAGCACAAAAACATTATTTGATAGAGAAAATTCTTGTCTTTCACACTGTTGTCACAACTTCTGAAACACACTACCTACCGCCTCTCAGTACTCACATCCACTGTTTGGTCTCCATAATCACTCAGCAAGTGTTGATGAATATCAACAGGTACCCTTTTTTCTGCGTGAAGGCATTCAGTTCCACACCATTGCTTCTTATGCACTCCCATGTCAGATACCATTGTGTCAGATTGCCCCTCTTCTGCCATCTGTCACATGGCACCAAAATGAAAGAGAATATTGGTGGGAAGGTTCCACCTCTACTGCCATCCTACCAACATCTGCCACTGGGTGGACATAGTAATGTAAGAGGCATTAATTTTGGAGCAGCCCTCATGTGTGTTTATATACATTTATAGATATATGTATATATAGATATGTATATACACACATATTTTCTTGGCTTTGAAAGGAATGATCGCAGCAGATTTCATCACAGTCCTTTTGAGGCTTTATTTGAAGCTGAGCAGATAAATACTGTTATCAAGGTCTTTGGGGGCTCTGTCTAAACTCTATAAACATATTTGTTCAAAATAAAAATGCGAGCTGGAAGCAAGCCAGGTTTTCCTCATCCTTCTCCACTTGCTTTCTGTCCTCCAAGAGATGCCATGGATATATACATACTGCCACATGGGCTTGTCATCCCTGAATTTTGATCACCTCAGGAGCTGGACTGCTGATAGGGAGAGAGACTGGAACTTGAGCTAATGTCACAGTGGTTTTACTTTTTACAGCTACTTTATTTATTCAAACTTTTCCATCTCTTTCCTAATTGCATAACATAAATGCTAACATAAGCCCATATGTACCAGGAGGTGTGCGTACATTGCCTTCTGAGGCAATTTGCACAGCCTCTGTTTCCTGTCATTTGCCTTACCTGTACACTAGGTATAAATTCCTGCTGCAGGTCTGCTCAATTACTGTTGAAGGGTCACTGAGCAGGTAGAGGGAGGAAAAGTAGGCCATCAATAAAAATAATAATAATACAGAAGAACTTTTGATGCTCTCCGCAAATCAGCGATATAGTTCTTTTGGATGTCAAATGAGTACATGTGACTGATTACAAGATAAGCTTAGAAAGGAGCTGAAAATCAAACAGAAATGTCTTAACTACCTCCTTGTCAGCGGAAAGCATCACCAAGCCTATTGTTACCAGCATAGCTAGTAAGCTTGCTGCATGCAAATAACACATGATTTATTTCACAGACTTTGAGATAAACCCAGTAATCATTTGAATTACTGTTAGTCTAAAGTATACCGTAGAACTAACAAGGGGAGTACTAAGGGAAAAAAAAAGGAAGGAAATATGTGTAAAATATAATCCTGTTACCATTTGCTACACAGTGAATAGCATCGTCAGTACAGGAAATGAATAAGCTGTGGATCTGGATATCCCTTGGACCTAGGAGATGAGTTGTAGATGGTTTTTCATTGAGCTGACCTCGTAATATAGACATGTGTTCAAAATGTGTAGACACTGCTCTCTTTACTGTGGCAATACCGCCCACATTTTTTTCCTTGCTTCATGTTTGTTATTATGTTTAATTGGCCAAAATGATTGACATATTTCTGCTTCAATACAAATTCTCCTGAGTCAAGGGTTGGGGCTTAGCAAGGGGATTAGAAATAGACTTGAGTTGATGTTAATGAATTCCTGTCTAGCACAAAGCAAGCAAGGTAGAGAACAATAATATTACATTTCTTCAATGGATTTGTTCATGTTTCCTCTCCCCAGCCCCTGAAATTAGTATGTTCTTTACGCTTCCATTTTCCATTTGGCATTAAATCATGAGTATTTAATGTTTGAAATGTGCAGTTTATAATCAGTCAGTTCATTATTTAATGGAGGACCTATTTCTTCTCATACCTGGGAAACCATTTTTACATTAAATGTTACTTTCTGAAGATGCAACTGCCACAAGCACATGGGATACAAAACACAAAGCAGATGGGGTTGTTACCTGCAGAGAGATTGAGAACAAGTTTTATTTCCCTCAAGAAAGTCTCTGTCTGTGTGCCACTATCGTGAAAACGTCCATTTTCTGACTCAGGCTTAAGCCAGAGGAGTCTGCTGCCAAGTGATTACCTGCCTGTTTTGGCATTCATTGCTTGCTTTTTGTCTCAGAGCCATACATTCCTGGAGATGGGACAGAAAGTTCACAGACTGGGATTATTTAGGTGTGGCTGACAAAATCAACGTAGTAGTGGTTCCTCATATTTCCATTATTTCTTCCTAGCAATTAAAGGTGCACCGTGATCTGAACTCCTAAAGAAAAATGATGCCACTAGCACTACAGGATGTAATTGTAGCACTAAATGTAGAGATGGTAAAAGTCACCACTGAGCTCAGGGCAGATTAACTACCTAATTCTGTGGGGCCTGAAGTGTAGAAGTGAAAGAAATCAAAAGTACTATACCTGGTGCAATTATTAATAAAAGCATTTACATAAAGTCACAGAATGATTTGAGTTGGAAGGGACCCTTAAAGTCACAGAATCATACAATCATAGAATCCTTAGACTTGGAAGGAGCCCTTAAAGGTAATATATTGCAACTCTTCTGCAACGAACAGGGACATCCACAGCTCGATCACGTTGTCCAGAGCCTGATTCAGCCTCACACTCCATTGCCTCTCTGGGCAACCTGTTCCAATGCCTCACCACCAACAGTGTAAAAGACTTTTTCCTTATATCCAACCTAAATCTACTTTCTCTAAGCTTGAAACCATTTCCCCTTGTTCTGTCACAACAGACCCTGCTAAAGAATCTGTCCCCTTCTTTCTTTCAGACCCCCTTTAGATAGTGAAAGGCTGCTGTCAGGTCACCTCAGAGCCTTCTGTTCTCCAGACTGAACAGCCCCAGCTCTTTCAGACAGTACTTGTAGGAAAGGTGTTCCATCCCTTGGATCATTTTTGTGGCCCTCCTCTGGATGCACTCCAACAGGTTCATGTCCCTCCTGTACTGAGGACTCCACATCTGGATGCAGTACCCAGGTAAGGCCTTACCAATGCAAAGAAGAGGGGAAGAATCACCTCCCTTGACCTGCTGGCTGTGCTTCTTTTGATGAAGCCCAGGATACGATTGTCTTTCTGAGCATATTGCTACCTTATGTCCTTCTGAGCACATTGCTACTTTATGTCCAGCCTCCCATTCTCCAGTATCACCAGGTTTTTTTCAGAAGGACATTTAGCCATGGCAAGTCCATCTAGCCTAGTTCCCCTGCAATGAACAGGGACAGCTACAGCTACATCAGGTTGCTCAGAGCCCCCTCCAGCCTGACCTTGAATGCCTCCAGGGACGAGGCTTACATCACCTCTCTGGGCAACCTGTTCCAGTGCCTCACCACCGTCACTGTGAAAAACTTTTTCATTTTTCCAGGCATGTATAGGTGTAAGTGTATGGAATTGAAGATCTGCTATATTAAACGTGCCACAGATCTTCTGAAATCTTCTCACAATGTCTTCAAGCTATGTATTTTTCTTCAGCTTTGTGAATTCTCTCCTTGAGTCTCAACTTCAAGTGAAAATTCTTCTTGTTCATGTTGAGTCTGCACACATAATGTGCCAAGCACTGAGGTGCTCAGGAAAGCTTGTACATACACCACTAGTGCAGAGACTTCAAATTACATAGAAAGAAGTCTGAAGACGCTAGCCCCCTTTTTCTGAGGTCTACAGAGATAAAGTCACCTACGTGCAATCGCTCTTCCTATTGCCCTTTTCCCTTGGCCCATCTACCTCTGGCTGTCAGAGCTCTCAGGCAGTAATCAGAGTCTCCAGCTACTTCACTCTGCAACCCAAACACCCAGCTATGGACAAGACCTTTAACCTTTGGATTCAGAGCCTGAGGTGGTTATGCACTAATAGTAGGTCTTTAAAGAAGGTAAACTATAGGTAGGCTAATCCCCGTTCACACTTGATGGGTGAGCTGCAGCCTGAGAGCTCTGTTATATCGACATCACCCCTGCACGTTACCTAAAGGAGGAATATCTGGCCAAAGAAATCCAGAGCATGCTCCCCTCTCGCTATAGATTTGTTCTGTGCTCATTTTTTTTTTCTGTGTCATCATGAAAATCAATCATGCAGGCTGTCTTACAGAGACAGAACACTAGGGCAGCTGGCCATTTAATCTGACGCAGGATGGCATATATTTGCTCTTTCTTCTTGTTTAAACTGCACTGCATTGCTTGTGATGAATAGCTCTAATGGCCCATTTTCAAATCTGCAGATCAACTATACTGCTGGCTTTTGGTGTTCTAGGAAGGTAGGATATGGATTACTAAAGCTTTACAAAGTTAAAGAGGAGATTAAGTGTAGCCCACATTGAAGGTATAATAGAGAAAGAAGAAATAGCAACAACAAAAAGGTAATTTATTGAAAAAAAAAAGTTTAGGTTTGTTTTTGGGTTTTTTTTTTTTTCATTTTGTGATGGGGGAGGGCTTTAAAAGAATGCACCTTAAGATTATAACTTTTACTTCTTATTGGCAGCAAGTCTAGAAACTCTCATGAAAGCTCTGTGACCTGAACTGTGCAAAATAACTGTTACTAAAAGTCCTCTCAGTTCTCAATCATTTTAAAATCTTTTTCTTGTGACTGAACCTTTGTGTTACTCGATATGTCACACCTGACTTGCATTTCCTTTTGCTGTGGTCTGTATATTAATGCTGAAACTGCAAGCAGAGGGAATATAGGGAGAGATGAATGTGAACCGCCAGGATTTTATGCTTTGAAATGACCCTCCCAAGAGTTTTAAGTGAAAACACATGTAGATCTTTCAAAAATGTAAATAAATCCTTCACAATTGTTCTAGAATTCTTACCCTTTTTGTTCAGCTTTGTTTCTAGCCAAGAAACTGTCTACATTCTTAGTCTAAACATATTCCTCTTGTCTTTACTTTTTCATAATTAAACACACTTTCCATAGTGTGTAATCCAACTGGGGCAGGCCTACATGATTGCCTTTCCATATTGTTATAAATCAGAGCCTCTCTGCAGAAAGAGGGACAAAATCTGTGAGTCTACCCAAGCAAAACATGAAATGAAACAATACCCAAAACAGATTTAAATATCTCCACAGTTTGCCTAGTCCTTCTTAGGCTCCACAGCACCTGGCAGTAACAATAAACAAGGATAGGCACTGTGGTTCTGCATGTGTCTGGAGAAGTGCGTTTGAAGATCCTGAGTGGCCCCATGGTTTTCATACACAGCTCTCTATACTTAGACACAGGTGGTAATGCTTAAATATCTCCCCAAAGAGGAAAGTGATCTTCATATATAAATTCAGCACTTTCTATGTGATATCAGCAATGATTTGGCTTTCTTTTACCTTTTATTGGCAGCCTGCACATGTCAGAATTTCATAGTAGTCTGTGACAGAGACATCCAAATTACCAAGACATTTCCTGTAATTCAGAAACAGAAGAAAAATGATCCTCCCAGGCTGAGGTTAAGGGGCAGTAGGATGAGATGTGTCCATTTGTCTACTGGAAAGAACTGGCTATGCTCATTGACCGCTGCTGTATTTGAATCTGAATAGAGTGCTGGATAAGGTTTGAAAAAATTGTACAGCAGAGATTCTTAAAATTTGCCAGTTGCCAAAGATAACTGGGCTTTGCAGTTAGATAACTTCAGTATTTGTAATATTTGAAGCACTTCCTGTAGTAAGCACAGAAAAGTACAGATGAATTCTAAAAATGCTGAGATAGCTGTATCTGCTTATCTTAGGTAAAAAGGAGAAACATTTAAAGGCCACTCATTGCTCTTTGTGCTTCTCTACTTCTGTTCAACTAAAGACAGAAGTATGAAAATAGAGATTGGCATTGAAAACAGAAAGGGAGGTTTGTGGCATTTCAGGTTTAGTTGAAAGTAGAATCACTTCTTTCGTAAAATTTTTCAGAGAAATTTCAGAGGTGAGTATTCATATTCATTTCAGAAGTCTCACTGGTTCAAAGAGGACTCTTATCTTGGATTTATTTATCTTCAGTTGAACAGATTCTTAGTTTTGTATTTAGACTGTTTGGTAGTTAGCTCACTTTCTTTTAAACTTAATTTCTTTGCTAACATAAAGAAATGGTCTTGTGAGACAATGTGCAGGAAGAGGTTTGGGACTCATTCCCTGCAGATACTAATTTCAGATGACCCTTCTTCGCTATCACTAGATGTTTCCCCAGGAAAAGTAAGGCCATTAAATGCTCAGACCAGAGGCTGCTAAGAAAACAACGGGTATGTTTTCAGGAGCACAGTACGATAGGCTTTCTCAGGAACTGGGGTGATTTAGGAGGGGCAGATTCAGACCTATCCGAAGAATGTTACTTCATCTCTTTTACTTCCTCAGGAGAACCACAACAGCAGATCTTCATATACATGGGTTGCTCAAAAAGTAATGTCTCCTATTTATTTCCATGGAGGCTACAATAGACAAAGAGCACAAAAATACTCTTTGATAGAGCAAGTTCTCAGCTACAAAACATTATTTTTCAACATATTCACCACCATTAGCTATACATTTTCACCAGCGATGAACAAGAGCCTGCATGCCACACTCAATATCTGCATGGCTGTCTGGAATGTGGCTTGTCTTCCGCATTGCTGTCACCACTGATGAAATGTATCACCATTGCTCATATCCACAGTTGGGTCTCCAATAGTGTTCAGCAAGTGTCGATGAATGTCAGTGGGTGACTTTTTTTCTCACATGGAGGAATTCAGTTCCGCATTTTAGCTTCATCAGCTAAGATATCAGATGTCATTCTGTCAGACTGCCCCTCTGTTGCCATTTCTTGCATGGCAAAAATATGTAAGGGAATAGTGGTGGAAAGGTTCAGTCTCTTCTGCCATTCCATCAACATCTGCTTCTGATGTTGTGAGCCAAGATAATAAAATGAGAGGCATTACTTTTGGAGCAGCCTTCTTATATTTGCTGCATGCTTCGTAAGAGACTGCTGATCCCTGCTACATCTCTGAAGTACCCTGTGACCCCAGTTACAATCACTGAAGCATGTAAAACTTACACCACTGGCCTATTGAGATTGTTTTATTATTCATTTCTTTTATCGCTTTAACAGCTTGCACTGTCTTATCATATTTCCTTGCTTTGATTCTTGCGTTTACACCTGCAGTTTTACAGAGATGAATTTTCCTGCTGCCATTTCTGAGCTGTCTGTCCTATCTCACTGTAACCTTTCTGTGATTTAGGCTTTTTGTTTCTCTGCTTCCATGCAAGTCACAAGGCATACTGTTAAACAGCATATTTCTAATATTTACCGGGCATTTCTTCAAAGTGAAGGAATTTACCTTCTAAACTTCGGATTACTTGCTTTTGTTTCATATATTTTTTATTGTTTCCTCAGGGAAAGAAAAAGGCATGACATTCGTAATATATAGTTGAGTACACTGTGGATAAGTATCCAGTAAATGTAGAGATTAAATAATTCAACAGTTTAAGTTTAATTAAAAAGTACTTTCAACCTGAAAATTTGACATGAGTCTTGATATCCCCACACAACTGAAGACGTTATGTTAGTTCTGTTAGCAACACTAACATCCAACAAGGTAGAGGTCATCACTCTCGCACACTTTTCAGACAAAAGGCCATATTTGAGATATAGCTTATATTTGATGTCCATGTTTGCCTTGTGCTTTTAAAATTTTCAGTGCAAACAGAAGTTACAATAAGAGCCTTTCTCTGCACGCAGCTCCCCTTTTCACCCGAACAAGCTGCTAAGAAACCAAACAGCCACTCCTTGCTTCATGAAAGGCGAAAAGGCTGTTCAAGTAGCCAGTGGTTGTTTGAGAGCAAACAGAAATGACTCACCAGTTGGTGTGAGTGTACTGTAGGTGAGGGGATGTAATCCCGTTTTGACATCATGTGATAGATGTGAGACAGAAGACCTTTTGAGATCCCCAGGTCATCTTACAAACAAGCAGAGCAGTTTCCACCCCTGACTGTGCGAGCTAGGTGAGCACGTAGGGGGCTTTTGCTTAGATCACAGTGCTGATTTAGTTTCCTTCCAACAGCAACAATTAAACTGAGCACAGTCTCCAACATGGGAAGTCCCCAGAATGCTAAATGACAGGAAGGGTACGCTAATGCCAAAGTAAGGAATGCTCTGTCTTGCTCTGCTTCCTGTGGTGTTAGATTAGGTGGGCCTATCAACAGGGATGTAGGGCAGGAGCCAGTATGCCATTCGTATAATCACTAATCAAAACTACATGGCCCAAGTGATTTGCTCTACCAGAATAGTACTTTTGGTCTCTGCAACTCTAGTCTTACCAGTATAGGAAGAAAGAGAGTGAAAAATCAGGACCCATGATCAATATTTAACTTGGTTTTCTGAGTGAAAATAGCAGTAAGGAAAAACACAGCTAACGAGAGGGTGGAGAACAAACAAAAATTGAGAACCAAGGGACATGAATAGAATATTGTCCAGTCCATCTTTCTCTTGGCTGGTGTTGGGTGTTCCTGGTTTCATTCTGATATACAATCAGAAAATTTACCACCTCCAGTTCCATGGTTTTCCATACTGTGCCCTGATCCCACAGAGGCTGAGCTGCTTCAGGACAGATCATGGCTCTCAGTGTACTGTTGGTGGGGACTACAGGTGGCTCCTCAGAGGAAAGCAGTGTCACAAAACCATTCTTATGAACATAGTGTTTAAGCTAGTACTATAGAGCCTTTAAAGAAAGACATGTGAAGTTGACATTCCAGAAACTCGTTGATGATGTTGATGGGCATTACTTGCCTTCCAGACCAGGAGGAAATGTAGAAAGGATTTAAAAAAACTGAAAGAAAAAAAAAATCAGAGAAATATAGCAGAAGAATATGAGGAGAAAACCAAAGAGAAAAACAAACAAAAAGAATAGACAGGTTCTGAGATCTATGGAGGTCCATAAAAAAAGAGAATAAGCTTCTAGATGTGATCTTGTTGAAAATGTAAACTATAATTCTATTTTATTGATAAGGGAAACTAATCCATCTCAAAGATTTTTTTTAAAACTCTTTCATATCGGAAAAATGGCCTATAAATTCCAAAGGAATGACACAAGTTTTCCCTCCTTTTTGCTTCACTCACTAGCCGTAGCTTTCTTTATGCTTTCATTTACCTAAAACTTGGCTTTTCAAACCTAATTCACTGGATTAACCTTGTCATTCAGCTAGCAAGGTTTAACTCAAAGATAAGCTTCAGAAAGAGATTTCAGTGAAAAATAAGTCTTCTACCTCCTGAGCCTCCCCCAGCTTGGACTTAGCCATGGAGGCTCTATATCAGCTGACCTGAAGGACATACTGGCTTGGTGCCTGGATATATCTAAAGTATTTCTGAGCACTGGCCAAAGGAGGCTGACAGCAAGTAGAACATGTGGAAGACTTTTGCCTGTTCACTGGTGAGTCCTAAAACAAGAGTTATAGAATCATCATTGAATCATAGAATTGTTTGAGTTAGAAGGAACCCTTAAAGATCATCTAGACCAAATCCCCTGAAATGATTAGGGACACCTACAGGTAGATCAGGTTTCTCAGAGACCCATCAAGCCTCACCTTGAATGTCACTAGGGGCTATAGTCATGTCACTATGACTAGGGTCATCCACCACCTCTCTGGGCAACCCGGTCCAGTGCCTCAGCATCCTCATTGTAAAAGACTTTTTCCTTATATTCAACCAAATCTACCCTCTTTAAGCTTGAAACCATTTCGCCTTATCCAATCACAACAAACTCTGCTAAAGTGTCTGTCCTCTTCTTTTTTACGTCCCTCTCCTTTAGACAGTGAAAGGCTGCTATCAAGTCTCCCCAGAGCCTTCTCTTCCCCAGGCTGAACAGCCCCAGCTTTTCATCCTGTCCTTGTGAGGGAGGTGTTCCATCCCTTGGATCATTCTTGTGACCCTCCTCTGGATGCACTTCAACAGGTCCATGTCTTTCCTGTACTGAGGACTCCACATGTGGACACCACTACTCAAGGTCCAGCAAACATCAGTACTGAGCATCTTCAGATCAAAGAGGAAGGTAAATAGATTTTTGTTATGTCTGAGAACTGCCAAGGTAGCAATAACAGAGATTAAACATCAGAAATTTTCTGCCCTGTAAAATCTTACTGGTATCAGGCTTGTTTGCCCAATCAAAAGGCCTTTCTGTGGAAACTCTTGTGTTTATTAGTGACTGTGAGCTAATTTGTGCTTTACTTGTTTAGAAACATGGAAGAGTTTTCACATGGTGAACTGCGGGGCTTTTGCCTCTATCTGTTGTGAATTTTGAGTGCCTGACAACCCAAAGCCATGGTACAAACCAAAGGAAAATAGAATGACCACTAAAGAAGTAGCTCTCACAAAGATCAGCAACAGGAACATACCATTATAGTGTAAATGAAATGCTTTTTTCAGCATGGAAATTTTATCTGGGCATCCTTGAGTAACAATATTGTATAGTCATGACACAGTATTTTACAGATGCTTGTCTCAGAGAACTGGTTCTATTGGTCTCTACTCCGGGTGCAGATGGTCTGATTAAGATGGTGCCGGTTTGAAATCACTAAATTTTGGAATGGGGAGGAGCAGCAAGGACCTGCAGTTCCATCCAAGTTTGGAATTCAGAAATACTGAATGACACTTTTCCTTCCTCACACTCTCTCCTTTCCTCAATCGATCACAGGATTGACTTAACACCATGAAAGCAGACAATTTAATTTTATAGTCTTTTTTATATGTCTTCTGGTTCTGGAGCATTTAGGACTTTCATTTCCAGGCACTGTGGGCTAGAAATGTACTCCTTTAAAAATAAGTGAGGTTTTCAGGCAATAATCTCTATGCAGCTGCCATTGCTTTAAAAAAAAAAAAAAAAAAGTTCAGACTAAAACTGCAGTGCCTGTGACTGCCCATAAACCCTCTGTCTTCACTGGGCCTTATACAAAAGTGGTCCAGTCTGGCTGAATCCCAAGACATTCCTGAATTTTAAGTGATAATATGACAAAGATATAATGTAATGGACTTCTGCCTGGTTCAAAAAAATCTTGCATGAGCAGATACCTAGATAAAGAAGTCTGTGTCTAAAAACAACAGGAAAAGGCAGTGACTCCTGTATGTTAGCTGCTGACTGGCTCCTTTCCAGGCTCACTAACTTCACTGGTGAAGAACAGAACAATAAATGGGAAATATTTAAGATTTTAATTTCTGCCGAAACCTGACCATGTGGGAGATATTCCATTTTTTTTCCGTGATATATTCCTTTTATGTGAGAGAGAAAGCTCTAGTTAGTGTTGGAATCTTTGCAAGATGAGTGTTCACTGGTGAGCAATTCATATTTGCAATATCTTCATAACATAAAAATACCATTAAAAATATACCTCCTTAAAAAGAGCAATCGCCAAATGCTATCTTCCACATTGCCTTTGGGCCCAGCAGCTTTATTTAGTTTTTGTAAATGTTATTTAGCATTTGGCCTGTGCTGCTGCTACAATTCTATTTGGCTGTCACGGTCACTTTAGGTGATGCTAGCTCGAGTTGCCCCACTGCAGTTACTCTCTTGAAGATATAAGTCAGCCCACATTGCAAGGGAGAACAGAGCAGATAGACAGCTTATTGCAAATTAAGAATTAGCCCCAGTACAGAAGCCAAGAAAAAGCTCCTAAAAGAAACATTTCCTAATGCCATCTGCAAAATAGTAGTAGAGCAAAGGCATTCTTGCCTTCCACAGTGGGGGAGAACCAAATCTTTGTTGCGTATAGAACCACTCTAGCCTATACAGCACTTTCTTTTAACTCTGAGCAGGTAAAACAGCATTTCAGGCTACATATGGATGCAAGAGTCTACTTCTAGTAAGGGTGTTAATAGCAGCAGCATCTAGCTGTAGGAAACAGAAAGTCAGTGGGCAGCAAAATGCTGACTGATTGATTGTTCTGCTTTTAGGCTATCATTTGTAAAATGATCAGCCTTGGTCAAAATTTTTCATCATCAAGATCTTGCTAACAAGGCCCAGAACCTAGTGGCCAACTAGCTTTCATTGGTACTTCCCAATGGTACATTGCAGTGCCTCCCAGTGACAATCAGTGAAAGGGTGGTGGGGAAAGAATAGAAAGAGACTTTTTTGGGATTGATGTAAAATTGATGTGCACTAGACATCAATATTGTTTCTCTTGATGATATGCCCAGAGTGTGTGTGTGCGTGTATCTGTATGTGTGTGTAGGAGGAATGGGACAATGATGTTACTCTGTCACTCTGTCATGTACGTTTGGATTGCATGAGATGCAAAGCATTAGTGGAAATGTTCAGCATCTTTTTTCTTGATTTGTAAGAAAAAGGCACAGTAGGGAAAGAGTGGAAACAAGTTCAGATAGGAAAATCCCTTTAACATCTTCATGCTTAATTTTGCTTTTGCGTGTTGTTTTATTCCAAATGGGAGTGAAATCAAGCTGGCTGGAGAAAAGGGCAAACTGCAGCAGGAAAAAAAATAAAAAATAAAAAATAAAAATCACAGAATCACAGAATGGTTAAGGCAGGAAAGGATTTCTGGGTCCTTCTGCTCCAACGCCAGCTCACACCAGGTCACCCAGAGAATAGTGCCCAGGTCTATGTCCACGGTCTTTTGAAGTCCCCTCAGGAGGAGACTCCACAACCTTTTTGGGCTGTCTGTGTTAGTGCTCAGTCACCCACAGAAGTGTACAGTACAGAAGTGCTTCCTGATGTTCAAAGGGAGCTGCCCATGTTCCTATTTGTGCCCACTGCCTCTTGTCCTGGCACTGGGCACCACTGAAAAGAGTGTCCCCATGCTCTTTGCACCCTCCCTGACATACATCAATGAGATGAGATTACCTCTGATCTTCCACTTCCCCAGGCTAAGCAGAACCAGTTTTCTCATAATAACCTCACAGGAAAGATGCTCCAAGCCCTTCATTATCTTTATTGCCCTTTGCTGGACTTTTTCTAGCAACCTCATCTCGGGAGCCCAGAACTTGACCCAGTGCTGCAGTTGAGGCCTTAACAGTGCTGAGTAGAGAGGAAGGATCACCTCTTTCCACCTGCTGGCAGCAGTCCTAGCGCAGCCCAGGACACTGTCAGCCTCCTTTGTTGCTATGGCTCATTGCTGTCTCATGTCCAACTTAGTGTCCACCGCCAGGTCCTTTTCTGCAATGCTAGAAACAGTTTGTCATTGTAGAAACGTCAGCCTGTGCTTAAAAGTGGGATTTCTGTGAGCAATAAGTCTTTGAAATGTAAAGACAGAACCAACATTCTTTGCAGAGGGATATTTAACCATAAGCTCTTCTCAGTTCTGTCTTTGCTTTGGTTTTCCAGTATAACCACTGGGATGAAATACATAGTGCAACTGCTACACAGGCTCTCAGAGGCTGGCGTTTAGCTGTTGATGCTGAGTCTTGCCTGGTTTTCTTCAGAACTACTGAACTGATAAAGAGAGGCTGAAAGGTCTTGCTGCCTATTCCAAGAGCGCACACATGTGCGAGTGTGAGCATGTATTTTATGGCCAGCAATTTTCTGCAGCATTTCTTGTTTACTTTTGTGATGGGCAGTAGGCCAGGAAGACTGTCTGCCTCCAGTCTAAATGAGCTTATAACTTTATGGAACATTTTTCACTGACATTTTGGGGATGAGGGAAGTAGACCGACTATCTGCACAACTCTAGAGATGTCCAGAGAAGTGAAGACTCTGGCAGCTCTGAGTGCCTGAATTTTACTGTGTCATGTACCATATATGCAGGATTGACTATTCTTGACTATTCTCATTTTACTGCATTAAAGCAGTGTGACCAAGTTACCAGAATAGTTTCAGAACATTTGTGTGTTCCTTTGAAAAGAGCCTGAAGCTATCCTATGGCCTATTGCACCAATTCCCTAAATGTATGTTTTAATTTATGATGTTGGTCACAGGCCCTTACAACAGGACTAATAGACTGCATCACTAAATTAAAGTTATCCACCAGACAAACTGATGAGAAAAGGGCACAGAAAAGTACATATGAATCCAGCTGTCTACCTCTGCTATTTCTTCCATCACAGGTAGGTCTCCTCTACAGCAATTTTATTTCAACAAGGAATGCACTTCATCTTGAGTCTACACCTACCTCATTCATAATTATTTAAGCCTATCCAGAATGAATTCCTTTATCTTCTCATCTAATAAAGATGTATTTTTAAAAATGCTTTTAAAGTGATGTTAAAGGCCTGATTGAAGTAAAAAAAAAAAAAAAAAAAAAAAAAAAAGTGGAATCTGAAGGCGGTGAGATAAGTTTGTCCTTATTTTACCCAGAAAGTTGTACAGATCATTTATGGTATCAACTACTGCTGGGTAATGTCCTGCAATAAAAGAGAACACAAGATTCATTGGGTAGTGGCAATAGATTGATTTAATCAAAAAGTCTGAGCATTTACTTGGAATTTCATTCCCTTTTGCAATTTATACGGGGAACACAGGGCCTCAAGCCAGCTTCCCTCTCTATGCGGTGTGTATGTAGTGATGGCTGTCTCTTGTGAATCACATCTTTTAAATTGCAGATGTCTGCCTACTTGCTCAGGACTGCCAAATGCAAGCAATACCAAATTGTTTGTGAGGTCTTGCTGCTCAGCCACATCCAGACATCAGGTTCACCAACAAGTCAGGTAAAAATTCATAAAGGTTCTGAAATCATATACTCTTGTAACCTGCCTTCTATCTCCAGCCAAGAGGGATAACCCCGTGCTGTACATATAGGCAGTTCAGAAGGACCCAAAGTACTTGTAATTTACTCTAAGGAAAAGGCAAAGAAATCCGAATTTCCCACACAGGTTGCCTGTTGCCCAAAGCCGGAGCCTAAGGAGAATTCCAAACATCACAGGAAGTCTGATAAGTTGTGCTGTGTGCCTTCGGATCTGCACTGCTGAAGGCAGCTCTGAGACAGAATTTCACGGCAGAAGCAAGAGGCATATATCTATACAGACAGGTTCTTCTCTCTTTGCCCCCTGTTGAGCTCTCAGTTTTGTTCTTTCATCTGAAAAAAAAACAACAACAAACCACCCAGCAACATCAACAACAAAAACAACGAACAGGTAGATAAAGAGTATCTCCTGCTTTTTTGTATATTGAAAGTTTATCAGCAGGCAGAATTATTAGTGCCTGCAAAAAAATAATTTGACCAGACAAAAACCTCTCATGTGTTTGATGTGAAAAAGAACTTTGTTTGAAGAGAATTGTGTTTGAATGAGAAGTGAAGTGAGAGGAATAGGACCCTCCAGGTGCAAATTACTACCATGCTATTATGTTTGCAGCCTATTAAAAACAGTACACTTCCCATTCGCTCTACAAATCCAGAAGAAAGTGTGTTAATATAATGGCATTTTTTAACTTAGGGAGTGAAAAAATAGAGTCACATTTGATAAAAAGTTACATTTTCTAATTCTTAGCATATTTCTGTTAAATTGGAAGCAAGAAGGAGAAACTAACGTTTGACTTTGATTGACAGATTTGCAGTCAGTACTATTTCCCTTCCTGCTACTGTTTTCTAACGTATATTTTCCCTGACAGACTTTCCATAGCACTATGCTAGCAATCACAGTACCCTAAAGAAGCAACCTGGGGGTTTGCAGGTGTATGGGAACTGCTAAGTCACGGCCTGAACCTCTGATTGATCACCTGAGGCGAGCCGTGAGTCAGCCAGAGGAGCACAGGTGAAGGCAATTCTCCTGTGCTGCCGGAAGGGGTGGAAGCTGGCTCCACCTCTCCTAGACCTATTGAAGAGCTGGCTACCAGTGGGGAAGGATCTCTTCTGGAGTTCATCTCTCTTGGTGTTTTGTGAGTGAGCCCAGGATAGGGGTAAGCCTTCTATTTATTCTCTTTTGTTATCGTAGTCTGCTTTGTCAAACTCTCTTGTTTGTTTCATAGTTATAACATCTTAATGTTTATTGATTATACAGCAGGAAAGGCTCGTTCTTGTTAGATGATGCTAGTTGCAGCCTGGCTGTTTAGATTTACAGGAGCTGGTTCCAGAACTCACATGCTGTCTGTTTGCACCTCAGGGAACATCCACTAGACAACATCCTCTTTCATAATGGAAGTCATTCAAGTCATTACATGTGAGGACTGTTCGTGGGGTCGCATCCTACAACATTTTCATGTGCGCTTGAGGTCTTGTGGACTGTACAAATTTGGTGTTTTAACCAGGACTACTCATTCTAAGAAGTGGCTTTCTAGGCTAACTGAAATAACAGGGTATAGATCATTGCATTAAATAACAACAAATAAATCTCCCCGGTATGATACAGAACCAGAACCTCAGCATAACACTTTAGATTCATTTTCAAAACATCTGCCATTTTTCCTCTCCTGCTCCCTGAATCTGATTTTTTTTTTTTTTTTTTAATTTTTTTTTTTTTTTTGGTATCAGATCTGAATGGCTAAGTGCCACTGGTGCTGCTTTTAAGATGTATGCATTGCAGCGTGTCTGTTAGGCTTTCAGTAAGACTGCAGCTCTCTGTCTGGGAATGAGCCAGACTGATGCCCTTTGGGGTTTGCTTGGCTCGGAGATGCACATAATGCATCCTGGGGCTATTTCTAAAATTATTATGTATAATTTCCCTATCCATCTGGATACCATGATTGGACTGATGGTAGTAAGGTGCTTGACTTTTCAGGGAGGTACTTTAGAAGAAAAAGTCTATCAAGGTTTTTAGAATATGTTTTTAAATATTTTCTGTTTTGTTGCCCAATTGCACAACACCAGTAAGGCAGAAGTTGACTGTATGACAGGAGCATTTTATCCTCATTTGGGAATGGAATTATTACTTGCCAGGTACAACTAACAGACTGAATTTTATATAGATCTTTCCATACTCCTCAACACACATGTAAGGTCATTTTTTTTTTTCTGCACATACAATAAGTTTGTGTAAGATTGACATTTGGCCTGATCTTCCTCCACATCTACCTGACATATCAAATCTAATTCAGGCATTGAGTGCAAAGATATACAGCTTCCCTTTCTGCTCCCCTTCCAGATGATTTCTGTTAACTTCTGAAAATGCACAAAATCACAGATATAATTTTTCATCTCTTTATTTGAGTGAGAAAAGTATAAATCCATCCAGCAGTTGGGGGACCATCTAGCTTGGGCTCCCGGACATTGTACTGTGGTATGGTTTTTGTGTGATTATCCTTCTGAGATGCAAGAGCTATTTTCACTCAGAATCTTAGAGCTACCTCATCAGGCAGGACTGCCATGCTTCCTAACAGCTGTTGATGATCCCCTTGGTCACTGGGTTACTGTGGTGGTGAAGATCTAAATGCTGGAGATCTCATTTCACTGGGGTTCTTAATGAAGCTAGATCCCAGTGACAGGGCTTAAGTTAAGCCCTGAGGCAGTGCTGCTCTCCTCTCTTGTGCCAGTGCATGCTGGATGTGGAAGGGAAGTCTAATTCCATGGGTATTAGTAGAGAATGGCTACTTTGTACAAGAATCTAAAGCACGGCCAGAAATGCTCATCTGGAAGCCTCTGGTTCACCAGCTTGATTCCAGATCTCCTGGACAAGGAAAATGGCTGAGAAGCCATGATTTGCTACCTCTTAAAACTGTACATGTAATTTCAACAGCAAGGTGGCATAACGCACACACAGCATACTGCAACAAACCAAGGAGATGCTCCAGAAGTATACCAAAGGTGCTATATCTTCTGAAATCCACCTTTCTAGCATAGGATGGGAGTTGTTCAAGCCCACATAGCCCTGGGTACCAAGGCAATGTAGTGAAGACACCCCTGAGAGCCTCTACTAAATCTCTTATTATATATAGATTAGGCAGATTAGGTGTTTTGATTAGGCAACGTCCACTATCGGGATTCCTTATGATTTTGTAATTTAATGAGGTCAGGCTTAGGAGTGCATCTGAACTGCTGAAGCACTTAAAATCTATAACCTTTCCTCCTCCTTCTCTGTGCCTCACCTTGTCTGTCTCTGACCAGCATACAACACAATAATTTGCCTTTGCAAATTTTGGCTCCAATTGCCCAGCGTATGATAGGAGACAATAGT
Organism: Lagopus muta; assembly: GCF_023343835.1. Lineage (NCBI taxonomy): Eukaryota > Metazoa > Chordata > Aves > Galliformes > Phasianidae > Lagopus > Lagopus muta. The sequence goes on from NC_064433.1 coordinate 86,205,809, forward strand.
CTTTTGTCTCACAGTGTGGCTCTAAGGACTCAAAAGATTGTGAGGCATTCAGATAAGAGCATAATGGTAAGATAAATAACTGGAAATAAACATAAGCACTGCCAAATCTTCTTGATACACTGGAAACACACAGTTCCCTAGGTTCCTATTTTTCTGTGTGCAGGTTTGAGAAGCATCAAATGATAATTCTGCCACTAACTCAATACCAAATACTGTCTTCACTGAGCATCAATCAAATTCTGCAGAGAGGAGGGAATCTTTGTTTTGGGAAAGAAAGGAACCCCTTCACTGGATTTCTTGAAAAATGACAGTTGTATAACACTACCAATATGTCTGGAATGTTTGAGTCAATATAGTGAAGATGGATTATTGGTTGAGTTTGAGCTAGCCAAGAGCATATGTATGATTTCTGAAATACGTGACACTGTTTCCACAACGTGTTTGACTGCTCTCTATAAAAACATAAACATAATATTAGCTGTGCTGTGGGTGAGCTTTTGAGAACTACTATAGAAATTTATCTGTAATAATTAACTATCAGTCTAGTCAAGACCACTGTCACGTGAAATTTCCACTACGCAACACTGCAGCAATTGGATTGAACTTAATTAGAGATGTACAGCAAAATCTTTCATGCTGCTTATCTATCATTGTGGAAATGCAGATCTCTGTAACACAGATGCTAGTAATTACAATATATAAATAAGTATACAGCTGAGTCTCTCTACATTTGCAGCAGTGTTTATCCTTTAAAGGGTGTCACAATGGATGTGCCTCCAAAACCTGATCTATTATAGCGCAGGGAATCTGTAGTTTTTAGCGCAGCTTCTTTTTATATCTGCGGTTTTTAAAGTTATCACCAGTTGTGTGTAATACCTTGGAGTTGCTGTAAAACCAGTCCCTGGGAAAGGAATCGATTATTATGACTGTAATTTTTTTTTTTTTTTACAAGATATGGAAGCAAAATTATGCTTATAAGTTTCTGTCTTTGATTAACCTGAAAGCTGACCTGTAAACAAAAAATGTTAAATTTGTTTAACAGTAATGGTTTGATCCTGTTCGCTCGAGGCAGGTCCTAAAATACTAGATTTGAGACTTGCATGGTGCCAATATGATTGAAGTTATGGTTTGCTTCTTCACACTCAGCTTACTGGCAACACTCAATGATTAAGCTGTAGTTTTTTGTCCCAAAAAGTTAACAAAATGAATTCTTTCATAGTGAGGTTTGCGAAGAGGTTGTGTATGTATAGTCCTCCATAAAAGTTTTGTGATTAAAACATTAGGTCTTAATAGCATGAGACTGGGAAGTCTGTATTTGAACTTCTTTATTATCTTGCTTTGGATAATATGTGAAGGTTCTATATGAATAGCTCTGCTCCAAAACATTTTCCTGGAGTACTTGGAGGGTTTTTAAAGACACTTTGAGTGGAAGGGGATAAGATATTACCAAGAGCTATTAAAAATAACCAGACTTCATTATCTACAGAGCTTCGCTTGCACCAAAACGATTCTCAATATGTCTGTGCTTAAAGAACAGTCATTCACACACAAGATAAACACTGCAGTACATATGTTTTCCCACTTTCCCTAGAAAAACTCAGCATAAAGGCATGACAAATTCTTAAATGCTCCATAGTGTGATTGCTAAGGCTGTATGAAGCAACAAAATATCAACAAAACACAAATGGCAAAACTTTTGCATTTAGCTTCCACTTCACAACAGTGGCCTCCAATCGCAAAAGACCTGCAGGTTGTCACGTCTCACTAATCACAAGTACTGCTTCCAGTTTCATTTTGAATTTCTTCTACTTTGCTGTAAAGTTCTCATGAATTTGCATTTCATTGAAGCATCTCTAAGAGCCTGGCATTAAAATACACAAACTTATGAATTGTTGTGCTACACATAAATCATTAGTGTAGATATGAAGAATGTACGCAACATATTTTACATAGTAAAGATCACTTCTCCACTCATACATTTTACCTTTCTATTTAACATTCCACAGTTTCATATATGATATAAAGGCGAAAAGCATTGCTGTCCTTCTCAGATCAGAAAAGATAACACAAAACTTATAAAGAATGCATGAAGCTCTAAATATAGATCTGATTTCAGCTTAACTCTACTTCCTCTGCAACCGAAATTCATTTTATTCTACTATGGAAAAGCAGTATATACCCAGTATCAAGATACAGCATTCGACAGCCAATGACTAAATGCTAGGCACTGGGAAAGCATGGAAGCACTTCTCAAAGATGTTAGCCTGGCTGCTAATGGCAGCTCTACTGTTGGCTTTGACCAGGGCGAAACATCATAGATTTCCTAGGAGTATTGCAGCCAAATATTCAGAATCTGGTGCACTCAGAGGCTATTTTAGTAAAACGATGGCAATAATGAACTGTAGTTTGATATGGCATTGGCAGTAAACTCACTGAAGTCTGAAACAAGTTTCCAGAAATGGGACATCCTGAGCAAAATACGCTGACATGGCTAAAGCAAAAGAAGTTGCATAGACAGTAGGCTCTCTTCCACTTGGAAATGGGAGTAATCCTAATTTCTCTCATTCATTCAAATGACAGAGAACAGACTGTCAGTCAAACAAAACAGAAGCAAATACAAACTCAGGAATGATAAGGACACAGAAACAATGCAGAGAATGGAAAGTCAAATGGGAACAGCTGGGTAGTCTGCAGAAAAAAAATCCAAGCCCAGACTTTCAAAGAGACTGTTTTTCCTTGGGTTTTCCAGACCCATAGTTACCTCATCACAAGATGGAGTGCGAGTTCAGCATCATCACCCTGACAAATCTTGCCATTTTGCTACAATGACCAAAAGCAAAAACATAAATTAGGGGTAATAGGCTCTGCATATGGTATCCTGGTAGCTAAAAGGATCCATTGTGCTTGAGAAGCCTCAGACTAGGATTCCTTTTTGTATCACTCTGTGGGGACAGAGCAGTGGCTGGATCTTTGCAAAACAAGAACAAAATTATACTTTTCAATAAATTGAATGGAATCTCACTCTGCATAGGGAATTCTGGCATGCAATTAAGCTGAAGAGATACAAAAATGAATCTGCCAAACGTGATTATTAACAAGCTTTTGGTTTAGTTCTTTTCTCCCTATCAAGGTCCAGCCCTGCTCTTTTGAGTTACAGCAGTGTTCCTTTCTTGCTTTTTTCTGCTCCTTTCAGGAATTCTCTCGTATTTGAGAAGTCTCTCCCTATAAATTGTCACGGCTATCTGGTGGCAACAGACTCTGAAAACACTTCTGTATTTGAGAAATTTTGCTCAATGGCAGTACACCCAAAGCCAGCATGGCCAAGCCTGTGAATGAGTTAGCAAAACAATGCGCAAGGGCAAACACATGCAAACTATAAACAAAACCAACCAAACAAACAAAAAATCCCAAACTTCTGAGATATTCTGAGCACAATGAAAAAAAATTACTTCTGGTACCGGAGAGTATTTTCATCTTATTTGCCTCCATATGTTCCTCCTGGGGATGTAGCTATTTGGGACATTCAGTGAGCAAATGTGTGGAAGCATTACCTCTGTTGTTCAAAACTAGGTAGGATAAAGTTTTTCTTCCTCCTCACTCCCATTTTTCAGCAAAGAAGGAGATATAGTCATGAGCTAACATGTTGGACTTTAGTAAGGCAAGTCTGACAACAGAAGAAATGCCAACAGCTGAGTTCAAAGAAAACAAATTCAAAGACCCATAAGCCTACATTCTGCCATACATAATGCAGCATCTTTCTAGAACTTGTGACACATAAGCAGACCTGCTAGAAAAGAGGTGTGAACTGGGCAGTGTAATGGCTATCTGTGAGGGCTTTCATTGACACTTGTTGAATGTTTATGGACACAAATCAGTGGATGTGAGCACAGTGAGGTGATGGGTGGTGTCGTTCAGAAGTGGTGACAGTGACTGTGGGTCACCTCCACTGGTGCAGGTTTTGATAAGCATGTCTTGCAGGCTTTTGTTCATCACTGGCCAGAAAAGCATAGTTAATGGTGGTGACTGTTTTGAAAAATTGCATTTTGTAAGTAAGAATTTGCTCTATCAAATAGTATTATTGTGCTCCTGTCTATTGTCGTTTCAATGGAAATAAATAGGAGGCATTACTTTCTGGGTGACCTACATTGTATGGCAGCAGCTGTTACTTTGTGTTTGAGTGAGAAACAATACAGTGAGCTTCTTTATACCAAATCCTGATATTTTTAGACAATCATTGGGAAATTAAGGTGCTATTCTAGAGGGGAAAAAAAAGCATAGAAATGTCACATTAGTAAGCACATCTTAAAGCACAGTGGAGCATGGAAGAGCCATCTCCTGCTGACCCACTCTCACCACTCAGTCTCCTGCCCCTCCATGTGCTTCAAACCACGTGCTCCTATATCACATGCCTATGACCCAGCAGAGAGGAGGTCAAATATCAGATAAGGGCAGCCACACATCCAGTAACAGAAATATCCCAAGTTAGTAAGTTACTGTGGATGAGTGATGATGATGAACTTAATTGGCAGCAGGAATCTGAGTTCCTGGAAGCAAGGAATATAAGTGAGCAACAGGGAAAGTATTTGAATCTTGGAATCATGAGTTGCTTTTCTGGACCAAGTGATAGCTATTCTTGGTTTAGACTTCAGGATAAGACAGAAATTGTATCCTACTTTCATCCATGTCCCCAGTTTTTAAATTACATTCATCTGTTAGAAAGAATCAAAAGTGACTTGAGATACGGAGATTCAAATATTGTATTGCTTGTTTAAGGAGAAATAATGAAAGCTGATATTTATTGCCTGCATTCTTTTCCATATCTTAAAACAAGTGGTTTGGTCTTTATCTCTACCCAATGATACTAACTAAGGATTTCATGATTTATGCTTTTTTTTATCCTCAAATATTTTCAAAATGTCACACAGGTATTTTAACATGAATTTTCCCAAAGCTGGGCCATAACAGGGAGATCTTTACTATTTTTGCATGTTTTGTCAACATTATTTATTGTTTTAATGATAAATGCATGTTTTGGCAGTGCCGGCTACAAAGCTTTGTTTAAAATAGATTTCATTGGCTTGTGGTCCATTTCTGTACTAAGTCACAGAGGTGATAGGGAAAATTTTGGCAGCTCTCTACAAGTGAGACAACACTAAGAAAAATCAAGAAATGTTTGCAGCCTTTTTGGTCGCAAGGAAAATTTTATCTTCTTCCAAATGTCTTTGTAAGTATATGACACATTTTAATATATATGAGCCCTTTTCCTGAACATATAAACTAGCTGAAATGCTTTTCTGTCATGAAATGAAAGCAGATCTGAGGTTCTAAAGTGTATCTTGGAGTTTCCTCATACTCTATACCTACACAGAATCACCGAATCACAGGGGTTGGAAGGGACCTCTGGGGATTACCAAGTCCAACTCTCCAGATAAAGCAGGATCCCCACTGTACTTATCAGCCTCCTCTGCTTTCAGGAAAGTGCATGTGTTTGTGCAACAACTTAATTTACTATGATAGAGTGATCTCTCTTTTCATGAATTTTGGTTGAAAATAGGATGAGTCCTCTGTGCCTGCACACAAGGTGTCATGTGAACCACAGCAGCAGAGCTACCTGCCCGAGACCCCATGACCCAAGCAAATGGTGACACAAAGCTCAACAAAAAGCACATCGCCACTGTCATCTCTTCTGGACAACCTACTTTTCATTTCTTCATTCCTCCTTTGTTGCATCCTCTTTCCTTAGGTTATATGCAAAGCAACTAAGCCTCTTCACCTCTCTCTGTATTGTTTTTCAGAAATAGATGCGTGCAATGTTCTCAACTCCATTCACTCCTGTCACGGCCATCGCATTCCTGTCAAGCGGCTCCTTTGAATACCTGCTCACTAGTCTTTCATCAGCAGTGACCTCTGCTCCGCTTTAGTCAGCTAACACCTCATTTGCTTTCATGTGAAGTGCCTCCTGGGTGGAGGGTACTGCAAGTGGCAGTTGAGTGAACCACTGCTGCTCGACTGGTGTGCTCTGACTGTCAAATGCCATCCATGTCTCCTCCCCACATCCCCTAACTCTTACTCATTTTGCCAGGCTCTACTTTGTGCTTGTAGAAAAATGCATTGTAGATTTGTGGGTGATATTACCTCAAATGGTTAGAAAGTGGTTTTCTCATGCTACCTTCGAAGAACTCCTTCAGCATTGTGTATCTGGGTCTTGTCAATAGTGTCTTTTGAGACTCTCAGACTAAGCCATTCATTTTTTGCCCCTTCGCTCTTTTCTCCCCCGGTGACTTTTTCCTTGTTTTCCCTTCCTTTTTAAATGGATGTTTTAGTATATAAATGCACAGTACACAAAATGCAGTAATTTCAACTTCATTGAGCACTTCAACATTTGGAGATCTTTCTTTTTTTATCTCTTACTTTTGACTTCTATGAGGTCTGAATTTAATGACTCCTTTGTAATTTTTTGCTAGATGGAACGGCTTGGTGGCTTGTAGCCTTAGGACAGACATTGTGGAATACCCACCATATTAATGTGGCCTCTGATATGTATAATTTTAAACAACCTCTTAGACCTCATTGAAAGTCTAAAGATATCTTTGAGACAAGGATTTCAATAAGGCTGTGTCTCCAACAAATTAGAGCAGTGCTTTTAGAATGATCTGGGGTAGTTCATGAATATATTGTTTGTCTGAGATCACAACTTGCTTTCTGGAATTAAATGAACTTTCCACTGCAGTAGTCTAGGAAAGTGCATGTAGGCAGCTCTGCTGAGGGATCACTGGATTTCCAGCTAGTGGGGGGCAATGCACTGACTTGATTGCTAGCAGCCAGGTCAGAACACATTTGACATTCTTTGCTACTGCTTCTGGCTTTGCATTTTCTTTGTGCATTTTAATCAGTGTTGTCCCTGAAACTGAGTGGGAGGTCCTCTGGAGGGGTGTTTCCTGTGGAATTCAGAATATGCAGAATTTTCTTGACCTCTGTCTTCTGTTGTATGCAGTCATGCCTTGTATTTCTAGTAAGGCTCTCTTGATGGCTAGATTGCTCAAATATAATAGAAAATAATCCTTTCATTCTGCCAGCTGGCCTTGCTTTATTAATAGATTCATGTGATGCCCTGAGGATTGTGTTTGTATGGTTAATCTTAAAGTGTTTTTACTGATATTTATTCTAAGTATTTTCTAATCTATAGGCAACTGGTCTGCAGTCTAACATCCGCTTGTACAAGCACACACACCTACCAGAGCTCCATTTGCTGAGCATTACTGCTATTTAAAACGTTTTCAGTTTCTACTGGTGCTAGGTCAGATGAGTGTCCTGTTCAGTATCACTCATACTAATATCTCAGCTCTCTTGCTGCTGCATCCATAATTGTGTGACTGTAAGACATAACAAAACGAGTTCTTTTTATTCTCTCAGCATCCATTTCCTCCTATTGTCCGCCATGTGTGCATGTAAGAATCTCCTTGTTGTATATCCATTAGACAGTCCTGAGACACCTGGCCTGATCTCTTCAATGTTGTTGTTGTTTTTGATGGCTTATCTCCAACATCACAAATTTATCTGACATATTCTTGCCATATAATATCACACAATAGCCTAATATTGTACAACATTTGAGGCAAAGAAAATGCAGTGCTTGAGTTCAGTAGAAAATGGATTAGGCCATTTCTTCCTTGGCTGCTTGGATCCCTACACAAGTCTGCACCATAGCACTTTTTCAAATCTTTTAAATATGAAATAATAATAGCAAATTGGAATTAGATTGTTAATGTATAGGCTGCTGTGAATGTGACAGTTTTTTTGCATATAATGCTGCTGAGTTTGTTTATTGAATTTAATAGGTCAAATATTATGGGAAAATAAGTCACTTTATTAGCAGGATAAAGAATAAAACCTGCCTTCCTCTGACTTTTTTTTTTAGAACAAAACTGCACTGGTACAGATTCACTGAGGCGTGATGTAGTTTGTGCTCATAATGTAACAAGATGGTACTAGTAGGGCTCTGTCTTCTCTGTCAAATCATTCATATGCGCTAACTGTGCAGGAAGTGAAGGTATCTCAGATCCCTATCCCTTTGTCCAAATGACTAATTAATTGAAGAGTTATTAAGACACCAAAAAATAGATCCTAATGCCTAGACCACATTTTCTTAGGAAATACACTTTAAAAACAAGTCCAGGAAAAAATCCACCACTGCTATGTGAAATACTTTAGCTGGGATTAAAAATATGCTTAAAAACAGAATCTTTGCTAGAGATTTTCACACATCTAGGCTGACTTGTTCACTGAACTCCCCAATACTATTAACTTCTCTTTTGCTTGTCCAACTCATATTTGACGAATTGCGCAGTCCTTTAGGTAATTGACAATCTGTCTATTTTGTGTTTCTGCAAGCATCAAAATGGTCAACTTCCATCTGGTGTGCTTTTAAGAAAAGTCTCCCACTTCAAAATCCACAGGCAGCATTTTCCCCATATTAACAACAAATTGCTATCTCATTTCATTTCTGACCCTTCCTGTCACCCTCCAATGATGCTACAAAATAATTTTTCCTCCAAGAAAATCTCTGGAAAGTGCTTTTTCTCTGACTGCCAGCTGAAAAGAAGTCCTGTGCCCGGTCTTCCACTTGGCTTCCTAACATTAGTGCTGGCAGCTGGGTCTCAAACAGACTGATACATGCAGTTTCTTGGAGGTAGGCTGCATTAACCCGAGGTGCCATGAGCTGGCAGGACGTAAAGGAATGCAGTATTGCCATCTTATCTCCAGCTTGGCTGAGTGTTGGTTGCAAGGAAATCTCAGAAACACAAAAGCAGTAAAAAATTTCCTTCCCACCTCATATCTCAGCATAGAGTTAATACCAATGCTCAGGGTTGTTAAATGCTAGCTTTATCAGTAAAGCATAGCCACTTTTATTACTTATTTTAACCCCTTTAAATACAGGGAATTTATTTTTTAAAGCATATTAGTGCAATGAATTTAAATCAAGGGTTGCCACAAAATAGAAATAATATCCCTTGTTCTTCCCTGTTTTAGTTCATATTCTGAGTAAAGCTAATTACATTTGTAAGAGTCTCACTAGGAAAAAAAATATAGACTGGGAACCTGAAGCCTTCTGGCACTTACATTTGTAAATTCAGTGGAAAATAATGTTTTTTTTTTTTTTTTTTTTTAATTATTTTTTCTTTCTTAACAGAAAAAAAAAAAATCTAACCACTCCTAGAAGTACTGAATCCCACACTGGCAATATATTTCTGTCTCAGGACAAAGCATGCAGAAAGAGAGAGGTTGTGTTAGATGCCTAACTCTTACCAACATTCATTAGAATGTGGACATCTCTGAAAATTCTCCCTGTGTGCATGGTCTGATTCCTCTTTTATTGCAAATGCTCTGCTGCCCGTTACTAGTTAAATCTGGTCAATCAAAGGGTCTCAGCATTGCAATCAGAAGCTTCTAGAGTTACACTTAGGACATAAATAACTGTTTTCAAAGGACAGTTTGTACTCTACAATTCTGGGGACCACAGGCAGAAAGCAGTTGACTGACTAAGGGGCATGCAAGTGAAAGGATGTGCCTGCTTTCTTCTGATCACCCCAGATCATAGTGATTTCTTTGAGCAAGCGCTGTAGGTGAAAGGAAGAGAAGAAACCTATGAAGAACACTGAGAGAACCATGGTCACATGCATCCCAGAAAAGATGTGATGCATTAAAATGTTGCTTCAAAATGTATTTCCTTTCTTCTCAACCTCAAATTGGTGACTTTGCCTATCAATTTAGTTGGCTAGAGAACCTAGGTATAACTCTTGTTTTTGAAACAGAAGAGGACCAACCACCTAATGCGGCTCAAGAATATGAATTCCTCTCCAGTTGCTGCTAGAGGACACATGACTCATTCTTGCTGTTCTCCTGGGTCCACTGTTGTTGCAGAGCTGTCAAAATCCAGAACACTTTTAACCTTACCTGAAAGCAAAATGGATAGTCAAAAATCTGCAATGGTGCTATCTGCAAATGAGAGAACTAAGAGTATAAATCAAAGGCTTTTGACTCATTTTGGTGAAGCAGAAAATAGAATTGTCCAACTTGAAAACAGAGAAAATGAAGAGCAGAGTATTCGTTATAAAGGAGCTGGAGAACAGATTAGCTTAAGGACTTAAAGAATCACCACAGGAGCTCACACCTGAGGCTTTTGGAATACCTGAGTGTGCTTGGAGGTATATCCAGTGCCTGTGTTCCCCTGCCCCAAGATTTCAATAGAGCAAAGATAAAAATAATAAAGGGGTTTTGATTTGAAGACAAAAAGATCATGCTGAGAGAAGCAAATAATGTTCTTTTCCAGTGCTAATTTCTTCCCCTGCCTTTCTGTGAGCCAAGAAACAGACACCTTGTGCAGCCTTTAACCTCATTAAAAAACAGACTTGTATGAGGAAAATCAAACATGCACTTCACATTTTAGAAAGCATAAGAACAAAATCTTACTTTCATATTACATCAAGACTGATATTAACTTTTAAAACTTACTGAAAAATGCGAGAAGTTTTGTAAAATCTACTGCAATACAGTCATGCTGTAATGCATACATTTTTGCTTACATTGAAGGAACGTATATCTTGACACAATGCTTGAGATCACAATAAGGAAGTATTTTTCTTTGGTCCAGCAGTAGCACTCAGATGGTCTGGTGGTAAAGCGTAACTAAAATACGGTAAGTCCTTTCTCTACATATGCACACTTTGGTTGTGTTTTGTTGTTTTTTGTTTTTTTTTTTTGTTTTTTTTTTTTTTTTTAATTGTTATATTTCTGAACCTCCCAAAGAATAAAAGACAAAGCAGGAAGTCTCTCTGTCCCTCCGTTAGCTTCTGAGCTCAGGTCTTTAAACAGGTATTTTGAGAGTTATAAATCTGCCTGCCAACTGTTGTTTTCATAACCCCTCAGGATTGAGTGAGAATATTTATTATTGTTTACTTGTGCCTGGGTGATTTCTTTAATCTGTTTTTGCACATCAACAGAAATAGTGTCTGTACTGAAGTAAAAAATAACAGCAAAGGGGTATGGAATAAAACTTCTATGCGTATGAACATGCATGTATTACACTTCTTAGAAATTAACTTCAGCAGTCCCCAAAGCCTACAAATTGATTCCCTATAAACGCTGAGGTAAAGGGACCCAAGAAGAAATACAGAAGTGTCTGAACGAACTCAGGCAGCATTTCTTTCGCTTCAAGATTTGTCTTTTTCAAGCATCACTTATCACTATTGAAATATTACTTGTGACTATTAAATCTGTAGAGTACTTTGAATTTCCATTGTCAGCATGAGTCATGTTTCATCAGGAAAATAGCTTCGTTCTTAATAACTACTCAATTTGTTCCCTCATTTTTTCTTCCATTTAGAAGTCCTAGTAATTCTTCTCACGAAATCTACGCATTGAGGCTGCAGAAGGTGGAAAAGTTCCAGCACCGTGATGTGAAAATTAGTTTCAGAGTTCGTAACACCTGTCATTGCAGCCAGAGCACTCTATGCCCCACTTGATCTGAAGCCTCCCTTAAAAATCTTGTGGCTATCAATATTGACGAGAAACTTAGAAGAATGATCTAAATCTACCCTAAATTCTCACAAGTTTTAAAAAAAAAAAAGGAAAAAGAAAAAAGAAATAATTAAAGGAACTGAAAACGAGAACACAAAATTGCTTGTCTTTAGAGATCTTTGTTACATTTTGAAAAATTGAGCATTACAGGTTAGAGAGGGCAAGTTTTTAGCTCCATCTGATACAAAGCAAAGGAGACTGAAAATATCGGGCAGTCCTTTATTAGACTGAACCAGTTTTGGATCTAGTCCATAATGACATAGTGGGATATGGCAGAGGATTTTTAACTGGACATACAAGAACATAACAAAGAGCAGACTATAATTATTTCAGATTGCTTACATACATCATATTTTCTCTTGTTGAATATCAATGAACCTAACTAGAAACTTTCTCTCTTGTTAAAGCAATTTTTAAGGCGTTCGTTGTAGGATTTTAGTAGCTCTTCTGAAATTAGAAAATATCCTCAGAACTTTCAGACTGATAAACAAGGATACTGGATGCTTCTGAAATACATTTGTCAATATAGACTTGGGGAAAATAATGCTTCCAGCAAGTAACGCAGTTGTTATACTGCCTAACATCATTGAACTTCTGGGATGGCTTTTTTAATCAGTCTCCAAGGAACTGAGCTAGAAAGGTTTTTCTGGCTTGGTTGTCAATATAATGGTGCTCAACCATGCTATAATGCATCTAGGGATTAATTTATTGCTATTAACAGAGCCACCAGGGAAACACAGGTGGCTAGAAAAAAAATGTACCTATAAGAAAAGAAGGGCTATCAAAGCCTTTTCAAGTAATGGAAAAAGAAAATAGATTGTAAGTGAAAATGACAATACCATGAGAGAAAACTGTGTATTATGGGTGACTGCTGATGAGCAGAAGCATGATCCAGTGATGAAGTAGAACCACAGAGAAATATATCTGATTTAAGATATGAAATCATATCACTGTAACACAAGAAACTTCTATCTAAAATGTGAGTATGTCTATACTGGAGTAATTCAAATTGTGTAACCATACACAAGCTAAATTTAAGCTATATAGGGCAGGTATTTCTAGTAACGTAACCATGTCAGCACAAAACCTATCTCAGACTAAAAAAAGCCCCACCTGCTCAAGGAGTTGCATAAATACTTGCCATCAGACCCCACGGAGCCCTGTCCTAGCATAGCTGCGCTTCAAATAATATCCAACTTAGATAAGCTGCACTAATAATTGCAGTATAGATGCTTCTTAAGACTAAAACTCCCTTGAAAGGATCGAAAGCTCTTTGGTGTCAGTAGCAGACTTTCCACTGATTTCAGTGAACTTTGGCTCAGGCCTTCTAATGTTAAAGATGAATGTAACATATTAAATTATAGAACAGAGTACTTGGTCTTAATAAGAGCAAATTATTTCTTCAGGATAATAAAACTGATGCAGTTGTAGCAAGACAACTGAGAAAACAGACTCAGGGAAAACTAATTAAAGCATCTTGAGTACAAGAACTAAGTTTTGCCCTCCCTGACATAAGAAATTACCTTCAGAACTTTTATAAAACACTTATCTCATACAAAGTAGGTAATAAAAGTGATATACTGTAGCCTTCTCTCGAACCAAGATCAAACTACCTACCTTCTATGAAAGGGAGCAATTTGCCCAGGATGTGCCTCTTGAACACAGAAAAAAAATGTTTGCCGTTGAAATGTGAAAGCCTATTAAGTGCTTGCTTTTCAATTAGCTTTTACAAAGTTCTAAGGAAAAAGTGAAAAGGTGGTTCCTTAGCTTGTGAGGCAGCTATTAAGTTTCTACTCAGATAATGTCACCAGAAGACTGTACTTTGTTTCATCATGTAGACATTTCTCTATCAAGGAGAAAAGAGGAAATAGAAGAGCAAAACTAGAGAAGGCGAGTTGTTCTTTAATAAGTATTAATAAGCCTTGCTGGCTTTTCAGAGAGTCAGCCATCCCCAGCAGAGGACTTTAGCACTTGACCTGTTTGCAGTAAATTTCTTTGGGTACAGAGAAAATGTTTGATTGGATTGAGTGGGCCTGTTCAGACCCAGGATTGAAAGAGAAGAGTTTGGGCTGGAGGAGCTCTTGAGCTTGAACTGGAGCATAATGCAGCAAGCCAAATGGCAGGATGTTTGTCTGAGGAGAAAAATAACTTGGTAAAGTGATCCTCAGAAATATAAAACAAGGCCCTCCCTCGTGGTGACCACTGTGGGTAGTTCAAGCCTTGATGGAGAGAGGTTAGAGATAGATAATCACTTGTGCAAGTATTTAACTGCAGATACATGAAAAGCTCTGTTGACATCACCAAGCCAATTTCAAAGCAAAGAACAAATGTAAGTGCTTTGCTGGATGTAGGCCAGAAGCAGATGAAGTTAGCAATAAGATCATTTTGGAGGCTTCTTCTTATTTCTGAATTCTCAGAGCACCCAGACCTGTTCCTGGATAGTCTCAAGAAGGATAAAACTACCTGGAACGGAATCTAAGACACTAACTGAATCCTTTTTCATATGGAATAGGGACTTTTCCTTTAGCCCATAAACAGAAATTTTGTATTAGCCTTTCAAACAGAGGCTGTTTGTTGAGTTAGAGGCTATTTGTTGATTGAAAGTTTTAAAACAAAACATCTGGGTCAATTTTTATTACCCTCATTGGAATTACTTTATAATTTTCCAGCTCTTATTTTGCGAGCCAGAAAAAAAAAACGATTGTGTCCAAAAGCATTTGCACGGAAACTGGGTAGTAATAATAAATGTCAGCCAGGTATACCAGATCCCTCTCTTTCTGGATGCCATCCTACAGTGTTTTCAGATGGTATTCGAAATCAATTAACATACTGGGAAGGACTATAAAGTATGTCAGAAGGTGGGCTCCAATTCAATAGAATTGGCTTCAGTGTTTTCTAATCCCCGGAAGAGAATTTTTCTCTTTAGTTTTATAGAACTTTCTATCTATCATGCTTCTACCATTTGCTTCTAGTTATTTTCGACAGACAGGGAAATCCCACTTCAGCTCTGGTTGATTGCAAAAGTCCTACGGGATTTATAGGAGGCAGGATTTTTTCCAGTATGACCATTTCCAGTGTGGTTATCTCTGGGTCAAATCAATAGGAAAGGAAGTTCTGAAGTGGTCAGAATCATCATGAATAAATGCATGATAAGCAAAGGCCCTGTTGTCTGTAACTGCAGTCATTGTGGCTATGACAGAACAAGCACATGTGTATGGATCTGGAACACTACACATTTCCAGTCTACTAATTGCTGCAATTTCAGAATATAATGAAGTGCTAGAACACTGTTACTATTCGTGGTAATTTGGAAGAGTGTCAGGTCTTATTCAGTTGGAAGTGAGGATTATTGCTATTTTTTCCTCTGTTTCTCAAAAAAAAAAAAAAAAAAAAAAAAAGGCTTTCTCATGTTCCTACTGAAAATAAAGCATTCAATACCGATTTACAGATCAATTTTTCTTCATGGCTTGAAGGTGAGCACAGGTTTTTGGAACATTTTTGCGGTTCTGTAGTGGAACACCCTTTGGAGCACTTACGGAGAATCCAGAATGTGGACAGTATGTGTGCTCAAAACAAACTCTTGCACAGAAAAAAAACCAGTATTCCTGTTCATGGTTCCGTAGCTAATTTATAGTGAAGATTAGAAAGTGTAATATTACTTCATATTCCAGGGAGCTGCAAAAATCCAGGCATTATGCATTGGTGTTCAGGTGACATTTGTTTGAGTAAGAAAGGTCTACAGTGGAAGTGTGGCTCTGGGGACCTGCACTGAATATGTTTATTGAGGGAAAAAGTTTTGCCTTGGGCTTACCTTTGTGTAAGTAGGAAAAGCTGAATGATTAGCGTGATATTCTTACTGGGGAACTACTTCTCTTTGCTTTTTGCTGCAGTAAGCATTCCAGTCCCCAGTAGTGGACACAAGGGAGACAGGCACAAAGGGCTGGACCCTCCTTACACTGTGTTGGACATCCTACAACTATGGTAAGGCAGCAAGTGAATAATTCTGGATAGTTGTTTCTTTAGATCAAGTGAGTTCCTGCCAGAGAGGAAAACAAAAGCTGCACCCCAGAAACAGCAAATAGCTGTTAAGTACTAGGAAGCAGGCAAGAATACTAATGCTCATTTTGTAAGCCTTAAAATGCTTCATAGATAAAGCTTTATCATTAACTCAGCTTTGTCAGTTTAATTCCCATGCTAGGAAAGGCTAAAGACATCAAAGGAAGCAGCGTTGAGGGGAGTGTCTGCTGGCAGGAAGGTGTGGAAGCAATGAATTTGTTACAGCTGATGGCTGGAACTAGCCACAGAATTCAAGATCGTACAAGTTCGTCTAGGAACAGGTGTTGAGAAAGGCTGTCTAGAAGAAGCACTATCTAGTTTGCCCAGAGACAGAGTTATAAATTAAGATAAAACTGCTTGCCGTATTTGTATTAATGGGGTTTTACATTAGCAATTACGCTATAAAAAAAAAGACTTTGTTCTGAGCAGGTGTCCCTGTGGCATACCACCAAGATACAAAAGCTTTGCATTCTGATAAAGTTCTCAGTTGCAGATAAAATAAAATCTATGCGCCTTCCTGATTAAATGTCTGAAGTTTGAGCATGATTTATCCCTAGCAAACTCAACATCTGCCAGAGTTTCTTATTGCCTTGCAATTTATAAATATTTCTGACAAATGTTCCTTCCTTCTTCTGAATTATATAGACTTTATAATAAATGGGCACATATTTTAATTGGTATTTTTAATGCAATATTTTAAAATAATTTCTTCTGTTACTTGCTTAATATTTTTAGTGAATTTACTTTGAGAGTGTTCATTTGGACCACTTTGTTTCTCTGAAGTGGGTTATTCCCTTCACTCTTGCAGTTTCCAGCAAACGTCTATGGGCAACAGTAGTTCACATACTTCTCAACTCCCTGGGAGACAGGCTTACACAATTGCCTTTCATTACTCAGATCAGTGCTCCAATTGGTGTTTCTACATCATTCTATCTCCAAGATTTTCCTTCATCACAGACCTTCTCTAGGCCTGGACGTCCTCAGTATTTATGCTCTTAAAAAAAATTAAAGAATAATATTTTTTTAAAGATTAAAGTTTTGATTGAAAGTGAGTAGTGTGGTAAACACAGAGTTTGATATGTTGCAACAACTTTTGTCTGAGGTGTTACGACCCTCAGTGAGCCATCATCCTTAAGATCATAAAAAATCTGCTTAAATTTCAGGAGTTCAGGGCACTTCTGAATTCCATCGACTTTGATGGGAACACTGGGTCAGCTCTGGCCTTCACTGGAGTTGTGGAAGACTTTTATCAGAGAGTGAGTTTTGGCCTATACATCAAGCAGTGCTGATCAAATCACTTTTTCTTTTGGAGCCTGAATAAGGATTTCTGTTCCTCCATTTAATGCACTCAAGTCTGAAACATTTGTTCTTTGCAACTGTGGAAAAAAAGGAGATGTTCAGGAGAAAGTTGTACTTTATGCTGAAGTTGAACTTGAAGTGATCTCCCGAGATGTCTTTTATTTGTCTGTTAAGCAGAATGCACATTTATGATGCTGTATAAATAATAATAATAATGTTATCACCTCGCTGTATTCTGTTTATTGTAATCTGTTTATTCTGCAAAACTCAGCAATGAAAGTAAAAGTAGCCTCAGTGTGTGTTTTCAGTACAGATCCTTGCCATTTTTATTTCATAGAAACTTGTTCTCTCTTCCCCAGCTATAAGGCACATTGTATTTAAAGCTATCAAAGGAAAACAAAACCAAATAAGTGCAAGTCTCAAAAAAATAAATATATATGATCTGATAACACTAAGTAACTCAACTCCATAAAAGTATGAGGCCATATCATCCAATCTTTTCAAGTACTCCACAATCAAATCAGTGAAGGGTTCTACCTAAAAATCAGTGGTGTTTGATGGCCCAAGGAATTTCCAACATGAAGTGGAACCATACAACTCAAGTATTTAGTCATAAGACAGTGAATCTTCTACCTATAAATTTTGGTTTGAAACTATCTCAGCTTCAATAAGAAGCAATACTAGTTAGGGATTGATGGCCTGTAGGGATCAACATTAAAAGGCAATAGCTACCACAATGTGGTATCTGAGATATTAAAGCTATTTCCCGTACCTAAAAGAGGATATCAAGAAAGTATTCAGATATTAATGCTGGCCAGCATTTGTGAAATGAATAGGCTTGACCTCTTTTCTAGCAAATAGATCTCAACATTACGGAAACACTGCAAAAAGTGTCTCCTTATTTGTGACCTTGAAATCAGCAGTCCTGTAGATGATTAACTTAATGCAGAGAGAGAAGGAAGGCACATACATTGTAAGAGGAGGAAACAGGAGTTTTGCAAAATCTGCTGCCCTGACCACACCCTTTTCATGGATAAATAGTTTGTCAAGCTCCTGGGCTGTCAATCCTGCTCTTAGATCACATCTAAATATACTTATGGCGCATTAAAAAAGTCCTGAAATAATTAAGGCAGAAAATATGAACTGACAGTCTAGGCATTAATCATGGTGCCCTATATTAATCTAGTATGAAAGTCACCACCTTTAGAAACTTTCATTTATCATACTTCCCTGTGTAAGCGGTTCACAAGGGATTTGCAAGAGTTTTGTCATTCCAAGGCTAGGATTCTACTACAGATACAATAATTATCATTTCAAATCAAACCTCGGACAGCCTGATTTTAAAAGCAAAAGCAGTATACTACTGCTTGAGATTTCAGTGTGCTTTGATACAGAGATGTTCCTCTTATAGCATACAGCTTAACTCTGTCCAAAAGGCTCTGCTGCACCTCTCAGGTTACTTCAGCTGCATGCCAATCACTTGAGCCCAAGCATGCATCACCTATGGATGGTGGTGGGATGAGGCACTGGCCTGTGCTAGGCCACAGTTTTGCATCCCCCCTGGATAACCTGGCCTCAGCACAGCGCCCCCAGCTCCAAACGCTTTATTATCCTGCATAAATGCTTCTGCAGATGCTGCTCAGATGCCAAAACAAGTTTGTCTGGCATGAAGGCTGTTTGAGCATCAGAGAGCAGTACATGTGTGGAGCCTCATGTCTCTTGAGCCAATTCCAAGCCCTCATGCCTAACTGGTGCCTAATGAATGGACTTAAAAATAAATTGCATCTCCCTGGGGCTGCTGCTCTTCTGCTTTCTACCCAGCTGCCTCTTGAGAGACTCAATGAGAGTCAGTCTCACAAGGTGCTGTCACTCATTAGGTACCACACATTCTGGGGGGTGACAGGCTGTCTGCACGAAGGCTGGCATCTGGCAAGCATTGCCTGTATGCAATGCAGTTGCTCACCTGCAGACTCTCTTCCTTATTTTCCCTCTGTAAGCTAAACATAGCAGGACCACAGCCATCCACATGACCAGGGCTGGATGCAGCATCTTCTTGCATCTATACAAACCCAATACCTGCATCACTTCTGACAGTTTTTGCTACAAAGCCTTTTGAAGCCTTTCTATCCTATTTAAGTCCCACCAGCCCTTTTCTTCAGTCCAGCCACTCATGGCCCTGGGTTGAAGAAGCTTATTAAAAATTCCATACAAACCTACATTAGTATAAATTAAGAGGTAGAGGACATTATCCTGAATAGAGTGTGAATTTTTATTCAAATAATTCTATTAGCATAATTATCTTTTTGAGAAATTAAATGTACATTATTACACTTGATGTGCTACAAATTATAAAAGCAAAATTTCACTTGTAAGGTTGCACAGTTCTCAAGCAATTAGCCATATTGCACCCAGAAAACCCAAATTAAACACATAAATTAAAACAGCAGGAGGGATAATAATGTTAGAAAGGGGGCGTAGATTTTATGTGGTTTGTTGCTTTCGAATCTCAAACTAAAGATAGTTCTGACAGGAACAGGTCGAACAAGTGGGGTTAACAGATTTCCCCACATTTTTCTAACCAGTGATGTAAAAAAATTATTTGACAGAACAATTATGTGAGCTACTCTCACCAGTGATAACATAATCTAAGCAAGTCATTTACTTGTGCGCTTTGTGTATTATCTTGCAACATACCCCTGATTTTTTACAACACATAGCTGTTATTGGTGTTTTACTCAATAGGTACATTGGTTCTGAATTCAACATTCATACTCTTTTTACGGTTATTGAATGCCTGTGGCTGCATCTACATGCAGCTACCTACACAAAGACATATAGCATTTTATAGTACTTTATATAGACAGCATTTATCCAGCAGGCATTAATAATCACAATCACAAAAAAAATTATCACCACACAGAAGTAATTTCAGAATGACTAAAACATTTAGATAACAGCAGTCAATTAAGCAGCATGGAGAAACACATGAATGCCATTGAATGAACTCCAAAGGTGTCCTGCACTCTCTGAGCTTGCTAAAATTCAAGCTTCAGCACAGGAAATGGCTCATATCTGGAAAATTTGCATTTGCCTTGCCATGCAAAACTGAATTAAATCTGAGGAAATGCTGGAAACTGGGAAAGAAATAGCATCAGTTTTCCAAATCTCTGGACTGTGCAAGTGTAAAGACATGGAGGAGCACTACTGCAATCCACAGGTCACAGCCAGCAATCAGGAACACTTGCAGCATGTCTTTGTGTCTGTCAGAAGAAAATTTTCTCTCTAACTTACCCTGTGCATTGATTATCTTAAGCATTTTATACAGTTCTTCCCTGTGCTAAAATTTCCTTCCATTTGCTTCTGATTCCCTTGTGCTTCTAAGAGGAGGCAGATTACATGTGCATATCGTGAAATGTTCTGAGGTTTGGATAGTCTTCTAACATAATTTGCTGCAATTCTAGGTTATTCACTCTGGCCTGAAATACACGGAACTACTTGGGTACTGACTGTTTAAGGGAGCATCTGTCTCCTTTTGGTATTTTACTGCCATGGTGATACAGAAGAGATTTGCCACTTAGAGGAGATTTCAGGAGAGGGGACTTTGACTTGCTTTTTTCTCACTCCTCCATCTTTCAGCACACCAGTTTTATTTATTTATTCCATGTCTGGGCTCATGTCCTGCACTTTCCTTATTTCCTTTTTGCTCTAATGTTCAGGAAGGATCTCTACAGGACTCTACAGAGAGTCTTTTACTAAGGATGATTACATTGCCACTAACTGTCTAGTCCACACTAACTGTGTGGAGTTCTGCATGTAATTGTATATGCATCTACAGAAGAGAAGAGGCAATCCTGACAAAACTCAAGCAATGCATTTAAAATAACTTATTTTGCTATAGCTGTTGGAGGAAGGGGGCAATATTAATGCTTTTCACTGTGTGTGATGATGAAACTGAACACAAGAAAAAATAAAAAAGTCAGAATGTCTCTCCAAATTCTTGTAAATTAGGTTAAATTCAAGAATACATGAAGTAATTGAATCAGACTGATCCAATATCATGTGCATTACTACTGTTTTCCAGCATAAAAAGCCACATGCCCCTTCCAAGAAATAGAACCAATACATTTATTCAATTGTGCAGGTGTGAAATTTTAAATGACAGACAAGGAACAGTAGGATTAGACAGTAGGACCATTCTGTATGAGGACATAGTGCCTATTAAAGAACAATCTCAGAGAGCTCAAAGTATAATGCAACTTCTAAACCCTCTGATTCATGAGCACTGTGAAATTGTGAAGATTTCTTCACTCAAATGCTCTGTTTCCTTCCCTCCTCGCACTTTGATACTCAGTACTGGCAATCTTCTGTCACAGTGTATTTCCTTTGGAATTCCCTTTATCACAAAGCTGGACATGTTCTTCCAGAACGGATCTCAACTTTCAGACACTGTGAGATTCAACAGCTCAGACATTTTTAAGAGTATACAGTTGACAACTGATATAAACAATGGTGTCCAAATGAGAGAGTTCAAAGCTGATTGAGTTGGTTACTTAAAGTATCTGTAGGCTTCTGTTATCCTGCTGAGCCTTAGTACCTCCCCACCTGCACTCTGTAATGGTAAAATGGGCTATGTTCACACTTCCCAAGGCTGCAGGGATATGAAAGCATTCCCAAGACACACAACTTGCTCTTCAAGATTCACTTCAAAATCCATGTACCTTATCACAAATAACATTGACCTCTGAGGAGGGGTCTCAGGGTGCTCTGCCCAGGTGCCTGAAGTCCATCTTGCAGTGCAGCCCAAAAGGCAGGTGAAGAAAGTGGACAAATATGGCCATGCATGAGCACAGTTTAGCCATGTGGTTAGGAAATGCACTCAGAAATGAGTGTAGAGACTGGAGCCACGAAGAAGCCATTGTGTTTCATCACTGTAGGTCCAGCAAGGACCTACAGCAAGAATCTCTTTATTCCTGGAGTGTTGTTAAAAGGGAATAGAAACATGAGTGCATTTGGCTGTGTCTTTCCCTATATGTCTATATCCTAGTATCTGTAAGAATTAATTTAGTATTTTTCCCTACTGTTGCTGTAGGTTTTTCCATACCTGTTGTGGCTGCCACCATTTTTTATCATTTATCTCCTCCATGTGCCAAATCCCAGCAATGGTGAGGCACCCACTCATGCCATCTATCTATCTCTCTTTTCAGCTCTGACACCGATTTTACCTTCTTCCTTTGGCAGCAGTAATGATGCCCTTGAGTAATACCTCCTTCCCTGCCTCCTTCCATGCCTGCAGCTTGAGGTGGAGCCTTGAGAAATAGAGGAAAGAAGAAAAATTTTCATAACAGGAAGAGGGAAAGGCCTGAGGGATGAGCTGGAAGCAGTCCAGGTTAAACTAGATGGAAGGCAGCAGGAGCAGGGAAAAGACAAAATAGCTATCAGTTTATCAAGTGAAGTTGCACTGGGGAGAATGGGACCTTTTCACTACTGGGTAGAAGAAAGGGCTCTGCAGCTGTCTTGCAAAGAAACAACAGCAATAATGGGAATTCAGAGGTGGTGTGATTTATCTAGGGAGTGTCACATATGTCTCGGCAAAATCATCCAAGAGCTCAGATAAATCAGTCCTAAAATATTCACCTTTCTGCAGTGTCATATGCAAATGAAACTTGCAGACCTTTACACATTTTTGTAAAGAAACTGGTGCAGTGTCATGGTTTGATCTATGTGTTGAAGAACAGCAGCGTGAATGTTCAAGGGCTCTTACTCCTCTCATTATTTGGAAAAGAGCTCTTTAAAATCAGTCCAAAGTCTACATGTAAGCTATGCTTTTGATGATTAAAGCATTAATGGAACTAGGTACCAAAAGTTCAATACAACAGGATTGCTTCATTCTTCCAGGTTTTTTTATTTATTCAGTATAACAAAGTAAAACATTATGAAGGGTGCTTGAGTTTGGAAAGCATGCAAGGGAGCTTACTGAGAGTCCAAGTCATTTGGGAGCTGTAATAAGGAGACAGAGGACTACAAAATACTACATCCTATAAATAGATGCCACACAACACCCTGTCAGTTATAAATCCTATAGTACCTATAGGGAAGTTGTGATACAAAGCTGACACAATTGTCTCAGGGAATTTTAGTCAGATGCACATTTTCCTGATTTCAATTTTAATCCTTTGACCACTACACTACACAAAGTTAAAGATGACTATTATCCTCTGTGGTCTCAATGGGCTTTTTCCATCTTTTGTTTTCAATTTTAAATAATTAAATTAGGTATATTAGTGATATGTTAATGCAATTGTTGCCCTGGGCAGTTAGAATTGGAGCAGGAATCAAGAGAGATTTTCAGGGTAAAGATAGAAAAAAATGAAAATGATTAAAACCAAGAGCCTGGGATAAAAATTATATGGTTTTTAAAATGTCAGCACAGCTGGGGAGAAGGGGGAGTCTTCTAAAAGCCCATCTCCAGCATATGATAAAAACACTTAGGGCATTCACTCAGTAGAGGGGTTGGGAAAATTCCATGACCGGATACAAAGACAACCTCCCAAGGTCATTTTTGATTGCAAGATAGTAGTAAGCAATAGAAGGAGAATTAAAAACTAAGATTCCTGTCTTACAAGGAGGGTTGAAGAGTTTTCAGCCACATTATCAGTGGAGAAATAGCCTGTGCTTACAATAAAGTTGAATGAAATGGGCAAGCGGAAACATCAGCTTGCAGCAAGTGAAAGCAATGATCCCACTACCCAATTCCCTGTGTCCCTGGAGGACACTCCTCTCATCCTGCATGGTTTTGCAAGGTCAACTTTTTGGTGATTTAGACAAAGCTGGTGCTGAAGGTGCAAAGAGGGAAGTGCCAATAGAAGGAGGAAACAGTCAGAGTCTTCTTTAAACAAAATTCCTGCATCATGTATGTTCCTTCCAGTGCTGATTTTAGGGATGCGAAGTGTGACAACCTATGGTTTTGCATCTGAAATTTCAGAGAAGATTCTGTCTTTATAGGAACAGAACATAATGTCTTTTACACATCCATCTTTCCTTGGCAGCATTTGCATCAGTTTATATTTGTCCAGGGGCAAGGTAATTAAATGCAGCAAGTTGTCTAATCATCTGTATGACACTCAGCCTTCTGAAGGCAACTCACTAATAAGGCTTCATTTGAAGATACATTCATTAATTTTCAACAGAAGCTAGTGCTGAGAAGATGGTAGAAGCATAAGGTTGGCCAGAAAAGTAAGAAGTAAAGCACTTCTAGCAACTTGATAAATTTATAAGTAATCTAGGGTGCTTTCTCAATATGCGGATTCAAGGGACTTTTAAAATTATTGTCTGTAAAACAATTAAAATCAGTATTATATGAATGATGGGATTCCCATATTAGCTAATTATTGTTCCTATAATTAACTGAGAGCAACTAATCACACTGATACATCCCTTGAATAATTGACTGATTGAGGTAATGACTAGCTTTCAAACATATTTGTCATTAATTTGTAACTCACGTAGGTGAAAATATGCAATAAAGTCAATGGCTGCTTGGAATTTGAAGTAAGAGAATGATCTTCTATTCATGTCCATGTCACACTGTTGCAGTGAAGTAGCTTTCTAAAGCATCCTTGAGGGAGTTTGCACATTTGCCTTTTTGTCATTAGTATACTCAATTCTCTTCCCTCAGAGGAGATCAGCAGAAGGAGATGGAGAAAGGTGGAGCCAGCATCCTAAAAGGGGAAGACACTCCTCTGCTTATTTGAAATGCTACTTATATTCTCTCTGAATTACAAAAGAATGCCAGGTTAACAGACTGAAATCTGTGTTTATCCAAAGACTACAGAAGAAAAAGAAGTGATTTAATATATATCCAGCTTTGACCTTCAATATTTTTCCAGCACAATGGCTACTTTGCTAGAAAACACTGTTCCAAGATAACAAAAGCCCTTCAAAAACTTGGATCAAACACAGCAAATAATTTTGGCCAGAAAAATAGATGAAAATGCAGAAAAATTGAATATTGAATGTCAGTGTTCCTGAACTATCACAGTTTGCTTTTCCGTTTGACAAAAAAGTTAGATAAGTTTGATATTTAAAAAGTCGTATAACTGGAATAAAAGACTTAGCAGAAGCATGTGTTTGAACTAGCAATATTGGAGTACTTCAGCACTCACCAAAAGAGGCCATCAGGCTCATCAGAGCTAACCCAAAAAGACAGCACCTTCACTAGGTGACCCAAAGTTCATGTGCTCATCCTGTAAAAGTTTCTCTGCCTTCATTGATTGTTCAGAAGCCTTTTGTAGACAGGCCAACTAAATTAGACATCTCTCTCAGCTACCTGAAATTCAGTGGCATGACCTTTCAAAACATGTCATTCTGCTTGAATTAAACATTGCAGGTAGAGCTGAGAAGGAATCTGAGATGCAGTTATATCTCACTGCAATGCTGACTTGAATGGCATACTCATGAGTGATACCAGCAATGAACATTTGGCCATGAAACAATTTCCATGTTTGCACAGAGTTACTCTGAATTGAGACTGCAGATTCACAACTTGCAAAGAAGTTGGGCTTGATTTCCACGTTCCTTTTTTGCAATCACCAGGATGGCTTCCATACATGATGTCAGGGCGATATAAATAAAGTGACTGGACAGAGGGACCAGAGGGAAATTTCCATGTATAAATTCTTGCTTCTATGAGAGATAACCTGAAGAAGGAAAAATTATTTGAAAGTTCTTTTTCAGTCTCTGTGATCTAGGCTTTGTACACAGTTTCCTATTTCTTCCTGCTCTTCTTCATTTTTCCTCCCTTTGTGGCACTGGAACTGTACAAAGTCTCTCAAGCCTTTAGGGCCTGTACAGTTCTTCCTGATCTCAAATGAATTTTCAAAATATAAGATCCAACTGTGTAAAGGATCAGAGAAAAATATTCTAAATCTATCAATTTAACCAGGCACCAATCACTGTGTTATCTAAGCTCCTCACAAATAAAACATGTCTTACAGAACATTTATTGCATTTTATCTCACGGATATTGTTTGCGTATCAGCCTTTGTCTCAGGATTTTGCAAAGTACCTAAAAGCATTTTAATCAAAGGACAGAGAACAAGGTGAGCAGTAATTACAGCTATTCAAACATCATGACACTTTTTTACAATTGTGAAATAACAAAGTTAACTCACAAGATAGTCCACACCTGTGAAAAGATTCATGAAGAAAAAGGACTCAATCTTTTCTTCTTGCAGAAAGGTTTCAGTTAATTGCTGAGAGCTGACTGTCACAGAGTCAGTTCAGTGCTTGCAAATACACCTAAAGCCTTTTTGACATTAAAATGTAAAAAGCCCAACCTGATATTAAAGCAACAGGAAAACTTGCAAGAGAAGTCTAATCCACCACAGTAGGGTGGTGGAATACCAGACCATCTTCAGTTCTGTTCAAACCCTACACAGAGGAGCCTAACTCCACTTCTGCCTCTGTACCACACCTTGAAAACTGAGATAATCACACTCATTTGACTCATGTGGATACTGTGAAAATGCTTTGTAAATCACTTTCTGAAACACAACAGAAGGCCCTTCTGAGTTTTAATTGATCAGAAGAATTTTTTTTCAGATAGCAAGACAACAATGATGCAAAAGCAGCCGAAAATGTTATGTCTGGGTTAAAACTACATAGGATGTAGACCACTCGAATGAGCCCTCCCGTGGGAGGTGTTGCAGAAATATTTCCGCTTCCAGGGAACATGCTGTACTAGTGAACAAAATTTCACACCATAGTCAAACACTGACCCTTTTTGTCTCACTCAAAGTGGCACCCCAAGGGGCCAGAAGTCTACTTTTTTTTCCAAGTAATTATACATAATTACACAGTGATGCAAAGTGCCATAAAATGAAAGAGAGAAGACATTTACAAAGAAGCGCTTCTATAATCCTTGCCATGATGTACATGGAATGTACTCCATCTTCTTCTAATTTTACATTATATACTGCAGTCATATTGTAGGTGAAATACTCTATTGAAGTATGCATTAATTAGCCTATCTTTATTTCCAAACAGAGGTCATATAGTTAATTATTAAACAGTTGAAGGAGTCAGAGAGGTCCTTTCTTGCCATGTTCTGCTCCATAAGCTTCATAGTGCAATCTCTTCCAGGGAAGGCACAAGGACTAGTCTTAATGGAATTAAATAGAAATATCCCTTGTTCTCCAAATGTTATGATCTCCATTTTGTAGCTATGATCCAGATACATAGAGCAAGGTCTGGTTTTGTAGGGTGCCTGAAACTGTCCAGCCATTTAAATGGGGGCAACTCCTATTGATTTGATGATACTTTATACAGAAATGTTGCTGAACTCTGCAAAGCAATCACAAAGGAATAAAAGTATCACCGTGCAAAAGAGCTGCATTATTATTCTGAAGGCTTGGCTACTCATGGAAGTAGGAAGGATAAACAAGGAGATTAATTTATGTATCCTGAACTACCTCACATTAGCTGCACTGCCGCATTTTTTTATTCATGGTAAATGCAAAGTAATCTTTCCCTGCTTATAAATCTATAAATGCACACTGCGTGATGATGTATGGCATCTTGCTTGTAATGATTCCCCACATGTCTGCTCCTTAAAGGAATCCTTTCACCCTACATGGTAAGCTGCTGAAGGCCTTGACTCGTTCAGGGGATTCTGCCATATCCTAAAGATGCACAGATTCCACTATTTTAGAAGAACACAACCCACTACAGGCAGAAAATTTATGTCTTGTGCCGAAAATAAAAGAAACAAAAAAGGACAGATCAACAACTGATTCACAATTTATGACTTGTTAAGCATTTTGCTTCATAACCACAATCTGTTTACGTGAACTGCTTTAGTGTAAGAGTCAAAAAGTTAATTGCTCAGTTGCAGGAATCTTAGATAAAAGTTTGTTCAGTAACTATAATTCACTACAGCCTACCAGAAGCCTGCAAGTAAATAACTGTACACCAAAGTCCTTCTACTGCCCTCTGATGATTCACAAGTAACGGAAGGTTTTTGAAGCAAAAGAGATTGTCTTATTATGAGAGGGTGTGATTTATTCCAATCAAAGCTCCTCACTAGCGTCATTTCTGTTCTCTTTCATATCTGTGAGTCCATTTCGAGAACATCCTATAAGCTTGGACCAAAGTTTCAAAAAACAATGCTTTGCCTCTTGGTTTCCTGCTCCTTTTCACCAGTGAAATGCCCTAAATGTCACAGCCATATTGCTAGCAGTGTACATTTTTCTGTACATAGCAGAAGATCAGATGCCTTTAAGATAATGTCCAGAAGAGATTGCATTATATCCTTCCTTATGTGTCCCATAAACTGAAATGTCATCTCCATAAACTTCCACTCCCCTTAAGCCCTCTGGGCAGCATCATTTCCTTTCTGTCTGGGGGCCTGCAGAAGCAGTAACTCCCAACCAGCCCTATGCAATTTTTCACCCATTATCACCAAGATGGGCAAGAACTTTGGGCAAGCTGTCGGCTGCACCCCATCAGGGCAATACTGACATATCAGATGGAGCCCAAGAACTAAGCAAACAGTCTTGAGACTCAGTTTATGTCCTTCCCTGTTGCATAGCTAAGCACATTTTTCTTCTTACCCAAGAACAGGATTTTGTGGGGACCTATGGGGGTGTGCACAGGGTGAGTTTCCATTTTCCACAGCAGCCCCTTTGAATCATGTGCTTCTTACAAAGCCAAGACCCAAGGATTTCCCTGTGCACTGACAGAGCTAGCCTTGGATTACCGGGTTGCAAAGACATCACTCATATCCTCTTTGCTTTTGTAGCATGTATGGGCTCTGAATGGATCTAGACAACTGATTTGTCACCTTGAGCAGGTGCACTTTTGTGCCTTTACAAATCCCAGTCACCTCTGCCCTGGAATCAATGTGAAATTTAACAACTGTATTGCAGACCTTAAAAATAACAGTCTAGACTTGTTCATGAATGCCTGCTTTGGACATTGAACTCAGAAAATAGGTAACTCTCACTTGTATTTGCCCTTTCTCCCTGGATCCTTTGCTTTGACAGACACATTCCCAATATCCTATTATCTTACATGTTTGTACTACAGTAAGTGGGCATAACTGATTTACCTTTTGTCCTGCATTCATTGCTTTCTGTACTTCTGTCCTGCCCCTTCTTATTCATCTTTTCTTCTGAACTGAACAAAGAAGTTTGTTGGAAAAAGAAGAACAAGATTAACACTGAAAACTACCGTGAATCTTTCTTCCCTTTACTACGCAGCCTCTGCCTAAAGCCTCTGGCTTCTATCTCACATTTAAAGAAACAGCAACTTCCCAAGTAGGGCTTTTTCCTTTTTCTTCCCCAGCACAAGCTTTGTCTGAGCACAGACCCAGATGCCTTTCCAGCACTATCATCTTCAGTAAAATCCCATACCAGCCCTGTGCTGGTGTAACAGGCTTGGGCTGAGTGGAATAGCAAAGTTGTACCAGAGAAGGAGTGAGTATATGCCTTCATCTTTTTAGCATACCTGAGCAACAGAAATTTAGGAAATACATCAGGACCAAGTCACCAGCAGGGTTTGGAATCCGTGAATGTGTCTCACTCAAATCATAAGCTGATTATGAGATCACAACTTTAGCAGCCATATGTCATTGAAGGATTCTCACTACGCTCACCGTTTCCTTCTTGTAATAAAAAGATATATTTTCTTTTGACTTCTCCAAAGAAGCAAAATTACCTAGCAGGAAGCAAGGAGGGTGAAGAGATAAAGATGGTTATAATCACAGAATGAGGAATGGCAGAGAAGTCTCCAGGAGGATCTGCACTTAGAAAAAAATTACCAGTAAACATCTGAACCTCTGTTAAGACAAGAAAGGACTCATTAGGTACAAACTGACCATCACTGACTATTGTTTGTTTGTTGTCCAATTTTATTTATTTCTTCTAACTCAGAGAAATAAATCTCATTTCTGCCCTAATGCATGAGTCACTCTTCTCAAAAAAGCAGGTTATTAGCAGCAGCTTCCCCAGCTGAGAAGTATCAAGCTTCTTTCTCTATCTCTCACCTCTTTTGTGGCAGTAACTACTTGGTGTGGTGATGATAAGAGAAGTTCCATTCAAGAGTTCAAATGCTCCCAGTGAAACTAAAAATTAGTGCCAAGAACAGCCCCAACAAATTGAAGAGCAGATGTCAAAAAGTCCCCCTCGAATTGTGTAAAGGGGTAGGAAAGAGGCAGAGGAAATGAGAGATAGGAGGAAGACATGCTTTTTCTGTGCTATTTCACAGAATGACTCCAATAAACCTAAAGCTTTCTTTTTTTCGATAGTAAATAGAAAGTTACTTCAGTGAAGCCCATCCTCTGCAGCCCCAGGATTCATTCCCTTTTTCAAAAAAAGAAAAAAAGAAAAAAAAAGTTACCTCTTCCTTTTGCCAGCCTGTAAAGGTGAAGGAAATTAAAGTTCTAGGGATTAAGCCTGCTGTGCCATCTACACAGTCATTCACTTCCTGATTGAACTTCAGTTATGCTGCAAGGCATGGCTCAGCAGGGGAGTGGGGACCAGGCTGAGCAGGGAGTAAAGACGTTTCCCAGCTCATGACCCATGGGCAGTACGGGGCTAGGAGAGGAACCAGCACTGCTCAAGGTGGCCAGATACAACTATGTGAAAACCTGAGGTTATTGGTGAATACTGCGTGGCCTACAACATGACTGCTCTTGTTGCAGTAAGACTTAGTAGCCCCACCTAGATCCCAACACTCTCATTTGACTGACATATATTTACACTGTGAGATGATTACGCACCATTTGCTCATGCTAAGAATTTATATCAAGAAGAATGCTTTCTGCTAGGAAGGGGATGCAAAAAAGGTGTTTCCTGTCACTGTGGCAGAAACTCAGCCTTCCAGCATCGACACTGCTTCTGCTCAAACTTCAACTTTCAAAGTGAGGGGCAGCCTAATAAGAATTTCAGTTCCAATAAGAGTGCAACTAAGGAAATCTTTATTCCCCTGAATCCAATGAAGGACACAAAGGCTTTCAGGCTTTAAAACTGACTTAGTGATGCAAATCTGTGTGCGTACTCCTTTATTCCTATGTATTCCTTTTCTCAAGTTACAAATGACTTCTTTTAGTTTAGTTTGAAACTCGTGTTTGTGTGTGTGTATACATATATATACATATATATATATGTATCTGAATTAAATTGCTCTTAAACAAAAAATAATGTGTCCTTTGCCTTCAGAGAAGCTGAAAACCATTGTTTGAAAGAAAATTAACAAGAATGTAAGAGAGTACAACTCTCCACATACAGAGCGCTATTGCATTTTGCAGTCCCAAAACTAGATTTTCATTGGTATAATCACCTTTGAAAATTCTGAAATCCATTTATAGACAGAAAATCTCATGAGAAATTTTCGAATTTTCATATGATTCACAATATTGCACACTTACAGAAAACAAGCAGAAATGTATGGAGAAGAAGCAGACACTTCAGGCTTTGCACTCAAAAGAACCATATTTGAGCACAGTGTAGTCTTTTCTTTCTTTCCTGTTTGTTCATTTCCTACTTTCTCTGCCTTTATCAAGAGAGCGTGACACATAGAAACATTTGTAGATAGATCCTTGTTTTAGGAGATTTGGAAAGTGTTAGCTATTATAAGGCTCTTCTGTGTACCAGGCCATACTTGCATTGCTTGCAGCTCTATGTGACTTCCACTATTTGGGTGGAAGCGCTCATGTCAAAAATGTGCATCTTTCTCTCCTCATGAACAGAACACCCCATTTCACATCGTTGTAGTCCTTTGGATGAGAAGACGTGAATCTCTCAGTTCGCGTGTACAGGGAAAACCTAAGTAAATGCCCAGGGTTCAGCACTTCATTTCTCAGATTCCCACCCTCCTGGGCATGAGCCAGCCCTGGGCTGAGTGCATTTCTTGCAATTACATTTCTGTGAAGGAGTGTAGTTCAAATGTCAGAAAGACCACAGCCAAATCTTAGATTAGTTGTTGGTTAGGAAAAAGTGCTTGAAAAAAAAAAAAAAAAAAAAAAAAAAAAGGAAAGCTGAAACTGCAAGACCAGAGGATAATTAAGGAGGAAAGGGACCATGGGAGTTCTCTAGTCCAACCTCCTGCTGAAGGCAGGGTCAGTCAAGAAGCCAGACCAAACTTCTCAGAACTGTACACAGTTAAATCTTTACAACCTCCAAGGATGGAGCTTTCTCAGCATTGCTTGGCACTCAGCTCCACTGCCTGGCCATACTTACCAGGAGAATGTCTTTCCTTACTTACAGGCCAAACCTCCTCTTTTTCAACCTGTGCCCATAGCTCACTATTTTACTATTTTATTTTGCATACCGCTGAGAAGATCTTGGCTCTGTTTTCTTGATGACCTCTTCAGCCTGTGTGTGTTGAGCCCTTGCAAGCCATCTCTGACTCCCTCCTCATCTATTGCAGGCCATTGGTTGGACTAGATAGCCCTCAGATGTCTTTTTCAACTCTAAGGATTCTATGATTCTATGATTATTCATCTTGAACCCTTTCTTTAAGCAAGAGGTGTGGCAGAACTTCTTGGGACAGACTGAAGCATAAACAGCATTAAGCTGTTAACTTTTCTGTTTTGTTACTAAATTACCTGCTCCATTCAGCAGTGGTCCAATATATTGCTTAACCTTTAACTGTTAACATAGCAGCAGAAGCTCCTCTTATTTTCCTTTACATCCATTGGAAGTATCAATTACATCTACACTTTGGTTCCTCTAACACTACGCCCACCTGTCCAAGCAGTATCTCTAAATTCCTCCTTTGAACATCTTCCAGCTTTTTGCTCTCTATTCACTGACCTTTCCGCAATGCCTGTCCACCCCAGGGCTCTACCAGACCCTGGCTCCTCTCACCAGGCTGCCCTTGATGGTGTAGCAGATGCTCCAGCCCAGCCTTGTCCCCTCCCTGTCCCAAATAAGTGTGCTTTTCTGGGTGCTGGGTCTTCACCGCATGCCCTTCAGCCTGCTGTAGTCCCGAATGGGTAAGAACATAGGTCCTAGTGGGTGGTCCCTGCCCCATCATCCCCAGGGAGCCCAGGGCAAATGAGGTGTGACATGGGGACAGTATGAATTAGGAGGAATGGACTGGACAAAAAAAAAGGCAGAAGCCCCAAAAAAACAAACTTCCTCTAAGCAGAAAGTAATTCAGCACATTTTATTTCCTGGGTATCTGACTTCATACCCTAGGGCCTGATTTGCTGAAACGCTGAGTATCACAGCTGTAACCAAGCTCAATAGGACCTGAACTCTGCTTTAAACTGATAAAGCTGAAGCACACGGCAAAAATCTGGCCGTAGGTGCCTCAGAGTGGAAACCCAAAATTTTGTCAGTGAATCTGTGAAATAGGGCTAATAATATCCCTTATTCTCACAAGGGTCTTGTATAAATAAGTGTATTCATTGCGAAGTGCTCAGATACCGCAGGGATGAGCTCAATAGAAAAGCCCAGGAGGCAACTGAAAATTCTGTCTTTAGAGAAGGATTTGAATAGTGTGCAGTAAATAAGGCTTGGGGCCCTGCATTTTGTAATGAGGAGTAAACAAGAGACTGAATAACTGCTGATTAAGTGAGCAGCATCTGTCCGGTGTGCTAAATGAGGTACAGTCCTTTAGGAAAAGAATCCATATGTGACTATCTCATTGATGACTATTTCATAATACATAGAGAGAATGGAGGGGATAGTTTTGTCTTCTCTATGATTTGAATTCTGAGATTTCCTGGCTTTTTGTAAAGTGACTATGCAATCATAAAATAGTTCTGTTTACATCATTTGTGCACGTGCTTGTATACATATGTGTTTAAAAGAGAGTGTTTTGGTACAGCTCCAAAACCAATCTATTGTTTGCACACAGTCTTATTCCCATAACATTGATAAAGCAAGAAAGATGGTCACAGTTTACATTTCTTATTTGTTGTGTTAGTTCCTCCCAGAGTACATGAATTCTTCTGGCATTTTCGGTGGCTGGGAATTCATTTCTTGTACTGTTTTGTGGTTCTCATACTTAATCCATTGCATCAATAATTGCATTACAAATGTATGTGTTAAACGTGTATCTCACATAAAACAAGCAATCCCATTAGTTAAGGAAGGAGTATTCATGTCTGCATACACAAAAAATTCCTGGATGATGTGTTTGTCATAAGCACTTGTAATGAGATAGGAAAATTGGGTTGTGGGTTGCTAGAAGGAGTTTAAATAAATTGTTTTATTGCTATTGAAAATTGCAGAAATAAGATGCTTTCTAAAGCAAGGTGCAGCATTCATTTCAGGGTGTAATTTTTTTCCCTTCAAACCAAAATGATAAAACCCAGGCCAAGTTCTGGTGCCTCCTCCAATATGTTAGTTATAACATCAGTATAGCAAATGGGTGAAAGGAAAAGCAAATTTACATGGAGGTAAAATGTCTGAGGACACAAACAAGCGTTACCTACAAGAAGGGTTTTAAAGTTCACATGCGGTCACATCTAGCATGAAAAAGAGCAGATGGTATGTCAGAGCCAGAAACAGCATCAATATTTTGAGATTAACCTGGCTTTTCTGTGTCCAGTGAAGTGCAGGGATTATCAGCTTTCAAGATTTTGTTTTCCTGTGCTTTAATGTCACACAATTTCAGAGCAGCTAAATATGACAGACAATGCTTCTATCCCTGCTGTGGATTTCTTACCACAGAAAGTTATTGGAAAATTCAAGAAACAGATGAAAATGGCTTAAGCTTTCAACACCATTCTTGTCATCAGATATAGAATCTGGGTGGGCACGAGGGGAAAGGAATCATTACATTTAGAGGGGAGCAAATATACAAATTTTCACTGTTCTTTGGGAGGCTTTAAGGATCTTCCCACACATTCACTGTCAGATTAAAATCCTGCTGCAGAAGTGATCTCTGCTCCCTTGCTGTCTACTCTGCCATCTCCCAGAAGCTGCTGCCCTTGTAGCTGCAGTGGCCGAACAGCTTTTGAGTTGCCTCTTGACCATCACATTTTGCACAGTGGATGTTGTCATGAATCAAAATGGTTTAAGTTTCACTTTAATAAGCCTGGCTGTAAATTGCAGTGCTTTAGGAAGGGACCACAGTCCTTGCCATGGGTTCAGAAGTTTCCAAGAGGGGTACAAGACACAAAGCTACAAATACAAAGCTGCTTTGCCTGCTACAGTTCAGTCTGCTGCTGAATGCATGTCAAAGTCTTCAGTGGAATATGATGAAAGCATTAAAAAAAAAAGATGAGGAACCTACCCATAACAATAAGGTTCATATTGTACCTTGAGACTCACAAAAATTAACCTACAGGGTCCTTTCCTTCACAAGAATTACATCACTTTTCCCAGCACCATGGATCACATAAAGATTACTGCTTTTGTGATCTGGGAAATTGTCTCTTAAATTTAACTGTTTAACTCTTTGAGGTGATCTTCCCAGGAAGTGGTTGAAATTAGGAGGAGGATAATAGTTAAATGATTTTATTTCATTGAAACTATGCGTAATTTTGGATAGTCTGCATATTAATTGCAGGTTAAACAAATAAATACAAATAAAACAACAAAACACAAAGGAAAATGAAAAGCACACCAACTCAAAAGAATATCTTCCTACTCCCCCCCTTGCCTTAGACTGGATCAAGAGCAGAAAAGAGAGAGAAATGTTTAAGCTAATAGGAGACAATTATAGCAGTTAAGCTCTTTCACACCCACCTTTCATTTTCCCCCCTTAAATGTATTTGCAATCCAGACAATAGCCCACAAGATATGGCATCGTTTCAGTAATGATACAGGTGGGGCAAAAGGGCTGCTTGCATGATCCCATGGCAGAGAAAAAATCCCTGTCACTAAACTGGGCTTGACATTCATTTGACAGCCCTGTCTCATCCCAACCCTTCCTGCTTCAGCCTATGGGTCACAGCACATGAAGCCATCTCTTCTGCATGGCCTCTCCAGCTGCAGTGATGGTAGTGGAGGTCTGGGGACACCCAATGCAGAGCACATCACAGTGACACAGCGATACTTGACATTTGTGGAAGCGTCGTGCTGACCAAGCCGCACTATCATATGTGAGATAAACCATGGGGAACTTGTTTGTGTCATAAGGAAAGGCAGTGAAAATCAGAAGAATAACGGGCAGAGTGTTTCAACTTTGTTTTCTCAAGCAATATATTGCCCTGCTGTGGAAAGTAAGTGGTGACCACCAGAGAACTGTTTCTAAAAAATGCTAATACATTTACTTTAGGGTAGTCGAAGTACATCAATAAGTTGACAGCTTATTTTGAAAAATAGCACCCTTTTTGCCTTGCATTACAGAGGATCTGAACTAGCAGTTCCCTTATCAGATATATTACTCTTAAAATGAGGAAGATATAGAGCCAAAGAATTACATAGGGATGTTGGAATGGAAACTGCCTGCGTCTTTCAAAAAATACATATCTTCCTTGTTGCTTGTCTGTAACCAAAAATCACATCTGGAACCCCTGCTGTTGTGGCAGAGTCTAAAGAGAAGTTTTCCAACTGTTTCAAATTTGGCATGCCCTTTTCGGGGGCTGCTTATAGAAGACACTTCACCTGTACCAAACATTGCTACAGGCAACATGGTAATGGAAATGTCAAGTCCTATGCTCCTCTCAGAACCTTTCTGGCTGCCCAGCACAGTATTCGGTAATCGAAGGTTCAAGCCAATAACGAAAGGGATAATGCTTTCATTTATTTTCCCCTGTTCTTTTGGGTTTCAGTGACACTCAGAACATACCTCCCAAGTGAATAATTAAAGTCTTTATGAACCATTCAATTTCAGTTCACACTCTATATTTTGTCCAGTGGGTATAATGCAAGAGATATCCACTCTGATATGGAGTTACTGTTCTCCATATATGTAACACTGGCCCGTATTCAAGCCTGGAGACATAACAGAGGCTTTTGTGCAGATATTTTTGGCTGATATTGGGAACTGCTATGATAAAGAGGGATGGAAGTCATCTGCAGAACACACACACACACATATATAAAAGCAGTTTTACTGGTCAAGGGATCCAGGATCAATGCTCTACTTGAGCTCTGAATATTTTCAGGGCTATGCAGCAGCCAGAATTTCTTACTCAGAGACAGCTCAGGATTTTGAATCTTTCCATATTAGATCAGGACAGAACAGAAGGTTTATTTTCAAAATTTGCCTCACAAATGATTTTAATTAAAATATTATTTTCTGTTTTGACATTTGCCATTTATAATTGTTCATCTAAAATAAAATTTGAAGTAGATCCTCCCCAAGATGGAATGGAGGAGTTCCAGACTGATCTGATACAGACATTTTAAAACATTAAATTACAGAAAATGAGAAGGTTACTTCATGACTTTTTCATTTAGAACAAAATGAAATATCATGATCATCAACATGTCCTACAAAATACCCGGATTATAGCAAGCTGATATTATCTACTAGAAAGCTTCTTCCACCAAACATTTTTGATCTGTCTACTAAGAGGTATTTATCTACACAGGGACAACTCAGACACCTGATGTCCCTTCTATGCAATCACTCTTACTTCTGCCTCTCTCAATTTCATTTCTTATTAAAGCCACAAGAGGAAGCAAGCTGGAAAAGCTGTAGGGAGGGGAGAAAGACCTAGTGGGAGAAACAACTGCTGTACAACAGAAGGAAATGCCTTATTCAGGGGCACAATAATAGCTAGCAAGCACTCTGTTGCATTCATATTCCTCACTTCCAAAGGGCTGGGGTAGCAAGCGATGGTTTGGTGGGAGCTGAGCAGAGAGCTGAGCTGAGTCTGCTGTCTCAGTCATGCAGACTGTGTTTGGAGCTCTGGAATCAGCCTGATTGAGCCCCTGAGCTCAGCTCAGATGAAATATTTAGCGGAGCCACGAGGTTCATCTCTGCACCAGAGCTTCACTCATTCTGCCTTGCCAGAAGAGGAGGCAGAGGCACCACGTTGGTGATGCATCCTACAGGACACGTTCATTTGTTTCAAAGACAATAAGAATATTATTTATTTCCTCCTGAAGCAAAAGATGTAGCCCAAATACTCCAGGAGGAGCTAAGCACAGTTTTCCTCCTGTATGTTGCCCCAAATATTTGCCCTGCACCCCTCTCCTCTGCCTTGGTCTCCACCCTGCCAGGCTACCCTGAGGAGTCGGGAAGCCCTGGCAGCAGCAGAATGAAGCCCTTTAATCCTCCCCCTGCTTTGATGCTCTGCCCAGCCACCTTCACACAGATAGAGGTTTGAGGCAGGGCTGGATCACGGTGAATTTTTCACTGTTTTCATCTTCCCTCTTTCCCTTTCCCCTCCTCTTTTTCACCCCCTCCATGAGCACTACAGAGGTGGCACTGCACAGCGGTTCATACATGCAGTGATGGATACTTCAGCATCAGCTGCAGTGAGGAGGATGCCAGCTCCGCATTGCCTCTGGCTGCATCACTGCTTCTGTTGACAGCAACACAGCAGTGACAGTTTGATTCAGACCCTCGTGGTGTAATTGCTGTTTCCTTATTGCATCTCTCTGAGCTCATTCTGCTCTGTGGTGGTCTCCACAAAATTCAGGGAAGACTTGCAATCTTTCCTACCAAAGATTTGGATTTCCAGCTCTGGCACTGCACTGCAGAGGGGCAATCTGACGTTACCTCCCAATCCACTCCACCACTGTTTACTCCTTTGAAATTAAGACAACTCCAACATTTATTCAGGGCATGCTGAGTGCTTTGTGGTGGAGTAAGAAGACTAAGCATAATAGAGATTCTGGTGCAATATGGTCATCATCTTTGCTTTTACATGGAGTATTTCTCCTTATTTTTAAAACAAAACATTAACACTATTTGAAGTTTGTTTTGCAGAGTTCCAGCACAGACGGGGACTTGTACGGTGTACTATTAATAAAAGATATTAATAGGAATTAATAATGGAAGCAAAGACGTTTTAGGGAATGAGATCATTACAATTAAGAATAAGAGGAGTCTACAAGATAAAATGAAACCTTACATTGCTTAAACAGCTTTAATAATAAACAGTGAGTTTCCACTCATTAAGATTACTTCAAGCATCTGCATCAGAGAGATGGTCAAAGAAAATGTATTCAGAGATAAGCGGAAGAATAAAGCAGGGCAATGAATGGAGAATGAGATCACACTTCTTTCCAAATATGCAAATAGATAAACATCAGAACAATAGATTTTCTTCTATCCCTTTCACAAAGGTGCAGTTTGCTTATCTGAGATCATTGTGAGGCTGGTAAGAATACAAAGCTTAATACAAAATCTCCCAAAGGCTGACAAACAGTTTGGTCAGGCTGGCTTCAACACAGTAGGACTTCCTGCATACACATATGTACACACATGAAAATACTTTCTCGTGTATCTGTATTAAAAAAAAAAAACAAAAAAAAACACAAACCCACAATAAAACAAACAAAAAAGCAGCAATCATATATTTTTCCTTTATACAGAAATATAATTACATAGTTAGAATAATTAGTGCTGAAAGATAGTTATTCCTTCATTTTAATTTAAAGGGGTCTACTCAGCCGTTTAAGGATGCCCTCCATTTTAGGTGCATAACTACAAGACATTTGCAGGCCTTTGCAGAATTTATATATCTTCCATTCTTTCATGTGTCATTTCATTCTATGATGATAAGAACAAATCACCTTGAGCAACTTAGTGAATGCATCAAGACCCCTTTTTTTTTCTTTTTCTTTTTTTCCCCCAGCTTTAATACTACTTAGTAAGTCACTAGATAAATGCTAATAGAAATGGCATCCATCTGCTACAGGCTTAACACACTCATTTTTCCTCCTATTGAATTTCCTTCTCACCTAACCCACACCAAGCAAGGCTACAGAGAAAAAAAAACTGTATCCCACCAAATGCTCAACATGTTTAGTGTGCTATGACAAGGAAACTTGGAAACTTTTATCATATCCAGGCTGTGGGGTTTTTTTGGCTGATAAGGCTCCAAAACATGAATTAGGATCTGGTGGGGACTCTGGTCTGCTCTCTTTCCTTCCTCCCATCTACTCTCCATACCCATGATCCTTTTTTTCCAGTCAGAAAGTTTTCTGGCTCCAATCACACTTTGCAAGCCTATCCAACTTTTCACTGCACTCAGGGACTCTTGGTTTGTTGGCCTCTAGCCCTAGTATTGAGTTTATCTGGAGGAAAACTGGGGCAACATAAACTAAAAAACCTTGTTTGATGGCTGGCAGTGACAAGGGCCCTCACAGCTAAGCTTTTCCTGTGGAAGATCCTAGGCTACCCTGCCCAATAAGTAACATCTTCTGCCCTGGGTGAAGGCCATGGAACCAGAATAAGCTCAGAATTTTTCACAGCTAGACTCTGAGGTTATTTTTATTAAAAGGTGCTGAAAGTTGGGTGCCCAGTTTCTTACACATCTTTGAAAAATCCATGTCATGGCTGGTTTTTTTTTTTTCCCCACTGTGCATGGCACATAGTTTGTGTTTGTGCCATTTCACTGCCTCTGAGCTGAGAGAAAACATGCACTGCAAATGTCCAGGTCACTCAGACACCTGCCTTGAATCTATGACAAGTTACCTCTTCTTCCCTATGAGTAGTCATCTACAGGACATACAGTGAAGATAAGGTGACGCGAGCTTCACTGTGGACAGTTTCTGGTACCAATCTAGAGCTGAGGTCTGGGCCACCACGTCTTCATGGTTGTTTGCTCCAATTTGTTTAAGTGTATGCATCTATTCTGGGAATCCCTTCAACTGCGATACTAAAAGTTCACATAGTTATGATCCCAGGTTTAATATTTGGCTAATGAGATCAGACGAATGTTCCCTTCGATATGCCAGTATTGTACACCTTCCATAAAAGTTTACTTGAGGAATCATATCACATGCATCATTCAGAGCCTGCAGTTTCCTTTTAAAACTGCACTTTGCTGAGTGTTGCAATGCAGATGCTGAAGGCAGAATGATTATCCACCTGCCTGCCTCCCTTGTTGCATTAGCTTCCCTAACAAGAATGGGGAAGTGGAAGAAGCTACAATACAAACAGTGTGTCAAGGCTTTTGAAATAGCAAACAGTGTAACCAGGGCTTTCCATTATATTTAACCACCATTAAGTAAATCTGTTTCTGAGACAGGTACTTCCTACAGTCCTATTTATTTAATGAAAAGTCCAAATCCAAAGCCTGCGCTGATGTCAGGGACTGCAAAGGGAGCCAATGACTCCGTCTGTCTGACAAAAGCTAATTCATAGGAGTCATCTGTGTGAAAAATAAACTGTGAGAGTACTCATAAAACATATTGTCCGTGAACAAACT
This sequence comes from Lagopus muta, assembly GCF_023343835.1. NCBI lineage: Eukaryota > Metazoa > Chordata > Aves > Galliformes > Phasianidae > Lagopus > Lagopus muta. The sequence continues at coordinate 86,247,030 of NC_064433.1, forward strand.
CGTGGCAAATATAATCTGAGTAAGTTTTCACTCTCATTGTTTCCTTCGAAAGATATGCCATTCCCTGAAAGGTATGCATGGTAAGCGGTGCTGAGAGCTGCAGAGCAAATACGCAGTGAATGGGTGCCAAGTTCTACAAAAAATATTCCCCAGATAAAAGAGAAGCTGTCATCCAGAAAGCTGCAGTCAGTAAAGATAAAAAGATTGTCTTAACAAGGGAATCAGCGTCAGGAGAAAACAATGCTAAAAAATGAGCAGACAAAAATACAAACACAAAAAAGTGTGTATTACATCATTCTGTGTTACAGGAGCAATAATGTATATAATCACAGGGAAAAAAATGTCCAGAATGACCAAGAGGAAAGAACTGTGTTCAACTTTGAAATGTTAATAGTGAAAAAGTTGCATAAAAACCTGAGCCTGAAGGGGCCTACACAAATTAATGTCTCTGATATTTCATCCACATGTTTTTTTTTTTTTTTTTTTTTTTTCTTTTCCTGTAGATATCTTTATCCTTTACCCTAATTAAAAACTTCGTTTGCATGTACTTTGTCTCCCTCTTTCTCTTCACTGCTTCACTATGTTCTGTTCTTTTTCTCTCCATCATCTTTTATCTTTCAAGATATCTTTTTAATTTTTTTTTTTCCTGAAGGTAATATTTTCTATTCAGTGCAGAAGTGGTAACTCTTTGTTCTTCTTTCTTTCCCTATCTTACCATCTTCTTTTCTTTATTTCCTGGGTTTTTCAGCACGTCTCCTTCCTTTTAGTCACATCCTTTTTTTCTTTCACACCTCCCATTTTCTGGATCCTTGTGGTCTCACTCTTCTCTCCATCTTCTCTCTTCCCCTTTCTCCTCTATCACCAAAATTCTCACATATTTCCCTTCCAAAGCCACAAAAATGCTGATTCCAGGCTCTGATCAGGCACACTCTCCTCTCTTGGCAGACTTTTCTTCTCTGAACTTCTCCTACAAACATTACTACCTCATCCCAAAAACTACTCACAATTGCAAACTCGCTTTCCAATAAATTTAGTCATGTGAATATACAAACTGTTCATATTCACACAGGTATTCTTTCTCCCTCTGTCTACAAATAGAAATAGGGATGAACTGTCCTCTGCTGCTGCAAGACCAGACCCCAGTTAAATCCTTAGAATTGAAGACTTACTTCTGGCCATCTAAGTCTCTGGCGCCTGGGCTAAAATCCAGATCTGTTGTCCAAGCAGCATACGTACCTCTGTCTCCTGCTCCTTCTCAGCAGAGCTGCCACAGAAACATGCAGGTATTATCTTTGTTGCTAACTATCTGAGTCTTATCATCAAAGCCCTTTTGAGGCCTCATAATCTTGGATCAATACCTCTTGGCCCAACAACTGCACAAAATTGGCACATCAAAAGCTGGAAAGTAAGGAGAAGACTAAAAAGTATTTTGAAGGCCATAGAAAGAGCCTGTAACAGAGCCAGAAACTCAGCTTAGCTCTATTGTTTTGCTAGGCTAACCTTCCTTAGCCCCTCATCTCAGGCCGTGCAAATCTTCTCAATGTTGCACTAATCTTCAGACACATATAAGTTTTTCGGGTTTTTTTTGGGTAACTCAATTGAATACAAAGGAAGAAATGGGAGAAGCTCTGACCTGGGTGAAGTTGAAGAGGGTACCAGGTCAGAATGCAAGCACATAACTGGGTCACAGACAGAAAATATTGCCCAGGCAGTGGGCATGCTCCAGGGATAGCACTCACTGCCATCAGCATGCTACCAAGGTGCTTGGATATATATTCTTTTAGCAGGGCTTTCTGTGCCATTTAAATACTTGTTTGTATGTAGCATAATCCTATGTAGTCACTTTTCAACTGCTTGGATTTGTTTGTTTGTTTTTTGTTTTGTCTTGTTTTTCAGTCTAGAAAGCAGCCTATTGAATAGTCAGTCAAATATTTTTGCTTCTTTTCATGACACACCTCCTCTCACTCACACTGCAGATAGTGGCACGTGCTCAGCAGCTGAAAATCTGTCAGAATACCAAGGAACTGGAAGTCCAAGGGAGTGATTAAGAAAATCTATGACAGTTTCTAACATACCTTTATTACCTCTATAATGAAGTTTGATTGAGTTGATGCAAGCAGGTCATTACAATTGTTTTTAAATCAATTTACAGCTCAGAAAGACTCAAGAAGATGGCACTGTGACAGAGCCTGGGATCATCATGAGAGGCAGCACTGCCTGGCTGTACCAAGTCATATGCTTTGCTCTTGCTTCCTCTGTAGCAATTTTCATCTGCAGCAAAAGAGCTGGAAAGATGAGGGGAAGAAAAAAAAAAAGAGCACTAAAATGAGGACGCTCGCACATCAGCCAAGCTTTGTTTGTTCTTTCTCATTTGCATTCTTTCCCCCAGTGGTTCAACACTGAAATTTAGCTGACTGTTCCCTTAGAGATGAGGCTCCCAAAGGCTTCTCACCTGCCAGCGTCATCTTACAGCCCCAGCCCGTACCTCTACTTGTCTGAGATGCTTTTATAATGGTTTTGAAGGGATCAGCAGCCCCTCAAGCCACACCTTTCACAAACACTGTATTCCTCTCCATTCACACCTCAAATTCATCCCTGGGGAGAAGAAATATTTGTTAGCTCAAGAAATACACATAAACATACATGTGTGCAAGCAGTCAAGAGCTAAATGGAAACTGATCTTGGGGAAAGTGGAGGAATGGAGGCACACTGCTGCCTGCCCTAAAGCTGACTAGTGCCTTCCTGCCTTTCCTTTTTTCTGTTTTCACTTATAATTGTTACTGTTCTGTATTTGCACTGTGGAAGTATTGAAAACTCAAAAGGATAGGGGCAGCAGCTGAGCAAGACCCTTGCAGTCAAACAACTGAAAATATCCTGAGAATCTCCTGATCCCCTCAGCTTGACAGGTTCTGCAGAACAGCTTTCATTTTAGAAAAAAACATCCATTTTTTGGAACAGCAAAAGCAGGATTTTCCAGAAACAAATGTATTGAGGACAAAACCAGTTTGTATTTCAGAATATATTACATGTTATATATGTTACAAAAGTGGAGAACCAAACAAAAAAGGTTGAAATTCCTGTACAGTGTTTCAGTTTTCACAAAAAGAAAAGCGCCGTGTTGAACAACACTCAACTCTGTGCAAAAATCCCTTTTTGGGGGAATTTTGAATATTTGGCATTTCACTGAAAATCAGAAAAGAGTTATGAAAGTTCAGGCTCTGAGTCTAAGGATGTAAAATTTCTTCATTTCAGGAAGTGAAAAATACTGTGTGTTCCTGAGTGTCATTTATGGGTCAGGTAAAGAACCTGCAAAGCTGTAAAGGAGCCAATTACTAACTGATGTGCTATATTGTCTCGTGTTTGCTGAACTAATATTTTGCTGTGATGCATATGTCTGATTTGAAGAGTTCTTGGCTCTGGAGATTTCATAATTACTTGGATATGAAGATCCAGATTGACATTGTTGTGGCTCAGCTGCGTTCAGGCAGAGCTTGTCACCAGGCACAGGGAACACAGGCTGTAGAAAAAATGCCATTATTCAGTAGATAAGAACGACGGCTCACAATTATTATACTTCCTGTCAGTGTTTTAATTTTCATGCTGTGTTTCAGTGACATTGAGAGTAGCAGGCAGAGCAAACAAAGCCTAAGCAACAGCTCCTTGCCACTGCTCCTTAATAAAAGGAAATGTATCAATCTCTACCGCCTGACCTTTGCAACGAGATGTAATGAAGTGACAAAAAGAGAAGGGGTGATGCAGCTACCAAGTTTACACTTGAAAGAGTTTATCGCAATGCTCAATTGATATCTGAAACTTCCTCCTAAACAACATGTTTCCAAGGTCAGTGAAGGATGTTCTTGTGACTTTCAGTAAGTTCTGGTGAGGCTCTCCAAGTGCCCGCTTCATCTAACACTGAACACAGAGAGCTGATGAATGCAATAGGTATGTGAAAAGAGAGTGTGGCACCTGAAGAGAATTTGAAATAGAAAGGACCAAAGGTGAAAAGATTTTAAAAAAAGAGCAGAGTTCCAATTCTTTGACAATTATCTTCTTAGATAAAGATTCCTGTTTAATCCCTCAAGATACTATTGTTTTTTAGCTGAATTAAACCAGCAATGTGATCAAAATACTTGTTAATCCTGTGTTGTTCATTTTCTCCGCTGCTAACACCACCCAGAGTCTAGGTCTGTTTAGCAGCAGACAGAATTATTGATTGCTTCTGTTTTGCATTTAAGAATAGCAAAACACCCATTTGGAGTTCTTTAACAAAATATCTAACTATTAATGAGTATATAAAAGGTATTAAAAACTGAGAGAAAGTGAAAAAGTAGTCTAGACATGTTAGGAATAAAGACACTTTCTTGTCTTAAAACAGCTTTTAGCAATAACACTTGCAGAATATTAATGCTTGCTGCTTGTTCTTGCCCATTTTGATGACGATATGTACTGAATCAAGTTTAAAATAAATTTTTTTGCATAGCAAAATGTTTTGTTTTACCAAAATTTTTATGTTAGTTTCTATGTTAATTGCTCTATGAAGCACTTTCATTCCTTCTATGCAAATCAGAAAAAAAATATTTCTAAAACAAAATGTAATGGAAATTAATTTTTTCATTTCTGATGTGCTACTTGGAGCTGAACTCCTCAAACCCTTCTGGAGAAGGATAGACCCTTACTTGGACCACTCATTGCTGCAGTAAGTTTTGCTCAGGGATGTGTCCCAGCACACCTTAGTGCACATGAAGAAGGGAGCTGGAATGAAACTTCATGAAAGTTGAACATTCCTACAATGTCAACAATATTCACTAAAAAAAAGATTAATCAACATCAGATGTATAATCATAGAATCATCATAGAATCATAGAACAGCTTGGGTTGGAGGGGACTCCAAGGATCATCAAGCTCCAACCCCCTACCACGTGCCGGGCCGCCAACCTCCACATTTAATACTAGACCAGGCTGCCCAGGGCCCCATCCAACCTGGCCTTGAGCACCTGAGAGCATCCGCAACCTCTCTGGACAGCCTGTTCTAGCTGTTCCAGATTTATACAATACACTGTGTCTTGCCTAGGGGTTGTCCTTGGAATCTATTAATTTAGAAGAAAAAAAAAAATGCATTTAGTATTCTCTAAAGTCACTGAATCATTTTGGCCACCTGTGTGCTTTGTTAAAGGAAGACTGCTCCTGCCTACTGCAACAACAAGCAGTGCATCACATCGACACAGCATTCAGAAAATCAGAAAAATGAATAAACATAGAGGGGAAAATGCCATGTGGAAGTGGTTAGTTCATAACAATGACTTTCAATATTAGTTGGTTTAATTAATTGAATGCTCAATTATGCAAACACTTTGCCTTCTGTTCTAACAATGATTCACATAGGTAAAAAAAAAATGTCCAGTTAAGCAGCAAACAGAGAAGAAAACACCTTTCAAGTTAGAAGACAGAAAAAATCAGGCATTTGTTGAGGAAATAGTTCCCCAAGTAACATTCAGTGCCACATATTATTATTCACAGAAGACAGGGGGTGGCAGTTCAAATGTACACAGTGTTTTTAATCACTGATTTAAAGATGGTGTGGTCATTAAATCGTAATGGACTCTGGCTGAGGGCTATCTCTCCATTAAATACTAGCAAATAATTTCTGTGTTTATCCATCCCCGGCTTTAAGAGGAGATTGTTTGTTGACTTTGAACCCTAACACAAGGCATTCCTTTTCAGCATTTTAAAATAACGCCATCTTTATTATTTAATTCTTAATATTTAAACAGGTTGAATAATTTAGCAAAGAGAATAATCCTCTAATTTCACTTTAATGAGGGCTGTGTAAAGTCAAACCCTGCAGAGGCTTCAAAACTGTGTCATGAAAAACACAGCCATGAAGAACAGCATGTGGGCACTACTCACAGCAATGCTGTGGCCACCAGGGCAGTTTGCTTGCAGCTAACCAAGTCACAGACAAATCACAAGCAGAAGTTTAGCAAAGCATGATTCCGGATTCAGTGGGACCTATGTGAGGTTGAGCCTAAAATGTGAAACTACACAGTGTCCCAACATTGTGCCAACACCAGGAAGGTTCCCAGTGCCCATTGCATGACAATGAGGTGGAAGCATTCAGTCCCAGGTCACTGAATGCAGCCTCAGTCTCTTCAACAAGAGCTGTGCTGAGGTTTTGGGCCCTGGTGCACACAGCGTTTAACCATCTACATTGCTATCAGCATGTGAATTGAGATCACAGAGCGCAGCTTCACATAGAGCTTATCAAAATACTGTGCTAAATGAGTACCTCTAAGCTCATATTCTGCCAGCTAACAAAATAACCAAACATGCTTTGAATTTTGGACCTGATCATAGAATCATAGAATAGTCTGGGCTGAAAGGGACCACAATGATCTAGTTTCAATCAGTTGCTATGTGCATATGTAACTCTCCTAAGCATAACCCCCCCTTTCTCTCCCCCCGCCCCCCCAACAAAAAATCCCCAGAAGCCAAACCCCATCACCAAACCTCCTTCCAAAGACAGTGTAATGGCATGCATTCCAGCATAGCTCTACAAAGCTGTTATGCAAGAACAGTGTGCCCAAAAACAGCCTCTGGTCATAGCGGTGCTGAAAATATGTTGTTGTTCTTTTTTATAAGCGAAAACAAGAGGGGAAAAAAACCCACTTATTTGTAAAAATAAATGCCCAGGTTTTCATTTATACAGGAATGACTTTGTTGTGTGGTATGCCCTTCAATAAAATTATAGCTTAGGTCCACAAGTGTGTGCGTGTTTTGAGGTCTTATACTTAACCTTATCCTTTCTCCATTTTTAAGGCATCCAACATCGTTAATGACCAGGAATGTAAATTACACGTATTCATACTCATGTACGTTGCCTACCTAATTTTACAACTCCTATTAAATGCTTTAATTACACACAATGGGTTATAAATATTAAACCAGAAATGTATCTAAATAACTTTTACAGCGACACCAGAAGCTATGAAAATCCTTAGAATGTGAAAAGTCTTCACTGAAAAATAGCTTCCAAAATTCACAAATGAAAATACTGAGAATTGAGGCCCTTAGGTCTTTTTTTTTTCTTCCCAACTTTTAATCCACTTTACACTAACAGAATTTTAAAAGCTCTTTGTTTCAAGGCCTGTGCTATTGTGCTTGTGTGCTCACATATTAAAAATCACACTAGAAAACCCTTTTACCTAATTATGAAGAGAATGAAATTAATAGACTGCTCATAATAACTCAACACTTCCCCAAATGCACGTATTTTCATTATTTGCTTGTACATTACTTATTTCTATCCCTGCGACCTTATTCCTTATAACTATGTTATAAACTTCTTCAAGAGTATGGAAAGAATATTTAATACAAAGCAAAGTAATTATAGTCTGAAGGTTCTGAAATATAACTGAAGTGTATCCCTGGGGCTATTTCCTGATAATTAGGTATGACATAAATAATCATGATTAATTATATTTCTGGATAGTGATCTGCCTCCAATGAAATACTGCTATCCCTGATAATGCTTAACAATAAAAAAAACCAACCCTACGTGTGTTTAAACAGAATATTTTCTTAAACCTCATGTGCAACTCAGCCACATAGGCTATAAATGGCTTTGATGTTTCTCTGATATATTGTACCACCGGAATAACAATTCTACATTTCTGAGGGCATTAAATAATACCATTTAGCAATAAATCAAAATCCAGAGGTTGACAATTGCAGCAATTAATTCTATTTGATGAGTTTTTGTTGAATAAGCTTTTAACAAGATCTTGATATTTTTTAATGTCCCGTATATTAAAGCTGAGAAGAACTGTCAGTTACATCCTTCTGGTTGTAGATGTATCAGGTACAGGCAGGTATTTGAGTCAGAGCATGAACTATTATAAATAAAATTTTGTTGATTAATTTGTTGATGACTATGAATGCCATTTGCGTTTCCAGATCAAGAACAGAACTTTCCTTTTTGGAAAGAATGCCAAAAGCTTTCCTATTTATACCCAGCACAATCAGGCATTATTATTAATACATCATGACTACCTTGAGGGTCATCTTAAGCTGTACAAGGCAGTGCCCTGCAGAAGCAGTTCAGAAATAGAAATGAGAAGTGAAAAGCATGACTAGCAGTACTTTGTGCAAGGAACACACAGCCTGACCTTCAGGACTGGCTTTCCAGTGAGCCCTAACCCTCCCATCAGCAGCTCAGACAGCCTTCAACATGCCCAGAAGTATACCTGGGCTCACTTCTGGCAGAGTATCAATGGAGTCAGCCCCATGAGCTGGTTCACAGCATCCCTGGCTGTGACAGCACGGGAGCAGGAGCAGGAGGAAGATGGTGCTATGTGTGGATCCAGTGTTCCAATTTTTTGGAAAAGAGTCTTGAGAAATGACTATGCGTTTGCCAGCCTTGCTTCAGACTCTCCAGGCAGGATGTGCTCACAAGAGAATTGGTAGACCACAGCAAGCCCAGGAAGTCAGGAAAGCATCAATTCCAGACATGGTTGGCCTGATACTCTTTGTCCTGGTTGTTTTCTTCACACCTGTTACCATCTTCTTTGTCAAGGAAAATGGAGGCAATGTCACCTTCAGGCTGTATGCAGCAGAGTGGCAATGAGAAAATGTGAAGACAATTGCTAATGTAATTTGGCAATCCCTGGAGATCTGTGGATTCAGCATGCCCAATTCTGGATGCACAGACCCTCAAATCTACTCCAGAGAAGTGTGGCAGAGCTTAGAAGTACCCAGGTTCCAGCAGGATTTTCAACAAGCCACAAGGTGGAAGCAGAAAAGCCTGAGAGGATGACAGATGTCAGGACGAGAAACCAAGCAACTGAACAGGGTGCTCAGTTGCAAAAAAGACAGCAGCAGGAAAGAAGGGGGCATATGTTTAAAATACTGCCGTGGAGCTAAAGATGGGAGTTGTAAGGAAAAGCAGGGAAAATAACAAAAAAGCTCATCAACACCCACCTGCCAAGAGTGTCAATAAAAATGAAAGGAGCAAAGGCAAAGGATTTTTTTTTTCTGCAGCAAGAAGCACAGATGGGCAAAAGTATAAAACGAAAGCCTGTATGAGGTTTTCATCTGTGTTGCCATTCCCAAGAAGGAGTGCACAAGAAAAAATTTTACGTGAATTACGTTAAGTGTGAGCAAATTCTGGATTGGTATTCATGAATATTGTTATCATAAAGACATCTCAAAATTGTTTAAATCCTGTTTGGTTAGTTCTGATGGATTAGTAATGTATATGGTGAGGTGTATTAGTGTAAAATAGGAATGAAGTATTAGGAATGCGGAGGAGATTTATTTTCAACCATTCCATTTCAGGAGCTGGGTAAAACAATGTCTAAGCTGTCTGTAGCAAGTTGGAGAATTAAAAAGCATTACCAGACACTATCATCTTGCTAGAAGGCATTCATTGTTTTTAATATACAAATCTGTACTACTGTCACTGCTGTAATCCCATTTGTGCAAATATTCAATAAATATGACACAAAGTTTCTGCCAGCATCCAGTCATCATGCTGCTGAACCCAATCCATGTTTTCAGTAACTAAGAACATGCTGTTTTTAAAGCTGATTGAAAAAATATTACATGGCAGTTATGACCAAGCCATATAATAGTACCCGACTTCTGTAGCTGTACTCCTAGAGCTTGGTTCTATCATTTAAAGAAGCATCATTCAGGGAAACAATATTCTCAAGATAATAAAATCCCAGCAGGATAAAGACAGCGAATGGACAATCTCTGCAGCCTCCAAAGTCAGGAAGAATTGGTAAGTCTTTGTGAAGTGCACAGGAAAGCAGGACTCAACCCCTGGGTCAACCCATGAGCCAGGACTTGCATCCTTACTGACTCATTAGAGTCAGTATGTGCATTGTATATCATTATATAGATGCTGGAGCAAACTATTTGTTCAGTTTTGCTCAGATTTCTCAAGAGGAATGAGCAGTTTTGAGGCTAGAAAGACAGCCAGGGGAGCGATAGCTCAGGACTGAAGCATGAAGTGAATCAAACTGACACCATAAAACACAAATAGGAACCCAAACTAAACAACAGAAGGAAATATTAAAAACTGTCTCTATTCTATCGTTGACAGGGTCATTAGAAGTAGGCTATAGATCACATTCAGCATTCCAGTATGTTTAAGCATTGTACATTCATTTCAGAAGAAGTTGTTCAAGTGATCTGAAGTTGTCCCCTAAAGGCAGTTTGAGCTCTCTTTCAGTACAGAAGTTTCCCCGACAATTTTCTTCCTTTTGCTTGTGATTCTGCAGTGGTTGGCTTGGTCAGCATATACTTGTTTCTTTCTTTGTCATGTTGTTTTGTAATGAACTCTTATTTCAGCATGGGGCCACTTCCCATTCTGCTTCATAACACAGGCATGTGGTAATTGGCTCCAGGAAGGAGACAAAACATATGTTTCCTCATGGCACTAATTAATTAGTCATATGTACACTCAATACCTAATTGCTATTGTATGCTCTGGCCTGTGTGACTTCTGTGAAAATATCGGACTGTACACTAATCTCAATTAGAAACTCATGGAAAAGTGAAAAGTGCCTGTAGTTTCTATGAGCAAGAGAAGCAAAATTTCACTCATCATACTAATAACACCCAGCACGTCATTTTTCCTTTTTTTTTAATCCTTTGCACTATGCTCAATTCATTTCTCTAATGTAGCAAACCCTGGAAGCATAAAGCATCTGTGCTCTACTTAAAAATGCTGATATGACAAAGAAAACCTCTTCCTCAGGACTACTACACCTCTTCTGCAGCATAACAAGTGCTAGTCAACCACAAGTGCTCCTAAGAATGGCTACTTTTAGTGCTTCTTACCAATAACAGGCAGAGGTTTTGCCCATTAAGGGTTTAATTTTCCATCTTGCAACAGTGAGAACCATTTGGAATTTTGCCCATACACTCTGTGCTGAATTTTTAGGTATTTATAACATTTCTATGGTACTTACTGCCATATTACCAAAGGCTCTTTCACTCATTAATCTCCAATATAAATTGTTCCTTTGTTCATTTCTTAGATGACTTATATAAAAACCACAGCTTTTCAAGCAGAAATTGAGAATAAATTAAAAATTCTTATTTTCTCATTACTTTTCCCACTCTAAGTGTTCCTGAAATAGCCCGTATAATTAGAGCAAACAAAGAAAACCCACAGGGCTAAATTTTGCCCTTAAAAAATACATGGGTAACAGCAAATTTGGAGATAGTGGAAAGAGTTCAGCACAGGGCCACCAAGATGATTAAGGGACTGAAATAACTTACATAAAGGAGGGCTGAGAGAGTTGGGGCTCTTCAGCCTGGAGAAGAGTTGAGAAAGATCTCATAGATGCATACCTGCAGAAAGGGTGCAAAGAGAACAGAGCCAGGCCCTTTTCAGTGGTGCCCAGTGCAAGGACAAGATGCAGTCAGCACAAAGTGAATTACAAAAACTTTCCTCTGAATATAAGGAAATCTTTTTTTTTTTGCTGTGAGAGTGACTGCTTAGAGCAGAGGTGCTGTCTCTCTTTGGAGATATTCAAAAGCTCTCTGGACATGATCCGGGGCAAGCTGCTGCAGGTGGCCCTGCTTGAGCAAGGGGTTGGATCAGACCTCTAGAGTTCCCTTCCAGTCTAAACCATTCTGCAAACCCTATGGGGCCTACATCTATGTCTACAAAGACAAAACACAGATCGTTTTATTTTAAAACCAAGGTATAATACTACATATGTTTCAAGTTACTGCACTAACTTGCTCTGAGATGTACATGACTGAAGACAATTGTTAGAACAAAGTTCTGATAATTTTTAAGTTATTCAGTGCAACAGTCTTACTAACAAACTAGCATTAATCAAAATCATTGAGATTCACTGGGTTTATAAGTGGAAGCCTGAATAAAGGAGCAGAAAAATTAATGAACATAAAATGCATCCACATGTGAGAATCCGATAGACAAGAAAGATGGAAAAAGCAATGGTGGTCTCCAACCTCAAGTGTCTATCTCTCTGAGGTCCCAATCCTCCACTGTAATGCAGACCTCAGATTCTTATGAAGCAGTTGCAATCCTCAGTCTCTAACCCTGCACACTAAACAGGCTTCTGCTTTTCTTTATATATCAGAGTATTATTTTTAAAGCTCAGAAAGCTAACAGTGAAGCAAAGGAAATACCCCTGTAATGATGGCCAGCTGTAACATATGCTTGGAAAACTGCACAATACTGGGTTATATACAAGCCAAAGAATATATACAGAGTAGCATGAACTGTTTGCAGCAAAGTCTGATATCTGGAAGACAATACTGTCTGATCTGAGAGTTAGAAACTTGAATCTAAATTCAAGTTTATAACTTGAATCAAATCAAAATTTGATACAGTACACAAATATGTAGTGATCAAAATAAGATTTTATGCTATTCTGTACCATCTTCATAACATGAAAATAGGCAGTTCCTAGTGTTTCCTGAACCTGAAACTGCAAGCATAACTCAGTGCTTGAGTGGCTCAAGCTAGACCTAACTCATTCTTGTATCTTGTCATTTACACATGTGCTGTGAGGATCAAATGGAGCATAGCAAGCTGCTATTTTTCTCCCACTATATACAGAGATGTAAACGAATTCAGCAAAGTGGAGGCTTGTGAAGACAGTGGTGTAATCTCTAGAAATAGGGGAGTCGGTAATATGGACTCCTGTCTGCAGAAGAGAAATTGTCTAAGAGAAGCAAATCAGTGAGGAAGAGTATAGGAGTGACCATGAGATTAGAAGCAGAAGAGTAGGACCACAATCTGAAAACAGCTACAGCGAAAGTTCTGTATGAGTCTGGGGACCAACAAGCAGGTGAGTGGAATAGTCCATTTTCTCATGAACAATACATGTCACAGACATAGCTGTGGTATAATGTCTGAAATGATCACAGCCCGTAGCATATTTTCTGTGCATATTTGAATGTAACATTTCTGCTGCCTAGGAAAGAGAAATTGAAAACACATTTCGTAAAAGAACATTGGGAGTATTAACACCTAAAGAAGACACATCACAGAGAATTATGTGGAGGAAATCTGAATATCTAAAGTGCTGAGAGAGACTTAGTGATAACCATAAGTGATACTGATTTTATATAAAAATCTTTTATCACCGTTTTGGTAATTCTGCCTCTTTATTGATCCAAGAAGTAAAACCAAAGTTAAATTTTAGAAGGTGATGTGTCCTTAAGAAGTGAGCTGACAAGAATAGAAAAAGACCCTGGTTTCACTACATTGAAAAAAAATCCACAGTTTGAAATCTCGTTATACATCTCTGGCAACAGTGGTCCAATGAAATACTCAAGCTGATGACTGATGCAAGTCTGGCAACATCATATCATAGAGTGTGAGTATTTGAACTAACAAAGACTTTTTTTTAATTTAAGTTAACTACAGATCATCTTTGAAGATCCCTCTGTGCATGCTTTTGTTTTGATTTTTCAGTGGATCTTGAAGGCAATGGATCTATAGTGGCTGAGTAGCTGGGCCTCTGTGTATACTTTTATTGTTGTTATATTGAATGAACCATAATAAGAACGCAGGGAGATATCTGCTATTACACAAAGGAGAAATTCAGTAGCTAGTTTCAGCTGAATGGGGAGTAAATTTCCTATGTGTCTAGAAAAACCTCCCTCCAAAAAAAAAATGGACTACTCCCATGTGCCTAGTAGCTTCCATGAAACAGCCAGCTTTCATATTTCTTTTTGAACTTGATCACTTAGATTATTGCAAATTCCAAAGTTAAATAACATCCAAACTATGAGACAAGAGCAGTACATCCATTGATTATATAGGAGTTAAAATTTCATGAATGAGAAATGCAGTCCTCTTAAATGAGTAGAGAGAACTTGTTTTATGTCAAAGGTTCTCTCAGTAGGACTCAATCAAAGGTCTGACTCTCTCCTGTGGGCACAGACCATGCAGATTGCTTTCTGAAGACACTGGTACAAGTAAGCAAAATGTTCTCAGAGGGACAACAACTATCTTCCCAAATCTAGGAGAGCTGCTGCACAAGTATATCCTGCATGGCAACATTTCCAAGAGACCTGCTTGGGTCGTGAATGTCTGCCTGAGGTATTCATCTTCCCCTAAAATTCCTGTTTTGAGGGCACTTCAGCTCTAACATGAACATTAGAACATTAGAAATATCCTCACATTCACAGAGCTAATCATTATAGATACTTATGACTTAAAATTGCAATGACTCAGTGCAAATTGGGAAAAGACAGTCCCTTCCTTGAGTCCACTTGCCTTGGGAGCTAATTCAGAGTTGTTGTAAGGAAAGAAAGATTAGGAAGCCCAGTTCACACTCTTGCTGCTTTTCCTTACTCAAGCATCTGTATCAGCACCTAAGTTCTTGGCGGATACAAGTGATGGATGTTTTAAACAGAATTCCTTACTCTGCTGTGGATGAGACAACAAAGATCTGCTCTCCTTTAAAGTAATAGTATTTAACTCACTTGACAGACATTTATCTCCAGATACTGTGAGGATAACAGAGCATCACCCTGAAGCCCTGTTTTGGAAATGTTGGAAGGTTTACTGGTTTGCTTCCTCATACTTTCATGTTTCATTAAAATAATACAACACTGCCTGCTGTTCAGGGCAAACTCCCTCTCAATCGCTCTCTATTGTTCCCCTCATCACTGCATCAGCTTTGCAATAATTATGTGCAGAGACACAAAATGAAATTACTGTAGCAAAGGTGCAAATTCAGCCCAGAATGAAAAGGGGCATCATTTTCAAAATCTATAACTAGATATGCTTCAATATCAAATGCTCAGCAGGCAGCCAAGAACTTCAATATTTATTGAGCACATTATGCCTCCTCATTACATAAATATGGCCCCGTGCTACAATGCAAACATATGCTTTTTACAAAAGACTTCAGATTATAGTATTTGAAATGTTGCATTAACATTCAGTTTACCTTCATAGCCAGAACAAATGTATTAATTCATGAAGCCTGAGGTCACAAGTTCTCCTGTATATAAAAGATTTGTAGCAAAAAATAAAATACTTTAATATTGATGTCTCCAGAACAGATAAATTGGCAGAATAAATGTCCCCAGATGACCTGCTAACCTCTGCTGATTGTGCCAGTGAACCCTTGAAGAAGTAATTAAAATTATTTGCAACAGCGGAGAATTAATATGAAATTTATTTCTATTGCATGGTCATTGATCAGTAGTAAAGTACTTGTACTTGAAAAAGATTTTCTAAAACATGGCAAAAATGAGAATTTTTGTCATATGAACAGTTCAGTTTTTGTACTAAGTTAAATTGATCGATTAATGTTACATTTATTATTTTTGCACTTGTCTAGATTTGACGAGGAATTTACTGTAAGCTGACACATCATTTGCTTTTGGCAGACATCAATTACTCTCATCAATATTCTAAAAAAGAAAAGAAAATATAACGGCAAGAAATTAAAAGGAAGGTTACATCATTTTCAATCCAAATCAAAATACATTACTGATCTGCTTTCTGATATTGTTACCTGTTTTTCTCAGAATATTGTGGGTTTTTTTCCTGTTGAAGCAACTTTTTGGAGGTAAGCAGTAAAACAGATAAAGCATTTTCCATCCTGTTTCTGATTAAAAAATGCAACATTTCAACATATATTTCCAGGACTCCTTTGAATATCCGATGGCAATTACTGATATGACATTCACATGGCTTCTAGTACACCAGACCATTACAGTCACAGTACCAAGTTAAACTAACTCAGTAAAGAAGCTGAAGAATAACAGTGGGGATCTGTCATACCACTGTGGGCAGACATGCTTCATTCTTTCCATGAAAGAGGGTATGATCCAGATATGAGCCAGCCTCTAGAATTAAAATTAGAAGCCATTTAATTAAAGTTAGTGCAGCACTGAACCCAAATTAGCAAGGCTTCCCAAGAGGCAGCATATATTAACTCGAGGGCAGCATGATAATACAGGTATGTTCATCCAGTCAAGTTTGAATGGCACCAGTTTAAGGCACCAGACCTTTCAGATGACCATCTGACAAAGATGCAAGGCTGAAGAAGTTAAAAGTAAGGTTATGTTAATCTCTTTTCCTATACGTCATCGCTATGAAAAAGAAAAAGAAAAAAAGAAAAAGGGAAAGGGAAAGGAAAAGGAAAACAAGAAAAAGAGAAAAAATAGGGAAATACAGCCCAACACTTACATGCAACTTCTAGTATTCCATTTAGAAAGATACATCTAGAAAAATGATTTTAGACTTATTGGACAAGCTATGCAAAAGGAGATTGAAGAAGAAACAGACTCAGCAAGTTTTTTTTTCTCCAGAGCAGTATTTAGTATACATACTGATAATCCTCCTAACAAACTGAATGCATTAACCATCAGGATCCATATTCATTTGTTACAGAAAGAAAGCAGTTATGCTAGGATATCCTTATGCTCCAAACTTCCCCTACACTATGGCTCTGTGTGTCAGCTTTTCTAAGTTCATGCAGTCCAAGCAGAAGAAAGGTTATGGGAGAATGAGGAAAACATCATTTCTTGTTGTAGATGCAGTATGCGAAAACCATGGTCTTTTGCTGCATTGATATGCAGGTCTGGATATTGCCATTAAAATCCCATGTATGGCTGAAATACTTAGCATGTAGGCAATCCTAATTATCTGTTAAGTGCTACGTAAACATCAGAAAAAGACATGATATTCCCAATTTACAAAGCAATAAATCAAGGCAACAAAAGCTTATTGCCACTCTAATACAGCAGGGAGCTATTCAGCTTTTAATTGTTCTTCTTGATCATGCTCTTTAGGTTTACTGCCTTTCATCAGTTTTGTAACTTGGTTAGAGAAGAACTATATTGAGATGCCATCTCTCAACTCCATTAAATTTCATTCAAATCAATAATTCAAATTTGAAATTGGATCCAGAATCTTTAATGGATGTTTTTCTAAGGGTCCAAACTGTTTCTCCAATCTAAGCAGCTTCAAACATTGGAACTGTTGTGGCTGGGTGTTTCGTTTTTGATGCGCTATGTGATGCACTAGAAGACAACATGCAAATACAATTGGCACTGGAAGATACACTGAGAAGAAATGATATACTTAAAAGGATTCATTTAATCTATTAAGGGCTAAGTTGGAGCAAACAAATTAAAGTATTTGTGTTTTGACCCATTTATTATTGTTATCTTTTTTTTAATAGAAATCAAAATTGTCCCCAGAAAAGTTTATGTTAAATAATTAATCAAAAAATTATTGTTCTTTTAAAAACCGGATAGCAATTTTTTTTTTTAGTATGACCTCTTACTCTGTAAAAAGTTGAAAACATACAGAAATCTTTTATAGCGTCAGAAAGGGATTGATTGGTAGTTGCATTGAATGTTTTTCAAAATCCATTTTTCATTAGAAAAATAATAAATGGTTCAGTTTAAAAATCATACAAATGCTACTACGCATTTGAAACAGTAAAGCAAAAGTTTGAAAAATCAGGATTTGAAGTACCATATTTAATTTACACTTGGAAAGAGGATGGAATAGCTCAGGGAGTGGAGCTTTACGACCTGCATCATAATATATAAGTCAATAAGAAATATTTCATTCACTTCCAGCAACATCCAGGAGAAGCTCCTGGGGGAGGAAGTGGAGAAACATCTCTTTTTAGAGAACTTCAACCTATTGACAAAGATACACATGGGTGTGTTTTTTGGGAAGTAATGGGTGAACTCCTAGTTAAAGACTGTAAAGTATGTAAGACCACAGTTACATGATGTACCTTAGCTTCTGAAATACTTAACTTCAGATTAAGTAATAAATAGTGAAACCATTTTGTTGTATCCCATTTGTTTCTGTATTTAATTTTATATTTAAAGAATTTGTGTGCACATAAATTGTGTATATAGGCAGCATACATGAATAAATACCTATATATATGCACACACAAACAAAAAATTATATGCAACATATTATTCACACATAGTAATGAAAGGAATAGGTCAGGCTAGAGAAGTATTTCTAAAATGTTTAGCAGAAATGAGCATTTTGTCTTCAAGATTGCCAAAATATTTTGTCATTCAGACTTCTAAAGTGAAACATACTTAGATCTTTAAGCACAAACTTCCTCACAGAGAATTTCAGCTATAGAATAAACACTTGGTCTTTGAATTTCCAAAGCAACAACAAAAAACTCAAGAATTGCATGCGGAATTAGGTGTGTCTACAGAGAGTTAAAGGTTTTCTTAACAGTGGAACAAAGAATTAAATTTTTCTGTTGCAAAGACAACAGAAATTCATTACATTTGCAGGAAATTCAAAATAGCATCTTCTTAGAAATGTAGAGCGCAAGTAAGTGCCCAGGACATTTGGACCTTTACCTGAGCAAAGTCATGTCTTCAATCTTAAATAAATTGTGTGAGCAGATGCGTCAGTTATTAATATTAAAAATAGAAGAGGAGGATATGTGTTAAATTCCAATATTCAGTATTGCAAATGTTGTTTTTTTCTAGAGGACCAGTGATGCACATTAAAAAAAGGTTGCTAATTATCAGTGGTAATAATTATACATTTAACAAGTTACCATTATACTTCAAAAAGTTCACACTAATGCATGAATAATTATTGTCCTAATTAAGCATCCGATATTGCATCTACACACAAAAATGAGACATTAGTTAAGAGTGTGACAGTGTTTTATTCGTTAGATAAAAGGAAGAGGTAATTTGGATAACAAATGCCCAGGCTGAATTTATGGCTCATAGCTTACAAAAAGCAGGTAATTTCTATCCTTCAAAAACATTGTAGGAGCTTATTTCCCTACGCCCCTCTGTCTTTTTCAGTTTAGTTTTTAGCTGCACATCCTTTTTTTTTTTTTTCCAGAGGTGAAGTGAAAGGGGAAATATCAGGAACTCTAGAAGCCTAACATGTCTGGATTTGGGGTTTCATGGGGTTTTGGGGGGATGAGTGTTTGGGGAGAGGGGGTTGTCCCTGTACACACAGAATGTGTTTGCTTTTGGTGTTGGAGCACAAGGCGCTTTCTGATGTTCCAAGCTGCAGGAGCAGTAGAAAATATATCGTAAACAAGAACATGTCTCTCACTTAGACACAGAGTTACACAATTTAAATATTTAGAGAAAATCAGTTTAGGATGCAGCACTTCATAAAGAATGGCTATTGTTACAATGGCTTTCATCAGGTTGTTGCTTCTATATTAATTTTCCTCCTACCATTGCACAATGCATATAAATCCAGGTCCTGTGATAATAGTCATTTATCCACACTGTTATTTGGGCTTCAGCAATGAAGTAGGGTAAATTGCAGGAAGGAAGACAAAACCTCCCTCCTATGCAGCAAATGCCATGATTTCACAGCTTTCCGTTTTTATTAACATCTGAATGAGTTTCCTGCTTTGAGATGACTATATTTGATCAAACGTGGCACCCAGACATCTTTACTTGAATGTCCTCATGTCACTGGCCAATGACAGGAAATTATGCAAGCCCAAGGAACAGCCTATATTTATGATATTTTCCCATCAGAGTTTTATGCCTCTTCTCCCCATTCTTGAAAAGATTTCCTCCATGCTAGGCATAGTGGGTTTTCCAATGGGGTCATGGATTCCGTGGAAAATATATTGTTCTTTCACTGCTGTTTTTAAAAAGAGAGCCTACGTCTTTAGGAGAAAGTATTTGAACAGAAATGCAATGCTGTGAATCCAATCCTCAAGATTCCAAACCCTAGTCAGACTGTATGGCTTTGTATCAGTCTGGATATCTCACATCTGTCTCTGTGTAAAAGAGATCGAGAGAAACATCAGGATTTGCTACATTCCAGTCTGAAATCACTTTAAATGCACCACTGCTGTGTAACTCTTTGTAGTCTGGTCCAAAAAATGTTATCTACATCACTGCTTTGCATTCCTAAATCTCTGTCATTCCCCCATACCCAGTAACAAGCCCTCAATACCTGCAAAGGACTATTTTAAAGCCTCATTGAAAAGCAGACTGTAAGCTATACACATTTCAATACTAAGATTTACAGGACTACTTCTGAGCAAACATACCCTCAGCTGCATTTATTCTGCAACTCCCTAAATACACAAGTTTCCCTCATACCCCAGAATCACTATCTAATGAGAATTTTCTCTTACCTTTTTCTAGAGTGAAGGGGCCCTGGAAAGACTAAGAGCTACACTTTTTATTGTACTTGTGGCAACTCTGTTTTGCCTGTGATAATAGAATTAACATGTTTAACAGTTGAAATTGAACTCTTCCATACATGTATATATGATTTGTATTTCAAAAAAAAAGTACAGCTTTTAAACTAACCTGCTCTTCTGACATCCATTTTCGATCTTCTGATTACTCGGATTCTTTCATGCGCTCCACGGATGCTCCTGAAATTGAAAGGATTCTGCTTGTGGGCAGCACCAGTTAGGTGTGCCTCAAGGCAGTCTCCTGAGCTGCAGAGATCCTGGAGAAAAACAAGACTATACACACTGTAGGATTAAAAAGGAGTGGAAATGGTACTTTTCCTGCTGGAATGTGCGTCACAAAACACTCTTGTCTCTGTCCAAAATCTAATATCAGATAGGGCAGAAACTGCACCCCTGTAATTCCTTCAGGTGAGCACTCATGTTATGGGTATATTAAAGCAGTGGGGAATGAGTGAATGTGATCCCATCTTAGCAAATCCTCTAAATAAGGGTTTGGTACTCCTCCTTGGAATACCAGCACCTTTGCATCAGTCCGCATTTGCCTCATATTTATCTGTCGGGATGCACCTGCTCCATTAACATCAGTACAACCTGACCACAGCTTTGAAGCTCAGCGTAAGTTTAAATGCTTTGTGTAGTAACAGAAATCATTAAATACACTGTTAAAATTTCAGCACAGATTCTTATCTTAAATGCTTTCCAGAATCATGGAATACGCACTCCTTGGAGCATGTTACCCAACCCAGCACTCCCTACTTTGTTTTCATCATATATCCTTCAGTCCTTTGAACACATCATGCCCTGTTTCCATCTTGTTGCATTGGGCTTGGGATAGCTATGGAAACAAGGGTTAATTGCAATTACAATTCTAATTAAATTCAAAATATAATAGTGGAATGCACTGTGCTTTCAAGAAAAGCTTCAGATGGGTACGCTGAAAATTATTCTCCCTTAAAAGCCTTTCCTGGCTAAGGAAGTTTTTGCTTTTCTTTCAAAGTTAAACAGATTTCTGGAAGAAATAGCTTCTCTCAATTGCAGACTGAGTTAGCAATAACTACAGTCTGGGGGGAGCTGGGGTTGCTTTTACTTAAGCCATTAGCAACTATTAAATTAATCCTCTTCATTCCACACTGTATACAGCTGATGGAAAATGTAGGGGGAAGGTAGTTGTCAAAGCATTAACCCCTTAACTCCTGGGGATGGTTTTTATGCTTGAAAGGAATTTGATGATTTCAGCTTTCTTCTTCTTAACTTTGTCTCCATTAGGACTGCCTGCATGAATAAGGGGTTGCAGAAACTGGCCCTTATATTGTAATGTAATCACAGATTGATTCAGCTCTGCAATCAGCCACTCATCTGTGATAATCATTTCAGGGTCCTGCCAAGAGTTTCTGGAAGGTTCTGTGCTTGCTCTCTGCTGATCACATAAACCACTAAAGTAAGTTCCTTATATATTATTTTGTACTAATTCATGGATCTTGATCTAAGGGCTGGGAGAAAAAATGATAAGGAGTCATAAAGAATTCTTCTTCTGGACATTAATAAAATATCAATCCATACCATCCCCAAGGAAAAAAAAAAAAAGTAAAAAAGCACTATAAAAACTGCAGGCACAAATAAAACCTGCTGGAAAAAAAAAAAAAAAAAAAAAAGATTTAAAAAAAGGGAAATGGCTTGTGATTTGGAATGTGCATTTGAAGAAAAAAAGGATATCCAAGCATCAGCATCCCTGAGAGCAGACTATTTACCAATGTCTAAACAGCTAATAACTGAGTGTAAAAGTGTCTACTCGATCTAATAAAATTGTACTATTTATTATTTAGTATAGCATAAACTTTAAGACATTAACATGAAGAAGGTAAACAGAAAACTGAATATTTACTGTGTCAAAGACTAAGCTTACTTTCCAAAGTTTGAGTCAAATATTGCCACTAATAATACTGACAAGAATACTTCCCCTGTCATGGCTGGAATTACCCTGAGTTAAAGGGGGTATATAGAAGTGCTGAATTTGGTCTTTTGTCTCCTGTTATGTGATAACCAACTTTGGCCAATTGCAAAGTGTCATTGATGCTGGCATTAGCTGGGACTCTCAGTTCTGTGTGAGAGTTGCCACTTCTGGCACATACTCAGTTCTCCCACCCCTCATTCTCCATATCCTAAAATGATGAATACATCATCTTGAGTCTGTATCTACCAGTTCCTGCCTAGCACTTTGCTCTTAAAGGCGACGTGACACTTCAGAAGTGGGAAAAACATCCACAAGAAATTATGAAAAGGGAAGAATATGTGCAACTGCAACCATTCAGTGAGCTGATCTTTAACCACAAACTGTCTATGTCCTCTTAAAATAGAGAGAAACATTACAACAAGGCAGTAGCTAGACAACTAAACATAAACTATACAAAGCAAGTATCTAAACAATTAAATATAAACCAGGCAAAGCCACCAGTTTGTATCTACTAATTTGTTAATATTCTTTTTTCTAAACTGGAATAGTTTTCCATGGTGCTAATAATAAACTTTTCTAACATATTTTCCATATACCCACAATGTAGATTCAGTGAAAGTGCCTTAGGTTATATCCAGCTGCCGAAGGTACTCAGAGGATCCTTTTCAGGGCATATCCCTTATGCCCCAGCTCAGATATCCAGATGGTTTTACTCTGGAAAGCAGAGCATGGTTGAGGGACAGTGTCCAGTCATTGTCCTGTAGCATGATCCATGTGCAGCCAGGGAGCACCACTCCAGAACACCTCTACCCACAGCACTGGTAAGGCAGTATGGTTGCAACAGTGATAAACGACTTCTACATATCAATGTACATGGCCCAGGCATTTCTTCATTTATTTTTTACATTATCTGTGCATAATTTGATCCTTTCACAGTGGAGAAGACTTACTGCAGCTTTGCAGTTATTTGGTATTCGACTTGTGTTACTGACTTCACTAAACAAGACATGCCTTGTCAGTATAAGCTAGAAAGGTGACAATATAATCTTCTGAGACTATGAAATAATTTTCTGTCTGGCCTAGGAATACATTTTAGGCCAAAGAATCTAGACTTGGATTGATTCTGGCAGTCCAGAAATTCCCTACGTGACAGGTTGGGTTTTTCATGCCTAGAAGAGACCACAAGAATCCTTTAGATTATTATAATTGCATTCACTCCTCATGAAGCTTATTACACCATCTGGAAGCTGAATTTAGTACTAGTGGTCAGCAGCATACTCCTGATGTGAGAGCTACTTTACAGCCAGAGGCACAATATGACCTGTAATTATTAAACACCAGAAGAGGATTCAACTCCCCTTTGTGAGCTATATCACTGACTCTTCATGAGAATTACTGCTTCTCACTGTGGGAGGTAAAACACACCTTTTCACACCCTAAGAAAATAGCAAGCTCTCATATCTGACAACAGTTCCAACTATATTTTCATTATGAACAGTTCTACCTGGTTTTCCTCAAAATGGGGAATATCAATGATTCGCAAACTCTTGAAAGCTTTTCACATTAACCCATTTTATTGCTGTAAGGTCAGACTTTGAAAATCTAAGTTGCATTTTACTGCCCAAGTATTTCCACTGATCCTTTGGGACTGCTCTTAGCATATGTTATCATTTGGCCTGGGTAAATCAATATTCAGTTGACCATAAATTATAGCAATAGTTTAGAGGTTACAGCAATGGTTTGGAAGTGAACTGCATCTAGTTTTGAAAACTGAAGCAAGATATTAGGGCCTCAGGACAGTAAAGCTCCTTCTCATTACCTTTAAAAAAGGTCTGAATTTGGAAAACTTTCAGTAATTACTCATTATGTCTCACATGTAGATGTCTGACAGTCCAAGAGTAAAGAGAAGAAAATCAAGCTAGTACTTGAAGTATTAATTTTACAATAATACACATTGTTCTGTACACATTCAACACATCCCTCCTTGTTAAAAAAAATAGCAAATTGGAACAGTAGTTCCCTACTGAATGAACATCAATTTCTCTTCCCTTCCCTCCTGAAGACTGTTACATTTTGAAGTCACAAACGATTATTTATTTATTCCCCTATAAAAATGCATGCATGGTCCCAGAAGCCAGAATATAACTTTCTGTAGTACTCACAAATGCAGCACTCATTATTAGGAATTATTAGATCACTTAATCTTCTTTGCCAGTTCCTTCTTTGAAAAAATATTCAAAGTCCCCAAATACCAGCCTAAAATACAATAAAATAAAAATAATAGTAATAATAATGATATGTTTGCTTGGCCTTTTATGGCACAAAAACAAATGTCTGTTGACTTGTATCGCAGGGATATACTCATTGCAAGTTGATGCATGGCTGAGCCCGTCAGTTCCTTACCCAGAGGATGCTCAGTCTGGAGCAGAAAACATTTCATCAGTTTTTAAGATCTGGAAACAACTATAAGAATCAGATGATGAAGCCACATTGTTCTGGCTTTGAGTTCTTCCCTTTAAGAAGAAATAAAGCTGTGTCAAACTTCTGACTCAAAATGCTCCTATACTGAGTTGGATCATTTGGATTGACTTTTTCCCTTTGCACAATCACGCATGCATTGCCTGCAAGGGTGGAAAAGTGCAGCATCAACCTCCACATGCTAAATCCCATCCAGGATGCTCATTTTGCCCTGACTTTACAGCTTGCTTTGTCCCTTTACTCAAATCCAGCTCTGCTCTGAAGAGCTGTTCACCCACCTGATCTTTCTCGTTTGTCCTTTCTTGTATCTCAGTGGCTGTTTTCCTGCTATTACTGTCAATGAGAGTAAGTGTCTGATTACAAAGAGAATTTCCTACCAAGAACAGACAAAAGCAAAGGCATGCTCTGCATCTATAATCACCCAAACCATGATACGAGTAACATAATAAAATACAAATTCTCATCTCCAGGGAAGAGAGTGACCAGAGGTGATGTAGAAGGAATATGGACTGTGCATGTCCTCAGAAATCTTTACAGTGGTGATGAAATCAAATTAATCTCCTAAAATCTCCTGGAGTAAAATCAGTTTATTTACTTAAGGTACCAGTCAACTGGAGATGAATTAGGTGAGCTCTGGAGACTTTGTTTTTCGGCTATGTAGACTGCCTGAAAGTGACATATTCCCAGTGGATGTAGGCAGTATACCCTAACTCCTTACACAGAATTGGGCACCTGAGATTTCCTTGCATACATGCATAGACGGACTGAGAAAGTGCATATTTTCGCATCTCAGGAAATGGGTGTAACTAATGAGGTGACACTGGAACCTAGCACATTTAAAACCCAATTGATTACTCAGTTGGATATCTTTAGGAAAAAAAGAGAGAGAGAGAGAGAGGTGGAAACAGGAAGCTGTACCTTCCTCTATTTACAAAAATACTGTGGGGTCCTGTTGTTTTAGCACTGATAGTGAGCATAACCAGGTCAAATATTCATAGAGTTTGTTATGATTTCTTTTGGTTATAGTAAAAAGGCTACCTCCACACAACACCCATGAGAGAGCATTAATCATTGTTTTATTTTATCATTGCACTATTTACAGCTACATCTGCGAGAATCAAAGTCAACACTGATGTCAAAAACGGCAATACAAGCCTGCAGATTTTTACTGTGTGAGAAATGCAGAGAATGTCTCTGAATTTTGACTTAAATTCTGGGAGAAGACCCAGTGAAAAGCAGCAGAACCATTTAAAGTATCTGGATATACTTTTAGGAAGAGTCACTAATTAGCTACTTGCTCTGTCTTTATTTTACTAACAAATGGAATAAACGTTCAACACAGTCTATTTTCTGTCACCAATGTGATGAAGAAGCATATATGAAAAATAGGCACATAAATTTTGGAAGCCAGAATCTGAAATGTTGGATCAGTCTGATCAAACAAAAACAAGGTAGGTTGCTTCATCCTTGTGAAGCTGTTGTGACATTTCTACTCTTTCTACTTTCTCTGCCAGGCAAATGCAAAAACAGTTTGCTAAATAGGATAAAATTCCTAACTCATTCTTTCACTCCCACTTTTTCAGCACCTAGTTGTGCATCAAACAATTATACACAGACTCTAACATATATCATGCAACATATGTTGGGAACATACAATAAAATAATCTTATTAGGTGGCTCTGTTAGATGAAATGAGAAAGAGCAAATTATTTAGTGAGCCAAATCTTCAGTGAGGGGCATTACACATCCCACTTAGATGAAAAGAGAGAAATCACACTTCTTTTAAATGCTGTCAGAGTGTAGGCTGGGGAGGATAATACAGCACTGGGTTACACAAAGATCATGTACTATGCAACTTGGAGAGCTAGAAATCTAAGGAAAACCATAAAAGCTTAAATTCTGAAGTTAAATTCTGCAGCAGGGTTAGATTCCTCTGTCAGTTGGTAGCTGAAAAATTCCGGAAAACAAACGACCATGCATACAGCAATATGTTGCAGGTCTTTGCAAACTCCCCAAAGAAGCACTCACTAAAGAGAGAGAGTTTGGCCCTTGCACATCTCTTCATTTCTTGTACCCGTTCCTCATTTTGAGAAAGAAACAGCTATGGTTATGAAGGACTGACCATTGAGATGATGCCTATGTCCCTCCTTACCACATTTGTCATCTCAGAGCTGTACTGAAATCCATTGGTTTCCTTCTGGATTTAAATGCTAAGAGAAGAATAAACAAACAAACGAACAACAAACAAATAAAGGCTGAGCCAGGGAAGTGCAGTGTGAGAACCAGAAAGGAAACCTTGAAAATGGCAAAATGTCAAGAAGAGACTTTTTGGTAATGGTGTTCAGACTGGGAAACTTAGAAAATTCACAGAATAGAACACTTTGGGCTGATGCTTTTATAAGCAGAACTCAGAAGAGAGAGGAAGAGTTATTTCCAGGAGCTAAGAGTGCGAATGCTGTTTATCTAGCCAGTAAATGGGAAAATCACAGAATCACAGAATTGTAGGGGTTGGAAGGGACCTCCAGAGATCATCGAGTCCAACCCCCCTGCCAAAGCAGGTTCCCTACAGTAGGTCACACAGGTAGGCATCCAGGCAGGTCTTGAACATCTCCAGAGAAGGAGACTCCACCACCTCCCTGGGCAGCCTGTTCCAGTGCTCCGTCACCTCACTGTAAAGAAGTTCTTGCGCATGTTTGTGCGGAACTTCCTATGCTGCAGTTTCCAGCCGTTTCCCCTTGTCCTGTCTCCACTCACCAATGAAAAGAGTCCGACCTCACCACTCTGCCCCCCACACCTTAGATATTTATAGACTTGGATCAGGTTCCCTCTCAGTCTCCTTTTCTCAAGGCTGAACAGACCCAGTTCACTCAGCCTTTCCTCATAGGGGAGATGCTCCAGGCCCTTCACCATCTTCGTGGCCCTCCGCTGGACTCTTTCCAAGAGATCCCTGTCTTTTTTGTACTGGGGAGCCCAGAACTGGAGGCAGTACTCCAGATGAGGTCTTACCAGGGCAGAGTAGAGGGGGAGGATCACCTCCTTTGACCTGCTGGCCACGCTCTTTTTAATGCACCCCAG
The DNA here is from genome assembly GCF_023343835.1 of Lagopus muta. Taxonomy (NCBI): domain Eukaryota; kingdom Metazoa; phylum Chordata; class Aves; order Galliformes; family Phasianidae; genus Lagopus; species Lagopus muta. Next base: position 86,274,738 of record NC_064433.1, read on the forward strand.
TAAGCCATTGGCATTTTTGGCCACAAGGGCACACTGCTGGCTCATGGCTAACCTGTCATCCACCAGGACACCCAGGTCCCTTTCCGCAGAGCTCCCCTCCAGCAGGTCATCCCCCAACCTGTACTGGTGCATGGAATTATTCCTCCCCAGATGCAAGACTCTACACTTGCTTTTGTTAAACCTCATCCGGTTTTTTTCTGCCCAGCTCTCCAGCCTATCCAGGTCTTGCTGAATGGCAACACAGCCTTCAGGCGTGTCAGCCAATCCTCCCAACTTCGTATCATCAGCAAACTTGCTGAGGGTGGCCATTATCCCCTCATCAAGGTCATTGATGAAGATGTTGAACAAGACCGGACCCAGCACCGACCCCTGAGGAACACCGCTAGTTACAGGCCTCCAACCGGACTCTGCACCACCAACAACGACCCTCTGTGCTAGTCCTCACACATGGGAGTTACTTTCCCCATGAGTAAGCAAAAGGAAGGAATTTGGCACCCTGTGCAGGACTGCCACCCCTGTCAAACTTACTGAAACACAAAACAGCTTCCCCTGGGGATGCTCAGGTGTTTTTAAATTCTCACAATTGAATTGACAACACAGCTGCAAAAAGACTTATAGTGTCTAGTTAATCATCAGCATCTCAGATGTGGCTTTTTCAGAGGTGAATCAGAGTTGGATGAGGGTGAATTTGAGAAAGCATGCCCTTTTCCTCCCTAGGAAATCTAACACATAATTAGACAAGAATTTACCATTCCTTTCTTGTTACAGGCACACAAGATGTGGTGGACCATACTCTTGATTGCACATAAAAATATATTGACAGATCTCCAGGCAAGAGATAGGAATTGATACTTTTTTTCTGTTACAGCAGCAAGAATCTGCATACTAGTTAGGTCCTTCATGAAAGGGCTTGACTCAAATTCTGCTTGACAAATGTGTTCTCAGAAGTATCCTCAGGAGGTTGTCTCATCTTTGTTAGCTTTTCAACCATTTTTAATATCAATTCGGGGGACAGATGAGGAGGGAGAAAATCTGTTCCTGGCAATTACTGTTGACAATGAAGTCCTCTTTTTTTTTTTTTTTTTTTTTTTTTTTCTGAGGGATGTGGAATCAATTTGACATGGACCAAAGCACATCTGAAGTGGTTAGGAAGTAATGAAACCTCTTCATACAGTCACCTGTATAAGCCACTTAGAAAAGAAAGTCAATCTTGAATTTTGTTGACTTATATAGGGACAAGTACAACATGGCAGCTGCTAAGTTAAGGTTCTTGATCTGACAAATCAAAGGGAGAAAAAAAGATTAGCTTTTTCTTTTTTTTTTTTTTTCATGGTACAAAAATGAACAAACTGTGGTTTTATGTAATTCTGGTTTTATTGAATAGAGATATTTTACTCCAATCCTACTGAGGTCAGATTCTCTCCATTAGCAGATTTTGCACTCAATAGGACACTTCCTGATTGTATAAAAGCAACAGTGATGACCTGACACTGTGAGCTCCTGAATTCTCTTCCCTCTTCTCAAGGTTCAGGGAGAGCTCAGACAGTCTAGGACAAATAGAAACCTACCTGGGACCTGGATATCACTGTCCAGTATTAGGCAGATCTGTTCCAGGAGCCAAAATAAAGAAGAGACATAAAGGTGACAGAAATTCACCTTTGTCCTCCTACAAAGAAGTAGGCACATTTTCTACATACACATGAAGAGGGAAACGCATGATGCGTACCCATTTATTTTAGACTGCAGAGTGGATTGAGGTTTTGGCCTGTCTGTGACACACCGTAGTGGAGAGAGTGATTGCACAAACATCAAGGGCAATTTTCCTCTTCAACAGTTTCTACATAGATGAGGGGAACAAAGCACAACGTATGCAGAGCCGTGTGATATGATAGCATCAGAACCAAAATGCCCACAACTACCAGATATAATTGGACTTTCTGAGTGATTCGGGAGGCTTGCTTTCTCATGCACAGTGTCATATTTCACCTTGGGGAGCAAAGTTACTGTAACTTTGCCAACCATTACCAGAAGGACCCAACTTCCCTCACAGAACATGTGCTCTGCAAGTATGGTTTTGCAGTTTGACTTCTCCCAGGTGAAGGTATTCCTTCACTGACACTGGTGAAATTGTTTTCAATTTTTTCAATTCACTCGTGTTAAAACAGAAGTAGATCAGAATCTGGTACCTATTCTGTAGAAATAGATTTCTTTTCCTTGCTTTTCAGAAACATTTTTCCTTACATGATAATTTCAATTAAAATTTGTACCATTCACATCAGATTCACTAAGTTTTGTATGAAAGTGCAATCACATCTGTTTTACTTATTAATGTATTTGCTTTGTACTACTCAGGTTATAAATATTGATCTGTTTGGATCGTTATCTGCAGTACAGTTTTAAAAATAGAATGATTAAACTCAATAAAATCTAAATTTAAGAATAGCTGTTTTAGGCTTTTATACAGCAACCATCAGCTTAGAGCAAGCCAGCTGGAATGCAGAAGAAATGGCAAGCTATGAGGCTGTTTTTCACAGTAGCTTCTGAAATGAGAGATTGCAAAAGTATTATTCAGCTGTTAATAAGAATAATGATTTCTCCTACTAGTTTATTGGTTACAAATTGGCTGAAGTGTCAGCTTAAATGCATAATATGGAGTTGTCTGTGCGAAATGCTTTTCTTATATTATACAAAAGCATTAAACTTGAAAGTAATATGAGTTCTTGTGCACATTACAAAGTCACAAGCATGAGCAGCACTTAGTGTTATAATTCAGCTAGACCTTAGAGAACTCTGCATGCAAGACTTATGGGCATGGCACTCTTACCATGGTCAACCAAATCCTTAGAGACAGTAAGAGGACTGAAAGGTTAACTATCTATCTTTCCTCTTGCAAAGACAGGAAACTCAGGTGGTAAGTAATAATAAGTAAATAAGGAAAGGAATAAAGAAATTCTGCTTTTCTGGAACAAAAGAAGAATAATCCATCTGTACCCACTGAATATCACTGGAGCAGAGGACAAGTCCTTGGTGCACTATATCAGACCAAACAAAGTCAGGTGTGCTCTCTCAAGGAAGAGGCTGGTAGAATGTCCATTCAGAAAGCAGCAGCTTAGACTTCCACCTTCCAGTCTCCATTCAGCAGTTCCATGCCAGACACGGTCAGAAAAATTTTAGCTGGCATATTGTAATGAAGGGAGCGACTGAAAAAACTAGTTAAAACACTCTAAGAGAAGCCATCATATGAAGAAGGGATGAATTAATGTGTTTCTTGGCTTGATCAAAATTTATGGGCATCATTTATAATGTCTGAAAAGGAGATGTGTAGTCAGAGATTTCACATTTTACTCTCCTTCCTCACCTTACCAACTGAATTTCCCACCTGTTCGGTTGGATTACTACTGGTATAGTACAATTAACATTCTTATTCCTTGTTTTATCTCAAGGCTTTGGTTGACATGGTCAGAGTACTGTGCCTACAAGATCTCGATGATACAGAATGCAGAATAATAGCAGAGTCTGGAGTGAATCCAAGAAGGAATCATTTTGATGAAGCTCTGCCTACAGTGGAACTCGTATTGATGTTAATGGTTGGCACAGAGGAACCAAGGAGAGAGCTTTGTTTATGATTTGTAGGACAGATGGCTCAGAACAGCAGCAGAACTGTGTACATGCATCGTGTGAATCTGGGGAAACAAATATGTTGGGAATGAGAGAAACCTGTATTGGCATTTCTGTGTTTGGTGGAAAATGGGTGCTGGGGAGCACATCTGGCTGGTGCCAAATCTGCTTGTGAAACAGCTGAACACTTGCTTTTATTCAGGATGGAATGAGAAGAGCAAGTCCATTCCTTGCACAATCTGGCATCCCCCAGATAGCAAATGAAGTTTGACAGATTTTCCCACTTACTGAGCTATTGTCCCCTAAAAAGCATCCAATGAAGATAAATGCTATTTAAAGGCATTCACAGATAAAATTGTTTTTAAATTTATTATGTGCTGTGCCCCACTGTGTTAAGAAAGAACACATCGTATATTAAAAAAAAAAAAAAAATCAGGCAGGTTTTCTTAAAATAATTAAACATTCAATAAAACAGGTTTATTGTTGCTCTCTTTATTTGCTGCTTTGGGGAAGTGGATTTTTTTTTTTTAAATTGTGGTTTTGCAAGCCCAGCAGTATTGAATAACTATGAGAAGGATAAGGAAATTTGATTCACTAACTTCAGTAAAAATTTGAATTGTCTTTGAATTTGTTTCAATCTTGATTTAAATATGAATTTGTCTCTGCACTCCTGGAATTGCCAACTTGCATGAGAAAATACACTCTAGAATATGCCTAAGAAAGCACATAAAGGCTTTGAGGGTTTTTTAAAGCAAGGACACATTATAAATTTATTTCACTGTAATTGTTGCATACTTCAAATGCAGGCAACATTTGCTCTACAATTATTAATTATTATGGCTGCCAGACACAATTAAAGAACAGTTTGTATTCTTCGTATGGCTTACTTCAAACATTCACCACATAAGCTGTTACTGAAATGGCTAAATTAAGAAATACTGTAAGGTAGCAGTTATATGATCTTTACTCCCCAATATCCAAAAATAGTTTGCAAAAAAGGGACATTATTGACCTATATTGCTGTGAGGAGAAGGGAAAACCAGAGATTGAAGCAAAAGCATTTGTTCATTTGAAGTGGTTTCACTTTTAGATGCTGGACATGGAGAGTACAAGCCTTTCCAAAGGCTTTTCACAGCACAGTCAAAGGACTTTCTAAAAGCTTTCAACAAGCTCCCTCTCAAAATGCATTTAATAAACATATCCAAAAATGTCCCAGTAAGAGGAGGGAATAGTGAGAAGACCAATTTGTTAACAGTGCTAAATTATTCAGGCAGTGGAAATTAAAAGAGGCTGCAAAGATATATTGAAAGATGACACAACAGTGGAGGACAAAATGAAAGCTAAAAAGCAGAGTTGCTAAATGTGCAGTGGTGCACAGAGGAGATACAACCTCAACATGATGTGTGCAAGGATGAGCTCTGAACTAACTGCTGCGCCTCTGGAACAGGAACTCCCCAGTAGATTAGCTACTCTGTGAAACAAATTGGCTGGAGAAAAAACAAGTGGGATGCTAGTAATTACTAGGATGGAAACAGAACCAATCTAAAAACATAATCATGCCTTTGCATAAACCCATGGTGTGTCCACAACTGAACACTACTTGCAGTCCTAGCTCTCTGATCAGAAGGGTGGTAAAAGGATGAGAAAAAATGCAGATAGTGATATTACTTAGGAAACAATATTCTCTGAACAAGGAATAAGTAAATTGAGATTTTGTGTATAGGAAAGAAAAAATTTCTGTTCATTTGTGGATATCTACTCTCAGTTGTCAAACTGAGAGTAGATATCCACAAATGAACAGAAATGACAATAACATGGAGAAGATTATTAGGAAATGATTACTTTGATTTTTTGTAATGCAAAAAGTAGGAGCAATTTTTTTGTGGGAGTAATTATCAGGCTGCAGGCGGAATGCAAATAAAAAAATCTCAAAGGTACTTCTTCAGGCAGCACAGTTGAACTGGGAAATTCCTTGCCGAAGAATATCCTAAATACTGCAAATACTTACTGGTTCAAAAAATCAACAAGATCAATTGATGAAGGCGAGTCTATTGAAGTTGCTAAACCCTGAAAGGACATTAATATCCAAGGATAATGCTAAACTGGATTGCTGAACAGTACGCAAGCTGAATGGATTTTGCTGTCTCTTCCAAAAAATTGTCTGCAAGGTTTAAGGAGAAAACTCTGCAACTAAAACTGTTTGTGCTACTGTAGGTACTTGTGCTGGAAGCTCAAGGATCCCTGACAGAGTTTTATCCACAGAAAATGCCATCATCTATGGATGTGTCACACTGGAACATGTTGCCCAAAGAGGTTGTGGATGCTCCATCCTTGGATGCATTCAAGGCCAGGCTAGATGTGGCTCTGAGCCACATAATTATGTGGTCTAGTGGTTGGCGATCCTGTACATAGCTTAGTTGAAACTAAGTGATCATTATGAATCTTTTCAACCCAGGCCATTCAATGATTCTATGATTCTATGATATCATCTTGGATGTAAGGCTAAAATTTTGACCATATTGAAATAAGCAGGACTTTTGGCAATGCCTGCAATGGAAGCAGGATCCCACCTCATGCTCCCTGAATTCCAAGGCTCAAGTATTTCCAACCACCTCAAGGTTCTCCCTGGTGACTGCCTGAATATTCATCACGAACAGACAAAGAAATTTTCAAAGCACAGATCTTTGTAGCATTCTCTTCAACACAAAGTGAGGGGAGGAGTTTAATTGCTACAAGAACTTGAAAGCAGCATTCAAAAGTGCACAAGCCCAGCAACTGTGCAATTGCTCTGCTACAGTCATTCTTGTCAATGCTTTGTTTCTGTTTTAACATTCAGATAGCTGAAATTGGAGAGCAAATTCAATTTTACTTCTCTTAAACAGGAAAATGGAGAATTTTTTATAAGCTTTCATGCTTTATTTGAAGATTATCATAAAGCAGACTCCTAACTGTAAACCTTAAAGATTTCTGACAGTTGTTGCAGATTTTTCAGAGAATTATCTGGTCTGTATTTTCTTCATAGTTGAAAGTATCAGAACTTAAGTAAAAATTTCATCTTTTAAAATGAAGAACTACCCCTAGCCAAACAAAGCCTACCTGAAAAAAATATATTTATATGGATTCTGTCAGAGCATTTTCTTTTCCCTTTTAAAAAACATTTGATTCAAAGGATTATTTGATTTTTTTTTTTAATTTCATAACACATCTGATATAGTACCACTTAGGGGCTGAAACACAGAGTTATAAAATACAGAATGAGTAATCAGCCCTGTGCATCAATACATATGTGCCACATTAACATTTACTTGATCCACAGAACACAATGTGAAAATGAAAACTGAATCACTGTTTGCTAGGAAAATCTCTCCATAAGGCAAGTTTTCTGACATTGGCCCATATAGTTAACAAGAGTCATTTTAGTATATTTTTAGGAATAGCAATTTGCTCAATTATTGCTGAGCAAGACAACTAGAAAGGGCTAAGACACATAGAAACTTTTCTTCATCACAACTCATGAGGTAAACTAACCTCTCCTTGATGGATGAATCAGATTTTTGGAATTCAAGTCTAAGTCCAACAGATGATGTTAGTCCACTGAGGGTTTTAATAATAAGAAAGGGGGAATGAGAAGAGCAATATAGCTAAATCATGGTAACTAGACAGTTGGAAAGGCAGAGATAGTTTGCATTTTGTACCAACTTAGATCTCATGAAACCATGTAATGGAATAAAAACCTTAACAAAGAATTAAAACAAAGATGGAGGACTTTAATTGAAAACTTGATCAATTAGCACAGAGGCCATAAGAAGGAGGCAGCAGTGCATGAAATTTGATTAAACAGAACCATACGTCCTACTTCATTCTCAGTGATGTCGCAAAACTGATGACCTTGAAAAGAGAAGACATTGGAGGAGTGTAAAATAGCAGTTATCTCAATGCTGGTTAAAATAGAGAACTGATAATAAATATTGTACAGTAAGGAAGCCCTAAATTAAAATCACATACATATTCAGAATGGAGAGATAGGTAGTCATAAATTGCAGTAATTGACATGCAATCCAAATTTATTACACTGGATTCAGGCAGTGGGAACTTAAGAAAGTGCCCTAACTTCACAAGTTTGACAAATGGAGCAGATCACACCGTACCCTGCTGACTACTCAGATTATTTTTTGACAGCTGCCATGGGTCAACTGGATTGGATGATTCTTTTTCACTCAGAAAAGTAGATTAAATTCCAAAGATACACTCAGTATCTCCAGCTAAGACGCTGGAGTAACACTGTGATTCTGCTGTTTTGTCTCCAAATGAAATCACAACAGGATACTCTTTCATTCACGTGTCACTGCCATAAACAAATGAAACCTTGCTCATTTTGATAGTTAAGGTCGTAAGTGAATTTGATAAGCTGTGTTGAAAATAGCATATTTGAACCAGTTGCAAACAGGTGTGGCTGCACAGTCTCTCTTCCTGATTGCTACAGGACATGCTCACCCACCCCTATGTATTCTCATAGGACTAAATGCAGTTATGCAACCATATTTCTAACAGTTACCCAGAACAACCAACATAGGGCTTGTGCCTTGAGCTGCATTTAAGCTTTACATCTGTGATGCAACAATGACTTCGTTTATAAAACCTGCAAACTGCAAACAAGTTTCCCCTTTAACAGTTTTGAACAACTTGCTCCAGCACTCTATGTCATGTGGTCACGGCATTTTGATTCTCTACAATGCACCTTAAAATTAGATGTACTGTCATGTGGAAATACAGCTTAACTGATACTAAGGTGGATTTTTTTCCAAAACAGCATGTTTTCGCAGCCATTTAGAGCCAGCAGGAGTTTAATGGGGCCAATACAGAGTGCTTTTGAGAATCCCACTCACTGTGAATTCCAAAATACAATCGTAGTCAATGTATAGATATAATGTGATAATTTTGTCATCACTGTTCTTCTGAGGAAGAATGTTATGGATAAATGCAAAACTTTTTGTTAGCTTGAAAAAGACTGATGCCTTGCCTTGTCTGTTCACAAATACTGCTAATTGAGGAAGGATGGCATTAATACCATGTCATTTTGTTCTGCAAAATTATAAAGTAAATATATATATATATATGTTTATGATGGCAGAAATTGAAAGAAATTTGTTTATGTCATGTCATAGCAAATGTCGCACTCTGAAAATAAATAATTTGGTTAAACATGATCAACTGTATGTGTCCATACTGCAAACACACTGGCACCCATTTCTTCACTAGACTACCACCCTTTGCCATAAGGAAAGGGACAAGAACTGATGTAAAACTGATTTGCAGTGGTTAGAGCTCCAGCACATCCAGATCTGGGGCATCAGTGCAGAGCACGTGGAACACAAATGTGAGAAATGCGTAATTCTGAGCAATTCATTCATGAGCCATTTTGTTTTCACCCATTTCCTCATTTCTAATTCTCTGTTGAGCAAACCACAAATGTTTTTAGCTGTAAACTTCTCGGTCTGACCTTTTGCAGTCCTTCACAACCCTCTGTTCTTTAACTCAGTGAGACACAGAGAGAGAAAGCTTGCAAACACTGTGCATTTGTTCTAAAACATTTACTTACATTCTGCTTGGTCTGGGATAGTACTAGCAGAGGTCAAGATAGTCCATTAAGAGTAGATGTTTTTTATCTTCCGTTCTTCTTCAGTGTCTGCACAACCTTCCCTCTCCAATAGAATGGAAGACATTACCACTGGGTCCTATAAACTCTCATCTAAACAACATCAGTTGCAAGGAAAAGGAGTATTATTTATGTAAATTGATTTTCTTTTCTTTTTGTTCCAATGAAGCATACACCAATTTGTACCAATCTGTTTTCTGGGTGTCCATAGCTATTTCTTTCTTTCTTTTTCTTTTTTTTTCTTTCTTCCTTTTAGTATCTGACTCCTTTCTAAATTTCTTATCATGCATGAGAATCATAATGTATTTCTTCAGAGACAGCACTACTTTAATACATTGCAGTAACTGAAGTGTGCTGCTAAATGCTACTTTTTTGACAGCCAAATGAGATATGGAAATAAACATAAAAATATTAACATTTGTGGGCTGCTAAGAAGTTGTGCAGTCTGTACATACAAAAATCTTACAGAAGAAAAATCCAATAAACCAATAAGAATTAGCATTCTTAAAAACGTAAATAAGAAAAAATGAAGATCCTTCTTTCTGGTAACAAGCAATGTGGAGAAAGCCCAGTGAGGAGAATAAACCAGCACTTCCCTCTGTGAGACTACAGGGCAAATTGTATTATTTGTTTATTTACTAAAGACTTTCTGCATTTCTAATACACTAGATGGATGCTTTTTGTGTGTGTCACATATTAGGACTGATAAAGAAACACCATATTGATTTTTAGAACTAATGAGGTTTGCCTCAAATTTTATTAAAAGAAAAAAAACAACCAACCAAATCAACAAAACATTACCAAGCAATGCTCCCTGTATTTCTGGGGCAACATAAAAATATGAATCAATGCAAAACAGGAAAAGATGGAAAACAGAGAAACTGAGCTTGGGAATGAAAAGAACGGGAAGAATAGGATTCATTCCTATGAAGTCCTTCCACCTTGAAGTCTGTTTTGTGCATCCTGTGGACACAAATATGGAACATCTGCACTACATTTTACACTTCTTTGGGGATATGCACCAGTCCAGCGGAAATCACTCTCAGTCCTTTGCTTCAGACCCAGTGGACAACAGGGGGAACACATAGGTCCTAAAAGCTTGGTGTGAGTCCATGTGGAGTCAGAACAAAAAGACTCCGATCTTAAGTATACTGTCTTTCAAACCCCCGCTTGATTTGTAAACAAAGTATGCTCAAGGGAAGGCTCTTGCAAAGATTTTTTTATTCTCTGCAACCTCCCTGGAAGCAGACCAGTCTTTCTGTCTTGCTGTTGCAGGCAGTCTCCAGACAGTAATGCAGATGGATGGACAAGCCATGCCAAAATTCTCAAATAATACAGATCAACAGGAGAAACTGTAGATGGTAAAAGCTGATACTTAGGAACTGATATCTGCACTAGCTGTGCTACAGAGAGCTTGTACTTCAAACTAGTTCAAGTCTGGACTCCACTGCCTTTGAAGCATAACTGGAGCAAGACTCCTTGTTTATGTTCATTTGAATGGAATCTACTTTCAACAACTGGAGATTAGACCACGATCCAAAAACTTGCTAAGTGCTGACAATGAGGAGATTAACTCCAAAGCCAGACAAAAGTAAACCACAAAGGTAAATACTTTTTTTTTTTTTTTTTTTTTTTTTTTTTTTTTAAAGAAAAGTCAAGGAGCTTTTAGCCAGCTCATTGACCTGAGATGGTTTGTATGTTATCCCACTAACTTTGGTGGCTTAAATACATCCCATTTACAAAATTTCATTGAGGAAAAGGGCTTTTCATGAAACTGGAGCTGTTGTTATACAAAATGCATAGAAGAGTTTCTGATACACAGTACAGTACAGTATTACTCTAGCAGTATTCTTGGTGATATGTGACATCGAGTTAGGTATCAATATCAATTTAGAACAGGATGCTGTGATGCACTGTTTAACACTGTTTAAACTGTGCTATTGAGTATAATCTGATATCTTGGCTGTGAAATATGTGATTAGCACATGGGATATTGGGTGCGAAACTGTAATGTGAAATTGGGTAAATGAGGCATTTCAGCTCTTAGTTTTCTGTGTTCATTTTTTTTCCTCAGATATTTCCATCCCAATTAAATTACTACTGATGTACATCTTTCCTCACTGAACGCCAAGTGGATCTATCAAACTTTCAACCAACAGGTTTGCTCATTTTACTATTTAGTGTGATGCCACACCAGCTGTTGACCTTTCACCCTGCTGTAACTTAACTGATAATTTACTAATCTTATTTACCATTTCAAAATTATCAACATTATTTTAAGACATTACTTGAAACAATTAGAGTGAGTATCATTCACATGAATTCTTCCTTTCAAGTGGGTACAGCAAGTCTTTTGATTTTTCCCACTTATTTTTTATCTACTCTAAGGCTTTAATTGTAGTAGTTCTCATGAAAAATTCAAGAACTACAGCTATGTTTTCAACTGCAGCTTCTAATTTATGATTCATCACTTTTGGAATATCAGGCTTAAGATATCCTGCAGCTAATTTTCAAAGGTGCTGAATGCCTACAGCTGCTGGTGACAGCTGCTGAATGCTAGACTGTCTTGAGATTGGCAGAAAGATAGCATGATAAGCGCTAGAGTACATGTAGTCACAATATAATATCGCCAATGGCCTTTTGTTGATCTTGAGCAGAGGGAATTGGATCTAAAGAGTAGACTGCACAAGTTATAGCACAGGTTTGAAAACAAGCCATTCCACAGTAGCTCTCTCTTTATTAATGCCACAAGCATTAAAGAAACGCCTCAACCCATCTTCAAATACATTAAGCTTTCAAAATGGCTTGGAGAGCTAAATAGCTTAGAAAGCACATTTCTGAGTAAGCAACCTCTCTTATTGCCCATAAAGATGTCTACAAAGGGTGGTACTACAAAGTTTGAGCCTGGATTTACTGATAAGAATATACGCTTGCACTCTTACTCTTTATTCTGTACTCTCATTTTACTAATATAACTCAGTGTGTCAATCCTTGGATTTCCAAAACATGACCAGACAAGGTCAATCAGGCATTTCTTTCCTCTTGTCTACTACAGATGGACTTCTAGGCATTCCTGGATTGTAATCTCACATTCTTGTATTTGCACAGTACTAACTTTTCTGTGAACGAAAGTCTCAAGGATGATGGTTATTACAACACTCAAATAACTGCTTAGTTATTTAGTCCTGAGTCTAAGCCAAGCTTTGTTTCTGATTCTGTCACAAGGCCCTCAGAGTATGATTGAGAGACAGCTATTCTACTACAAGGGAGACTTAACAAAAGTAATGCTTTGCAGGCACTGCCAGGCAGTGTCAAACATGCACTGTTACTAAACTGAAGGAGCCAAGACTCATTCTATTATATGTGTTCACTTAACAAATAATATATGGGAAAGTATTTTCAAGAGAACTGTTTCACACTGAGAAATACTGGATTGTAATACATACATGCCAATTTCCATCCCAAAATTGAGAGAAAAGTATCAGACTGAATAATGCTTCACCTTTTGCTTTGATTCAATCACACTGAGATCTCATGTTTTGTTAAGCTGAAAGCATTTAATTTCACTTTGTTATTAACTTTAACTTATTAGGCTTCATATTCTCTATGTAATGTCTTTAATTCTATAAGTTTAACATAATATTCTGTTTCAACATTACTGAAATAAAAGGGATCAGAATTGCTAGTGTAACTGAAATTTTCACTGAATTGAGAGTAAAGCACATTTTGGAACTCCAGAATATCTTGTGGGATAGTACTTTCTGACTTGTTCTGCTTCTTGATCCTTATTAATATTACCTGTAAATAAGAAAAGCAAGCCAGTATGTCTAGAGAATGGCAAGGCAAGCTTACAATTGCTTTTAATCCCTAAAATGTCCTAGTGTGCTTTAGAAATGTTTCTAGAATTGTCGTTTGCAAGAATTGTTTAATTTACCACTACAGTTCAGATACATCTGGCATGAAATTTGGCCACAACAGTTCAACAAATTTATCACACAGGAAACTAGAACTGAATGGGTAATCTACAGGTTGAAATGTGACCAGCAACCCAGAGATGAGATCAGAATTGCAAGATTAATAATAAAAGCATAACCAGAGCACAGCAAGGTAACACACATGTCTGAGGAAATCATCTGTATGAGAATGATGTGAAGGTACACAGGCTCTGGGAAGCACATGACTTTCTTTAAAATGGGTCTTTTTCTTTCTCTGTACTCTGTGTGTACTACTGGAAAAGTGGACAGGTAGCATGTACGTGGGCTGCCTCTTCTCTGCAGCACAAAAGAACAAGAAGCTTGTAGGCTCTGTATCGCTTGTTTCTTGTGATGGCATGCAGAGACAGTTCTATATGGTAGGTAAGTCAGAAGCTTCCTCTAGAGTCTGCCCTTTACTGGACAAGAGTTATCAGAACTGGGGTTTTTAATATCACTCATTTCACTAGTGCTTTGTGCTTCACTCATCTGACCACCAAATGCAGTTTTTTTATGTGTTGTTCTTAGAAAGGAACCCTAAAAAGCCCCATTCAAACACTGATTGGTAACATTTCAGGGCCAGACTGTCATCTCTCAAAATGGTTCTAAATGTATAGAAATGCAAGTGGTTATTCCAGGGTTTAAGAACATGCATTCCCACACACAACACATCTAAAACCTGACAGCCTGGTCTAGTGGTTGGCAAACCTGCCCACAGCAGGGGGGATGAAACTAGATGACCTTTGAGGTCCTTTTCAGCCTAGGCCATTCTATTATTCATTCTATGATTATGAAAAAACCTTGCTATAATCTTTTACCTCCTATTCCCTTGCATTCTGCTTTTGCTGGAATAGAACTGAAGGTATTTAGTAAAGAGGAAAACGACAAAAGCCTGTGCATTGCACCCTACCCTGTAAGCACAGCGTGAAGACTCTTACCAAAGAACAAGGTAGAGTTAATAATGATGTTACATTTGCAACTATGAGTCAACAGACTAAGCTGCACCTGCCACATACATAGAATGCAGGTGGGACCTTTCCTTTCCTCTACTCTTGCCAATATTAGGTTCTGGTAATCCATATATATGTGGCCAAATCATCACTGGATATTTCAGTTGCACCTGCATTACTTAGGATATTGGCTCCACACCGTATCTTTTAATAAGATACAGGGCTTTGTGTGTGCTGAGTGAATTGTGCGTAGTGGGAATGGACTGCACTTTGCTCATCTGATTGGTTGCTAACCAAATCATGCAGTACAGAAGAAGTGGGATTTTTTTTAACATATGTCAAAATCACATCCACTTTAGTTTCTACATTTTTGTGGTTTAATTATTTAAAGTGCCGAGGCTTAAATGAACTTCTGAAAAATTTTGATATTGCTCTACCTGGAACTACTGAAAGTTAATGTCCCACATGTACTGTCATTCTGAAGTCTTTTTTGATCCACTCAAAATTTTCCAAGGAAACATATCGTAAACTAAAGTTTTCCATATCTGATGATCATTCACATACCATTTTGCTTTTTTATTTTTTATTTTTAAACATATGAATAGGATTCTTTCAAGCATTACAATCAAGAGAGGGGAAACAAAAATAAAGATGAACATTTTTGCTTAGAGAAACAGAAAATGCAGTTTCTTACATGTTCTGGCTAAAAAAACTGAGAAGAATTTACATTGCTTACATTGCTTGCTCTCTTGAATGAGTGTATTGATGTAGGTAAAACATGGCTGTTTTACAAAAGAGTGCTGTTAGTACATACAGGGGATACATATAGTTTTACAGAGAAATTAAGTCTTTAATTCATTCAAATTCCTGCCAAACAAGTGGGTGCCTTTTCAATCATTATAGGTGGATATAGGTTCAACAGAAATATACATAAACCTATAAATTATATTCAAATTTTGTAGGAAAAGACATGTTCTTTTTTCTGCAGGGACTCAAGGGAGGTGCCCATTAAAACACTTGCCCCCTCAGCACACTCCATCCCTGGGTCTGCTCCTAGCCTGTGAAAATTTAGCATCAGTCTTAAATGAATCCGTTGCACCAATAACTACCCTGAAAAAAGAAAAGAAATTCCAGATGGATCACCAGAAGAGAATGGGAATCTTTGCTCTACCTTCTCAATTACCTGCCTTCTACTATCCTTGCTTAAAGAAAAAACAAGACTTGGATAATTGCTGACATGAAGTGGCTGGCTTCTTTCTGGTAAGAAAAT
The DNA here is from genome assembly GCF_023343835.1 of Lagopus muta. Taxonomy (NCBI): domain Eukaryota; kingdom Metazoa; phylum Chordata; class Aves; order Galliformes; family Phasianidae; genus Lagopus; species Lagopus muta. Next base: position 86,290,203 of record NC_064433.1, read on the forward strand.
GTGCACGTGGCTCAGCAAGGTGGTGGTTTTCAGCGTGGACAATAACAGGAGGTGGGTGAGTCCTGCATTAGTTTTATGCACTAAGCAGATTAAAAAAATTATGGCTGTGCCTGATTGGTCATATGCAGCATAATATTTAGCACATTCCTGGCTGAAGTTTGAATTGTCTCTAGGTGAGATTAAATGAGACTATCAAGGGCACATTTTCAATGCAAGAAATGCACACTGACAGACTCATTACCTTTAATGGAAGCTGCACAATTCAGGCTGTGTACTTCTTCCCTAAAGTTGTTTAAAAATTATTTTTCTCTACTTTTTATCTAGTTTTTAACGGTAAGGTCCCTACGTGCATATTATAAACTCATGATAAAGACTCTCAAGTCAATTTCCATGAATCTGGATAATTGTTGGATGTCTTTTCCAGTTCTACCTTTGAAAAGTCGACTTTTTTTTTACCTACTTTTTCTCAAAGTCTATCCAGTTATCGGCTGTACATTCAGAAATGTTATTAGTAACATTAACAGCTCACTTTGCTATGTCACAAGCCATTGTTGCAATGAGATATGTAGTTTAGCGCCATTCATATTGTGGTACATGATAAAACATCTAATTTAATGTGTGTTATGTCTATTCTGTTTGTATGCAACCAGTGGGATACAAATATATTTCCCTGAAGTGATTGACTTTTTTTTTAAATGAAAGTTTATTGGTAATCCTAAGACTTCAGAGGCTGTTCAGCTGACTGCTGTGTGTCCTGAAGATTAGTTTAAATTCACATTATTTCTTTCTTTCAATTTGCAAAAAGAGGAACTAAGAATCAGATCCCCTTTAAAAAAAAAAAAAAAAAAAAAAAAAAAAGGTAAAAATGAGATGCAAACTTAAGAGTGGTTGATTATGAGAAGTAATTCCATTTGAGACTTTGCATATGATTGACATAGTCTATGCTTTGATAAGATTAAAAAAATCTCCAGAGATAATTTCTCATAATGAATCATTTATTATGTATATCTCTTAAATCTACAGGGGTTAAGGATGAGTGAGCATGAAAGTCGGGGACAGTTTTTTTATGCAGCCCATAAACACTCCGTGCAGATATTTGTGTCCTCAAGCACTGCTGCATGAAATAGAGAAATCAAGGACAGATACCACTTGTCCTCAACAATGCTTGCTGTGCAAAAAATGCTAGCTCACTGAACCCTACCACAACCCCAGCAACCAAGGTAGGAAAGAGCGGGGGAAGCACCAGTAGCACAGGTGCAAAGCAGAGATACAAGTTAAAACAACCCTTCCTCTGTTCCACACAACACAACAAAAGGTGTAGAATGAGAGGTACAGAGCAGCCAGGCAGTCGCCCATCCATTTATTTGCCATAGGACCAAAAGGCAAGCACATTGTGGAAGAGGTTAGGAACCAACAGGGGATGTTGTACCCTCTGCTATGCCATAGTATACGTATCTTTGGTTAACTACACTGCCTTTTCTCACTATATTCACATTTGGATTAGTAATTCTATTTTGTAGAACTTCCCCTGGGGCAAAAAGCATCAAGAGATGTTTATGTCTAAGTATGGCACCATTTTTTTAATAGCATCAGCAAACTAAAATTTTGTCCTTGAACAAATAATGCATTTGGCATATTGTATGGGAACTGCTGTCACGGCCTGAACCTCTGATTGATCACCTGAGGCGAGCCATGAGTCAGCCAGAGGAGCACAGGTGAAGGCAATTCACCTGTGCTGCCGGAAAGGGTGGAGCCTGGCTGCACCTCTCCTAGACCTATTTAAGAGCTGGCTACCAGTGGGGAAGGATCTCTTCTGGAGATCTGCTCTGCTGGAGTTTTGGAAGTGAGCCCAGGATAAGGGTAAGCTTTCTATCTATTTTTTTTTTGTTGTTGTTGTAATCTGCTTTTCCAAACTCTCTTGTTTATTTTGTAATTATAACATCTTAATGTTCATTGATTGTACACATATGTATTTTATTCTTGGTTTTCTTGCATTGAATCTTAAAAGGACAGTGTCTTCAACTGTTGCTTGGAGGGTGGTTAGCCAAAGCTCAGTCTGGCTTTGTGAGATGCAAAATGAAGATTTTGTAGCTAAACTGCATACCTTCTTACAAACTGGCATATGAACAGTCAGCAGGTGTCCCCTCCAGAACAACAGGCGTGATGTACAGTTCTTATAGCCATACAATGCTTACAATCATAAACATGGCATGTTTTACAGGCTGCCTGATGACTTAGAAAAAGAGCTATCATAATAACTTCCCTGGCTCTGTAATAGCTCCATTTACAATTAGTGTTAAGAGGCAACACAGTTCTGTTCTGCTGATATGGATTTAGATCTGACAGAATAGTGAACAAAATATTTCTGGATGACCATCTGCAACAACTTGTGTTCCCATTCTACAATGCTGGCTACTCAAATCTGCTTGTGTTGGTGGAGATTTTTTTGTTGATTGTTGTTTGTCTGGTTGGTTTTTTTGGTTTGTACCTGTGTGGTTTGGCTGTAACACTCCTCTTCAACTTTCAGATAATTACTGTTATTCTGGATTGTAATAGCCACTTTATTTAAATAGTCATCTTTTATTATCTGAGACTCATAGTTGAATCAATTGCCTTTTCATTAATGGGAAAAATGCCAGAACTTAATGCAGTAATTAGGCACAGCTAAGGTGAAGGACTACAAGAAACTAGGCTGGGAGATGTGGTATTCAAAGCCCAGACCAGGCTGTAAGCTGAAGACCAGGTTTCCCTTTCTCTGACCTCTTGAAGCTTCATTTGAAGTACTGTGTCTAGGCCTGGGGCCCCAACACAGGAAAGATGTCTGTTTGAGCAGATCCAGAGGAGGCCATGAAGACCAGAGGGCTGGAGCACCTTTCCTGTGAGGAAAGGCTGAAGAAGTTGGGTTTGTTCAGCATAGAGAAGAGAAGACTACATGGAGACCCTACTGCCACCTGCCAGTGTTTGAAGGGAAGTTATAAGCAGGGAGAGGACCATCTTTTGTTACAAACCGATAATGACAGGACAAGGGGGAATGACTTCAAAGTTAAAAAGAGGGGGGATTCAGGCTACATATCAAGAATTTTTTTTTTACTCAGAGGACAATCAGATGCTGGCACAGGCTGCCTGCTGTGGATGCTCCATTCCTGGAGACCTTTAAGGCTAGGTTGGATGAGGACCCAGGCAGCCTGATCTAGTGGGGGACAGAGCATTGGAACTTGGTGAGTTTAAGGTCCCTTCCAATCCATGCCATTCTATGAATCTATGAATTTTTTGAAAATATAGGTCGTAACGATTAGTAATTTTCTGCTACTGGAACCATTTTGCTTGGGCTTGGTCATGGCTTCTGGGTAAGTAAACAGAAGCAGAGGAGGTGCTTCCATTGAGGCTTATGACACACTACACAAGTGCAATTCCTGCATACCTGTGTGTGCTGCAAATATTAAACAACTATCTACAGTACCTGTGTTCCCAAAACATCTTGTATGAAAGGTGTGTAAGACAGACATGGTTTTGAAAGGCTCTGATTTTCAAAATAAATGCATTTTTTAAATAACATTTTCTTTACTGCCTAGTATTGAAATTGAATTGGTTGATGATATTTGCTCTTCCATCAACTATGTATAAGCAACATACGCTGTCCCTGTCTTCCTCTATCTAAGGACCATGAGATATTTCCTTGACAAACATAAGCCTTTACTGAAATATGTGCAAGAGTGTAAAAATGAGAAGAAATCCTCTATCTCGCCAGAAATTAGTGAAAGGAAAACAGGAAATTGTTCTTATTTATCTTTCACTGTGTTTTATTTCTGTGTTTGTTTCCTTGCTTGCTTTATTAATGGTATGAAATTCTTTTAGAAGGTTCCTTTCAACCTGCTCATTATCTAAAACCAGAGATAACTATTGTTACTTTAAAAAGACTGGAAAATGGAATTATTCTAATTTGATGAACAAAAAGTACAATCTAATATGAAAAGCAGAGCAGAAAGACATGTATTTAATGTACCAGGGAGGTCATCAAATTAAAAGAGATCTATTTTTCCTCTTAAATAAGAATAAACAAACAAAAGCGTTCATGAAATAAATATACTAAGCACACAACTGCTAGTGCATATATAGTTTTTTCCTAGCATTATGGAAGCAATTACAAATGAATAGAAACAGTAACAAGAGTTGTAGATATATTACATGATATTGTGCCCTTATGCATACATGCATTTTACAAGACGTTTCAGAAGTCTTAAGCCAAACAGTCACATGGAAGGTAACAATAGCATATTTCAAATAACTAGTAGGAGGAGAAGATACTCTTTAATCCTTTTTTTTTTTTTTTTTCCCCCCCCCACAGTGACGCATCCAAAAAATAGAAAGCGTCAGACAAGACTGAGAAACTTGTATCAAATTGCCATTAAGATTCAATGTCTTTTTATTGCACCAGTCTGGAAAGCCACAGTTGGAATGTCTTATTTTTTTGTAGGTGCTCTCCCTGGGGGTGTTCAAGACCAGATTGGATGAGGCCCTGGGCAAAGCAAACCAGTCTACTACCAGATCTGGAGGTTGGTGGCCTTGCCTGTGACAGAGGGATTGAAACTTGATGATCCTTGGAGTCCCTTCCAACCCAAGCCATTCTATGACTCTATGATTCTCTGTGAGCTTGAGTTAGGCTCTTTGCTCTAGTGATTTAAAAGGGCCTTATAGTGAACAAAAATCTGTCAATTTGTGTAGGCTTTGCATCACTGAAAGGTGAAAGAAAGACAACATGGTGAGCAGAGGAAAAGATGTCCTGTGCTGCTCATTGTTGCCAAGGACAGAGCTCGGAAAAGGAGTCAGGAGTGAGATGATCGTCCTCAGCATTAGCCATGGACACCATCTCTTACACATATCTACGCAATCCCTCTTCTTCTGAATAAATATTCTATCTGATCTTCAGCATTTGAAAGATCTTCTGTAACTTTTTGCCATATTGAATGCTAGATAATGTGTCCAAGATTTCAAAGAGCCTCATCACATAGGAACAGACTGAGATTTTTTGGGATCTGTCACAAAAAATTTGAGACCACAGGATTGAGAGCACTTATGCAAGAGGGGAGATATATTCACATGCACACAAGAATTGCCTTCAAAGATTTGCGTGAAATTATTCAGATGAAGAAACCCTAGATCCTTTCCTTAAAATAGCTTCTGGCAGAGTTATCTTAGGGGACTTTTCACCTTGTGGATGTAATTCCTTAATTAATTACTTCATCTTCTGTCTACAATCCTGCAAACCTCTTGGCAGATGTTATAATACAGTTACATATTCATGTGATTCAAGCTTTGTCTCAAGACAAATATGCTTTTTGTTAATAACAATACAGATTATAATCACAATTCTTTTCTTTTTAAAGTAGTAGCTCACCAACACACCTAAGCATCAGCAGATCTGGGCAGCTAGTTAGTAATAAATAAGTTAGGTTGAATCTTCAGACAAGAATATATGTAAGTACATGCCTTTAAATGTACCCATCTAGATATTCAACAGCTGCACTTCATTGTAATTACAGTAAGTTTTTACCTCTTTAATGCAAAATATGGAAGACAAGTATTCGTGCTATTCCACATTCTACATTTTTGCATTTTCTGCATTCACTGAGACAGATTCAGAGCCTCTGTCATTATGTGATTTTGGTGTATTGTCCAGGGCACATGGGAAGGATGGCTGATTTTTGTCCAGTAAAACTTTGCTGACCAAATTTATAGAAGAATCTTATTAAGAATCTGACCTCCTGAGCCTTCATCTAGAAGAACAGCTGCAAAACAAGTTTGCATAGGCATCTGTTTCAGTGGGAATGTATCTGAAAAGGTAATCCTTCAAGTAGCAGTCAGCCCACACAGGCATACATGCAAGTGCAGATAAATATATAACATATCAGCACAAATCCAAGAGGTAAAAATGGGAAACATCTGGGGCTAAAATTTCTAATGAGAAAAGATGGGAGATAGCGAAGTTTCAAGATGATCAAGTGATACGTTTTATGAATAATATTAAGCAAAATTTATTTCCAGGTGTTCCTCCCTATTAATCTGTCTATGTTTATTGTCTTTGACTCTGTGATACCTAGATACCAGAAGACTTTTAAGGAAACAGTGACTTTCTTTTCCATCTTTCCATCTTCATTCATCTCCTGCTTGGACTAGAGCTTTGGACAGAAGCATTGGTTGTTGGGAAGCTAAATCAAAAGAACAAGCATGTTTGTCAGATCTTGCTGGGCTGATACTCTAATTTCTTGCTAAAATAAACTTTGCAACTGACATAAAACGGAATCCTGCTTTGTGTCCTGTGATTAGAAATTTCACTATTACATTAGAAGTTCTTATGAGGGATGATGCTTGTGGAAAAAGATGTGCTTACTTGGGTAGCTTTGGCAGCCAGTATGATTTGGCTGCCATGAAACTAGTGCAAATGTCACAAGATTTGGCTTCATTCCCAGCTTGTTTTGTAAACTTGCCCAAAAAATCATTACTCAGTCTTGTCCATTTATTTATTTATTGCAGTGGAGCCAGTGGAGGAACTGCCCAGATATGACGTTGCAAGCTATCTAATATAGTAGGTCCCAATTACAGCTAAGGAAAATAAAAACAACAAATTCTCTGTAGGCTTTTGAACATGAGACAGAAATCTTTAACTTCATTCTGTATTCAGTGGGGAACCAGTGGAAAACAGAGCACTAGGGAAATAAGCTTTCACTTGCTGGTGTTTCTAAGTAGATGAGTTTCTGCATTAAGTCATCTTTGACTGTTTTCAGAAAGCGTGGTTGTATTTCCAGATAACAAGGTGCAATTTCTCCAAAGAAGCTTTAACTCCTGCTACATATGATGAAATGTTGTAGTGCTTTTCTTTCTTTCCTTATTTTTGCTTTACAAAAGATAATAGTAATGAGGACCTGATGGGAAGCATGTTGGGGGCCATCAGGCTCTTTAGAAAAAAAAATTAAAATCTTAAATATGCTTATATCTACAATTTGCTAAAAGAAACAATTTTTATTGCACCTCTTTTAGTGCATCTTCTGCACTAAAGAAAACTATGGAAGTTAAACTTCAATGTACTTTGTGTAGACAGTTTGGATGGAGCTTGGAATTTGTGTGCATTTGTCTATTTGTTTACTGTTAATTGGATTATAAATGGTCACAAAACCAAATCAGTCTCCAGAGCCTAAGATTTAATGATGTTCTGAATCCGTTTCTGAAGGTTACCCTCAGGGGAGAAGTACTGAAAAAATTGCTACCTTATCTTTGTCTAGTGTAATTAAACTCTACCTGGCTACTAAGAAATTAATTTATAAGGTCTTCATATAATTTAGTTGAAAAGTGAAAATTATTCCTTCTTTTGACTTTTTCCAGCAAGAAAAATCAATGTAGCTTAGCGCATTAAACATTACCCCTTTGTCTCTCTAAGCAACTGATCCTAAAACTGCTTCTAATCCCTTGCTTTCCCTTTATTTCTACTAAAGTAGTTATAGTCTGCACAGCTGAAAGGCTAGCCATAATTTACTATTGTCTCATTGCTAATATGCCTTTACACAATACCAGATATATTGACACACATGCAGCAAATGCAGAGCAAATTCTCCTCACTGGTGAGTACTCAGAGCTTTTTTCTTCGTATTCTAATTTAAATTTAACTTCTGCAATGTGCCAGATTGGCAGCTGTTGAAAATAAAATTTAATATATAATTAAGTGCACAGATAGCACATGAAGAAGTATCACTTCTGCAGTTTGGCCAATACTGCATGCTGTGAGTCCAAAGACAGGGAATTTATTCATGTGCTGTGTCATTTGAACTAGAAGACAGAAAACAGGCTCTGGAGCACTAGCAAAAATGCAGCCTTTGGGAAGTCGTGTCAGAAGCGAGACAAATACTGCTAATACCAGTGTGAAAATTATTTCTGGTACAATATGTCAGAAGAGATCTGACAGTACCTATAGTACTTCCTTCTGCAAAGCTCTGCTGGTCAGCCTGCAGAGCTGGACTTGACCTTGCGCATCCTGGGGATCCACTCTTGATGTTGCAAGCGATGGTTGCTAGCAGCTTTTTGAATTGTATCATGCTTCACACCTCCACCCAGGAACTGAAGAGATCATTTCTTCTCTGCTGAGGTCAACCATTAGTGGAAAGACACCTTTGTTTTATTTGCAAAGCCATTGCTTCATTAGTGCCTTAGTTAAAAGCACTCAGGATCTTCAAAAGTGCTTCCTCTGACTCTTCTCTGCAAGGCGTTAGGAGTTAGCCCAGAGCACATTCACTCTTATTCCCTGAATAATTTCTCTACATTGCAGACCCCAGGGTCCAACCTGTGGTCATGTCAGGGACTGTTTCAGTAAGAAAAATTTTCAGTGGCAGGCAAACTTTAAAATTAAAATGCCTAAACCACAAGGCAGTGTTACTGTGGTTTGACTGAGCTTATATATGAGGAAGGAAATTACAAAAGAAAGCCATAATTCTGCTGTTGAAAGGGAAAGACCTGAATACAGAGTTGAGTGAGAGACTCAGTATTAGAGCTCCAGAGATCTGATTTTGGTGCCATTTTTGCTGTCTAGGGAACCTGCTGCTTCTGTGACCACACCAAGTGCTGGACCTATCAACTGCCTTTCTTCAGCCCCATTAAAAGCTGTTCCCAGCTGGATTTTGCTGTGCTCTGGCATAGGAAGAGCAATCAGAAGGTCATGACCACACTACTGCTCCAGAATAACCTGCTATTACAGGCAACTTGCTATTTTTGCCTATTTCTACAGACAGTTCTGCATACAGGTGTTAATGAGAAGCAGTTGGCAGGTAAAGAGCGGTTGAACTGCTGGTCACCAAAACCACTGGAAGGAACAGCTCAATTTGTTTTTAGTGATAATGCAATACTTTGCTACTGTTAACTGTTCTTCCTCTTTTTGTTCAATGTTATGCAGTTTTGAAGCAACACAAAAATGAAGACAGAACATAGCAGAAAGGTAAAATAATGATAATAAATAGTCAAATAGAAGTGCAATCTTACAGCATAAAGCGAGAGTCTGACACAAGACCAGGAAAGAGGAGAAAAAGGGAGAACAGACTATTATTTTATTGGCAGTGGTACTGTTGGGGTACCTAGAAGCCATGGCAGAGACAGAAGATGGAAAACTAGTCTCTGCCTCAGAGATTTTACACTCCAAGTAGAAAACTCTAAAGAAGCTTTCAGAAAGAAAGAGGAAGTAGGTTTTAAAAATAATAATGTAGGTGAATGTTGGTCGATAGTGATACAACAAGGGGGGAAGGCTTCAGAATAAGAGTGGAAATTAAGGTTAGAAGTTAGGCAGAAATCCTTTACTCGAGAGTGGTGAAGCACTGGAACAATTTGCACAAAAAAAAGCTGTGAATGCCTCATCCCTGGAGGCGTTTAAAATCAGGTTGGATCCGGCCGTGGGCAAAATGCTCTAGTGGGAGGTGTCCCTGATCACAGCAGGTGGGTTGGAACCAGATGATCTTTAAGGTCCCTTGCAGCCTGAATCCATTTTGTGATTCTATGATTTTATGCTTTTGTGATACTGATCTGTTATATGAGTATGAAAGGCAACAAAATGTACTTCTAGAATTCAAACTCTTGCCAGATCTGTCAGTTGTACCGACCACTCAGAAGTTTAAAAACAAAAATACCAACATGGAATATTATCACTTTTGTGGATTTAGTGATTTACAGCTTCTGAGTAAATCTGACTTGGCTAGCCACCACCCATGTTTCTAACAACTCTTCTGATCTTGCAGATGAAATCAAGCTCAGCAAGATGATAGAGGTGCAATCTCTGGAAACCAAACTTCAAGCTATTGGGTGAGTGACAGAAATTAAATCCTTAACACTTTATATTCACAATATGTACTTAGTTCATCTAAGTCTACCACTTATTTCTAAGATAGCCACATGCTTTATGTTAATTGCACATCACACAGCACAAAGATAAAGCCCTGATGATTTCCCTTGCATTCATCTCTTGCCTGCTATAGTAACCAGGGGTAAGTCTTTGTCTGTTCTGTCAGCCCTATCTACTGCATCTGCCCAAGATGGTGAAGTTTTTTGGTTAGCCCCTCAAGAATAACAGATATGCCTGTGGTGTTAATATGTCACACAGTACATCTAGATATATATGAAATACTCGCTCAACATGTTCCTACAGTCTCCAGATCTCCTTGTGAAAAGTCATTATGTCACCTTATGAGGTCATTTCAAAGAACTGTTCAAAATTAAAGGATGTTTTCAGTGGAGTTGGAAAGAACCATTCTCAGAAATAGGCTAATTTTAGAAGTAATCTGGCCTGAGAATGAGAATCAACCTGGGAACATTACGCTTAATTCAGTAAAGGCATTTTGGCCAATTTTCTTTTGTAGATGATTTGCTCTGTACCACTGAAGTTAGCAGCAACCCAGTGGGATAAAGGTCCAAATTATAGAACATGATCTGTTCCTATTGGGAAACTATGGGAAAGCTAAACCAATTTTTGCAAAGGTTATCTCTTTACACTAGATCAAAGTAATGCAAAAGCTATGCATCAAGGCCATTAGTTTTACAAATGAAGGAAAGTCAAAGGCAATAGGAGTGTTTGGAATTACTGAAACATCTAGTCACTAATAGCAGTGCCTCATATAAATTTTTCCAAACTAGGTGGTCTGAAGTATAGCACCCACATTCCTACACAGGCAAAGACATGAGTGACTGCAGCCTCAGAGGATTCAGACCCTCAGAGTGACTGCTCCCAGTGGAACCACTCATCAAAAATCTGACTATCCTTCTCAGTCTAAGTATGGATTCAATATCTAAATGAGGCAGGAAATCTTGCATCCTAACTTCAGGATCCTATGTCTTAAAATTGTTAGAAGCCACTAACACAAACTTAGTTAAAAGTCTTCATATGCTGTAAGTCAGCTAACTTTACTGTTATCATGAATAAGCATGGATTTTTAATGAGCTGGAGATCTGGAATTGCAGTCCACTATGACATCTTCACATCCATGTACAAATGACAACCCTGTGTTGACACAGAGCTGGAGAGGAACAAGGGAACAACCCCAGAAAGGGGTTCATTGCAAGATTTGTAAACATTCTGCTGTGAGATCCTGCATACAACACTTCACTATTCTGTGACTTTTTCCATACACACATTTGCCTCCAGATATGTTTAGGTTGGAAACATCTTCTCACGATGAACTCATACAATACAATTGGATCCTCATTTTAGCTTGTACCCTCACCTGTTATTTCAAATGCTACCAATCTTAAGTATATTTATATGGCTAGCTGAGGTTCTCTGTTTTGGCTGGGTAGAATCTGCCCCTAATGCAGTAAATGAGCAATGTAACTGTCAAGACTTGAATGTGCATCTACCTAGCTTTGCACAGGCTCCATGTAATAAATGTAACTGTACATGAAATGTTACAATGACAATAAATACACATAAATCTATTAAATTGATGAGCATTCAGTAAGACCTGATTAACAATGCCCTCAAGAGGTACAACAAGCAGCTTTTTCATCCTTAAAAGTGAAAAGTGATAGTTTTAAAGGATGTGAGGCAACACAAAGTGCAATTTCTCAAGAAATATTTCTAGCACAATTCTGCCTATCATTACCATAGCGCTGAATGGGAGCTACAACTCCAGAAGACACAAAACCCTCTCAGCTAAACCACCACAGGATGGAGAAGAGCATAATCTCTGTACCGTGGCAGTAAAGATCTCTCATCCAACCAGAGTAAAGGCTGACAGGAGAAAGTTCAACCCACACATTCCTATAACAATCCAGGAGCAACTGTGCAATTAGGCAGGCAGTGTTCATTAGTGAGAGATGCAGACTAATACACCCAGGCAGGACAACTCCACAAGTTTGGAAGCAGAGCTAGTTCTCATCCAAACAATACAGAGGACTGCAAGATCTGTTTTACCTGTGTCCATCCATGTAGGTAAATCTAAAACAAGGCACTGAATTCTGAATTTAGTGTGGCACTACAGACTTTAAGGATTCCTGTAACTTGTGCTCAGACCAGCAGATTTCTCTGCTAATTGCATAACATTTTATGCTGCCAGCATAATTTAAACCAAATGAATTGATTTTCGGAGTATTTAATAAATACTGCCTGCTGGCCTATAAAGGACTGAAGAGCTGCAGATCAAAAAGAGCCAAACATCTCTTTTGGCACCTTTGCTCTAATGATGCCATTTTGTCTCTGCTGGTCTCTGCCAGTCTCAGCAGACTGGCATTAAAAGTGATGCTTTGCACAGGAAAACAATGTAAATAGACAGACTGTGCTCCATCTGATCCATAAACAGTGGCATCTTATTAAAAGACACCAAGTGCAACTTCAAACAGCAATGCATTATGTCCTATGATTCACTTGCAAACCATTGGCCAAGCCAATAAAATGTCTCTTAGTGCTGTGTTTTTGTTTTAAATAATATGTAGAAATGGATTTTTCCCAAGGACATCAAAGTAACTCTGATGATTAGGCTACAGTTAATTAGTAATACTCTCCAAAGACAGCTAATAGTCAGGTTTGTCAACATATAGCTTAACAGACAGTGCGAAATGAAATATGACTAATTTTCCTAGCCACATTACTTTCAGAAGCTACAGAAGTGTTTATACTTCCTTTTCCATTTGGAGATTTTCTATCAGTCATGTCAAGATCTTAAAAATAAGTACAACCAATGTTTGATCCTGAGCACCATTTGCCTTCCTGACTTCTCCCTGCTGTGGTCTATGTCCCTGTGAGATGCATTTGACACCATCTCTCTCTGAGAAATAATCAATGAACTATCAATGAATTATCACTTAAACATCAATTAGCTTCAGTTTGTGAGCTCCTCACTGTTCATAGTCTTATAAAAGAAGAAAACGCAAGAGTAAGTTGTAAATTTGAGAATCTGCTTGCCGTTAAGTTGAGTAGGTAACAGGGCAGATATTTAGCCTTTGTTCTAAACAGCCAGATTTGGAAATTTTCATCAAGGCAAATAACATTTTTTTTCAAAGTAAGCACAGTGTCTTAGCCATAATGCTGATCCTCAAGTTGCATCTCCTTTCTGATGTAAAGGACAGTGCATTGGGTTGAGAACCTGGTGATTTATCCTCTGTTTTCACCATTCTAACACAACCCCTTAGGTGCGTCAATTCCCTTCTGCATGCCGTGGTTTCACCAGCTGCAAAATTAAGATAAAGCTAACACATTCCTTTGTGAAAGGCTGAGATTCCACTCCCCCACCAAAAAAAATAAAATAAAAATTTTAAAAAGGGCAATAGAAAAGTTAGGGACTACTATGCACATTAAAACAATGGAGCTGATGCTTTTATTCTAACAACTGTGAAAAGACCAATTGCTTGCTAGCTCATACACATGCAGCCATGTTTAATTTGGCCTCTGCAGAGACTACCCTTCTTTTTGATAAACTTTGAATTTAAAATGAATAAAATGAGCTAAGCTGGCCAACAGCCAAGCTCAAGTAGCAGAATTATAGCTTTGCTTAGTCCAACAAAGTTTTCTTCTACCAAATCTTCAAGACACAGTGCAGAATTTGGGACTCAATTGTCAGACATCTCAGCAATCCTTCTGGTTGTGCTCCACACACTCAGAGTACCTGAAAATCTGGTTTTAGTTAAGAAGCAGTAAACTTGTGAAATCAGGACTGCAGATTTCTATGAAGAAGGATGGCAACTGATGTTGAGTTGGGGTGGCAGTTACGGACTGTACTAAAGAGAGGGCAGACAACCCTTGTAGAGAAGTAGCATTGCTGGAATTTGTTTTCTTTTCTTGTTTTTCTTTTTCTTTGAAATGTAATTTTGATGCTTACAAATTTGACTATGTTATTTGCATTGGATAGCACTCAAGAAACAAGAGCTGTTGTCACCAAGCTTGTAACACAGCTGTCCTTGTTGCAAATCTGCTCTAGAGCGCTTGCAATCAAAATAAACAAGACAGCCAAAGGCTGAGGTCAGCACAAGTATAAAAATGTGATTTGTTCCCAAGGTAGTACTGACAAAGTCAACACCAAATCTAGACCCAAGTCTCATTCTAGTATCATATCTTAATAATACTTCTCACTTTAGCACAAATTCTGGCATCATACAAAGACTAGGTAGGCATTTTTATTGAACCAAAAGGAATATAAAGTAAAAATACCACCTAATGAATAGTCTTCCTTTATCATCATTAGATTCTCAGAAATACCATCCTAACTTTGTTCTCTTTTTTACATTCTTCTAATTCTGCTCATTTAATAGGTTTCAAGGATAAAGTTTCACAGCTCTCACTTCTAGTTTGCAATGAATGAGGCTGAGTACTTTTATTACAGTTTAATAAATTGTTAATATTGAATATGAATAATGAAATAACTAATGTCATGTAACCTCTAATAATCATTACAAAAATATGCTTTCTGACATAATTTAAACATATTACTAAAATATATATACTTACCTCTATGCAGGCAAAGGTAATATTTCTGACATAATTCTTTCTAATAATAATTTTGTTTAAAATAAAATATTATTTTTTCATGAAATATCAGCTTTCATTCAGATAGAATACCTTTACATGTAAAACGGAAGCACTCTGTATCAGATGCAGCTCGGAAACTGCATCACTCTGTTTTTGTACAGCTTTAGATTTGGTACTGAAGATGCTAAAACTATACTACATTCAGAGTGAGGTAATTGAGTGGAAATCTTGGGCACAGTTTTATATCGGGGCATAAAATCCCACTGCACTCGTGCCAGAACTGAAGGTAGATATTCAATGTTTGCACATGCTGACTAGATGTTACTGTGTATGGCTAGAATACAGGCTCAAAAGATTTGAATAATTTGGCTTGGGCATCCTGGAAGTCTGTCATTTACACCTGGAATTTTTGGGAGATGGCGTTTTTTTTGTTTTTGTTTTTTAATAAACTTAGCTAAGCATTAGATTCCAACCTAGCTTAACATTATATCAAGCCAAAGCTGTAAAATGTTTTTAAAAGACTATGCCAGAAACTATTCTGTTATATCTATCAGTGTCCAACCACAGTTAGAGATAAGTGGTGTAAACAAAACTGGTACGGAGCTGTTTTTAAAGCTTGACATTGCAACATTCATGTCAGCAGTATAGAGACAGCTGACAGAAGCTGACAAACACGGGTGAGCAAGGTTATGGCCATTTTGGACTCAAGCTTGTCTTCAGTTTTCTGCATCAGAATTATGGCTTTCGTGCTAAAGATTCACACTGCAGCAGTTGCCTGGTGGCAAATGGGTAACTCCATGCTGTGTACAGCACAAGTTTTCTACCGTATTACAAGCTCATTTGAACTTACACAACCAACTTCCCCCAAAATAGCATCTGAAAGCTCCAGCAAAATGTACATACACTATGAAATTCTGATGCAGTTCCCTTATTCACTGGCACATTTAGTCTCACTTTTTGATCTCCTGTTTTAATCTTGAATCTTCGGGAAATAAGTTCATGTGTCTATATGGTGAGCAGTGCTATGACTGCAGCAAAGATACAAATTTCTTATTCGGCAACCCATACACATGTGTTCAGTGAACAGAGAATCAGGACCTACAGAATTATATCAAAAATTTCCACTCTTTGCTGAGGGAAAATAACCTGGAAGTTTCATACAGGTTATATTAAATATGGAGAATAAGGTCCCCTTGTTTCTATGTCCAATATTTTAACAATTTTTAAAAATTTTTCTCCTTTTTTTATCGAGTGTCACTCACTTGCATGGCACTTTTAATATTCTGAAACACTGGCTTTTAATTTACACCAAAGCAATCAAACACTGAATCCTACAGTTTTGTTATCTTCAAAGTATGGTGGAAGTACAAGATCAAGTTTCAGAAGTCTATTGCTATTACTGAAGTGTTACCTTTCCTTGAGGTTCTTTATGTTCAAGTTCAAGCAAGCTCTTATTGATACCCTACAAATGGTTAAGTAAATCATGTATGCAGTATTTTCCTAATTTATTCAGAGGCATCATAGCATCTCATGCAACCGAAACAGGAGCCAGATCTCCAGGTTCCATTCGTGTAAAAGGGGAAATATAATGTAATTTAACAAAGACAAAAAAGGTGTTTTAAACCTTTGTAGTACAAGAATAGTTTTGATGATAATGAGATGTGAACAGTGAATTCCTACAAGAGATAATTGAAGAAAAGAATGCTTTATTAAAGACAATACGGCTCTACTTCTTTATAAGAGGCTAGTGAAATCAAACTGAAGTACACTTCAAAGTGAAAATCCTACAATCTGTGATGTTAATTTTACTGTGTTCACTCTCAATCAAGAAGTTGTTCAGAATAGGGAAGATCTGGATTTTTTAACTCTAAAAATTGGCAGCATAACCCGCCAAAAAACAATTAACGAGTCTTTATATAGAAAGGCAATGGTCATCTTTAAGAGAATAATAAAGCACTAAGGGAAAGGAAGAAAATATTCACAAATATTCCAATGAACATGGAAACATGATGTGTATTATATTAAAAGGCTGTTTTTAAGGGAATTTTAAAATTCACTGGGAAACTTCAATTACATATACTAAAAGAGTTACCTATTTCATGAGAACACTCTAACTGCATGCCTATGTGAAAGTTCTAACTTGAAATGCCACGAGGGGACCCTCTCTATTACCAGCCAGAAGGTAAGAACTACTAACAGAAATACTGGCCAATGCACACTTAAGGATAATGGATTAAAAAGTGTGCAGTGCACCTGGTGATCATTAACACTTCCAGCATCTTGAGACACAGCACAGTTCAACATAAGCAAAAGCAAACTAATCTCTCCTGCCTTTTTTGTAGGCTCCAGGTGGAGAAATGCCAGTGTCTCTTTCCAAGGGCTTTCCTTGGAACAAACACAGATGTCTAGAAAAAAAAAAAAAAAGAAAAAAAGAAAAAAAAGAAAGCATTTCTGTTTTCAGTGGATGCCAAGCCAAAGCTCAGCTTTACCTGATGTCTCTTCAGCCATTCATCATATGGATGGTCAGTAATTTCTCCCTTAAGCATTCCTCCATCAATTTAAGAGCACCTGACCACCAGTAAGCCCAAAAAAAACCACAACAGGATGCACTATGTAGAAGGAGCTGCCTGCAATTTGCTCCAAAGAATGCTACTTCCCAGTTCCCAAAGAAGAGGAGCAGCCATAAACATGGCGCACCAAGTTTATCTGACCTGGAGCAAGAAGAAATATTCAGGGGCAACTACATCTGAGAAAACGGTATGTGGAAACAGCACCTGCTTTCACATTTTGATCTGCCACTTGAAGTCCCTGTGTTAAAAATAAATAAATTCTTTTAAACAGCATGAAAAAAATAAGAATTCTTCATGAAGCATTTAGAAATTCCTAAGTGAAAGATGCTAAATTGATTATAAAACACAATTGTTACAACCGGTTATCAGATGTTAAAATCATACTTAAGATGACTAAAAAAATTGCATTTCAAAAGGATCCAAAGGCTGCATACTTTAATACAAAGAACACTTCAACAGAAATTAATTGTATGTGTGTATCAGCATTAACTAGAAGCGTTTGCTAAGCAGTAAGAACTGAAATAAAAGCTAGAGCATTTATTTGCAAAAAAGTAAGCAATTCATATAATAACATTATACTTTCCTTATCACTTACTTACCTCAGTATTCACTAAACAAAAGTTGTGTTAATATAAAAAAAAGTAATTTGAAAAAAATCTTTGATTAAAAATTCCTAAAAAAAGAAAAAAAAAAAAGAAAGCAGCATCTCTAAGATTTCATTACAGTTTCCAAGGGAATTAATACATAGAAGTCTAGTTAAACACCTCGGTAGACTTTAAAAACCATCAAAAACTTCAATAAAGGTCTCACTGAAAGAGCTCAATACTGTCTGCTACATTGGAACATACATAAGACATTGAAATGTCTGAGTTCTTACAGTTCTGTGGAGATAGAAAAAGATTACCTTTCCTTCCATCCTTCCTCGTTAAAAAATCAACTAAGATAAGTTTATTTTGAGAGAAATCCCCAATATTCCTGTGAAAAAGATCAAATCTTTATCTTGAAAATTAGACAAAATTCAAGATAATTGATTTTTATTGATCTCTTCTAAAGATCTTGCATACCAAGTGACAGTGATTGGATATTTAAAGTGAGGCTGTTCGTGTTTTGTCTAAATGAGGATTAATCACGAGCAGATCTGTACACACTGAATTAACAAAGTTCACTTCTGATTGAACTAATCCAGATTTGTACATGAGATTATAGCCTAGCATGACTCTTAGGGGGAGAAAGCAAAAGTGAAGTTTGTCATAACATTTCATTTCATTCCCCCCCCCCCCCAAAAAAAATAAAATAAAATAAAATTGTAAGATTGCTTCTTGTTTTGAATTACTCCTAACTTTTGGATGAGTTTTAATATTATATACACCAGAGTAAGAAAAAGAAAAGAAGAAAAAAAACAGTAACATTTTTCTCAGAAAATCTCAGACCAAGTTTCATCATTTTAAAATCTCTAAATCCTAGTGAGTAAAAGTAAAGACTCCTTATCTAGGGTCTACAACATAGAGCCTGAATGAATCTCTGAAGTACCTCCCAGTTTGGACTCTGGGGAAAATAAAATACAGATTAGCTTAAAACATACAGAGAATTGAAGCACTGGAATAATTTAAACTAGACCATTTCACCCCCATGTCACTTTTCTATTGAATGAAATATCTTTGCGGTTTTGTGTCAGTATACCTTTCCAGAATATTGCGGTGCTTTAAAATTGCAAAGGATTGGTCAGTGGACAAAAAGGGTGGGACTATTCCAGTGGATTCCATGAAAGGAAGTAAATCTCAAAAACTCTTCAAGAGCTGTGTGCTAGCAGATGCTGCTGCACAACAAAGTCTATTCTGTGAGAAATTGCACCATTGTGCCCTTTCTTGCTTAACCTTCAGACAGATAAATGGCAATTTGGGCTCCATCTCAGAAAATAATGTGGAAGATGAAAAACATACGTATGGAATATTAGCACAAGCTTATCAAAGCCTTTTGTTTATATTTTTAGCAAATACATGCATACAATAAGCAAAAGAAAGGTATATACAACAACATAAAGTCAAAGTGTTAAAGACAAAACACAGCAAAAAATCAAAACAAAAACACGAAATGACTTGAAATGACTTGAAATACTGATGAAACTTCTTTTTCCTGCAAAACATTTCTACTAAATCATATAAACAGTTGAAATAATGCATTCCCAAATATTTTAACTACTGCTAGCTGTAATGTACATGTGAAAGCCAAAGCAATGTGCTGGCACACATCTTTTCCAGCAATATATTTCTTACTTTAACTCTTCTCGGGATGTGACTTGTCCAGCAAAGCATAATTGCAGAGCTTTGGAGCAAAAGGAAAGAGAGAAGGAAAAATACTAAGAGTTCAAAGGCAGAGAAAATACGGTAATACAGCCCATGGCACAATATCTGCACAAACCAGAAGATCAACAAAGCGCGGAAATATTTTCTTGCTGCAAAAGGGTGAGCTGGAAGAAATCAGGGTTAAAAAGAAGCAATCCTCTGAAGTGCTCCTTACAAGAGTGAAGCAACAGCCACCACAGAAACACAGTTGCATTGCTGTCTGCCATGGCCAGTTGCCATTTCCAAAGTGGTGCTTGAATAGTGGTTTATGGAAGAAAGTCTAAGATGGGAAAACGCCTTCAGGAGCCCTGGGGGAATAGAGTCATTAAAAATAGCAGTGTGAATTTTTGCTCTGACAGCAAGGCTGGTGGAAAAGTCTTTGGCCCCAAGTAAGTTACAAACGGATGCTAAAAGCTGTGAAGCCCCTTACAGCCTTACCCTGGGCCAGCCCTGCAGATTCCATGCGCAGAAACTGAATTCTGATAAGCAAAAGCAAGGCAAGGGATATAGTTTGGGGCTAAAGTGGGAAATGGATTTGCTGAATAGAGAGCTCTGCTTGGCCTCCTTAATCCTCTGCAGGTTGGCAATAATTGCAGTGATTCTGTAAAGCACTGTCACAGAGGATGCAGCAGTTAGCTGGTCATGTCTTCGGTGGGTAGTGGTTCATATTAATAATGTTCCAGGCTTTCAAAAGCAGCCTGTATGTCTAAATCAATTAATTCCCACAGTCTTTGTGTGTGGTAAGCAAGCAATGCTATCTCTTTTCTAAGATAAGGAAACCAGAAGGAACTGAAATCTTTACAACAGGAATGTGAAGCAGACAGGATGAGGATCCTGTCTCTCTTTTGTTTAGAGCTGCGCTTTGAAGACTCCCTGCAGCCTGTTTCTCTGTCTCCTTTCATGTTACTCCGTGTTATCTGTTCAGATCTCAAAAGTGAATTAAGCACCAGAAAATGTACAGAGTTGCTGAAACCCCACCAAAAAGGGCTCTGGGAAGCTTGAAAGACCTACAAGGGCACGTAGGAAGTGTTTCATGCTTTGGTCTTGCCATTTAAAAATGCCATGAGGTGATGTTTGCAAAGAAAAATGTGAAAAACATGTGAAATGTGAGTTTTATTGTAGAACGAAACATGACACTTTACGGATAGCTTGAGTAGCTGGGACTCTGAGCGTAGCATTCCACACTGACATTCTTGTAACACAATTTTATATGGGAAAGAGCAAAAAAGAAACTTACATGAAGAGCTGGTTCTGTTAATCCTCAAAATTACTTCAAGGGAGGGATTTTAATAATGAGGAGGATCTGCATGGCTGTCCGAAGGTAAGACCTTAAGGGGCTTCCCAGCATTTTGTCCATTTATAACTTGCTTGGGGCCAGAGACCTTGCCAGCAGCCTTCTGGAAGAAAGGTGAAATGTGCACTGTGTAAGGGCACTAAGGAGATTTATCCTCTTCCTTCTGAGCAGTATGAGTTGATCAGCACTCCCACTGGACGAGCCTGTGCTTGCCCTTGCAATTTATCTAGGGGATGGAATCCCAAGCCTGCTGAAACCAATGGCAAAAACTCCTGAGTGTTTTGATGAAACTTGTCTGGTATTAATTTCCCGGCTCAAGCTACAATTTGGGTCATTATTTGGGGGAAAATACCAAAATTTACAAAAGAATCTTTTTAGATCAGATGGGAAAACTATTAATATATAGGAAATACATCTATTATGGGGTGTCCTTGCATGAAATCTGTAACTCAAGGGCATTACAGAATAAACTATAACCCTTGAGATATTTGTCTTAGTGTAGAAGCAATCCAACTATGTAACACTGATGTCCACACTGACTAGAGAGGTTAAAACTAGCTCAGACCTCTCTGTGCATTGTGAGAGTGTGCAGTGAAGACATTTCCTTGATTTACATTTAGCCTCTTCTCTCAGGATGATATGTAAGCTAAATTATAAAGTAAGCATAAATATTATAAGAGGAACTTCTTGCATTGGTTTACTATAAACACTCTTCACCTCTATTATCTGTTCTGCTCTGGTTACAGCTAATTTTTTTTTCTTAATACTAACAGGATTTTCCAGAAACGTCTGTCAGCCCATCATACATTATTTCTATTTTAAATTGGAGACATATATACAGAAGAAAAAGATGAGAATCTAATCCATACTTGGACAAAAAAAAAAAAAAAAAAAAAGCGATGTTAAAGTATTGATAAAATAATACAAGAAAAAATAAATCAAGAAATATTTCCAAGTCTATCACATAGGGTGTTTCACTGTTTCGATACAATAGAAGAACAAGTTGGTACAAAGCCCAATTATTGCCGTGAGTGCAGCATCAATATTGCACACAGCTTCATATAACATTCTGAATTTTCCTGTAAGTGCAAAAAGCTAGAGCAGGCTGTCTGCGAACTAATAAAGAACTTCACTTTCAGAGGGAAAATATGATGTCCACATCAGAAACAGCTGTGACAGGAGATTTTGACAGATCCTTGTTATCCCAGGGGTCATTTATTGGTGAAATACTTTTGTTCTTTTCACAGCAAAGCTGCAGGCAGAATCTTCAGATTGCACAGGTGCTTTGCACAGCATTGTCAGTGAGCAGTCTGGGCTTCCTAACCAGAATTAATGTCCTAATTTCAGGGGATAAGCAGACACTTTCCTATGCTGTGACTTTAGAATCTTTTAGTCAAGAAAAGAGCTCGAGTTGGTGAAGGTGCAGCTGAATTCAATCAAACAACATGCTGTTTTGTCTGCTAGGAAAACATCAGAAGAGTTAGCGTAAGGCGGACCCAGTCCTGATGTTCTGTTTTCATATCCAGTCTTCTGATTTTCGATGTCACTAGCTGCTGAAATTAGGAGGGACAGCCTCTTCAAGCTGGCATCAGTAAAAGATGAATTGTGGCAACAGAGCAGACAGTACAGGCAGGAATCACATTGTCTGTTGACACTGTAGACAGTGTTTGAACCACACATATGAAAGCTTACCATGAAATGGAACAAGGTACAGACATAAGGGTTTCAGCCAGGAGAAGGCATGGTGCACAGGATGAGACCCAAATATATTGTCTTAATTTTTCTGTCTGCTTATGCGAAGCCTCTGGTGAGCAAATTAAACATATCACATTAATGCTTCCAAAACTATCACCTGGAATGTGAGATGGTGATTTTGGCTCATAAAAATAATCTTTTTGTGTTTTTGGCAAGGCGGTAAGGAGTACCAGGTTACAGAACCTAGATTCGTGCAGCATTGCTCCTTGTTCTGAAAACAGCCCTATCAGTTCCAACTGCAGATATGAAATGACGTGTTACACCTACTGAGCAAGGATTGCAATCTGCTTTAATATTTTCACTCATAAAAGCAAGAGACTGTAAGAATAATAAATATCCTTTGTGCTCATATTTGGGTTATGAGATTTAATGTTTCTCCAATTCTTTGAAGATGTAAAGGTTAACACTAAAATTAACTGTTTTTATAAGTTGCTTTTATACCATAAAGGCAGGAGGGACCTGCACAGTTATTCTGCAAGATGCCCTATTACCTTCCTTCAACATATTTTTCCTTAATAAAGATGTAGAATGGCTTGACCTACTGAATGTCAGAGAGGAAACTCAGTGGGATTGTTTTAGATAGCTCTCTGTGTGCTAGATCATAGGATGGAATAGGTAGCATCTTCCTTCTTGTCTCATCACTTTGGTACCTCTCAGGCAAAGAATCCTACACTTGGACTTCTGTCTCTTCCTTATGACTCACAAAAGCACTACTATATCCCAAGCAATAAGGAAAAAGATACAGGAGAGTTGATTAAAATCAGGTTTAAACTCCAGTTTCTCATGAAGATATGAGGAAATATAGCCTTCCCAGAGTGATATTCTTTGTTGGGTGAGATGAATACATGATAGCAGGACAGCATATAGTTTTTCTACTCTCCTAGGACATGAAAACCTATAATGTACATTTGGCCAGCCTCCTTCCATATAGCTTGAGTACTTCCAAATTCCTGTTTTCAAATTTCTGTACAGAAGGATGGGCTCCAAAGTGTAAATATAGATGGATATGAATGAATGAGACCCTGTGATCCTTCACATAGATACAAACTCCAAAATACTGGAACTGAGAGCTCCTAAATCTGAGATTTGAGTGGAAGAGCAGGAATAATGGTGTACTGATATGGCTTGAGAGGTTGCTAACCACATGGCCACAAGGTAAAAAAATGTCATACCCAACAACCCCATCCCCATGACATTAAGGGATTCTTTTTATGTGTGTTTTGCATATAAATGCACTTTCAGATATGTTTTGTTTTCTTTCCAAAACACCCTGAACACTTTTTGAGTCACTGGGCTGGGTCAGATCCAATATGCCCCAAGTCTATAAGCACAAGGGTCTGATCCAATATGCCCCAAGTCTATAAGAACAAGCATTGAAAAAACTGACCAAAGGATTTTAGTATTTACTACCAAGGCTATGTAAGAGGGGGTGGAGGGACAGGGTGGACTTATAGAATGCTAAGTTCTATGCTGGCAAACTTTACACCTACACTTTTTCTCTGAAACTCTCCTGATTTCATGTTTTATGTTCTCTGCACTCCATTCCACATATTTTCTCCGCCTACCTCAATGATGAATTTATTATACAATTTGCAAAAAAAAAAGTTACCATTTGCACAAGAATCCCCATTTTTAGAAAAAGAACTTGAAAGAGACTTCATCCAGCTAAATGTGGTACTTCAAAAACTCGTCAATAATGTATTCTGAAACATTTTATTTTCTAAGAGCCTTGCTTTCACTATGCAATTGCTGAGGGATTCTAAGACGGAATTGTGACTTCAGCAGGTATCAGGTTTAAAGAGCTGAACATAGATGATGCAAAGTAAACCATTGTCATCTTATTGCACAAATATATGTGTACGTAAGTGTATGTTTAGATGTGTGAGTGTGTGTACCTTTATAACTCCGTATATATAAATGTGTTTGTACATATGCCTCCCCCATCCTACCATCAGACAGGCAGAAGGCAGAGTTGAAGCCTATTTCAAAACAAAACAAATTGCCTGCTGGCATTTCCATTTTCAAAGTGTTTCAGTAAATTGTTTTGTTAAGAGTAACATCATTTCCATCTCACTTAATCATTATTCTTCTAAACAGCATTTCCCTTTTAAAAACCTGCTGCTTTTTACTACTAAGTTTCTCTGATTTATAAACTCTACCGCCCCTATAGTAGTAATATTGCAGAGCATACTGATTACATGACTAGATTTAATGTTGCTATGCCTGAACTTCTTTCTGAAAATGAGGTCTGAGCTTCAAGGCTGTATTGTCTTCATCATGAGGGAAAACAAGGACACAAATAACACAGAAATTACTTATTTATGTTAATGGAAAAGATTTTGATCACCTGAAGAAAATGATGTAAAAGTCCATGTACTATTTAAGATGACCTCTCCAACAGAAGTCATTAATTTCATTTTTCATTGATTGACATTTTTCTCTAAGACATCTGGAAAGCAAGATTTGCAGAAAAAAGAAAAATGACCATTTATCTAATTTTCAAATACTTGTACCTTATCTGTATGCATTTGTTAACTGATTGGAGCGTGTTGATGAAGGTATGAGAGCTGCTCTGAAAGTAATGCCTCCTATTTTATCATATTGGCCCACAATGTCAGAAATGGATGTTGGTGGTATGGCAGTAGAGGTTGAACCTTCCTACCAATATTCCCTTACATACGGTTGCTGTGTGACAGATGGCAGCAAGCGGCAATCTAACAAAATGGTGCCAGACATGGAAGTGTAGATGAAGTAAAGCTGTGTCACTGAATTCCTCTGTGCAGAAAAAAAAATGGCATCTGTTGACATTTGTCAACACATGCTGACCATTTCTGGAGATCAGAGAGTAAATGTGAGCCCATTTCAGCAGTGGCATAGCAACAGGACCACCTCTAGCGCAGATTTTGATGAGCACAGCATGCAGGTTTTTGTTCATTGCTGGTGAAAATGCACAGTTAATGGTGGTGACTGTGTTGCAAAACTGTGTTTTGTAGCTGAGAGCTTGCTCTATCAAATGGCGTTATTGTTCTCTTTGTATCTGCTGTAGTCTCCATGGAAGTGAAAAGGGGGGATTACTTCCAGAGCAACCATCCAGTGCTGCAATATGGTCTCTGTCACTTTCTGAGCCTGAATCAAGCATCCACTGCAGCCACTGAGAATCTACACTTCAAGAGACTGAACCAGCTCCAGATATGTATATGACATGTGTAGAGGATGGGGTTTCAATTCTTCCTCCAAAGTACAGTCTTTAATACTGCAGCTACACCAAAGCAGAATTGCAAAAAGAGCATAGACGTGCAGAATTCAGAAACTTACGGGCTTCCCTCTGAGATTCACAGACAGATGCAAATTACAGGCAATGAAAAATAGGAACTGCTTGGATTCAGCTCTCCGTCCATGCAGTAAACTCTCAACCACAGCAAGCAGTGTATGTAGGACGCATTTCAGTTTCATGAAATACTTCATCCAGACATCTATGACAGTTTGAACTGAATCTGTGGCCTCTGTTTTTTTCTCTGATGAGGAAATCTGGGTGAAACTATGAAGAAAAATATTTATATTCATTTCCTCTTCCCCTAACTGCTTTTTCATCTCTATCAAGGCTTTTTCCTCACATTAAACTGAGAGTGATTAAATACTTAACAGATATTTTTGATATTAAGAAAAATGTCTTCTCAGAGAGAGCAGTGAGGCATTGGCACAGACTGCCCAGGGAGGTGGTGGAGTCACCATCCGTGGAAGTGTTTAAGAATCGTGTAAATGTGATGCTGAGAAACAGTGTTTAGTAGGCAGTACTGGTGGTAGGAGGAAAGTTGGTCTTGATCTTAGAGGTCTTTTACAACCCTAATGATTCCATGATTCCATGAAATAAGAAACCTTGACAAATGTATCTAAAGTAATAAATCTATTAGTATCCTTAAAAAAATAGCAGTTATAATAATAATGTTAATAATGAGAATGCATGCACGTATACATGCTGAACCCAAAATCCTGTCTCGGTTAAGAAAAATGCAGAGTCCTGACTTGTTTTTCTACTCCTATTTTCAAAGACCATTTCTTTGTACTTTGTCATGGGATTTTTTAAAGTGCATGTTTTCATATTTTCTGCTCAGGGCAAGAAAAAAAATAAAGTCGTAACAGAATCAGGGTGATTCTGAGTTATTTGTCCAAATTCTAGGCTACTTCTTCCTAAAAAATCAGATGTTTTGTGCATGTCAAAGATCATGTAATGCTTCAGTCAAATTCCACTCCCTGTCATGAAGGTGCATGAAGGGGTTACAGAGTAAGCAATAAAGACTACAATATTTTGAAGCAAAAGCTTTTCCCATGCTATCACACTCTGCTGTAGCATTGTTATCTTGTGGTATATCTCTCAATTGAACAGCAGGTGTGCTGTGCCTTTCACTTCAATTACATGCACTCCCTGAATGTTGTAAGTATTTCTGACACGTTGTGTATGCATTTCCCATTTTATTTTATATTTTCTGCTAAGGAAGAGGTAGCTGGAGATATTGTTGCCATTCATAGCACCTAGCAGCTTCCAATCTGACATAAAATTATTCTTTGCCAATATGAAATATCTGCTGGTCATGATGCATGCTGTTTCTCATCTCTGAAGATCTGAACTCGTGTTTGAGATATATACAGCCATACTGTGTTAGCTATGGAGAGTGAATTTCTGAAAAGCATAACAGTTAGCAAGCCAATGGAGAGCTAAATATTTTTTTCCGTAAGAACTGGTGTAGTAAAGAGGAAATGTGTTTAGAGACTCAGTATATACAGACAAGGACAGTGCATTATCAGATCTTTCTTATTCATGTGCTGCTAACATTAACCAGAAAGCATGATCCTAAAGGCTCAGATGAAAAGGAAGATGTCACTGCAAGCTGCGCACCAAGCAACCCTCACAGATCTACAATCACAAGTGTGATATACAAACAAGATTGAAACCAAAAAAAAATAGTGTATGATAGACAGGAGCACCCATTTTCTCAGCACTTACTATTTTATGGAAGCAAGAAATTCAGTCAGCAAAATATATAGAAGAGATTGTTTATTCTTTTAGAATAGTTTAAAGTGCCCTATACACCTTATGGCGTTTCTGTTCTGTTCACTGCTACTGTTAGACACGCCTCAATATGAGATCAATTGCACATAGGGGAATTTTTTACAGAAGATGAGTGTTGGAAGAATGGAAGATGGAAGATGGGAGACCAGGGTAGTGATGATGTTTAGCAGAACAGAATATTGACTAGCTGGCAATGGAAAGCCAAGACAGTAGGCAGGCAAGTATAGATGGCAGAGTGTTACTGTCTCTGTGTGTATTTAATACATATGTGTGGTCACTGAGGATATATACTTATGTATATATACATGTATATATACATATATATATATATATGAGGAATGAATGGTCTCAGTTTTAAGGCATGATATCCATTAACATTAAAATATATGTTGTGCATAAAATATAACTTTTTACAAGCCTTCTAAGATGACATAATTTTTTCTGTGCTGAAGTGATTAAAATGAAATGAATGATGATTACATTTTGGCAATGTGTTTACTATAGAAATTACTCGTAGAACTAGCCATGTCCATCAAAGAAAAACGCAGGTGCGATGCAATTTACAGCATGTTTCAAGTGGAAATCACCTAAAGAAAGGCCAACATTTTCTCAGTGGTTGACTCAGATAATAAGATCCATTTAAGTAGAAATGTATTTTCTTGTTAGTACAATATCAAGTTTTGTTCTGCCTTCTTTGGAGTATCACCACGAAAGTGATGCATGTTACTAGCATGAAAGACTTTGAAATAATATAATTTATAATAATTGAGCTTTGAGATTAAATGCACATTATTTGGAAGTCTTGAAAAGATGATTGTTAACTTCCCTCAATTAGAATGGAACACAGCAACTCCTTTTTCCATTGACTTCAGCTACAGATTTGGAAGTGAAAGAAAGGCATCATCATTTCTATCCTGTAATGCTTTTGCTGTCCTTCCTTAAAAGTCTATGTTGATTTAAGGTTCTTTTCCCTCACAAAATCTTTATGGTAGCTAGCTAGCATAGCTTTCAGATTTTATCTTGCCATATGTTTTAAGTTGTGTGCTTCAGTCTGCATCTGCTCAGTATCTGCTACAGTATGGCTACAACATCAACTCAAAAACAATTGGGACTGGAGCCTTTATAATAATTACTTTCTGCAGCTGTTGAAATCAGTCTTTAAAAAAATATCTAGGAGCTGTAGCTTCTCTCTCTCCCTCCCTTTATTTTAATCCAAAGCAAAAACAAGCACATTTTGTGGGAATACTTTGGACTGGAAGATTGAAGTAGATTATTTTTCAAGGTATAATATAAATAGGCATTGTTACATATTATGGAATAAAGGCATATCTGGCTTTTTCCACAATATGTGATTTATAGAAAAAATGATGTGGAAAAAAAATGTTGCAATATAATGCATCTGTGGTATTAGAAATCTCATTTGGAAAACTAGATTAGGTAAGTTCTGCTTTTCAAAAAAGATTTGCTGGTTGTCATAAACTGAAGAACTTATTAACACGTAAAACCCAAGCAATCCTAGGCTTCCTTCTCTTACAGTTTACGAAGACATTGCCAAGCTCTTTTTCACAACAGGCAGACAGTGAAAACATAATCAACCTGTCTTGCCAGCAAATATATTTAAGCACCTGGAAGCCATTAGATATGACATCACTACAATGATTCGGAAGTATAATGAAACTCACAGTATGAAGAATGTGTTTGATTCTGTAGTTCATATAGAATTGTTAGGTTAGAAAAATTCATCTGCAACCTGAACTGAATAGCCATTTTCATCTGATCTAGTATTTTTATTTTAAAACTGTGGTGATTAAAATGATAGGGTCATAGGACCATATGAAAATTCAGTTGGAAGGGATCTCAGGAAGACAAAAGCAAGATCTAATGAGGGCAGGTCAGGTTGCTCAGAGCTTTGTCCAGTCAAGTCTTGAAAACCTTCAAGGTCAGAAACAGCACAGACTTCTTGAGTAGCCTACTCCACTGCCTCACTTTCCTCATGGGGAAAAGGTTTTTCCTTCTACCCAGTCTCAATGGATTTCTCTTGTTCAGACTTCTGTCCTCTGCCTCTTGTCCTTTCCCAGTACATCACTGTAGGAAACTGGCTCCACCTTCTTCATCACATTTGCAATTTTAAAGCTGCTATTTGGTCTCCCCAGTTCTTCTCCAGATTGAGAAAGTTAAGTAGTAATAATATAAAGCATAAAAGGTTTTAGATATAAGACTACATATATATACGTAGATATAACACTGGTTGCAGGTAGTGTTATTACTGTTCCTAAAACACAACTGTAAGCTGCTGTGCTATTCCATAGTTAATTAGGAAAAAAAAGTTTCTACCCAAAGTGATTGAGGACATAGATTTTTAAAGGTACTTGAGGTAGATGCTTTCGATTAGTTTTGGTGGAAGCCAGCTACCTAGATATTTTCACACATTTGTCCATTACAGTGTAAGAAAAAACAATACTGCCATTGCAATCTGAGCCCTTAAAGATCCGGAAAACAAAAAAAACTACTGCAAGCATGTGAGCAACCACCTTTGTAATAATTTTAAACCTAAAATGAGCACAAATGTAACTGTTTTCGAACTATTATTTAAAGATATTGCAAGAAAAAATGGGAGGGCAACAAACACAGGGACAAAGAAAGTGTATGTGATTCTCAAAAATACATGTTAATAATGAAAACATCTACTTTCTTTTTCAGTGATGTAACAGATTTCTGAATGAATCTCACTACTGCGATCTGAGAAACTACAGATGTGGGCTGACTCTCAGTTCTTCTGATCATCTATATGTCTGTAGTTGAGAAGCTGAACTCTGTCTTTGATATTACATTAGCAAAGGCTCTTATGATCTCTTCTGAATGACTTCCTCAATAATGATAGAATCATAGAATTATTAAAGTTGGAAAGACTTCTAAGATCATCTAGTCCAACCATCAGCCCAACACCATCATGCCCACTAACTGTGTCCCTCAGTGTCACATCAACAAGGTTCTTGAGCACTTCCAGGTCACTTCCAGTCAGTGACTACACTACCTCCCTGGGCAGTGAAGCAATATTTCACCACTCTTTCTGAGAAGAATTTTTTCCTCAAATCCAACCTAACCTCCCCTGGCACAACTTAAGGCCATTGCCTCTTGTCCTATTAGTAGCTACTTGGGAGAAGAGGCTGACCCTTACCTCTCCACAAGCTCTTTCCAGGTCACTGTAAAGAGCTATAACGTTTCTTCTGAACCTCCTCTTCTCCAGACTAAATAATCCCAGTTCCCTCAGCAGCTCCTCGTAAGACTTGTGCTCCAGACCCTTTACCAGATTTGTTGCCCTTCTCTGGACACACTCCAGGGCCTCAATGTCTTTCTCTTTTTCCGATGCGCATCTTTCCAGCCACTCTGCCCCAAGCCTGGAGTGCTGCATGGGGTTGTTGAGAACACAGGGAAGAATCCAACACTTGGTCTTTTTGAAGTGCATACAATTGGCCTCAGCTCATTGAGCCAGTCTATCCACATTCCTATGCAGGGCCTTCCTACTCCTAGGCAGATCTCTTCCTGCCAACTCAGTGTCATCTGCAGATTTACTGAAGGTGCACTCAATGCCCTCATCCAGATTGTCAATAAAGATATTAAACAGGACCTGCCCCAGTATCGACTCCTGGAGTACACCACTCATGACTGGCTAACACCTGGGTTTAACTCTTCACCACCACTCTCTGGGCACAGTCCTCCAGTCAGTTCTTTTTCCAGCAAAGAGCATACTTTTTTAAGTCATGAGCTGCCAGTTTCTCTGAAGTCTAACTAGGCTGTATCTACAGACTTCACCTCATTCACCAGGCAGGTAACCTGGTCATAGAATGAGGTGAGCATGAGATGAGGTTGGTCAATCAGTACCTGCCTTTCATGAACCCATGTTGGTGGGAACTGATCTCATGATTGTTCTGCACACACCGTGTCATTGCCCTGAAGATCTACCTAGTACTGAAAGCCACCACTCTTCTTTGTGCATCAGGATTTACATATGATCTACATTATCAGAAGAGATTTTATAAAAGCATATATAATTGTGAATATTTTTTAAATGGGAAATAATCAATTTGGCTTGTTTTCTGACCTGCCCCACAGAATCACAGAATCACAGAATCACCCGGGTTGGAAGGGACCTCAAGGATCATGTAGTTCCAACCCCCCTGCCTGGCAGGGCCACCAAACATACACATTTAGATCAGGTTGCCCAGGACCCCGTCCAACCTGGCCTTGAACACGTCCAAGGACGGGGCATCCACAACCTCCCTGGGCAGCCTGTTCCAGGGCCCCATGATTTCCTATCATCTTATGAGGATGCTGCTTTGGTGAGGGTTTATTAAATTTTCAGATATGTCAGAAGCATCTGGAATATTCAGTCATGTTACTTTCTGCTACTTTTGTTTTAATACTTTAAGAAATAATAGTTGGAAAATAAATGTGACACAAATCACTAGCACACCATAAAATATCAACACATTACGAACATTACTGACAGTTTAAAAAATGCTGACACTCAACTTACCTAGACAGACTCCAACTTAAGAATTCTGTTACCTAATTACATCGTGGTTACCTACAAAGAAGGTAACAAACATGTCTATATGTTATTCATTTTCTGCAGAACTTGAACCATACAATACAAGCAGAGGAAATCAGGAGCTAATTTGGAGATGAAGAAAGAAGAAGATGAACAAGAAATATTTTCTTCCAATTATGACTAAATAGGTAATAAGACAAATATTATAAATACTAAAATAATAAAATAAAAATAAAATAAATAATAAGTAATAA
This sequence comes from Lagopus muta, assembly GCF_023343835.1. Classification (NCBI taxonomy): domain Eukaryota; kingdom Metazoa; phylum Chordata; class Aves; order Galliformes; family Phasianidae; genus Lagopus; species Lagopus muta. The sequence continues at coordinate 86,322,520 of NC_064433.1, forward strand.
AATATGACTAGTTTAAAATTAAATTATGTAAATTATTATCAGGAATTAAAAATATACTAGAGCAAAGCTGATATACTATTAGGATAAGGTCTGTAATCTAGAATATTAAATGATGTGTTCTGATAACCAAGTTCACCTGAACCCAGCTTAAAAGATACTACAGACATTTTCTTTCTCCTAATGTTGACAAGCACTTTACAATTTTTTTTATTTCTAAATATATATCTCTATATCAATACAGGTATAACAAATGAGAAAGAGATATTGGGGTCTAACAAAAAAAAAAGTCTACCTATCAAGCTAATGCTATCTTTTTCTTCTTCAACTTCAGAAACATATGTGCAAGTGCAATAGATCTGACCCGTGCAGTAGATTTAAGAAGCATTATTTGTGCAAAAGGTAAGAAAATACTAGCAAAAATAAAATAATTTCATTATGCTCATCTGATACCTGTATTTGAACCTATTACATAATTCAATATCACGTTTACCAATCTTCTAAAATTTCCACAGGAGCTCCATGGTGAAGGCACAAGAGCTGAGCAAGAGAGTTTCTGGAATTTTCCATGCAATGTATCCAATTTTTTAGAACAAGATAACAATCAAGTATTAAAATAACAACAGGCTTTCCTTTGATTTCTGAGATAGGGTGAAGATGATTGCTATAGGAGGCAAGTCTTATCTATTTAAGTCTACTCCTCCTTTGTCTGTCTGTAAACCAACAAAATGTAGACTTGAAGCACATGGAGAATAATACATTATGGATAACAACATTAATTCATAGACCTCATAACAGAGAACCTCGGTGATCTGCACTTTTCAATGCATCAGCAAACAAACTATAAATCTTCTGAATGTTGTTACTAATACCCCTACCTCTTTCAGTAATTGCAAGCAATATCTCAAAAAAATAGTTGCCATATTCACTCCTACGGTATTGCAGAACAGTTTGATAACCGTGGATTTAGCATTATTGGAGACTTCAAATAAAGTTTCAGTTTCAGAAAATAGAGATTATAGTCTGTTACTGGGTCAAATACTCATGTAAGTCCTTTGATGTAAGTCCTTCTTATAGTTTTATCTATTTTATTTTTATTTTTTTCCAAATAGATGGTGCTAGCATAAGAAAATTAGGGATAAAATGAAGCCAGAAATGGTACTGAAATGAATACTAAATGAAATTTTTTGAGCCTTAATTAAGACATTGCTACAAAGAATTTTACTTGGTTAAAAAACAGCAAAATACTACCATAACTTCTGAAGTATCAGAGGTATGCCAAGTAACCTATGGAACAAAAAAAAGTCCACGAAGAAGTTTTGTAGCCTGCAGATAGTACTGACAAAAGGACATCTCTTTAAAGTAAGGGGACAGTATTTGGACAATTAGAAATTAAAAGCACAGAAGATGGAAATGGGATCAAGCCTACTTATTCCTGATTAGGAATATGGCAAAAGGAAAGCTATCCTGTTACTTAATGTGCGTCTACCACAGCAATGGCTACTCTATCTCAATTAGAGTATCAAAAGCAGTGTAGCTATAGAAGTTCAGAGCAGGTTCATCATGCAGTTATAAAATTTCATGAATAATTTTCACAGCCTATGTTAGCTGTATCCAGGCTAAAAGACAGTGAAGACATAATAAATACTCTTCCAAAAATCTATTGCCTTGAGTCAGCTATTAAGATGGTTCTCTCTTTTTTGAGACAAACATGATATACTTAAGTAGGTGCATAAATAATTATTTGGGTCAGCAGTAATTTACACAGAATTATTTCTGCCTTTTGATGATCCAGGAAAACCTTGTTATAGATAAATTAACAAGTAAAAGTCACAACTTCATATTAAACTCTATCATAATCTATTTATTAAGTCCATTCAGAAGGGGAAAAAATTTCCAACATGAGTTCCAATCTATGCTTTCCCATATATGCATATATATACATTCAAGTGTTCTCACTGCTGCTGTATTCCATGTGTTCAAACAGTAGGAGTAATCAATAACAGCAACTGCTCTGCATGGGGAAGGTGGTATTCTTCAAAAAAAAATCTAGAGCCAATTCCTACAAACCTTCATCTGTGAACAGCATCAACCATCCAAAACACTCCAAGATTCACCAACCCTCCCTGTGAGGAACTGCAAGCAGCCATTGAGTTCTCTTCTCTGCCTCCCTCTGCTCTGAGCTGAACAAACCAAGTGATGTCAGTCCCTTCTCCTTTATCTCACTCTCTAAACCCTTCATCATCTTTGTAGCTCTCCTTTGGATTTTCTCATATTTTATGTCCTTATATTGTGTTGTCCAAACCAGCACCCAATGCTCCAGGGGGGACTCACAGCACACAGCAGAGCAGGACAACTTCTTCCCCCACCCATGGCAGAGCTAGGCCTGATTCATCTCACAGTATGGTTGGTCCTCTGGGCTGCCATGGCATAATACTGGCTCACATTCAACTTGCTGTCAACCAGAACCCCCCAAGGTTATTTTCCACCTCTATTCTGCCCTCTTCAGGCTCCATCTGAAATACTGCATTCTGGTCTGGGGTCCCCAGCATGTGGAAGATATGGAGCAGTCAGAGTAGGTCCAGAGGAGTGCCATGAAGATGATCAAAGGGCTGAAGCACCTCTGCTATGGAGAAAGGTTGAGAGAGCTGTGCTTGTTGAGCTTGGAGAAGAGAAAGCTCTAAGGCGACCTCGTTGTTTCCTTCCAATACTTAAAGGGAGTTTATAAGAAGGAGGAAAGCCAACATTTTCACAGTGATAGTGATAGGACATGGAGGAATGTCTTTAAATGAAAAGAGAAGAGATTAGTTAGTTGTTAGGTTGGTGAAGCACTGGAACAGGTTGCCCAGAAGCAACAAAGGTGTCCTATCCCTGAAGGCACTCAAGGTTGGATGGAGCCCTGGGGAGTCTGATGGGATAGACGGCAACCCTGCCCATGTCAGAGGGATTAGAACTAGATGGTCTTTAAGGTCCCTTACATCCCAAGCCATGCTATGATTCTACAATTCCTTTCTGCAGGCTTCTCTCCAGCCATTCATCCTCCATTCAGTGCTGCTTTAACCCAGGTGCAGAATCTAGCATTTGTTCTTTTTCAGTTTGATGTAGTGGGTGATCATCCAGCCCACTAATTTCTCAAGATCTCTTCTCAAGACCTCTCTGCCCACAAGGGAGTCAACAGGTACTCCATATGTAATGTCATCTGCAAACATACTTAGTATAGCTTCAAGTCCTGTATCCAAGTCATTGATGAGAACATTAAAGACAACTGGCCTTAAAATGGAGATCTACAGAACCCCACTAATGACTGGCTACGAGCCAGAAGTAATCTCACTTATTGTAACACTTCGAGCCCACCCCGTCTGCCTGTCACCTATGTTTTTGTCTAGTTGGACATTTGTCCAGAGAGATACAGTGAGAAATAAAATTGAAAGCTTTGTGAAAATCCAAATAGATACAGCAATGGGATTCACTTGGTCACTAGGTGGGTAGCCTTCTCATAGAAAGCAATGGAATTCATTAAATAGGACTTTACCATTATGAACTTACGTTGCCCATGATTCAGACTTCTTAAAGTTCCTCAGAGATGTGGCCTACTTGGAGAGAAATTAGATAGTAAATATTATAGGGCAGAATTAAGATTCATGGGGCACTGCAGCTGCTCCCCAGTCTTTCACATAGCTAGTGGATATTTAGGCAAGAGGACTGCCTCTGCTGCCTGAACTTCCTAATCTGAAAAATGTAGACAGTGATAGTGTCATCCTTTCTAAAAGTGCTGTTAAGACTGAGTATGATGAGCACTTCACAGAAGATGTGCCTAAGTATCATTATCCTTTTTTTTCTTTTTTTTTTTTTTTAATTTGAGAGGTACTCAGATTTGAGTGAGATTGATGCCATCTCTAAGAACCTCTCAAGATCTCAGAATTTGGTTCATACATTAGAATAATGGCGTGGATGTGGCATCCCCAGTGTCATCAAGCAACATCTAAAAATGGAACATTAATTCAGCGTGACCTCGATTGAAGACTCAAATCCTTCTGGTTGCCTTGTTAGTGGATTTTGCTTTTGAAGTGGTTCATCCCTCTCCAAAGTGATTTGCAAAAGAGAGCCCACAATATATGCAAAGACTAGTTGTAGTGATTCAAAAGAAAGTGGAAACTCTTCCACTTAACGGCAGTATTAATTTCGGTAATTATTACCATTTATGCTTCATTAAAACCCTACCTCAATTCTTGGAAAGCTGAAATTTTGTATGCCACTGCCCTCTTTCAGTAAAGTAAATTCTAATTTCCCATCTCATCTATCACATAAAAAAACCTGTCACCACATTTATTCTCTTCCAAGTTCTTCCTTCTTTTTATTTATTTATTTTTTTTTATTTTTATTTTTTTTTAATATATATTTTTTACCTTTATTCATGTGAGGAAACATCAATGCTCAAAAATTTATTCCTGAAGAGCAGGTAAGTGTGAAAGGTCTAAAAGGACTGTGATTAATGCATCCATTTGCTGATGTGCCTTTCTTGTTTAAATAGATTTTACAACTGTCTGAAAAAGTCTAGTCTGAAGATCAAATAGAACTTCTCTTTGCATCTTATAATTGTAAACAACTTTATCCTTGTAGAAATGCATCTTCATATTTTGGTCTATGTATTGGATATACAATTTTGTTGGTGAATAGGTGGCATGACCACTATATTGCATATGTCATGATCTATCAATATAGTTATATAAAGCCATAATAAGTCTGCTTATTGTAATGACTGTGTAGCATCTTTGGCATAGAGTGAATTGAAAAAAAAAACCAAAAAAAAAACCCAAGCAAAAATAAAATCAACCAATGTCCCACAGGTTATTCTGGAAGCAACAAGACCAAAGTTGATTTTCCAAGGAGCAGGAGAGTACCATGTTGCTGAGCTTGCCATCTAGTCAGTATGGTGGCAATTAGAGTTAAGGGGTTCACATCTATTGTGAGAGCCAGAGGTAGGTGCACAGAAAAGAGTGGGGAGAGAAGTAAGTGGCAGGATGAAGGTTGTCTGTCTGTGGGCAGGTAGAAACACGGGCAGATATCTCTTGGTTCTTCACTTTTAAATCATTTCTACTTGCCTGTGTACTAAGACAAATGACTTAAAAGTGCAGGGACAACCAAGAGATAAGTGCATATGTGAACTGAGACGGCAGAAAACAGCAGCAAAGATAATGAGATGCAAGAGGAACATCTTGTGAAGATGAGACAACAGAGACTGAATGACAAAGGGAGAATAGGGAGAGCTGTAAGTCTGAAAATGTCTGAAATCTGGGTAATAGAATCAGGGGAATAAACTGCCCTCTGAAAAATGTCACGGACTATAATAGTCAGTTTGAATGCAAGCTGGAAAAGCAGAGAGTTCTTGGTAAATCTACCCTTAGCAAAATAGGTAGACTCTGTGCCTTGTTTCTAAGTGCAATTTTTCAGAACATTAGTTCCAGGAAGATTTGAATTCTTTTGACTGCAGTCCCTTGCAAAGAATCTTTTAGCACATACTAAGAAAAAGTGAATGGAACCTTGAATCTACAACGTGCCACCTCTTTTGGAGCCTGATCCTGAGACAGCCAGCAACTGTTTTCCAGCTGTTGAGCTGCAGAGCACTACTAAATAGAACTGTTTATTGGTTATCCATAATTACCAGAAACTGTCAGCATTCTGGATGAAAAAAGCCCCTGCAGTGCCACTTCTACAATCATACTGATTATTTTAGCCATGGTAAACACAAGAGGCTGCTGTTCCAGTTAGCCTATCTAATAGGGATGCACCAGTAACTGGCATTATCCTCTATGACACAACTCAACAGAGTCTCTAACCTAACAGCCTGCTCTTATATCTTTTTCCAATATACTCGTCATAAATTACCACACCAAAGTCATCTTCAGTTTCCTGAAGACAATGAAAAGGTAACTTTTCTCAAAATAATCTCCTGCTTTAATTTCTGAAAATCAAAAGTTTCTTCAAGTTTTATTTGATTTCTCCCATATTTTTCTTTTACTTTAATTTTGAAAAACAATATTTTATTGGCAATATTTTAATCTGGGGATATTTTTATTTAATCTGAAATATTTGTTGCAGTAGATTGACAATGGTTTATCTTTTTTGTTTTTTGTTTTGTTTTGTTTTTTTTTAATCTAGATGGATCCTACAATTTTCTTCTTTTTAAAGGATGAATGGTTCTATAAAACTTCATAGAACATCTTTTCTGTGGTTTTTGACATATGCAAAAATGCTGTAGGGTCATTTAAGTTTAAATAGTTATTTCTCCAGAGAATCATGTCAATTTCACAGTGCCTCACTGCCCCATCTATAAAACAAGAATAATGTATTTCTTTTCCCCTCAGCCATCCTTTTCTCATCCTGTGTATTTAATCTGCAAACTCCCTGTAGCAGGAGCTTTCCCTTACTTTGGAATAGCAAAATCTATTTAAAGGGACTCCAGTCACTTCAGACATTTTTGTTGTCATTCTGGTGCAAAGTATTGTATAATAATAATCACTCCAACATGGCTGATTCCCGCCCCCTTCTTCCTATACCTCTTTTCTTTCAAATCTGTTGGCACATATTTATTGATTTGATAATAAAAAACTACTTTCACCATTTGAAATCATTTTATTCTTTCTCCTGAGGGCTAAGATTACTTTTTAAGGAACCAGTACTGCATATACGAGACATGTTCCAGTATTTTCCCCCTAAGGTGTCCTGCAATCCAGTCTGGTGTCTTAAGAGCTTTTTAATCTTCAAGCATTAAAAAAAACACGACAAAGTTAGCCTTGGCACAGATATCCAGTTAAAGACTAGGAAATCAAAGGTGTTTTGCCATAAACCTAACTCTTGAACAGCAAGGCTCTAAGGCATTTGTGATGGACACATGGCACTCCAGCCCTCTGGGGGAGGCTTATCACTTCCCTGGGCAACTAGCAGACTCTGAAGAAGCAACTCCTTTTGTTTATGCTGGAATTGCTCTTTCTAATCTGCAAATGCTGATGCTGCATAAGCAGGGGCAAGCACACTGCAATAAAGGTTGCAGAGAAGAAATTGCAATGCTGGAATGTAGTCAGTGGATTCATGTAAATGGTTCCACACATGGCTAGATAAAAAAGCATCATTGATTTCCTGCTGACCCACTCCTCCAAGTTAATGAATGAAAGTTACTCATGTTAAAAGGCATGCAGCATGAGATGTTCTGATTCTAATAACAAGACTAGAGGGAGAAACTGATAAGGATGGTTTAATGCAATACCCATTGCATAGGGAAACTGTTCAGGTTTGGGATATTCAGGATTCAGCACGCTAGAATTGCAGAGCAGTGGGAATCCAGTATTACATCTATTTTAATTCCTCCTTTTCAGCTCTTATTTTGTTGTGTCTCTCTGTGAAGGAGAATTTTGAAAGAGCTGAGCTCTGCAGTGTGGTGCAGCCAATACACCTCCATTATTCAACACCAATTCATCAGTCTTCAAACCTTGATCCAGGTTATTTAGTCCACTCAAAACAATAAGGGGAAAAAATTGCTTCTAAGAAAGGGGTAACTTATTTCTTTTGGTACTAGTAAGTCCTGTGCAGGCAAGAAAGGCTCCAAGCTGTCCTGTCTCTTTTCCACACAGAGACCTACAGTTAGCTCTGATTTTCACTGTATGTTTCCCTTCCCTTCCCTTCCCTTCCCTTCCCTTCCCTTCCCTTCCCTTCCCTTCCCTTCCCTTCCCTTCCCTTCCCTTCCCTTCCCTTCCCTTCCCTTCCCTTCCCTTCCCTTCCCTTCCCTTCCCTTCCCTTCCCTTCCCTTCCCTTCCCTTCCCTTCCCTTCCCTTCCCTTTTTTTTTCTTTTTTTTTTTTTTTTTCTTTTTTCTCTTTCTCCAAGTCACAAGTAGACCTGGAAAAACACTTGGTCTCTCCTTAGGTGGCTCACGTGCAGACTCAGACCAGCCAAGGATTTGCCCCACATCACCTATTTTTCCATCTCTATAAAATTATATACTGTCAAGAATCTCACTTGTATTGATTGTACTATTTATAAAGCAATATGCTGAAACACACTAAGAAAAAGTGGCAATAATTAGCCTTTAAAAAATACCATTTCTTTTTGTAAGTTAACCTTTCCTCTTTTGTTCTCTTACTTTCCATTTCATATTTCTACACTTGGAACTTGCTTCTGTTATCATCATGTCCTTGTGTATTTTTTTCTTTATCAAACATAGCTGAGAATGATGTGATGAGATGAGATAGGACTAGAGCATTTCCCTACAGGCATGGCAGTGGTCTACTGGTCAGAATGAACTGTAAAGCAGATTCATTTATTTTATTTCACTTCTTGACTTCCAAATTGTCTGTTGAGCATATCAATTTTCTTTCCATTTCTCCTGTCATTTTCATTTTTATAATGCAAAGGAGAACATCCACAACATGTTCAGATGTATGACTGCACTGAATGACTTCCTCCACTTTTCTTCCCTTCCTAAAGTTTGGGAACTAAACACGAGCACACAAACTTCTAAGGGCAGCCGCCATTTCTCTGGCTTGACTACCAGCGTTACTCTGCAATCTTAATGTTTGTAAATGTAACATTTACAAATAACATCTTAAACAATGTATAAAAACAGTGTCTTTAGTTTTAGGGTAGAGCAGGCCCAGCACTGCTTGCAGTTGGCCACCTTCTGAGCAGTGAAGAATATGCAACTGAGCTTTCTGCTTTGATAAAGGAATTTGAGAATAGAATCATAGAATCATAGAATCCATAGAGTTGTAAGTGACCTTTAAAGGTCATCCAGTCCAACTCCTCTGAAATGAACAGGGACACCCACAGCCAGATCAGGTTGCTCAGAGCCCCATCCAGCCTCACCTTGAATGTCTTAAAGGACAGGGCTTCCACCACCTATCTGGACAACCTGTTCCAGTGCCTCACCACCCTCACCGTAAAAAACTTTTTCCTTACATCAATTTAAATCTCCCCTCCTCTAGTCTGAAATCATTTCCCCTTTTCCTACCACCACAGACCCTGCTAAAGATTCTGCCCTCTTCTTTCTTACAGCCCCCCTTTATATACTGAAAGGCCGCTATCAGGTCACCTCACAGCCTTCTCTTCTCCAGGCTGACTAGCCCCAGCTCCCTCAGTATCTTCCCACAGGGGAGGTATTCCATCCCATGTATCATTTTTGTGGCCCTCCTCTGGGCATGCTCCAACAGGTCCACATCTCTGAGGACTCCACATCTGGATGCAGTACCCAAGGTGAGGTCTCAGCAGTGCAGAATAGAGGGGCAGGATCACCTTCCTTAACCTGCAGGCCATGCGGCTTTGGATGCACCCCAGGATACAGTTGGTTTTTGGGCATATTGCTTGCTCATGCCCAGTTTCTCATCCACCAGTACTCCCAGGTTCTTTCCAGCAGGACTGTGCTCTATCCTTATATCCCCCAGATTGTACTGGTAGTGGGGGGTTGCCAAGACCCAAGTGCAAGACCTTGCATTTGGCTTTGGTGAACCTCATTAGGTTCTCCTCAGCCCAGTGCTCAAGCCTGTTTAGGTTTCTCTGGATGGCATCCTGTCCTTTGCACATGACAACCATACCTCACACCTTGGGGTATTAAGATTGCAAAGAAAAAAAAAGTTTGATTTACATTTGCAAGACCATTTTAGGTTGATATAAATACACGACCTTCAATTTTTCAAATGAAATGTATAGAGTTCCAATTAGATATTCAACTCAAAATCTGATCATCCCTTTTTCACAGGATCACAGAATCATGGAATTGTAGGGGTTGGAAGGGACCTCTAGAGATCATCAAGCCCAACCCCCCTGCAAAGCAGGCCCCCTACAGCAGGCTGCACAGGTAAGTGTCCAGGTGGGTCTTGAATATCTCCAGACAAGGAGAGTTCACAACTTCCCTGGGCAGCCCATTCCAGTGCTCTGTCACCTTCACTGTGAAGAAGTCCCTTTGCATATTGCTGCAGAACTTCTGCACCAGACTGCTGAAAAGAGGTTGACCACATCCCTTTGACTCCCACACTGAAGATGTTTATAAACATTAATAAGATCTCCTCTGAGTCTTCTTTTCTCAGGGCTGAACAGATCCAGTTTGCTCAGCCTTTCCTCGTAAGAGAGGTGCTTCTTTACCATCTTCATGGCCCTCTGCTGGATTCTTCCCAGGAGATCCCCATCCTTTTTGTACCAGAGAGCCCAGAACTGGATGCAGTACTCCAGGTGAGGCCTGACCAGCGCAGAGTAGAGAGTGATGATCACCTCCCTTGATCTGCTGGACACACTCCTTTTAATGCTCCCCAAGATCCCATTGGCCTTCTTGGCCACCAGGGCACATTTCTGGCTCATTTCCAACCTGTTACTGCACTAGACCCCCAGCTCTGGAGAGCTCCTCTCCAACAGGTCAGCCTCCAACCTGTAGTAATACTTGTGTTTATTCCTTCCCAGGTACAGAACATAGGCAAACTTTTATAATCCCTATCTTAGCAAAGAAAAATATCCTTCACTTCACAATCCCAGCTTATTCATGTCATCACCTTTTGGCAGTACATATATTTTGAACAGTTATTGTAAAGGATGAAGTACAGGAAAAGTAAAATTTCATCAAAAATCTCTCTGACGAACACCTTGAGACCTCACTAAGGATTGTAACCACTGTCATTGCACCAACTTGATGTGTTAGTTTCACAAAAACAAGGTCAATCGTCCTACTAACTTTATGTTCTTGTTCCTCTCTCTCTCTCTTTTTTAAACGTTTTAAGATAAATATTTAAAATTAGAATGTTTTGTTACTTATATATTTATGATATTGTATATTTTGCAAGAGCTGCTCTGAAAGTAATGCCTCCTGATTTATTATGTTGGCCCATAACATCAGAGGCAGATGCTGGTGGTATGGCAGTAGAGCTGGAACCTTCACACCAGTATTCCCTTACATTTTGTTGCTGTGTGACAGATGTGTGCATGATGCAAAAGTGTGTCACTGAATTCCTCCATGCAGAAAAAATTGCACCCATTGACATTCAGAGACACTTTCTTAATTGTTATTAATACCAAACAGTAAACGTGAACACAGTGAGGCAGAGGGTGGTGTGTTTCGGCAGTGGTGACAGTGGGCTGGATTGTTATGAGATTGGTATGCAGGCTCTTGTTCATCATCTGTTGTCATTTCCATGGAAATAAATAGGAAGTATTGCTTTTGGAGACACCTATGTTTTTGTGGCCCAAGACAATTTCTATTCACTAAATGCAGTCCAGGCAAGCCAAAAGGTTGGGCACCCATGGAGTAGAGGATGGTGACTTGGGAATTCCGAATTTCGTCCTTAACTCACCATTGTTTTTTTTAAAGTAGATCTGAGTAAACTTCTCATCTCTCTCAGCTCCAGCATCTTCTCTACTGACCCATGCTGCCAAGCACCTAATGCTCTCCCAAGCATCTGAATTCCTCAAATGATAAGCAGAACAAAAGTGAAAACTATCTGAGTCTCTACCTTACTAAGCTGTTATGATTTGAGGCTTAATTGGTGTAAGAATCTCAGATGAAAAATTGTTCACCATCAGTGTTCTGATTAGATTTGATCAAACAGATTTTTAAAATTACATGATTCATACAGAATTCAGTGATCCAAGTAAGGATTTGAAATTTTGAGCCAAAATAAAAGTAAAAAGGAAGCTAAAATTAATTTTGAATACAGTGACACAATAAAGCTCTTTTGGTGCTGGCATGGGAGAAGGTATCTGTGACCATGTCCATTATCACTCTGCTGGATTGTTTCATGACAGTGTCACAACAAAGGCTCTCTATGAGAAAGAATCCACCTACTGATGGCTCTGGAGCCATGCTCTGCATTATCCCACACTCCAGAATCTGTTTTGGCACTCCTAATGCTGTACCAAAACTCACTCCTGCACTAGCTCATCTGATGTTGGATTATCCCAAAATGATAGCATGGCAGCAGAGATAAAAGGAGGATACTGGCCAGTAAGGCTTCTAGTCTGCTCTGCTGTTTTGCCAGAATGCTATCTGCATTTGCACTGGCAGCACAGGCAGAATCAGACAACAAAGGACCAGATTTGGTAGCACTGTTATTGCAGAGTTAATCTTGTGAGAACTGGCTTTGTCCAAGTCTTAGCCATGATGGACTGTGATGGAAAAGATAGGAAGATATTCCCAGATGAGGCTGACAACAAGACCAGTCCCATTGCACTCCGTCATGAACAGCCTGGGCTCCTGTGCCCAAGAGCCAGGCCTTGCCTGAGCTCCTCTGAGACGACAAACGCTCCTCACTGCTTAATTATTGCAATTACTGTATTATATTGTATTATCTCACATTACTATATTTAGTAAACTATGTTTTTTCCATAGCTCATTGCTTTCCATAGCTCATTGCTCGTTAAGTAGATCATCATCAGTGATGATCTACTTAAGAAAACAAGCCATTTTCCTTGTCTAGGCCCATCTCCCTACCTTTTCTTTTTCTCTCCCTTCCCCTCCCTTCCTGGAGGGGATGGATCCGTGGGTCCCTTTGCCCCCTTGTGGAACCAGGCTGAACCAGGCTGAACTGTGACACTGTCACAAATTGGTTTTAAAAAGACTGAAGAAAAGACAATTGCAAGACTTTGTAGAAGACAAGAAGGCGGCCGGCGAAGTTGACTATATATCAACTTGCTGCAACTTGAACAACTGAATTAATTTTGTTATTTATGCACTTCTTGGTTAACACATCATGCCACTTTGGCTCTTGGACTGTTTGTGCATATGAGCTGCTTTTAATCTGGTATTTTTCTTTTCTTCTTCTTTTTTTTTCTTTTTCCTTTTTTGTTTATTTTTTTTTTCTTGAGGAAAATCACAAACTTTTAAATACAATAACCACCTCCATTCTTCAAATGACTTCCTCCCACCTCCCACTCATGTTTTACAAAAACTTTGTCTCAGCTGAAGGCATTGTGGATATTCTGACTATAATGTAAGTGTAATGTCATTTTAATGAATGTTTGTACAGTACTGGTCCTTTCGCTAAATTATGTAAAAACAGATGCATTGGACATGAGTAATAGGAAAATAAGTTTGTTTCGGAAGCCTAATTGCTATGCTGATGGCTATAATAACAATACCGTCAGCCATTTGCTGATTGTTTTGAGTAGGATCATTTTTGCAGAGAAGAAATACTGGAAACAGATTCCAGCTATTCTTCCACTGCAATTTGTTAGGTTTGTTTGATTATTTATTTATTCACTCATTCAAAAAAATTTTGTCTTACTTGCTTTGATTTGAGACAACTAAATCTGCAAATAATTGCTGAAACTCAGGTCAGCAAACTTCTTAGCCAGCATCGGCCACTGATGGTTTTTAGCTCAGGTCTACTTCTACTCCTAGTGTTGTACACTGTGTTTGAAATACCTTGCAACCTAAAGATGCTCTCTGCCACAAACAATTCATCTGATTTGGACAGACACTGCTATCAGTTATCCTCATGTGCTGATACTGAGCAAATAAACTTAATTCTTGACATGCATGACTGTTCTTCTACCAAAGCTTGTTCCTTAATCAAGCAAAGTCACCGGAAAGACAGCACTCATCTGCTTTGACTCATATCTACAGATGCTTAAAGGTATTCAGATGCCTAAGAGGGCAGGAAGTGAATTGTGGAATTCCCAGTTGTCATAGAAATGTGATCCAAATCCCAGGAAATTCACTGACAAGTCATTCAGCACTGTTGTAACTGGTAGGGTAGATTATACTGGTGTTTAATCCTTGGTGTGAAAAAATGTTGCATTGAGTACAAATAGAAACCTTTCATGCTTGCATCTTATGAATTAGTATTAAAGAATAGTTTGAGATGTAAAGGACCATTAAAGGTCATCTAGTCCAACTCCCATGCAATGAACAAGAACATCTACAGTTAGAATATCTTTAACACCTTTAACCTAGAATGTCCATCTAAGCTAGCAGAACCAGACATAGCAAAATACGAGACTGTGATGGTTGCTTTTGACTCAAGGGCAGTTACAAGCAAGGGAAGGCTCCTGTTTTTGCTGAGTGTACCTCTGAACGCTGAGCCAAAACAGCAAATACAGTTTCATTAACATGATGTTAACTTCCATGCAAGACTAAAGCCTACCTACTCAATATTAACAATGGATTAAATTACCAGGTGTGTTGAGCAGTGCTCTATTCAACAGCGTTCTCTACTATTATTGCTAGGAATTTGTTTCCAAAAGAACTATTTTAAACATCTGTTGGGAACAGAAAATGATATTTTAGTTTAACAAAACCTCATTGTTATGATGCACAATCCATTATTAATGGATTACACTTTTAATCCACCTTGTCACATAAATAAAAAATGTATGGTTTGATAAGATTAAGCATATTTCAAAGTTGTTTTTTTATTTTTTTTTATTAGTAGTGCTTTTGAAACACAGTTACATTCTACAGAAGAAAAAAACATACTAACTGTTTTAACTTCTTAAAAAAAAATGTTTACTTTGGACATTAAAGCCAGGCAGTTGCTGTTCTCCCAACAGAGTAGTGACTTACTCATACTCCTATTAACTTCAAGGAGAACAGGAGCATGCCCCAAGAACATAATTTGTAAAAAAAACCCAGATCTATATTGTGTCAGCCCAACAGACATTAAAGGAATTAATTACAAATCTCAGTACTGAGGACAGTTTAAATGACACAGCACATAAAGATATCTTTAATAATTACCTTGACAATTTCTAATCACATTTAAATTCCTGTAAAGTTATCAAAACATTTGAGTAATCTGAGCTTGAGATGTTTTCTATTTACTCAGAATTCAAAGAGCTCCTTTCAAGTGAAAGGTAGAAACAGCTTTGAAGAGAAATGACAAAGTAGTGAGGGAAACCCACAACAAATCATGTCTGTGATTTCAGTATTATGTCCACAATGTTATCTTCTGCATTTCTCATGTTTATTACAGACTTTTAACAGCACATCCAGTATTGACACGAGAGCAAAAGTCATCAAATAATTTTTTTTAATGGTATCATAAGCATACATTCAAAAATGCTTGTCTGCTTGGAATGTACTGTTCTCTAGCTCACATTTTAGTCTCTGTATCATGCCATTGGAAATTATTTGCAACATTCACAAGCGTTTTCTCGATTCCACTGACAGAAAACATATACTATCCATTATTTTTATGCAAATAAGGGAACAGCTATTCATCTGCTTTAAAAACAAGGTGCTTGGACATTATTTACTTCTCTCATCTAGCAAACCATTTATTAGTTGGATACTGTCAAATTGAACTCGCTACTGCCATGTTAAAAAGTAAACATACACTAAGTGCACCATGATTCATTCTGCCCTATAAGCCCTCTCATCTTTTACGTTTGTTTGCCTTCAGACAGTTTTTAGAGTTTCACTTTTCAATCTTCCATCCACAATCCCAACGGCTTTATCAGTCTTGTCCATATCAATAAAGAAGTCAGAATTAGGCCCTCCATTTGTAATAGTGCCAGAGCTGTAGAAAAACCAACACATACCAGAAGTCAAAAACAAGAGAAATACAATGTTGAACTAGACTAAGTGGTCATCTCCATATAACTCTACGCAATACCTCTAAAGAGTTTCATTGAATAGAACCACTTGAGTTGGAAGGAACCCTTAAAGACTATCTAGTCCAATTCCCCTGCAGTGAATAGGGATACCAACAGCTGGATGAGGTTGCTCAGAGTCCTGCACAACCTGATCTCGAATGTCCCCAGGGACAGGGCATCCACCACGTCTTTGGGCAACCTGTGCCAGTGCCTCATCACCCTCATTGTAAAACACTTCCTCCTTATGTCCAATCGAAATCTTCCCTCTTTTCGTTTGAAATCATTTCCTCTTGTTCTGTCCCAGATGCTCTAGGGGAATCCCCAGGCTCTGCAGCAATAAAATTACTAAATATTGTAGCTAATGAGTACTCAGTGCTGATTTTAAACATACAAGAAAAAAACTCTGAATGGGTACTATAGAGTGGCTTCAAAAGGAAGACAAAAGAACATTATTGATCTTAAAAGTGAAAAAGATCTTTTCATTTTCTTTCTTTTTTTTTTTCTTTCTTTTTTGTAATCTGCTTAGTAATACGCTGATTAAGAGAAATCTCCACAGAAAACAAAGGCTCAGATGGGCAGTAAGTAGAGGAAGTAAAATATTTTTAAAACCGATTGCATAGCATGACGTACACAATTATAAAGGTAATAATGTGGAAGAATAGAAGGATGATGTGAGTTGAAGACAATGCTTTAGACTTAAAGTTGTTGAAGTGAAACATCGTTGCCTCATTTTACTGGAAACAAGTGCAGTACGTGGTGAAAGACATGCACAGACGGTGCTATTTTAAATCTACTCTGCACCACAGAAATATCGAAGTGTTCTCAGTTTTTAGTCATCGTCGCATATTTTGAGAACAGCAAATATATCTGCAGAATAATCTACTGAAGCGTGTCTTTGATTTCCAGGACTTTTGGGGAAGTTCCTGTCTAAAAGCTCACATGAAGTAAGTGAGAGCTCTTCTCGCTTCGGATTTCGCTTCTGTAAAGTCCCTCTGGAGGGACCACATGACACGCGTAATTCACGCTTTCAGCTTTTGGACACCAGGGGTACTTCTCGGGCAGAACTGGCCGTGTGACTCCGGGGCGCCCATCTCCCAGCCCGCCCTCGCCGTGCAGCGGGCGAGATGTCCGCGTTCCATGACTGCTGCGGGCATCGTTTTCATCTTCGGGGCAGATGCGCCGAACGCACGCTCCCTCGTCCTTCGGTGCATTCCTTCACGCAGCCAGAAGCGCCCTAAACTCCCTCCCTTCCAAGCCCTCTGCTCCACCGACCGCTGTGAGCTTTCCTTTTGACTACGCACCCGGCAGAACAGGCAGTTTTATTTTTTAAGCTCGCGATTTGCAATACTCCCACCCGACGCACACCTTGACCACGGACACAGAAGACGTACAGGAGCGGGGCGGGGCGACTGGCACGGGGCTCGCCGTGCTCCGCAACCTCACAGTCCCGCTCCCCCTCGGCGGCGCCTCCGGGGGCTCTGGGGACCGCGGCTCCGCCGACTGGGGCGGCCGCACCCGGGGCTTCCCCCGCCCCGCCGCCTGCTGCGAGGGGCCGGGCCAGCTGCGCCGCCGCAGCCGGCCCCGCCTCCCTGCCGCCGCTCTCAGTCCTGGAGCGCCGCTCGGCTGCCAGAGGGAAGCCGCTACCTGCTCTGGTGCGGAGTCGCTCCTCGCCGCGCGCCGACAGGGAGAGCAGCCGCCCCGCCGCTTGCCGCGCCCGCAGACGGCCGCGAGACGAGAGAAGTTGCCTCCGCGCTCCGCAGCCGGAGGGAAGAGCCCCGCGTGCCGCCGCCGTCTTCTCGCCGCCTCCCGGTCCCGCCGCGGGCAGGCGGGATGATGGAGCCCCCCGCCGCCGCCGCCCGCGCCTCCTGCCGCCGCCGCCCGCTGCTCTGCCTGCTGCTCGCAGCCCTCTGCATGCCGCCAGGTGAGAGCCCGTTCCGCGAGGGACTCGTCGGGGGCGAGGCTGGGGCCGCAGGTGGCCGTGCCCCCCGGGGCTCCCGTCCGTCCGTCCGCCCGCTCGTAGCTGGAACGCCCGACGCTCACCGCCTCACTCCGGTGGCCGATGCGGGGAAGCGGGCTGCGGGAGAGCGAGCCGCCGTGCCCCATAGTAGCGCCCGCAACCATCGGGAAGCGGGCGGGAGAGGTGGGAACAGAGCCGGGACCGCTCTGCCCGCAACGCCGCGCAGTCCCGAGCGCGGTCGGGGCGCAGCGCTGCGCTGCTGAGGGCGGGTCCCGTGGCACTGGCGGCTGCTGTGAGCCTCGGGGAGCGCCGCGTCCCCCACCGGTGCTGGGAACGTTGCAGCCGTCAGACGTTCGTAGGTTTTATTTTGTAAATATTGAGCGTGAAAGTGAAGTCTGAGGGAGAAGCTGAGGAAGTGAGGAGTTGTGCATTCGGCACGGAGAGCGTCTCATTATTCCTGTAGAAAGAGCGTCAGCCTGTGGCAGTAGTTTGTATTGCTTTGAAGGAAAGGCTCTGCTCGTGTGTGCCGGGAGCGCGGGGCTCTCAGGAGCTGTGAAGTTGGCGTTCGTTCATTGCCAGCCTTTGCCTCACTGCTGCGCGCTCCTCGGTTAACCGCTTATAGGCAGCAGCGAGATAAGGACAGCGCTTCAGGAGCCCCTTTTCACCAGCGATATAACCGCTCTTACTTAGTATGTGCTTCAGTTAAGTTCAGACAAGTGGCAGCCTTACCTTGCTGGCATAACTCAAGCTTTAATTTCTATTAGAATAGCTAAAAGAAAAAAACGAAAAAACAAACATAAAAACCCTAAAAAAACCCACCAAACACAACCAACCACTCTTCCAACACAGATACAAGAGGAATAGAAGTGTAAGCACTGTACTAGTCTGTTCTGCTCTGGTTTTGCTCTGGCAAATACAGCATCTAATCTCAGTAAGGCTTACAAATGCCTCAGCAGCAGAGTTTGCAGTCAGTGCCGATCTCTGTGGTGTAGAGCAGCTCTTTGGAAAAGATTTTTCATGTTATGAAATACTGAAGGCATGTGGAGTATCCGGAGAGATAAGCACCCCAGCGATGAAGCAAGATGTGTCCCCTGTAGAGAGTTCTGTCCCACTTTCTGCTAACGTAAATAAGAATTGATTTCACTCGCTGTGACTGTCCACATTTGCCCACCGAAGGAAATCTGAAATAATAAAAATAATTTATCTTAAGGGTTGCACTGATGGAAGTCTATAAAGAGATGGAATTTGATGAGCTATTGCTTAAAGAGTTTGGAGGTAAACCATCCGACATTTACAGAGTAGTTCTCTCTGCTCTCCTTCCTTGTGTTCTCGATGAGAAGGTCGGACAGAACAAATGCATGAGGGGAGAACACAGCCCCACCTCAGAGACCTTCCCAGCCTACAGAAAATGTCTGGAATGCCCAATTTATAACTTAAGCCTTGCATTCTCAATCTATTCCCTGGAGGACAAAAGATAGTTAAAAACAATACTTGTTAAGCTTTTGGCATTTAGGCACTGCCTATTTCACATTCCTTACTCCTTACAATCTTAGTTGTGTCGTGCCAATTTACCATCATTCACCACAAATTCTGGATACATCACTATCACAATGCTTGGCTTTGGGGAGTTCCATTTCAGCTTTGCATATGGCAAGCACAGGCTGAGCTATTAAAAGCATATTAAAAGTTGATGTGCATTAGGTATAGATCTCTCTGGCAATATTCAGCCTGGTGGAGGGCTCCTATGAGAAATATTGAGCTTTTCTTTGCAGAAGATATTGCCTAAGAAGAGCTCTATTTAAAAATGAGGTGGTCTATGCCCAAGTGTGAGGCTAGGAGGCTAACTCTATGATTGAGTAAATGAGAATATCGGTTAAATGCTTGGGCTCTTCTAGGAAGATGACTGCAAGTGGAAAGAAAGTCCATTTTCAGTCACGAGCTAACTGTGGTGCTTCCCCCTCTTCCCTGGTCTCTGGTTTATAATAATTCTGAAGATCAGAGTCTCATTTGGCATTGTATTACTAAACACTGGTAACTGTGTCATGGTAATGAAAGGGCAACATGGAGCCTTCTTAATCACAGGGTGATTAATTTGTCCTCACTGGTAGCTATGGTTGTTGGGTTTTTTTTCTTTTTCTTTTTTTCTTTTTCCTTGTATATTTAGCAGGACATTGATCTAAGAAAACTGATTTTCTGTATTAAGACCTGAAGTTCATGAGGCTTTCTAAGACTGAGGTCAGGAGATCTCTGTGCCATGTATATTTTGTTTCGATCTGCTGTGTTTCTGTTGTCCAATGCCAGAGACTTCTTCACAAGTGAGCTAGAAGTTGTTAAAGGATTTTTGTTTTGGGAAGTGCTACTTCTTTGTAAAACCTCTTTAAAGTTCTTTTGTAAGAATTTGTTAGAAACTCATTGTCCTGTGCTGCCCCTCCTCTGTTGGTTTTCTGGCACACAGAGGGCAACAGCAGCAATCATCCAGGTCTATACGTTTCTGAAATTTCAGTCCAGAGAAAAATAAGCTCTTCAGCTCCATAGGGGAACCAAACAATCAATTTTTTAACTGGAAAAAATACATTTTGTGATGTTCATGAAATACATATCTCTGTGGTAAGTCAGATTTAATTCTGAGATATCTTATTTCCACTTCCCAACCTGTGCAAGAGTCAACACTCTTAGTTATATGTCCATCCATTTTCCTTACAGAATGTAATTTAGGGTGCTAATCTGTAATCCCAGGGTAAATAGCTTCAGCTCCCAGAGTGCTAGGCATAAAACTACTGGCTGGCTTTTCTCCAGCTGTAGGTTTTGGGGAACTGAATCTCTAAGTATCTGTGCAGGCTGATACATGAAGGGGAAAATAATGAAAATGCCATTACTTTACATAATGCAAATTACACTTTTGTGATAAGGTTAAACATATCCTCTCAATTTTCTTACAAATATTCTACTTCTGTAATGTGGTTTATAGTCTTGTGCTATTGAGTGCTCACCACAGATTTCCATAATGTCCTCCCTAGTAATGCATGGTACAAATCTAAAACTAAGGATTACTGTAGTGACAATAGCTTTAATGTGCTTGCTAGTCATACCACATTACACCATCATGGGATTTTTATTACAATACTACCACAGGGACTTTTTGTAGAGTATTTTTTTTTTTTTTTTTTGGTCAAAGTGGTTTTGGTCTGATTATTGAGCCTGTAGTGAAACAAAAGGAGATTGGAAAGAAGGGAGACAGCTATGGAGGGTGCCAGGCCTGTCTGTTTGTGCTTCAGACCTGTTAACATTTGAGAAACTGAGCCCATAGCTGAGTCTCCCAACAGTAGATGCTCCATATTCAGTCTGTCCTGATTGTGAGCCACACTGTATGACTACAAGCACAATGGTCTCCAATAGACTTGCTCTGCAGTGCTGTTTCACACTTGAGGGCTTCTCTTTTACATTACCATGCTGACTGTAGAAATTGGTTTTTCATATCACTAATAATCTGAGTTTTCTTTTTTCTTTTTATTTTCTTTTTTTTTTTTTTTTTTTTTTTTTTTTTGGCATGGTCTTGTTCAGTTCTGCAGACTGCATGACAGGGTAGGCTGGCTTTTAAGACTACGTGAGAACTACGATCTCTTTGTTCAGTGCTTCTCAAGGTTCCTCTTAGATAGCTTTTTTTTTTTTTTTTCACTTTGATAATGTAATTTTTTAAATTGGAAATACACATAAGCTGTAATGTCACACCTGTAACAGAGAATTGAGCACCTGTTGCAGCATGCTGATTTCTCCTGAGCTCTTCTGCTTTGAAGAAAAATAGTTCTGCTTCCATGCACCAATGCTCAAATGAGAGAATCTTCCAAGAACTGTAAGTGCTGTAGGGGGGTGGTAATTAGAATTGACTTGAGCAGAGCATGATTTTTTTCCAGGGAAAAGTGAACATCATTTCATTTGAACACTCCCCTTGATTTGAAATTATCTTCCCTGAAGACAAGGCTTTGACCTACACGTTCTTTATCTTGGTATCTTCTCCTTATTAAGAACAGTATGAATATTGAAGGAGGCTGTACGTTTCTGTCTCTAACATGCTTGAAAATGAATCTCATCTCTTATGTAAGAAGAGATCACAGTGAAGCTAGTACAATCAGCAGCTGGCAGTGATCAGATCAACTTTCTGTCCCTTCTTTCTTTTCTGGTTTTGTTTTGATTTTCTTTTTCCCCAATGCATGTTGTGCAGGCTAAATCAGAGTCAGCCCAGCCCCAGAGGATGTTAATCCACTTCTCTAAGGTGTTGGCTCTGCAGAGGAATATCTGCCTAGCTTAAGATAAAATTTCATTCCTTATCATACTTGCTTGTCTCTAGAAAGGCAAATAAGTATTTATTTATTAAACAACTCCTATTTCTGTTGAGCTGGTTTTTTTTTTTTTTTGTTTGTTTGTTTTTGATAAGAAATATGCGTCTTTTGGGAGGTAAGAAAAGGAGGAAGTGATAAAACCATGGAGATGGAGAGTGGAGTAGCTTTAGGGTATGATTTTTGTGGGTTATCAGGGGTTAGAACAGTTCTCTAATGTTTGGTTAGAAAGCATTTGAAGTGCTTTCAGTAGCAATGGAAATACTAAGCTGTTCCCCTGATAACAAGCAAAAAGTGCAGCCCATGATTTAATGAGTGTTTCTGCAGCCTATGTATCTGTATCACCTGTTTTCAATTAGGTCGTTTTGTGTATAGTTAACCTCTTGTTGTGGAAGGAAAACTGCAAATACTCAAACAGCTTTCATGTGTTGCATTGTGAGCTGTAGTAGTACAGTCTATGGAATCCCCTAGTATTATTAAACATGGATATTAAGTGTAGCAATTTCAGCCCTAGGGGAAAGTGTTTAAACATCAGTAAAGTTTCAAGTGTCTCCCTGGATCTTGTTGGCTGCTGGAATCTCCACGTTTGGAGCCCTGGTGAGCCAGTGACCCTTCAGCACTCACTGGGAACTAGCTATGTCTGGTGGTTTTGCCCCTGCCTTCAGTTATCTCTTTGACACAACTTGCCTTTCTGTTAGGTGAGTCCTGTCTGGGAACTGTTGTGGTTTTTTGGTTTTTTTTTTTTTTCCTTTTTTTTTCTTTTTTTCAAAAGAAGAAATTTGAAGAGATTTTTGGCAGCTATTTCAATAGAGGGAGCTCTGCTACCTTACTGTTAGAAAGAACATCTTTGTGCTTTTTCTCAGATCTCTGGCTTCAGATTGAAAGATGTGTTGGGGAAGAAAAAAAAAAATCTTCCTTAACAGTACACTGTGGCAAAGGGTTTGTTTTTTAAATGCATCTTACTTTGTTCACAGCCTTCCTGTTGTGTGAAGAAGCAAGGACAAATCTGAGTCACGCAACTGGGCAAATCCAAAGAGGTGATTCAATTACAGAGTGTTCCTTTGCAGCAAGGCTTTGCAGGCTTTTAAAGTGGGTGTATTGCAGAATCTGGTTTTTGTCTGAAGTCTGCTTGTCTGAGGGGTGCTTCGTGGAACAATTCAAAATGAACTTAGAATAGAGGGTACTCTCAAGGGATGAGCTGCACCAGGAATGGTGTTGGATGAAACAAGGTGCAAACAGTAAGATTGGTAGACTGTCGTGGCAAGAGAAAGAACAAGCACTTACAGTAGCACTGACAAAGTAGGACCTTTATTTAACAAAAATAAGTTCATCTAGGATCATAAAGAGAAACTAGAATATGCATACCATTCTGTAAACGTGGATTCAAGGTTATAGCAAAAGAACGCCAGCTCAAATGTGTTTGTATGCTTTGAACATATTCCATGTCTCTAATATATAAACAGGTAAATGCAGGAAGCTGATAACTGTTCTGCAAATCTCAGACCTTGTATTTCTCACAGATCCTATATTTTTTTTTACTGCAGAAGTAATCTATTTTTCCTAATTTTTTTCAATTTAACGTGAGAAAATAGCCCTAGATATTGAATTTGAAAATAGATGTCAGCTGTATACAGCTAGATTTAAATGTGATTTTTTTTATATTATATATCATATATAATAATATATATATTTAATATATATATTTTTTTTTGATTGATATGTGTGCGTGTATCCTCTTTTGTTTGTTTATTTTTATGAAGTGGAATGACTTGTTGATTTGAGTGAACTTACTGTGTTGGCCAAGAAGAGCTTCTAAGGTTCGTAGATTATAAGGACCAGAGAGGGTTATCTGTTGGATGGCATGGTAAACTTCCACAGAAAGGACTATGAGATTACCCAGTTTAAACTGGCATTAAAGCAATGTATAGTTGAATGCAGGAGTGAGGTTTTAATATTATTTGTGGAATATGTTCTTTAATAGAGGTTTCTGAAATGGTTAGCTGCTGATTATATAGAATATTAGCCTGGGGTATTACTCCATTTTAGGATACGGTTTTGTGTCGTGAAATCTAGAAAGCACTGTGTGTTTAACCAAGTGAATTTTAATACTTGTTCAGATAAAGTCATGTTTGTTGACTTATTCTAGTGTTTTTGGAAAGGAGAGATGAACATAATAACCTTCACATACAAAACCTTACGCAGAACAAAAAAAGAAAGACGAAGAACTGAGTACCTAGGCAGTATCTGGGGAACTTTGGTACAGGTGTGTAATTGCAAAAGCGAAGAGTTCAGAATTGATTCCTCAATGCTTGATACTGTGTATCAAGTAGTATAACGAGTGCTTGCATATAGACAAGATGATAGGATAAGTATTACATATTAAAATTAACTCATGAATATTGACACAGCATTATGAGATTTGCTTTCGCAAACTGGGGAATATTTAAGCTTATGACACTGACATGATTTACCTGATGTAAATGAAGAAGCTGTTTGTCTCTTGCGCTTGGTAGCTTGACAAGTGGGCAAGAGGATAATTTTTCCAACTTGAATACATTACTGACACTTTTGTAACAATACCTTGCAGTTCTCAAGCAGTTTTTACTGCTGATCTTGAATCCTGTCTACACAAAAACAATGTGGAAGTCAATGTTATGAATGTCCCCCCAGTTCCCAGTTTATATTTGTAAATTACTTTTCTTACTATTGCATGTGCATTCATTCTTCCTAATACAGAGCTTGTTGCGCAGGCAGATCTGTGGATTTGAATAGCTGCCATTAATACAAGCAAATAATGACAGAGACTTCACATTGCATGAGGTTACGTTTTACATCTTAAGGTTGTCAAATAAGTGTTGTTCTTATTGTTATTTTGATAGATATTTAAAACCAAATGCAAGTATTTTGCTCAAGCCCTCTGTAACAGGGCTTTGATTTTTGGAGGAGCAACTCTTCCACTGTTCAGTATGACCTTACTCACCACATTACTGTTGAACAGTGCAACACATTCTGCCTTAGCTTTGAAGTTTAAGTCCTTAAGCATAACCTTTACCCCGAAGATTTACCCCTGGTTAATGTGTGGAGCCCCACAGCAGCAAATTCCGAAGTATCTACGTGCATGTCTGATGTCAGTGTGTCTCCTGGAAGTTCACCTGAAGGTTTGATAAGGGTCAGCGTCTGGTATTTCATCCAAACTCACTTTTGTCTGCAGGTCATTACTTGTCGCTCCTTATCACTTTCCTGAGAACCCTGCAGGGTTACATAGGAGACATCTGTCCAGTTTCTGGAGGGAAAGAAGTCTAAACCTTGTGAGATAGTGGGGAAAATAACTGGCATGTTGTGTGGGAAGTAGAAAATGCAGGTGAACCCTTTTTCAGTTGAGATTCTTGGATCTACTTGTTTATGTATTGAAATGCTGATATATCCAAGGGCTGTGGGAGAGGTATTATTTCTGTATGAGAGTCAACGGGAGAGCAGCAGGCAATGAGGTCATCTTGTGGGGATTGGAGTGGGAATGGAGCTGTGTTTGGGGCCTTCTGCCTTTGGAGTATCTCTGCACTTGCGTTCCTGCTTAGAGGTAGTCCTGGACAGCATGGAGATGAAGAGCCAGACAGCAGGGACTTTTAACAGTGGTCACCTCTGGTGTCTGTTGTAGCAGGTGAAGGATCTGCACCCCTCCCAAGCTTGAGAAATTTCCTGCTTTTACTAGGGGCATACTTACCCTCTGAACTGCTGCAAAGAGCTGTCTGCTTGCTTTAGGGGTGTCACTTTGTTCTCCGGCACTGAATGGTTTGCAGAGCACTCTATGGGTCGCTTTTTTTATCGTTATTTCCATCTGTGAGTACAGCAGTGATAAAGAAAAATGGGCTTCAGCATGCTCAGTATGCTCACGATCTCTGGCTCTCTTTCCATTACATCAGATGCAGAGGGCACAGAGGAATGAATAAGGCAGTGTATTTCTTCAATGAATACTGAATGGGTGAGTGTGAGCCGACAGAAGCTTTCTCCAGAAAGAAGTGGGGTGTTGTAAGGGCTGACATCCGCACACGTGGTAGGAGGGGCAGGTGAATCACTTGTAGCTGGAATTTGCTGTCTGACTTCATTAGATCTTCAGTTTTGAAGTTGATATTTTACCCTAAAAGCTTATTATTATTATTATTATTATTTCTGGGCAGGATTAGCGTTTCAACTGTTTCTTGAAACAAATGATTGTCATGGATTTGTTCCGAGGGCCAGACATTAACTTCAGAATTGGAAACTACTTTGCATAAGCATATATAAAACCCTAGCCTTGTTAGTATGGCAGGTTCATTGCCTTAGGTATGAATTCAAATTCACAAAAGCCTTACGAATCACTCGTTTTCATGCTTTTAGACCAGTTTCTAGTCTTCCTTCAAGATGTTGTCATCTGTAAACAGCTGTGACAGTTCCATGAGTCTTTTCATGTGAGTGTGAAAGAGCAGAACATGAGCATACTGGGGACCATGGCTCCTTGTAAGGAGGCTTTCTTCCTGCAAAAGAATAAATATTTGTTACTTTTTTTCTGCGTTCTTTACAACACAGCCTTTTTTCATAACCACACAAGGAGATTGGTGGCTTATAGTCTGGGTGTTCTGTAACCAAGCATAGTAAACTATACATAAATCTTGAAGTGAAGATTTTAACAGAACCTTAAAAGGAAGTATTGCATTGAAAAACTTTTTTTTTTTTTTTTTTTTTTTTTTCTAAAATTTTTAGTTAAGTCTGGGAGGTTTTTTTTTTTTTTTCCCCTCTGTTTTCTTTATTTAAAGATGGACCTTCACTCTTAGCTATAGGAAGGCAGGAAAGGAAAGGTATTAGAAAATCCATGCATGCATTAATTGCCTACATTTTCCATCTGTTAATGAAACACTTGACTCTAGCAATTTCCCAGTACCTTCTGCAGTGATAACCTAAAACAAACAAACAAAAAAACACTTTAATTCCATTAGCTTGGGGAGGACTGAGGCCTAGCTATTTCTAAATTTTTTTTAACCTTAAAAAAAAAAATCATTTAAGGAAGAAGGATGGTGATCCCTTGAGTAAGTTGAAGTTACATAGTTTTTAAAGAAAAATCTGAACGTGGCAGACTTCTCAAACAATGATGTTTGTAAGCAGAAGGATGTTGCTTTGAGCTAGGTATGATAGTAGCTTGAGAGAGCTCACTATCCAAGTTGGTTGGTTTTGTTTTTGTGGGTTTTTCTGTTTTTATTTTTTTATTTATTTTTTTTTATTTCCATGCTGTTAAGCTAGGGTGGGAAGCACCACAGAATGTATTTTATCTGGGAGGACTTCAGTGGTCTAACAAACTTGGCATTCAAATGCTGAGGAAAAAAATAAAAACTTAAGTTATATGTTCCTTGTGGCAGCTTCAGTAATAATGAACATTTTGTGGCTTTTTTCTCCTCAGCAAAGATGAAAATGAAAGTCTAGATTTTTTTTTTTTTTAATGGGCTATTCCTGCAGTGCATGTACATCCTTGATAACAGCATGCATTTTGTGAGTCCATGGTACTTAACCTTGCATGAATTACATCTCATAGAATCATTGAATGTCCATGAAGGACCCGTAACGACCAAGTCCAATCCTGTGCTCCATACAGGACCTCTCAAATTCGAACCCTATGTTTAAAAGCGGTGTGAAAATGCTTCTTGAACTCTGGCAACGTGGGGCTGTGCTCACTGCCCTGGGCAGTCCGTTCCATTGCCCACTGCTCTCTGGTGCAGACCCTGTCCCTGACCCCCAGCTGCCCTCCCCTGACGCAGCTCTATGCCGTTCCCTCGGCCCCGTCGCTGTCACACAGAGCAGAGCTCAGCGCTGCCCCTCCGCTCCCTGTGAGGAGCTGCAGCTGCCATCAGGTCTCCCCTCAGCTCCTCTGCTCTATGCTGAGCAAACCACGGTACCTCAGCCCTTCCTCATACACCTTGTCCTCCAGACTCTTCACCATTTTCATAGCCCTGTTTTGCACGCTTATGCAGACATAGCATGTTAAAGAGCTCTCTTGTGTCGAGAGACCCAGCTTTGCACTGGAGGCTAGATGGAAGGGAGCTGTGGTGTGACAAGCACCTGAGCAGGAACTTTGTGTCATCTGGGATGGGATTTCTTAGTTCTGCAGCACGAAAGGGCTGAGTGCTGGCAGCTCTTACAGCAGCCTAATGGCATGCAGTGGCTGAGAAAGTGGCTGCAGGGTTGAGCCCTGACTGTGCCTGCTAGATGGTGTCTGCTGTATAATGTCTTCTGGTGATGTGTGCATTGATGCCTAGAAGTTTGTGAGGGTAGCTGGCAGGTGGATTCATGCCATAAAACTCTTCGCTTTTCTACTGTTTTATAGTAGGGGGGTTTGAACTTCTTTCCAAATACAGAAAAAGGAAAGAGACAAAGTAGAATAATAAAATTCTTACCCTATGATTTCTGTTTTGTTGTCCTGAAGCACACTTGAGCTAGGTAAAGGCACAGCTTGCTACCAGGAGCCACCAGCTTGACCAAAGATGTCAATTGGCATCTTTACAGGGAGCAGCATGCACAGGTAGAAAGCAGTTCAGTTCAGTGTCACAAATCTGGTGTACCCATTGGGCCTGCAGGGAAGGCAAACGAATGGAGTCTACTATGGAGACCAAGAGGGATAAAACTTCTTCTGAAGAGACCTGTTGGAGGTTGCTGCCTGGACAGGAGGTAGCAAGACCAAAAGGACAGTTGTTTTGGTAACCAGAAGAAATATTTCTTTGTGAGACACTTGTAAGAAGTGTTTCTTTGTGATTGAACGTCTGAGTTCCTGGAGAGTAGTCAGATGAATCTGAGGGAAATCCTGCTTTGGCTCTGGCCTATTAAAGCCACTCCCAATGAGAAGACAGTGGAAAGTGGGCTGCTCCATCAGAGCAGGAGGAGTGGATGCCACGTGCTGATGTCATGTTGCTAGAGGGCCCCACTGATGGAATCTTGGAGGTAAGTCTTCTGCAGTAGTACTTGGCCTTCAGCTTGCAAGGGAAGCAAACTGTGGAGGATGAGCTGTCCACTTCTTCATAAGAGCTTTCTGGAAAAATTTGGGATTAAGAAGAGTCTTCCAAATTAGATTTTCGAGAGAGAGGAGAAGAGCCAGTTAGCAGATACCAGAAAGCAGGGGAGAATCATCTGTATCTTCAGTTTGTCAGTTCTTTTTGCTTCTTCCCTTTCCTTTTACTTATTGCACTTAACAGACATTATTCTTCATCAAGACTGTGCTCTGTCACACCACCATACTCAGTTTCATGTCCCTTCTCCTTTCTGCCATACAACACAGTACTGTTTCCAGCCTCAACAAGCTGTCTGTATTACCATGGTGACTTCTCATGGCTGAAGCTTTCCAGCGAGGCACGTGTATAGGTCCGTTAGTCCTGATAGCAATTGGCCTTCCCAAGGAGCCTTCCCTTCTTGTGTTACTGGATCACCACAGGTGATCTAAATGCTGTTTATGATAAGAGTCTTTCTGGGAGGTGGGGAAAGCCTTTATGTTTTCTTCCAGTCTTTGCAAGTAGCTTAGTGTGTGAAGTAAAATGTCAGGAAAGGATGTCAAACTATGCTTATGCTTTGCATCTGGCCTACGTGTTTAACTCTGTCTTTAGTGAGCTTTTGGATTTTCTCAGGGGTAAGGCATTGTATTCTGCAATTATTTAAGACATTCCTGAGATGAGAATCCTGAGAAAATAAGCCTTTAATCTTACCGTACATTCTTGCCAGTTCCAAAGTAGTATTAGTTTTTAATATGAGGAATATAATAAATACAGCTGTATGAAATTGGAGTGGTCAACCATGTTTCTGGACTGAGCCTTTCAACGTAGCTGAATTGTGGACCATCATACTGCTTGCTTGTCTGTTGTTTTAGCTGACATTGTAGACCTGTAACCAAAAATGTGCTAAGTCACAAAATCCAGAAGTTAAGCTGATGCAAGAGTGTTGAGCACATTTTTGAACATCCAGATTTGAAATTATTCAGGTATCTCAGTATTTGCTTAAGGATTGAATTTAATAAACTAGTGGTAATACAATCCTTGCAGAAGGGACCCAGAAAGCCACAGTAAGCAGAACTGATGGCTAGGAGGCTCTTCAGGTGCTGGATGTTCTCTGTGAGCTGTAGTGTGCTTCTGTTCCTCGCGGGGGACATCTGGTTTGCATGGCTCACAGAGGAAGCAATTTAGGCAAGGGGCTCTCGTCTTGCTCTGGTCACTCTTCCAAAATATGATGCAAGTGATAGTTCACCTCTTTTGCTGACTTTATAAGCTCGCGTGTTTAAATTGCACACACATGGTTTTTCCATATGTAAGATATATTATATGAAAGAGGATTTTTTTTTTTAATGCCTGTCAGCAGGGAACATGCAGCTTACTAAGCTTTCTTGAGTATAATTTTAAATTGAGAAAATGCTTCTATATAAACTGAGATTATCTCATCACAATTTTTTTATGACTGTTAATTAAAATGTGAGGAAATCCTTTAGAACAGATTTGCAGTTTTGAGACTTTTATGAGACTTAACTTGAGAGATCCATTTTATAGTTATGCTTTCTTATTAGTTTTTAGATTATGATATGGTTAAATGCACAGCTATCAAACCCTGTGATGATAACTTGTTTTTTTCTGCAGTGTATCTTAAGTCAGTTATGGTCCTATTTGTGTGTTGTTTCTGCCCCACTTTTCAAAGATATATTGTAATTATTCTATTGTAAATGCTATTAAAACTATAATCCCCAAATAGTTTTAATTTGAACGTGTGTTTTTCAATATTGACTTTCAGTGAAGAATATTTTGTTAGATTATTGTGACCAGTGATCATTCTAAAATGTTGCAGCTCCCTCTGAAAATATATTTTTCTTCAGATTGGCAGACTTCAAAGCCAAAGTGATGGAAGGATCATCATGTCTGACTTTGAGATACCTGAGATGCTTTTCAATGATTTTAATGGAGAATTGTAAAATCTTGATGCATAATTTATAAACTTGTGATAGGAAGAAAGCTTACTGGAAGAATGGGAAGCTTATTATACACCATTAAGTGCTATGCTCTCTTTAGCCATGTGGACATGTGTGTCAGTAGAAGATTGATATAGCTGAGGGTTTGAAACTATAAGGCACCACGCCTAACTCTGGTGTAGTGTTTTCTGCTTGAACTTGTGCTCAGGTTGAAAGAAAATGAAGGGTATGAATGCTGTTTTGTTTTTTTTGCCTTGCTCTAAGCATGCCTCTAATATCACAACATCACGAATCTTTTAATCATGGGCTTATCTGTCATCTCAGATGCCTCAAAATCCTTTAATTGCAGAATTTTCCAGTCTAGGAATAAATGACACAAGGAGAAAAGTGATTAGTTGTAAATTGCAAAGGAAGTCAGAGCAGAGTCTATCAGGAGAGAACGTGGTGAGGATTCCAAGTCCCAGTGCTTTGATTTGTTTGTGTGCATGACCGTGTGGAGAGCCTTGTGCTCTAGGCCAGCAGGAGTCTGTGGAAAGGAAAGAAGGATGCTCTTGTTTTCTCCCTGTGGGTCATTAAACAAGCTTTCTTTTTTTTTTTTTTTTTTTTTTGTAAAGACATGGAGAAGGACACCATCAGATAAAGGGTCGCATTGATCAAGCATATAATGAGCTAGCCCAAGCACTTCTGTGGATGCACTTACCCTAGCAAACTTTACTATTGAAAACAAATCAGGGAAAGAAAAGCGAGGGATAATTGGTTGGTATGCTGGCAATAATGCCCATCCTGACAGGAGCTGTGTTAACATGAGCAAACTATTCTGATATAGCTAATTAATCATAATTGTCTACCCAACTATGCCTCAGAGTCTACGGTCCTTTTGCAGGTTTTGATGGAGAAAATAGTATGAGTGAAGTCTCATTGCTGCTAATGCTTAGGGGGAGTAACTTTTCAAGGCATTGTGGCTTTTGTTTATCCATACACAAGTGGAGAAAAATAAGAATAGAAGTTGAAATGAGCAGCAAAGAACATTTTTAAGGGAATAAAAGGAATCTTTTGATGTGTCTCCTGGGAGAAGGGCATTGAAAGGCAGTGGAGAAGGGGCATCTGTCTGTGCTTTCAGAACCATGTGGAAGCAGGGTCACTATTTCCTCTTGTCATATCTGTGCTCCAGGTGCTCCCTCGGTGGTAGTGCTAGCAGAAGCAGAGGGTTCAAAGATGTGTGGCCACATCTCTGCAACGTGGTTGAGACTTGTGGGTGCTCTTGACTCAGATTCCTTTTCAGAAGAGTTCCTTTTGTTTCTGTTCTTGCACTGGGGAGAAGTTTACTTGCAGTTTTGCTTTCAGCAGTTAAAATAAGATGATAGTCTTCCTGAAGCAACTTTCACATCCCCTTAGAGCCATGCTACAAAGCAATTTCAGTTGTGTAACCGCCCATACTGATTTCTGACTTCCAAATTTCAGTTCTGGGCTATAGAGTGTCTTCAGCTACTTTATTCCTCTGCTGGCTTATACAGGTTGGAGACCATTTCGCTTGCTCTTTTTCAGTTGTTGAAAATGAGTTCAGAAGAGCATGTTCTCTACTTCAGGTTTCAACCTAGCACCATTTTGAATGTGAGTTCTAGAGGAAAGAAGAAAACCTTAAATGATCCTTTAAATTTAGAGGTTTTTTTTAATGTATTTTAATTTTAACAGTTTTTTTTATGGATTTCCATTTCCTTTGAAACACTTCGAACCTTTCCATGACTTCAGAAATATCCAAGTGTATTGATGTCAGAGCAATCTGAGCAGGAATTTAGTATCTAAGCAACCCCTGTAAAAGTAGGGCCGTTCCCAGGGCACTCCGAATACTCCCATGAGTAACGTCTGATAACCGTATATCTAAATTGTTTTGGGTAATATGCCAAATAATATACCAAATGCACTGCAGTAGTCAAAGCAATATGAATTTTTGGTGATGATTTTAGTTTATTTTTCATTATTAGGAGGAAAGCAGGCAGTGAAACGGATTAAACATGAAAATATCCATGTTTCACATACAGGCTTTCTACCAGTGTACTTACAGCATCACCAAGGTTGGAAAAGATCTCGAAGGTAATCTAGGCCTACTGCCCAACTGCCTCCAATATTTCCCCACTAAACCATGTCCCTTACTGTAGTATCTAAATGTTTCTTGAACACCTCCAGAAATGGTGACTCCTGCTGAATCATATGCACGTTGGTAAGTGTGAATCAACTGTATAGCTGGTACTATACAGTTTTGTTTTGGTTTTTTTTTTACATTTGTTAATCAATTACCTAGCCCTGGACCTCATTAGCCAAAGTTGGGAGATATAATGATCTTTAGTGAATGCCTACATGTGATTTCCATGTAATTATATGTGCTGTGTTTTAGACAGATGGCTAAGGACAAAGATGGTGGTGTATACTTTTCCACTACCTGCAGACTTTCTAATTTTTGCTTGTGGATATAGATTTTTTTTTTTTTTTTTTAATAAAAAGTAAAAAATCCTTAGCATGAAGAGGAAAACCTTAAGAATTTTTGCTGAATCTCTACTGGATTAGTTTATCCCTGAGTGGTCAAAATCTCCTGACAGGGGAGAGAGCAACTAAGATAACTCTTTTCTTTCCTATTACTTCTATTTTCCTCTGATTTTTCTCATGAAAGAGCTGTAATTCTTTGCAGAAGTTACTTTTTGTGGGTGACAGGCTATGAATGCATTGCGTCAGAAAGCTATCAATCTTCCTGTCCTACTAGCCCACTTAAGACTCTATTCAGTGTCCATACGCAGGCTCTCATGTTCCTATTCTTGATAGATCTTCTTATCAAATACTCCTTTATTTTTGTTCATATGTCCTACCATAGTTGCTTATTTTATTGACTGTCATTTCTGATTGTATGTCTGTAGGCTTATGCAGGGCATATTTCAGGTCCTTTTTTGGTGTATTGCAGCATGTTCTGTCAGTTACATACCTCTGCATGGCTTCTTTCATTGAATTACTTTTTTAAAAAAGTTTGGAGATGCAGAATACTCATCAGTTCTTTACAGTTCCTAATATCTGAAACTGTAGCTATCAGAGATCATTTGCACTAGTTTGATCTGTTAGCCACAAGTTCAGGTGTAATTTACCAGTGAGAAATTTAATTACTTTTATTTCTCAGCTATTTTGCTTAGGGTGAAATTAATTTCTGGTACAATTGGCAGTCTTACACTTTTTGAAAACTTTCAATGATTTATTTTTCCACAAGTGCTTTGAGCTGTACTGAAACTGCCTTCTTTACCTGAGTTCTTTTTTGTTTTTTGCTTCCTACTTAATGAAGAAAAAGAATACTGCGTAATGTTAGAATTACAGAATCATTTGAGTTGTAAAGGAACTTTGTCTAGTCCAAATGCCCAGCAATGAACAGGGATGCATGCCTACAGCTAGATCAGGTTGCTTAGAGCCCCATCTAGCCTGACCTTGAATGTCTCCAAGGACAAGATGTTCAGCACCTCTCTGGGAAACATGTTTCAGTGCTTCACTATATAGCTAATGTAAATCTTCCCTCCTTTAGTTTGAAGCCATTTTGAAACCCAACGGAAATCACAGCAGGTCCTGCTAAAGAGTCTGTCTCCTTCTTTCTTACAACCCCTCTTTAGATATTGAAAGGTTGCTGTCAGGTCTCCCCAGGGCCTTTTCTTCTCCAGACTGAACAGATCCAGCTCTCTCAGCCTGTTCTTGTAGAAGAGGTGTTCCATCCCTTGAATCATTTTTGTGGTCCTCCTCTGGATGTGCTCCAATAAGTCTGTTTCTCATGTACTCATAACTCCACGCCTGGGCGCAGAACTGCAGGTGAGGTCTCACTAGCGCAGAGCAGAGGGACAGAGTCACCTCCCTTGGCTTGCTGGCCACGCTGCTTTTGATGCAACCCAGGATATGGTTGGCTTTCTGGGCTACACGTTGCTGGTTTATGTCCATCTTGTCATCCACCAGTATCCCCAGGTCCTTTCCAGCAGGGCTGTACACTATTTTTACATCCCGCAGCCTATACTGATAGAAGGGATTGCCACAGGTGTAAGACAGGTATAAGATTTTGCACTTGGCCTTGTTGAACTTTATGAGGTTAACTGGGCCCTCTTCTTGAGCCTGTTTAGGTTTCTGGATGGTATCCTGGCCCTCAGATGTGTTGACCACATCCTGCAGCTTGATGTCTTCTGAAAACTTGCTGAGGGTGCACTTGATCTCAGTGTTGATGTCATTGATGAAGATGTTAAAGAGCACTGGTCCCAGTACTGATCCCTGAGGGACACCACTTGTGTGTCTGATCTCCATCTTTCACTGAGCCACTGACCACTACATTCTAGATACGATCTTATAACCAGATCCTCATCTATCAAACAGTCCACCCGTCTAGTCCATATCTCTAAATCTTTAGAGAAATATGTTATAGGAGACCATGTCAAAGGCCTTGCTGAAGTCCAGTAAGGGCTCTTCCCTTGTCCAGTGACACAGTTATGCCATGATAGAAGGCCACGAGGTTGGTCAGACAGGACCTGCCCTTGGTGAAGCTGTGTTGGTTATCCCATAACACTTCCCTCTCTTCCATGTGCTTCAGTATAGCTGCCAAGAGGATCTGCACCATGATCTTTCCTGGCACAGAAATGAGGCTATCAGATTGGTAGTTCCCCTGGGTCATCCTTTCTACCTTTCTTTAAAATGAGTGTGATGTTGCCTTTCTTCCAGTCACCAGGGACTTCATCTAACTGCCATGACTTCTCAAAAATTGAGAATGCCTTGGCGGCTGCATTAGCCAATTCCCTCAGGTCTCTGGAATGCATCTCATTAAGACCTTGAAGACTTAAGGACATTCACGTTCCTCAGGCAGTTGTGAACCTGATCTTTGCTTATAGCAGGAGGGGCATTACTCCCCTCGTCCACACTTTCTAAACCATCCACTCAAGGGCTTTATGTAGAGCAGTTCCCAGTGAAGACTGAGTCAGAAACATTTTTGAGTACACAGCCTTCTCCTTGTCTGTTGTTATAACCTGTCTGTATTGCTCACTAGGGGGAGTACCCTCTCTTGGACTTCTGTTTTTCAGTTGATGTACCTACAGAATGCTTTCTCATCCTTCTTTTCCCCTTTCTGGTTTCAGGTGGGCCTTGTCTTTCCTGATCCCATCCCTACACAGCTCAGCAGCATCCCTATTCTTCTCCCAAGGTACCCGTCTGCTTCTGCTGCAGGTGCATCTTCTTGCTCTCCAGGTTTCTACCAGCAGGTTTACATTCAGCAATGCTGTTCTCTTGCCTTCCTTTCCTGACTTCCTCCACCTGGGGATGGAGAGCTCTTGTGCCCTAAGGAAAGCTTCCTTGATTGTCTGCCAGCTCTGCTCCGCACCCTTGTCCTTGAGGTCAGATTCCCAGGGAGATGAGATGGGAGGTTTAGGTTAGATATTAGGAGGAAGTTTTTAACTCAGAGAGTGCTGAAACACTGGAATAGGTTGCCCAAAGAGGTTGTGGATGCCCCATCCCTGGAGGCATTCAAGGCCAGGCTGGATGTGGCTCTGGGCAGCCTGGTTGGGTGGTTGGCGACCCTACACACAGCAGGGGGGGTTGAAACTAGACGATCATTGTGGTCCCTTTCAACCCAGGCCATTCTATGATTCTGAGGAGCTGGAAGTTGGTTTTCCTGAAATTAGTTTCCTGATTTTTACCCTTTGCCTGTCCGATTTCCCTCAAGAGTGTGAACTTCTCCACTGCATGGTCACTACAGCCTGGTAGCCTCCAATCCTGATGTCACCAGTCAGTTCACTCATGCTGCTGAGCAACACGTCCAGCATTGCATTCCCCCTGGTGGGGCTGTAACCTGGCTCAGGAAGTTATCTTCGATATATTCCAGGAGTGTTGTGGATCACCTGCAGCTTGCTGTGATACTTTTCCAGCAGATGTCAGAACGGTTGAAGTCCCCCAATAGGAAGAGAACTTGCTAACGCAATGCCTCCTGTAGCTGGAGGAGGAAGGCTTTACCAACAGGCTGTGCTTGATCAGAAAGCCTGCAGAAGACTCCAGCCACAAGTCTCTTTTCGTTGCCTCTGTCTGTAATTCTGGCCCAAAAGTTTTTAAGTTCCTCATGGCTGCTGTTCAGGGACAGCTCTTCATACTCTTCCTTCCTTGATGTAGAGGGCAGCGCCTCCACCCCTTCTTCCGTACCCGTCCCTTCTGACCAGCTTGTAGCCATCAATAATCACATTGTATGCATGGGAATCATCGCAACAGGTTAATTCATAGTTTATTTACATAACTATTTGTTACTTAGTGTTCAAGGCCAGTTTTTATAGTCCAGTTAGTTTCTGGATCACAGCGCATTTTAGCCTCTTGTTTTTCAAAGAGCCTTTCATCGGCACTTGTCAGGCTCTTGTTAATTGCTTTCACTGTCTCTATCTGATCTTTTTCTTAAGCAGACTAAATTAAAGTTTTCTGATTGCTCTATTTTTAAACTGACAGATAATTTTTATTTCAGTCTCCGGTGGTGGAGATCGGTCGTTTTCAGCTTGCAGAATTTTGTTTTTTGCTGTTGCTTCTCAGGCCCTTACTGGGAAACTCAACTGCCTGCTGCAGATTACAGCAGCAGGGAAAATGAAGGCATTTCCTAGGTACGCTTGATATCTTTGTTTAACCAGAAATCTTTATTTAAGTGGAAGCAATGCTAAAAATAGCAACCTGACTAGCTTGGTACTTGTTCGAGTTTCATTTTCTGTTTTTAGCCAGGCTATTTTTCCTCTGTTCTCCAAGATTATGGCAGCCTTCTGAAGTTGCCCTGACTTTGTGCACAAATTGCAGCAGGGAGCACTGATCACATAATTTGTTTAACCAACAATAACTCTGATGAGCAGGGGGATACAGGATAGGGTGAATTTCTTCTGACAGGGGCTTTCTGGGGTGCTAAGCACAGCTCAGAGCTGAGTGAGGACTCCTGTGTGAGCACAGCGCTTTGGTGTGGTGACATTTAGGCATCTTCGTGTGGTGCTGTGCTAGGGGCTGATTTATGAGGTACTGCATGGCTGCAGCACTAATGAGGCAAGTTTCCTCCTAGTTCTGATGTTGCCTTATTGAACAGTAGCTCAGAAATGCCTCAGCAGCAGAGAAGCAGTTGGAGATTTCAGGCTCTTTCTCGAAGTCCTGTGTGAACAGAAGTATACATAGTCAGGTTTGTCTGTATATTGGAATGAGAAGAAGCTTTTGGTTTCTATTGATGTTCAGCACCTCGACAGCAGTGTTGCTGCCATCTGTCCAGGTAGAAGATCATGTGGAAGCTGTTCCCATCTAATTGAATGGTGGTGCAAGCAAAGACAGTTTGAGGTACTCAGGATACTTTTGATGAGTGGAAGCAAGTGAAGAAACCCGTGAAGAACTCTCACCTAATGAAAGGACAAATGGGGTGGAGATGGAAAAGCAAAGGTAATGAAAGGCAAAGTAGAGGGAATAAGAACTGTTGATAGTTTTTTTTTTTTTTTTTTTTTTAATTTAAATTGTTATTGCATAGGTTGCCCTGAAAATAATGCCTTCTCTTCATTTCCATGGAAACTACAGTGGATACAAAGAGCCCAGTAGCATGCTGTTTGATAGAGCAAATTCTCAGCTATAAAACACCGTTTTTCTACACAGCCAGCACCATTAGCTGTACATTTTCACCAGTGATGAACGAGAACTTGCCACACTCGTCAAAATCTACACCTGCAGAGCTGATCCAACTATTAGTGTTGCTACTGCTGAAATGCACCATCCACCCCCTCACTGCACTCATATTCACTGTTTGGTCTCCATAGACATTTAAGAAGTGTTGATGAATGTCTCTGGCTGCCATTTTTTCTGCACAGAGGAATTCAGTTCCAGTCCTTTGCTTTATATGTACTTCTTGTCAGACATGATTTTGTCAGACTGCGCCTCTGCTACCATGTGTCACACAGCGACAAAATATAAGGGAATATTGGTGGGAAGGTTCAACTTCTGCTGCCATACCATCAACATCTGCCTCTGAGGTCATGGGCCAACATCATAGAAGAGGAGGCATTACTTTTGGAGTAGGCCTCGTGTTATTAATATATATATTTTAAAATATATCTATTTCAAAACTCATCATAGTATTAGGCAATAAAAATTAGGAATGCTTTCTTTACTTCCTAGTTTGTTTTGCACAGCTTATAAAAATGATATAGCTACTTCATTTATGTCTATCAATAATTGAGTTTGTAATTAAATGTTTTATTACCAACAAACTTATGATTCACTATGTAGTGAATATTATTAAAGCCCATTTTATGTTATGAGTTTCTTCTGACGATCAGTTATAGAAGTATTTTTAATTTAAAAATCAATGACATAAAGCATTTTGTTGGCAATTCATTTCTTTTCAGAATACAAAGTAGGAGAAACTAATACAACATAGATGATCCAAAAACTATGAAATCTTCATCATTTTTTTTCAATCTCACTGAGGAAATGCAGCATTTTCTTTCTAATCTTTAATGTGGATTGGGTGGGAAACATGCTGATGGAAGATACTTTAAACTTCCTCTAGTGTTACTACAGGTAAACTCAGTGTTTTGCTTTGTTACTCAAATGCTGTGCAAGTAGAAATGCAAGGAAAGCAAGTTAAAGATTTAATAAACTGGTATCTGCAGATTCATGTGTAGTTCTGCAGGTGTTTTCTTATCTTGTCCTTTCTGTGGGATGCAGGGCAGTTTGTGCAGGGAATGCTAGGATGGGTATTCTACAAACAACTGAATGCCTAACTATATTGGAAGGTGTTTATATACTTTAATAGTGATTCAGTAAAAAGGAAACAAAGCTCTGGCTGCTAATACATACATTTCTTCCAAATATTCAAATTATTTTGACATTAATGTTCTAACAAGCGTTGCAGTAAAGGGTCTCTGTTGTTGTTGCTTGTCATACTTTTAATTTTTTATTTTTTCACATACTTACGGAATAGGTGTAAGTACACCTATCTTTTTCAGACTATTAAAAACAAAGAAAGAAACTAAGTGGGAAGAAAATATGTGGTTATGATCTAATTATGATAGTTTGACTCAATAGTTTTCAGATTATTTCCATTTCGATAAATTTGGAATGAATGTAACGATAGTTGATGCAATTGGAAGAAAAATAATTTTGACAGGGAAGGAAATTTGCTTTTACATTCAAAACCCCCAGTGTGTTTTGTTTACATATAACTGAAGTGCAGATGTTGTTTTAATCTGTAGGTTTACAATCCCTGTAAGGTCATTTACTGAGTCATGCTGAAGTAGATTTGATGTCAGTGAAACACAAGTTGTAACTGAATGATAAAAAAGTAATAAGTTACAGTATAATTTTATCCTCTAGTCTCTGTGTTACTGTTGAACTTTGATCCATTTGCCTAGTTTGTGCTTTAATGTTTTTATAGCATAGCCAAGTCAGGCTGACAGATGGAAAAATCTACATGCTTAAATTGCTGAGCTCTACCAGCAAAAGCGTTTGGTGTGGATGCGGTGGTGAATGGGTTTTGCTGGCATTATACCTAATACCATTCCAAACTGTGATAAAACTACCTTCACTGAAAAGGATTTGCTACAGCTGTGCTTGCAATCTCCAGTCTGGACTGAATGTGATGTGCCTCACAATGTGCTCTTCCATGGTTGACTTTCAACATCAGAGAGTGTTGAGGAATATCTGTGCTGCTTCACTCTTTCTGCAGCTTTCCCTCAGGTATACCCAGTCTTCTCTGTAAGCAATTCTTATTTCCATCAGCTTGTGTCAGAGGTGGATCCAAAAGTTCAATGTCCTGGACATCTTGACCCCCTGAACAAGTTATGAAGGACCATCTGTGGAGTTAAGGTCTTTGAGGTCAAAAGGCCCTTGGGTGGTAGAGATTCAGGCTAAGGCAAGCAAAGCTGGAGGATGGTATTGCAAGCTGGGAGCCTTTCTCAGTAATTTAGTAGTCTTTCTTGGACAAGACTGCAGTTCTATGATGTTGAATATTACTTAATGGTAGAATGATGTCATCTGTCAGATGATGTATCATCTGTCATTTCTGCCCTTTCATGCGTGAAAGATCTTTGAAGGATCTTTGCCCATCTCCCTCAACCAGTCTGTCCCCTTGACTGGAGAATGTTCCTGGGAACATGTGACTTGTTAACTTAGGCTTCACTTTAAGTAATGGATGACTTGTTGCAGGAACAACCGTGTGCTTTTTCTGTAGCTCTTTGGATTTCTTTGTTGCTGATATGCTAAAAATAGTAAGGCAAAATGACAAAATGCCTTGGTGTTTCTTCTCTGTCAGTTCAAAGAGAGATTGAAGATTATTTCCATGTTTACACTTGTAAAGGATTGCATGAACTAAGAAATGATGAGCCTGAATTATTTTTCAGCCACTGCGAAGATCTTTTAAATGCCACATCTTGTTAGGTCCTCTGAAATAAGCCCTTCAATAACTTCTGATTTCAGAGTAAATAGTACAGAGGCTGCACTTCTAATTTAACTTTGTTTCAGGCATCATGGAATCAAAGCTTATTTTTGATGAAATTAAGAGCCAGCTGTGGATACTTTCTTTTTGATTTATCTGTGTACAAACAGTGCCACCTGTAGATGTATAATAAAAATCTATTCCAGGAAGACTAGTGGAGGAGAAGAACTTCAGTTTAAGTTTAGTTTAGTTTTTTTTTTTTTTTTTTTTTTTTCTTCTGAAAAGAATGTGCATAAATGCCTGTAGAGAGATGCTGGGGTGTTTTAAAAAATAAATAAATAAATCATTAATTTCACTGCTGTTGTCTAATGGGTAGTTTTATGTGTGATAAGAATATGTTTGAACTGCTTTTTTGTATGCAAATAGCAAGACATGCATACAAAAATCCTGACCTCTTCTGCTGCACTCCTCATTGAGTATTTCCACAGCCTTTGATGAGGCGAGAATGTTCTCCCATATTAATGAAACTACTCTGTCTGTACTGTACAGTAAAAACATTCTAAGGGAAAGAGAAATGCAGCAGTATGAGCAGACTCCTGATCACTGTAGTGTGTGATTGATACTACTTGTAGTTTACTCAGTGTGTTTTTCTTGTACTGAAAATGTAATATTGGAAGGTGTTTTGAGCTGGAACTTGACAATGAACATACAAGTGGCAAAGCAGTGGTTTCTGCATATCAGCATAGTCTGTCTCAAAATTCTTAGCCTTTATTCGTCACGAGGACAGACCATTTGCTGAAATTAGAGCTGATGCTTTGGAGTTGCTTGTCTTTAAACTGTAAATTTCAGTATTTCAGACTTCTTTTCTGTGGTTTGAGGAAACTGTTGCTGGACAATTTTTACTTTTCCTCTCCTCCCTCCCTTTCTTTCCCTCCCAGTCCTGACAAACTAGCTCTTTTATTCCCCTGTTCCTGTATAGCTCTTACAGCCTTGCCTCATCAGGCAAGGTAATGAAGAGGCACATCAGGCTGCTCTCATGATGCACAGTTTCCAGCTAATTGTGTGTGCTTGAATTGTCCTCTTAAGAGAATTCTCTTAAGATGGACTATGTGTCCCTTCACAGATGGTGCTTAACGTACCCAAAGGTGTTTTTGAACACCGAGGAAACTGTCCGCTACCTTCTTTCACTTTAGTTCATTTATATGCTGTGAAAGTGGGACATTCTAATTATACCTCATCACTTAGAAGGTCACTTCAGCAACTCTTCCAATTAAAATATGTACATCAGTAAAACAGAATGTGTTTTTTTGTTTGCTTTGTTTGAAGAAAACTAGTAGTTTCCTCATATAACATGCTGTTCTTTCCAAACTAATCTGGTATCATAGCACAGGGATTGTTTGCTTTAAACACTATTGTCCTTAGCTGGATGTAAGGTGATGTGTAGTCTCTACTGATTGAAACCTCAGGATGCCTCCTTGAGGTTTTTTTTTTTGTTTTGTTTTGTTTTTTCTTCTTCCTTCTTTTAAGTCCCAGTAAGAACTCTTCAACTTAATTCCTTTAACTGATCTTAGAAGTTGCTTAATTTTTTTTCAGTATTTTTGATTTTCGTGGTGAGTTACTCATACAAGCATGCAAGTTAAATTTCACCTTTGGAAATATTGACCACTATTATTTTTAAACATGCTAAAGAACCAGGGAAGTGTCTGAATGTTTCTAATGCTGGACAACTAATTTTGCCATATTTTAAGGTTATCATTCTATGACTGTCATCATTGTGGCCTACTGTCTGCATGCATGTTGCATGCGTAGTTTCTTTATTTTAATAAAACATTAAAGTACTGAATTTCTTTACTTTTGGCACACAAAAATGACTAAATTATAAGTTAATTGAATTGCATTTGGCAGTGGTGCAAAAGTTCTCCTTAAGTTCCTTTTATTGCTTAGACTTCAATAGCCTGCTATAAAATATTTAAGAAAAAGATGTTTTAGTAACTATAAAAGCTTGGCATTTTTCTGTAGGACTAATCACTGTATTTTACTCTGCTCATGTTCTCATGAGCATTTGTTTGCATTTTGCCCTTCAGAAGTTTTACTAGGCTAGTTCTCCAGATACTACAATACCACTTACATAGGTATGTGAGATATTCTTGAGTGCTCTGTTAACACATGTTCTTCGGTGGTATTTGCCCTTTCCACTAAACGTTTTTAGAAGAAAAATGAAATTAAAGCTAAGCACAAAAGGTCTCTATAAATGTGTACTTTCGAATGTGTTATGCTTTGCTTAATGCACATTTTTATTCACCACATAGCATTCAAACAAAAGATGCAGTATCACAAACCACAACTCATCACTTTCTCTCTTTTGCT
This sequence comes from Lagopus muta, assembly GCF_023343835.1. Lineage (NCBI taxonomy): Eukaryota > Metazoa > Chordata > Aves > Galliformes > Phasianidae > Lagopus > Lagopus muta. The sequence continues at coordinate 86,366,119 of NC_064433.1, forward strand.
TTGAATTACATGTATCTCAACACCTCAGGTCTTTCTGCTGTTTGTTTAATGCTAAGAAGGTGTAAGCGGAGAGATTGCAGAACTATGGAAAAAATGCAAATTTTCATTGTAAGAAACATCATGAAGACTCTGTCTTGTGCAAATCCACGAAGTATGGAGAGCAGCAGAAAATATCAAAATGAAGTACATTAATGAAACTTGGGTCAATGAAAATTTATAGGACAAACAGTATATCTAATTTGTTCAATGAGACATCTGGACTCTTCCATCAAAGTATAATTTGCTAAAAAGCTCATGTTCATTGCAGGGTTGAGTTTGACTTGTACTGGTGTTTGGCATAGAAAAAGTTCTTGAATCTGGTCTTCATATAGCATTGTAAGCAGAAGTAAGATGAGCGTGCTATATGTGAAGGGAAAAGATGCATATATTTTGCTTTAAATTTTGAGGCCCTTTCTGAAGCAAATGAATGCAGTATCTTTATGCCTCTAAAACAAGATCATTGCATTTCTGGCTGCTGGCTTTCAAGAAGAACTAAACATCTTTAGGAACCTGATATTTTTTTTTCTGCGAGCATGTGACCTTGAAGAATAGTCCAATTTTTTTATGTCACAGATTATTTAAATTACCACATTGACTAGACTTGTCACTGTCAAAACATACAATAAGGTACCATGTAAGCGCAGCTGCCTCTTACTGAAGTGAACTTCCAATGGATCAATGGTGCTGATGCAACTGTCTGTGAAATGCTGATTGAAGAGGAGGGAAGAAGTATCCCCTGGAAAGGGCTGTCTGTCTGTGGACCATCCCCATTAGCTGTGGGAACAACCAGCTTGCTGTTGTGTTGTGAGCATCTGCCAGAAATGGAGGTATGGGAGCTCTTAGGCATGTTTGCGTCTCTTGAGCATGGCATTGAGCTGCTTGTGGGTGGCTCATTGTGTCCAACTGCTGCCAAGGCTGCCCGCTTCTGAGCAGGGAACAAGTCCTTTTGTGACTTGACTGTATGAGGAAGCGATTGCTTGAAGACCTTCAGCTCTTAATTATTTGAAACTTGAAAGGTGTTTACAGAAGCCAGGAGGATGAAGTAATTGGAAAGTAGAATAAAAGCTGTCATAGTTTAGATTAAGAACCTCTTCTCTCCTTGCAACTACCTGTCGGCATGTTGTGAATACCAGTCCAAGATCATCATTCTGTGCTGACAGCTGGGGTTGTAATTCTATCACTCAGAGAAGACCCATTCAGAGAAAGTGACAAAAATGGTCATGTCTGTCTCTTGAAGAAAATATTAAAACACTTGCATAAAACAAAGTCCCAGAGCTCCTGTTTCTCTGCTCTTTTTGTTACTTATTTTAATTTATCATATACATCAAGGACCATGAAGCCTAATTTGCATTTGCTTCTTGCCAGTTTTTTTTCCTTCTGTCTGCATTAAAATGTAAATACGTAAGTATAGAAAAGTGTCCATATTAAGGATTCAGCAACTGCCTTGTTATAATTGAATTTGAGCCTGAGACTGGGCATTTGTGCTGTGGTTGGTTTAATTTGCATTTGAATGATCAAGTAGAAACTTTGAATTGGATACTCAATTAGAAAATGTTATGCAGGTACATGAGTCTGTACTGCAGTCTCCAGGGACGAACTATCTGTATAAGCCCAAGTTCTAGGCTGCTTTCTTGGAAATCCAGGCTTGTATTTTAAAAGTGTTATGTTTTTATATATATTATATATTCTACCAATCTCAGATCTAGAATTTCCACACATGGGAATTAGTACTTTGTTTCAAAAGTGTTGTTATTTTCTTTGCATTGGCTTGTAGAATAACAGGTTTAGCATTTTGCTCATTAGTTGTCTTGAAAAATAGTAATATCTATTATATGAAGTGTATGAGTTAACCAGAGGCAGTACGCTAATGAGCCCCAATCCACAGAATAGAAATCAATTAGATTTACTCCAACAGAGCAAAAGAAATAATTGTATATATTTTTAGAACATCTAGGATAAAATATACAAAAGTATGTAGCTTGGAAGCTGGTGTAATACAACTTGGAAGAGACTTTACAACTTGGCAGCACCAAATTGCAGGTGGAAGATACAGGCAAATAAACACTTGCTGTTAAGCTGGTTTATGAAATGCTAAAAAGCAACAGCATGACACTTCTAAAATGCCACTTCCTCACGTAACTTTTGTTTCAGAGACTTTTTTTAAGGTAGAGCGAAGAATGGGTCTCGAAGAGAAGGCAGAGTGTGAGCATTACCAAAGGTTAGGGTGGAAGACATAACATTCTCCTGATGGCCTTTAAAGCTTCTGCTTGAAGCATGAATCTCAAGCATACTATTGTGGGTGCAACAAACAAAGAGGGATTATCCTTAACAAAGGATAATAGATACTTCAAGCAAGAAAAGATGAGAGATGTTGGAGAGCTGTGAGATATAGCAATAAATTGTTGCTAGACCTGTATTAAATGTACAGGGGCTTAGGTAGGAAGAAGATCCTTCTAGGAGAATTTGTTTAAAAGTTCAGCAGACTAGAAAACAGTAGTAGTCTCAGAGGAGTCCTGTGTTTCCTGTTCTATCACCTGCTGCTAATTTCAGGCCAGAGGGCACAGTGTGTTAAGGTTAAGCAGGTGGTTTATGCCCACATTGGAATTTCCTTTGGAAAGATTTATAGCAGCGTTAGTAAGAAAGAAGTGTTCAATCAAGACTGGCAGGGACACCCTGTATCACTAAGTCCAGACCTATATTATCCCAGATGGTCGTATAAATTCAATTTATGAATACATTGACTCCTTTTTAAAGCTCATCAAGTGATCTGTTATTGTCTTTCCAAGGGCTAGAGAACTTTGGATCCTCAAAATGCAATGATAGTGCATTAAAGCTTTGTGCTGATATTTGAACTTTTGCTCAAACAGCTGTTTCCCATTTGCTTATAGAGCAGACAGTGTCTTCTGTGTGCCCTCTCACATGGTAGATCCTCCCTTCCTGCAAGTAAGCATTCTTCTTACTGCTTCCAGTTGAATCAGGGGCTTCTTGAAAATACCTGAACGAAACTGAGCTGTTTAGATGAAATCATTGTACAGTAAATTGTAAAGATGAAGTCATTAATACTTCACATCCCTGGATATAATTTAAGTTCCTATTTTTGTTTCCTTTGAAATGTCATCATAGAGTTTCTGTCATGCATGCCTAGGTTTGTCTGCTTTTACAGCATTTCCAAGTGAGATACGCTGGAGAACTCTGTGGTAACTTTCTTCATGTTTCTGCTGCTCCACTCCCAAAGAAGCCCCAGCTCTTCCCAGGTGGTGTTCTCCCACTTTTTTACTGATGATATGATCTCACTGCTCAGGTTGTGGGTGTTACCTATGCACTGTGAAGAGTACTGGTGAAAGCTGAAATAAAGAATTATGGTCTCAAGGCATCTATTTCCAGAAGCCTGGTGTTAATTTCTCATTTGTGTTAAGGCTTTCTTTCTTACATAGTTGGCTTTGGTATTTTTTCTCATCAAATTTTGATTTGCGAATGAACCCTAGTGATAAGGCTGCCTGAACAGCCTTGGTCATGAGTTGTCTAGTGCCATTGAATTGACTAAAGCTGTGGTGGCTGACACCAAATATGGATATTTGTTTTCTTCATGTCATAAATCTTGAAACAGACTTTTGTATCTCCTTATGTGATTTTTTTTTTTATTTTTTTTTTAAATGCCATTCTGTAGAGCTGAGTCTAGTTTACATGCTACTGCATATGCATCTTTCCCTTCTGTTGATCATTAGTATAGTTTTTCTGTTTGCGTGCATGCAGGAATATATGCGTGCTACAGCTGATTGAAATGACTATAAATGCGTAGCTAGCTTTGGGTAGAAAGAAAGGATAGTAGGTTTATTACTTAAATATCTGTGATGTTTTGGCTATTAGAATGAATATATGATACTTTAGGATACAACTCAGCTCACTGTTCTTGATATTACGATACCGGTCCAAGATGAGACTTTTTTACCATTGATCAGCACAAAAGAGAGATGAATTTATACATTTTGGAAATAGAAGGTATGAGGAAGTTATCCAAGACAGCATAAAGGAATATTAAAGGTAAAGCTGTAACAAATTTTTACAGTATTTCAAGAGTGAAAAATAATTTAATTCCTCTGTCATTAAAAGTAATTTTTAACATTTTAAAGTACATTATGTTGAGGGGGAAAAAAAAAAAAGTAATGCATGAAAGCTGTGCAAAATGAAGACTCAGTGGAGAAAGGAGTGTGTTGAGAAAGAAGGCGCTAATCAGAAAGGATGTTATGTGAGAAAGCTGGAAAACACCAAGGCAATGTCATGTAACTTCCTGTAACATGTAAATACATGTCTAATGTTGTTTTTTCAGTGTTGAATCTACTTATTTCAAGGTTCTGAGGAGAAGGCACCTAAGCAGCCTGGAGACTGATTTATTGTTACTGTCTGACTTGGGAAAGGGGAACTGATCTTTCCAGTTCCTCAGTGACAATTCTGTGAGCAGGCATGCTTTTTTTTTTTTTTAGCAGAGCAATAGAATGCTGATGTGAGACCATGCTTGTGGCTGTGTGATTCACTACAGGGATGCTGTACTGAAAGATGCCTGGTTTCCAAAGGATTTACAGACTCCTTTTTTCAGAAGTGTCTAATGGCTGAAAGTATCAGTAATGGTTTCTCCTTATCGTTTGAGAAGGTAACAGCATGAAAGACTGTGGAAGAACAGTGATTTCCAACTAACGTCTTGAACATGAATGTTTTACCTCTGCTGCTATGTGCCAGGACTGTTCCAGAAGTAATGCCTCCTATTTCATTATGTTGGTCCACAGTGTCAGAGGTGGATCTTGGTGGTATGACAATAGAGATGGAACCTTCCCACCAATATTTCCTTACATTCTGCTGCTGTGTGACAGACAGCAGCAGAGGGGCAGTCTGACAAAATGACGTCTGGCGTGGAAGTGCATATGAAGCAAAGGAGTGGAATTGAATTTCCCTATGCAGAAAAAGAAGCACACACTGACATTCATCAACACTTGTTGAATGCTTTTGGAGACCAAATAGTGCAAATAGTGCATGTGAGTGCAGGGAGGTGGTGGATGGTGCAATTTCAGCAGTGGTGATAGTGACAGTGGGTCAGCTCTGCTGGTGCAGATTTTGATAAGCATGGCATGCAGGCTCTTGTTCATTGCTGATGAGAATGCATAGCCAGTAGTGGTGGCTATATTGAAAAACAGAGTTTTACAGCTAAGAATTTGCTCTATCAAACAGCGTGTTACTGGGCTCTCTGTATCTGCTGTAGTTTCCATGGAAATAATTAGGAGGCATTATTTTTGGAGCAATTTCATGTTCACCAGTTTTGTGTTTGGTGTTACTGAAAATAGATGGTCATTTCTCTGAATGCCAGTAGAGCAATTCCCTGCTATTTCTCTCTTAGCTGGAAGAGAGGTTGCTCATTTTGTGCACCCACAAACCAACATGAAGAGCTGATTCCAAGCATCCCTTGTCTATTCCCTTGTGATTACAAAATTAGAACGAATGGTTCTTCTTTTGTAGCATGTGTTGTCTCTTGCTACTGGCCTCACATTTCAAATGGAAAATGAAAAAATATCTTGTTAATTGTCCAGATATGCAGCTGGACTTAAGTCTCAGAAATGTCTTTGCACAATGGGGCTGACATTAGCTTTAAGTTTGTCTGTAGCTAAATGTGAAATATCTGTTGTTGTATGTTGTTACTGTAGAGTGTTAGCTACCTCTGGCTGTTCTAATGACAAAGTGCAAAGGAAATAATTTCTTCTAAATTTATAAAACTGGAAATTGAAGGTAAAATATGGGAATGGTGTTGTTAGGCTCTACTGTTCAGAGATATAATATTATGACTTAGGGTGTATGGAAAATGGAACAAACTAAGAATATCTGTCTTTTTTTCTGTTTGTATCACCCCAACAGTAGGAAATTGTTGGTTGGATGATAGAATAGAAGGTGACCAATGTTGGTTGATCCTGCTGGAATCAGCCTCTTTGGTTATAGAAGCCAGTTTCCTTCTGTAGCAGACGGCGGTAGCTTATGCATTATATTATTTCTTTTCAAAATCAAAGAATGTACTGTCTCAAGCACTGAACTGTTTTGTTTTTGCTTGTTTAATCAGTTTAGTGTGTTGTTGTTTTGCCTCTTAAACAATAAACAAAACTACAGAAGCAACAGAAGCATGAAAGTATTTTGAAAAATGCTGTTTTTTCCCCCTTGGGAAATAAGAGATCACTCCAAGTAAAAATAATAAAAATAAAAATTAAAAATAAAAAAAGCACAATGAGGATGGTTTTGCTCTTTCTTCCACTAACAGTTTAAGAAAGAAAGGGAAAATATGTTATTAAGAAGAAAAAAATCCTCAAAGCTCCATTTTCTTATAGCTCAGTGTCTGAATGTAAATAGCATATAGCTATACAGCATGAGTTCTTACTTTCTGTGGCTGACTAGTAAATATGTAGCTTTGGCATCTTTTTTTTCCCCCTGTGCTGAAGTAAATAATCAGGAAAAGATGGAAGGATAAGGCTCTACACATGGAAATAGCATTTATCATCATAGAGTCACTGAATGGCTTGGTTTGGAAGGGACATCAAGGATCATCAAGCTCCAACACACCTGCTGCAAGCAGGGCCACCAGCCTCCACATTTAATAGGTTGGCAGCCTAGGTTTAGCTCTACAATAAGAGTAATATTAATCTACCTAGCATCCAAAATTGTGTTCAAATAGTGCTCAAAACCTGAAAGGCTGAAACTGGACACCACCTTTTATGTCTGATCTGTTTGTGAGAATGTGTTGAGTAGATATTCAAATGCTGAGATTTTAAACAAAGTTACTCTTGTGTGGGAAGAAACTGCTACAGGAAAAAAAAATAATCACATCTTTCCTTCTTTTTCCCACTCCCACCTTGTGTAGGAGGGATGTGGAAGGAAAGGACAGATAAAGAGATCAAAACCTGCAGAAAACTTACTTCACAGAATTACCTCAGAAATCGATCTGCCAGAAGGAATATACCTGTGAGAATGAAGACTGAGCATCTGCTGTCTAACTTGAAATCTTGTTCTTTTGTGAAAATAAAATATGATGTGCTAGAAATGAAGCATTTCAAGAATGTGAACAAAGCCAAAACAAATAATTGACTTCACAAAGCAGCTAAAGAACAGCTGAGCCATTAGAATAATTGCCTTTCACAACAAGATTTGTGATCTGATTTTCTGAGAAACTGGAGATATGGCTCTGGGTCCCCTTGTTCAGTACATGACCTGCAGGGCTTCCTAGGACAGAGCAGGTGATCTGAGCAATCACTTCATGTACATGCATTGCTCTGAAAGTAGTGCCTCCCTTTTATTTCCATGGAAACTGTAAAAGAAAAAAGGGTGTAATAACACTGTTTGTTAGTGTTTTGTAACTGCGAATTTGCTCTGTTTCTCAGCATACTCACTGCAATTAGCTATGCATTTTTTGCTAGTGATGAGCAAGAGCCTGTGTGCTGTGCTTGTCAAAATCTGCACCAGTGGAGGTGACCCACTGTCAGCAGTGCTAAAATGTACTGCCCACTGCCTCACTGTGGTCACTTCCACTTTTTGGTCTCCATGAGTGTTCAGCCAGAGTTGATGAATGTCCATCAGTGAGTACCATTTTTTTGCTTTTGCTCAAAGAGTTATGAAAGCAGTTATTGTTTGGAAACAGTTCCTGTCTTTCAGGAGCCCTGTCAGTTTTCATTTATTTATTTAGTATACCTGTCTGAAGATAAAAGCCCTGTCTCTTGCTGGATACACTCTGAAGTACCTGATTTGTACTTTTTTCCCCCCTGTAGTAGAGCCTGGTGAGCTTGTATCCTCCTACTTGGAAACATAGTCTGACCTTAGAAATGAATGGCTTTTGTAGCCATGAGATTAACAGATTTCTGTGGCTTTCTAATCTGTAGATTCCATGGCAGCTAATTGGGCTGTGCTTTGGTAATAAAAAGCTTTTGGACATCTAGCCTACAGCTGTATCAGAAGGAATCCCAGTTCACTTTCTCTTTCTTGCTTCCTTTTTTTCTTTTCTTCCTCTTTAATCTCTTTTGTGGTGTGGGAAAGTCTGATTTGATGATGCTGTTACAGACTGATGAAGGGACAGGAAGATATTTCTTCATCTGTCATCTGAAAGTTGCAGAAAAAGCTTTTCACAAACTTTAAATACCAGTGACGTCTTAATTGACATCCATCTCTATTAGTGATGTGCAGCAGAGATGGCAGGGCTTAGAAATAACAGCCATATTAAAAATGATTCTGAAGCATTATTCTTTTCCTACAAAGGTTAAGTTTTATAGCTTTTTAAAAATAGTGTGTGCGATGGTTACGAATGCATTTGGAATCTTTTCATGCTACCTGAAATGTTAGTCTGGTAAGAGATGCTGAATATGCCTCTTCTCTGACCAAACAAACGGTGTTTCTTCTTTTATTAGAAAAGCGCAGTATGTTTTTGGGAATATGAACACACCTAGTGTACTGTGCCTTATAAAGGAAAGCAGTTGGAGTCTTGGGAGCGAGGTTATTGGAGAGATGTGGGTGAGATACAGGTGTTTCATTGCACTTTCATCCTTCTGAAAGACACGTGGTCTGTTTTCCTTGGCATCCAGATCAGACTACGTGACGATTGTCATGGCCACTTCTACCTACTGCGTTACGTTACAGTGAGCAAGAGATGAAAGAAGGTGCTTAGCAGCTGGCAAGCAAGGGGACATTCCTGTATCTCAGCAGTTTCTTGTTCGCTTTTACTTCCAAGGGTGCAACTTGCTGTGTTGTGGGGATGGGGCTTTCCTTGGGGATGGGGCTGTGACCTTAAACAAAACTGGGGAATTCTGGTTTGTGTAACCTGAACTCCTCATGTTAAGAAACAACTTTGGCCATAAGTAAGGGGTGTGCTTGGTTATTTTGTGGCTATATACCCGTGAAGAAATCAAATTTCAATCAATTCCAGGTATTCCTGTTTGCTCGAGTTCAAGTGTTTTTCTTAGTAAATACATTCACTAGGTAAGCAAAAGAAACTGAGGCTGAGAGATATTTTAAAGAAAGCTTGCTGACAGTCTCACATAACTGTGGCATTTTGCATGTTCTTTGTTTTTTAAAAAACAAAGTGAAGGCAAATTATAGCTCTTGACAAACATGCAGGCAGGCTATGCCCTAACGTGCTTCATGACACTTTTTTTCTGATGTATGCAAGTAATGAGTGGCTGTATTCTCTGAGGGGGGAAAAAAAAAAGAAACTTGGTTTCAAGCATAAAAATGGTTAAGATGGATTAAAACCAAAATCTCTTCTGTGTGAGTAATGCCTAATTTGATTAGTGCTGCTGGTTGGAAATGTTACCCTCATCGGTCTTCCTTGGGCAGTCAGAGCTGCTCTGTCTTGCAGGATTTCACTGTGTGGCTGATGGGGATTGCAGAAGTGATCAGCGACTGTCAAGGGAAGAACAGCAGGAAATGCTATCACATGAAAAAGACAGGGGGCATTCATTTCATTTCTTTTTTTTTCTTCCCTCTTGAAATGAGTGCATCTAGAATCCAGAGAGCTTTGGGGTTGAGACTGACAGGGAAACATTTTCTTTTACTCAAAAGCAGCTGTTTTGGCACAGCTTTTGTGCCCTCTCTCGGATGGAGCAGTCTCTGCTTGGCTGGGAATGATGTTTGTAACAAGGAATATGGAAGCAAGCTGCCAAACATAACTGCCTGGCTTCCAGCATGGTCAAGTGCTGCACCTCCACCTTCTAGCTTCTGTGTCCCAAGCTGCAAATAAATCATGGATTAAATCTATCTTATCACATGTCAAGAGCTCCCAATGAACAACAATTAAAAAAAAAAAAAAAAAAACCCTCAAAAGCAAATCCACTCTTAAAAGTGGGCTGACTTTCATAAGAGGAACTGTGATTGTTATAATCCGGTTACAAATGACGGTGAATAACAATCTATTTGAACAGGTTGTGGATTTCTGACAACATATCCCTCCTTTTTGAAGGTAACCATAATGAAATGCCACTCAATTTTACTTCACTTCAGAAGAAACCTGGCAGAGAATTTTATCTGGCTAAAATGCCTTGTTTAACATAATCTCATGAATTTTTGTTTTGTTCAAATCATACCTTAGCGGTTTTTTGTAATGCAAAACATTCTCCAGAAAAAATTGTCTGCTCCTTGATGATTGACTTCATGCAGACCAGCATGGTGAAACTTTAAATACAAGTTTGTTGTTTGTCTTAACAGTTTCTGAGTGCCTTTCTACATTCTAGCTGCAATTACTGAATGAGAGCACAAGGGCATGCGCTGCTCGGAGCGCTTAAAAGCTTCTCCAGTCCAGCATCTTCAACTGCCTGGTTTTTATAAACGTAATTTTGTGCAATAGCAGTTTGATACTTATACCTAATGTGAAAGTACTTGGTTTATTAAGAAAGATAGATTGACTAAAAGTCTTCTGTAGTTCAAATTAAAGCAAGTCTGAGAGTTCTTACTTTTTGATAAAGCTATGAGTGTGTTCTTGTGATTCCTTTGTTAACAAGTGCACATTAATTAGTTACAAGGAGAGGCACTCAAACAGCTCAGCATTTAATGGGAATTGTTAGTTGTTTGACGGTGAACTGTGTTGGAACAGGGTGTCAACTTTGTATAATTCTAGAAAATAAGGGGTTACAGTTTAAATTTTTGGGTTACTTATCTTTTCGAGTACTTATGAGTTTTTAATCTCAGCCCACTGAAGTATTGTGTATTTCCAGTCCTTTAAATTGTGTTGTAAAAGAAGGTTAAATAAATAAAAATGTCATGCACTAAAAAATGAAGTACAATTACTATCAAGTCTTTAAAAATTGGAAAAAATCTCTTAAGCCTGTAAATCTTCTTCATATTAATTTATGCCAAGTCTAGAAGTTTGATAAGCCCTACTTATGGGAATACACAAGTGGTCCTGCTAAGAAGATCTCACTGTTGTGCTTACAAAGTAGTATTTTAAATTGCAAAGTAAATATGCTATTTTAGTTTATGGTTTATTATTAACAAAAAGTGTAGTTCAGTGCATCTATGAAGGCTGCTCCAAAAGCACTATCTCCAATTTTATTATTTTGGCCCACAACGTCAGAGGTGAATGTTAGTATGGCAGCAGCAGATGTCGATGGTATGGCAGCACAGATTGAACCTTCCCACTAATATTCTCTTACATGTTGATACCATGTGACAGATGAGAGCAAAGGGGCAGTCTGACTGAGTGGTGTCTGATGTGGAAATGGGGATGGAGCAAATGTTTGTCGCTGAACTCATTTGGGAAAAAAGCCCCACACCCACTGACATTCATTCATGTTTGTTGAATGTTTATGGAGACAAAACAGTGGATGTGACCACAGTGAAGTGGTGGGTGGTACCTTTCAGCTGTCTTGACGGTGGGTCACCTCCACTGGTATGGTTTTTGACAAGCACGATATGCAGGCTCTTGTTCATCACTGATGAAGCACGTAACTAGTCACTATGACTATGTTGAAAAGCAGTGTTTTGTAGATGAGAATTTGCTCAAATAGTGTTATGATGCTCTTTGTATCTGTTGTAGTTTCCATGGAAATGAATAGGAACATTACTTTTGGAGTGACCTATGTACATTTCAAAACCTTTTCTCTGGTATTAACTCATCCTTGTTTGTCTGAACCAAACAGGACTGAAGCCGCTTCATATTCACCTGAAAACAGAGGGATTACCGCGACAACGTTCTCAAATTGAGTAACAATTCATTTTTCCATCTTTCTTAAAAACTCCATGTGATTTGTGGATCACATGGACATCAGATGTTGTCTTTTCATTGTGCAAACTATGATTTCTCTCCCTCTACCCTCCAACTACTGGTATGGTTGTGGCTTGCAGGATCTTATCCGAACAATCCTTACCTATCTGTACATGATTACAAGAGGAGGAGTACCACTACTCATTATGCTGTTCAGGAAAATAAACTTTTCATTTTCAGAAGGTTTGGCTAGAAATTAATTTTACTGTTGCACAGTTAGTGCTTTTGACTATCTAACTTAAGTAACACTTTCTGACCCCTCTTCAAAGTAGATTGCTGCAAGTTTTTTGGCTTATGCACAGATCACTCCTTTGTACAGCCATCTTGATGTTGAGTTTATGTCTGCACCTGATCTAACCAAGCTGTGGACAGATTTCCAGATCCACAGCAGCCTTGGGAAAGGGAGAGCAGAGCAGTGAGAACAGGTTAGCTTTGTGTGTTTTCAGTGGAGGAGATTGAGTTGAGAATGATGCTTTGAAAAATAATTTTTTTTTGGTTGAGCATGCCAGCTTATTTGATTGAATATACCAGCATGATCTGAGAAGAAAAGGATGTCATTTGCTTATGAAGAAGGTGGCAGCTAAGGGGAGGCTGAGCTCCTAATGCTCATCAGAACTGCTGTTTGGAATTAAGGGTCGTGTCAGCAGATGCTACTTTAATCAAGTACATCTGTGGGTTTTCACCAGAAATGTGTGAAGCAGTTTTTGGCTAAGTTGAAGTACACAACCTCGCAGTCTTGACAGTAAGCTACTGTTCAGGGAAAAGCTTTTTGTTAATAAATAGGGTGAGGTGCTGAATTCTCAAAATGTGACCGGTGACTCTCAGTATATGAGCTTACTGCATTTGCTTGCAACAGGGACACTGCTGTAGAATAATAGACTAGGGGATTGGAGAGGGTTGATCGTACAAACCCATCAGTATACAGACCTATTAGCATTTGAAATAAATAAATAAGAATCAGAGGGAATGATCCCAAAGATGTAAACAGTATGTCTCTTAGGGCATTAAGAGATCTGCAGTGACTTCCTTGGTGAGGAGAAGTTTCTTCCTCTCAGATATTTAGGTCAAAGTTCTAAGTGAATAATAGGATTTTCATTATAATTTTTAGCCTCTGTTACAGAAGATGCCAGATTTTTTAAAATTTATTTTTCTGCAACTTCTGTTTATAAATTATGTCTTCTATGAAAATGATAGGTGGTCTACATAGCTGTCCAATTTACATTTAGCTGCATAATCAGTTTTTTAGCTTTCATCTCCCTAGATTTTTCCAAGATTAAGATGGGGGTGTTTTACCACTGGACGTACTTTTAGATATGTGCCAGTGGAATAAAAGTATTTAAAATAAATTAAGTAGTCCTGATTCATCAATATAAAATAATTATCATGGCATATGCCTTTTAAACTTGGTCTGGGAGCTGAGACACCGGCATTTAAACTAAAGGAATAAAAAATCTTTTAGAAAAATGAAGTTTTATGCAACAACAGGGGCAGCATCTAACAGTGCAGGAGCAGCACCTAACAAATACAACAATGCTGTATGGTTTTGACATTGTGTTAAACGTTTTTACCCACGAGTAATTGCCCTAATCATTTTTATGTAGTTCAGATCGTTATGTTCTGTAGCATACATTCTATAAACCTTCAATTAGAGCAGTTAGGCACTTGCACAGGTGTAATTTAGAGATGATATGATGAGGGTAACAATGAAGCTTATTTGGTGTTCAAGGAATTTTTTAAAGTAACTAAATTTCATAGCAAGACATATAATTAGATCTGTTATTAAAGGAGGAAGGTTATGAGGATATTGCCAGGTTACAGTGCACTGAATTCAGTTATTTAAGTTTTGGGTAGTTTTCAGTTGATGAAAAGCACAGCTTGAGTTCACCTGTAGCTTTTTCTCAACAACTCCTTAGTATTTATTATACATATTCCAACAACAACAAAAAAAATCACCCACAGATATGCTCTTTTGAAATTACAGCATGCAGATATTGAAACTTAAATACTTTAGCATAAGCAGAGTCTTACACAAGGTTCTGCCTTTTGATCCATGTGAATGTCGTTGTGCTCTTGGATTTAGTATTGGGCTTTACCACTGGGGATGAGACACTTGGCATATTGCTTTGCTGAAGGACAGTGAAGGCCTTGTTTCTGTTTCTCTGATGATAGTTGTTAGGAGTCGGCATGTGAGATTACTGAAGCTTTGCACCTTCTGTTGGTTCTTAAATACACTAAGCTGCCTTCTTCATGAAAAAATCTTGAACTGAGGATTATTTCACTGCTCTTTTTCCTAGTGATGTGCCTACTGGTTTAATGATGTTATTAAATATTTAGTCAAGAAGCAATGTGTAACTTTGTAATGCTTCCTGCACAGCTTCGACTGCAACACGAAGCTCACGAAATGGTTACTTGTTACGGACCTGTCCAGTCAGGTTTGCTGAGAAAATTCAAAAGAAGTCAGTTGAATGGCTTGGGTAAAGGGTCCAGAACAGTTTTGTCATCCAAAATTGGAGAGTTGGATTAGATGACCTGTCAGGGTCCCTTCCAGCTTCTCTTCTCCAGGCTGAACAGCCCCAGCCTTCTCAGCTTGTCCTCATAGGGGAAATGTTCCATCCCTTGGTTGATTAAATGCACATTTTTAATGAGTGTTAACTGCTGTTGAAGGTAGGCTACATTTTTTTAGTGTTGCATGTATGTTAACACATGCAGAGCAGGTATATCAGATTCAAGCCTTTCTTGAGAGTACACACACGCTTGATTCCTGGAAACCCAGGGTGCCAGAATAGTGGTTTTGTGAGCCTGTGGTTGGAGGATAAATGAGTGTGAGCTCCATCTACGCAGTACTGGGAAATACATGAATTAGGCTGAATGTTCTTTTGATGTTTGCACTGTTATTTTCCTCTGTGGGAGAAGTACTTTTCTAAACGAAAGAAGCTATTGTACAATTAAAGGGTCTTAGGAAATTTAACCTCCCTAAAACCTGTTCTTCAGTGTTATATAGGTAAGCACTTTAAAAAATAAAGACAGACAAATTCTTGAATGTATAATATGCACTGGTGTCACAGAATCCATAATTCTGGAGATAGGGGATGGGGTTGTTGCTCTTGGTTGATGGTAATTTCAATCACATTAAAATAAAAGAGAGAAAAGAAAAAAAAAGATGGGGGGGAAGGAAGAAAAATTCTAATTGTAATTTTAAAATGAAAGGAGAAAAATAGCAACTACAACAAAACAGATCATGGCACTGACACAAAATGTGTGACTTCTATCAGTGTTAATTGGTCAGATGTTATTATTACAATATGCAGTGGTGACATCAATCAGCCTTTGACCTTCTCTCTTTTACTTCATAGTTCCTGAATCTGCTATAATTTCAGCCAAACAACTTCAAATAGCAGTTATTTGAGGACAAGGGAAGGTGAGCATGATAGAGCTGTCAGATCTTGTGTGTATCTGCACTGAAGAAACAGGAAGATTTGTGTTTCACTGTGGGTCCTGTTGCAAGCTGTATAATAAGAGGACATGGGATTGAACTTCTTGTCTCAAACCAATCTTATGGCAGGAAGTCCTTTAAAGCTACCATAATATGGATGGGCAATGGGTCTGTTAATGTACAGAGGAAAAGCTTGCTGTCATGCTTATAGCTGAGAGGAAGTTTAATTCCTTTTATGTTATTGTGGTTATATATATATTACATGTGCAATAGCTTATGACAAAAGAAAAGTACAGGACAAGAATAAACTTGGACTTTTGTAATGACTGTATTTTCAATAGACTGACAACGGATTTTGACTGTTAAAATGACTAATAAACCTTCCTACAGCACAGTGGAAATTCTGGGGAAATTACCAGGGAATGGGTGAATGCCATTGGACTTATTCCTTAATTGCTGCTTCTTGTGAGGCACAGATTCTTTTTATGTAATGCCCTTGGATACATGGTATAACTCATAGGTTCCTCTGTGCGGATTTGGGAATTGGATTCAATCCTCATGGGTCCCTTCCAACTCAGAGTATTCTATGAATCTTTGTCATATATTTTGTTTATAAGAGAGATGTCTTGCTCTTGTGTCCACCATCTGGACACAAAAGGGACAGGATTATCTCATTGACCTCTGTACGTACCAGTCAGGTTTGGCAGCTGTAAAAGGAGATTGTTGACGTTTTTTTATGGAGGCAAACTTCTGTTTTCAGTTACATGTGGTAAATAAGAATGAAAGAAGGAAACTCCAGAACCAGAGCCCTAGTTGAAGCATTTTGTTCAAAAGGTCTCTGAACCATGGTAAGGATAACTAACCTTGTTCTAGTGCACACACAGAAAAGATGAATTTTGTGGTGTATGTGGTTAAAATTGGTCAGAGGAACTGTGGTATGGAGGCAGATTCTAGTATTCATGCTTTGATATCATCTAATATAAAAATGAATTACGGTGATTCAGAAAATGCTGTGAAAATAACCTTAATGGATGGAAAAGTGTTGCAGTTTCAAGATTGGAAAGGCCTATGACTGAAATTCAGATATTGAAGCAAAATTCCCTGAAAGGAGAGAGATTCATTCTTAGGCAGAAGATCTTGAGTATCAGATAAAAAGCTGTCGATTGTCTATAGGTCTGAATCTTGTCTGCCTTATAATTATGTAATGTTTAAAGTAGATTGCTTGCTTTCTCTTAATGAGGGCTAGCAGCTGTTTGCAGTGCTGAATTAAGCCCTTGGAGACATGCATTAGCAAGCAGTAGTACTAAAAAATACATGATAAATAAATGTTGTATGGCTGCTCATTCAGCATATATGCTTATGTGATGGCTATGCATGAAGCAGGATTTATAATAATATATTTCACTTCAAAGGAAAACAGCCATAATAGCCAACTGGGAAATACGTTAAATGAACTCAATTTCTGCTCCCCTTCCCTCCCGCTTCAGTTTATTCAGGTTGAAATATGCTATGTGGCAAGCAAGTAGTTAAAAAAAAAAACACTATAAATAATTGTCTTAATCAGAGTATAATTTATCTTTGTGTTTATTTATTGCCTTGGGTACTTGATTAGACAGCTCTAACATACAATTAATCAGTAACCTTCAGTGTTAACTTCTCAGCACTATTTAATTAATCGGTTGTGTTGCAGAGGCTTTGTTGGCTGGGAAAGCCAGGAACTGTGCCATGTAAACACTTTTGTTAATGTCAAGTGAAGGTTGAGATAAGTTTTATTATTTTTTTTTTTTTTTCTTTATTAGCTTAATTGAACTAATCAGCCTTTTAGGATCAGGAGGCAAGTTCTAGAGGCATGTTTAAAAAGTATACAAAAACCATGGAAACAATGTGTCATATAAATGCTATAAAGGTTATGTGCCTTAACTGTTACCAGAAGTCTTTTCAAGTGTACTGATCATCATGTTTCTTAAGTAGCAGTTCTTTGGTAAAAAACAAAGGGAAATCAGTTATGTTCTAAAGGTTATATGTTTCATTAATGTTGATGATGTGAGGATTTGATTTTACCTTTTGTGGACAAAGAAAAGCCATGTGCAAATAGATCTAGTAAGCATGGAGACTTTTCATCTTAGCACTGTGGGTAGTTACTGTAAACACAGGTATTGATGCATTTTGAGTATAGGATTTTTGTGTATGTCTGGCATGAAAGAGGTTTTAAAGTTCCTCTATGGAGCTTCTCATGGGCGATGGTGCAGTTTCTCATTCTGAGGGTTTACAAAGTAGGCATCTCTCAAAGCTAATGCTTGTGCCACAGGTAATACTATTCAGACCCTCAAGAAATGCAACAAATACAGGTTTCAAAAGGAGACATATCTTGATTATGTCATAAGTTATGTGAATTTGGAAGGTGGATTGAACACTTAAGTTTCGATACTTAGAATTTCATTAATTTTATGAAGACTGTATGAATGAAATATGAACAGAGGTGCTATGTGTGTGTGTGTGTGTGTGTGTGTTTGTCAGTGAAACCACCGTAATAAAGATAATGAGGACTGTAAGAATAGCCTGTTCTGTTAGTGATAAATGTGTTTCAAGGATACTGCTTCCAACATGCCATTTTCATTAGTAATATTGAAGAACATGCCTTATGTTAAGACCAGAAGGCTTGCACTCTGATGAGACCACAACATAGATGACTACTCAGAACATAATCTGTTCTGCTTGCAACTGGATGATGACTGTGACCTTCATGATTTTTCCTTCTTCTTAGTGTATGAAGGAAAAACATACATTCCAAATAAACAAGGAGAAACAAACAGTGAGTAATAACTTGTCCTAAAATTTAAGGTGGGTGGAGTAAACAACATTTTTGAAGAAAAGGACAGTGCTGTAATGATCCTTGAAGGGTAAGAAAGATCTATCTTAAAGCCAGTTCATTGCTATCAAACAAGAATCACACCTGAGATACAAAAAGGACTTGCTATACAGCATCCTGTTTTATCTGTGTTGCATGCCAGAGATCCTGTCTGGACCACTTGGTTATATGTGCCTTGGTACTTCTAAGTCTGTGATTGCAAGAATGTGAATGAAAGAAATCTGAGAGAATACAATGGAAATCATCAACTTCTATGCAGGGTAGTCTCACATACATGTGATACATACATACATACATACATACATACATACATACATGTGAGGATACTCTCACATACACAAAAAATGATCTAACGGTATTTGTTGTGGACAGTCTTTCAAGGACTTTACACTTGAGGACTAGCAACTCTTCAGTTTAATCATGGTGGTTAGATTACTCTAGCTAAAATATACTCTCAAATCAAAATGTTCGTAGATAGAAGAAATAATGAAATCCATTTTCTTACGTCTTTTTGGTATATATCGCACATCTGTCTTTCAAACTGCTGAAACTTTGAGATCCTCTCCAAGATTACCCTGTCTCATTTCCAGTGAGAATCAATCCGATTTAGCTTCATTTCTGCAAAGAGCAATGAATTGTAATGGTTGTAGTACTAATGTAGTCTACTCCCTTGTTAAGCATGGAAAAATGTAAGCATTTAAGATCTTTGAGACTGGTAGCTGTGTCTCAATCTTAAGATATTTTCAGGCCTAAATAGTTAGAACTCTGCTGGTGGACAGGCAGGTACACAGCTGAGTATGACAACATAGACTTTATTGCCTTAGGACACAAAGCTCTGTATGAAATAGTCTTAACTGTAGTTGAGCAAAATCCATTGTGCTTTTTATCTGATGGGACTACAGATGGGAATCTGTCTCAGAAAGAGAAAAAGGAGTAAGTGGTAGCGCTGACAAAACTGACAGACTCTGAACTGAAATAGTGGAAAGTTATTCCTGTAAAATCAATTCAGCTGTCTCACAGGTAATATAGAGCTGCCTGCTAATACTATACTAGGCTAACTGCAGAATATATTCTCCTTTACACTTTCTTATTCAAAACCGCTGTTTATGATAAAGAAGAATCAGGCACTTTGGGTTTGTTCTTCTGAGTTTAATGTGACCTACAAAACTACCATGCATTAAAAAATGGGATTCCCTCTGCTAGTATTTAACTTGGGTACTCAAGTGAATGTTTTTTAAACACTGTGATGCTGCAAAGCAGACATTTTTATTCATTACACGCATCTGGTTGCTTCAGATAGACTAAGTAAAAAGAAATGAAATACTGATTATAGTATTTTTCAGCTCAGTCTTCGTTTTCCTGTGCTTTGCATTAAGCTTCAATACCAAAATGTTTCTTAGCCTGGAAGTTCATATTACATTATTTTTCTAATGCTTGGACTAATCTCAAGATACTGAAAAGGTAATTACTGCCCCAAGTCTGAATACAGTGACCATGTTGAAGCTCCATACCTGAATTTTCATGTCCCCAAGTATATGACTGAGCAAAGAAGCTAAAACAAACCATTCAAACACTAAGACACTTTAAAGTCTAGAGGCAGCTTAAATGCATTTTTCACAAATCCGTCATTTACACAAATTTAATACTATAGAAATATATAATTGATATTGAAATAGACTTAGAATTGCATTTTTTTTTTCCCCAGAGGTCAGACAAGAGCACCCAGACAGTCAGTGCTGATGTTTGCTTAATACTGCTGTAGAGAAAAGCTACTCTCATTCTTCTGAAATGTTCCTTTGCTGTACTGTCTTGTGTGAGCGGTGTCTTCTGCCACAACGTGAGTGGTAAAAGAATAAACAACCAAAATGTAGACCCATTTCTGCACAGACCAGGTGATTCAGTGGCTGTGGGCATGTAAGGATGAAGTCCTCATAGCCTTCTTTCCCACAGCTTTTGTCAGGATCTCTGAGGTCTTGACAGACAAGCTAGCTTCCAGCCAGAAGTGTGTGCACCTTTACTGCAAAGAGGGCCAATAATATGCTAGGCTGCATTAGCAGGAGAATAGCAGTAGATGAAGAGAAATGCTTGTTTTTTTTTGTAGTCAGTACTCACTAGACCACATACTGCATCCAGTTTTGGACCTGTTGTTAGAAGATAGATGTCAGTTAACTGGAGTGATACTTGTAGAGGACTTGCCTTATGAGAAGTGGCTGAGTGCAGGGCTTGCTCAGCCTGGAGAAGAGGTGACTGTGGGGACACCTGACAGCAGCCTCCATCATGCAAAGAGGTTGCCAAAAGAACATCTTGTCTCAATATTGAGGTTCCTAGGGTGAGAATGACAGGCAGTGATAATGAACTATAAGGGGATAGCAAAGAAAGCAAGAACTTTCACTGCGATGGTGAAGAAGCAATGGAGCAGGTTGGCCAGAGCAGTTGTGCAGGTTCCGTCCTTAGTTGATTTCAAGATCGGCCAGAATAAGATTTGAGCAGCCTTTTCTCATCTTATGGCTGAGACTGCATTGAGCAGAGAGCTGCCTAGAGACCCACTGAGATCCAACCTCACTTTCTCTGTGCTGATTCTATAAAATAGGTTAATCTCTGTAGTATTGTCTCTTCTTTGCCTGCCTTTGTTAGTAGTCTTAATAGTGAATATATGTGAAAATTATGTTGAGGAGAAAAGGATCTTTTGTAATGTTAGTTTGAGAGTTCTATTAGTAGAATGGTGAATTATGTTTGAAAACTAGGTAATACTAGTGCAATGTGATATGCTTGGAGTTAGGAATCTGAATTGTGACTCTTTTTCTCTAAAGGCAGCCTGTTAGCAACATACAATACCAGTACAATTCAGTTATTTCCTTGCATGTTTGGGAAATGTATTGTGTTCCCCTCTGACTTTTCTATCCTCCCATACTTTGCTACAAAGGCATGTGTCACAGCATACATTTCTTGTTGACACAAAATATCAGGAATCTAATATGGCACTACTTGATAGACTGTGTATCATAAGAATTAGATACCAGACATGCTGGTGCCAAACTAACTAAGAAAATCATTTATCAGATCACTTCAGGGGTTTTCCTGTATTTGCTTTACCGCTCTGCATCTCTTTGAAGAGTGATGTAATATGCTCTGACTGACATCTCATCAGCAGTGAATGTACAATACAATGTCTAGCTTTTGAAATCAAGCCTCCAAGGATACACCGTATACAGAGAGCTGTAATGCGACTCTTGAATTCTCAATATAGATAAGTCCATTTTCATAAAAAGGACATTTAGTATGAATGGCAATGCAAGACACTTGAACATAATGTTCAGCTTTTTTTTTTTTTCCTCTCTGTTTATCAGGAACCATTTCTCAGCTGTGAGTTTTTCAGAAAAGGGATCACTTTGACCAGGTCACTTGATTCATTTAAAGCGGAGAAAAGACAGTAGAGTTTTTTCGGAAGAATGGGTTAAATTATTGATTTTTTTTTTCTTTTTTTTTTTCAACATGGCCTTTGTTTTACATATTGACTATGTAAATACATAAATTCATTTTAGGTAATGATAATTTTTTTGCTCCCAGCCAGCTAAAGCTTCTTTGTACTTCTCTCCAACATAAGGAAAGCCCTATATGCTTTTAGATGTATTTAGTCTGCAGAGGTTGTTAAAAGCTTGTACTTTCACTGGCAAATAGACCATCTATTTAGTTTCATTGAAATAAATCAATGTGGTTGTAGGTCATGTGTTTTGTTCTTCTAAGAGAATAAAATAGAAGTACATTGGAAAGTGAAGTACCTTGGTGTCTCTTTTTTGTGGGTTCATGACCTGAGAGTTCTGTTCCTGGACTTATATTCTTCAGGCAAAAATTATTCAGTGTATACACCTTGAAAGTCTCTGTGCTGGAAGGTTTTACAGGTATAACTTCCAAATGTCTAAATTTCTGTTGTTAGATTCCCACTTCTGCAACTTCATTTATTTAAGAATCTGAGAAGTTGTTGACAATTGCAATGGGAAATATCATCACTACAGATGATACTCACCATTCTGTAAATGTGCCAGTAATTTTCACCTTGTTTTTCAGGGATATTGCTTTGAAGAAGTGTATTTCAATTGCAACATTTGACTCTCATCTAGATTCAGCATTATAGCAAGTATTAGCAACTATTAGCAAGTATTGTACTTCACTGAACTGCAGCTTTTGAATAACTGGAACCAGATTTTTTCACTGTAGATGAGACCTTTCTAGTTAAGAGCTCAGCAGTGTAAGTTGGAAGACTAATCTTGAATTGTAAATGGATTTATTGCCTCAGGACATATAGTCCAGAGAGTCTTTTACCACTCTTGCCTTCAGACATCTATCATTTATCGTAACTATGGACACATGAATTCTCAATTTCTTAAGCTTTAACCAAGGGATTTTTTGTTCTGGATACAAACTAGACTGGTTCTGGTACATATTCTGGTACATATTCTGTGTTGACTTCTTGTATCTACTTTTCAAAAGGAGATTTCACACACTTGGCTAACTGTTGTGTCTATTTACAAAGCAATGAGTAGCTTATTCCATTTAAAATAGAGTGAAGTTAAAGGACCTGATAACAGATGAAACTAGCTGGTGACATGAGATATTTGCAGAAACACTTCTCTGTTAGAAACATTCTGAACTCTGGTCTGGTTTGACCTTTTCCATTCCATGTTTGATTGACTGTTACTCTGGTGGATAGAAAGCCCCCACTCTCTAAGTTGAGACACCTAATCTTTTGTTCAGCTTCTGTACCTAAACAATAGAAATGGTAGGTAGCTTACATAGATGCAACAGAAATGGCAGAAGAGGTAGATAGCTTATGTAGTTGTACTAGCAAAAATGCCTGTAAATAGCATTGTTAAAATGAGGCAAATCTTTGTTATTTAAAATGGTATTAAATATATATCAAATACATGGGCATCCTTACCTTTGCAAATATTTATATTGAGTTCAGCGTTTTTACACTGGTGCACTGGTGCAATTAATTTCAACTGGAAAAGGGATGAAAAGGCAATTTTTTTTTTACTTTGTCAGCTAATTTGTTTTCTACAGCATCGACAGAACCAGTGTAACACATGTGTCGTGTTGTCTGCTGGACTTGCAAAGCAGGCTGTAATTAATTAAGATAAATCTATCCATAGATGGTTTCTGGATCAGGTGAAACCTTTGGCTTGTTCGCTGCTCTAAATGTATGTATTTTCATTGGATGCAACCAAGACATCAGACTTGCTGACTTTCATTATGTTCAGAGAATCTAGTTTGTAGTTTGGGAAGGATAAAGGGCAGGAAGAGGGAATGTGCCCAGATGAAGTTTGGAGTTTGGTTTTGTTTGCCTTTCCCACTCTAGTTCTTGAAACTTTTTGGGGGAATATGGGCTGGTCTCATCTGCAGATAAGAGGAAGCAGGTTGATCAATATGATAGAAAGAGTTGGAAAGCAAGCAGGGGAGCAAAGGACTCCCAGCTATGGATAGTATTCTGTACACTTCAGTGACCAGATCAGCTAATGCTTTTCTTGTTTCCTTCCTGAGAGAGTTGGGAGGGTAGGCGCTTCCTGATCAGAAACCCAGACAGGATTATTGATAGATTTGAAGTTCACCATGTGTCCCTTTAGGATTTTGGACTGTTGGAGAGTTGATCATTCTGGTCTTTCCATTGCGTGAGAAAAATAATCCTTACCAGATCCTATTAGTGTGCTGGTACGTATACAGTATTTTTCTTAATTCTCTTTTTTGACACCTCTCAAGGAACAGCCAATACTCTTAATAATCCAAACTGTCTCCAAACTTATTTTTTTTATTGCTACAGCAAGTTAAACTTCTGTCAGACTTCTGGAATCCTCTTTTTAAGGAGAAGATGACCATGTCCTCGATTTCTATCACAGAGTACTGTCTTTTCTCTTGTGTGACTTAATCATCTCCCATGGTACTGCAGTGGAAGGGCAAGGGAGTGGCAGAGCCTCCAGTGTTTTCCCTCATTTCGTATCTTACTTTTTAAATACAATGTCTGATTAATCATAATAAAGAATTCACTACAAAACAGTTATATACTATGCAAATCAGTATAACCCAGTGTGTTGGCCATAGGAATTAACTTCTGTTGTACACTCGTTTGCTCAATGCATAGAAGAGAGTTCCAACTCTCTGTGCATCAAACAGTTCTGGAAGAAACTGCTTTTAAGCTGTGCTGTTGGATTTAAGGTCTGAACGTGGCTGTGGAAGATAGTCAGGATAAAGTCACAGTCCTAAAGCTTTGTAGTCTACTGTCATGTTCTTTATAGAGTCTGCTTTCATACTGTAGAAGGCATGTAAAATACAACATTCATTACAAGGATTTGTTTGCTCTTGACTTATGTGCAGTTCCCACAAAATGGCTGCAAAGGCACAGGGCAGTAGTAAATAAAACGCAGAGAGAGAGTACATATCAGGGAATTTGCAGTACCACAAAGATTCACTAGGAAATTTCCTAGTGTTATGTAATGCTAACAGCACAGTTGTGTTGTGTTATTAATTGTAATTACTGTTAATTGAAATTATTAAACTAGTTTGAAGAAACTAACATAAACCATTGTACATTGTTGTATCTCAGTGGCTCATGGCAATGACCACACCTGTTTGAAAATAAATAATTTTTTAAACTGAGATATATAGAAAATTTTATGTAGATTGATATATATGGATGTCTTAATGACCAAGCTTTATAAATTGATGTCATTGTTGCATCTTCAAAGCCGTTTGATATGTTTTAGTGCCACAGCCTGCATGAAGTGCCTATGTTGTTTTCTGTATTAAATGTCTGCAAAATAGCTGCTGGTCTTTGGGGAAAGAAATCCGTCACTTATGTTATCAGTGAAAAGTAATAGCCTCGACTCTGATCTATTAAATGATTTTGCAAATGTGTACTTTTTTCTAGTTCTGTAACTTTAAAGATATTGGTAACACTTGCAGCAAGTTCACGTCAGCACTTTTACTAGAAACCTTTACTTTTTATCTGCAAAAATTGGAAAATACCGTAGCTGTGTATTCAGCATTTCTACTTGCGAACAAGTGATTTTACAAAATCCAGCACAACTGTTTGTACCAGTGTGACAGAAATGAGGATCCTTTTTTTTTTAAACAGGAATGTGAACCAAAACTTGATACATTTGTGAACTGTCTTTCAGATCCATAATATTGTGTTAATTTGTCTCTGTGACAAGATGAATTTCACGTATGTATGTGGACCTCCTGGAATATCCAAAACCTCTTGATCACACAGTTAAGGGAAGAAGCCTTTTGCATGAGTGGTAGATCCAAGGCAGTGGCAAGTGCAGATTCACTGTGTAGCTCTGCTACAAAAGGAGGACTTCTGTTAGCTTAGGGATATTATACTCAACTATTGTGGGTAAAACAGTCATGAGAATTTATCTGGCCACATAGGGATTCCTATATTTGAACTGGTTGTCTAGACGGTGTTTGCACACAGTAATGAGAAATAGAGTGTGATTCACTATAAAGAAGAGTCTTCATTATTAGTTCCAAAGAAGTGAAAAATATTAACCCTGATATTTACCTTTTAAAGAGATAAAAGTAAGAGTGTTGCTTAAAGCTACAAAATGACAAGAGCAGTAGTGTGTTCAGCTGTGCTTTGTCATATATTTTCTGTATGATTCACACAGTGGTAGAATAAAGTTACTTGCGCGGCCCAAGAAGAACTGTTCATGAGGTGGAAATAATTTGTATGCTTTAAAAGATATGTATTTATATTCTGACCTTGCTAAAACAGAGAGAAACATTCACAAAACCCAACTTTCTCTAAACCATATTTTAAATTGATATTACTAAATATACTGGTCTCGATAATTTTTTTCAAAAAACAGACAAACAAATAAAAAAATCCAACAACTACCAAAAACCACCACCAACAAAAACCCTATTTATAATACAGAGCTTTGTAATGTCTTGTTAGTGCCTAGAACTCTCTTTGCAGATTACGAAGCTTAGGAACCTCAAAGTATTTAGTGACAATAGAATTGAAATTAGGATTCATCAGGATCTTCAGTGTTATTAGATTTTTTTTTTTTTTTTTTTATAGCATGAAACCATTTTTCATGGGACCTCTTAATTTTACTAATGTTGAATATTGAATCACATTCACTATAACTAAAATGTTTTACTGTCTAAGCTACTATTACTTGGTTGTGTCCATTTCTGCATCTTTCCTACTAATATCTTTCTTACTGATGGTAAGTTTATACTTGCTTCTATTAGTTTTAGTTTTGAGAGGAATCCTGATTAATAAGAACAACAAATTTCAGATTGCCTCCAGATTGGAATTACTTATGAAGTAAAACAGCAGTTTTCTTCTCATAATTATTTTGGAGATATGTTTTGTTTGATTTGCTTTAGATCATGTTACAAGAAATGTTACTTAATAGTTACAATAACCAAGTATAGGTTTCCATACCTATCAAACGAGACGTTCTTTTATAGACATGTGATAGTATAGACTGTATCCTGTCTGCGTATGTACTAGATACTGATTTCTTTCATGATTAAGTGTTATGTTCTTGAAATCCACTTTTGAATATTCTATTCTTTTTGTTCCCCAGCTTCAGCTTCAGTATAGTTAGTCACAAATAAAACAGCTGATGTACCCTCTGAGCAGTTGCTTACATGTTTTAGAGGCTGGCAGTATAGTTGCCTCTTCTACTACTGGTGTAATTCTTTCTAGTGATGGTGATCTTGTATTTCCTCTAACCATCTTAGATAAAATAAAAAAAAAAAAGAAAAAGAAAAAAAAAAAGAAAAATTATCTATAGATGTGACTGCTTAAAGTGCAAATAGCAGCTATCTTAGCAATCAGGTGCATAGTCCAAGGGGGAAAAAAAGCCTTCTTTCACAACTTGAAGTCACATTTCATTCTGTTCTTTTTTCTTTTTTCTTTTTTTTCTCTGTTTTTTAAAGTACTCCTTTTAACAAAATTGACATCTAGAAGATCTTTCTTCCCTGTAGTCTTAATCTGACATTGAGTTTCTTAATGGAACTACCCTTTGAGCCCTCTGCTCTTGATTTGTTGTAATTTTCACTTCCAAGTGCCTTTCCTGTAGCTATTTGTTCTGCTTAGAGTTAGTGTTTCAGATTTTGTCTTACTCTTCTGGAGACAAACTTTCCTGGTTCTCCAAGTTTTTCTACTGTCCCAAGATTCAGGTGAAATATTAATTTGTCCTTCAGTTAATCAAGGCTGTATTTGGCTTCTGTTTTCACCATTATCTGGAAAACCATAGGTGATTAGAAAGCTGTTAAAACACAGATTCACCTTAACTGTAAATTAAGGTACTAAAAGGTTTGTTTTGGTCTTGGAGGGAAAGCCATGAAAGTTTAGAACAACCCGTCCTCTTCAGTTAATAGCCAACTGGTTTTTGAACAAACTTTTGAGGTCAACAAAGCCTTAATTAAATTGCTTGTATTCTCAGGTGTGGATTGAATCCAGCACTCATTGAAGTTGATTGATGACAGCAAGCTTTAGATAGACCTCAGTCTGACAGAGAAGAGGTGTTGAAGTACTGCATCCACTGTCTCACAATAATTATAAAGCAGCTCAGTTTCTTCTCTCTGTCTCCAGCTGAAAAACAGTGTGATGGCATTTTATACCAAATGGTACCTGGAAGGCAAAGCTCTAGGAGTCTTGGCTAAAGTCTGTGGAGCTGTTCGTTTACTGGTATTTCCTCTGTGTTGTTGTGAAATTCTGAATGCAACTTTTTAACCTTGCTTTTAATTTCTGTTTTGAAATTGTACTAGAAGTTGTTGTTCCTTAAGTAGAAAGACTTGATAAATGGAAATCAATGGTCTCAGCTAAAAAAAATACATATCTAGCTTTTGGTTACCTAATTTGGAAAAGGAGAAATAGAGAGGAATGCAGTATTCTACTGTAAATATTTATAAACTGGCTTGACAAGGCCATTAATAACCTAATCTGGTTCCCCCTTTCAGCAGAATGTTGGACTAGATGATCTACTGAGCTCACTTCTGACATGGACTTTCTATGATACAGCAGTATCTCCAGACACATAAATCGGCACAGAGCTGGCTTATACTGAAGATGTGTCTTTGAGTAACTTTATTTTCCTGCTCCTTTGTATTTCCCCTTTGACAGTTGAAGCACATCAGAAGTGGGAATTGGGAAGCACATCAGAATTGGGAGTGCTGCTTCTGGAATTGGCAAGAGCTGTTTTTCTGAAGTGCATTACTATTAGCATTTAACACAACATGGAAATTCAAAGGAAACTGGGAGCATTAATGGCAAATGTGGCAACAAGTACAACTAAGTGGGATCAAAGAAATAATTCATTACTTTGTTCCTTTTAAAAATTCTGCGATGGGCCTTAGTCTATAAGACTATCTCATGTGACATGGAAGACTTCACATGCATTTAACAGCAGAAAAAAGAAGGCATTTATGTAGCTTGCCTTTATTTCTAGAGTGTAGTGAAATTATGTGGTAAGACTGATGTTACTGAAAAAACAGATGGGTTGAGTCTGTAAGGAGTGTGCTGTGTTGTTTTTCCATTAGTGTCTTATAAGGATTCTTTCTAAATTGAGATGGATATAATTCAGGTTAGTTTTTAGTGGGGGGAGTATAGGCTGAGTTATATTCTGAACTTTCATTTTATGTACACAATCAGAGGTAACATTCAATGCTCTATAGTTCTCTGCAGTAAAAAAAACACTGAGTGAAGAGAGAAGAAGGATTATGGATATGGACAGCTTGTCTTGAGGAACTTGTGGTGATTGGGAGTTATCTGATGATACCTCTCAAACTCTAGAGGAAGTGCTCCTAATTGACAGCACATGTGGCTGTTTGACATACTCTGAAGGGCTCATGCTTCTCAGCTGGCTCTATTTGTATTTTCTATTTTCGTAGAAGATGAGCGTAAATCCCTGGAGCAAGCTGAAGGAACCCTGGAGTAAGGTTTAGCTGTAATTTAAATATCTTGTTCAGAAGTTTTGATTTAAAAAAATGTCACTTTTGAATGTGTAGAAAGATCTTCTTTTCTATCTCTCTAGGAACCTGAAATCTCGTTAGATAATAAGAAAAAGTATTGTGTATTGGCAAAAATTGCAGCTTGGAGTTTGCTGAGTTATGATGGACTTTGTTTTTGCTCTGTTTCTTAATATATTAATTGCAATTTTAATATAATTAATAGAGGAATCCCTGCACCAGATTACAAATTTTCAGTTTTTCACAGGTGTGTTATATATAAGCCCTATAGTTCTAAGTAGCTGTGTTAAGCTTCAGGGTGCTGAGCTGGTTACCTTCACAGAGTGTGTTTGAGGGACAACTTCAGAAACTAGTCTTCTCCATTATAGTTTATGTTGATCAACCCAAAAGCAACAGTAACTCTCTAATTTACTGTAATGCTCATACAGAGATATGTCTGTGATTGAGTTAATGCTTTTGAGAAGGGGTTTGATTCCTAAGAGTTCTTTGTTAATCATTTAACTGAATCAAAACACCTCTGTGGATTATCATTGCTTGCTGTTCTAGACTTTCTGCTTTTTTTTTTTTCCTATCTTTTCTGTTAAGAAAACAGTGAAGCTGTCTAGGGATGCCTTTACCAACTGTACTTTCCTTTTGTACACTTTCCTGATTGAAAGCATAAAGTTGAGATGGGTGTAGTTTTTCCGAGTAGTGTAGATGCATATAGTGTAAGTTTTCAGACCTGTGATGCAGAACAATAGATCACTGGATTTCCTGTTGAATAACTTGCTTATGGTTGTTCATCCCGTACTAAAGGATGCAGTTTGTGCATGCTTCCTAATGTTTCTTTTTTCAGCAGCCCTTGATGGTGTTATCTATGGAGCTGTACTAAGGGAAATTTTACATGGAGGCATCGCTCGCATAAGCCACACCCAAACATGAAATTACTATTACTCTTTTAATACCTGATTTGTCAACCATCTGCCCCAGGTTCAGTAGTGCTTGGTATGATGGAGAGTGAGTGTTCAGGCTTTAACAGAAGTGCTAACAATGACAGCACCTGAAATGCAGAGAAATTGTTATATCTTTTATCTAAGCAGCATGAAAGATTGCAAATCTGTAATAACAGATAAAAAATATGCTGACATCTCTATAAAATCAAATAGATTATGTGTGTGTGTTTTAATGCTTACTCTGCTGACTGCTTTTTGCTGTCACATAATTTTTGAAGAGAAAATAGAAAAGCCACTGAAGAGTAGTAATTCTGGTATCTGCACACAGTGATTTTATGTGTAAGTGGAATAGCAATGAGTTGTTAGAAGAAGTGATCAATGTGCAATAGAAGAATTATTATGAAATCTTGCTTTCTGTAGTGTTGTGACAGGCAGACCAGTCAAATTAAATTGTGTTTAGAACATGAGGTTAATACCTAGGAGACCTGGAATTGCATGTGTAATATAATATATTATGGCTTTAATTTTCTAAGTAGCCATGCTTCCAAGTGACAGTTACAAGCTGGCAGCTCAAAGCGGTTTCTTCTCACCTCACATTTTGTGAAGGACGAGCTGAAAGCAAAGTTTTTCCAAAACAGAAAATGGCTTTTCATTTTCACAGTTGGGCACCAAATTATAAGAGTTTTGTTAGTTTTTAGTGATTGTGATTAAAGCTAGAGGTCAGATTCTCACAACTAGCTGAAACATGAAGATTTAAGCTTCTAATGAATATGGAATTACTTGAAGAATTACTTGAAAAATTATTCTTATATTTGCTCAGTTTGTATATTTACCAGATATGTTACTTTTTCATAAAGCAAAACAAACAAAATCACTTTTTAAACAATAAAAACAGAAAGTGGTAACTTTCTATCAAACAAAGATCCTATCAAACCAATTTCATATTTTTCAATGGAAATTGGTGAATTTTTATACTGTGAATGAGCAAGAGCTAATTTTGGTGACCAAAGCATATGGGCATTAGCAAGTTAGAATTGTATGGGTTTTGGTGGGCATTCTGTCTGAAAGACAGTCAATCTGATGAGTCATTTTGATCTTCAAGGATGTTGTATGACTTCTCCAACACACCTCATGATCTGTAGGAAAACCAGTTAATTATATACATCAGGAAAATTTTAGACTAGAAAACTTCTGTCCAACTTCCACATTCAAACTTAAAATTGTTTATGTGTCTTACTTCACCTAAATTTGTAAAGTAGTCAAGGTTTCAGTCTTTTGATATTTTTGTTTTGTTGTGTTCTGTTTTTGTTTTGTTTCTAGATTTTCATTATACGGTTTAGTGATGCTTAACTCTGCTGCCTGCTCAACTAAAATTCCTGTAGGTAGGAGGAACTGTGAGCATATTAGTTAAGCTGTGAAGGAACATCTCAAGTTTTAACCACAGGAATACACTCAGACAAGACAAGAGGGTCATAGAGAGCTCTTAACTGGAAGCTCTCAGTGGCATACACAGTAGCTGAAGCATGTGCAGACAAAAGCAAATAGACCTGAGGCACAGGTGACTACATAACGAAAATATACAGAGTCATAGCAAACACTTCATGGGTAGCAATTCTCTTCAAATGCAGTGAAAGGAGCCCAGGAGCTTCACTGGTGGTTATCACCGTTCTTCTGCTACTATTTAGCTTGTAATTTTAGCAGTGTGTTGTTTTCAGCATGTTAACTCAGAGCTACTTTATGGATGGTTTTTTTGGTGAGCTGGCTTTATAGTACACTCATATTGGAATATTAATGATTCAGAAAACATGTTGTTTTAGATTAATTAAAACCAAACATTTGCCTTTATACCAGAATACCATTTTTCATTGTTTATTGAGTGTGCAATCTCAGTATTTAGATAGTGAGTGAAAACCTGAACTGCCTGTCAGTAATTGAGTGTTAGGTCATTTAATGCGCCAACAGAGTAATTTGTTTTTTATAGAGTACATCACTATTTAACCACCGAATTGGTAAAACAAAACAACAACAAAAAGAAACAAACAAAAAACAGCATGTATTTGAATGCAGTTTTCCCCAAGTGCTGCATGCACAATGTTTAATGTTTTTGGAGAGCAGAGCAAGAGGATGTGTCCTTGTCCAGATCCTTAGTCAAAAGCCCTTCTTTTCTGTGATACTCGTAGCTTTCTGTTGGTGCTCTATTACTCTAGAAATGGAACATACAAGTTTTCAAATCTTCCAAGTTAAAGCATTCAGCTTACAGAATCACAGAATCATAGGGGTTGGAAGGGACCTCCAGAGATCATCGAGTCCAACCCCCTGCCAAAGCAGGTTCCCTACAGCAGGTCACACAAGTAGGCATCCAGGCAGGTCTTGAACATCTCCAGAGAAGGAGACTCCACAACCTCCCTGGGCACCAGTTCCAGTTACATAAACACTTTACTCTGCTTTACATGAATTTTGACTGGTGTGTTTAAGAGAATTAATTTTAAAGCAACATGGAAGATAACGCTGAAGGATGTTCACTGACTGAGAATGGCTTGAGTAGGAAGGGAGGCAAAGTTAGATAGATCTGAAATAATTTGCTGCTGATGTTTTGTGTTGGTGGCCGTAACAAATGAAAAATTTCCAATGTGACTTTAAAAATGAGTGTGACAAAATCTGTGTGTAGAGGGACAGTTGGATCTCAGTTGCTCTAGAATGGATCTGAAATAACTCTCAAATCTGCAACTGTGACAGAACCCAAGCTCCCACTAGTATATTTCATCTTCTGTTCTTGCATTTAAAGAAGGAAATTGAAAGCTGGAATCTGAAGAGATGGTAATGAGTTTGCTAACTTCTTTTTTATTTTAATTGTTACACTTGGAGTGTCAGTATCATGTAAGTATGAGATAGAAAGGGAAATTTTCTAGTGAAATCGATTCATATTTGGAATGTGATTGTACATATACATAAACATTCAAGTTCTGCTAGGTTTCTAGCCTCTAAGTAAGGCTCTTCAGTTGCTTACAAAATATGCCAACATTCAAATTTTCAATCTTACCAACACTACTTTTTTGTCAGGATAATAAATGATATTTTGTAAGCTGTGAAGGAAGAGTATACCTAACCACATATGTATACAAACCATTCCAAACCAAAATATACATGTAATACATCAACATTAGATGTTGAACTTTGTGTTTAGTTGAACATAGTGTTTGCAGAGTAATTTATTTTAAAATCAGATTTTTTGCCTCTATGGACTCTGCCTCATAACAGATAGAAATTTTAAATTTAGTCATGCAGAAAGATGATAGATAGAACTTCAATATCTGAAAAATATTAATCATGTATTAGTCGTAAAACTGAATGAATAAATCTTATAACTGAAAATATTTTTTTTTAGGCAGTAAACAACTAGAAGAGACCTCATATTTGGCCAGAAGTATTCAGTCTAATTCTAATAAATTCTGTTGGGTTTGGGGTTTTTTTGTATTTTTATTTCCAGCTTGGAGTCATTAGTGCTTTAATGTAACTTCACATTTATGCAGCATCTTTCAGCTGGACTTCTTTTTTAATTAGCAAAACAAGTTATAATTGGAGATAATGTTATATATGCTTGATTAAAAGCAACAGTTATCACAGGAAGATGCAAATTCTGTTTAAGATCCCATATCCTCTGCAAACACAAGAAATGATGCATTGTATTTTCAGTGAAAGGCAAACTGTAAATTAAGGTGATGAACCACAATTTGAAGAGTTATTTAGAAGACTTCTGTTGTTAGCTTCTGGTTTTAATGTATAAATGTGTAGACTTGTTGAAAAGTAATTTACTTAGAATTAAGAAGCTGTAGCACTGAGGGTAATCTATTTAAATGTGTTCTTTGCTAAAATTACAATATGACATTAGATAGCAATGAATATCATAAGAGTGCTAGATACCCTTAACATCTTGCTTCTTTGAATGGAGCCAGAAAGTGGCTTATTATAGTATACTTCTGTGGCTGTGTCCAGAAGACTAGAGTGTGCCTGTTTCTTTGATAGATTAATAGAAGGAAGGAAGAGGTGCAGAAACAGGTGTGTCAGCAAATAGCAAGTATCCTTCCCAAGAGAAAATAGCAAGGTGTATCATTTATCTTATCATTAGCTTTTATGCTTTGAATTAATCTGCGAAGTACTATCTGGTGAAAAGTATGGAGTAAGGTGTTTTTTTTAGTAATTATCCCAAGGCAGCAGGTGTTTCTGTTATGATAAGTGACTACACGAAGCCATTTTGGCTATGATAAAAAACAGAAGCAATCTGAAGGCTATCCTCTGCTTGCACAGACTGCAGGAGCGGTATGCAGCTATGGATGCCAAAACCAGCCAGAATTGTCACAATTTTGCTAAGTAGATGCTCCTTATATTTTGGAGTTCTATTAGCTTTCAAAAGGTTTAATATTTTTTCTCTTTAGTAGATAAATTTAACAAGCTTATTTATTTTTCAAAAACAAACCTATGGGTTAAAAGATTCATTCATCAGCTGTAGTAGTATGCAGCTTGCCTACTGTCAGAAGAGATTCTACGTGCTGAGGTCCATGAGGGATGTAGGTGTGCATTTTGCTTTTATTTTCTTGAGTGATGAATTTGAGTTTGAGATGATGGAGTATTTCATGAGGTGTCTTCAGTGACTTGAGAAGCTACATTACAAGAAGATTTGCTGTCCTGGTCTAATTATATGATTTGTGAAGGCTCTCTTAGGATAGATAGTAATTTTTTTTACATTTCTAAATGCACTGAGTATATACTTTTACTTGAAACACTGAACTTGTGAAAGATGCAGATGTGGAGACTGCGGAGAAAGTGAAATTGAGAGAACTATTCTGTCCTCTTCCTCTCTGTTGGGAGTGGAAAGCTAAGCTAGTGATCCACACCAAGTTATGTGAACTTCACAGGATAGTGTAAATAAATCCAGCATTCAATTACGTGTTTGATTTGTGCTAAACAGGACTATTTAATCCTAGTGGGGGAGAGGGGTGCAAGGGAAAGAAGTTAGTGTGTAAAATCAACTTCAGGATGAAAATACGCATTCTGTTAGAAACTGATTCAATTTATTTTATCACTTAGTGCCACCACTTTCTCCCTTAACTGGCTAGGATCCTGCTCACAATTTTGGGGAGTTTTTCTTTTGCTGAAGTGATGTGCTGCCGTTATGTGAAAGGTGGACTGACTTATTCAAAGTGTTGCAAAGCTTTCCTGTTCCACTTCTGCAGCCTTCCAAGCCAGTGGTAACCTACAAACCCAACTTTAGCTGGGCTTTTCATTAGCTCTTTGGAGGCCAATGTTCATTATCTAGGTTTTTGCTAGTGCATGGATTCTGCAGTTTGGCTTCAGAAAATTGTCTCCCAAGCAAGTGCACAAAACTGAATATCTGAAGTCAAATACTAAATAACTTCAGTAAAAAATAAATAGCTGAAATAATGAAGCAGAAGAAATTCTGCATTGCTTTTTTAGCTGTTCTTTAATTTATTTGACAAGCGTATGCCAAAAGGCCAACAATCTAGAGATGGTTACATTTTCATCATTGTAGCTTGTTTTTTTCTTCTGAGTGTTCTTTCTAAATTGTCTGTTCTTATAGCTTATGTGCTTTCGAGTATTGCTTAAAAGGTCCTTCTTTTCTTTCATGCGTTGAGGAAAAACGCTGCAGAATCACTCATCTGTTTTGTTTTGCAGATTGCCACTCTGTGCTTCAGGTTCCCGCAGTTTGTAAGGAAAAGTGCCGCAAACTTATCTTAACATTTCAAATTCAAATGTAAATCTTTCTTATTCAAAAACATTGTCAGTAAAAGAGGAAAAATTATCCTGGGAGATTTAAGAGGTAGAATATGGCAGTGCAAATCAAACATACTTAACCTTTTAGGGTGGGGGAGTGTACATTTTTGTTTAGTTTTGCTTTTGCTGTGAGTGATTTCAGATATACTTTGCATCTTTCTGCCAAAGCTTTGCAGAGCTAACAGGAGTAAGGAAAAGTGCTTCAGACATTGACATGGAAATAAGCAGCTCTGAATCCCAAGCTTTGAAAGCACACCAAAGGCAGAACTAATGAATAAAGTGTCACCGTTTTTTTCATTGCTCATTTTTAGCAGAGCCTTAATACTCTGCTTAAGAATCAAGTAGTGAGTCACAAGGATTAACAGTTGATATTTCTTCATCAGTAATTTTTCCCTAACAAACCCAGTCAGAATTTTTCACTTGCACATACAATTAAAATGAAATTTTACTTAACTATGTGCTTTGTGTGCTTTAGTCTTTCATTTAGCTCTTGTAACTTCATATTTAGTTTGCTGATTTTTATATGGAGAAATATGTCTCAGCATGCTTAGGAGGAATATTTTCTGATTATTTTTCTCTGATTATTTCTAAATAGAAGAAGCAAAACAAGTCTGTTGCACATTGGTATCTATTGAGCATACCAGATATATTTCTCAGCCCGCTCTCCTGGAATATCCCTTAAATCATACTTAATGTCTTTTTTCAATCTTTTTAATGCAGTGTTGTTTCCTATTCTGCTGCTGCATTCCCAACAAGTACCAAGATACGAAACTGTGCTCTCATCTGTTTCCTCTGGGTCTATTCTAGCATGAATATTCTCGCATATATTTTCCTCCTTTCTGTTGGCACTTTTTTGGGCTTCCCGCCCCCCCATAGTATGTAATGAAGCCTTCTATTTCCCAGGTAGCATCTAATCTGTTCTTTTATCTCGTATTCAGATTACTCTGAATTGTTCAGTATTATGATCCAGCCAACAACACATTCCTTTTTTCTTTATTAATAGAAGCCATGCTATTATCTTTAATCTTTATGCATTTTTAAGAGAAAGCTGATTAATATCAGGATTCGTACTGCTGGTAGGTATCTTTAAATAATGTGCTCATTAGTATAAGGATAATGAAATTAATCACATCAAATAGCCTTTTACTGCAGTCTAACATTCTTCAACACAAGTAGATAAAAGTCTATGACATTGTAGTTCAGAGTGTTTTACCTGGAAATTTTTAGGACAAAATTAATTTGAAATCTTTTATATTTTTCAAGGCCTGAATTTATTACAGTCTCTAAAATAATTTACCTTCAAGATTTCTTTTAAATTTGAATGATTTTAAAAAGTGTTCCTTTTAAGTGTTAAAAAAAAACAAACGAACAAAAACAAACTGAAAACCAATAAGACCACCACCAAGAAATAAACATTCAGCTTAGTTCAGGCTTTGTATTCACAACTCTACAATGTTTAGTGAACATTAAAAAAAAAAAAAAAAAAAAACATTTAAAAAATACATTTAAATTAAAGTATTTGCTTTTTATAATTCTCGGCATTATGCTAACAAAATGAATGAGCTTTCATTATGAGAAAGGTAAAATGTACAGGATTAAAGTTGATGATCTAAATCAAGGTGTCCTGCTTGGTTGATTTAAATCTATGATTAAAATCAGTGATTTGATTTAAATCAATCCACTGTTCTTTCAGCCTTCTTGAAAGGAACCATTCTTCATTTCCTATCTAATTAGAATTGCTTCTGTAAGATTAGTTAGGACTGTGCCTTGATACATCAAGTCTGTTTCATCTACTGAAATTAATGTAATATTTGGGGCAATGACCTTTTTTTTTTTTTTTTTTTCCTGTTTTCTTGTCCTCACATGTCACTATGTGTTGGCTTTTTTTTTTTTAACTGCAATATCTGAAAAGTTTACAAGGGCAAAAATGCCCAATTTTCAAATAATACTTTTAATGAAGTTACTTTATCTAGAATAGTATGCCTATATATATATGTGTGTGTATATAAAATAACTGGGGGTAGAAAATAGGGTCAGGAATTGTAGTTCCCTTGGTCTATTAAGGGTTTGCAGACCTTCCATTTCAGCTTGCTGACTTATTCCAGTGTTAGTTGGGACTGATGCTCTCTAGTATTTCTATAGACTTTTTATTGCACCTGTTGGAAAATTCCCATTCACTTGCATCCCTGAGAGCAATGCAAGTGACTGTTTTGTACAGGAAAGACTGAAAAATAGAGGTATGAAGAGTTAACCAAGAAAATGAGGGGCAGTGGAACTAATAATGGCTATTTTTGCATGGCTTTGTGCCCTTTGGTGGGTCTTCTGCAGACAAAGCCGGTGAGATTGGTGGAAACTTGTCTCCTACTGCGAGCTTTTGAAACTTCTCAACAGGGTGAATGCTCTGGTAGCCTGTATCGCTGCCTTTTTCTCAGCTGGATGCTTTTTTTTTTTTTTTTTTTTTCCCTAACCTACCTGAGTTCATGACACTTCTGGGAATGAAGTACCTTTTATTTCTCTATAGAACTTTAATTTAGGTTGTCGAGTTCCTAACCCGTTGGCTCCCTGTGGGGCACCCACAGCAGCACAATCATACAAACTTCATTTTCCTTAGGTGAAAAGAAAAACCTCTAACATATCTAAAGTAGGTGTTGTGCTAACTAAATCCTCGTTATTTTTAGGAGTACAGAAGCACCGTATGATGACAAACCACTTTGTTCTTTGAAGTGGAACTAAATAGTAATTTCTGTTTTAGCTATTGTATACATTATGAGAAATAAATGAATTTTCAGCCCGGTGCAAAATCCAGGACCATTTCAGGATATTTTACTGCATTTCAATTGGACGTATAAATACAGAAAAACCTTTTTTAGCTGTTGATTTTCTTTTGTTGGTCTGTAAGACACGTCCTAGGAAGAATGGTCTTCCATGGCAGGACTGTGGACAATTGAACTGAAAATAGTAACTGCATGCATCAGTACAGCTTAGGGGCTGACCTGCTGGAGTGAAACTCTGCAGAGAAAAACCTGGATATAATGAAGGACAACAGGTTGGCCATGAGCCAGCAGTGTGCTCTTTTGGCCAAGAAGGCCAATGGTTTCCTGGGGTGCATTAAAAACAGAATGCCCACCAGGTCAAAGGAGGTGTTCCTTCCCCTTTACTCTACCCTGGAGGCCACATTTAGACTACTGCACACAGTTCTGGACTCCCCAGTTAAAAAAAAAAGCAGTGTCTCCTAGCAGGAGTCCACAAAGATGATAAAGGACCTGGAGCATCTCTCATATGAGGAAAGCATCAGTAACTTAGGTCTATTCAGCCTGAGGAAAAGAAGACTGAGAGGGGATCTGATAAATGATTATAAATATCTGATGGGAAGTGGGAAGCAAATGGATGAGACCAGACTCTTCTAAGTGGTGTGTAGTGATAAGACGAGTAGTGGCCTAAAATTTGAACATAAGAAGTTCCATCTTAATGCGTGGAAGAACTTCTTTACAGTAAGGATGATGGATCGCTGGAACAGGTTGCCCAGAAAGGTTGTGGAGTTTCCTTCTGTGGAGGCCTACCTGAGTGACCTACTGTAGGGTACATCTTCTAGCAGCAGCATTGGACTCGGTGATCTCTTGAGGTCCTGCCAACCCCTGAGATTCTGTAATCTTGCCAAATGCTGCTTGGCATCTGCCAGTCACTAATATTTTCTGCTGTGGTGTCCTTTAGAAGAGAAGTTTTTTTTCAGTAAGGCAGTTCTGCTCCTTTTCTTTTGTTGTACAGCTTTTTAAAAAAGATAACAGACTCCATATCTTTAGAGTGCATAATATCATGAGACATGAAGGAGACGTGGGACCATGTATGAATAATGGTTTATTAATAATATGCATTGACATTGTCTTTGAAAATAACAATACCACCAGATATAAAAGCAGAAGGACTTACCTTTTCAGATGAAAACAAAAAATGTTCAAAAATTTGCTTGTGTTTATGCTAAAAAAGAAAGTGTTTTGTAAGAAGACAATTTAAAATATGTGATGAAATCTTCATTTTCTAAAATAGAAGTTGCCAAGTAAAATTAGTTTTGAATTTGGGAAGTCTCTTATTGAGGGATTCAGACAGGCTGTATGGTACTCCCTTGAAAACATCAAGACAAGGCAAGTATTAAGTGGGCTTTTATCACGTTTTAGTCATTTTGAGCAGAAAATATGTTTTCATATTTTTATATGTACAAAATGCCTCATATTGCATTTTAATGAGAAAGAAATGCCATGTACCTATGATAAATCTAGATAATGAAAACCTACTCGGATACGTTCAGCTTGATTTAAGGTGCCTTATTTTGATTGTAGAATAAAATAATGAGGGACTTTTTTTTTTAAACAGCTATGAGGGATATTAATTTTATGTTGGACTCATTTCAAAACTGAGGCTTGGATTCTTGCATGAAACTGTCTAGAGAGGAAAAATAATTCTTGGAGTGTTGGTGCACAGAAGGCAGGTTCAGGTGTGAACCTACTTCAGAAGCTTCTTGGTGTTGCAGCCTCAAACTGAGGTGTGATGCTTATTAAACAGTGCCTTTAGGATAATGCCAAGGGCATAGCATGAATGCTGCTGCTGAAACCCACTCACAACACTGCAGCCAGGTATTTTGTCACTTGATTCATAGCTGCTTTGTGCCAGCTCTCTGTAGCTTCTTCCTACTGGTCCCTATGCGCTGTGGCAGGCAGCCCTCCTCACAGCTTTGGGCATAGTGATGTGTTTTGCAGCCCCGAGTTCTGCTGCTTTAAAACAAGCGTTTTAAACAATCCTAGAAACGTAGGATTTTTAGGCTCCTATTGACCTCTTTTGGAAAGATAATCCAGAGCACTATTGCTAAAGGCCCACATAATAGCTTCAACCTAAATAAGCCTAAAAAGCTGATTTTTACCTGTGAGTAAATAAAGGCAGCTGCTACTTTGCTGGAGGGTGGCTTAGGTTATTCTGTTTGGTTTTGTGTTGGTTGGTTTGTTTGTTTGTTTTTTTAATAGAAACTCAAGCTAAAATTAGAAACATTATTCCAGATTCTATTGATTTTTATCATTTTTTTTTTTCTTTTTTTTTTCCTCTAGCGCTCCCCCAGCCCAAACCAAGCACATGCCGTGAGTGCAGACGTTTCATGGTATCCCTCTGGTCTTTCAGACAAGCAGATGCCACTGTTTTTTGCTAGGATCCCAGTCTCTTAAAAAAGACAACTTCTAAGGAATAAAACTTTGCAAAGTCATTTTTATCTTCACTGTGCAACATTTGTTTCCCATTAATTTAAGGTATAAAGGCCTGTTGTCAGGATCCGGGCATTAAAAACATACATCATTCCCCAAGCCATTCACACATGGTCAGAGCTCACATAAATAATTCTCTTACCTCTGTATTTCAGGGAGGGCACCATCTGGCTTTCTAAAAAGAGAAAGGATTCCAGAACCAATAATTAGTTTTCAGGATTTCTTCAGAATAATTAGGTATAATGGCATTAAAAAAAAAAAAAAAAAAAAACTCTGCTAATTAGTGCATGTTTTTACAGAAGCTGGAGAATATTGGAGATCAGCTTGCTTCCTTACAAAAGACAGAGCAGATTTTTGTCCTTGGGGGAAGGTCACAGCTTCTTGTCAGTCACCTTAGCACCCCTCTGGATGCTGAGAGGTGGTGTGCAGCAGGGGTGGAACAGGGTTGTTCTGTCTGGAGTGTTTGCTGCCTGTAGCCCAGTGGTAGGGAAGGGCTGAAGGCAGCTGGGCTTTGAGTGCCTTCAGACTTGAGAGCTGTGAGGGCCGCAGCTACCCTGTGAATGCTGTTTATTCACATAAAGCATGAAGTGATTCATGTCTCTCCTCTGATAGTAGTAAGGTACCCCTTGTTTATTTGGTTTTGCAGCAGTATAAAGATTTGCACAGAGACTCTGCCCTCTTGCAGCTAATCTACTCCAGCCTAGCACATCAGCAACTTGTTGGCTTGGACAGCATATCACTCTGCCCTGGTGATACCACATCTGGGATACCGTGTCCAATTCTCTCTGGTTCAACAATGACAGAGGGCTTCAAGGATCATGGAGAGCCTAGAGCATCTCCCTTGTGAGGAAAGGCTGAGAGACCTGGGCCTGTTCAGCCTCAGGCAGAGAAGGCTGTGAGGGGCTCTCTGTTTATAAATAACTAAACTGCAGGAGTCAAGTGGATGAGGCCAGGCTCTTTTCTGTGGTGTGCAGTGATAGAACAAGGGGTAACAGGCAAAAACTGGAACACAGGAAGTTGCACACAAACAAAGGGAAGAAATTATTTTCTGTCAGAGTAACAGAGAACTGGAACAAGCTGCCTAGAAAGGCTGTGAAGTCTTTTTTTCTGGAGATATTCAAAACTTGCCTGGACAATTTCCTTTGAGACCTGTTGTAGAAAACTGGCTTTAACAGACTAGTTGGACTAATGATCTCCGGAGGTCACTTCTAACCCCTGCAATTCTCTGATGCTGATTTTGTAACAAATAGTGCTTGTTTGGTGTTTGTTGAGAAACAGTAGTGTTCTGAATACACTGTTAGTTTCTAAAAATGAATAATTAGTTGTGCACTCATAAAAGTTTCTGCAGGGAATCAAAATGGCAACTCACAAGACTTGGCTTCTGTGCCCCTCAGGGAGAAGTGGTATTGACAGCAGCAGTGTCTAGACAAGGAAATTGGTAGTTATGGTCCCATTGTGTAGGTCAGAACATCACTTTGAACTATACTTATAAGTGTTGTTGTGTATTAGTTCGGTTTACAAGAGCATAATGTGCAACAGAAGCCATCACGTTAAGTAAAAGCCATCTTCTCTACAAGGAATTCCTGACTGGTCTTTAGAGGGGTGACTCATTTGAAGTGACCAAGATGGTGTTTACAGAGAGTTGCAGTAACAGCATAAATATAGCCCCTCTGCATGGAAAGCCATGCACCTACCTTGGTTGGCTACTCCAAAGGAATTGCAACCATTGAAATCAAAACCTAAAAGTAAATTAATTTAACTGTGCAGCTACCATTTCATAGAGTTATAGAATGTCTTGGGTTGGAAGGACCTTCAAAGACTATCTAGTTCCCACCCCCCTCCCCCCCCCCCCCCAAACCATGAGTAGGGTTGCCAACTGCTACATCAAGCACTAGGTCAGGTTGCCCAGGATGATACCATTCAAGACTGTATCAGAACTGGTGGCATGTGATAAATATATTCCCTAAAGCCAATGCAGTGTATGTAGAGCTTGTCAACGTTCTTCTTCCTGCAGGCTCTGGTCAGGATTTTATCTGGGGCAGAGGAGCTCACTGCATTGGGATTACATTGGAAAAAGCAGTGGCTCCTCAAAGATCTTCAAGAACTCTGCAAAGATTTAACATGGGCTGGGTCTCTGAGCAGTTAGTTGACTTCTTAGTTTGTTTGGTTGTTATTTTAGTGCCTCGTATTATCTTATAAAAGTGCTCCTGAAGTCTCAAGCAGCTACCCTAATTTGTAATAACTGGGAGAGTCATATTCAGCATAACTGCTTTCTAGTAGTAATTCTGCTGCTTTGCGCCCCAATCTTCATGTTGTGGAACTGTTTGTTCTTGAAGATAACTATGTGCATAAGTACTTGAAAGGTTGAACTTGCATTATTTCTGTTTGCACAGTGCTTCCAGTAAATCTTTAATACCTCTTTGTAGACTAAAGATAGCCCTTACAGTGCATGCTGCTGCTGGTTATAACTCTAATAGCAACACTGTATTGGCAGAAAGCAATGGCAGCAGTTTAAAATTCTGGAAAGTAAATTGTATATTAATAAAAAATGAGTAGGAATAATACTTTGCATTCCCTAGCCTTTCATGGTGTTCTCTAGTGAGCAGCTGTGACTTATATTACAGCAATTTGTTCAATAAGTGTACAGTTCCTATGTGTTAAGTTATATTGGAAAATCATTTGACACTGCCAATCCACCAGATTTCACATATCAGATGAGTGGTCATTTCCACCTTTGTTTTATATATGAAGCATTATTTTAAGGTTGTTTTTTTTTTTTTTTTAATGACTAATTTCTTTTATGTGTAAATTCTTTATTAGGGCATCAGATGCTACCTTCGGTACACATGCTCTTATGTGAATACATACAAGGTTGAAACAGACACCAGTATGTGTCAGCATTTCTTCTCCAAATAAGTAATTTCAAATAGAAGTGATAGGCACAGAATTCACACCAGCCTTGCATATATCCTTACCATCTGTATTTCACCAGTGAATAAGAGCGTATAATATGTAATATTGCATTTTGTATAGCTGTCAGTTTGTGCTGATGGCACACTTGTTAATTTTCAAGATACCGATAAAGACAGACAAAGACAAAACTTTCAGAAATGAAGGTGCTGCTGATTTTTTCCTGTTCTGGAAAGGAAGAGCATGTCTGTTTCAGCTCATCCTCCTTCAGCAGCAGACAGTTGCCGCTAACAGTGCTGACTACAGGCATCTTTGAAATTTGAAAAGCTACGTCTGTTAGGAGCCCATTAAATCTAAAGAAGGCCTCAAAGGAACTGTCAGTCACTCATTTTAGCATAAATCATAAGGATTTATCACATTATACTTTCAATGAGCATTTTCCCTCCTCACACCTATGTTATTGTGCCATCAGTGAAATGATAGGTCTTGTCTCTAGGTA
This sequence comes from Lagopus muta, assembly GCF_023343835.1. Classification (NCBI taxonomy): domain Eukaryota; kingdom Metazoa; phylum Chordata; class Aves; order Galliformes; family Phasianidae; genus Lagopus; species Lagopus muta. Next base: position 86,410,590 of record NC_064433.1, read on the forward strand.
ACAAAGACCCGTTGATGATTCCAGTGAAGCTGTATTAATGTCATCTATGTTGCTTTGTCATCTCCCTTATCAGTACGGAATGCAATTGGAAAACAGATGTAGCAGGCAAAAGCCTATCATCAGCTGAGGGGATTTCCACTGAACCAGAGCCGTGCGATGCACAGGAAACTGAAACTTTCCATTTACCTCTCACTGGACATTTTCAGCAGATATATCTCATTCAATCCATGCAGAGCTATGGAAAGATAGGTTTGTCCTTTATTTATGCCCTTTCAAGCTGTGAGTTCTAAGATGTTTTTTTGTGTGTGTTTTGCTTTTGTTCTTTTGGTGATTTTTTGTTTGTTTGTTTTTGTTTTTTGAAGGTGTTTTTCACCATAAATGAGCTCATTCACTGAACTAAAAAAAACCAACTGTACACATTATTCACAGGTTGTGGTTGGTTCTGCTCATTGAATCTATCTCATTTGGAAATATGCATTACTAAAAGCAGCAAGCAGAGCGGGACTGGCAACTCTGTAGAGTAGAAGTGTGGCAGAACACTGCATTTTACTAGATGCTTTCAGGTGGCTGAGTCAGCAGTGTCAGGGGGAGTTGCATCCTATGCTTCTGAAACTTGCCAATCAAGCTTCCATTAACTAAATATTTTATACTTTATTGGGATGTAAGGGATGATTAATGCATCAATGCAGTCATAGCTTTTGCAAATGCTTCAAAGCTTTGTTAGAGAAGACCAAATGATGCCTTTTCCAAATAGATCATGCTCTTTCTCAAAAGGCTGTTTTGCTGTAGAGGAGGATGCTGATACCAGACAGCAAGCCAATGGCAGGATGAGGTCGTGAACCTTAGAACAGATTTTCATGAGTAAGCAAATGCCCTGAGAGTGGGAGGAATTATATTCTCAAATCTGGAACAGTCCAAATATTAGATAAGTCCTTTTTTTTTTGTTTCAGGATTACTTGTCAGAGCAAACCATGATTTGAAGTAGAGGAACAAGCATGGTTTAAAAAAAAAGCCAAAAACATATATGTATAAAAAGATTACTGATATTAGGTTAAGTATAAGTCTTCAACTGGAAAATTTCCAAAAGACAGAAAGAAAGGGAGTGCGTCTTCCCAAAAGGAGGACTGTAGACAGGATGTAGAAAATTGAGAAAATTGTCTTAAAGCTGTTTTTTGTCATGATTCTTTTGCTTAAAAGGACTGCAGTGGCATTGATTTAACTACAGTAATTTTTCTATTTTTTTGTGTTGGATTATTTCTCATATTTGCCTATCTTTTCCTTTGTTTTTATTTGCTTTTAACTAGACTGGTCTTTGCTTTATATATGCTTTTGCTCATACTTTGCAAAGTAATCTTCTGACTTGATTTTTTTTTAATTTACTATTGAAATTCCTCCATGCTTAAGGAAATTTAAGGAATATATGCATGTTTTGGAGAGTACATATTTTATAAAATATAGTTCATAAGTTGTCATTTACTAAGAGGTTCAGTGTCTTTTATGTACCTCTATAGAGGGAAGTATGGATAATTTTGTTAACTGCCAAACCATAGTTATGTTAACCACGTTATTTTCACTAATGTGGAAGTAGACAAGGTACAAAGAGTGAGTGATGGAAAACAGCTAGCTTTAATGCTGCTGGTAGCTCTGTGGATATGGTCATGGAGCCTTCCATGTCCTGATGGGGAATATATATAATCAGGATCAGATGACTTTATGATGCCGAGATCTTTGTAGGCATCCTCACTTCCATTTCATCCCAGGGGAAAGATACTTAAAGGCGTTCCAAAGCTAGTGACTTGCTTGGATTACTTTCCCCTTGCTTTTATGGAAGAGTTGAAGCATACATTTCTTAGTGCAGATTCTAAAAAAAACACCCACCAAAACAACAAAACGGTAATCTGCTTCTTGTCCTCTTTCCTTCTTATGGGTCTTCACAGACCAAAATCTAAGGAAGAGTACTTAGAAGTAGTGCGTGCACATAGATGTGTTAGTGTGTACTTTGCTAACATATATGGGCCATAATGTAGATGAAAGAAAACTTGTTTTCCAGTGTTATCCATAGTTAGAAAAGAGCACCATAGTCAGGAGCTTTTGTGCATTACTTGCCTTTTTTATTAAATGATGATCACAGTGAAGCCTTAGCGTGGTACTGCACTGCGCCTTCCTAGGAACAGTAGTTGACTAAATGGGAAAGCAATGACAAATCCTTGCAATTGCAAGTTGTTTTCCATTGTTGTGATCCTGTGCAGGCCAATAGGAAGAGGTTTGTGGTTGAGTGCAGCAAAATCCCAGGTGTGAGATGAGAACCAGTCTGCATTCACTTCCATGAAGGATTCAGTAGGTTTCGGTCCCCGCTGCTGCCTGCACAGCAGTATCTTCAGTACAGCCACAGCTGCACCCTCATTATCAGGGCTTTTGCCTGTGGTGAAGAAGCACAGCAAGGAAAGGGGATACAAGAGGCAAAATCCAGCCTCCTCCTTCAAAGCATCTTCTCCTTTTTTATGCTGCCAACTTGACATTGAGTTAAAATCTGGGATGGCAGAGTAATATATTTTTGCAGTACCAAAACAGAATATTTCATAATTTTGATATGAAAAACATACGCTGTTAGTCTTTTATTTCAGCATTTGTATATAAATTATATGCTTTTCTTGCTCTGTTAGCCTGTGGGTATATTGATCCACCCTGTCAATATTAGGTTATGAAGAAGTAAGAGGGCCATAGCTTAATTTAGTACACTTTCTATTGGCCTTTAAAAAAATAAATAAAAGCAAAAAATAAAGAAGAAGAAAAAGGATTCATGGCAAAATAGGACTTTAGAGCATTTTAGGTTATTATTTTTGAGCTACAGATTTTATTTAACTTAATAGAAACTTCTAAGTCATTTTAAGCTATTGAATACTTGGCAACTGCTGACTAGCATAACAAGAAGGTGAAAAATAATTGGAGTAGTTTGAGCAAATGGAAAAGCATTTTGGAAGGGTTGCTGAGAAGCTGAAGAGAAGTGTGTTGTGGGAGTAATCGCAGGCTAACATCGAAAAGGAGGAGAAATTTCATCAAATTAAAGGGGCTTTTCTGATTCCATTTTACCTAATTAGTTATATCCTTTAAAGTTGAAACTCCTGGCAGTATTGACTCAGGAACTGTTTTTCTGCATTTTGCTGCTCATCCCTTGGCAGACAGCTTGTTTCATCAAACCTTGGTAAGCTACAGCTCGCTGCCTTGACAGATGTGCTGAAATACTTAAAAATAAAAAAAATAAAGAAATCTCACCATATGTTGATAACCATTTAAATGATTTTCAAGTTCCCAATATATTAAAAAAAAAAAAAATGCACACACAAAAATAAACCTTGCAAGTAATCAGTTCCTTTATTCACTGCTCCATCTCAAACAGAAGAATGTACAAGATGATGTATTGGCCATTCTACCACTTCCTCTGAAATACAGCTTGCCAATGTTGTCTTTTAATATGATTCCATCAGCTCCTTGTGGAAGCTTCATTTCTACTAGCCTTATGCTAATTCAAGAATTTAAAGTAGGTATATTTTTTCTTATGACATATTTGCAGATATTTCCTTAGAATTACATTACATTTTTTCCTACTTACAGTATATATGCAATTTATTAAACCTTTTAAGATTTACTCAAAAAATTTGAAAATTTAAACCCACAAATCCAGAAATAGAGTGATGTAATTCTGGGCTTAAAGCTTTCTGTAAAATAGTGTTAGTAGAAGGCCATTAAAATCACAGGTAACGTTTTGTGGGGTGTTTGTTTTGTGGAAGAAGCCTAGGACTTTGCGATCAATTTTGCTCTACCATACTGTGCAAAGGCATGGGTTTTCTTTCCTTTGCTTCAGTAGATTTTGGGCTTTCTTAATTTAAAGATTAAAAAGCAGAGATGCACTTACTGCTCCCAAGCAAACCAGAGCTTTACTGGTCCAATTTCAGTGCTATTGCTCTTGGCAATTTCCCTTGTCTTCTTGGAACATGTACTGGAACAGTGCCTGATGTGGAACAGTACGAAGGCTTGTGTGTTGATACAAATAATTCATTTTGCAATGCATTTTTGCATTGTTTGCTGAGCTTTCAACTACTCACTTGATTTCAAGCTTTGCAGGTGCTAATGCTGGGAATAGTTTTGGTATGTTTTTTTCAAAGCTTGCTGACGTGGAAAGCAGTGTTCATTTTTACTTTAACTGCATTATTGTTGTCACTTAATAAAGGACGCTTGAATGTTAAGTGCATGGATATGCACAAATTTATTTTGCCTATCAAATATTCTAGAAATGTTTGGGTGCTTATATGACTACTGTCATGATCATTGCCTAATGTATATAAAGGACCTAAATTAACAAGGTTTCTTAGTCATAGCTATTTGGAAGCAGTTTAGGAGTTTTGCTACATTCGGACTGAAGAAGCTTTTCTTCTGTACTTTCTTTGGTGACAGTATAAACGTTCAGGGGAATGCTCAGTGTGAACCTCACAAAGGCAAAGCTCGCAGTAATGACAACCCCGTAACGGTATGCTGTAGAATCTTCCACAAAGCCATCTGCCCTTGGAAGTATGCCACTTTCTAACACTTCTGCTTTGCTGATGGAAATTTCCCTCAAACTTCTCAAAAGCTTGTACTAAAATCATTCCAAATCAAGCTATGAGCTCTTGGATGAAGAGAGAATATAGATAGGAAAGCTGTATTCAGGTGTAGGAGGTGGGGAAAACAGCTGCCCAAACAGTGAAAGCAGCTGGATATTCAGTGAAATAACCAGTGGTTGAGGAGTCTGGCTTGCAAACAGACACGCACCACCCAGAGTCTTACGTGGCTGCATTGCAGGACTTCAAAAATTGTGATTAAAGTGCTCACTGAGATTTTGCATGACTGTTCTTCCTGAACACAGAAAGATCCCAGTCTTGAGCTCTCCTTTAAGGTGAGCTTACTTAATAGAAAACTGTGGTTCCCATGCAGAGCACGACTGGCTGAACTGCAGGCATTACCAGGCATTACCAGGCATTAGCCTCTGTCCTCTTGGCCAGAAATTGAAGCTTTCTTTGTTGATAACATAGAACCTGGGTCACATGTGGCAGATTATCTGAGCTAGTTTCTAGTTCTAGCCAGTCTCTCTGTACTGATAAGGAAGATTATGAATGGTTTATTTAGAATGTGAGAAAAGTACAAGCGAAGGGTCCATAGGAGAGAGAATTTTCAAATCGTATAGACCAGGTTATTTTAGGATATGAAATGGCAAAAATGAAATTTGCATGAGTTTGACAAAATTTTGAAGGTTTGACTTTTTTTTTTTTTTTTTTTTTTTTTTTTTTTTTTCAATTTCTGGCTTAAAACAAAAGCTCTCTCCCAACTTCTCATGCCACATACAACTTTTCCACTGCAACTTCTTTGACTTGATTCCAGATAAAGTACAAGCCTGTTATCGCCCTTTTCACAGCTATGAATTTTTCAGTGTTTTGTTTTTTTCTACTCCATGGGAAGTGTTGATGTGTTTACTGTAGAATTTTACCCAATTTATAAGGAAAACCTCTGGTGTCTAAACAACCATATTGCTGTATATAAAGATATACTTGAAGTCTGTTGACATTTGGTTCTATCCACTTCTGGTGTTATCAGTATCTCTTAATATTGCATACTCTGCCTGTTTCCTGATCAGTACTGGCTGATGAATTAATTTTCCTGGGTGGCAAATCCCATCTCCCTAATTTACAATTTTTCTTGCCAAAATTAGCACTAAGCACAGAAGTGATCCTGTTTGAGTTTTACAGTTGGTATCTTTAGAGCAGTGTAGGTGTCTCTTTGAGCAGCTTGTGAAAAAGGAAGTTCAGGATCTTTCAAAATCACAACCATGTTTTGAGTTGGGGCTTCCAGAGGGGGAAAAAAAAAAGTGCATTCCCATTCAGTTATTTCACATATTCAAAGAGCTCAAGCAAGCACTGAGGCTTCCAAAGGGTAATTGCTGTCCATTGCATCAGTGCTTATGAGATGATAAAGGATTTTTTTTGTCTTTTGGTGTTAAAATTGTCTGCGCTTATCCAGAATTTAAAAATCTTTGTAGGAATGATGTGGTAAAGAGCAAGAAACCTTTCAGGTTCTGTGATGTTTTATAACTATGCTACATTAAATACTTCTGGATATGTTCATGCATAGTTAATTTCCATCTTGGGTAATACTGATGATTCTCTTGAAACTAAAAGACCTTCTGAAGGCTTGGTCACCAATGGGTGGCTTTGTTTCAATACTCAAATAAGAAGAGACAAGAAATATAGTGTTCATATAACCTATATTAGATAACCTGAGAAGTTGCCAGCAAGTGGAGGGGGGTGATCCTTCTCAGCCCTGGTGGTTCCACAGCTGCAGTACTGTACCCAGTTCTTGGTCCATCCATTATAAACACAAGGCAGAAAGGACTTGTGAGTAGTGAAGTGCCACTCTCTTAATTTTTGCTCTAAATGCTGCTTGTAATTAAATGTAAAATATTTTTCAGAGTTAGAAGCACTATATAAGGCATCATTGGCATCACCAGTTGAGAGAGGAAGTATCTTCTGTCAAGTCCCGTTTCATTCATTCAGTGCCGGACAGTTCTTGCTGATGCTTTTTGTACCAGCACCCACCTTTCATTCAAATACTGCTTTGTCAGTAGAATAAAATACAGATAATGAAAGGTGTTTTTTCTGATCTTAAGAACATGCAGTTACTGTTTTTGTGAAGTACTGATGCTTCCTGGGTGGTACATAAAAGGATGCTCAAGAGGACCTCTGTATAGCTATATACCTGAAATCCCCTTAGGAAGTGGAAGGAAGGTACAGAGAAAAATATCCTGTGACTACTTCAGAGCTGATAATAAGCAACTTAATACAGTCTTAATTTCATTAGGCAAATCTTTTTAGCCTCCCACAATGTAACCTGGCCTAGATGGAGTGCAAAATCTCAAGTAAAGATTTGGAGTGCGAAATTTAACTGTTGCTTTCTGAAGTAGGCACTAAATAAACATAATAGTTACTTACTTTGGACACATCCATTCTGGAAGCTGTGAATTGACCTCCTCTGCCCACCAGCATGCAGAGCTTCTGCTGAGAGCTGCAAAGAACAGTCATGGCCAACGTGTCCTGCTATTCTCAGATAATGAAAGCTTGCTGCTGAGGAACAGAAAGCATCACTGCTGAACCTTGCAGAGGCATCAGTAGTAAATAATCAGGTATAGAGGAAAATATAGGATGTCTATGTACATATAAAGCATAATTTAAACTGCTGGACTCAATTGTTGAGGGAGGCTCAGTTTGCCCAGGTTTCTGTTGCTTTACTGAGTAGAAGCTAGCTGCGCTTTAAGGCAGATGATTGTGCAGGTGAAGATGTGTTTTAGCAGTAGCTCTGCTAGTCATAGTTTTGGAGTACAGATTCATAATCTCTAGTGAATCTTGCATCTAAAAGGGTCTATAAACAGCCTTTTGTCTAAAAATGTTATTTCTACGCACCTAGAAGTGGGTTTCTTGCAAGAAAAGCATTCTCAGGTGGAAGAAAGAGATGGAAAATATTGATATTTTCCACCAACTTCCTGCAGCTTTTGTTGGAATAAACATCGGTTTCCTGAATGTTTTCTTTTTTTTTAATACTCACCTTCTATCCATTCCTCTTATATGACCCCTCTTGTTCTAGAGACTGATGATTACTCTAAATTATGACTTATATCATGCGGTTTGATGAAGATCCAAAGTAAAATAGTAACAGCCCTCTAAGCCCCTGATCAACCACTCAGATTTTTGGGTTTGTCACCCAAGTCTGTGGGTAGTAACTGCTCAGTTCCTCCCTTGGCCAGGCCATACAGACAGGAGGACAAAAGGGAATGCCAGTTAGTACTGCTGTGGGGCTGTAAAAAGCACTGTAATTAATACCACCAGCAGCAAATGTAATCTCAATTTAGCACTGTCCTGCTGGGGTCTTTGCTGACTTGAAATGCCTCCTGATGCTGCTGCTTTCTTCCCTTGTCTGAACTCACGTGGGAAGGTTTAATCCTGCTCAAAGGGGAATTTCTTCATTGCTGGGTCAAATAGGGGGAAATGAGTTAAGAATCACCTGAGCCTGCATGGACCTGGATGTAAAGGAGGGGCACGGAAGTCAATTGGATTCACTTGGAATGTAGCCATGACCACTTACAGGTAGTTCAGTAGAGCTTCATCTAGCATATGTGTGAAGAGATCCTGCCTCTGAATTAGCGTTGTTATCAAAAACACTGGCTCAGTTTTAGAAGATAAAATCTGAAACTCATGCAGGGGAGCTGGCTGAGGTCTTAATTATCTGTGGAAAGCTGTATCAGAAATGCAGGTAGGTGGTGATCTCTTGTTGTATTATCCCCTACAGTTGCCTTTGCCCCCTACTGCAGTTAATGAGATACAAGGGCTGTGACACTGACCCTGTGTGATGTTAGGTCATGTGGCAATTTGTATTTGTAGATCCCTTTTTCTTTGCCTTCAAATGAGCTGGAAACGATATGGGGGGCGGGGGAGGTATAAGAATTATCATGTCGTTAAGTAGTCGGTTTCTTCTATTTTCCTATTTATCCCACTCTTTTGCAAATGTATCAAATAGCTACAAAAGGGAATTTCCCAATTTGTTTTTTTTTTTGCTAGTTTGTTTTCTAATGTATAGCTTTGCAAAGTAGTTTTGCAGTTATTACTGCAGTTCCTGCTCTGAAAGTTTGCAGTTATTCAATTAGTTTGCACTCCTCACCTGCCCTAGATTTTTCCTTACAGAAAAGGGAGGAGGACATTTTACTACAAGATTTTCTATTCAGTTTTCTGTATTTTTCTAAAGTCTATTTCCCTTCATATTTTTCAGGTTCTATCTGTTAACAAATTCCTAGAAAACGGTATGGTTTTAATTTTGACAATTTATGGCAAGACGTGATTTCGTGTGGGTTTTGTCCATTCGACGGAATACATTTCAGATGAAAGAATTCTTCTAAAACCAGAGGACAGGCTTTCCATTTATCAGGGCATTCATTGATTACCTGCTTTGAATGCTATAAACGTAAATCCTTTCCAGAAACAGTTTCATTCACCTTCCTGGGGCTGCTTGTCAAGTATTTGGTGGCATACGCTTGTTACCTTAGCAACTTGCAGGGGTTAAACGATTGACGAGGAGAGAACGGTGAAGAACAGTCTTGCAGATTGCACAGGGTTTTTCTGTTTTCCCCTAATGACAGAGAGTATCTGCTAGCAGAAGGAACAGTTTCTGGTTTTCCATGTGATACAAAATACCATTACAGAATTTCAAATTGCTGGTGTGTTGACTGGAATTTGAATGAGTGCTAACCTGGTTACCAATGGAAAAAGTATTTGCAATTCTCTTATAAACTTGCACTCATGGGAGTGAGGAATGAAAAAGGACTGTTTTCTAGTTCTGGCAGAAATGAGCATTAGGATTCAGCTTGCAAAGCTGAAGTTGTGTGGTCCCCCCTCCTGAAGATCAGAATGAGGATCAGAGGAGAGTCAAAGGGAGAAAATTTGCTCCCAATTTGAATGTTACTTCTATTTGCAGTTTGATTTCATAAAACATCAGTCCTATTCATTAGTTAGCTGCTTCCATCACAAATCTTTGCTTCGTTTGTAAAGTGTGTACTTATTCAGCACCATCTAGTGGACCAACTTCTATTTAAACGTAGCAAACAGCTGGTCTTGGGAAACTCTGTAGCAAATCGAGCACGCAGTCTTGATAATGTGAATAATGTACCCAAAACACGTTTGTGACCAATTACTAACAGAATAAGAGTAGCAGTCATTTAATAGATATGGCATGCTATGAAGGAAGTAAATGTTATGATATGTGCCAGCATCGTTGCCCATTACCTATTGAATTCCTCTAGTCTATCAAGCCCCCAAGCTTTTTTGACTGTTTCTCTGCTTTACCACGAGGTCTCATCTAGGTCTCAAGTATTTCCTTATGCATGGCCACAGAGAATGCAGAACAGCCACATTGTCATAGTGATACAGATGGTGAGGGCTGACTGGTGCTAGCCATGAGCTCCGAAGTCCTCGCATGAGGAAAAATGTTCTGGAACCTAAGATGTTGGCAAGGAATTCAGTGTTTGGATCTTTGAAAAAATATGAAAAAGACAATACTATAACAAAGTTCTCCTGTGGTATATGTGTAGAAGGCAAGAGAATTGCCAGGTCATCCCTCTGGCTGCTTCAGGACTTGTGAACAGATCAGAGTCTCTGCTCAGGTCAGGGAACAGGTTCTCTGTGCATGTTCTCCAGCAAAAGGGCTGAATCTTCAAAACAATAAATGCCTGTAAAGAAGGACTGAGTGTTTCTTCAGCCTGTGTTGCATCACCCAGCATCTCACTGCTCTCTTCAGTAAGGTTCATCTGGCAGTTAGTGAGCACTGGAGGACAAATCAAAACTTCCCAGTGGCGTGTTGGTAGGGTAATGGTTTAAGGAGAGCTTGGCTTCTCCAAGAGCCGAGGTGACTGCTCAACATGGAAGCTAAGCACTGATGCATTATCATAGTAAATGCACTGAGTTGTAACAATGATGCTTTAAATTTCCTCACATTCTTACAGTTCTTTACTTTAGGGACTGTTGATTTTTTTCAGTCTGCGTATTATGGACAATGAAAAGAAAAATAAGTGGGTCAGTTCTACCCTGTGAATCGTATGCATTAGCACAATAACACTGAGGTTTCTAAAAAGCTATTTTTAAATAATTCATGGAAGCATTTCACTTCAGTTTTCCAAAGCCTCCATGAACAGACTAGTTTGTTTCCCGTGTTTAAGGAAATGTAGCACTTAAATAGCACTCTCTTTTCTAACTTTTCAGTGTAGCACAGCAGTCAGAATAATGCCTGTCAGCTGTCTTCACCACAGCAGGGCATTGCAACATAACCTCTATGGTCACAAGTGACCAATTTTTGAAATAAAGAAAATAAATACATGGGGATTTCCCTTTTCAGGTGTCGAGTTTGGAACAATAGCCATGAATGCTGATGGTAGTGGATGTGTTCATCCACCTGAACGAGTGAAATGCTGTAGGAAAATCCACTCCCACTGACTGCAGCATGAAAAGAGTTGAGAAAGGGTGAAATGTTTAAGTGAAGTTAGTGGTGGGAATCCTGTTTTCTGAGAGGTTTGGAGATAAATCTTGTATGCTGGAAAATAACCACTTACAAAGGACGTGGCTCTTCTTTTGTAGTAGCTGTGAACCAAACTTTTACATATTGGAAGTCAAGAGAACACATTCATTATTTTCTTTTTTTTCTCTGTTTCTCTTCTAGCTCTGGGATTGTATACAGTAAATGCAGTATATGGAGACACTATTACTATGCCTTGTCGTCTAGAAGTACCAGATGGTCTGATGTTTGGAAAATGGAAATATGTAAGTATAGCTTATATTTTTATTCAATAGAACTGGTATAAGAAAATGTGTATTTGTTGTGTGCGAGTCTACAAGATTTCAATCCATGGAATTTCTGCCTTGTATACAAAGTCACTTGTTTCTGCGTTTCTAAGACTGCTAGATCCCCATCCTGCTGCCAAGTATAGATGAGAGCTTTGAGAAATTAATCTCATTGTTCAAGAGAAATAATTGTTGGGGAGTTGTCTGCCAACCTGGGTTAGAAACCTGGCATGTTACCCAGTGACATCTCACTTGCTCGACAGAGCCACCGCTGTACATTTGAATGCTTTTGAAGCAGGCTGCCTGAGGCAGGGCATGCTTCATCCCTGGGAAAATGCTGTCCCCATGCTCAGTTGATGTGACAGTTGCCTGCACAGCGCTGTTTCATGGCTGAGTGTATTTTATGCGCAGTGAATAGTGTAGAGATGACCTTAGTAGAGCTGCAGTGATCTCCTGCTGGTTTTCCCTGCTTCTTTAAGTTGATCTAGATCTCCTCTCTTGCTCTGGTGTTACCAGCAGTAACAGGTGATTTCTACTCTGACACTGGATTTAAAATTATGTAGTCCTCTCTTTGTAGATGGTATCCATTAGCATATTCTAAAGCAGAACAATCTGCAATTAGTGTGTCATCCCCCTGCCTCTTTCCCTCATGGCTACAGGTTTGCAGCATTTACTGAACTTGTACACTTGAGTTCCTGTTCTGCAAGCAAGTTTTGGGATGTAAAATCACAAGTCTGTGGAGAATGTTTCCCTGAAAGGGCTAGTAAAATTATGTCAGATATCCATTTAGAAGATGCAAAGTCTGCATTTTGCGATGTGTTGGTTTTTTTTGTTTTGTTTTTGTTTTTGTTTTCTGGTGTCATTTGGGAAGAGAGGAGTCCATGTCTATGAAAATTGATGCAAATGATGGTGAGAAGACAGATGAAAGAAAAATTCATCAATTTCCCTTGCTTTTGGTTTGCTCATCTCCACCAAGTAATGAGCAGCAGTCATCAAAAGGAAATGCTACCACTTGTCCCAAGTGTGTGGACAATTTCATACAGTACTGTCTGCTGATGATGGAAAGGGACATAAACCTAATGTTCAAAAAAAACAATTGCAACTGTATGAAATTATTAATATAGTCCATGTACAAACAAGGGAAGTTGATACTTTTCTCTCCCAGGGCAGCTCCCAGTGTAGCAACACTGGCTTTTAGGGTGAGGAGAGCTGGTTGGTTTGTGGATGTGGTGGTTTTTTGTTGTTTTTTTTGGCAGTGATTATTTAATTGAAAGAAGGGGGAACCCCATTCAGGCTTGAATAGTTTAGAGCTCATTTGCACTTGACAGCCAACTTCTCTTGTAATGAGTTGAGGCAGTGCCTTCTTTCCTCTGCAACAGACACTGGAATAATCCAGGATTTGAAAGTGGAAAAGAGAAAAAGACTATAAGGGAATTTAAGATTCACATTAGCTGTTGTCTCCTGCTCGTTGCCCTGGCTCTGACACCACTCATCTCCTGTCACAGCATCGTCATGCTTTTGTGGGCTCTGCAGTCAAGCTGAGATATTGTGCTGGGAGCACTGTTACTATCAGTGCCGCAAGGTGCAAAGGATTAAAGAGAACTAAAACCTTTTCCAGCTCTCAGCACAATATTGAATGTAGAGAGGGATTCAACCTTTCACCTCACCCTACTTAAAGGGGGACAATGTCTGTCCCTTCTCTGTGCAGGGGGGTAATTGAATCCTGCTCAGCTCAGCTTGTACTTTTGTCTTTATCTTCAAAATAAAATTTTTATACAGTAGGTTTGTGCAAGGCTCTCAATTTTGTATTTGTTTTCAGGATGGCAACTGAATACTGATTGATATAAGGAGGATGTCTAGCAAATGAAGTTTTTTGGATTATACTAAAATGCATAAATAACAATATTTGCTTGTATGTATATTTTTATTCTACAAGCTATTGGGCCTTTAAAAACAAAAACAAAACCAAAAAAGCTAAAACCTAATTTAGAATAAAATAGGCAGTTATGCCTGATTAAATCCTGCATTTGGAATGAAGTCTGACTATCCCAGGCAAACAATATGAATATGTAAAACAATCATGAAAAAGGAAACTGAAGCTTTTGAGCCTAGCTTATTAATGCTTCTATTTCAAATGGATTTTCCATATACTGAGAATCAGGTGGTGCCAAAACCACCAGCCTTGATCATAGAAAGCCCTGTGTTGTGTTGCAGTTGAGCCAAAGGGTTGAAATTGCTTCCACTGATGATACTCTCAGTGTGTGCAAGAGATGGTTTATTCTAGCTGTCATATGACACTGAATTTCTTGCTCATACAGCAGAAATTAATCAGCAAAAAAAGTAATCTCCTGTACTTTTAACATTATTTTTTTTTAAATTACAGCTTTGTACCGATTCCAAATATTTTGGGACTTTGAAGTGAACCTGATTGTTTATGCAAAATAGAGATGTCTATCCTTTTTTTTAATTTTTATAGGAAATGCCAAACGAATCTCCAGTATTTATTGCCTTCAGATCATCAACAAAAAAGAATGTACAGTATGATGATGTACCAGACTACAAAGACAGGTTGAGTCTCTCAGAAAACTATACATTATCCATCAAGAATGCAAGAATCAGCGATGAAAAGAGATTTGTATGTATGCTAGTAACAGAAGATGATGTTTCCGAGGAGCCAACGATAGTCAAAGTCTTCAGTAAGTAATCTCGTTGTTACTGCTGTTAGTATTCCTCAGTATCTGAATCTTGAATTAAGGAAACTTTTGTTTAAGGGGAAGATTAAAGCCAAGAAAGTAAGCTTGGCTGAGTAAATTACTAAGACTAGCAAATTTCTGCAGCTTTCAAAAATGTAATCTACTGGTAGCATTTACGTAACAGGACTGCCTGCACTTACAGTTTATTCATGATAAGTGCTGGCTCAAAGAGAATTTTAGACTTTGATAATGACTCACTTATGTGATGTCATTTGGCCTTGGAAATGAAAAATGTAAAATTAGCATTGATTATTTTTCATTTGTTCTCTGAGTGAATTTTTCTGCAGGAGAGAAATGTTAACTGTGTGTGCTCTGAAGGATTAGATTAGCTGAGATATATAAAGCATCTCTGAGCAGGCAGTATGAAATGGCATGACCTGTGAATCTGGGAGAGCGGAGCTGAAAAGCCAGGTGCCATCCCCTGGTGCAGTTCTGCAAGGTTTATTAGCATTTGGTAAACTAGGGATCACAGTGGAGATTTTCAGAGTGCTGAATGTGTTTGAGGTTTTGCTTTTGTATTTGTTTGTTGGAAGTGAAGCTCTGAGTCTGTCAGAAGCCTGACTTCCTGAGGCTTCTTTCTTAGCAGCTTCTGAAGATCCTTCTGTTTTTGATTACTGAAGGCAAATTGAAAGGTCTCAAAACATCTGGTCTGTTGAAAGAGCCATGTGGCATTTACACCTTTGTGAGCACTGTTGGGTCATTTTAGACTTGGAAGAACTGGTCTCTTTGCGCTCTCCCGTGTCCTGGATTTGTCTAGGTTAGCAGGTTAGCAACCAGCCAGCAACAGCACCTTATGAGGAACTTTACTTTGAACTAAACCTTGCGTGCCCTGAATGTCAGTTGGTGGGAGGCATTAAGTGAACTCTGAAGCACTAGTTTTGGTTTAGCTGCACTCAAAACGAGCCGAAAGACTGTGTGCTCTGACACAGATTGACACTGTGAACCAGAGCAATCCTGCTCTGAATTTGCAGGCAAACCTGAGCTCTTTCCAGTGGTGATTCAGAAACATAATTCCTCAAAATTTGAACCACCTTACGAAGGGACATACATTGCTCTCTTTTAGGGACTCAGATCTGCTGAGGCTAAGGCAGAGTTCATATGTGCTGTCCTAAAATTGCAGTGGAAGTTGTTGTCTTTATAATATTTTTCTAGGGCTTGTTTTGGCCTTTGCCTTTCAGATACAGGTTTATAGAGGCAAAGTAAGTCTCTGTCATCAGAATATGTTGCTTTCAGAGGCTGGCAGTTTCAATCAGAATCTCACAGAATCACAGAATTGTAGGGGTTGGAAGGGACCTCTAGAGATCATTGAGACCAACCCCCTGCTAAAGCAGATTCCCTAAACCAGGTCGCACAAGAATATGTTTTAGAAGGGAATTCCTAGGATTTTCTCTGGGAGAAAAGAAAACTTCAGTGTTATCTTGACAGAAGTTTATCAGTGGCATAAGGAGTGTGAATGTAGACTGGTAGTCAACAATAATACCATTTCCCTTGTTTCACATTGAATTTGACCTCGAGAACAAGTGAATTAATGACAACAGGGGCATGTATGCTCAGTGCACACGTAGTAAGCACAGTGCTCCAAAGGAAATGATAAAGAATGATCGTGTTTACTTATTGCACAGCAGTAAATATGTAGATGAGACAGTGGTGTATGGTGAACTAAATACTTACTGCTTGAATTACTGTGTACTGTACTAAATATTCAGACAATGCTAACTCAGCCATGGAGCACAGCTTGCGTATTTTATAGTCTGCATTAATACTAATAGAGAATGCTACTGTTTATTGAGGAAAACAAGAGTAGAGGATGCCACATATATAATGTGGCAGACTTGGCACAACAAGAAAAAATTACCTTTTTAGTGTTTCATTTTGAGTTCACAACTTTATTAAATATATTTATTTAATATATTTGTGCATTTAACTTCCTTGTGTCTGTTTTGGGGGATTTCATTTGTTGCTTTTGCTTGCTTGTGTACTTGTTTGTTTTAATTATGAAAGAGTTAACGGTAGCCTGCAAGCTTCATTTATTCAGTGGCATTTCTAAGTGGAGCTGAAGCGTTTTGTTTCTTCGGTGGAGTTTCAAAGCTACTTGAACCACAAATGCAGAGCTAAGCTGCCATAGTGCAAACCCTCGTAAACCAAACCTCAGCTGTATCCCAGAAGGCTTTATTGAAGCCAGGTTTCACTGGAGCTTGTCACATCCTCAGCTGTTGCTACCTGATTAGCTCAGGACTAACGAGCCAGAATGGCTCATTGCACAGCTCCCACCTGCTAGTCACACTCACTGGACTACTCAAACAAGCTCTTCAAGCTTTCCAGATGGATTCTGTCAGCATCTTGTTCTGGAATTAAGTGACCAAGGTTTCCAGAGCAGAGCAGCACAGCAGCCACTACTTGTTGCCCTACCATGCCATAACCCAGCTGGTGTGGGTCATGAGCACTTTTCAGGCAGTTGCAATGCCTGTGCAGGACTATAGAGTGTCCTGGCAAGCTCTTCAGCCAAGAGATGAGTGCTGGAGTGAAGTTGCAGACCCATCAAAGTGTGTCCTGCTGCTGCTAAGCTTCAGATTTCATCCTGCAATGTGCCAATATTAGTCTTGTGCAGTGAATTACCTTGGTGTGCACGCTGTGGCTTGGGGGTCTGGCAGCAGGCCTCTCAGCTATGGTATGTGCTCAGAAGCCAGGGCACTGCGTGGCAAGGGGCACAGCATGGCAGCCCTCTGCTCCCCTTCAGGCAAAGGGTGTGAGGAGGAGGGTACAAAGCACAGCACAGATCTTCCTGAACAGGCACAGAGCACTGTCCTGAGGGACAAGGGAGATGCAAGGAGGGAAAGATGAGGGGAGGCTGTGTGGTTTGTGATTTGATCAGCTGGCGACTACCACAGGAAATCAACTGTGCCTGTGCATGGGACCAGAAAATCTAAACCAGAAGGCTTGTTAATTGTCTTGTAAAACCTAATTTGTTTGTATTGACATGGAAATGTTTTATCCTTGACAGATTCTTGCAGAAATAAGTTGATCTTTTTCGTTTAAAAAAGTAAAGGGAAATAAAGATGCATGTAGCTTTTAAAAATATGTGCCTTTTGCTCTGTTAACGTTTTGAGGACATTGTGATGGCTTTTGGTGCATTGCTTCCACTGTTTCTTTTGTTTTTGTTGGTGCTTTTTTTTGCCACAAGCAAGTTGTTGGTGCATGTCAGATAAACAGCTTCTTTTACTGCCTTTCATTTCCCTTTTGAGCTGCTCTTGTTCCATTTTGGCATAGTCTTCCAAGCAAAGGATGTCTGTGCACACACATGCACACACAAAGCAAATGAATTTTTGAGGAAATAAGTAGGCTTGCTATCTGTGCCACAGTAGGAGTAGGGTTAGGGTTAGGGTTAGGGTACACCTGCAGATGAGTTACATCATCACTGCATTGAGATTTTGGCATGATGATGTGAAGTTCACCGGGAATGGGATTGCTGGCAGTATGTTATAGGGCACTTGGTTTGGGAAAAAGGCTCTGTAAGCTGACGTGGTAAAAGATGTCTCAGTGTGTAAATGTATATAATGCATGTGCTTTCTTAAGCAGTGCAGCCAAAATGCAGAGACTTTCTTTGACTGTGGAAACATTGATTTATTTTGCCCTCTCATCTCTCCCCTCTGAAAAAAAAATAATAAAAAAAAGTGGGAAAAACTGTTTCTTTTAGAGACAAAAATTTGCATTCCGGGCTTCAGGCCAACTTGTTTTAACAAACGTTATATAGTGTCTATAAAGTACTTTTTTATGATGGAAACACTGATAGATCCTCTACTTTGGCAAGCTAAGAGGTCCATCTACCACAAAAAAAAAAAAAAAAAAAAAAGTAAATAAAGAGACATGCAGGGACTGAAGAAAAAGTTTTTGTTTTTTTTTTAAGAGAGTCTTAACCAACTTAAAATCAGTTAAAGTAATTACAAGTACTTACTTCTGTCAATTTATTTCTTAATTGTATTTAATTTCATATATGTAACAGTACCCTCTAGGAGAAATAAACATTAGGAGAGCGATTAGGTAGAATTTGCTGCTTTATGAAGTGATAGCTTAGTTGTAGCAGTATCACTAGTAAAGTGATTTTAATGTTGCTGTATTATCTGTACCAGTGGTTCCTTCTCCAGCATGTGTGTTATGTAAATCAGATAGATCAGATCAAGTTATCTCCTCCCGGACACCTAACTGTCTGCCTGGCTACAATACATATTGTCAGGATGCACGGAATTTATTGCGGAAAGTAGGACACATTTTAAGGGTATGTTTTTTCCTCATCTCCAGTCTTTTTGCTGATATTTAAGTAGAAGATCACTTTTAAAGGCAAAGTATAGATAAGGCTATACCAGCATAGGCTGTTCTAATTAGTCTTAAAGTTCACACATCTTGTGGTAACTTTTGGTGTTTTTTTTTTTTTAAACTGTTTGTTCTTCTATCACTAGTACCTTTATCCTATTTATGTTTTAGAACAACCCTCTCAACCAGAAATCTTGCATCAAGCAGACTTCTTAGAAACAGAGAAGCTAAAAATGGTAAGAGCAGCATTCTCCCTCAACCTTGCGTGCTTGAAGGCTGCCTACAGTTCCTTTGCAGTGAAGACGAAGAGAGGTGATGAACTGAGGCTGAGAGGGTGTGTGTGCATGTGTGGCTGTGAGAGGTTGCGCTGTGTAGCCAAGCTGTGCACAGAGTGGTTTCTTCAACCAGTACCCTAATAACCCTGTAAGCAGGGTCTACCTGATTCTAGATCCACAACCGATCCCTCTTCCAAATTGTGCCTAAGCCTCATTATGAGATTTACCTCATTTAAAAAAATGTATCTGGTGTTAAACTTTTGAACTGCCTAGAAGTTTTATCCAAAACAAAAGCAGATCTGTTAAAACACAGCAAAAAGAAACAGTGACTAATTTCTGTCTGTTTTGCAGCTTGGGGAGTGCGTTGTGAGAGATAGTTATCCTGAAGGCAATGTTACGTGGTACAAAAATGGGCGAGTTTTGCAGCCTGTGGAAGAAGGTATGTTGCAGTAATGGATGTTGTCCTTGAATTCACATACGAATGTATGTTGAAGAACTGTGTTTATTGGAGTTACTCTGTTTTAGTCTTAAGACTAAGTCTTTCAGAAAGACTACTTATACAGAAATATGAAACTGGAAGGAAACTACTGGGGTGCCTCTCGGAGAACCCAAGCTATGCCATATTATTTCTTTATGTCATATCACAGCTTAAAAAACACATTGTGAAGAGGAGAGTTGACTTTGTTAATGCTGTTGCAAAGTAATTCTTGAACCTATGTAGCTAGTAAAAACTGATATCTAATTTCCAGCTTCAGTTTTATGCCTGTCCAGTACTGTGTTTTAGACCACATAGATGATAGCCTTCTTATGCAGTTATTTATCCTTCAAGTTGTTCAGGAGGAATTCTTCTTTACCCCACGACTTTCAACTTTAATTTTGATGGGCTGATTGGACCATAACATTTTAGTTTCCATAAAACAGGAGAGGCTTACAAAATTAAGTTATAAATGTGATCTTAAAAATTGTTTTTGCTGGCACTTCTGAGGCCTTCTTACTGCCTGAGAGATTTGCATTAAAACAACAACAAAAAATTGCAGTTAGTTCTTTGCTTTGCTTTGATTTAAAATTTGCAGTGTGTTAGGAATATGTTGTTGATAAAACCTTCCTAGTACATGTCAGTGGCAACACTGGAGGAAAACTCTGTGTAGTTTCTTCGGTAATATGTCATGTTACTTGTGTGTTTGCAGCCTGATAACAGTAAATAGGGAACAGGCAAGCAAGAAGTATCTGCAGTTGGAAAAATGTTTCACATTGTGGCCATGTGATAATGAAATAATATTTCCTTTACAGTTGTGGTCATAAATTTGCAAAAGGTTGAGAACAGATCTACTGGACTCTTCACCATGACATCATCTCTTCAGTATATGCCAACAAAAGAAGATGCAAATGCTAAATTTACTTGCATTGTGACATATTATGGACCATCTGGCCAGAAAACAATACAGTCTGAACCAGCTGTCTTTGATGTTCACTGTAAGTTACTAAAAATGATCTTCTGCTGTACAAAGTCTACCTTTGGGGAAAAAGAAATAATTCTGAGACAGTTTAAAACATTACAGATATTGCTGCTTGACTATTGAGATGGTGTTTTCAAAGCTGATTTGCAGTAAGAAGATCTGAATAAAGTGTAAGGGTAATTTTTATTTATCTTTGGATTTACCTGTGTTTTCTTTCTTTCTAACAGTAGAAATACTGATTATCAAGGCTCTACTGCTATGAAGAAAGTAATAATTAAAAATTTTACTGTGAAATGGGTTTTTCAGAACTTTAGCAGAAGATGGGGCTGATGAGAATGACTCTGTGTGCCTCTTGAAATATGCAATAAATACTCTGTATAATTATTTGTACGCTGAGATCCTTTTCATTTCTTGCAAAGAAGAGTCAGCACAAGCAGCTAATGCTGGCAGACTACCTTGCACAAAAATGTAGTAGCTTGTCTACAGCTGTAAGATGCTGATATTTACATTCAAAATGTGGCATTTGAATCTTGGTAGACTTCTAATTTTAAAGTAGAGAATGTATGTGAATAGTTACTTTAAGTCCCAAAGCAACTTCTTTACTGTATTGCTGACTGACATAGAGATCATAGTTCTCCTCTGAATAAAGAAAACAGACAATTGACTAGGTAGGTCAGAGAAGGTGCTAGCTATTGGAGAGGGTTTCGGAGTCTTGTAAAGGGACACTTCTGAAGGACTGAAGGCAGAAGGTTGTAACAGAAAGAAGAGAAACAGGAGTTATTCCTGATGCCCTGTAAACTGTTGTTTCTTTGAACATTTTAGGTAATACCTCAGTTTATAAAAAAAAGTCCCCACTTTGGGAACAATAAAGCCTGAGTACACAGTCCAGATATCTAATGAGGCCTTAGTATATACAGTCTAGCAACTCTGTGATCCAAATGAATATGAAGAAAATGAATACAGCACATCTGATGTCTGCAGCCAGTAGATGTGCGCCATTGCTTTGAAAATGAGTGTCTTGGACTTGAAGTGACAGTCTATTTTCTACCTAGATCATTGCTTGCTTTTCCTTTGCAGGTATAGCTTGTTGAGCAGCAGAAGTAGGGGATCAGATCTTGGAGTAGTTAATCCTTATTTTCACCCAGAAAAAACAGTGTAAATTAAGGCCGCCTTTTCACCAAGTGTTTCTTCAGAATGACAACTGCCAGAACTAATGGAAAAGAAAGCCTCTGGGATAACAGATAAACCATTATCCTGGGAAATTATATAGAGATTTCAAGTCTGCAGTCACCAATTCCATTGCTTTTTTGTTTTGTTCTGTTTTAAGTTTGGGTCCACTGGTTTTCTTTTCTGGCAGTTATGGAACCCGTGACCACAGAAAGCTCCTATTGCTTACGGCAAGGATCTACAGGAAAGAATTGTAATGATTAGAAAGAATTTCATTTTTTCCCAGTCAGATAGGTTTATTGCTATTATTCCCCATTTACCCATCAATTTAATGCATTAGGCTACTTTGCCTATTGAGGATGAGGCTCTTGCAAATTTCTGTGATGTTTGTACTACATCTACTTGCTATTAAGAACTACTCAATGTGAAAGAAAAAAGCTGTACAGCATTGAAGAATAATCTCTGCATCAGACACCACACATACCCAGTATTAAAGATTTGTTTGCTAGACTAGCTCTTTTAATCCTGGTCTAGTAACATGCAATTTAATTAAGATAAGCTCTTCCTCCTGAGATGGGAAGCATCGTGCTGCTAATTAGCCAACAGTGGGAGGCAGGCACAACCTTCAGTACTAAAGAGACCTTCCAAAATTTCCTTTACCATTAGAGTAAAGAAAATTCCCATTTCCTTTTTGCATATCTTCATTTGCTGTAACTTCCGTTTCATGCTCTGCTTAAATGCATCTCCAAATGGATTTCTGAAACTCTTTATGAACTTCTGGAGCTTCAACAGATAGATTGCTTGACTGGTATTATTTAATGATAATTAGGTCTGATTTGTTTTTGTTTTTAAATTTGGTTCAGTGGTCATAGTTGATTTCTTTCTCAACAAATGTGATTTTTTATCCAGTAATGTAGATTTAAAAAAGTAATGTAGATTTAAAAAAAAAAAAAAAAAAAAAAAAAAGCCAGGATTGTAATGGGAGTCTTTCTTTCAGTTTGTCTGTCAAACTATTATGATTTGCAATTTTGGAGGAAGTTGAAAAAAAAACCATAAAGAAGGACTGCTGTTCTTTGTAATATCTAGTGAGATTCACTGTAACTTTTTATCACAAAGAAATGAGGAAAGCACAATTTGAACCATGGCTAAACAAGATGTTTTTGTTTCAGATATACCTGTTTAGTTAGTATTTAAGAGATGTTTTACTGTTTTTAGTAGCTCAGGACTTGTGCCAGCTCCTGTTCTGAAGTGGACCTCCTGGAAGCAGCCAGCCTCTGAAGAATGAGCAAACTCCTGCAGAATGCAGTGCTAACTGGAGATAGGTAGCTCAGCTAGCAGTAGTTATTAGTGCTTGACTACAGGCTCTCATTTGCAGCTGTAGCCAGCAAGCTGGATAAAGTAACTTGATTAATGCAGGAGAACTCCTGGCACTGGACAATTAGATAATGTCTGATTGTATCTAAATTATCTGGACTGCAGTTGTGTTTTGTTCTGCTCTGAGTTAATTAGTATAAAAGGGTATTAGGCAAAATTTCCTATCATGCCCTGTTTTTAAGTGTCTGTCTTGCTCGGGATTAACTCCTTTCCACAACAGATAAGAGTCAAAGGTGCTTTTTCAGTCATGCTGCTTCCAGTATCTGTGTTTGTATTAAAATTATACAAAATTATGTCAGTTGCGGACACATTGGGTCTGGGATGGTGGCATTCATTTACTAACTGCCCTCTGGTGTCTGCTTCTACAATTTTGCTCTTGAAGAAAGCAGATACAAAGTTGATGGTTTATAGGACAGGGTGATATGGACCTAGCCAGAGATACGTGCCGCTGAGCAGAAGGACATCCCTTCACCAAGCTGTTCATGCTTATTAGTGAAGGAGAAGCGTGTTGCTGTGCATTGCTTCGCATGAGTATTGCACTGAACGTTGTCACTGGGTTGCTTCTTCCTCAGAAGGGTGATCTGTTCACCTTACAGAACAATTTAATCAGTCTTTTGCTATTTACTTTCATAGTTATTTTTTTTTTCCAGTTTAGAGAATGAGATTAAAACTTTCCTCCCAGCTGATGGAAATACATAGAAGGGTAAGATACGCCTAGGGGAAAGACCGGTGGTTTGCATGAATGTCATTCTTGCTTAACTGTGTCCAATTTTCAATCCAGTTCAGTTCATCTCTGTGGGAAAAAACAGTTCCAAATTAAAAGTCCTGAAGTCTTCCTCAGTATGATTCATCTCCTTTTAATTCAGAGACAATGCCTATGAAATTCCAGGATTTGTAGTAACATTTTCACCTTTGGTACATAACTTGAAAAAGGGAGAGACCAGTTCTGCAGTAGGCTGGCTCTGGGGTCTTTGGCTGAGAAGCTACCAAGAAGAGTGCCTGTGATTTATGACCAGCTGCTATCTCACATCTCACTATCTCACATGTTGTGTTCCACACCAACAGCTGGACTTTCCCTTTCCTCAGTAGTAAAGTTGTGATTCAGTGCTGCAGACATTGAGGTAGCTGTTTGGATGTGGATAGGGAGCCAAGGGCATGTGGAGGAGAGAAGGTAGGGCCTTTTGACGTCTGGTACCACTCTTCCTATGGAGAGAGATGCAGATCTGCATTAGGGCTCCCGGTCGTTGAGAGGCCACAATAAACTGCAGCTCATGTTATTGAAAAATCCCATAGCAGAAGATGAATGTGATGAGTGCCTTAAGGGGTCAGAAGGGTCATAGAGCCCATGCTTCATTAAACACAGAGAATCAGCTGTCAGACAAGGATTTCTCTGCTGTCTAGATAATTTTTTTTCATGTCTAATAAGGTGTGCTGTACTGTGTCTTAGTGCAAGACATGCATCCTTGGAATTTTATTTATTCATTGAAATTAAAGCAGCGAGAGTTATCTGCCAATAATATTTCCTTTAATTTTCTTCATTTTATTCTGTATTTGAAAAAATTTATTTAGGCTTCTACTTAGGAAGAATAGCATCTATTAACATATACTTCGTCTTTGCCTTAAAAAAATTACTCAAGTAAAACGTAAGTTATAGTTCAACTTCAGTGAACATGACAGAAGTGCGTTACATTTACAGTTCTGTTGACTATGTTAAGGGTCCTATTATGTTTGTGGAATTCATCTTTGTGAAAGGTTGTTGTGATCAGCATACAGAATAGGCTCAATAGAGTTGCTTAGTTCATATTTCTTCCTTTTAATGGAAGAAGGCTAATATCTAATACTAATGCAAGGCACTGAGAGCCTCTGTTGTTGTTCTGATTGCTGCAGTCCTCCATATAGCAAGCTTCACAGAGGACAAGTTAATCCCTCATAATGAAATCATGGTGTGAAGCTGTTCGTGCTGATCAGGGCTGGATATTTTTTCCTCTTAAGCACTTCATAGAGTTGTAGTCATTGCTGTGTCAGTGATAGGATATTTTGGTTAATAAAAATGATTTTTTGTATTGTATGGTTTCTTTGTGGTTACTTGAATTGGCCAAAGTATGGAAAGTGTGATGGACTTCAGGTCTTCTGTAAGAAAGATCAACACATGCAAATAACTTTATCATGATGAAATCATGAACACTCCAGCCATGCATATCATATTACTCTGTAGTTTTTTATGGAAGCTATTAAGTGTGTATGTTTTCACAGATCCAACAGAGAAGGTGACTATTCGAGTGCTGTCACAAAGTAGTACTATTAAAGAAGGTGATAACGTCACTCTGAAGTGCTCAGGGAATGGCAACCCTCCTCCACAGGAGTTCCTGTTTTACATTCCAGTAAGTCCTTCCTTGCTGTCACTGTGTAGTGAAATATTCTGTATGAATCCTTCTTACAGACATTGATGCTTGTCAGTGCATATGTGACTCTAAAACAAATGAAGGAAGGAATTATAACTATATTGAAAGATAGACATTGGCCGTTACATCAGACTCTAAGAACATCTCACCTGAGTTGGCAAAATAGTTTGAAAGAGCCTCCTTCCCCCATCCTAAGATTTTTGGTGTTTCAACCTACTAAAAATTGCCATTCTTCATTTCACATCATCATATATTTTTTTTAAAAAAGAAGTTTTGACAAAAGCAGTTTATCATTTTGAATATACCATATTATTTTGGTCACAATGGACAGATTCAGCAATGAAAGTACAGGAAATTAATTCAGCCTTTTTTTTAATTTACTTTCACGGGTGAATCTTTGCAATTTCTTTTCTGTATTTATTAATTAAACTGTGTGGTGGCATACAGTCGTAAAGAAAAAGAAACAGCTTGAGAGTGCAAGAGAAAGTGTAGAACAAATCTGTCAAATGTATAAGATGACAATCAGGAAAGATAAAGGGTTTGATACTGTTAATTTTAGTTTTGTTGGAATGTTGGCTTTGTATTTTAAGATTCCTACCTTCTTCCTGTGTGCTGCTTCTCTCTCTCTTCAATCTTATATCCCCTTTTTGTTCCTATTGCAGCACTGAGCAGAGTTGAATGTGAGAGCCAAAAGCTATGGCATGCTTGCGAGTATTTCAAAAACTGTATGTGTAGTCCTTCAAACATAATCCTTTTCTACTTTAGGCTCCTGGCATGTTTCGGTTACTGAAGGTTAGCAAGGGAAACCAGGAGTTGAAGTCCTCTTCAGCCATTTAGGTGCAGTGAGTCATCGTAGGAATTTACTGCATGCCATGTGTCTCCTTGCTCTGTGGTCACAGTGAGCAAGCTGAACACTGCAGGCCGTCTGATCTTCAAGTCTCCCTGCTACTGGGAGCCGGAATTTGCAATTCCTTTGCAAGACTCGTGGGTATTGTGACAAACCTGGTAAATCACTTTCTGGATTTATAGATACGAATTAGACTCTCATTCTGTACATGCTTCAAAGGTGTTCAAAGACAGTCAGCTGTTATCTGGTAGAAACTGGGGAATGGGACAAAGCCCCAGTTTCTGTGGATAAATGCATGTAAGGTAGTGTATATGCTGATGTGGATAGAGCAGGGCTGTGTGTGTTGAGTGTGTGTAATGCAGTACATTTTACTTCATGACCTCCTGAAATGAGCATGACATTTGAGATACAAATTAAGAAACGCAATTTGTTTTGCAGTTGCAGTTTCTCCAACCCTTTCAGTCATCTTTCATCATCTTTCTACTGAACTTCTGGATTTCTTATTTTCATATTCTCTTAAGTATGTTAGCTGTTCAACTAAAAGAGTAAGCTTTTAATTGTAGGGTTTTATAAACTCTGTGGTCATGCAGGAAATAAACATTAGTGTTGTTAATGGGTAATTGCATTTCAGTAATACTGAAACTAAATGTATTTTGGTGTATTTCAGTAGCCTTACAATTAAAAAAAATCCCCAACAAAAAAGAAAGCTTTCAGCAGGCTCATATGCAATAAATGTTTTGTTTTCCATCCACAGGGAGAAACAGAAGGTATAAGAAGCTCAGATACTTATGTAATGACAGATGTGAGACGAAATGCAACAGGAGAATACAAGTGCTCTCTGACTGACAAAAGCATGATGGACGCAACCACCATCACTGTGCACTGTAAGTCATTGCATTTTGTATTTGGATCCTTTTGTATAAGGATAGAAAACTTAGCTTGCACCTCTGCTTTACTTAATGAGATCTCTCTAACTGACTTATGGTGAGCTGAATGATGTGGCTTGTTTGAAGTAATTAAGGTTGGGTTTTAAAATTTTTTTTCCTTTCAATGTATCTCTGCTTAAACACCTAAACTTTCTCAATTTCCTGGCTTAGAGATTCACTTTATGTAACCATTGTAGGTTATATACTGCACTGTACAGTGACAATTCTGATATTTCATGTGTCACGATATGATAAATTATTCTGATCCAGCAATGCCTCAGAATGTGCTCAGACAGACAGCGGCTCGCACTGAAGGTTGTTCTTTGCAGTCAAATTCACATTAGTCTGATGTCCTTTCATCTTATCTCAATAAGGTTAACACATAAGGAGAAGCAACTTAGATATTCGTTTTGTTCATGTAGTGTTTGGGGTTTTTTTCTGGTTTTTTTTTTTTTTTTTCTGTTTTTGTTGTTGTTGTTGTTTGTTTGCTTCCTTTTCCCTGAATCATGAGAGCAACAGAGCTTGGTAAATTTGCTTTAGATGGACACAAGAGTATTTACTCATACTTCATCAACATGAAGCAACCACTGACTTGGATTAACCATTGAAGCAACTAATTCAATGGCTGCTTTTAATTTTATCTTTTTGGGAAAATGCAGGAGTGGGGCCTCTTTCATTCAAACTTTACCATACTATTACAGGGTGTGAAATGAGATCCAGGCCAATGGTCCTGAGTTTTCCCCAGAGGATATTCATGGTCTCTAGTCTTCCCAGTAGCATAAATATCTCCTGATAGTTTACAGGTTCAGAGGGACTTAATAACAAACTGGAAATGCTCCCACAGTAATTATACTTCATACAAAAAGAAACGTCACATAGAAAAATGAATATCTATGTTTATTTTTCCTCGTAAGTGTGGGTCAGGCTAGGGCATTTCAACTTCAGAATCTAGCTACTTGCTTAGGGAGTTAGAAAACTCTGATATTTCAGTCTGCTTGCCTCTCTCTGCCCACTTTTCAAGAGCTGAGGTGCCTCTGTCTCCTTCTAAACCAACTTTATTCCTTTGTTAGGTTTGATCAACAAGATTGACTGTATGTAATGGAACACAGTAAAGCAAGGACTTTTTGACTACATAGCATTTGGTGTGCCACAGTTTTTGCTCTTCTGCAGTTTGATGCTATGTGGGCTTTTTTTTCTTGGAAGAGGTACAATATATCTAGAATCTACCTGTACATGAATAATTACCCTCTTTAGTTTAATGAATGTTTTATATTTAACAAGGTTGTCTGCTGTTTTACTATCTATTCCCTTTTCTTGACAAAGAATTGGGATATGTAAGAGATCTGTGCTTCTGCTCCTACCTGCCCAATACCAAAGCTGAATTGCTGCTAGATTGCTGTGGTATCATTGGCCCTTTTGTTTTGTTCCAAGTGGTTAGCATGTTGACTAATACCTCCATAAATAGTTACTCTAGAGTATGGCTTCTGTGACTTCAAATATATAGATATATAAAGAGTCAGTTTTCCTTTACCTGCTGTTTTTTGTGCATGTCAGAAGAGTTTCAGTGTATGAGAGAAACATGTATTTTCATGATGTAATTCTGTCTGAGTGCAGCTACTCAGAACTTGTATGTCCAGTCTAGTACCTTGCTTCCTTTCTTCGTGTATGGCTTGTTTCTCTTAGATACATCTATCAGTATTAAAGCCTTTGCTTAGGTGAGGCTCAGAACAGTTCTGTACCTCCTGAATGCCCAAACCTTTGTACCTGTCCTTAAAATAATACTTCTTAATTCGTATTAAATTTTATTTTCCTCCTTTGCTTTATTACTTTCATTTTCTCATGTGGATAAGTATTTCTTTCTGCAGTGTTACACTGTAAAAGTGCTTATTCTGAGCCAGGACTTTTCATTTCCTCACTTCTGATCTTGACACTTTAGGTTTTTCATTTCCATTAAAAATACAGGCAATACAAAATTTTGTTTACACCAGTGAATCCATTATGAACTTTACAGAAAGCTGAACACTGACATTTAGGCATCTGAGTTACCCATCAAATATAGGGAAATACTGTATTCATAAAGCAAATTTTGGGTGGGAGAGAGAAAAGAAAGAAATCAAATTGCTCTATGGATTCTTCCTCGAGGGAATTCTATGAGAAATTGTATGTTAATTCTATGTTTGCCTCATAAAAGAACTTCAGAAAACAATGCTTCGAGATGTGCAGTTCATCTCACATAATGTAAATTTTCCTGAACATCTGTAACAAGAAGACCCATGTGTGAGAGGAATGTAGTCTCACTTACAGCACCAGAAAGATGGAGTTGTGGGGGGCTCAGGCTTGCTACCCTGGCGGAGGACTAGTTTGAAGGATTGAACTGAGGCTCAGTGTCGGTCTTGCTTGAGATGATGGCCAAAAATGTAATGAGTTTCTCCTTTCTGTGGTGTATGTGAAAGAAGATGCTCATTGTTCTTTGGTGATCTCTGGTTTGAGGTGATATCATGCTTCAAAGAATGAAAAGGTTAAGTAAATGTTGGAGAGTCGCTGTGAGGGGGGAAAAAATGTAGCTTTGTCTTCAACCCACTCTTCTGACTCAAGAGGAGCTGAGCTAGAAGAAACAAATCTCTTCCATGTTGTTTTTTTTTTTCCCTTGTGAAAGCAGTGGTAAAATCTGGAGTAGCTTTTGTTAATTTTCTTGGGTTTGCTAGTTGGGGAGGTGGGGGAAAGAAAGACTAAAGAAAAAATTACAATTTTTCCCCTTCAAGACGTTTCTTTCATTCATGCGGATCTGGGACCTCTCAGAGTAGCCATTAGACTTTATAATACAGATAATAATGCAGTCTAATAGTACTGGATGGACCATAGACTATCCCTGAAGTCCTGCTTTTTAATGGTGTTCCCAGGGCAACCGCTGAATGAAACCAGTAGTCAAGTTCACTGTTTTGTTAAGTAAAACTCACTGTTTTTTCCTCCTTTACCAACTGTGATTTTGCCTCAAGTATATGTATATATATACATATATATATTTAACTCTGCTTAAAAGCCAAAAGGATATTCTGCAGTGCTTTTCTAGTGCTATATTCACGATGAAACCATGTATGCTTGCCATTTGAGCTATTGTGTGTGTGCATCTGTGATAGTTATTTGACCAGGCAACTTGGCTCACAGGCAAAGCTCTGTGAGAAGGGAAGCAAAATAGAGGTTTAGCTTGGCAAATTCTGCTTTTCTTTCATTGTAGGATTTTCCTGAAAAAGCAATCACTAGCCTGCCAAATCCATATACTCAGAAAATTCTGGAGCAGTGTTTCCTGATCTTTCTATTACTGGGTCTCACCCTCCCTAGCGTCAAACACAGCTATCACTGATTCTGCAATTTCCCTGAAGCCAAAACAGGTCAGGGAAAGCTTGGACTCTGAGTAACACAGAATGACTTTTAAGTTACTAATGAAAACAAAGAAATCAAAGGGCTTCATGTGTGGCCACCCAGCCTTATAATTCAGGCCTCTTGTCTCTTCAGTCAGTATCATCTGTCACACGCTACATTGACCACTCTCATCCTCTCCATATGCTCAGCATAAAAATCATCTTGTTTTATCAGATTTCAGAAAGTTACCCCTTGTCCTCCTATCCTCTTCTCTGCATTTTATTAAGAAACTGTTCAAATTAATCTGTCCCCACCTGCTTGAGTCCTCCACTGAAAGTACTCTTGAATCTGGCTGAAAAAGAGATTCCCTCACGGCACCCTGTGCTTCCTCTTTCAAGAAACAAATACTGCTATGCTGAATACTCCTGTGGATTCTTGTGCCTCTTTTGTCACCCTTTCAGTAGTACAAGGGTGAAAAAAGATATCAATTTGTCTAGTAATTAGTAAGTTTTCACTTTTCCTGTTAGCCTGTAATTACAGCAAAAATGTGAATGTTCTTGCAACGCCTGTTTTAGAATAATTCTGTCTTCATCCTTTCTTCTAAGTTTGATTTAGATTTTATTGAGCAAATGAATGTAATGAGTGCAATTAGTCACATTTTCTTTTCTTGGAAAGCCTATGTTATGGCCCAGGCATTCTGAGATTACCATTTTGACAAATGTTCTTTGTGCCCCAGATCTGGATTTGCAGCTTACTCCTAGTGGAGAAGTCACAAAGCAGATTGGAGAGGCCCTGCCTGTGTCATGCACAATTTCTTCTAGTAGAAATGCAACTGTGTTCTGGATAAAGGTCAGTGATTCATCTACTTCACACTTCATCTGTGTATTCATCACTTCATATTACTGTTGATACTTCAGTGTTTTGGGAGGGCGGGAACTATGCTGATTTGGCTTTTGGAGGCCTATTGTTAAAATGAATCTTATGTGCAATGCTAAAATAAGAGACACCACTTTAAATTGATGACTAAAAATTAGTTACTGTAATTATTGGCTCAATTCTCAGAGAACTACTGAACAGTATAACACAAATGCAATCTTATTGAAATGGTCTGTATGAGGAACTTTTAGAATCAGGTCCTGCTAAGAGGAAAAAGCCCTTTGAAGGAATTTGAATTTATCAATTATTTATTTATTTATTTTTGGTAAGCTTAATCTCGGTCCCAGTAAATTTAGCAGGACAAGGCTGGTTGAGAGATTAGATGTTGGCTGCTGGCTGTTCAGTGGGTGGTTAAAAAAAAGTAGCTGTTGTAGATAGCAGGTTTAAAGAACACCAGTACTGATGGAAACTAAAAATGATGATTCCTGAGGTCATTTAGTAGTGAACTCCTAAGCTCAGTTACTAGAGGTGTGTTGATAGTGTGTCAACTTGTACCAATAGCATTTTTCACCAGACTACTGGCAAAGCTCAGAAAAGTTGTTCCCATCTATGCCCTTGACTTGAAGGTGAAGAAGAGAAGCGGCTTATATCAACATCCAATAGTTTCCACTTTTCATGCTCAGATGTTGCTGTCTGCTATTTGAAGGTGGTTACTAACAGGAAGACACTTGAAGTGTAAGACTCTAATCTGTTAATGCCAGTCAACTTTTGTAATGTAGAGGTTAATGTATTCTGAATTAGAGTTCAAAAGATTAACTCCTTGCTCCATCAGGACAATACCAGAATGAAAACAAGTCCATCATTTTCAAGTCTGCAGTATCAAGATGCTGGAAACTACATCTGTGAAACTACTCTACAGGAAGTTGAAGGACTAAAGAAAAGAAAGACACTTAAACTTATAGTGGAAGGTAAGGAAGCAAGAAAGCTATGATTATTAATTATGCTGTTCATAAATAAAATGTTTAACTGTAATATTTTTCAAATAGGAAAGCCTCAAATCAAAATGACAAAGAAAACCAATACAAATAAAATGTCTAAAACAATTGTCTGTCACGTGGAAGGATTTCCCAAACCAGCAGTGCAATGGACAGTTACTGGTAGTGGAAGCCTCATAAATAAGGCAAGTATCTCTTTTACTACTTTAAATCACGCCTCCTATGTTTTGGTGTATAAAGTCAAGAAAAAAATTGCAAGTAATTAGATGAAGGAGTTTAATCAGTTTTATTTCTTTGAGAGAAGGAGGGTAAATTATATTACAGGCTTATGTGGACAATAGCTACCTGGTACCTGCATGGGTAATTTCTGATGATAAAGGGCTTATGCATATTGCAAAGGTATACAGGTTCCCTCACCTACAAGACGAAGCTGGAAGGAAAAAAAGGAAGTTTGTAATTAAAATCTGCATTTTAAAGTTATTCAGTCATTTTGCTTGGATAATGTGGCTTTGCCAAATACATAAAGGATTTACAAATACTCTGAAATTTGTGTTAGAAAGTAATAAGGTACTTGATGTAGGCATTAGCTGGGGGAAGTATTACAAGTAAAAATCAGAAAATATGCTCACTATAGTTCCTAATGGACTTTGCAGTTTTATCCTAATGTATATGTTATTTTTGTGTGGTTATATCATTGTTTCTTACTGCATTTTAGAAACAAAACCAAAATGCAGTCAGCCTAGGGGAGAAATATGAAGACTTAAGCAGCTTGAAAAATATCTGAAAAAAGAGCAAATTGAAATATCTTCATATTGATAACCAAAACACATGCAGAGCATTGCCATATTTTGTCTTGATGGGAAAAATAAATTAGATGCGTATACAAACATGTGAATATATATATATATATATATATATGTATAATGCCCATTGTTCCTGCAGATTTCACTGCTTCCTAAGGTTTTGCTTTAGCCCTTCAGAAATTACATGACTGTGAAAACATGTCCATTTACTTGCAACTGTAGGTTAGGAATTGTGTTGAGTCTATGTAACTAATTAATTGAAAATAATGTTTTTCTGGACATGGTATTAATGTAAGAATGGTGTACAGCAAATTTAAGGAACACCTTCATCACCATTACAGCACTGATGCTGCAGGTACCACTAAATAGATGTGGCTTGGCAAAATGATTCTTGGGTGGAAACAACTCATGATTTGGAATCTTGTAAAGTGGAAATCTTACAGTGGTCATAAAGACATGCAAATTTAGACATCTCATTTTGGGGTTTCCTTGGAGAATTTTGTTCTTCGGGTATTCTTTAAATAGTTGGAATAAACAAAAACAAGTACAGGGTCTGGTGAACTTTTGAAAAATACCTCTTTAGAAGTCTTATTGCAGTATGTCCTGGGCAAAATGTAGATACAGCTACAAGAAAAGACCGGGCAATCCAAATGTTTGCATTACCATGTAATAATGAATTATTTCTATTGTCATTTGGAAAAGTTATTTGGAAAACTGAAATATGGTTCATTGTTATTTCTCTCTAAACATTTTCATTGCGTAAATACAGATAATAAATTCTTTGTTGTTTGCATTTTTCAAGGATGCTAACCTTCATTTTTTACCTTTTCAGACAGAGGAGACCAAGTATGTTAATGGAAAATTTTCCAGTAAAATTATAATTGCTCCTGAGGAAAATGTAACATTAACATGCATTGCAGAAAATCAGCTAGAAAGGACTGTGACCTCTCTGAATGTCTCTGCTAGTGAGTATCTTCTAAAGACCATTTTTCTGAAAGTTGTAGTTCCACATAGAGTATCCACACTTCGTGCACAAATGAAGACTGGATGTGCATAATAATGTTGGTAGTAACGTAGTTACCTTTTTGTCTCAAAAGCAATAGAACCATTAATAGTATAGTAGAATACAGAATGTGTTGATATCTTTCTGAATGAAGCTGTGTAGTCTTCCTTGACTAGTTATATCATGTATGCAATGTATTCATTTTATATTCAACGTAAGTGTACAATATATATATTTATAAAACATGAGTTTTGTGTTTAATTTGTGTAATATTACACAATAATGGTACAAAAGAATGTACATTTAGTATAATAAAATATTACTTACAAAAGACAAAGTCTTTATTTATTACTACATAACCATCTTTTACTCCTCAAATTCCAGTTTGTCATTAGTGGTATTGACTTTTTCAATTTTCAGTGAGGAAATATATTAAGAAGCTAATAGTTGTGAAAGAGGAACACATAAATATTTCTGAGATTAATATTATAGTATTGAACAAGATTCTTCAGTTGGATATCTTACAGTTATAAAAGAATAACTTTTTCTTAAAGATGTTTGGCAAATATTGCATTATTTTTTTAGTGTCACTGATGCAAATAATTATAAGTAATATTCAGGTTATCACATGTTTTATCTTTAATTTTAACATTTTTCATTTCAGTAAGTATTCCAGAGTACGATGAACCAGAGGACAGAAATGGTATGTACAGTTTTCTATCTCCATAATCCTTTCTGTTCATTGTCTCAGATTAAGACATATGCAGAATCACTGAACAGTCCCTCATAATAGGACTCAACTTGATCTGTAGCAGGTGGCACCATGATTGACTAGGAACATGACTTTCTTGAAGCTTTAAGTGTTGTGGATTTTTGGCTTGATCTTTTTGAAATAGTTCTTTTTTTTTTTCCTTTTTATGTTCTGACTCCTTTTTTTGTTTATAATGCAAGTATTTTTAAAATGCTGTAGTACTTTTCTTCATCATAAGTTAACTCATTAACTTTTCTTCTTTGCTTCAGATGACAACAGTGAAAAGGTTAATGACCAGGCGAAACTAATAGTGGGGATTGTAGTCGGTCTTCTGTTGGTTGCCCTGGTTGCAGGTGTTGTCTACTGGCTCTATGTGAAGAAATCAAAGTAAGAATTTATGAAAAACTTGATACTAAATTTTAAAAAATAATCATAAACACAAACATATATTTACCTGTTTTCCTTCCTGCAGCATTCCAGTAGTCTGACAGGGACAAGTTGTTATACTAAGTGCATTTAATAGAGAAAGGAAACTTGACACTTCTGATTGGCATGCCCTAAAGCTCAACAAGATATTTCTCTTGGATAAAGGCAGCTTACTCCAAGACTTTTCATAGTTAGCTGTCTCTAATGAGGTTCTATTTCCTGACAGCCAAATCTGAGCTGATATGGTACCTGTGAGTTAACTGTGAGAAGTCACGTCCTATGTGGCTCGATTGCTACTGGAAATTGTCTACACTTAAAAATTTGGGTAACTCTTCTGCTTTAAAACGCGGACTAAATTGCAGAACAGATCTGAATTATCTAGGTCCTTCATTCATTCATTTACATATACTTTGAGATCTATAGAAGTAAAAATGGTAAACGTAGACCTTTTGTTGCAGAAAAGATAGAAGCCGTCATCCAAATGAATGTTTTACCAACCTAAGCAAGCACAGGATTTGCCATTGAGGTCTGCTTGGCTTTCAAGTTTTTGTATTATCACTCAGGCCCACTTTGAGATCATCCAGTTCATTTTATTAAAGTGTAGCCATTTTTCTCCATAATTTTAAAGATGGCCATGACTGTGTGCCATTTGGCCTTATCATCATGTATGTGTCCCAAGGGAGAACTTAGAACAGGCTTGCTGTCTGGAAGGTTGTTGTTAAGTACTTTTTAAATAGGGAGATTAAAGAAGTTATGCATAATAAAAACAAATCAGCACAAGTATATAAAAAAAAATCTTAAAGTTCTTTTTGTGACTTTTCATTACAGTTAGCTCAAATGAAATCTAAAATGTGTGACAGAAAAGTGACAAAGTGTAACAAAGAATTCTCAATCTACTTTTCTTATAAAACGCAGGGTTTTTTTATATTACATAAGGAATGTTCTCTAGACATAACTAAGTAGTTTTTAGAAGTTCTGCAAATAAAGAACTGCTGATTTTGACAGAGCACAAAACCATATTCAGATATTATGGAAGGGTGCGGAAGCAATTTTTTTTTTTTTCCAAAGGTCATGCTTCTTTTGCTTACTAATTAAGAAGTAATAATAGAACCATAGAATCGTTACAGTTGGAAAACTTAAAATCATCTAGTAAAATAACGTTGAGCTCCTCCTCCCACACTTTGCTACTCTTGTAATAATGTCTAGAATCATTTTCTCTCATCTGTTTTGAATATGAGAATGTGCAGTCATAAAATGATGCAGTGATTGGGTTTTTGCAAGAGGTGGTAGGATACAAGGAGGGCAGAGAAGGTAAAGTATCTTTCTCTGCACCATTTATATATTGTGGTGAGAGCCGATTAGAAACCTAGATTACAGGATGTCATTTGCTGAAATGAGCTTGTGATTTAAAATAGCTTTTTCCTCTTCTAATATAGGATACATTATATTCTAAATGGAATATTCTATATTCTTTTTTCTTTTCCTTGTGCTCAATTTCTCTTATACATGCTTCAAGTAAAATTAGAGCTTGAATTTATTAGAAAGGTTCACCAGGAACAAAAAAATAACAATAAAAAACCTTTATAGTTAAATAATAGTCTTCCTATTTCATACAATGTTGCTGGCTTCTGAAACCCTTAATTGATATATTGTCACTGACAATCTCATGTTCTCAGCATATATTGAAGTTGACCTGTTTTTATCCTCCCTAACTTGTGTACGCCATACTTGCAAGAGCAAGCTGAGTGTCGGCACCTATTCTCTGACAAGTTTTTCAGCATAATCTAGAAGTAAAAATACTCCTTGTAAAAAGCACCTTACACCTTCAGTTACAGTCTATGTCCAATCACAACTGTCCGTCCCCGTGCAGGCCAACAGATAGTAGTCACTTATTGAACCCACCCTTGAACAGTAACTCACCTAATCTCTATCCCTAAAGTGACGCCAAAGGAAAGTCTGAGAAGGCAGCAGCACAGAACTTTCCAAGTCTGCCGAGGCAAGAAAAACATTACTTTTGTCATTATGGGTGTTGTGGTTTGCATAATCTTCTATTGTTTTGTCTTCCACGCTAAGTAGAAATTACACTTGTAGCTTTGGAATATATTCACAATAAATCACTTATAGAGTTATTCACTGTCTCAGCTCCACTTGATGCAAAAGCTGATTATTGCCACATATTCTTCTCACTATGAATATTATCCCATGAATCAGGGCCTCATCTGTATTCCATGTCCTGCAACCAGCCCCGTCTCACATTAAGAGCTGAGGCTCCCTATCCCAGCATGCTTTGTCTCTCCTTCATCTGAGCAGAAGGCCAAATGCTTGTTTTCTACAGCTTTGTCCATTTTCCAAAAAGCATATAATGAACTAATTAGCACTGATCAGAGGATATAATATGGCACTGAAGAATCTTACTAAAACTTTTGCTGTATCTTAATTAAGCAGTTCTAGAACACCCATCTTCTGTAAATCCTTTATATACAAAATTTTCATGTTGCCAGAAACTAATGAGAGTTCTGTACACATTAAAGGTTTAGAAAGAAAGCAACATACCCAGCAACCTTTATCCCTGTTCTCCAGGCATGGAAGTGCAGCATGTAGATTTAAAATGCAGTGAAAGTATATGCAGCTGGGCAAATTGAAGCACAGCAGCAGTCTTGAAATTGTTCATGCTCAGAGCACAACAAAATATTGAAATTCTCCTTAGATCACAGTAATCAAGAATGTTGCTTGACTCGCTCTGAAACTGAACACTTGAAGCATAGCAATTCTGCTTTACTGATACTTTATAGGAAATCAGCATACGAAACCAAATGTAGCAGGACAAATATACAGGCAACTTGCTGTATGTTTACAACAGGATGCAGCACTTGCATTGTTTTTCATGCAATTGCTTTCCAGAGAAAAGACCAAATTAAGAACAACTCTGGAAGCGTCAGTTAACATCACAAAACTTGCATGAAAATGGAATAAATTGAATTTACAAAAATTGCTCCTTTGTTATGTTTTTCTTTTTGCCTTTTTTCCTACAAATAGGCATTTAAAAGTAATTGTAGGAATTAGAAGGCAAAATTGGGGTGAAGGGAAAGAGGTTGCAAATAGTCCAGGTTTGGTGGGGTGAGATCCTCAGCTCCTACAAAATCCTTTTCAGCATTGCAGTTCAGTGTCTTAACATGCCTTTCAAATGTGTTGCTGACAGTGAAGTTCATAGCTCTTGCTTCAACACTTAGAACTCCATCTATGTGTGTTTTCTTACCTGTCATTATCACAAGCTTGATAGCAAGACAAAGGCACTGCAGATTTTCTTCTTCAGCAGAATTTCAGCTGAGGCTTGGTTGCCTGAGATAAAAAGAAATTAGGAGTTAAATTCCAAGGAGATATATATGTGTGTGTGTGTGTAACCTATATGCAGAGTGTATTTACAGTAAAGCAAGTAAAACAATGGAGATAGGAAAAAAAAATTCCTTATATTAAGAAAAACATTATAAAAAATATTTAAACAAAATGTGTGAAAATAATGGCCCCTCAACACACACTCAAAAGAAAACTGAAGACCTCATTTTGGCACTACTTACAGAGACATTTTGATTAGCATTCCCTGAGGATAATCATTTTCCTGAAGAGCGAGCATAGATAAATGTAAAATATGAGTCATGATTTTAGCAAGAACTTGCAATGATCTGTTTTAAAAACGATTAAAAAAGAAAAAAAAAAAACAGCCAAGAGATATAAGTAAGCTCATAATAATACATCCAGCTTTCACAATATCATAGAATCCTAGAATGGCTTGGGTTGGAAGGGACCTCAAAAGATGATCTGGTTTCAACTCTCCTGCTGGGGGCAGGGTTGCCAACCACTAGATTAGGCTGCCCAGGAACCCATCAAGCCTGGCCTTGAATATCTTCAGGGATTGTGTAACATTGCCAAAGCATACTAAAATAGGGGCTTATTGGATCTGTTCATCATTTGTGTGAGATGACAGAGTTGCCCATTCCTCTGCTGTTGGCACAGCACTGCCAATGGATCACACTGCTGCAACTCAGTCTAAATTTTGATTCTGTCCCTTAATAATACTATTTAGCACAAAAAATAACAGAAATAGAATTTGTACTGAGGTGGTGAATCTGCCCATATATCAGCATTTGGTGATCAGCAAGATCACCAAGACACTAGAATTGAACTTTGTATGTATTTCAGTCTCAGATGCTGAAAATCTAAATCTGTCTGGCTTTCTGACATGAAAAGCTGCTCTGATTTCAGACAAGCAACACTCACTGTACTCCACATCAGGATTCTGGGGAACTCTCTTTCAAAGTCAGAATGCTGCCTTTCACCTCTCCATTCTCACCCCTTTTGGCTCTAGGAAAACAGAGATGGCATTTAGTGAGGGAATACCACGGTTCCATTGAATGCAGAGCTACAGTGAAACACCTGAAAAATAAATCTTGATAGCAACGCAGGACCTACCAGCTGTAGTCATTGATCCATTTTAACCTGATCAAAGAACAGTAATGCCACTTACTTACAGTTTCCTGTTGTTAGGCGGTTAGGTGTCAGGTCATTCGAGATCCAGTTTGCTTTAGGTCCTATAAAAAAACGTGGATAAGAGGCCAAAAAAGGCATCATGCTGAGCCATGCCAATAGTCTGTCCATTCCACTCACTTGTCCGCAGCAGCAGCCCTAGTGCCCACATACAGCACTGTGAGAGCAGATGAGCACAGCGCTGCTTCCCCACCTCCAGCTCATATCAGCTCTGGCAGTTGCCCAGATCCAGATTCTTTCAGCTTTTCATCTCTTTCCTTATCATCTCCAGTTTTGTGAAAGAATTCTTTGTGGAAAAGGCTTCTTAACTGTGACAAGACAGATTCTGTGCTCTACCTAAAACAGACAAAGTTTTACATTTATATTTAATTAGAAAAAATAATTTTCCAAATTTTTAAAGGCTTTGTTTATTTGGATATTTTGTTTGTTTGCTTTTTAACTAGGATTAAAGAGATTTGTGAAGGGTTACTATGATCACAGGAGAGGGTTGACCTCTACCAAATCATTGGATTTTCTTCTTCATTACATCTTACATCCTTTCCTCCTGTGCACTTATTGTGTTCCAGGCTCTTAGATATCTGAAGAAAGTAGGAAGTTCACAGTACGATAGAAACTTACCACTGTAGAACGTGTTCCTTCAAGTATCAAGTTTGGCATTTTAAAATTAGATTTGCCTTTGACAATCAGTAGTTTGAATCTGTGTATAAGAAGGTTTACAGCAAAACTGGTTCTGCACAGACACCTGCCCTTCTGACAGTCACACAAGCAGAACAGAGGCAGTCTGAGAACATTAGTAAAAGATAAATGTAACTTGGAAGAATTACAAGTTTGAACCACCTAGGAAGTAACCTACTTTAAAACTTTTCCCATTCAGTGTACTCCATGGGGTTTGGGACCCTGAATTGCACGCCCTCTGGCACTGCCCATCATACACTGCTCCCACCAGCAGCTGTCACAGCATTCCCAGGGGTGCTAAGGAGCAGGTGCATTAGCACCTGGTAGAAGCTTGCTGAGATAAGCACTAAATAGTGCTTTATTGACAGTACCTTTCACTGCTCCTTCAGTTCAGGGCACGCACAGTGCTCAGCCCTGGCTCGCAGCCTTTGCTCAGATGGAGGATGTGCACTGAAACACTCCAATAGCAAAAAATTGGAATTGGTGGTTTTGTAAGGTACATACCTGCATGGTGTCAGCGTCCCATGTCACACTCCTTTGCCTACCTACCTGTGTCTTCATTGCATTTTGCAAGTCAGTGTCACCGCAGATCTTTACTCTGAAGCAAGGGTGAGCATATGCATAAATCTGTCACAACAGATGTTACTTTTCTGTAGGGGAAACAAATTATCCTTAGAGAAAATGCCTATACCATAATCTGCTTTGACACGAGGGATTTACTTTGTCCCACTCAAACACATTTGCCCATTTACATTTTAAAAATTGTGGCCTTCAAAATGTTATCGCAGCTCTGCAGGAATCTTTCACCTTGGCAGACAGTGAGGCTTCTCACACATTAAATGAATGGCTTAGTGGTTTTATTGTGCTAAGCCAAACTAAGCACTTAACTCATTAATTCATCTCCACCACTCGTATTAAAGACAACCTGCTATTTAAAACGAGGCATACCTCTTTTCTCCCCCTCAAACATTTACACAATCCCTTCTTTACTTAAACCTTGTCAGTCAGAGCCAGCACAGATCTGGAAGACAGAATGTTTTCTTTTTTTGGTGCTGCCTGAATTTTCCTTAAATTTCTTCACAGTTAAAGAGCTGCTGTTTGGCACAGCTTCTGAAAGTCAATTACTACGAGTACACAAAAGATTGCTAGGTTGATCAAGATATCTTAGCCATACTTGTAACATTTTAGTATGCCTTAAAGCAAACTCTTGTTTATTGAAACAAGCTTCACAATTAATTTATCGAGATACATGAATCTGCACAACCAATTCAACCATTCTTGCTAGCTCAGAATAATTCTGGATTTCCCAAGATATAGAACACACAAGCATGGCTTCAGTGGGGAAACTGGTGCTATTGGTCCATTTACAATCATATGCAAGCCTATTGCTCTGCTCCAAACAGAACTGTAAGAGGGGGGAGCAGCATCGTTAATGTGTGTATGGAACAAAGTGCTGTAAAAGTGCAAAAATGACCCTAATTTTTCGTTCTAGGACAGCGTCAAAACATGTAGACAAAGATCTCGGAAATATAGAAGAAAATAAAAAACTAGAAGAAAACAATCATAAATCTGAGACTTAAGAGACAAAATGTGTCAGTCATCATTCCAGGTAGGTGTTTCATACTGCAAAATTTAACACCTGGCCACCTCTTCTCTCTCTCTCGCAATCCATGTCTAACAATCACAGGATTAGCTCGGGTCTCTGTTGCTTACCCTTTGGGCATAGGAAGTAGAGTGGTTTTGGACTCTGGTGATATGAAGACAGACAGACTCAAGTCCCCAGCCAGTTACAAGTTCTAACCTGCATAGACACACATTAAAGAAATAAGTTATAAGTTAGATATAAGTTAGTACTTGGCTTTTTGGCTTTTTTTTTTTTTTTTTTTTTTTTGACTTGTGCAATTGAAAAAACTAATTGTGTAATATACCACTGTGGTATATACCTACCTGTGCATTTCTGTGTAGAAGGTGTGTAGGTAACATTTAGAAGGTTTTGAGTTATGGCTTTAAATGCTCACAGGAGCACTCTTGCGTTACAGGAAGCAATATTTCTTGATGGGCTTTATTCATCAGTGCTGCAAAAGGCACAAACCTTTCCTAAGAATAAAATCATTCTTTTATTCAGGACCTCACAAAGTGGTATGATTCTCCACATGCTCTTGGAAGGAGATACTGTATGTTAAGCTAGTAAAAGTGCAACAGGTATACAAGCTTGCCCAGCTGGGATCTGTGTAAAATAAAGTATGCAAAAATAAACAGACACAGAAGTTCTGTCTGGAGTTACTGGGCACTACGAAGCACCAACAGCACCACCCAGTGCCTGCACGTCTATACACCACTGCTGCATACCCACATGCCATATCTTGCTACTTGGTACTCAAAGTGAGAGTTCAGAACATTTTTCTGAGCAACACAGGTAATTTTAGATTAACTTTGTGGTAGGTCACCATACTCAGTTTTCTTGAATTAATCATCAGCTGATCGTTAAAAGGGCAGTAGTACATGTTCAGCAGCACAGTGTTTGGAGTTCCTCAATAAAAAAGCAGTGGATGGCCCTGAGTAACTAAATAGCACTGGATACCTGTTCTGGGCTGCAGGACTTTAAAGCATATGGTGGGATGATCACATTTCTCATTTGCATAAGAATACAGCTCTGATTATGGATCATTTCACTACATTAGTACTATCTGAAATTTAAAAATAAACCTCATTATTTTTGTACTAAAGAAAAATGATTATAGAGTATATGAAGAGATGCAGTATTCCCGTGTGCCCTTTTGTTGGAGTTTCCTTGGCATTGGGAATTTCCAAGTAGTACCTTATGAGTGACTTAAAAGTCTTAAAAGTGAAAACTAAATTTGGATTTTGAAAAAGTCACAGTGTACATACATTCCTACAGGAAAATTCTGCCATCTCCTCAGCTGGGGGTCATTCTGTATTTATTTGTTTTTCTGGACTTTGTACTTTCCACGGCATTGCAATATTGAGGGGATTAGGTGGAGACGAAATTGCTGAAGGTGTTTATTGGCCATAGCAATTCAAATAGCATCACAAGCCTTCAGTGCCATCTTTTATTACAGTTTTTTATTTTGTTGGGTCAGTAGTCCTGCATCAATTAAAGCTTATCCGTAAGTACATTACCTACCAGATAGACGTTGCTTTAGGAACTACATTGCAACAGCTGCTATCATGAAGGAAAGTGTTCTTTTAAACTGGGAGAAGAAAGTATTCTATGGATTCTATAATTATAGAATCACAAGGTTGGAAACGACCTGCAAGATCATCTAGTCCAACCCTCCTCTCATTACCTTTGCTACCACAAGCACTAAACCATATTTCGTAGCTCCTCATCCAGACGCCTCTTGAACACTGCCAGGGATGGCAACTCCACCACCTCCCTGGGCAGCCATTCCAGTGCCTGACCACTCTCTGAGAGAAAAAGTTCTTCCTTATGTCTAACCTAAACCTCCTCTGGCACAACTTGTGGCCATTTCCTCTCGTCCTGTTTGTTGCCTGGGAGAAGAGGCCAAACCCTTCCTCATCACAGCCTCCCTTCAGGAATTTGTAGAGTGCAATGAGGTCGCCCCTGAGCCTCCTCCAGACTAAATAATCCCAGCTCCCTCAGCTGCACCTTGTAAAACTTGTGCTCCAGACCCCTCACCAGTTTCATTGCCCTTCTCTGCACACGTTCCAGGGCCTCAGTGTCTTTCTTGTAGAGGGGCCCAAAACTGAACACGTACTCAAGATACAGCCTTACCAGTGCTGAGTACAGGGGGATGACCACCTCCCTGCTCCTGCTGGCCACGCTATTTCTAATGCACGCCAGGATGCCGTTGGCCCTCTTGGCCACCTGGGCACACTGTCAGCTCATGCTCAGCTGAGCATCAGCCAACAGCCCCAAGTCCCTTTCCTCTTCACAGTCATCCAGCCACTCATCCCCAAGCCAACAGTGCTGCATGGGGTTGTGCCCAAAGTGCAGGACCCAGCACTTGGCCTTGTTGAACCTCATCCCATTCACCTCAGCCCAGCAATCCAGCTTACCTCGATCCCTCTGAATGGCCTCCCTACACTCAGGCAGATCGACACCACCTCCCAACTTGGTGTCATCTGC
The DNA here is from genome assembly GCF_023343835.1 of Lagopus muta. Taxonomy (NCBI): domain Eukaryota; kingdom Metazoa; phylum Chordata; class Aves; order Galliformes; family Phasianidae; genus Lagopus; species Lagopus muta. The sequence continues at coordinate 86,455,043 of NC_064433.1, forward strand.
AAACTTACTGAGGGTGCACTCAATCCCTTCATCTAGGTCATCAATAAAGATAATAAACAAGATGGGAAGTACTGCTAATTAGCTTTTTGTTTGGGGGTCAGAATGCTGAGCAGTTATGTTGATTAACATGTTTAAATCTAAACCTGCTTAACTGCCTTTATCTTTCATGTTTTCAGAGAATACATATAGACCAATTGAAGCATGAACGTGGATTGTATTTAAACGTATACAAAGAAGTGACAGCTATTCATGGTTCAAGTATTAAACAGATCATACTACCAAGTTTTCAGCGGATTTTAGACACAATTATCTCAAGCTAAAACAAACAAACAAACAAACAAACAACAACAAACAAAACAACAACAACAAAAAACCCAACCCACAGAATAACTAATTTTGGCAACAGCCATGATAATAGGTCACCATGTTGTGTTCTGTTTAAACTATTTTTTTGTAAATGTCTGCACTGAAGATTTCTTTTTGTTTGCCTTTATGTAAATTTTTTACGTAGCTATTTTTATACACTGTAAGGCTTTGTTCTGGGAGTTGCTGTTATTCTGATGTATAGTGTAATGGTTTGATTTCAATTGTTTTTATGGCACCCTTTGGGCAGGTACATGTCTAATTCTGATTGTTATCAGTGAAACCTCTGCTTTGTAGCAAATACCTAAAGCGTAAGATTGTCTTAAAGGAAAACATTGATCTCCTTTTTCATTTTTTAGAAGTCACAGTAAAGAGGAGAGGTGACAATTGTGACAAAAATAACCCGAATTGTTAATAACAGTGAGAATTTAAGAAAGCCGAGGGAAAGCAAACAGCCAGAAAGGGAATAAAGAATTTCAATGGAGAAGGCTGGGGGCTGAGCAAGGAACACAGTGAAACACTCATAGCCTACGTGCAGATGGTGGCCTGTGGTCCTTTCCTTCTAAAGCAAGGCGTACGTTTTACTCATACATTGCCTGTTGTCCTTCGTGTTAAAATTAGGATAAGGAACTGGATTTCTGGTTTGATTTTGATTCCTTTACGTTATCCGCTGCCTTAAAGTACTGTACCTTTTCTTCATTTCAAAGAGATATCAGTCAGAATTGGAGATTTTTTAAAAAAAGTGGTCATATCAAAGCTGCATTTTTTTCCACAAAAATAGAATATATATATTTTTTGTGTGTTTTGTTAACTATGCTACAGATATTGAATGCACCTTGAGATAATTTTAGTGTTTTTAACTGGTACCTAATTTATCAAACAGTACATATAATTGTAACAATGAAATGTCTATGTATCTTTAGTTACATTCAAGTTTGTAACTTTATAAACATGTTTTAAGCTTGAGGAAATTTTTAGAACGGTACTGATAAGAAAATGGTTTAGGGTGAATGGCTGATAGAGAATTGTTGTTAAGGGAGAGGGAAGTTTCATTCTGCGAGGAAGGATCGTTTTGGGAAGAAAGCGATAGGTGGATTGATGGGGAGGAACAGCAAAGCATGCAGAACATCAGGTTTCCTTTTACAAATATCCAGGGAAAAAAGTATGTTTTTATAGACTGGTAGGCAAAAAAGACTATAAATAAATAAATAAAAGAAAGAGATGGACGTTAGGAAATGTATTTTGCCACTTTTGCATTATTTAGGGGGGAAGAAAACACTGTTACTTGTAAATTTGTAAAATGTTATATGTCTGGGCAGTAGTGACTGATGTCTTAATAAAAGCTTCCTGTAGTGCATTGGCATGGATTAAAATACATAAGAAGTCCTATAGACTCTATGCTGTATAAAATACTAGAGGGAAATCCTGTTATATGCCTCTAAACTTTTGATTTGTTACTGTTTTATTTGGCAAAGAGGAGAAAAAAAAATTATAATCTTGGTCAGTATTTAAACCAAAGTAAAATGGGGGAAAAACCAAAGTGATTTGTTTTGCATGGCTAAGCCATTATGTTATCTCTGTAAATATTGTGATTTTTTTTTTCTTTTTAGAATTTTGTTAAAAAAATTCTAAAATTTTTAAACACCTGTTTTTCCAAAATAAAACGTGAACACACAAAGCAGTTACTTTATATACAAATATATCTTTTTTTTTTCTTTTGGTGCGAGAACACTGCCAAGTGATAACACATTTTTTTAACAAATCACAGTGAGCGTGACTCTAAACAGGAAAAAAAGTTGCAACAGAATGCTGGGAAGGAGTATGCAAAAATCAACTGTTTATAACACTACAAATAGTTTTTAAACACAGAGAAGAAACCTCCAAAGATCATCAGGGAAAGCATAGGGAAGGGTTGAAAATGTTTGTACCACTGTCTTGGGAGCATGGTGGAAGAAGAGAAGAACAAAAGTCCTTCGACTTCCACAGCTATGAGAAAGGAATTAGAAGACCTTCTCATCCTTTGGAATTCTGCTAGATCTCCTATGCACTTTAAATCGTCAGTCCTAGGAGCCGCGTTTTTCACTGCTCCACGTTCACTGTAGGCACGTTTCAAGAACCAAGAGCGCAAAAGAATTGATGTTTCTATCCATGCCTAAACAACAATAAAACTGAAGTATATCTTCACTTGCCTGTCTGAAATCTCACTTTGAAAGAGCGCACATGAATGTGAGTGGGGCACTTTACTTACCAAGCTTGTGCTGTTGCTGACTGTGATACTGCAAATATACGTCTGCAGAATCCCACTGGTGCAGAGTCCCATGAGGTCTGGGGAGTTCTATGTGGCTGTATGGGCCTTCTCTCAGAGCAGATGGTCAGGACCTAGAGAGAATCAGCACTCACTTAAGAGAAATATAACTGTCCCATGCTGCCTCATAGGTACCTGATACCCCCCATGAGGTTGGCATGTGTCTCCACATGCAACCTTGTTAAAAGAAACACTCTTGGAAGGACTCTTAGGGGTCCTGTTGAAATCTAATGTTGTACACTGCTCCGGTGTCAGCTTCAATTTACCACATGTAAGAAGGAAAAAAAAATCCCTCCACAGAAATGGTTTAAAACAAAAAGAGCACACAGTGGAACAAACCCAACCTCTACCTCTTGAGGTTGGGAAATTAAGACTGGTTGTGATATCTGTTCATGGCTGTACAGAAAAGTGTCACTGAGCTTGGAACAAACCAAGAGGTTGTCTGCATGGTGCAGAAGCAGCATACTGCAAGGAGAGCCCATAGGCTTCTCAAGCCAGTCATTTTTTAAGACCCCAGAAGCAATATCTCAAAACTGCAGCTCAATGTAATAGATGAACAAAACACTAGCACAGAAACATTTGGTAATGGCATGTCCAGAAGGTGAGGCCTTCTGAAGGAACAGTGAGTGCTTGGAATCAACATGAGAAAAGGCAAAGCATTAGGTGGATTTTGTACTGGGTCTGAGTCCTACAGAACAGCTTACTTTCCAGGATTTTATGCACCCCCAACTATACTTCTTGAGTTAGCAGATGTTCAGACCGTTAATTAGTGTTAAATTCTTACCAGATTGCTTACCAGTAAAACAGACTATCCACATGCCGTCATCTGTACTGCCCATGACATGCCATCATCAACCAGCAATACGGATGGTTCAGGCAATATGTTACAACTTTCCCTGCAAACAGTTTTCATGATGATGTTCTGCTTTGAAATACAGAGACAAGTCAGTAACTTCTAAATTGCACATTGATGACTTGAGCATAATGGAATGCTGACACGTTTCACCCATATTGGTAGCAGCCACAGAGACAGGCAAAGGTGGTGTTGTGGTTTTTTGTTTATTTTTTAAGTAATTTCTTCATGGAACTTGCAAGTTCATCTAATATCCTCAGCTGTTGCAGTTCAGTCTGATTTACTTGTACTACCACATGTAGCTGGTAGCCAGGTACTTTCCTGTTGGCTTCATGTTTTGTGTCATTGCATGTGTGACGGTCACACATTTGCAGTTATCTCAGCTAAGATTAATGATGACATATGGGATGAGATCATGCCCTCCTGTGTCAACCACATCTGTGCAAAAGTTTTCTTTTGATGAAAAAGCATCTCCATCCAGGTATCTGCTTCTAAAACTTAACTGCTACAGCTTTTTTGAACAGCGTGCTCCTGCAGTCAAGATAGCCCAAGCTGTGGAGTTGGAGAGAACACAGGAGGCCCATGACTTCTGCACATTACATACCTGTGTCTCTGGAAGAGGGTGGGATCCTCGGGCTGGCAGAAACCATCTTAGCTCCAGTGCTGAACAAGGGGAACCTCAGCCTTTCCTCACAGCACTTTGCTACAGGCTGAGCACACTGTAGTACTACAGGCGGGCAGGGAGCAAGGTGGAGAGGCTGAAAAACAAAATGGAACATACATACAAAAAAAACCCACCACCACCACACATTAAAAAGTGCTTCATGTGTCATGCAGCACACACATTTAATAATTTGTTTCAAATTGTCAGAATCAGTAGCTAAGTTTATTACTTATTATCTAATTACATCAAAATCAATTTATTAACTAAGATCAACTCCAGCCAGACAGCCACTCACTATCAGCCACTTGGTTCTTTAAAAGTCCTGTAATTTGCACATTTTTCTAAATAGAAATATTTACTCTGTTAGCAGCAAAGCACTCACTTTGATGTAGTAATGAATTTCAGCTTGAAAAGGTAGAGACTAAGTATTATGAAATTTTGTTCCTTAATCAGAAAACATTAATGTACCTCCACCATATGTCCTCATCCCCAAATATTTTTCTTGTTCTCGTGTTTCCATCTGATGTGCAGAGAAGGCCTGTGCAGTCCTGCACGTCCTGTCCTAGTGCTTTCTCTCATCTCCTGTGATGTACAGATTGATTCCCAGCTGCCCTCACTGTCACTCGTTTATTTGTAGGACAGATTATTTTTTTGGCTCACCCTCCTCCTCCCATTCACACAACAACACATAACATAAAATAAATGGCATGCAGGAATTTTCACCCTGGAGTGTCAGCACAAGCACTGTGTTTAAGGACATGATCTTTTTTTCATGTGTTTCAGCTCATGCAGCTGTGATACAAGGACTATTGCAGACTGCCCAGTCCTGTGCTTGAGAGGGACCTGAGGAGAAAGGCAGCATCCTACCGCTTTAAGAACAGATCCAGTTTACTTTAAAGTCATTTCCATCCATTTACTTTCTCACCTTTAAAACTTTCTCTGTCTTTTAGTCCAAACCTGGTCCAAAGAAAGGCAACAAGGCTTGCGAAGAGCTTGGAGAATGTGCCCTATGAGGAGAGACTGAAGGAACTGGGGCTGTTTAGTCTGGGGAAGAGGAGGCTGAGGGGAGACCTTATTGCTCTCTTCCAATATCTGAAAGGTGCTTACAGTGAGAGCAGGGTTGGTCTCTTCTCACTGGTGACAGGATGAGGGGAAATGGCCTCAAGTTGTGCCAGGGTAAGTTTAGGTTGGATATCAGGAAAACCTTCTTTACAGAAAGGGTTGTTAAGCACTGGAATAGGCTCCCCAGGGAGGTGGTTGAGTCACCATCCCTGGATGTATTTAAAAACCATTTGGATGTGGTGCTCACGGACATGATTTAGCAGATGATTGTTAGAGTTAGGGTAGTATGGTTAGGTTGTGGTTGGACTCAATCTTTAAGGTCTTTTCCAAGCTGAGCAATTCTATGATTCCAACCTCACTCAGAAAAACACTGTGTAATGCAGTTCACATTAAAACAGGTGAACTGCAAATCCAGAAGAGGCGCAATGCCTCTGTGACCTCAAACCTGCACCATCTCTCCCAATCCTTTTTTCCCCTCACAGGGTTCTCACCAAAGCAGGGAAGTAACCACTGTACACCACTGATGGCAATTTGAGTTCCCCAGAGCTAGCGAGCAAACACACACACTCAGATGGTGTTGCAATTGTTTGATCATATCTACGCACCAGCTCTGAGATTTCATTACCATTTGCAGCTGTCAGAAGATGGGCGAGCCCAGTGCTGCCAACAGAGTGCATTTGAAAGGAAGAGAGTAATTGAATCTAAATTCAGGAAATGAAATGAATTAAAGAATCGAACAAAACCTCATATAGATAAAATATTTCCGCAAATTCAATTTCAGCATTGTTGATATAAAAGCGCTCTCTGTTTTTATTAATGCAAACAAAGAAATATCACGCTCATTTCCTTGAGAGTAAAGAAAGTAAACAGAGACAAATGCAAGTGGCCAAAGCAAAAGAAACAGGATGGGGGAATCAGACCAGACAGACTTTACGCAATGATAAAACTGGAGTTACTGAGATTACCAGTGGGTAGAATAACACAATTCCAATTATACGTGCAGCGCCTTTCTAACCCCAACTTGCTGTACATGGAAGGAATTCATTTTGCAGCACAGTCCAGTTTTGCTGCATGTCTTCATAGAATCGTAGAATGGCTTGGGTTGGAAGGGACCTCAAGGATCACCAAGCTCCAACCCTATTGCCGCATGCAGGGCCACCAACATCCACACTTCATACTAGACCAAGCTGCTCAAGGCCCCATCCACACCTCAGGGACAGGGCATCCACAACCTCTCTGGGCAGCCTGTTCCAGCACCTCCCCACTCGTGGTAAAGAACGTCTTCTGCTAAGTGCCAGGTCCCGTGTTTTCCTAATTCAAAATATACATTGCTGAACCACAGCAGTGAGAAAGCAGATTTTTTCCCTGAGATTTCTGTCAGGTAAGGGTGAGAAGTTTAGCAACCAGAGCTGGCAGTAGTGAGAAGCTCTTCAGAAGAGTGATATTCATGGACCACCTCCTTCTGCACTGTTGCTGGCCTGAGAAATCAGTCATCTGGTCTTTCAAAAAAGGGGTGAGGGAGAGAAAGAAAGGGTGAAGTTACACAGAATTAAGAGCATAACTCACTGAAAGCGCAAAATCCTTCAAGAAACGTTTAAATAAAAAAAAAAAAAGAAAAAAGAAAATGGAGATGATAACGTTGCTGTGATCACAGCCTTTAATGATATACTGTAAGTGCAGCGTTCCATCCACACGCTGTCTCTGATGCTCTCTCTGGAGTGCTTATTCAAACATTTGCTCTCCATTATCTATACACTTTGCTACATTTACACTAGCTGTATGATGCTAATAGCTATCCCCAGGAACAGATCTGCACCCAACACAGACAGGCATCCCTTATAAAGCTGCTAGCCTCAGTGGCCCTTTATCTCCAATGAAGGAAGACATCGAATCTCTTCACGCCGCTCCATAGGGAGCAATTCTTAGCATTGGGCAGAGGGAAAAGTAACAAAACATTCATCTAGTTCCAGTTGCAGCAAGACAGAGATATAAACACTGAAATGTAACTTTAACCATTATGGAAAGTGTGCAGGCAGTTGGGATTAAGCAGGATATATTTGCTTCCTGAATAGTCGGTAAGGTCTGAGAGCTGAAGCAGCAGAAGCAGCTGGAGCAGCCCTTGCTGAGGCACAGCCCAGCCCTCTCCCAGCACCAGATACCAAGAGAATATGTTAAACATTTTCACTTCTCCATTCAGCAAAGTTCAACTCAGGGTCCAGAAATGGACTGAGTGGAAAAAAACTGCCTCGTGACCTGTGCAGAAGGTTGAAGCCTGTTCAGGTCCAGGACTGTGACCAAACACAAACAGTTTGGCTTTTCCACACATACCTAAGACTGCTTTTGTTACAATAATTTGGTTTTCAGAGTAAAATACATTTACATAAATTTACATGTGAAAAGTACTCAAATGTATTAAAAGGTATTATTAACCAATAAACCTATCACAAATGATATTTGAATGCATTTGGTTCTTTCACCCAGCTGGATCTTGACACCAGACAACATGAGTATGATAAGTATTCCAGCATAAAAATGCATTATTCACCATTCCCTGTGAATCTGCCTGGAACACAAGGCATGGCATTTCCTGCTGGCAGGGCATGTGGAAGAGGCATGGAAAAAAAAAACAAAAAAACCCAAAAAACAGGGAACAAGGCTACATTAAACAGCAAAAGCAACAGAATTTCTGTTTGGGAAAGCATCCTCTCTGTTTCCACCATCCTGAAGAGAATTTTGGTATGAAAACATCACGCCAGCACACTCATTTTGTCTTACTGATGCTCATTCACTACTACTACGTTCTAGCTAATTCAAAAGCCAACACAGCAGGACAGAGGTCAGAGAGGAAGTGTCAAAAACCAAGGAACCAAGATGGAACAAGTAACGAAGTTACTCAGAACACATTGATGCTGACCAACAATCACTAGGAAAGATACAAAGGAAGTTAGATGAGGGACAAGAGTTTTCTGAAAAAGTAAAGCAATATCTGAAGATTTCACAGGGGAAAAATGTCATGTTATCCAGGAAAAAAAAAAACAACAAAAAACACTGCAATAGTAGCTATAAAGATGATTATAAAATTTCCCATAAAAATTTGCAAAGGAAACCAAACAGGCACCATAATATGAAACAAACCTGAACCAAAGAAATGTACCAAGGTGTACAAGAGACTGAAACAGTTTTGACTGTGTAGAAATTGGTGAGCGCCAACTGGGATCTAACAAAGCTTTATTTTAAATACATCACCTTTAAGCAGGGATTCAAACCTAAATAACTAATAAGCAGACTGCTGTTACCAATTTATATTTATATTATTTGGCTTGCTGTTAGACAAAATTACAAGGCTACTTCTCATTTCTAAATGCTGTCATCTGCACAGAACTACTGAAATATACATCTGTCACTCTTCTCCCCACACTGTTTAACATTAGGATGCAATTTATCCTCTTTGGTCTTCCCATACTACTCCAGGCCATTCTAAAGCAGATTTGACATATTGTCCAGAAAGGTTTCCTATGGGTTCCCTTCAGCATCCCAGTGACCTTCAGTCTGTGTGACACTACCACCTGTGGAAGTTCATACTCCCAACAGCTGGAACATCTACTCACCTTTATTCTTTATCTGACTTTTTATCAGATTTTCCTTTCTTTCCACTTCTGAGCACATCTTTTTTGCTCTCCTTATGCCTCTTTATCTATGCCCAGTCTTCTCCCACATACACAACTTGCTCCCATTACATCTTCCCCATTGGTCCCAAATAGTGTTCACAGCATGGTGTGAGGTTACATGCTCTTTAAGACAAAACATGGCTTAAACCTTGATGACCACTACCTCATTCCAGTTAAATATAAGCACTTTTCTACATACTGCATGAAGAGTGTGCATAGGACTGTTTCCACTCTCAGACACCATCCTGTTCTCATTCAGATGGAGGATTGCATAGCACTGCCCCTGATATGTTCTTTGTAACAATCTGGGGTTTCCTGCAGAGCCCTTAGAATAGGAGACATGGTATTCCACAAGCATATCTTGCTCACAAAGGGCAACTCAAAGGAATCTGAATGCCCACAGAGGCACAGCCAAATAAATCATTTTTTAAACAGACAGAGGGGAGTTGTCCAGCTCTAATGCTGTAGCAGAATATAGCACAGAAACCATGTCAATGTAAATCTAAACAATCTAAATCCCAAAAGCTGCAATTCAAAGAGGAAATGGAAATGTTGATTCCCATATTCCTAAATGAAGCAGATAGAGTATCATTAACAATGTTCTATAATACTTAGCAGTAAAGCGCTGTGTAGAGAATGTCCAAAGCCATTTGTACCAACACCTGAAGTAACCACCATAAGCAAAGCTGACAGCTGGGAGCAGGGAGCTGCTCTCACCCTCTCACACGGGTGAGTGTGTTTGGAGAGGGGAATGTCCCATGGGGGACATTATTTTAACAGGGCAAAGCTTTCGGTATGGAGCAAAACATCATAGCTAACATAAATAGGGTTTTAACTCTAGTTAGTTAACTTACTAGCCACAAAGATCAAGTAATCATCACAGCACACTCTTCTGATCCATAATCATTCTTGACTGCAGGTGGAAGTTTGTGGTTGGAATTTGCAGTCTGTCTCCATTCACATCAGAGATCATTTCCTCTCAGTACAGCCCCGGTGCCTGTAGAGCAAGGCAGCATTAATGGTTGTTTAGTTTTTTCCCTTACTGATGCTGAGCAGTCTATGATTCATCACGCAGGCACCAGATCCTATTCTGATGAGAAATGTAAGCTAAGCATTACTTATGTTCTTAAATATGTTAGGCACTTAAAAATATGTTTTTAACAGCTTTCCAGCTGATACACTGAATGTGTGTTACACTGGTTTGAATGAATGCAAGGAGAACAAGAACAGGTTGGTGCGTGGAGTTCTGCTGCCCATCCCTAAAACTGCTGAGAGAAGCCAGCTCTATAACAAGATGTACAAGAATGATTTTCTCCTTTTCTTCTAAAATCTACTCTCTGCCAAAACTCAAACTCCATTACCATTTTAGATAAAACTACATTGGCCGTTACTTATTGCACTTAATTAACCCATTCATGACGTGCTGGTGACATTATTTAATGTAATGCTTTCTAATGAAAAGGTTCAATTGTCAGAACTGCTCAGAACTTTTTCAGCACTGAACGGGGCTATAATCTGTGACTGCATGGCCATCTTTTGACTGCTATATTCAGCAAATAAAGCCTTGTACCATAGTATGCTCAGGGTCCTGTGCACAGCCAAAGAGCAACCCAGCAGATTTTTTCAAACACTGAACTGTGAAATCATTTATTAAAGTCAGTCATCACTATTTTTATTGCAATTAAATGATGTGACACACTTTTACCTGGCTGTTGAGTAGAAGTCCTAGTGTGCTATCCTGTAACATTTAGCCATCATCTCAAAGCACTGCATCATGTTCAGAATCTCACGGGGAATTCAGATGCTATAATTTTATTACCAATTTCTTAATGAAAGCAGAACATCATACTGAAGCTGATCTGCTCTGTTGACACAACAAGCTTCAAACTTCTGGCTTACTCCTTCCTAATCAGAAGCCTAATCAAATTTTACTTGTTAATATGATCTGATTATTAATCTACTCAGGAAGAAATTATCCCTTTTCAGTTTTTCAAGTCAAGAACCTCCTGGGCTCACCACGTACATCCAGGCACTGGCAAATGGTGGCACAGACTTGCAACCTTATCTTTGGCTTGGGATGAGGTTTCATCACCTCTCAAATAACGAGTGAAACCATCCATGAATGAGCAAAGCCTTACAAACATCATGCTAGAGGGCAAGGCTAGGGTGCTGCTTTGCAGGCTGTGTTCCTTGCGCTTGCTCAGCCTGCTGGATGATAGAGCTCCATCCCTACATATGCCAGACAAAGACGAGTGCTGGATTCCAGCTGTTCCTCCAGCTCCCTGCCCAGAGAGACAAAGTTATTGCTGCTTCCTCTGGGGCTGGCAGCTATTATGCCTCCCTGCACTGAAGCATTGATAAAACTGAGGTGTTTGAGTGTGAGCAGCCTCTTGCCTTGCATGGCAATATGAGAAAATCCTGCTGCTCTGTGCTATAGCATCTGTTGCTGGGGGTTAGAGAAGAGGAGGAAGCTGTGTGACAGGAGCCTCTGGAGGGAAGGTGGGATGGAGTGTTACACAGTACCAGCATGAGGTGTGTTGGCGTGGAGGGATGTGGGCAACAAAAAGCAAAGTAGGGGAAAATGTATTCCAGAGAAAGAAGGGGAGGAAAACTGTGAGAGTGAGGAGCAGAGATATGAAAGGACAGACCTAACATGCAAAGTGGTGAAAGAAAACAACAGGACAGGGAAAGGGTACGACCAAACACTAATAAGACAGTGAAGCACTACTGAGAAAGGAGATGCTGCTCCTCCAAGGACAGATAAAGAATGACAGGTTACCTGGAGAATACAGGCGATGAACTTCTTCAACATTGTCTTGTTTTACACAGCCACTTTCCAAAAATATTCCACACTGAAAGAGCACTAGATTTGTACGCGCAAAGAAGCATTAGATTAAAAAGAGAAAGGAGAGAGAAAAGTGGAACAGAGGAAAAAAAAAGAAAGTGCCTGGTGAATTCTACCTTGTGCTCCCAATTTCCACTAGCTGGCATCCAGGATGGATATGGAGACTCTTAACACAAGCACTGAGTCAGTGCTCCTGCTTGGAGACTGAAGGAGGAAGGGCTTCAAATCTTTCTGAAAAATGTGTGCTTCTTCAGAGCACAATTCCTCAGAAGGAGGGAGCAGTGATGAGAGTGAAATAAATGATAACAGTCCCTCCACCACACAGCGACAAATATAAGCTTCCAGTTCAAATTACTTGATTTGAATGAGTAAACAAACCCATCTGATGATAGATGGACGTCACCATGAACAGCTCGGGAAACAAAGTATTAGAAAATCATTCTAATTACTGTGAATCTTAGTAGATTCAAAGGGGTCATCTATCAGAATTAAAGCATTCCGTGATTAGAGAACCACATTAGGATGGGATACATTTTGCATTACAAGAAATCTTCCCAAAATTAAAAACAACGTACAGGGAAAAATGTTATTCCTTTGAGCTTTTGTTGAAATCTAAGACTTGTAATTAATATGCATGCACAATGACTTGCAACTTGGTGGGTAATATCACCATCTTGTGCCTTTTTAAAACTTGGTAATTTTAATGCCATTTTTTTATTAATATGATTAATGCAAGCTATTTTGTGTAGATGGGAAGGAACAGAAGCAAATCAAAGTTAGCTGTCTGCCTCATTTAGATTCAGATTGGTAAGAATGTGTCCCGAGATATCAAATGGAAAGAAGAAGAAAAAAAAGACAACTCAAAGAAATTGAACCATTACTTACAGAGGAGGGTTAGAAGTTGTCATTCATATAAGGGAACCTGTTCAACCATACTTTGGGGCATAATCATACCCTCTGAAGAATGCCAAGATAATGGATAAGAATTTCAAAGGAATTTTAATAAAAGACAATACTGTGAAGGCTGTAAATGAGTTTTAGATTGACAAACACCCTCGAATAGTGAGCTGGAAAATTAGAGAGGCAGCTTAATCCACACTGACTTGATTTAGGCTCATCACACTCACAATATCTCCACTGAAACGTGGGACCACCATTTATGAAAAATGAACCTTTTTTCTATAATTTGAGACTCTATTACAAATGAGCATGTGTTGCTGCAGCTCAAACTCAGGGCAAAAGGAGACAGAAGCGCTTGTCAACTCTGAAAGTCAAGCCTATGTTATCTCAGGTTAAAACTTGGGACAAGTTAAATTTACTCAGCAGCACAGCTCCAAGCCTCTCCTCCTGTAGCTGTGTTCTCTCACAAGGCCCCACAGCCCCTCTCCTTTCTGCCGCCTACCATGGATGGTGTGGGATGGCTTGTGCATGCAAGCGATCCTGCAGGAAGTTCCACTTGTCTTATGTTTGCTATACGTTTGAAGAACAGCTCCTAAGTTTTCCTGAAATAGAGGGTTGGTTGCATACATGCTTTATTTTAGGGTTTTATACATACATATATTTATATGTAGTAAATTCTCTACACTCAGGAGGATGCGTCCTCATGCACACACACAGACACACACATACACACACAAAGGATGGACTGAAGGTGACAGGAGCTGGATTTTTTGGAAAACCTTTATGCCATGCTGTGTATACAAAATGCAGGTGTGTTCAACTCAGCACAAAGCTCCTTCAGAAAAGGACAGAAACCCCTTGTATTGCAGGATGCGGACTTATGGTAAGACTTATTTGTCCAACAGTTTGGAAATTGAGGGGGGAAAATGCTATGCATGCATTCAGTCAATTCTGAATGCTGATAGAAGGGTCTTCACAAAGAGAAAGCCATAAGAGTAGAATGAAATAAATGCTGAAGAGAGAATCCACTTGAATGCAGTGAGCGCCCTGATTCTGTACTGGTACTGAGTCTAACTGAGTTAAATAGCCCAGGTCTGGACAGTGCAGTGTATACTCAGGAATCAGTTTCTGGACAACTGCTTTTTTTGGTTGTTGTCTCTTCCTTTATTGACAGAAACAACAAGCAAGAAGACTCTTCTACCTTACTTTCCCCCTTTACTTTCCCCTTCCTCTGCCTCCTACTACTTCATTTTTTGTCCGATCTCCATCCTTAAAATCTTCCCTCCATCTAGTTTTCTTTTCTCCTGATAAAAAGCAAAGGGAAAAGAATCAGTCTTCCACCAAAAGCCTTTTTTTTTTTGGCATGTCATTACATTTACTTCAAAGTGTCTCAATAGTCTATAAATCTATCCCACAGCTTTTTATATTTGCTATAACATTACCATTTATTACCTGTGCTGCTGCAATTCTCCCTCCTTTCCGTCTTTGATTTTGCTTTAATTGAACATTGCTTTCCAACAAGCTTTTAGTCTTGTGGTCACATATTTGGGCACTGATGTGACTCATCTTCCATAAGCATATGATTGACACAGGTAAGTAGACAAAAGAAGGAGTAATGTTCTTGTCCATGTTCTTGCTTGGTAGGGACAGAAGGAAAGATCCCAGTTACTGAGGGTGTAGATAATGCAAACACTGTGTTGTCAGGAGTAACAACACTCAGGGTGCATGCAGCACCTTCTGCAGCAGACAGAAACCAAAGCAGCTGCAAAGTCAATCTTCCATCAAAGCACCTTCAAAGCAAATTTCCATGGCAGGGCCATAACATCAACCCCCTGCAGCCTAACAACGCACGAGATTGTTTTTAAAAATGAATTAAAATAGTGCAGATGTCCCAAGAAAGAGGAAGCATACAATTAAACAGATTTTTCAAATAACAGTAAGCAGCTGGAATCCTCCCCTGTTGAGCAACAACCAAGTTGTTAAAAGGTGTATCACTTGAAAGCATTCATATATACCGTATTCCTTAAAACTTAAGATTTGCCAAGAATTGATGAAAAAAATATAGGAGAAAAACAAAACAAAGCACCTGCATTTACTTTTGACAGCCTAAAAAATTAGTCCCTTTTCTTCATCAGTTCTCTGCACTATTGCAACCTTCAAGCTCTTACACTGAGCTGTTTTTCATACAAATGGTACAGCGGGCTCCTGTTAAAACTCAAACTACTTGTTGTTAATATGGTTGCTGTGGAGAAAATCACTAAGTCAAGCAGATGAGTTTCCATCATTTGTATTCTCTGACCACTTCAAGAAAACAGCAGGCATTTCAGCTTTTTTGGCTGTTGTGCTTTACTGCAAGCCTCAGAACATGCTAATGTCTGCATTCTCATTGTAAATAACTCAATAAAAATCCCTTTTAACAGCAAGGGACCAAGATCACCAGCTTAAACCTGCTCCCAGGGATGTGACAACATAGTTCCCATTACCCAGTTTTTTGGAACTCAGATTGACATCAGGAAAAATTTGGATAAGGATAGGGTCTGATGCATGGAATAATATGGGAATTCTTGCTCAGTTAGCAACTGCACTTTCCTCAATTTTGCAGCTTCCCTTCAAGTAATAGGGAAACGTGACATCTTTAAACTGACAGCAGTAGTCATACTGGTGGTGCCTCACTCAGCATCCTTTGTTTGGAGTCATCACAGAACAGAAGTTGCCTGATCCACTGCAGTCGTGCAGTCCACACTCCTAGCAGAAATTCTGCTGCTCACCTCTTACCACAAACCATAGCATGCCTTCTTCCTGAGACCCCCTAAGAGTCTGTTTAACCTAATCTGGGACATCCCACATGTTCACAACCTGAATTCAAGACATTTTGCCAATAGAGCTATCATTCAGCATCAAGAACACTGAAGAGATGTGGATGCATCTGTGGATGCATACGGACAAGTACGAACGCAGCTGGCAAATGCTAAAAAAAAAAAAAAAAAAAAAAAAAAAAGATATGAAGCACTGACACATTTACAAGCTTAAACTACTCAGTACTGCATAGATATTTGACCATCCAGACAAGAACTGACTACACTTAGAGCAACACTACGCGGCTGGCAAGGCAGCTAAAGGGAGCCAGGTATTTCAGCTTCCTTTGCTGGCAGAAACAACTGAGGAACAGAAAAGACAAGACAACCACTTGCTGTGCAAGGAAGAAGGGGCAATAAAGAAGCAAAGCATCACTGAACTGAACTTTCCTAGACAATGAAAACTGCAGCTGAGGAGGAAGATCTGTGTGACATGCCAAGATCTTGAAGAAATTGGCACAAGATCCCATCAGCTGTGGTGCTTCAAGCAAGGGAACACAAGATTTCAAAATGTATTGAAGAGAGTCCTAACAACACAGGAATAATTTCCTAAAGAGCAAAGAAAGGGGTGAGGGAAGCTTATAGAATAGATAAGGCAAACCATGAAAAAAAACACAAGGCATGAGAATTAAAAAATTGAGGGGGCAGCAGGACACAGATGTAAGAGTTTAATTCAGAAATGTGATGTGCTACTACTGAGCGAAGAGAAATTGAAGATCCTAAGAAAGATCCTAAAAAGAAGAATTTTCCCACAGCCATTTTTCAAGTGCCTGCAAAATAAATCTAGTTGTATTCCACAAATATCTGCAAATGTAACTCAACATGTTGAAATTCCCACAATACCTTTTCAAAGTTGTTATGCAGAAAACAGTTCCCATAGAGCCATTAACTTGCTTATTCATATCTATTTTCTCAACTTTGGTCTTGTTTATTTGTGTTTCATCCTACAGTAGGATATTAATACGTCTCCACTTCACATCAGAGATAAAATTATTGGTGAAGGACCTGGCCTTTTATTCTATAGTCTCCATTTGTGCAGTACCTAGTTTGATGGGGATTTGTCTCACCACTGTAACAACAGCATTTGTCCTCAATCAGGAAAACAGAGGAATACCAGCAACTTATTTTTCATTTTTGTGTTTTCTGTAACCCCCCCCAAGATGACGAAAAAAAGCAAACTAAAAATACCACTTTGAAGTGTCAGCATCCCAATAGTTTCCTGCTCATGGAGCTCCAAGTTTTCTAGAAGGGAAAAAAAAAACATCCTGATTCTGAGGCAGTAGAATTTTCTCTGAGGCAAGGTAAGAGTGTAATAAGAGGTAAAATTTTGTTCTAATATAGTAGGAAAAAAGATAATCGAAACAAGTGCATAGAATAATTAGAGCATAAATTCCTTCTAATGGCTTTAGCCCAGATCATCACCTTCTAATTGCCTTTCATTTCAAGTCATGAGGTCTTTGGCACGCCTAACTGAATTCTACCGACTGACTGTTAAATCAATAGAAGCGAGGGACTGTTATGCCTTCACTGATGTGCTTTGACAGAAGCCTGAGAATCAGAAACTTACAGTGAGAGCTGGAATCCTAAGTGCTTTAACAAAGTATGTTTAAAAAAACTGAGCTCCCTTAACCACGCTGCAGATTTGTTGGGATCTTCTTTTACATGAAACTTTCCACCCTTCTATGTACTATGTGAAAAAAAAAATAATAAAAAAAATAAAAATGAGAACCTCTCAGAGAAACAGAATCATTGAGGAGGAAAGGAGATGACCTGTGGACACCCACTAGATTAGAAGCCCCATCCACTGGCTCACATGAAGTTTGCATTTCCATTACAAGGAGACAGATGTCTTCCTTTTCACCTGCCCTTTGAACTAATCTTGTGAACTCCTCAATCCACAATGGTTTGACTCTTCCTTTAAACTAAACTCATCAAATTTCATCAATCAAAATGATCCAAAACTACCAATGAGAAAGCTTGGACAAACCGAATCTTTAATCCCCTCTTCCATCGTTCCAAGTCAGGCACAGCACCCTTTGATCACAGCTCTTTGTAGGAAGGTCACATTTCTAATTCTCTAGAGTGAACAAAAAGAGCTTTGAGTCTTCAGCAGGTCTTCTTTATTGTCATGTACAAAGCCAACCTCCACTTCTATAAGTATAAATAAATGAGTTACTCTTACAATGTGTATTTAAATTTCAATCATCATGCAGTTACACTATAACTATGCTCCCAGAAAGAATTTCTCCATAAACTCAATCTTTCCCTATCATGTTACGGCTTTGTAAAATTGATTCCTTCATTTGGATAAGGCCTAATTCATTGGCACACACATGGAAAGCAAACATGTCAAAATCATAAGGGCTTTCCCCTTATTTCTTATTCTCTAGTCCAAAAAACCTGACTGTTATTTCCTTTTCAAATTGGCTGACATGCGGACCAGAGATGAGGTAAGCATTTCTGAACTTATGGGCTGGTTTTCTTTCTTTCTTTTTCTTTTTCTCTCCTGGAACCTCCCTCTCTCTCTACATTTCATCCACTCGACATGTAAATGGAGCACTGCTCCATTTATTTGTAAGTTTTTCACATAAATGCAGAAGTGGAGTTCTCCTATGTACATTTGCAAACTAGCCTACTGGCCTGGTTCACAATTTCCTGCCGTCTCCATACACATTTGCATATTAAAACTGAAATATACATATATTGTACTTCCTGAGTGACAAAATTCACACAAGCTTTACTTGTATTACAGCAAATATTAAGCAGCTGCTAATTTTAGGGACACAGACGATTTTAAATGCTCCAAATGAGACATCATAAGATCTGCTGGATGATCAGGAAGTTGCTTTTGAAACTGGAACACTGGATACCAATTAAGGTATCTCAATTGCCCCCAAATTGCTGCATTGTATTTGTGAAAAAATAGCTTTCAGCATGCCTGCTGGCTGTATGAATTAATGCCAGTGAGGGGTATAAACCAGAAACACAGTATGACTGCTCCGTAGTTGGAAAATTATTTCTAACATTGCATTGACAAGTGAAACCCAGATTTCAATACTGAGAAAGAAATTTAACTTTCATTTCAAAGAACAGTCTATTGCAAGTTCTGCACAGAAGAAGAATGAATGTGCAACTGGAGTGCAGACTACTGGTACTCAGTACAGTAGAAAGTATTATTCTTAACGTAGGGGGAATTATGACTGGGCAAGGCTTAAATTCATATTCCTGTAATACAGTTTCAGTCCCAATTTAAATGCACTCTCTGTAACTTTTTTATTACAAGCCTTCCAAAGAATTAAGGGGAGATCCTCCTCTGTAGCAAGGTCTGAACACTTTCTAGATTTAATATGTTGTCCAAAGTAGGCTCTGATGCAAAACTGCTGAAAGACAAAGTAGGTTTTCTTTACTTACTCATCCATTTGCAAGATTTGGTGAATGGCAGAAGGCCTTCTTCACTACCAAACTCAATTTTATGTATATTTTCTTTTCTTAGAAGATGTTAACTAAGTATTTTTTTGTTACAATATTGAGAAGAAATAAGAGACCCATTCTTTCTGTTGGAGACTTGCTGTTAATTTAAAACAGCCTTAAGTAAGATTATTAAGCCAAACTATCTACCATTTGTGTTTTAGCTCATTATATTATTTACATTTCTTTTTTTTACTTCTGGTGAAAGAAAGTTCATAGAGTAAACCTTTTATTTTTTCTTAAGAGTATTTACTTAATCTGTCTTCAATTTCTTCCCTTGTATTACCTCTGTAATATCCTTTCTTCCCCAATTTCCTTCGATGAAAGTTTCTACTCTGTTGCCACTGTCTGTTGCAAGAGGTAGATAACACCTTGTTCAAACACGTAACTGTTGAACAAGCATCCTAAAGTTGACATCACTTAAGCAACTATATAAACAGTATAATTTCTCTTACTTGCTGATTAACAAAGAAGAATAAAAAATAGCTGGAGATGTAGCTCTCTCAAAACCATTGCTCAATATACATATTGAAAAATAAGGGAGAGAGGAAAAAAAAACAGTATGAGCATCTCCCTTCCTTTAAGGGAATGTGCAGTAGCTTCCCAAAATGGAAAAATTGGTAAAAGTCATTTCACATCAAGAACCATCTTCAAATAGAATAAAACAAACAAAAAGATGCTTCTCCTGAAATCCCTTTTATCCCACAAACACATGCTATGAACAAATCACCCAACCAGTCTCCCTCCACACATTTCATACAGCTATCTTGACAGACTTTAGTCTTGAAAGGGAGATGACCAAGCACTGCCAAGAGGCATGGTTATTACCGTAATGAAGAAAGCTCAAATACAATGATGATACAGTGCAAATAATACAAGGTCCCATAAGAGCAGACCATTAAAAAACAAATTTCAGTTCAACCAACCAAGAAAATCAATCCACATTGCTAAACTAGTATCTACAACAGAAACCTCTATGTATTAGCTGTTAGTCCACACTGCTGTACTTATTGCTTCCAAGATACTGCAGAAAAATAACCTTTGTTCTGTGCACCCATCATGGGGCTTGTGCCTTTTGTAAGGCAAATTATATTAACCTCTAACTAAGCATGGGAATGACATGGATTTCAGGATAGGCTGAATTTAACAGTTTCCATAGTGCATTATGCTCACGGTATCACACATGGATGCAGCAAGTTACATGACTGTAAGCAGTCAAAAGCATATCCACATCTTAAAGAATGAAGTCACAGACAAATTTAATTTTGTCTCAGTTCCTTACAAATCATGGGATGTGGTTAAAATGGAAACCAAGAGTCAGTCTGAAAGCTGATTGATGGCCTGCAGTGGTGTCCTGATTGGTTAGCATCTCACATCATAGATATAATTAAGATTCTGTCTCTCCTAATAATCTCAGAGACCATTTAGTCAGCAACACCAACACATCAAAGGAAAGGGTGTCAATGTCTGAAGACAAATCTGTTTAATTCAAAGCCGGCTTTGTTTATTGCTAAGTCTTGCTAGCACTAAACCTCAAAACAGAGAGCCTGGAGGGCCTACAAAATATCGTGCTAAACCACTAGAAAAACATGATGCCCTGAGTACTGACTGAACAGTTTTGCCACACAGAATTTCAGAGTGGTATCAAAGACAACATAGTGTGGGGTGTAAGAGTAAGCACACAGGTTAATAAGGGAGATAAGTAAGGTGCAGGTTGCTGAGAAATGATACATACAGGCACACACTGCCCTTTCCATATGATTACAACTGTGCCCCAAACATAGTGAGTCAGTGCCCTCTGTGCACACTCTACAGCTCAGAGATTGCCTCCTCCACTCACACTCTGACGCACTGACTCATTTTAACAGGACATCTTTTTTTCTCTTTGATCCAAAATTCTACATGTCCTCTCATCTAATTCACTCCACATTTTCCCCCCATCTCTTCCACTCCTTCCATGCCACTCTTCCTACTACCTCCCCAAATAAACCATGGTTCTAACACAACACCTTCAGCACTTGCTTGCTCAGCTCCTATGTTCTTAACTCTGCTCCCACTCTGCAGCTGTCTTCTATCTGTGGTATCTCTTCAATAGTCTTCCATAGCGAATAGTCTACTTTTGTATGAGATCTAATGTGAACATTCCAATTTGTTACATTTTGGAAACTCTAATATGTACCCCTCAGGCAGCAGCAGCAGCATGCAAAAACAGAAACCCTCTATCTGCAGTCATGTCACAAAGACTGTTTCACCTAAAATGCTACAAACATACAATCATCACAATCAACTTACAGGTAAGGTTACCTGATGAATGAAGTATAAAGGTCTCCTGGGAGGGAACTGACAGAATCATCCAGATGTTGCGTTTTTGTCTTTTCTGTGGGAGAATTGTCAAGCTAGGTGATTATCATTTCATTCAATCATTTGACTTCCAAGTCTTTTATCCCAACCAGTGATGATAATTAGTTACCCAACTTCACTGGAATGTTTTACACTATTTATCCATTTTTTTCCCCTTCAACTTGCACCTCATTCAACTCTAGAAGTAACCAAATACAATTATTATAACCGTTATAAGCCATAAACCTCATGTGCTATAAAGTCTTAACTTTCATTTTGGGACACAAGTCATCTCAAATGCAAGGACTGTTATTATGAGAGGATGCCTTTATTGTTTTGTTTGTTTGTTTTCTTCACATTTCAGAAACATAGTAGGAATCTGCTGAAATAAGCAGTGTATTTCATCTCCTTCGCTGATAAACTTATAACCTAAATTCACCATGAAACACAAGAGCATATTTCCAGGCTGAGAAGGAAGCAGGAAGAAATTCTGCCGATGATAAAACACAGGCTTTCTCATAGAAATCTGAAATGATTTTGGATGACTGTGTTCAAAGGGGCCACTTCAGATATGACACAAAGAAATCTGTATAATGACTGAGACAGACAAGATTAGCAGAATGCTTATGAGAAGAAAATACAGCCGTATGAAAATTCACATACGGTCGCAAGCTGAGATGGGCAACTGCAAAGGATCATAAAGATGGACGCTGTGGTGTTCAGCGTCATCATAAAGAGAATTGTGGTGGGAGAAGAAGAAAATAAGTCTTAAAGGGAGCAGATGAGAAGGCAAACAAGTGATACTGTGTGTGTATATGAGAGAGAGAAAGGGATGATGGGAGGGAACCAGGGAGGGAGTTGCTGAAGTTGGGCAGGGCTGAAGTTGGCCCAAGCTTCACCGAATCAGCAGGTACATATATATATATCTTTCAAAAAAAATGCTGGTGAAATTTAAGTGCTTCCACTTAAATCCTTACAAAGTTTTTGGCTGTTTTGCTCACATCAGAGAACATGCCGAGAAGTGTTACTTCACATTTCCCCCTGCTGCTAATATCCTTGCATCCCAATTTAAAATGACATCTTTCATAACACTTCATGGAAAAGGACACAGGAACTGAACATTAGATTCATCTTCCCAGGCACTCTTCATGTGCACTAGATACTCTGGAGATTCAAAACAATTAGACCTTGTATGCCATCAGGACAGAGGTACTTGGACTGCTAGGACAGAATTATCTTCTATATAGTAACAGATAGCCTCTTTTCCATCTTGCAAGCTATCATGTCAGATTTTACAATAAAGCCAACATTTTTTTCACCAAATATTAATGCAGTTAGGCATATATTTTGTTACCAAAGTAACACATAGTGTTTTAAAATCAAAATTTATAATTTTGCTGACGAAGACTTATAGTAACTGATAAGTTGAGGCAGATAGCTTGTCCAGAATTAAATGACTGGATTTATCAAAACCAATTACTCAAAACATTAGAGCTGTTCCAACATGAGTTGGAAAGGACCTTGTTAAAGATCATCTGGTCCAACTCCTCCGCAGCAATGAACAGGGACACTGACAGCTAGATCAGGTTGCTCAGAGCTCAAAACATTCCAACCTTTAATGTCTCCAGGACCTCCACCACCTCTCTGGGCAATCTGTTCCAGTGCTTTGCTACCATTTATTGTAAAAAAGCCCAAAGCAAACCAACTCTTTTTTTCTTATATCTGATCTAAATCTCCCCCATTTTAGACTGAAACAATTTCCCCTTGTCCTATCACAACAGGTCTCTCTGGAATCTTCTCTTATCCAAGCTGAATAGCCCCAGTTCTCTCTGACTGTCATAAGGGAGGTATTCAATCTCTTGAATAATTTTTGTGGACCTCTTCTGGACCTGCTGCAACAGATCCATATCAAGAAGATGGGGCCAGGTTCTTTTCAAAGGTACCCAGCAGCAGAACAAGGGGCAGTGGACGTAAAATGGAACACAGAAAGTTCCATACAAACATGAAGAAAAGACTGCCCAAAGAGGTTGCGGAGTTTCCTTCCCTGGACACTTTCCTGTTTACTCTAAGGAACCTGCTTTAGCATGGGCAGCAGACTTGATCTCCAGAAATCGCTTCCAACTCCTATGACACTGTGACTAGCAGGGCACCCAGCTGCTAAAAAGTGACACAATGAAGAGACAGGCAACCTTCACATCAGAAGAAGAGATACGAAAAAAATAGGCAGCTTTGGAACTAAGGATGAGAATATCAAACAGTTACCTTCCCTACTCAGTAATACATCTAGTGATCCATATAATGGACAAGAATTTAACGCAGATAGAAGAAAGTAGCATGAAAATCTCGTAATTGGAGGTCTAATCTTACCTTCAGGAGCTGGCTTTAAATAGTAATAGCTGTATTATCATGTATAGCAGAATGGGGGTAGGCATTCTAAACTTTCTCAGAAGGATGGAATACACTAACAGGAAAAAAAATGTTTTACAATCCTGAAATATTTTTTACATTAAGAATGTAATAGTTCAGAATGCACAGGATGTTAATGCAGTATCAGTGTAACTCTGTTGTCATTTTCATCACAAAAAAAATCCTGTACAATTAGACTACATATTAATCACTTTTGATGATCATTAAGTAGAAGTGTTACATTTTATACGGCCTAATAGTGAGTGGACAAGGGAGAACGTCTTTAGACTAAAAGAGGGGAAACTGGGGTTAGATGTTAGGAAGAAATTCTTTACTCAGAGGACAGCAAGGCTGTAGCACAGATGTCTAGAGAGCTGTGGGTGCCCCATTCCTGGAGGTGCTCAAGGGCACGGCTGGATTTGGTACTGGGCAGTCTGATTTTGTGCCACGGCAGAGGCATTGATCTTTAAGGTCCCTTCCAACTTAAGCCATTCTCTATGATTCCATGGTTACCTTTCTGCTTTAGAACTATTGCATACACATTCTGAAGTTGTAGTCAATTTTTACAACTGAAATTTATAAGTGAAGGGGAGGATGCAATTCAAATGACTAAATGCAGTGATATAACTTATTTTAGAGTGATGCCTCCCTTTTATGGCTTACAAGCCAATGGCTCGTAAGATACCCACACAGAGTAGCCTGTGTTTCTAAGCCAGCATATGAAAAGCATTAACATTCAAAAATAGAAAGACACAGTCTTGAAAAATCACAGAGCAACCAAACATTCTGTTAACATTAATTTTATAAAATACCTTACAAGAACAGATAAAGAACTTGAGCTTACATAGTAACCAAAATTAAAAAAGAATGTCGAATAAAATATAAATTAATTGAACACATCACTAAGTTTGCCACATGTTAGACAAGTTTATAAAAGGCATTTTCAGATAAAATAGTTATTTGGAAGAAAAACCTTCAAAATGGAAACTAACAAAGTCCTTTTTCAAGAAATCATTCCTATATACACTAAATTCCAGGTCAGCAGGCAGTAACTGAATCTGCTTAGAATACACTATTCATATCTGCTTCAAAATTTGTCAAGCCTTAAGACACAAATTTAAATGCTTTCAGGTCAGAGTGATCAGTGCAAAGTAAAACTTCAAGCTGAAAACATGACAAAACAGAAGAAATGATCCTGGTACAAAACTTCCTAAATTCACATGATCATGAAAAAAAATCCATGCCAGATGTACTCTTCAGATACTGAGCATTAATTCAGCTAATTTGCTTGAAATGCAGTAATTTCACAAGGAGGGGATAAAAGGTGAGGCCTTACAGACATCAGAATGGTGGTCTAAATAAAGCCTTCAGTGACGTTTATTTGGAAGAGGTATTCCTGTAGCCTTAACCATTATAGCACACATTTCTAAATTTAACCAACTTTCATTCAAGCAGTCTCACTAGCCAGGTTTGCTTAAAGCTATAAACGTGCATTAACACTGCCAGACTCGAACCCTTAAGTCTTTAAAAAGGTAAAAACGTTTACATAATTACACTGTAGTCAGATTAATTAAGCCTATTACTTTCTGCAGAGTAAACATCAACACTTTAGCAAAACAATTTCACTGTTTGACTTGATTGCCAACCAAAACAGGTTTGAAACAGTCTTCACATTCAACAACTTGGAAGCATTAATGGCATGCTCTTTCAAGGATTAAAGGAACTCTTTTTAAGTCATCATTAAATTACTGCTCATCAAGCTTTTTTAACATGTACCAAAAAAAAAAAAAAAAAAGAAAAAAAAGAAAAAGAAAAAGAAAAAAGTCACTGCTGGTCACAACCAGAAAGAAAAAAATTTAAAAACCTGAATTTATCAGGCAGTAATTCCAGCCTCTAGTTGAAAGAAAAAGGTGTCATTTGTACTAAGATGCTGCACAAAAATGAGAAGAATAGAGAGCTCTGCTTTACAATCTATAGACTCTTCTCTCATCCCTTTAAAACTTTCTTTTGTTCATTGCCATCACTGCCAAAGTGGCAGTTATGCTGGAGCCACACAAGTAATTTCAGTTAAAAAAAAAAGAAAAAAGTACTGCTTTGTTTTTCTTTTTTTAATGACATGAATCATTTTGAACTTATAGTTATCAAAAATGCTGAAGTAATGCTGTAAACGAAACAAATGAACAACAGAGCTCAGGACAGCATAAAACATTCCTCCAAAACAGAGAGAGAATTACTTGAATGAAAAGCACAGAAGATAACTTCAACCAAAACTTTCCATAAGCTGCAGGCAATCAATGAACATTGAAATGAAGTTGTAAATGCACCTTTCGTGTAACATAAATTTAAACATTATTTACTTAATGCAGAAAAGACTCTTTGACTCGTTCCTGCACTCTAATTCCCCTAATCATCTTTTATCACAGAAACAAAGCAGATTAACGATAGATATACTTGCTTTGTGATGCTGCAAAATAATTTATTTAGCAAGTTTTAAGAATAAGATCTGTGATGAAACAACAGACTTTGAGGTATCACAGCAATTTCCTTTGGGTGTTCCCAGTTATTTTGGATCCTGCAATACAGACATTTTCTGTATTTGAAATTTTTTAAAAGCAATGTATTGGCTGCTGAGATCTGATCCCATAAGTGGTGCAACTTCTATCACTTACTATGAGTGAAGGAAAAAAGTGACAGCTGAAAGGAAACAACAAATACGTGACTCAAATGCAGCTTAGTACAAAGTGAAAATTGTCATATACTGGTCACATCCCAAAATGTGGAAAATACTCTAGCTACCATACAGTTTAATCTTTTCAACAGTAATAAAGGAAGAGCACGCTACCAATTCTCCTACAAAAACAGGAAAGCAGCAGTTTTCTACTGGAAATATTTAGACCCTAAACTTTGAAAGCACTAGGAACATAGTTGTCACTTTCTCTCTCTTTTCTAATGTTAGAAAGATATTTAATTTAGCTTGCATCAACCTGGGCTTAAAAATAACACAAAGCCTGTAGTATCACTAGCCATTGAAAGCAAAAAAACAATTCCAGCTAAGTAGCTGGAAAGTGACTGAATGAATTTGGGCATTAGAAACACACTTTAGAGTAATAAAGTGTATGGAGGAGATTGTTAAAGAACTTTCCAAAACATACTGCTACAGTGGCATTAAGAATCAACAGCGCACCAAGAATTTAAAGTTTCCAAGTTAATACAAACTAAATCCAAGCCGCAATGAACCACAGGATAATCACTCCAAAATTAATTTTGCAGAAGCTTGCTCTGAAATTTACCTGAATGCCATTAAAGTGATTCAAAATGATGATTCCTTCTAGTCTGGCATGTCTCAGAATACATAGGTCATAGACAACAGGTGTAATTAGTGTGTAATCAAAATGCAGTACTGTCACGTGTGTTTGGGCTTTTTTGAACGTTTGTAATCAAATAATTTTTTAAAGAGCTTGTACATGTCAGAACTCAGTATCACTGTAACAAGTGCTGTTTCTTTTTCCAGTTGGTTGGGATTTTTTGTTGACTGTAGAAGCAGCGGATAAAAGACCTCGAGGATTATAGGTCATGGAATTAATGTTAAACAGAAAGCTGTCCAACATTGTTGTCAAAAATACCTTTAAAAAGGCAGTTCATAGACATATTTTACATTCAGATATTTCCTCTCTCAAAAGCAAAGGAATCTCATATGAAAAAATAATCAGTAGTGAAGGCCACATACTTTTGCATTTGCTGAGCTGAAATGCAAAAACAGTTAAAGCATCTTGTAAGAGAAAAAAAAAAGCAAACACGAAATTTCTGGAAAGTGATGATTTAGTTGTTGGGGTGGTCAGCATGGAAACTGTGGGGAATGCTACAGCAGGACTGACCAAAAGTACAAGGGGACATGAACAGGAACATAGTACAGACATCAACTAGAAAACTGTAACTTATCAACTTGTAAACAAGAAAAAGCATTTCACAGATTAAAAGTTCTAGGGAAGTAAACTTCTTTAAATTATTTTGTCAGTTCAACCCTGATTTAAAAAAGTATGGCTAGCAAAAATACATAAGCCTCAGCATATTTATAAGTCTTGATCAGAGCAGCCATGAGCACGGCTGGAAACAGACAGCCTCCTGCTAAAGATGAAAGAAAAAATATTCTCTTCTCTTCTTCCTCTCATTCCCCAGTCCACACATGTATATGTAGAATTCACATGCTCCAAGAAAATCTTCATGCTGCTATAGATTGAGACGTGGTGAGACTGGTGGAGGAAAACAGACAAATTCTCTTAAAATACTACGAGCCACGTCAACATTATTCTGGGCAATTTCAAGTGCCCTCTTGACTTCTTCAAAGGAATAGCCTTCTCCCATTAGTTTTGCAATTTTTGCATCCACATTTTCCGTGGAACTGTCAGAATTGAATGCTTTCCTGTGGTGTATTTCTGGTGCAGTCCTCCGAGGAAGTGGTTTAGGGGGCCTGGCTGGTGCTTGTGAACCATCTGTTTCAAATAAATGAGACAGAAATCATTACAAAGTGGATTAAAAATTGTATTATGGGTAGGTCAAGCTTCATGAAGCACTTTGCAAAGGGAAACTCTAAACAAACGTGAACACTGATATATCTCATTTTAAAATTTGGACAGAAGCTAGAATCCTCAGGAACATCTATAATGGAACTTGATCTTTAAGATCTTTTCCAACCTAAGCAATTCTATGATTCTATGAATTCACAAAGTACTATTTCAATAATATGGTAAGAATGTGCAAGTTGCAATCTAAATTACTCAAAGCTAGAAGAAAAAGAAAGCATGACAAAACAGTAAAGATAGTGAAAATAGCCAGTAATAACTGTAATGGCTATCCACTCTCAACCTACAATTCAAGTACTTTTTCTTAGTCTGTTTAAAAATAAAAAACAAACTGATTACTATTTTATTCAGGTTGCTAAGTTGCACTGAGAGGAATCCAGCCAAACACATGTGAAGGAGAAAAATCCTTCACTTATGAGTATATCTTGCAGATCCTTTTCAGGCAATTGCAGGTCATTTCATGCATACCAGTTTGCCAAAATACAAATAACTAGATTTCCAAAAGAAAAAAAAAAAAAGTTCAATTAATCTCAGTGGTGAGAACTGAACATGGTTCTTCCTCAGTCCTCATTTGAAAATCTCTCTTTTTTTTTTTGCTCTTCTTTAGAAAGGTTACCTTCACAGTTAATATTGGTGCTAAGAATCACGATGTACTGATGAAAAGAGCTAATATTCAAACTTCCTAATCTTCTGAGAGTCAGAGCTTCGTGCTCAAGTAAACTTGGTGCTTTACTGAAACCTCTTTATCCTCACTGATACCACAATAAGAAGCTTAAACACAAGCAGGCAAAGTGCAGAGAAGACTTTCAAGAGCTAAGTATTTAAAATAAAAAAGAAGTCTTTAATCCTTCAAAAAAGGTTTTGAAATGTTCCATCAACAGTGACTTTGATAGACAAATTAGAGGAATTTCTGACTGTGACACTTCCTGTTTACTCAGACTGACAGTAATGGCATTTTGCAGCATTAAGTGCTACAGAGGCTTTTTTTTTTTCCTTTTTACTGATGAAAGAATTTGGTATTTCTAGTATTACTGTTACAATACGCTACTTATCATAACACTTGATAGAGAGATCTGTAATTCAACAGGGTGCATTAAGCATTTCAGATGGATAAAAATAGTTGTTTATTGCACATCTATCCAAAGTGTATTTTTCTCTCAATTCAGTTTCCAAGTATCCTGAAGAGAACGTTCCCAGAAATTTAACTAAACTTCTTAATTCAAAGAAGATAAGCAAACAGTATTGTTAGGAAGGTGATGTTACTTATGTAAGAAATGGATGAGAGTAGTTTGATTAGAATTAAAATAAAAAAGTTGATGTTAATTTTGTTCCAGTTGCATTGCCCGTTTTCTGTGCATGCAGTTATGACAACCTACAGGCAAGTATGGACTACTTATAATTGTTATGAAGTTTTATCTCTGAATCATCTTTGAAGATGTGAAGCATTAGGCAAACACTGATCATTCTAATAAATATGCCACAAGACAGATCCAAACCTGCTAGGTAGGAGATCAATGAAACATACTGGATTGAGAAGTTAATTATAATTCAGGAAATGTAGTTAATAACTAAACCTAAACCAAATCAGGAACAAGTTTAAATACCCAATTTCATCTATTTTAGAAAAAGCAACTGTAACAGAAGAATATTCTTCATGTTTAAAATCACAATATATCATGTTAAAATCAATTTCCTTCACAGATACATAAAACTGTTCTGATATGCAAAACATTTTGTCATGAACTTGTTTATTTAGGATGCAAACATTTACTTCTGAGCTCCTTACATATAAGTCGGATCCTTCTCTGTGTACACGCACGCACTAAATGAGGTAATTTTGCTCTAACCAGCCTATTACAAGCTTTGAAACTGAAGTTATTTCTCATATAAAGCCTTCACTTCGCCGATACTTTCTAAGAAACTTTTTTTAAGTGATTGCACTATTTTGAAAGGTCATTTTTAATTCTGCCAGCAAATTTGCAACGTATGCATTTCATTCAGACTCTAATGACATCCCTCTATAGCACAGATACTTCAGCTCTTCTCACTCTAACTAAATTTCCATTATGAGAAACATTTCTTTCAATATCTTCACTTCCATATAAAATTTGAGCTGAAGCTGGATATCACATTGAATCCTGAGCTTACAGATACTAAGCCTAAGCTGCACATCCACCTGGACACTGAGATAGAGGTATTTGAGCAGGACTTCCCTTTCCAACCTTCCATCCTTTGATGTTTCAGCCACCATGGATGACTAACTAAAAATTCAAACACATTTCCTAATTGTATAATTCAATTAATAATAGTTTCCACAGCAAGAAGTCTCCCACTGCCACATTTCTGTAATTCAGAGCTAAGTTTAACCCTTATGAAACTGACTGGTATAAAGGCTGAGACAGACTAATTTATTCAATGTCTAAAAACCATGGAAAAAGTTGCAAGGTGTGAAGGCTCTGTGATATGGTGGGAGGAGAATATTTGTAACGATGCCAGCTGTCTCTGCTCCTCTCTGCTGTGAAATGACCCTTGCTGCTCCTCTGGTATGTTCCATGGTCTTTCACCAACAGACAGAGAAGCACCAAGGAAACAGGCAAACAGAGAAGTTGATGGGTGCCAAGGGCTTGCTGCACAAGGCCAAGGCCCTCTGTGCACCTATGGCATGGTATGCACAGGAACAAAGTACATCAAGGACATATCTATGCTAAGGAATGGGCAGAACAAGAAGAAAGTGAGAAAGGATTAACTGCATATATTGTTTCATCAAGCTGTTAGCTGCAATCTTCACATTTTGCATTAGTATAACTGATGATTTTCCTTGGGTTTCCTGGAAATTCACTCTGAAATTGTGTGTGACACACCTCCAAATCACCTCCCCCGATTCCTAAATTTGAATATCTAATTGTAATGGCATTTAAATTTGTATGCAAATGCTTCAATAAGGCCAGATGAGTGAACAGGCATATGCTATATTCAACTAGCCATTATATTCTTAACTAGCCATTTGAATCAATTTCTTACAGAATAGCTAAAGTCATATATACTAGGGACCTAATTTTCTTCTACCTTTCTCACACATAATTGGCTGTGCTTAGGTAAAATATCAATCAAGAAGAAAAGCAATCTCATTTGCTTTGCTTTTATTGTAATAATTTTAAAATGATGTATTTAAGATGTTTGAAAAATTATGCCTTTGGGACAATTAGGTGCACAGCCAAGAACTATTTCTTGTGTTCCATGCTAAATCTAAATACATGGCTCAATTAGAATGAAATTGTCACTACATGTTAACGAGTCATTTAAGTTTCAGGACAGCAAACTTACAGTCAAAATGAAGCACATAAGTCAAAGGATTCCCAATGCTACACTAGGGTGCCAGTGGCTAAATTATAATTAGATTTTAGAATGAACTACATTTCCTTTCCAGCATACAAAAGGGCTGAAATGAAGAACTTTCTAAGTGAACTGATTAGAATAAATATAAAAACTAAAGTTTTAAGCAGTTACAATCACTGCACTATATTTTTTTAATATCATAGTGTAAGATGAATCAGTACATCTTGAAGTTCATCAGTTCTACTCTGTGGAACTACTGTCACTGTAAAAACAACCTTCCAATTAAGAGTATGACATGATCTATCACATAGCTTTCACTTAATTGAAATTAAATTGAATATCTTGTTGTATGTCATACTGATTTAGAGTGATATTTGTAGCAAAGGTCAATACATTTAGATGTTTCAGATGGCTATGGGAAAAATATAGAGATAGAACAGTATATATTGAGCGACATCAAAAAGCTGCAAGAACTTAACTAGCAAGATCTTGCATAAGTTAGGAAAATTAACGATTGTTCCACAAAAGAAGCACATATATAAACATTTTTAAAAGGTAGTCATAATTTGTGTTATAATTATAAACCCCTCAATAAATCAGGGTAATGTAGTAAGGCCTCCTCACAGGGTCATGTATGAAAGGTGCATTATCAAGTGTTTTCCTAACAAAAGGAAAAAATGAGTACAGTGTAACATTAACAGTATCCTCCCGAAAATGCTACTGTTTTATTAAATGCATCACACACATTCTCAGATTTGCTGTTCACTGAAGATTCTATAGCACTTTATATGCTTAATCTCTCCAGTACTTTAGTTAGGAAATAGATACTCTTTCTTATTCCCCAGAAGAGTAGAACTACACATTTGTAAGGAAGAGATATGTAATTATTAAAAATTGTAATAGTTCAGATAATCACTTTTTTTTTTTTTTTTTTTTTTTTTTTTAATTTGTGGTACCTCCTTACACTACAAAATGATGCAGGTAGGACAATCCTCCCCCTTCTCCATACACACAGCTAAAAATAAAGTTTGTCTACAAATTGGTGAAAGTACTTAGGAATACAAGCAATACTGTTATTATTTTAATATATATAAATTAATTGAAATATATATTTTGTTTATGCAATATTCGCATACTCTGAAAAAATTAAGTGTGATATTAATCGCAGAAGAACTGACTCCACCGTACCTATTTTGTAGCAAGATGTAATTTGAACTGGTTTTGGTTCTTGCAGATTCAATAAAAAGTATTTTAAAATTTTCTTAGAACCTCAGATAGGCACACTAGCAGAAAAGATCAGAAGATAGTAATACTGCAGAAAGTGAAAAACTACTTGTTTTGACAAAGCAATGAAACAAAGCTGGAAGAGGCTTATGGTTTCTGAATCTGATTTCCTGTGTACTCAAAGAGAATAGAAATGTCATTGGTTCTCATTTTCTCAAAAAATAAGGAACACCACAAATCATATTAGAATTCTGCTTGGCATAAACTGGTGCCATAGTATCTACATAACATCAAAGAAACAGGTAGCCATTTTTACCTATATATTGCAGAACTTTAATCTCTATGACCAGTTGATGATTGTGTGCTTTTATAAAGCAATATTTCCACTACCAATTGCCTTATTTGACATTATGGATTAAAGTTATCTGTTTCATGAGGCTGTAACCTTCCATAGGAGCAGTTTTCTACCTTACCTGAAGAGGGAGGAAGCTGATCATAGTCTTGAGAATTCCTATTTGTTTTTACATTTTCTCCAGTTACTCTACGAACAGGTGGCAAGGGAACGTGACCAGTTATTGGATCAAAATGAGGATCTGTAATAATAAAGCAATAAAGTGTCTTAGAATAATTAGAACTGTTGTTTGGCAAAGAGGAAGGGCTAATACACAGAACCTAGTCTTAAAAGAGTCTCTTTAAAAAAGGAAAAAAAAAAACATTAATGTGAACAGAGGTGTTCCATAAAGTATGTACACCCAAATCAAATGCTTGCATAGAAGACACATACCTGTGTCTTGAGAACAACAGAAGAGAAAAAATGGTCTACCTTGCACTATTGGTTTTCTATTGACATTCATGATTCACCTTCCAATTACTCAGCCCTGACACTCAGAAGCCTTTGGCTGGTAAAATATAGAAGTTGCAAGACCTGAAACAGCAAAATTAGAAGTATCCCTGCTAGCTAGTTTGGTTAGAGGTCAGTTAGCACTTCAATGCTTTGCAGCCCAGCAATATTGCAGGTCAGATTTTTTACTTGCACAGTCCCAGTTACTTGGTGAACATTACAGGGACTGCTAAAAGCTGTAAGGAGTTCTGTGTCCTAATTAGAGGAACAGAATTTTAAAAAATCAGAGGAAGGTATAGGCCTGGTATACTATGCCCCTCCTTTAAAATACTCATTTTTTTAAACACTGTGATATACTCTTGTGATACACACTGCATACACTCAGAGCTGTGAAGGCTGCTGAACAAGCTTTTAACATCATCCTGGACCTAACTTCTGTTCTTCACTCAAAATATATGCAATCTTTTGCTATTGTTGATGGTGAGATTATTATTTTAATCTCACGGACTCAGAAGAACAGCTAAGATATCACTCTGAAGACTTGAATGGAAATCAATCTTCAGAAACGCATCATTTTCAGTAGTTTATTTGGCACAACACAAAGTATGAAGTATGTCAGCAAGTCTTTAGAAATACCACAAGAATAAAAAAGAATTAAAAAGACCTATTCACAAATGCATGTATGCTCAAGTAGACATGCATGCTTACAACACTTGTGAGAAGTGCTGTTTCAAGACCGTATTTGCTATGTAAATATGAAGTATGAATGGCCATAATTACATTCTCCAGATTTTTTATTAGAAGATTATTATTATTTTTTTTAACGCTATCAGTGATACTTGTATTTATTAGGAAATAGTATTTAAAAGTCCTGCACATATCTGGGAACTGCAGACAGATCAACAGAGCTTGTATTTATCTGGGATTGAGGGAGAACTTTCCTTTTCCCCTCAGTATTCATATTAGAACTGAATGGTACAAAGTGTATTTCTGCCTGAGATTACACAATTGAAGCACTCATTCAGAACTGCTAAAGATTACATTATTTTTATTTTGAAGTGTTGAAGGTAATTTAGTTCCTGCTTCTATATTAGTGATCAACCTTTACACCCTGCAGTGTGCTTAATTTTTTTACCTGGATGCATGCAGAAGCTGAGTTCCACATTATTAAACATATACAATTTTGGTAAATCATTCAGCACTCAGAGCTCAACTGATGGCAAGAAATATATACTAATACACAGTGAAAACATTATCAACTCATAGTTATGAATTTTAAATGTAACTTTCATTACTTTTTATAATCAAAATACTGGACTAAAAATGTGATAGTGATTTGTGGGAGAAGCTAGGTGAAAATTTGACTACTTATAAAAAAAATTATAAAACCACAGGGTCCTGCAGTTATGTTTTACTGCAAAATTTTACAGCAACTTCTGGCAAAATGGCATTATTTTCTCATGTCTTCTAGTTTTTCCCCATTTAGCATCTTGGAAAAAAAAAAAACAACATATGAATTATTAATGAACTATAAAAAACAATGGAATTGACAAAAGGATACACACTAATGCCCCAGATCACAACAGAAAACTTGGTACTTTGGAAGTAACAATTCCTATGAGAAAAGTACAGTTTAACAAAATGTCTGACTTTAAAAAAACCTGACTTTATCTTATTACTTCGTTATAATGAAAAGTTGACTAGTCTTATCCCGTGTTTTTTCAACTCCACCATTCAAAAACAGTTAAAAAAAAACAAAGGAAAGCTATCTCTTATATATCTGTATAGAATTGAAAACAAAAAAGCGTTCTGAAGACTAATAAGAACTTTACTGTGTAATAGTTTCACTTCTGGAATAAATGAAATAAAATATATATTCTTTTTTATATTCCTACCAGGATGAGGGAACAGTTCATGTCCTGAGGGAGGTCGACTTCCTGAGCCAGATGGTTTTGTGTGCTCAGTGATGCTGTGCCTAGCAGGTGGTGGTGGTGGTGGTGGTAGTGAAGGAGGTGAGCTATCAAACGCATCCTCACCTGCATTTAGGAAAGACTTATTAGATGAACAAAACTTCATAAAGTATCCTAGAATGGTTTAAAATTGATTTTTCTCGGGCTGCTATGGCCCTTGCTCCTGGGGTCTGTCTAACAGTTCAGTGACTGCATCAATGAAATTGTTAGCTTGACTCTTAACTATGCACAGTCCTCTTCTAAAACATGCTCTGAATGACCATTCACATTGCTCAGTTTCTTTTCTGGGATGGAGAGGGGGAGGAATGTCTTTTAAACGGCTCAACTACGAAGACTGTATTGTAATGAAAGTCTCATTTATTATCAGTATAGAATAACAATAATACTTCAGTGGCTAAGACAATATATTTATATTCAAATAGCAATGCTGACTATATCCGATCTGCTACATTCATACCATATGCTATCTTTACCTGCTGTACTAAAGCTCTGACCTAAGATACAAAGTGAGTTTAGTATACTTGGCAAAATAACTCTCCCCTTACATAAAAGTAGTGCAGACAGGACCAGATTTACCAAGCAGTTTTCAAGAGGTTTTATGGGATCAGAAAATTGGATGATTACACATACAGTATAGTCTAACAATGACTGAATTGAGTTTGTTGATGAAGGTGGATGTGATGTCAAGCTCAGCACCAACATGTACGCAGAGTGGCCTCTCTAATATTATTGACCTCAAAATGTTTAGGTCATTGGCACAAGACAAAGTCTGGACTGGGAAATATAGCTTTTTGTGACTGTAGGCAGCAGTGAGTTTTGAACTATCCTTTAACATTGGAAAAGCAATACAAAAATTTATTAATGTAACCTAATTTTCTTTGACTTAAATACCATCACTTTGCCATTCATCTTTTTTACATGATAAAAGAAATGTAATTATTTAAGCTACAATCAGAAACCCTCCACGCAATAAACTGCAATAATCCAAGTAAGTTTTCATTCTATTTTACACAAAACAGTTCTGTTTTTCTTTGTAGCCTGAATCCAGACTTAGTTTATCTATTCATCTGTCTTGCATGAGGACTTACAGGAAGATGTCACATTGGCAAGTATTGATGTACAGCTGTAATTTTTAGCCTACAGTTTGTTTGGTACTGTTAACATACTCAATAATTGTTGTTTTTCAGTAAATATGGCATTTGGTTAATCTAGGCTACATAAACCATTAAATGTAATCAGCAAAAAGTCTGCAACCTAAAGGGGGCACCAGAAGATCATAATCGGAGGGAGTCCTGTTGAGCAAAGAGCTGTGTTTTGGGTTGTCTCTGGTAGGAGGCCGTGCAGGTGGCAAAGGTACCGGAACAGTAGGTGCATCATAGACATCTCCTGAATGACACAATTACAAGAAGTGAATGTTTTCTTGTTGTACCCCTGGAAAAACACAGAGTAAGTTTTCTTGCAAAAAGGTGAAAAATTAAAACATACCTAACTCTGGATGTTTTGATTTCTTCACATCAGAAGTAGCACTGTGTGTTCCATTTGTTACTCCACTACATTGGCCATTCTCACAAACCCTGAAGACAGACATTAACAAGGAAATAATCAACCAGTTAACCAACTATTAGTTCACAGAATTACAAAGTGCTTAAGACAGTGTTCCATTACACAGAAACCGATGAAGAACGATAAACTGCAGGAATTGTAAACTTTATAGTTTTTACACTGAGTTTAGGTACTGGATAGCTCTCATTAAAACTGCTTTGAAGAATTATACTGCTTTCTTGGTGGTATTCTGACATTAGTTTAAGTAACTTACTCAAGGTAAAGGAAAAAATCATATCATAGAATCACTAATGTTGAATACAGTCCTCACTTCTGAAGTCACATCAGTGGTTTATTTACACATTTAATGCATACACCCAATACTGTTTTCCCCTTTCCAACCATTAAAATTCTACTAGATGAAATACTAAAAGGACAAAAGGGAATTTTTGGTAACTATCTATATAGGAAATAATTTAAAAACAAACAAACAAATACAATAAAACAATAACAAAAAAACAAGCAGAAAACCATAACATACCACTGACAATTTCAAGTAAAATCTTAGCCAACTATTTAAAATGAAAAAAACAAACAAGTCAAGCAGTTCTGCAGACATCTATTTCTGTATAGAAAAACGGAGTCTCACTGACAACTTGTACTAGAATTTTCCTTTTTTTAAAATGTAAATGTATCAGGCTCTCAAAATTAAATAACAGTATCAAGTTAAATACAAAAATTCGCTTAGAGTTAATGAAGCAAAGTACAAAGTAATCTATAATGTTACCACAAAAAAAGAATCTATTGCAGATTTCTTTTCTTTGTAAAACAACTGCTCAAAGACAATGGGGAAATAACATGCAAAAAAAGTCTTTTAATAAAACTAAATGTTGTTTAAATAAATATTAAAGAATTAGAAAACAACTCCTGTCATTGCAGCTGCAGATCCTACATGCTCAGAAAGAATCTGAAAGTTTCTCTAGAAAAAGACCACCATGCTAAACAGTTCCACTTAAAATTTAAAAAAAATCACAACTACACACTGTGTGTCATTATTATCAAAAGTTGGCAAATCTGCTAGAGCTATATAACGTTAGAATTTCACATCTTGAGTTTTTAGCAGTATTGTCAAAATTGGTAAAACTATCTCTTTCAGCCATACAGAATGGAAGGATGAATAAAGGTCTATAATCATTTAGAATACATAAACAGGAAAAAGGAAGTGAAATTGTGATTGTCATCCCAAGAGTTATAACTAGGAGTAATGAAATAAATGTAAGAATAATTACAAGACTTTAGAAAGAAAATCAAAAAACAAAACTAATGGTAAGAAGCATTCTGTTATGAATTAATTTCCCCAGGGAAGTGGTAGAGGACGTGTTGCTTCTCTCTTAAAAATTAGATTGTTCAACCTCTCAAATGCAGTGCAAGCAACACTTACTTTGACTCATCAGCATATATACTAAATAATTAAGAATCTTTTCTACTTCAGGTTAAATATATTCTGTGTTTTCAATAAATTAATCAACATAGGTAGGTAAGTTAACCTAACACGGCACCACTTAAGTATTCATGAAGAGTCCAGTAAAGAAATCAGTTTGCAAATCATCCTGAAATACCTGTTTACACTGACATTAGACAGCACTGATAGAATAGCAGCACATTAGTAGTAACGAGCCAGCCTTCTGCTTTTTTCTTCTCAGAAAAAATATGGTTATTAGGAAAAGACAGTGATCAAACAGTGAGTGACTAATATATCACTTTCCTAATACTACTCTAGTTACCCTAATGCTGAAATTCTTTCTTTCCATTTTTTATTGCTGAACTTGCATATGTGTATGTAGATCAGCTGTAACAAACCAGACAGTTAACTGACCTGCCAGAAAAGATGACTGTGAATCATCTCTTTTTATCAATCTTGTACAATGTTTAGAATTGACAGATTTAGTAGCAAAACAAGAAATCACAGAAGTGATATAATTTTAGAATTAAACAGAAGAATTATTTGTAAATTTAAAAAAATCTAAAATAAATTCTGTGGGCTCTTCTGTTTACTGAAATGGCTATGCATTATCCAAGAGGATGCAACACTTAGGCAACAGAGGTAAAAGAAAGTGACACTGAAAGGTGCTAAACACGACAATCAGGAAAAAAAAATCATTAATGGCTTTTGCTGAATAATTCATAAAAGATAAGTTTTACGTTATACATCCTATGGGATTTTTAAAAAGTGCAGATGTAAAGGATATATTTTTTTTCTTTCCTCCAGTTCTTAAGCATATGGAGTCAACTATAATCAAGATTGTCTGGTAGGGCATTTAAGCACTCAAGATCATAAAGCTCAGACAACTGTGTAACATTCACATCCATGCAATGAAGGTTGTATCACCACTTCAACAACTCTTTTTCTCACAATTTTTAACTTGTGTGCAAGGAGTAATCTTTTATTCATGTTATAAATGTCCAACTGAAAAGGTGTAAAAAACTGTAAGTGGCTTATTTTGTAATGACAGAGATGTTGAGCATTATTGATAGTGGGTTCTTGACATTGCATTATGACAGAGAGAGAAAAAAGGCAATATGTCACTGCATTCTTTAACAGAAGAAAAGCCTGGACTTTGTAGATCAATAATTGGTTTCAGTATCATACTTTTGACCTACAGGACAAGTAAGGAATTGGCCCTTCTTTTTCTCCCAAGACTTATTCTCTTCATTCCAGACATTTAGATTTTCTTTATGATTGAAAGATCACGAAGTTCACCATGAATGACATAGCCTTCAGATGTCATGTTCTTTCACTCAAAATCTCCCTGCTATAATCTATTAATAATTAATAAGTGTGAGAGTTTGGAGAGAATACTTTAGAATATGTTTAAAGCAAAAGAGCTTTATTCCATGTGAGTAACAAAAAAGTTACCTTCCTGAGAAGCACTATTCAAAAGCAACAAATATCATATTGCAGAGATACAATACAGTGATTGTGGTATATGATTGTGGTGGTTAAATGAAACACAAGCATAAATAACACAAGCTTGAAAAGATAAAACATTTTAGACATCACATAACCACCACTGTAAACATTTAATACAATTAAATTTTGGAAAAAAAAACAGACTTTGGTGAATAAGTTGCTTTCAAGATTGCTAAGTGACCTTACCGAGCAACAGGTTTTATATTATGACAATGAGGTGATTGAGAGCTCAGTATTATAGAATGTGAAGAAGGAACTTTGTATTCATCATCATCATCTGTATGATCCCTTGATTTATCAGACAGAGAATTTGCTGAAGAAACAGGGCACCTATGGAGATGAGAAAAAAGATCAGTTCTGCTTTAACTGTTAGATAATAATCCTCAGTACAATGCAGAAGATACATTTCTTTAGCATAAACATCCTTAACATGTGCCAGCTACACGTAAGGTTAAAAAAATACCATGTGAAACAAACTTAAAAGTTACTGCCTTTTCTGTCAGTGAGAATACTTAAACGTGTTAGTGGACATTGTGTTAAACTCTTAAAGCTACTTTAAGCAAGCATAACACAACAGAAAATTCCAAAGTAGTACTAAATATGTGCTTAGAAGGTTTAAGCTGTTTGCACTTATCAAAAGAACTAAACAGAAGTTAATTCACGGCAAATAGTATTTAGCAGGGCTCAGTAAGGCAGTGGACGTTCATGATTTCCATCCTGTTGCAGCCATTATGTTACTGAACTCCCAAGTAGGTTTACTATTTCCATTGACAGTTACAAAAAAAAAAGAAAAAGAAAAAGAAACAAGTTTCATCTGGAGAATACTGCTGGATATTAGTTTTATTTTACAGCTTAAGCTAAAGCTGAAGCCCTTCTAGCTGTTTTTGTGTTATAAACATAACAATGGACAAAATTTTCATTTAGTGAGCACCATCTAGGGGAAGAGATTTTGCTATATATTAACAAGCTCAACATACCTTTTTCTTCATTAAACATTAAAAAAACCCTAGCCTAAGTAGCAATCAATATCGTCTTCTACATATATTGCCCCTCTGCTTAGAGTGATTATACTGATACATTAAAATCAATAAGAAACTCACAAACCATTTAAAATACACAAGCTTACATTAAGGGCTTAATTTAACTTATGTTTAATCATACATAAAAACCATAAACAGACACTCAAATATTAAACTAGCTGAACACTAAGTGTGTATCTTCAAAAATCATTTGCATTTTAAATTATATAATAATGAGTACCTTCATTCTTTACTACACACACACCCAAAAAAAAAAAAAGAATCAATAGCTGGAGGACATCAAAGGAAGATGTGGAATGCGTTCTTGGCCATTTTGATTTGTGGCCCCTGAGCTCAACTACATGCCACATTACAAGACACATCTACTTAATATATCATTTAGGGAAGTTTTTAAGTACCATAGGAAAAATGAGACAGGAGTGGACGTAATTTCTTTTCTGATGATCTAATTAATTCAATTTTATCATAAAGGCAAGAACTGAAGTGACAAGTCAGGCTCATCAGCTCATTTTTTTCCAATACAAGCAGCATCTGACACATGCAATATACTTCTTCACACAGGAAAATCTTATGCCTTTCACAATTTATTTTAGATGATGTTAAATAACTTCAGAACATCTGACTACTCTATGAACAAAAGTGAATAACTAACAAAAGTGAATAAGTGGCTATAAGCACCAATCAGTCACTAAGAAAAACAAACAAAAAAAAAGAGAAGAGAGAAAGTAGGAGGCAGATGGGTTGCTTTTGTTTTAATATATTCATAGTCTAGAGCTTCCCAGCTACTCCTACCCTCAGACACTGTTTTCTTCAATCAGTAATAGATGTGTGACTTCACCAACAAACTCATGGAAGATGGGAACTCAAGTTTTTTTGGAAAAGCATTCCAGCTAAACACAAGGTGAAAGAAGATTCATGACACTGAACTGCAAACTACACACTGCAGTATTCCAACACCTTCTGTAGAGGGAGCAAAAGGTCTTCTGTAAATACAGCCGTGCAAGGTGAAATGCTTTTTCCACCTTTGATCTCCAAGTCGAACAGGCAACAAGTTTATGGTCATTTAAAGCAAGTAAAACCTAACAGGACAATGAGAAACCTGTATTGTGCTCAGACAGTTCAAAGGCTCACTAAGAATAACTTCCCTCACTTCTGTGGATGTGCAACCATTCTTACTAGGCGATCCAGAATGTTCTGAAGACATTACACAAAACATAAGCCTGTGAATTTTAAAAATCACAAACTGAACAGATGTCAATGTTGGTATGTATACCAGAAACGTCCAACACCAAACAGTACAGAAACCAGCATGGTGGTGGTGTTTGAAGCCCATTTCAA
The DNA here is from genome assembly GCF_023343835.1 of Lagopus muta. Classification (NCBI taxonomy): domain Eukaryota; kingdom Metazoa; phylum Chordata; class Aves; order Galliformes; family Phasianidae; genus Lagopus; species Lagopus muta. The sequence goes on from NC_064433.1 coordinate 86,497,614, forward strand.
AGGCTACAAATAAGAAACAAACAAACAGACAAAAAAAAAAAAATCCTCTCTGAAGGCAGTATTTGAAATTGGTGATAGGAAAGATTTAGGTTGTTGATTAGTTATTTAATTAGACAGTGTTTTTCTTTTTTTTTTTTTCTTCTTTTTTTAAGTAAACCTACAGAGTAAAAACTGAGAGCCTGATCATCACCTGAAGTACAGTATTGTAATAGCTAGCCTTATCAGCTTTCTGACAGAAACAGCTCTTACAGAGGAAAGCTCAGAGACTCATTTACTGAGAGTTTAAAAAAATAAGTACATTCAGAATATTCAAGGAGTACAAAAAATGAAGTTTTCCTTTCCTTACCCAATTCAGAAAGCCTCTGCTTCCTGTCATATATTCAGTAGATACAAGAACCTAATTTATACTATAATAAAAATATAACTTCATTCCACAAATATCAGTATGTTTATGCTAAAATCAATTTCCAACAATATTGCACTGCAGAGAAATCATTACAGGTTTGGAATTTTTAAAGATTTAGGTTCTACATTCTCCTGCTTCCAAGTACAGTGTAGCCTTAGACAAGCCCTTGATGCTATTAAAGTCTCTTTCACACTGTCCTTAAAGTAAGGAAAATATTTGCTGGGCTATATATTATGTGATTAATATCTAAAAGGTCCTTTGATTTGTAACACAATTTAAAGGTACTAACATATAATTAATATTTTCTTCAATAGATTCCTAAAACGGTGTCACACACCGTTTTCACAATTCATAGTTCTGAATAAATCACATTGCTCTTCCAATTTGAAATCTATTTGTAATAGCTGGCTCCAAATCTCTTTTGCATTGTTCTTTTAGAAGTATATCTGCTTTTCTCCAGGATTACTGAAATTTCTTCATGATGTAATTGTTTCATTAAATATCTATTGTTCTACTATATTAACTTTACCCTTCTACATAAATTAGTAAGATAAGCAGACAAGTATTTTACATATTTTTATTACTAAACAAGATGAATATGCCACTGTAAGCTAAGATTGAAACACTTAAGCATTGGTTTATCAAACTGGTGAAGTTTTCTAAAATTACACTTTTGAAAAGGTAATTACTTTTATGTCTTTAGAAGGCTTATGTACAGAGGAATACAAAGCTGACCAGCACAACGTATTGTAATATTCTCTAGTTTTTTTTCCCTCCTCCTTAAAATACTTTAAAATTGAAATTCAGAACTGCATGCTGATAAGCAGTGACTTTGTCTTTTCTGATTTGTTGAACAGTCACCCCGATGCCAAACTCTCTTATTATGTTGAGCACCAAGGGCCAAAGTAAAGCAGGGAAGACAGAGAAGCTGTTTTTATCAAGTCCCTTTAAGTCCAGCTCAGCTGCAAAGTCGCAGAGCTCCAGGAAAACAAACAACACGCTTTTTTAAAGGTACTTAAGGGAAAAATTCCCCTTCTGTCATTTGCTGGTAAATTGATTCGCAGAGCTTAGATACAACGAACTTGTATTTTACTTCAATCAGGACTGTGCTTTTGATTGAATATCTTTAATCTCTCCACCTACCATACTTCAATTTGCACTAAAGAATGCACAACTTCAGTATCTTTCAGATTAAACATAAATCTAAGACACACTCCAAGCATGCCACTAAGATATTCCAACAGCTGTAGATTGTTCTAATTCATGGGACAAGACTACAGCTTTTTGAACTGCAGACCCATAACATGTATCGTACAGACATCAGTTTCTTAATATCAGCTCTTCTACAGGCCTTGTGCAAATAAATAGTTGATAGTGAGCTCAAAAGTAAGTTATTAAGCTATCATTGTTTCAACAAAATAAATGCTGTTACACAGATCACATGATTAAGTCGATTTATCAGATGCTTCTAAAATACCACCTCTGAGTGCATATTTACCCTTAAACATAAGCATATATAAAAGAGTTTGCCCTTGTTCATAGAGTATACAATTTTCTATTTATCACAGGGTGCAATGCATGCAACAATTATCTGAGAGTAGATGTTACATCCAAACTCACTGATTTGTCAAGCTTGCCAAGCTAAGTCCTGCATACCATGCTTTCTCAGATATCTAGAAACCCTTGTATCAGCAGCGCTACTTCTAAAAGCACCACAGCAAAGACTGATTTCAAGGAAGCCACGATTTCCAAGCCTTTTCCATTTTCCTTTAATGGAACCATGACTTCACATTCAAGGTCAGCTAGCAAGGATAAAAGGGATAGCAGGAGGAGAAATACCTTTCTGTGTACTTTTCCTCAACCACCTCAAGGCAACTACCTCTTCCTAACATATGTATGGAATATAAAAGGTACTTGGAATTGAATGTTTCATACATACTAAAAAAGAAAAGAGTAAATAATACTATAATATATAGCACTTTTAAGACCAATCTTTACTATTACAGCAAAATGGGACCCACTCATAGGAATAAAAACAAACACTTTTTACCTTGAAAATTTGTAAATTTGAGGGAAGAACTGTTTTATATTTTTAACCTAAAAGTTTTATTTGTTGAGAAGAAAATAGCAATTTGATCAAAACTGCTAAAAATAACCTGATATAATTACATCAGTCCAATAAAGGAATAACTGCTTTCACAAGTAAGGACTGCAGTAGATGCTTACTTAATGCGAGTCCAACATTCCATGACTAATGTGTGGATAATAATAATAAATCCAACAAAGTGAAAATAAATTAGCCATTAAAAATAAATCAAGCAAAAAACAATACTGATATTAAACTATGCAATTCAGTTAAAAAAAAAAAGTTAATATTTGCTATGGTGCATTCAGTAAAAAATGATCAAATAAGTCAAGCAAGGACGTCAGAATTGTGGAATTGTGAAGCTCCAACTAAACATAATTTTGCCTCATCGTTATTTAGACTAAGGCATTTCATACCTGCTCTATGTATCTTCCAGTTAAACCTTAGAAGCTACAGACTTATGAAAATAACAAGGAAAAAAATGCCTTAGAGCTGTATAAAAGAAACAGCTCTCAAACCAAAACTATGCAGAGATCAGAGAGGAGGGAAAAATGAGAAGCTTGAACTAGACTGACTGCAGTAGGGCAGTTTGGGAAAACATGAGTATTTTGAACCAAATCTATAAATGAACACATTATTTAAGGCTTAATGCAGTCAATTTAATAGGAGGCAAAATACTTTGTGAAAACATACTGAAGCATTTTCAGTGAATGATGTATAATGACATACTTTAATTCTAGGATATATTTGTAAAAAAAAAACCGCAAAAATGAGATTTTCATGAAACAATGTTTTTTCATTTTTTCTATTCCAACACCATAAAAAATAAAAACCTTTCCTTTTTTAGAATCCAGTAATTTGCTTTAGAATACTAAAGTATGTAATTTGTCCAACACAGTCAATTCTTTCTCTTTCTGATTGATAGGTTGTGGAACAACCCAGGAGCTCTGTGTATCATGGAAGATGCAGTCAGTCCAAGGAGATTAATCTGAACAGAGGACCAATTAAACACAACCACAATAAATAATAATAAACCACAATATTGCTGTAACACAGTGTAGTTTGCAGCTACTGATACTGGCATGACTGAAAGCTCTCTGTGTAAAAAGTCCAGTAAACATGTCTAGATTAGAGATGGAGTACACGTGCACACACACACAAATTATGCTCTTTATGCTTAGCATTGTCCTGAGAACCTCTCATCTCTTGCAATAGATAGCTATGATCATACTTTTTCAGTAGTAGTAGAACCAAAATGGAATGGACAGGTTCTACTTCCACTGCCAAATACCTACAAGCAAGATCTGCCATAAAGTATTCTTTTGCTATGAAACGTAGTATGTCCAATTAACATTAGAATTGTTTCTACTTAAAATAAATTTACATTTCCTTTGTCAAAACACATTAAAGCATCATGGAAAACATGTCACTAATAGATATGATTATTTTTTTCTTTTTTCATTTTCCGTTTAGCATCACAGAATCAGTGCTATTATCTGACATTAATTAACCAACTACATTTGTAGTTAAAAGTTAACTTACTTTATACTAGGGATGGTGGAAGCAGCTGGAAGAGGAGGTGAAAGCCGTGGTGGGACATCGTATTCTTCATTTATCAAATGACCATTTGAAAATACCTAAAAAAATCACACGAAAGTTACAGTGAGTCTCTCCTCCCATTTATCACCACAGATGATCCTCAACCAGATATTACAAAACAGACTTTGAGGGGGCTACACATTAAAACTTTCGTAGGAGTTCATGCGACAGAACTACACTCAAGTGATTATTTTCATATTAATTTCAGCTTACCCCATTTGGGAGCTGTAGAACATACTAACTTTAAGTTTTACCAAAAGAGGAAGTTTTTTGTCACAGTTACTAGATGGACCACTCAGTTACAGCTGAACCACTTGGGGAAAATTAGGATTTCAAGATTGTAAACTGATGAAAGCAACAGAGATGGAGTACAGATGGAAAACAACAGGAACAGCATGTTAAACACTGTTTTTTAAACCTCTGTGGTGCTGTAACTGGCAGATTGTAAAATCGTCTTCTGAATTCTTAGCCATAACCAAGAGCAAAATGATTGTATTGTGATCGACAAATGAATCAGGGTTGAAAATTCATGAAGTGTTATCCTTGAGAATGTTCATACATCCTCAAATAGTAATTCACAGTTGTCAGTTACTCCATTTAATCAAGTGGCTTAGACCTATTAACCGAACATGACATTTCAAACAACATTTGGTTAAAGAAATACCTGTATAATTCTACTAGATTACAATTGCTCTTCCACACCGAGTAGTTATTCTGATTTGAGAAGTATTCATTCCATCTGCCTCAATACTGTGCCTAACCACAACTGGAATGTTAAAAGGCTATTTGAATGTACTATTGAAGATATAAACCCAGTGTAGTTTAAAAGCAGATGAAAATCTATAATATTAAAAACTACAGTCTAGTTCTTAGTAAAATTTTGGTCTTTACCTCAGTTCTGATGAAAGAACATTCTTATAACACATAGTACCATGAACTTCTTAAGGACTTTTCATCACATAAATAAATGCTTTTTACCAATAATAAATTAATTTTAAAAATCACACTTCCAAAATTATCATGATATGCGTTTGATAAACAAATACTGTGAACTTGGGAAAAGGAAAAAAAGTGATGGTTTCTAACTTTTGTACTGAATCACAAGCACAAGCTATACAGTTTTCAACCAGAAAAAGAGCAGCAACACCGAATTTATAATCCGCTCTATAACGAAATACTGAGCTGCTTTGATAAAGTAGCAATTAGAACAGAAATATGGATTTTTTCCTAGGCCATCACCAATTGCTCTCTTTTCAAACCCAGGCCTCTCCTAGTACACAGTCTTGCAAGTTATTTGAAGCTGATTAATACTAGGACTACTGCTCCACTCTCTAATCTCTCAGATATCTTCAATTAACAAATGGAAACAATCCTCTATTTTTTTTTTTTTTAATAGCAAAAACACCATAGTTCTAGACATACTATTCAGTGCAGCCAAGGACAGGCAATCATACTTCTTAGGTGACAAGCAGATGCCTCCCAGACAAATCAAGCTGGACAATCAGTGGAAAGACTGCAAGTTCCAAACACCCTCATAGCTCAAAATGAATTATTGGACACTGCATTGGACTTTTGTCCGAGAAAAATCGAAAATGCTACGGAGAAATTACAACAACATACAACTCCAGCAGCTGGAGCTCTGACTTAAATCCAAAGGAAGAAAAATCCAGCTAAAGATATTTGCATTACTGTAAACAACTGAAAAAGAAAAAGGTATTTGCCATTACCGTGAATGAAGTTTAAAGTACTGATGATAATATCAAACCAAACAATGCAACGAAAGCTGTGCCATTGTACATTTTCAAGGCTACTGCCCATATAGTCAGTAGTAAAGATACAACATACTATTCCACATTTAGCTTGGCTTTTGATGCACTTGTTTCTTCTTTCTTATGGTCAAGGTAGGTTAGATCTTTTCCATTAGATTATACTGAAGATCATCACTAATTTAATGTTCCTTCGAAAATAACATTTCACAGATAATTAAGACCACCTGATCATTAGAATATTTAGCTTTTGTTAAAGTACACAATATAGCTAACAACTTTAGTGTACTTGTAAATATCATATATGTATATGATGTACTTTATAGATTTAAGAGGTCACCTTGTTTTCCCTTCACCTTCCACAGAGGTAGCTACAGCACTGATCATCAAACACAGAAATAATTTAGGCATTTTCAAAGTTGACCTGAGATGCTGCATAACTAACTTCTGTTATGCCCCAACTGTATAAATCATTTGCTGAAAGAGCACAGCAAATCTAAAATTTTCTCTCCAAGCCATTTCTAGAATGTTTCATGTTAAAATTGGATTTTATCTTAGACCCTCATGAATGGTAGCTTTAGAAATTGCAGTATGTAACAAGCCATTTATTTATGGCCTGCATATTATTAATAACCAACATGAAAGATTTAGAAACCCCAGCACTGTAGCCAAGGAAAACAATGCTGCAGTAGGATATCAAATCAAGACTTCAATAAATTCACCTAATTTCGTACCTTGGCACCTTCCACAGGCAATTCATGACGTCTGTGTTTTCTCATAAATCCTTGCTCAGAACTTACGCGGTTGTGCCTTCCATTCATGTTTGAAATTGCAGTCAGTCCTGGTTTGGGAGAAGTGTCACTCCCCGTTCGAGATCCTACTAACTGACTTGTCCCAAACACATCTCTGGGACACCAGCCTTCAAGAGGCATTGGCTGGTCTCTGGAAGGCACGCTTTCTGGATGATGCAAGTGTCTGCTTATCCTGTTGTCTGGTGGAATTGGAGGAGGTCGTTCTGGTGGGGGTGGTGGAGGATCACGCAAGGGAGGTGGTGGTGCTGGCAAAGGTTTGTCTTGTTTCCTCATCATACAAGGAGAAGACTAAAGAAAACCAAGTTTAGAAAAAAAAAGTTAAATATACATGTGTTCACTTCTTTCATGATCAAATAGTCTTACCATTCCTAATAGAGGTGTTTTCTAGGCACCGGAAGAGAACCTGCCAGTAAGTTATAAATTAGTTTTCCCTTTCAACTCCGCAGACTACACAGTCTCTCTTCAAGAAATTATACCCTGATTTCTGCTGAATGAAGAACCAAGGAAGAACAGGAGAAGAGAGACAATTGGCTACAGCAAACTTATGTAACTGATAACATTTCTCTAGAATCCTTTCTTCTGTTTTCCATAATGCTTACTTTGAATCACTTATTTAGCTGTTGAAAAGAATTCTGAGGAATGTTAAAAAAAATACACCATCTGGATGCAAGAAAAATAAAAATAAAAAACAAAAAAACTCATTCAAAAGCAAAATATTTCTGCCACGAAATAAATACAAATAAGCACTGATGAGGGCACAAGTGGAAAGAGAAAACAAACGTTTTGATTTTGCTGATACAAGAAGGTATGACTCCATTCTTCATATGACAACCATTATTAGAGTGTCTAATATTTTAGAATGGCAGTTCAATTTTTCAGGTGGCATTTTTAGTATGTATTTATGTTTGCAATTAGATAGTCTGCAAACAAGTTTTGCCAGCATATTTCCTTTTTCAGAACTGAACTGTGTCACAAATGGTAAAACTTTTTTCAAAATTATGTGCAAAAATACTAAAAAAAAAGAAAACCAAATTTTCAGAAAGAAAATGTATGTAGATTTTCTAAACTATGTATAGTTTCTAAAAGCATAAATCTGATAAAAACAAAAGAATTTCAGTAGGAGAGAATTACTAGAAACATTATACAAAATTATGCTTAAGCCAGTTCTTCCTAGGTTATCAGGAAATATTTTTCTCCTACAGTTATATTAATAAGCATAGGGAAGATTACTTCTCTCTGAATGTGTAATTTTCCTGGACTCTGGCAAGTCTGCATAATATTACCAGTTCAAGAGAGTGAGGCCACGAAAGTTTCAAAGGAAGAAAAGTATTTGGTTAGGGCACCAGTATTTTTAGTGCGACTCTTCAAGATGTTATTTATGTTAAAAAAAAAACCAACCCAAAAACATTATTCTATTGCAGGTCAATTCATATAAATAGGATACAATATTATTATATTAAATAAAGAAGTATTTAATCAAGATGCTAGTTAAGAAAAAGATCAATTCTGACTGTCAAGGCAGAAAGAAAACCCAAGCAACCAAGCAGCAAGGAGTCATCCAAATTTTTTTGTTGTTGCTGTTTCCCACTGAAGAAAAGGTAGAGCTTTTGACTGTAATATTAGTCTTGGTAGAACAACTTGTCTTTATTTTTAAGCATGAAATTGCAATTGCTTGTTGTTTCCCATCTTGTTTCCCGTGCACCTCCCAAAATATTTTTATGTATATACGGAAAAGTATTATGGGAAAACAGAAGCATTTTCAAAATACTTTAAGAGAAAGACGTGAAGTGATATTAATGATATTTCTGATTCTATTTTTTTTTAAAAGTCTTTAATTTTGTACAAATAGTTTATCAAAGTATATTTTAAGAGATACGCCAAACATTCAGTTTATATTCTCAATGTGCTGCAATCTCCCTTGTATAACATAAAAATGTGATTAAAGAAGTTTGATAAAGAAACTATTCAAACTTCTATTCTTCTGTCTGAATTATAGACCATCAGAACTTCAAAAAGTTGATTTTCAAGCTTGAAGCAAAAACCTAAGAGTACCAAAAAGGTATTTCGTACTGGATTACTATAAACAGACGAGTTTTAATTCATATTTAAAACTTGAATTTGAATTCACCATCTAAGATCAAAATTTGAATTGAAATCCTCTCTCTATACAGCTATTAAAATAAGCAGCTCATAACAGAGAGCAACAAACATAGCTGCTTTGCTTTATACTTACTTGAAAATTCTTTAACTCTTTAGCATCATTACCCTCAAAAAACACAGTAAGTACACAATTCATTAACTTCAGATATCCTTCTTTCCAAATTGGAAAGATCTGGATTTAATGGGTGTTCTGTTCAATGGACATGAAACTTCTTGCAAGACCATATGCAGAGAGTGCTTATTCAGAGAGTGGTGGTCAATGGCTCAATGAACAGATGGAAATCAATGACAAAACTTGCAGATGACACCAAGCTATGTGGTGCGGTCAACGCACCCAAGGGACAACACTCCACCCAAAGAGACATAGACAGGCTTGAACAGTGGGTCCAGGAGAACCTCATGAGGTTCAACAAACACATCCAAATGCAAGGTCTTGCACCTGGGTCATGGCAACCTCGATTATCATACAAGTTGGAGGATGTGAGAACAAAGGACAGCCTTGCCAAAAAGGATTGCTAGATGACAAGCTAAACATGAGAAAGCAGCATGTCCTTGCAGTCAGAAAGCCAATATATCCCGAGCTGCACCCAAAGTAGCGTGGCCAGCAGGTTGAGAGGGGTGATCCTGCCCCTCTGCTCTGCACTGATGAGGCCTCACGTAGAATACTGTGTGCATAGTGGAGTCCTCAGTACAGGAGAGACATGGATCTATTGGAGCATGTCCAGTAGAGGGCCACAAAAACAATCGAAGGGATGGAACACCTCCCCCACTAAGACAGGCTAAGAGAACTGGGGCTGTTCAGCCTGGAGAAGAGAAGGCTCTGGGTAGACCTGAGAGTGACCTTTCAATATTTAAAGGGGGGCTAGAAGAGAGAAGAGGACGAGGGGAGATTTAGACTGTATGTAAGAAAAAGTACTCTATACTAAATAGTGAAGCAAGTTGCCCAGATTGGTGGTGGAGGCCCCTATCCCTAGACACATTCAAAACTGGACTGGACTCAGAGCAACCTGATCAAGCTGTAGGTTTCGTTGATCAGTGCAGGGGAAGTAGACTAGATGAACTTTAAAGGTCCCTTCCAACTCAAAAGATTCTATGATTATTATTTCCCCTGAAACTTGAGTCATAATATATGCCACTTACAGTTTTGAAAGCAGGCTATCTGCACATATTTTTCTTGTTGAAGTACTGTGCAAATGAGCACAAATAACCATCAGAGAACAACATGAAATTTTAATGAGATAAAGGCCTTTAAATCTACTTTCAGGAAATTTTCACTTTTATTTGGTTTCACAAATCAGGGTTTATTACATAATTGACCTGTTAACAGTGTTGTTAAATTGATGTTTTTAAAATTCTGAGTATAACTAGGTATAATATAACCATCAGATTAAACAGGTCACATTTAACCAATGCATGCAGCTGTAATCATCTGACTATGTAACTTATGATGCAAGACAGGCATATCCAAAGTCAACTGAAGGAAACAAGGAAACAAGAATCTCTACGTGACTTCATCAACGTTGATCTAATTGAGAACCTTGCTAAGCAACAAGGAATTAGAAGTCTTTTTGAACAAACCCCTGAAAAAGATAACACACACACAAAATTTCTTAATAGTCAATATTCCAAAACAAGCAAGCATGCTCACACTGAAAACAATCAAATAAATTTAGTGAATCTTCATGTATAAAGAAATAAGGGTCAGTAAGAGTTACCTTTGGTGATCCAGTTGGGCTGGCACATGGAGACCGTGCTACTCCCTTCTGAATAAGATCCAGACGAGGAGGTACAGGTGGAAGACTAAGATGTGGGATTTGCAGGGGGTCTGGAAGTGGTTTTCTTCTTTGTGCAAGAGGGGAAGATCCTGGAGAAGTCACTGGTGAATTCTGCCTCTCATTGCACTTCAAGACATAAAAAAAAAAAAATTACTGGAATTTACCTGATGATCAAGTAAATAACTTTCATTCTGTAAGAAGAACATTTTATACTTGCCAGGCATTTACTGATAGTCATTTATCATAATGGACACCTCACAACTCTTAATTCATGTATAGGTACTCAGATCCTGATTAGTGGATAGAAGTCTAAAAGTCCATGTATCTCAAAACTATATTAATTTGTGATAAAAATTAAAGAAAATATATTCCAGTAATTTGTTTAAACAAGCAATTCTTGCCATCATAAAAGAAACAACAACAAATGTAAAAAGTGATTCTGCAGTAGTACCGCAGTAGTACTCTTGATAACCTTTCCATTAATAAGTATTCCATCTCATAATTATCTATGTGCAACTTTCAAAGCCAGATGCCCATAATATTGTCTGCTAACAACAACCCATTGTTATATCATATCTCCACAAAAAAAAAAAAAAAAGGAATAAGTCTTCTGAAAACTTACTAAGCGAAATCATCAAGTCAGTAGACAAAGAATTTATTTCCTTCCTCATTGATTAGCTGATAAATATCATTCTCAAGTGACAAATCATGATTTCTTTTCCTTGACTCATCCTTTCAAATTCATAGGCACAGTGGAAGTTGAGGAATGTTCTTTAAAAATACCATTTTTAATTATTTAAAAAATGAGAAAATATGCTATACTACAATCAGAATCAAAGATTTCACTCCTCAGTCTACGTTTCACCTACTTCTGCAGTTTTTCAACTAACTGGGTGAGTTCAAACATGCAGTTCAATTTATTGCATAAATCAGTTCAAGGCACACCTGTGAGCCTACTGTAATTGTATCGGCATACACTAAGTAAATCTGGATGTTCATGCCATTCTGTGTTATTTTTGGCAGCAGTTAAAGTAGCTTCACGACATTCACAGGAGTCATCAGATTCAGATCACTCATGCACTGAGTATTCTCACTATGCAACTTGCTTATAGAGACTGTCTTCTTACTATATAAAGCACATAAATTGTTCATGCAAATGCATCTGCTAAACCACTATGATCACAATTTTCCCCTCCATTCATAAGATTTCTGACATCAACATGGTACATCCTACAGATGTAGGTTACAACAGAGAGGTTACAACAGAGATTAGGACTAGGAAGTTCTTCAATAGAGTGAAATCAAAGTTATTTTTCTTTAAATATACTGACTATATTGAAGAGTCTGAAAACTCCATAAATTCAAAAGTAGATCTAGGCAAAAGGATCTAGTATTTTATTTCTTAACTCAATACTTTGTGTTTTACATCTTAGTGTAATATTCTATACAATTGGGATCTGCTACCAGATTTCCATCAAAAATAGAAGCCACAACCGTATTACAAGGCAAGAAAAAAAATGAGAGGGACAAGCAAGAAGCTGTTGAAGAGCTAGAAGACTGAGTTTCAACTCCTTTGCCAGAATGACTTTTTGTGACACTTTTTATCTTACTGTTTGGTCTGTAAGTGTAAGGTCAGTGTCACAACTGCATATTCAAGAGACTAAGCAATTGAAAATTCACACTCTTAATGTCTGCCAGATGCTTCCCAGCTTCTCTTTTCTTAGTACTTCTTCACAGAATGTACATACTAAGTGACTTGAATTCAATACTTAATTTTAACTTTTTCCTTTAATTGATGAATGTCCCTGACCTCAACTGTAAGGCCAGGAGGATAAATACATGAAAGACAGGTGAGGTGCTTACCCTCACTGATCACTATGAAAAGGGAACTAGATGAATAACTATGCTAGATACTTATCTTGCAGGCATGCCTGAGCAACCAGAATTATAAATTGACTATAAAGTGAATGTCAGTTCATTTGCCGTAATAGAAAGCATCCATCAGTTAAATATCCTAATAAACACTGTGTCATTGAATAGTATTAGTTTTCAAAGTTCAGTTACATCTCCACCAAGCATTCCTAAACACCAAAAGCCATATTAATGTAATATATTCAATCCTTTGGCTTCAGCATCAGACAGAAGATTTATTTATTGCTCAACATTTTTTTAAATAGATCTAAACAAGTAGATCTCACACCTCCAAAAAATTACAATTATTAAACATAAATGGAAGTGGTGTAATAAGTTTCTTCATTTATGGTAGGTCAAAAACGGAACCAGTGATGGCCAACAGGCTATCTAATAACTTGTGAGGCATGTGAAGAAAAAAGAAAATTGCTAATAAAACTTAACAGTTACTCCACCCTATAAAGAAGCTTAACCCATTCAACTGTTTGGAGTCGAAGTATGAGAGAGTACTTTGCTGGGAGAAACTAAAAACTATGATTCTTTGTTAAAATCTACAAACAAAAAATATCCCACAGCAACAAACATTTTCTTCAGTACTCACTGTCAGATTTCCTTCACATTCTCATTTTTAAAAAAAGTACATTTCTTTTTATGTCCAACCTGTCTAGTTGCATAATTGTTTGATTTTTCAAACGAGATGGCTGCATTTCTTATCGATGTCAGGGTATCAACAGATGTACTTAACAAGTACTATTTTTGACACAGAATGCAACCTCTTAAAAAAACCTGAAACATTTGCTATGGACAAAATACTTGAATTTTTTTCTGCTCATTATCTATTGGAGATTTCCATGCATTTTCCGGTTAGTGAAAAATAAAGGAGTAACAAGAACAGCACAATGGGAAAAAGGAAAAACAAGCAATTAAGACACAAACGAATAGAAATGAACTGGCCATGACAGAAGACAGACCTTCAGTATACAAAGGGGCTCTGCTGCAACACAGACCTGTGCAATAAAGATGTAATTAAGGAAAAGAACACAGGCTCCTTTCTAAGGACTTGGATTTCATCTAGTTGGCACAACTGCTGCCAAGGGACAAGCAGCTGTGACTTATTTTTGCAACTGGACTGCAGTGTGGAACACAGCTGCATGATTTAATCAGATATATCTATTACTGGGAAATAGTGGTATCAGTTTTCCCCCAGTAGCTGTGAATTTAAGTTTCTTTTCTGACATTGATTACTACAGAGTTAGAAAATTCTCAGTGATGAGACAATTAGCAGAAGCTTTGGCACCACTTTGGTTCATAAAGAATTATCTGAAGATAATTTTGAAATTAAAAAAAGCTGCTTGATGAGGCCAATAAACAGACTAATTGCAGTGCATTTCTTTGAAACCTTTGATACCGTTGGTCTGCTGCTGTTGCTGCCTCATACACAACACCTATAAGAACAATTATTCATTTGTTTAAAAGTGGATATATTCACTCCATTAAATAATAGATTATTCTTTTCCTTATAACACTCTCAACTCTGAGGTCCCTTGGGGATTTAATGCAGTTACCACTTACTGTTTGTATTTCAGAGATAGAAAGATAAACTTCAAAATTTGTATTTTTATGGCATCCAACTTATATTTATAACTCATAAAGGTACAGGAGATGATGAAAAGTTTTAATCTTCCTTACACATTAATGACAATTTCATAAAGTCTTCAGTACAAGTCTCAAAGGCAACAACAATGCAACTCCTATGAGGCATTCAAGAAAATAAGGACTGATTTGAAAATTTGAGGAACACATCTTGAAGCTCCACATTTTCAGAACGCTTATGTCACTGGAGCTTTCACTGATTATCAGGTTTAAGTTCCCAACTCATTAGCAGCCAAATACAACAAGATGATTTTCCTCAGTAATACTATCACATGGTCAAGCCAGATGATTTGAGAGAAAATGAACCCACTTGATTTTCAAGGGTTGGCATCTTTATTATGACCCTTGCAATAAAATATGAATTGACCAATGTGATGATTAGGATCACGAAATAACTATACTATCAACTTGCCTGCAAATGATTATCCGTGTCCTTTCATCTCCATTGTTTCTACATCCCAAATGACTCCATAACACAGCCAAAATGCAGTACCATGTTTATATTAACAGCATTAACAAGAAACAAAAGACAAATTCAAAGAGGGTAAAATCCTACAAAATATTGCAGTTTCTCCTACTAGGCTCCGAGGAAGTATTATTTAACAAGAAAAATGAATAATGCTTAAGACTTAGACAAGGCTGAATTACAAAACAAAAAATGTGCACAAATAACAATATATGCTACATATGGTGATTTACTTAAAAGCATAACTCTACAACCACTGGTAACAGTTTTTAGAAGGCAACAGCAGCTGAAAATCACATGATAACATGGCATTTCAACATTTCCAAGCAATGATTTAAACTGGCTAAAAAAAGAGTGAAAAATATTGTTTCTAAAACTTCAGAAATAAATAGTAGGTTTTTTTATTGAACAACAAAATTAATGACATAAAAACAGCAAACATCTAAGCATTCAAACAGTAGATACTGAAAACAAGACTTCTTACTTTAAAGCTTACAGCTCCTTCTTTTTAAAAAACCTTAATGCATTTTTGCCTTATCACAAAAGAGATAGTGTTATAAAAGTCTATCAATTCAAGGCTATCTCACAAAGGTCTGGGTGCAGACTGCAACTTAAGTCTCATCAGGAGGAATAAACTGTTCCTGAGAGTAGGCTATGTTGTATTACATACACAAGAATGTTTCATACGACTTAAGAGGTTAGGAAAGATTATTGGAAGTATGCATATTAAATGACAGGTGCATTCAGGTTCCTTATCATACAATGATAAGGAAATGGAAGAGTAAGATGTTACAGAATTAATTTCAAGTCAACTACTTAATCTAGATGACCTCAGTAAAAGGCAAAATATAGAAAATGCACTGTAAAATTCAGTGTTATATGGCCAATGAGAATATTATTCAAAGCTAAAATACAAGAGGAACTCTGCAAACAACCAACAATATAAAGTTTTGTTAATGACAGCTCTCATTTGTGATATAATCTTCCACAATCAATATAAAAATCCCAAAAATGAACACAGAGCACTTTGAGAACAAATACATCCAGAAACACAACGCTCCTATGAATTTCAGCTTTTTCCCTCTAAAATTACCTAATAAAATCCATTTTATATTACAGAAAAAATTATAGATAACTTACATGAAGTATGACAAAGAGGCACTTATGTGCAATATGATTTGGGTTCCAAGCCATCTTTACAAACAGTAATATTTACTATCAATGGATAAGCTCACGTATAATCCTAACACATTTGTTGCTTCCTCCATTATGAACAAAGTTAATTCTATTCACATCACACGAGAGTCGAGATATATATATAATTTTTTCCTATTCACTTTCAGTATTCTTGCTGCAAAATCAAAGCATTTTGCTTTTCACCCTGAGAAGTTTTCAATGAGTTTCTGAAATCTTCAGCATGAAATGAAGTCTCTCATTGTTTAGTCACAGGCAGCATTATTTAAAAATATACAGCTTTATTTGTTATAAAATATTTGAAACTATACCTTTCGGACTGAAGCCAATCGGTTCATCATCAAAGACTCCTCCCTATCATCATCATCATCCAAGTCCAACATGGGCATACTAAAGCTATCGATAATACTGCAACATCTGGAGTTTTCATCTCTTGGATCAAACGGATCCACAATAATTGGTTCAGTTCCTTTGATTTCACAGCGACAGAAAGGACAGCCTTGGCCATCAGATTCCTACAGTAGAACAGAAAAGGCACATAAATTATTAAAAATAAAAAAGAAGCACTTTAAAAAGTATGCAAAATATAAGGTCATTACCTTTCTATACAAAAATGCCCCTTTCTTGGATCTCTTCAAGTTTCATAGATATTTCACAGCAGCTAATAGTAAAATGATTGTGCTTTTAAAGCTATCTTCCAATCACTACATTCCATTTAAAAATAACTAACCAAAAAGGAACTGTTATCTTTACAGAGCATCAAAAATAATTTTGCCTTTTTGAATTACAATTTTCATACTTCTTCAGAAGAATAAAGGCAAGGTGTGCAGATAGACATAATGCATTTTATTTTATCTCGCCTATATTAAATACAAAATATTTGGTTTTAATTTTTATTTAGAAAATACCAATCAGCTTCAGAGTGTGCAGTTCTCATTCTCTGAAGAACCCTTACGCAGTACATCTTGAACATTCAGAAATATGCATTCAGAATTTTAAGGGTGAAAACTTTCTTGACGTTTAAATAGCAAAACAGGACTCAATAACATTTTCACCAAATTATGTAAAGCAAAGAACAGTCTTCACACATTTTTTAAGAGAAGTATAGATGTGGCATGAAGGGTTTAGTGATATTACTTGGAGGTCAGGTTGGGTTTCACGGTCCTGGTCTACTTCAACATAGACAATTCAATGATTCTTTGCTATCAGAAAAACAAATTACTTGAGTTTTAATTTCTAAGGGGTATAATGTGTTAAATGATTTTCAAGCAGCCATATTTGTATTTATTTTTATCCATTTCAGAAATATATATATTTTTTCCATGAATAGGCACCATGTTGATTTGATCTTAAAAACAAAACAAAAAAATAAACCACAAAAAACATAAAACTAAAACCAACCAAATAAAAAAAAATCCCATTAAAAAAAAAAAAATCCCTGAAGATTTAAGAGATCAAAATAATTCAATCTGAATTCAGAAGTTACATTGGGTCATATTCATAGTCACGTAATAGGGGTTAGAAGAAGATGATCTTTAGGGTCCCCTTTCAAAATAAACTGCACTATGATTCTATAATGAAAATAAAAAAAATAAATTTTAAACAACCTACCAAAATGTCTAAAGTAAACTGTCTTGAAATGTCATCAAGCAAGCACAGCTTTTTGATTTCTCTTTATTATTATGTAATAATAAATATATAATTTATTATATTATATATATATGATATTATATAATTATTATATAATAATAAATATATAATTTATTGACAGATTTCTTTTTTTTTTTCCCAGTATTATTTTCTTCTTGACACTTGACAAGAACACTTGACAATTCTCACTGAACTGACTGGTGTTTTTATAGCCTGTGGAAGAACTGGGGCCAGATAACTATAAATGATATCTCTTAACAACAATCACATATATTTACAGGGTTAGTATTGGATTTTCATTTTGTATGCAAAGATTCCTGTAATCTACTTCTAACACTGCTGCATCCTAATTACAAAGAAGCAGTCAACATCACTTATGATTACCTCAAAAAAAATACATCGAAGTTTTATGGATCTACTGAAGTAATCACTGTCAAGTGAACAGAAATTCTCCCTTATTCATACATTTTAATGGCCGATGTTATTAAAAAACAAAGAAAAAAACCTCAAAACAAAACAGAAACAACAACAACAAAAATACCAAACAAAATATCTGTATAGATAAGGTACAGAGCTTTGCAATTGCAAGGCTGTCTTGTATCAGTGTTTTCAAATAGCTGTGTACTAGCAATTTCCTCTCTTTTCAAAAGTTACAAATTCATCAAAACATACCGAGTAACCAACAACAGCAGACTCATATTCAACAGTATGAATAATGAAATTAAGACTGAGAGCTAAATTCTATATGAATACATAGTTCTGCCCACATTTTTAGAACGTGGAGAAAGTAGCTATTGTGAACCTTACAACATAGTACATATGTCCATATGTTTTTAGCATTAAGACCAAAACAGTAGGTTTTTACAGAAGAGGTTCCTTAGGAATAAATTTTCATTTTATTGCATAATACAAAAGTAAGATTGTTAAACCAAGACTTAATTGAGAAATTGCTCTCCCTAAAGGTGAACAACACTGAATCATCCTTGGCATTCTATGCAGATCTGATATTGCTTACTCAATTTATTAAATAACACATTTTTTCTACTTAGTGAAAACATCTGTATTGGACTGCTGAGGCATATCTAATGAGGCATTATGCTGGCAATTAAATGGTATCCCAGAAGCCTGCAACAGCTGGTGCTGCTACAGTGCAATATTTCTTCATTGTCTCACTAATTATACAAAAGTTAAATTTGTAATGAAATCTAAAATGTACCTGGCCAATTTTCACTGACTGCAACGTTCTGATGAAGCTTGATGCTTTCGAAAAGGTCAGTTCTCTAAGCCTAAAATGTTTTGTCATGTTCTTCCTGAATTCCTAGCCATTAACCAAAATATTGAGTACATTAGTTTCTTGAGTGTCCAGAATTGGAGCACATACCTAGCTCAACACTGTAAATTAATCTATTGCTACCATGACATCAGAGATGTAGCAATCAAAAGTGCAAGGACCTTCAGTTTCTAAGAAGTTAAGTCAAAACAGAACAACAACAAAAAACCCATAACCAAATAGCTACAGATGTCACAATTTTAGAATTTCATAGTTCAAAGATGAACATAATTAGATGTCTGTTTATTATTAAAAATGAAACTGTAAGAGCGCAGAAAAAAAAGTATTCCTGAAACGAGAAATAATTCCATTTTTATTTCTCATTTCAGGAGTACCTTTTTTTCTGCTCTCTGCTGCTACTTAGTAATGAAACAAATTCCTATATGAGCACCTGTAAAAGAGAATTTTATGAGAACTTCTCGTCTTGGGGAACTTGAAAGGTTTGTGTTTGGAGCAAATTCAAATTTCAGAAAGAGAAACAACAGAAAATTAAAAATCAGGAATCTTTTTCAGACAGCATTATTGCTAATAGAAGAAAAAGTCAAATGATACTTCTGATTCATTGAGTTGGCTTGCCAATGCAAGTTTTGTTCACATACATGACAGAAAACATCAAAACCTGCGTCACAAGAAATTCTATATGTTTTCAGAAATTTTCTGTAAGTGACATTGATATCACAGTTTTTCTCTCTGTTGAGCCTCTTACCTCAAGAATCAGCTAAAATCTAGGTGGGTTTAGTGATTTATATGTTATCAACACAAAACACAGGAATCCTAAAGCTTATTTTTCATTGAGCCTTATGTGACATTTACTACTAATTCCTCTTCTGAGAGAAGACACCCTGTCTCATTATAAAACCCTGTCTGGTCAGTTATTCACTCCTGATTGCTTCCTGTCCTCTTATTCCTCTTGAACATATTGTGAAGTGACCTTGGTGGCATAACTAGATCAGGAGTCCATCTGTCATTGTCTGAAGATACTTAGAAAATTATTTCCACATTAGCAAGTTAGAAAATGGTCAGTCTGCAAGTCAGCAAGTCTACAAATCTAGACTTTAATGACTCTTAAAACTTCGTTTTTAATAGATTTTAGTCCAGTAAATTAAATATATATATTCATTTTAAATAGGTAAGACCTTGAACCCTCTTGCTGCGTACCTAGAAGAGTAGAAACAGTAAATCCACCGTAAACAGAGATGTAACAGAGAGTTCCATCTACTTCTAACTGAACTATGACTGTACCTGCCATGCCGTAAGACAAGAGGTGCACATGAGGTGTCCACAAGGCTCAATCTTTACATCCTTGTCATTCTCTGCACAGATTTTACATAGCTGAAAAGTGGAACCCATTTCACAGTACAATTCATATTGTTCCTGTAACAACAGAAAGTCAAGTTATTTCTTTACTGCAATTTGTTTATAAAGAATATACTGCAGCACTACTAGTGGCAAACATTTCTCTGAATCCTACTTTCCAACCCACTCTACTAATATTCAGGTAGTCTACTGATACTACTTACTTTATTTCTTCCTCAAGTTAACAAATCTGTGCCTTTTTTTTTTTTGGTCAAACTTTTAAGTACTAAATTGATGCAAAGCATACAGCCTGCTGCACTTCCACTGAAGTAAATAATCCTTGTGAAGGTAGTATGAGCAAGAGCATCCCTGGAAGATTACACAGCAACAGTCATGAACAGATCACTGAGCACTTTGTATTCTTACAGGACAAACAGTAAGGTACAAGAAGCCTTTCAGGCAAAATACATAATAGGTAAAAACTCAAGTCTAGAACATCTAGACTTAGGAAAAGCATTTCTAGAAAGTTTTTTTGTCTTGAAAAGAGAAAGAGATTTTGAAAGCTAAAAGTAAGAATAATCAAAGTCACAGGAAAATAAGTAGCTACTGCTCAGTAAAAGAAGAAGAGGTCAGGCAAAAGAGAATACAGTTTATATCTGTAGCTGTAGTCAGTGTGTACTAAAGATGCTTATGGTGGAGCTCTTGCAAAGAATCCATCTGCAGCAATCTAGATCTGGAGCTAGTTTTATACAATCTTTTAATAGTTTAATCAGCTCCTACTGACAATTTTAAACTACTGCCGCTAGATATTGTTTAAGGAAGCATTCATGTAGTTCAGAATGAATTACTTTGAGCATTAACTAATAGATTCCTCCTCACTACAAGTTCAGAATCAACTGGATTCATTCGCAAAATACTGGATGACTGGCTTGCAGAAAACAGGACAATCATTGAGAGAAGGTAAGAATAATATTTTTGTAAGGAAAAACTTTTTGTGCAACATATCTGATATCTCTTTCATTACTATTCTAAGTTTGGAGGGAAAAGAGGGAAGGCAGAATGGTGAATGGGCTTACATCTTCCTCAGGTAATTGTTTGTAGGAATTCTCTCAAAACAGATATTTTGGAAAAATATTTTCATAATGGTATTTTTTTGATATCAAAAAGAAATGAATATTTCTAAAATACTCCCAATTACACTAAATTACAGCAGATCACCCTTCTGCTCTGATGAAATAGAAGACCATCTAAAACCAGTAGTTTTAAAGAGTTGTATCTAGCCTGATGTCTTTCCTTGAAGACATCCTCTGTCTCTACCCCGTTCTGTATTTTTTGTAAAGATGAATACTCTGCAACTGCATACCTAAACATTCTAGTATTAATTTCAGCACCATTTTTAATGAAGCCTTTGTCTTTTGACAGTTCTTTCCTATTCCTTGAACGTCAAACATCTGCACAGTATTATATCACATCATCACCTAACAAGACTACAAACATCTAGATGGTCTGCTCTCTGGAAAGCAAGTTCCTTTAGGCACTTAATTATTTCTGTTGCTTTTCATAGATCTCTCTTTTAAGTCTCACAATAAACAGAAGAAACAAGAGACCAGGGAATTGTTTTGTGGTTTTGTTTTTTTTTTTGAACAAATAAACTAAAGTTTTCCTCCTGGATCTGTCAACAAACTGTAGCATAGTTATTCAGGCTTAAAAACTATCAACTGATCTTGATTTTATTGCTTTACACTTACATGCTGTTATCAAGTAAGCTCTAAGCTACATAAACATACGACACAAATATCAGAAAAATCTTTAACAACCATTAACTCATTTCTCAC
The DNA here is from genome assembly GCF_023343835.1 of Lagopus muta. Taxonomy (NCBI): domain Eukaryota; kingdom Metazoa; phylum Chordata; class Aves; order Galliformes; family Phasianidae; genus Lagopus; species Lagopus muta. The sequence continues at coordinate 86,519,553 of NC_064433.1, forward strand.
ATAGATGAGCCTTAGAATAAACAAAATTTTCCAAGGCATACTGTCTGCATCATCATTGGCTCTAGAGTTTAAATGGTTATTAAGTTCTTCCTCATCTAAGCCCTTCTATCAACAACACATTTTCACTCTCATGAATTCATTTCTCACATTTTAATAAAAGCTTATTATCGCTACTAGATGAGATCCTAAGGGAAGTGAAGATTAAAAAACAACTGATAAACTGTGCAACATACTTGCGTGACCTTTATGTGATCATGTGGTGTAGGTTCACATAATCCTGTCAGATCAGGATTGTAACTTCGTCCATCTGGGAAGAGATAGCTGTATCACAAAGAAATTGTTATAAATATGCACATTTCTTCATCTTTGTTACATAAATAATGCCTATGAAATTTCAGAGAGGCAATATAAGTTACAGCAGTCATTAACTAAAATGCATAATCATTTTCAAGATTAGTCATCTTTTTCAACTTCTGCGTGCAACTAACTGCTACAAGTTAATTTTGTTACATGCTAAAGTTCACTTATAAAAGCATTAGAAAGATGTTAACATCACAATCGTAATCACCAGCAGAATGCATGAGTTATCGCAGATCATCTTTTTGAAGCATCTAGATGCAATATTATTTTTGATCTTCATTTTACAGTGAACTTATACTTGTATATGTTCGTTGTGATCTCAGAACACAAGCACAGTGCTAAGTGACCCTGTAGACTATTTCAACCACTGCAGTACAAGAGATAGCAACATACATTCGTGAACATCTGTATATTTTGATAAGAATTTACACTGAGAATCTGAGACGCAGACTGGACTTTAGGGCAAGAACAGATGGAAGCTTTTCAAACTTGTGGGAAACCAATAAGTTAATGATATTATTGAGTTGTTCTATATTGAGATTTATGTTACCTCAAACTCGGAAACAGTTTCCTGAAAGTCAGGCTGTTAAGAGCCAACCGTGAAAAAGCTATATTTAAGTATGGTACTAACACTTCATCTAGAATTAATACTCTCAGCTTCAGTTTTTGTTTGCCCAATTTTGATTGCAAAAATTGTGTAGTAGTAACACTACTGTAATGTTTTATTTTACAAAGGCAATAGCTAAAGTAACATGATGTCTTTCAAAATCTGAAATCATGTATTAAAGTCAACTGAGTAAAACTGGAATTTTGCAAAGAAATCTGTCAATTTTTGAGGAATGATCAATTTTTTTTTTTTTAATTCATTATGATCATATACATGATCATTACGAGGATATACCAAAATGTAACAAAAAAAGATTTTGACGCTGAATATTTGTGTGTCACATCAACCGATGTAGTACAAAAAAACCCTACTTCTCATAAACTTAGATTCTTTTATAATTAGAAATCTTTTCAGCAAACCCTTCAAACCTGGAAAATGTTTTGGCTGCACAATATATAAAAAAGCAATTACATGGCTTTCAGATCATTGTTCAGAGCTAGACATATGAGTAACTGCCAGTAGTAATTGCTCAATAAGCTTAAGTGCATTTGTGACTCTTACTGGGAAATAATCCAAGTGACAGCTACCCAATTTTATTTTCTCTTAGAATTTATCCACTATGAGATAAATCTTTCGTTAACTTTGGTTAATGGAATTACCTGGAAATAAGAATAAAAAGGATGGACTTTAATCTCCAAAGAAATGGCAAATGTCACATCTAGATTTTCTGTTTCAAAGATCTTTAATATTAACCCATCTGAAGCAACAGAAGAAGAAAACCAGGATTTAATTCCTATGGTAACTACAGAAATTTGTACTTACAATCCTTCCCGACTGCCATCAATCAAAGCTTGAAACAGAGGCTTATTGTGAGGTATGGTCTGCAGTATGTTCCCATCACCAGTCACATACCCAATGGCCCACTGCCCCAAGCGAGTGCAACTCAGTCTGAAAATATAGCTTGATAAAACAAGATGAATAAAAAGTCAGCATTAGATGGACTTGGGCAAATTCAGCACATAACCTTAAATAAAGCAGCATCTTTTATTCAATCAATTCCCCATAAACAAAAGAGGATAACAGTATCTTCCTCAACACAAATTTTCATTCGCTTGATTTTTCTCAAAGTGAAAGATGCACATTTACTGTGAATAGTCCTACATTACATACATTTAGACCATAAATCTCTTCTAGGACAGCATATTATACTACTGACTCTCCACAGCTACAACATGAGCCATTTGAGCATACACAGGCCATGAATACGAATCAATGGAAAGTTTGTTCAGAAACAGAAAACACCTTTTGATGCAACAGAAATGCAAACAACGAATGATAAAAAAAACTGCTCTACTATCAGTGTTAATGTTGGGTGTACCCGAGTTGGTGAACAGGATGGAAGAAGTATCGTCCTACTTCAAAAAATACTAAGTGGTATCAACCCAAGTAGACTTAAGTTCAAATACTTCTCAATTGTACAGTTGATATCTAGGAGTTTATGTAATGCAGACAGGGAATACAGCAGGAAAAAAAAGGAAGACTACTGGAAAGAGAATTGGGCATTATTTTCTTTTTACCAAGAAGCCTAATCTCTTCAATGTCAGACACCTTGTCAGATGCAAATACTGCATTTAGAAAAGCATCCCATAAATACCACAAACCCAATTTCATATTACAAAACAGCTTTTCTTAGTTATAGCTCAATTTTTTCTTTATACCCAAACAATTCTAAATGAGAAATCTTAGTCCCTCTGAAGTTTTAGCCCCTCTGGCTCTTAAAAACTTTAACAAAGTCAACACTATATTGAAGTAACCAGATTCTACTCATTTGAACAGAACTTGTACTTTCCAAAATGTTTTAAACTGATTACAAATGTAATTTTACTTTGTGCCTTCACTTTATCTTTAAAATTCAATATTTCACCTGAACAACTCAGGAAGTCATCTTGCAGTATTCAAATAGAAAGTTATCTTAAAACTAACTCTATACTTACACGAAACGTTACAGCAACTTTGGATAATTTCTCCATTACTTCTCTTTTCTAATCAGAGTTAATCAGAGAAAATGTACAGCAATCACTCTAAAAATCAGCCTAGTTATCTGAAGTCCATAATATAGCTCACAAGTGCCAAGATAAAATATTTATCTCACTGGAAACACAAAGTACAGAAGGTACATATAACTGTCTCACGTTACTGTTATATTTCTCTAACAAGATGAGCTTTTGGATATGTACACATGGGATGCTGCAGCAATTTTAGAAAGGCACGTTAGGCAACAAAGCTTGAGAACTTAAAGGTAGAACTAGTCTAAGATGAATTTTACTTTACTGTTAGTAAAAATTTGACTGTTAGTAAAAATTTTTTAAAAGTAGATTATATTTCCAAAAACGCTTTCCAATAATACATTTCTGTTTACTTGTACTTGTTCAGATTACCATGGGCTACTAAAATGTTACTTGCTTTATAGCAATGGAAGAATTACAGTATAAAAAATAAATTATGGTTACAAAACTTCTAAGTCTTAAAATTAAAAAAAAAAAAAAAAAAAAAAACAGCAGTTTTTGAATCTGAAATTCTGGCACTTGGCATTAAATTATTTTGTAAAAATATATTTTGATATAAATAAAATCCCAAGTATATAAAAGAATATTATTAGGAACATGATCTACTGTTAATGAGAAAAAAAGGTAAAAAATTCACTCCTACATTATTGTAATATAAGTACAGATTTACACAGTTTAGAAATATGAATTTAGATAAACTGTGTAGCTTCAGAGATATTATGTTTATTTGGAAAGCTGTAATTAGCCAAACTTCTCACCTCCCAGGCTTTGTGCTGTACTTCTGCAATCTTGCTTTCACTTCATCATATGTCAGGAATGCCATATATCCAGGATGTGTCACAGCTAAGAAGTTCCAATTCCTTAAGATTGAACCCCATGGCTAAAAAGATCAGGCAAACAATTAAAAAGATACAACCAGGTAATTACATATTTCTAATAAAACTCAGGTCAATTTTTCAAAAAGACCCACAATGTTTTCACTTGAGCAGAAAAATACACACTTTTGGTTAAGGTCTAAGAAGTAAAAAAGATTGTCCTATGCATTCAGCTCTGGTGCAAGGATTCATTTAAAAAAAAAAAAAAAAAAAAAGAATCACAGAATAAATTTAGTTTGGAAAAGACCTTAAGTCATCAAGTCCAACCACTGATCTGGTTCTACTCCCCATCACTACACCATGCCTCTTAGAGTCACATTCACACATCTCTATAATACCTCCAGGAATTATGACCCTACTACCTCTCTCAACAGTTTGTTCCAATGCATGACCACCCTTTCCATGAGGGCATCCCTCCACACATCTAATCTAAACCTGTTCTAGTACATTTTGAGCCCATTTACTCATGTCCTATCACTTGTCACCTGTGAAGACACCAACACCCTCCTCAACTTTCTTTCAAGGTAGATGTAAGTGAGTCATAAGGCATTCCCTCAGCCTCCTCTCTGGACTAAACAACCTAAGTTCTCTCACTGCTCCTCGTGCATTCTGTTTTCTAGTCCCTTTACCAGCTTTGTTGCTCTTCTCTACACACACTCAAGCAACTCGCTATCCTTCTTGTATGGAGGGACCTCAAACTGAACACAATATTCAAGATGCAGACTGGTCTCACCAGAGCTATGTACAATGGGAAAATCACTTTTTTCATCCTGCTGGCCATATTTTTTATGCAGGCCAGGATGGCTTGGATTTCTTGGCCACCCAGACACACTACTGTCTCATGTTCAGCTGGCTGCCGATCAGCACCCCAGGTTATTTTCTGCTGCCAACTTTCCAGCCACAATTCTCCAAGCCTAAACCACTTTATGAGGCTGTTGCAACCTAAGTGCAGAGTCCAGCACTCAGCCTAGTTAGATGTCACGTACTTGCACTCAGCCCATCAACCTAGCCTGTCCAGATCCTGCTGCAGAGCTTCTGACACTCAGGTGGATCAACACTGCTGTTGAACTTGGTGTCTTCTGCAAGCTTACTGAGGCAGCACTTGATGGCTGAATTAAGACCACTTTAAAAACATAAAAAATAAACAAACAAAAAAACTTGCCCCTATACTGAGCCCTGAGAATAATATATGGACAAATATTTTAAAGATTTTGAATTTGCAGGATCTCCTGCCCATAGCCACATAAAATATTAAGTACATAATTCAGTAGGAACCTGCAGAGCATGATACTATGATAGTTTCATAAAAACCCAAGTGAGCTTATTCTTGAGTGGTTCTGAGGCATTCTTGTAGTTAATGATAAGTAACATTGAAATGAGACCTAATAAAGCTACTAATTTGAGCTGTGATTTCTTTCCTTATTCTTTATTAATTGTTTTCTTCAGTTATCATAAAAATATTGCAGTCAGAAAGCAAAACAAATATTGACAAATTCTAAAGTATTTGTTGACCTCAATAACAAATGCTTCACAAACTCGGTGAAACATAACTGATATGCTATTACTTCAAATATAAAGTATTCCTCCACCATAAAAGATGAATGATATTTAAGGCATGGATTAACACAAATATATTATGTGTTCATAGCCAGCATTTGAAAAGATAAGAAACTGCCTCTCTGTGGTTGAGAGATGTTTATTTATATATTTGTCAAAAGATCAGGGCAGGAGAAGTCAAGCAACAGACAAGAAGAGACTATCATTACTGTGTAGTGCTACTGCGTATCCTGCAAATTCCTTTTAAAAGGGACTTCTAAGGGCTAGTGAGGCAGGGAATAAATGTCTATTTAAGTGACACACTTGAGCAAAGTACTGTAAAAGTTCAACTTGGGATGATGACACATTCCCTAGGCAAACCCTAACCACTGCTTAAACATGTATGAAGACATGCATTTTAAAATCTTCAAGTCAGACTTGTGGAACAGAACAGTAAGGTTTCAGTACTGAGGTCAAATGAGGAAATTTGTACAAACTATAAAGGAGAAAAATTCACTTCTGTAGATGTGATACCACATCTTGTCATCTCCTTTCTACACACTCACTGAAGATGGATGCCAGAAGCTTAATCACACTGAAAATGTTAGTTATTCTAACTAAAGTAAAAAGGGAATTGACCCTTGCCCCTACACCACACCGACATTGACATTTCTATCACAAAAACGCAACATACCTTCACCTTTTGTATTGCTCAAGTGCATGTCAGTCAAAAAGAATATTCAAACATTCAGTACTTTGAAGCTTTGTATTACCACAGTACAACAAACCTTAGGTATGAAGTACATGATCCCACCCATTAATCCCCCTAACAAAAAAGAGAACAACAAAAAACAACATCTACGCAAATTTGTTGGTTAATCATGAGTATCAGACTTAAAGTAAACTGTATAATCTTCTCATGCTTGGATTCTCCTCAAATTAATCCACTACTGCAATACATGTAAATGATAAGACACTAGGTCTGCAAATTAACAGGCAAGAACTCTAAGCTTGTCTTTCAGACACAAAGACTATTAGAAAAGTGGAAATATTAAATGGTAAAAGATTTGTACACTTCTATAGAAATATTTTTGCTTAAAAGGACAATTTCATCAAACATGCTAACAGTGATGGAATTAGTTCCAAGCACCCACATATACTTCCACACTAACTATCCCTGGTCAGAGATAACAGTAAAGTTGTGCACATATACAGTGGTGAGGCAGGGGGAGCAACTTCACTTTTACAGGATCTTCACAGTAAGCAGTCTTGCTTTCTTCAGTGAATAAGCACCATCATAGATGTAGCTTTTCTGAAACAACCCACAGTTGGCAAAGCAGTGTTTTGATTACCTCAGCAATTGGGATTTTCTCTCCATGGGTGTAGGCACACATAGTTAAGGAAGCATTTTAAAAACTTGAGAAATAAAATGTAACCTCTGGGAGAGATTCTCAGACCAAGTTCAGTGTAAGTTCACCTCAACAGTTACGCAGCTATTGCACAAGCTGGTAAATTAGTTTGGATAAAGTTTTTCCTGCTTCTTTATTAGATTAAAATTTAATCCTAGCCAGTCTTCTCGCTTTACGTATGTCAGTACTGCTGATTTCTTTTTCCTAGAATCAAGCGTAGAAATGAATCAAAATAACCATGGCCTAATAACAAAGCGAAGCAATGCAAATTCACTGGCTGACAGATCAAGTTAAATAAATCTCATTTGAGACTACTGTTCTGAACTTGAACAAAATCTATAGGACCCTACACAGGGTCAGAAAAAAAATATTACCTCTCTGATCATTCAATTCTTATTAAATTTTTAATTTTACAGTTGATATGCACATTTAAAACTAATCAAACTAATAAAAGAAACACCTAAGCACAACAAACTTCTTAGCTGTGAGCTCAGTGAATAAGGTGATCAAATTCTACAGAAAGGAACTTCAAATAAGTGTATTTCATAGCGATGTATATTGCAGCCAATAGGCCTCAGACAATTTGCAGTGAAGTCTGAGAGCAAGATCTGAGCTTGATTGATCTGAAAATAAGATCAGTTTGCCAAACAATGAATAAAAGCGAGAAACTTTGACAGAGTAGAAATGGCTCACAAGGCATCAAAGTTCAGACTGGAATATTTGATAATATCAAGCTGCACATAAAGGGCAAAGCTTAGAGGGATTTTGCTAGAACAGCATCAGCTTAGTTTATTTCATCAAAGAGAGCCTCCAAAATTTTATTCAAAGATCTGTAGCCCATGTGACTATTTTAAAAAGCAACCAATACTTGTGGTTAAATTAGTTTACTTACACCTTAACATTTTCAACTTTGATATAGTTCTGACTCAGACAAGATAAGAGATTATCAAAATCAAAACTCTAAACTAAAACTGTTAATCATCTGCTGCCAGATCTTAATATATACTTTGTAATGGTCACCCCTCCCAGAAGAGCAAACCCAATAAAGCTAAAGAGAGATTAACACATAACACGTGGAAGAGGGAACAAAAATATGGCATGGCTTTGGTAAAAAAAAAAAAAAAAAAAAAAAAAAAAATTGTTACTTGAACATAACTGCAAGAGGCAAAAGAATAATGCAGTAGTTAATTGATGTATGTTGTTTAAAAAAGGAAATGACCAACTAAATCATTGGATAGGTCAAAGATTACTACATACAAAAGAAAAATCCAAACTGACAAATTTAGAATCAGTTCATCTAATACAGATGCAAGCCTGCACAGACTTCTGTGTGAACTCAAGTACTCAAAGAATTTAGATTATGTTCTGTAGAAGGAGCACAAGATTTGCAGTGGCTTGTAACATACAGACAAAGCTTATTTTAGATAAATATTATCTATTGAAAATAATACTATTCCCCCTATTAGTGCTATTCCCAGAGATACTCTCCTATTTTTGATAGAATGAGGAGCATTAATGGGAAAAATCTGTCTATTAAAAAAAAAAAAAAAAAAAAAAAAAGATAATTAGGCCTAAACTTAAAAAAAAAAAAAAAAAAAAAGAAAAAAGAAAAAAGCAAACGTTCTTCATACGTCTAGTAGAAACACTGAATCTAAATAGATGTAGATACAAAAATGTAACAAAAACACAAAATTTAGATAATTACCTGAAGGTCAATATTTCAAAAAATGCATTTAAGATTAGTGAAACATGCAAACAGCAGACATAAAGATAATCATACTATGTTTGTGCAAAAATAAAGCAGGTGCTGCTTGAATGTCTCTTTTAGATATCAGTTTTTGAGCTGTGGGTGCTAACAAAAATCCACCTTCCTTGACCCCTAGGTAACTGCCACAGGTCACTGAAGTTTTCAAAGTCATGCAAATATCCAACATTTTTAAGTCTTACCTGAAATAACCTAGTGAAGATATCAAACTCAAAAATTGAAATGTAGTCATTGCAGGTCAAATCAATAGTAGATTTAAGAGCCATTGCTTCCAAACCAGAGCTTATCTGATGAACTTCATGAAGGCACTGCCTGAACACTTTCCATGGCACTATAGTTCTGTGAGGGGGAGAAGTAATAAATTTAATGAAAACCCATATTAAAAATTTGATAACTTATTTAGACAGCAGAGACTGACTTTTGAAGTAGATGAGCATCAATTAGGTTTTTCAACAGACAAAAAGAATCAAGTTATCTGAAAGGAGCCTTTAAAACACGAAGGAACAAAATGACACTTTATATTGCAATGATAAATATTCAAGTTTCAATAGCACAACGATGGAAAAGACTGTGGAAACTGAAACATTCCACCATGCAGGTAGAGCAACAAGCCTTGCACCTTCTCAAAGTTAATCTGAAAGACCACCTCTGTTTTTGGCAAAAAACTCTCTTCTTCAGTCTCCCTTCTCAGAATGATAAACATCAATTTAGCATCTACTGCAGTAACCTTTTTCATAACTTAGGCTGTTAAATACTGGCCAAGAACCTTCTGATAACAATTGTCCAGTTATCATCACCACTGGGCCAACGGTTGCTATACCCCATGACAGTTACATAGGTATTAGAAGACTCTTTCTAAAATTTTCATCTTCACACGTTATGGCACAATGAGGATTATTTTTTGAGAGTAGTGAACACGGCAGAACGTGGGAAATCAGGGTAGAATGAGATTAAAGTTATCTTCCCTAATGCAAACCCACAATCTGTCAAACTGTTTCTATTTGTATAGGCTGAGGTAATGTAGATTTGTTGTTTTGCCAACCAAGTGCTTACAACTGGAATCTGATGAGGCTGATCACACTGAAGTACCCCAATTTATCACTCCCAAATCTATGAGAAATTCTTCACTAATAGTTCTTTTTCTCAAGTCTTTAGGATCGAATCCCAATTTTGCTAAGCCATAGCCCCTTCTCTTACAAAGGTTCTGCCTTGAACTGAGAGCAAATTTTATGCTACTTGAAAACATGTTAATTAACCAGTATATAACCACTAATTGATACATAACTATTTTCAGCACATTTCACATTTTCCAAGTAATATTTTTTAATGTTTGCTAGATGTCAAAAGAGGAGACAAAGGGCTCACCTACTCATCACTATTTTCTTGCAATTTTTACTAGTTCACTTTACATTATTTTTATAAGGGTCAAGATAGCTAGAAAAGCCACAATAAAGCATTTCCTTACGTGAAATACATATTGCTTGGTACTACAATATTGTTCAAGAAAAAGAGCAACTGTTTTAAGTTGGCACTGCATAATAAATATTTCAGAATTAAACTATATGAAAACAAATAGCAATTTGAAGTATAACACCAAAGACATTTTCCTATATTTCTACTGAGTCACGCAAAGAAGTCTACACATTACTTGGAAGCTAACACTGAAAAATCAGACATGATAAACTGCATAGTTTAATAGATCTCAGCAGATACTTTCATCTGTGTACGAAAAACAGGAAACCACAAAGAGCTGAAGAGGGATACCACATCAGATGCCATTTAAGAACGAACGCACATTGAATTTTGATTATGGTAAAGAGAGAATGAAGTGTAGCACTAAGTTCAGAGAACAAAACTGGAAAAGCTAAGTGCTTTTTTGGTGTTAAAGTTGTCTTCATTCAAATGCCTAAGATTAATTTAGTTTCTGTAGCCATAGCTCTGAAACATCTGAATCTTTCAGCAAACCATCTGAATGGTTACAGCACTGGAATCACACTGAAAAAAGGGTCAGAAAAGTTAATTAACCCATAAGTTAAAAAACAATAGCCCAACAAGAATGAATTTAGCCATAGTATATCTCAAGAATGAGTTTTTCATGCGTTGCCTGAGACAATTTACTGAAAACATTTCATTAGATTGGATTAGCAAGTATGATCTTTCATCATCCATTCATTAACACCCTGCATCCTCCCCTCCAAACCCCACCAGTGATGGGGAAAACACACAGAAGTCTTCAGGAGCATATGTTTTTTGAGTTTTGTTTGCTAGTACTTTGGCTAAGATAGAAACCAGATGTTGGGAAATGAGTGATTAGCTAACGAAATAACATCTAAAGTTATCCTGTGGGATTTCTCCAAGAAAATGCATCTAAAATGTGGCCCCAATTTGAAATACAACTAATAACAACAGAATTGTTTTCTGCTGAACTTTGTGGAATATGTCTTCTACCTTCTCCTTTCTTAAACGAGGTGAGAATTGTTTGTTGAAACAAATTTATTCCTATTTCTCAGGAGCTACTTTTGTTCTGCTCTCATTCCTAAATACCTTGAAATAGTACCAGCCAGGGATCATTTCTTTCCCAGTGTCTCTCTCCAGTTAATATGTACAAACTATTATGCTCTTCAGAGGGCTTACAGAGAGCAGACACACATCCCACTCTGAAGCTGTTACTGAATTATCACAAGGTCAAGAATTCAGAAACTTCCACTTCTCTCAAAGAACTAAAACCAGGAGACATTTTAGGTATGTTGAAAACAAAACAAAACAAAAAATTCTGACAGGGAAATAAGAGATGTCCAGTCAAAATGCTTCCCGTACTGATGAAGGGGTGAAAGATTTTTGTAGAAATTGTGGTTTTCTTGAATGAATATTTTCTTGTGCTTCAGGGGATTCACAACCTTTGAAGTCATCTTTTTATTATTTAAATCTAAAGATTTATTTTAATTGTTTAAGGAGGCTACAGGGTGCCAGAAGTAGCAGGAGAGGGAAGACAACAAGACCAATCAAACCAAAGTTTGACATTGGGATTGTCCTATTTAATGCTTAGAATGTCATTTCTTTTAGGAAAAAAAAAAAGACTTTATAAAAAGAAAAATCTGTAATGAGAAACTGCCTGCAGCATTCAGCTTACAGTTATGTAAGATATCTCCTACAGACCTATGATCCTTGTCCTTATAATATTTCTTGCATCATGTCATAGTGATACCCTACACAATGCTGGCACAATTACTTTACTGCTAACAGGTTGACCTGTGGACACTTGCCTAGGAAGAGAAAAGTTAGTCAGCTCAACTATAGCTCTTCTGAAAGGTCTGATACAACTGCCTTGTAACATCAGTTCCCCACAGATTTTGGTTCAGTAAGTGCACTCAGTATTAAGGGTATTTAGTTCTAATTACATAGGCTACTTCTCACAGTAGAATGAGCATGACCAGAGCTGAGTGGTTGTATTTCATTGAATGTTTGATGCCCAAAGTTAAGAGCTCTACTACACATTCCGAACAAATACATCCAGTTTTTTGGTAAGTGTTTCTGATTTTAAGATACAGTTTGAGGAAAAAGAAACTGGTCACTAATTTAAAAAAAAAAAAAAAAAGTGATTCCTCCACTATAATTGTCATTGGTGCAACTTCAACTTGAATATTATTTACAGTTCTGGGCTCCATAACATCAAAAGGACGCTAAGATCCTTGAAAGCATCCAGAGGAGTGCAACAAAGCTTGTATTAGGACATGCCTTTCAGCCCTACAAGGAGAGGTTGATGGCACTCAGGTTGCCCAGCCTGAAGAACAGGAGGCTGAAAGGTGACCTTACTGTTCTGAGCATGGCCCAGAGAAAGGGATGCAGATGGAGGTGCTGGGCTCTGCTCATGGGAACCGATGGCAAGTTGAAATGACATAGGGCTCTGCCAGAGGAGAGTCAGGTGGGCACTGAGAAACATTTATCATGAGAGTTGTTAGTTATCATGTTAGTTGTTATCATGAGACTTCCTAGAGATGCCCCATGCCTTACAGTGTTCAAGAGGCATTTTGACAATGCTCTCAATAACATACTTTAGCTCTGAGTTAGCCCTGAAGTGGTCAACGTTGATCAACTTTGAAGGTTCCTCCCCACTATTGTGTTCTATTTAAAAATACATAACATAAAAAACAGCATGTATGTATCATGTGTTACTTTATTATGACCTACAATTAATTTAAAATATTCAGAAACACAAGTTTAGAAGCAAATAAAATAAGAAGGAAACTGAAACATGGAGATATATATATACCAAACTTTTAGGGAATGGTTAATCCATGCAGTTCCTTTGTACTGCTTTTCCCCCCCATCACCAGAGCAGGAGCAAGTCCACACTAATTGAAAAATTAAAAAAAAAAAGATTCTAATTGTCTTTTTTTCTCCCCTGAAAGGCCTTCCTGTGTTCATCTAACCTCTCTTCAATCAACAAAGCTATCTGCATCCAAGCATTTACTTTGGGGTTGTCTTTTTATTTAAGATTCTCATTAAAAAAAAATCATTAAAAAAAAAGTGTGTGTTTTAAATATGCCCTTCCCCAATCCTCTTAAAATGGGACTGCTTCCCCGCATTTTTTTCTGCAATAGTAAAATTAGCATAGAATAATAGAATAATAGAATATAGAATATAGAATATTCTATGGAATCTAATAGAATTATAGAATTACAGAATTACAGAATAATAATGAATGTACACATGCTCAAATAAAATTACATCCTCAAAAATACTTTCATACAGGATGGTATCCATTTACTATTATGGACACATGTCAAAAGCGTCATTCAGTATTTTCAAATACAGTGTTTTAAACACCGAACAACTTCCACACATCTAAAGACGAATGATTAGAGTCCAGGACATAGTTTTCATACAGTTCAGAAGAGGAATTTAGGTCCTTCTTTCCTTCTTGCCCTGACCATGCGTAGATGGGATTTCCTTAAACTCCGTGATATTACCCACATTACTAAAAAGCAGAAGACATGAAAATAAACCTGAAAAGGAAGTAAATATTTTCTGAGAATGTTTGAAGTATAGCTTTTCAGTAGAACTGCAGAAATACAGCCATTCTCAAACATTAAGTGACAGGTTCCCTCTGAACTGTAACAGACCTCAAGTTTGTCTAAGAAGGTAAACATATACCTGTGTAACTTACACTTAATAGTGAACATTAGTCTCCAAGAAACTCTCTGAAACATTGCCAGAATGCACAAAATGAAAAGAGCAGCACTGTGTTCAGAGCAAACTCAAAAATATTCAAGGAAATGCAGACCCAAGTAGAAACAACATTTTTTGCACATCTGTAGTGAGCAATGTGGATTTTAGCCTATCATCACTGAACACAGCACTTTCTTAAGACTGTTGCTTCAGGTTTAAGTGAGAGGCCACATATTTTTGTTGCTTCTGAGCTGCAGAGCAAACAACTGACATGCTTGAGGAGCTCAGTCCTAAGGGAAAAGATGAATTCTGCCATATCATGCCAGTACATTCATTAGGAAATGACATAATACAGAACAAATATAGATGATTCTAGTGTGAGAGAAGAGAAAGTAAAAGTGAGAAAATAAGCCTTTGGAAATGAGAAATATATACCACCTAAAATATCCAAAGTCATGTAAGTGGACATTGCTGGTGAGACAGTGAATTTATAGTTCCTCTTAAGAGATGCAGGAAGCTTGCATTTCCTGAAAAGTCCCTGAAGAGAATAAACTTATCTACATATTTCCAACTCTGATCTCAAATCACAATCCAAAGCACATCCATGATTCACAAGTTCTTTTAGCCTTAAAAAACTGCTGTCTATCCTGACTTTCACCAAGAATGTTCTCCTGTCTCATAGTCATGTGTGCCTTCTACTACAACTTTCTTTCTCTATCTTCTGCACATCTAATTTAACCTTATTCTCAGCCACCCAGAATAACCACTGTATTTTTCTGTTTATTTTATCATACAAAGACTGCTCCAAAAGTAGTGTCTCCTATTTTACTGTATTGGCTATGACCTCAGAAGTTGATATTTGTGTTACGGCTGTAGAGGTTGAACCTTCCCACCAATATTTCATTACACGTTGTTGCTGTGTGACTGATGGCAGATCTGACAAATGCGGATTCTATCTCTGTCTCAGACTAAGGCTACCAAAAAGTATATTTTGAATGCTGATGATAAGCCAAGGAAACAATCACCTTTTAAAAGCCCCATTATCTTTTTATCTCCTTCCCTTTAACCTTTTCTGTTGTCAATCGATCTTTACAGTTATAAACACCGCGGGCTTCCACATCACTGCCTCTTCCTCTTTCATCTGTTTCTATCTTTTGGTTTCTCCTTCCACATCAGTTCATACTGATTAGCACGTCTCTGGGCCAGGATGACCACTTCAACCTATAATTTACAGTGTTCAGGCAATACGATGGCTCTTGGGCACTATGAGCATAACAGGAGAACAAGTAATAATTTAAGGGGATCAACAAGGTGTTAAAATCGAGTTTACCCGAGATCTCACTTTCTGACAGTCAAATGTTTTGAAGTTAAGTCTTGCCATGTGATTTGTGCCTATTTTACTGCTGCTTTTCTAAATCCAAGCAACAGAGGCTGTCTGTCACATCCTGTGCCAAACAACACTAACCACAATAGAAACAAGACTACTCAAAATTTTGAAGTAGCAATCTGAAATAAAAAACCCTTCTTCAATTGACACATTTTCCCCTGAGTAACAGTTAAAAGTTTGAGGATTTGGATGAGAAAAAGAAAAAACAACCAAATATCAGATTTTAGATGTAACAGTAATGTACTTGACCCTACTAGTGAAATAATTTCCATTTCCTCAGAAATGAAAAGGTGGGGGAAATCAATGCATCTAACAATAACAAAAATACTTTTCTTTTTTTTTTTTTTTTTTAATATTTCACAGTGAAGAGTAAAACATTAAATAAGAGAATATATGGCACAATTGTGAAAAAATGAAAATATAAGAATATTAGCATTTTGATGCTGATTCATTCTGCAACATGCAGGCAGCCGCAAATCACAAACTTCAATAGTTACAAAGCAGCTGCATGACTTCACCAAGGCTTACAACTAAGGGGCTGGAAAGCTCTGTTAGGTCATCTCGCCCACTCTCATTTTCAGTTCAGGATTGCTCCCAGTGGTATTTTGCACATTTTTACTCAGAACAGAAAAGAAGTAAAAGCTGTAAGATGCTATTAAAATGAGTGAGGAACCAGGGGAAATTAACATCGAGCACTATGCAGTGATAAAATGCAGATAATGAAGAAGCGATCAGATTATGTTTTATATCCATATTTACAAGCCACTGGGGGTTACTAAAGTATCTATAAACAAATGTAACTGCTGATTACATGCCTTACAATTTCACAGTTAAACTTAGCATTACTGCTTAGCTGTACATTAAACTCTAATTTGAGTCAGAACAACTATAATGGTAAACTCTGTACAGAACGACCTATGAGCAACTCCACTAAAACCACTTGCTCCAATAATTGTGTTCCAGTAACCAGTACAAAATTAGAAGTCACACTTTCACAGTTTTATCACTTTCTTGCTTTCATCCCTGTCAAACACCTTCCTGATATGTTATTTAATCTAAAATATTGACCTTGTCCTTGGCGTAAACTCTGTATCATTTTATTCCTTACCTTGTTTTCTTGGGCACTGCTGACATCACTCACCCTGTGATCTGTGTATATACTGTACTTTGCCCTTACAAAGAAATCAAATAAATTCTTCCATTTCTTCCTTCATTATACTGCTGAAGTCCATTGTCTTCCTTCACCCAAATTATCAGTCTCAATCTTCCACCTTGGTTTATCAGTCAGACCCCCCTCTGTAAATACATAAAACCTACATTCTTCTTATCAGGCCCATTCTAAACATCCTACCACTTCTGAGGCTTCCTCATCTCCTCTGAAACATGCATCACTAGAAATACTTACAACTCGAAGGCTCCTGACTATTTAACATTTTATTTATTCTGCATTCTGCCTATATAAGTGCTGATAATTTCCGTTATAAAGTTTGTTGCATCTCTCACAAGCTCCACAGCATTCTCCTTGCTCCCAGACTTCCTAGCTACTGACATTACCTACAAGTTTTGTAAAGGTGATTCAGGAATACAAAAATTAGGAGGGATTTGAAAGTCAAGGATTTCTAGAGTTCTCAGCACCCCGTTCTGTTGAAACCATTTAATTTCTTTGCTGAGATCTTCTCTTCTCTCCACAGGACATTCAGAGAGCAGCTATGTAGGTTCCTCTGGAAGTAATACCTCCTATTTATGCTCATAGAAACATACAACAGATACAATGAGCAGAAGAAGACTACTTGATAGAGAAAATTCTCCACAACAATATAGTATTTTTCAAGATAATCACCACTACTAGCTATGCATTTTTGCTAGTGGTAAGAACCTGCATGCCATTCTTGTTAAAATCTGCACTAGTAGAGGTGACCCACTCTTTCACACCTGCTATGACAACACCACTGCTAGGAAAGTGTTGCCCACACAGTCCATCTTTCATCCGCCCAAACAGATCAAAGCCAGAAGGCATCAAAGGCAGACTATACAGTGGGTATAGTAGAACAGCTCAGCCAAGAACAGCAATGTGCTCCATGATCTTCAGACTGGTCAGAGGCCTGGCATTATCACGGTGCAGAGAAAGGTTGCCTTCTTCTCCTGTCCGACTCTGGAGGTTTGAGCCTTCAGTTTGGTCAGCATCATGACATGGCAGTCAGTTAATGGTTTGTCCAGGTTGTAGAAAATCCAAAAAAAGGATCACGCATTTCCTATGCCAAAAGACAGTGCGTATCAATTTACCCAATGAGGGCTGTGTTTTGAACTTTTACTCCAATAGGTAATACATAAACTGCCTTTTGGACTCCAGCTCATTTCAGGGAATTAAATCCAGGAAATTGTCACCTTCGGGCCTTATATTGGTTCAATATATCCTGACAAACTTGAATACTCTGTTATTTCTGTTCCCATGTGAGCATTTATGGGAGCCATCTGGCACAAACTTTGTCTCCAACATTGCCACCACTGTTTCCAATGCACTGATTCAGCTCCACACACAATTTCCTGGTTGTAATCCACCAATTAATGTGGATGAGCTGTTCAAGATGCTCTTCATTTTGTAGTATGCACGGCTGTCCAGAATATGGCTTGCCTTTCACATTGCAGTCATCACTGCTGAAAAAACACCACCCACTGCCTCACTGTGCTCACGTACATTGTTTGGTCAACATTCAGCAAGCACCGATGAAATCTCAATGACTTGTCATTTTTTCTGCATGGAGGATTTCAATGATACACCTTTGCTTCATGCACACTTCCATGTAAGACTGCCATCTGTTACACAGCAACAAAAGGTAAGGGAATATTGGCGGGAAGGTTTAATCTCTACTGCCATTCTACCAACATCAACCTCTGAGGTCATGGGTCAACAAAATAAATTAGGAGGCATTACTTTCAGAGCAACTGCTATATATATATATTTATATACTCCTATTTATTTACTCCTAATTTATATATATATATATATACACACACACATACATATAAGTATTGTAGACTTTCAATAGTTAACCTAGCCATTTATTCTACTAATGAGTTCAAAGTCACATGAACCCACACCTGACTCACTTTAAACACTGAAGTAATGGTTGCATCTTACATTACTGTTTAATGATGGGCTGAATAAACTTCTGCTACAGCAGCATAGTTTTGCAGTAAGTATTCAGACAGACATATGTAACAAAACTACAAAACTTAGAGCTCCTCACTTGTTAAGGAAGAGTGGTGAAAGACTCCAGATACAGAAAAAAATAATTACAAATTGGGCTCTTTCAAATTATATATTTATTCCTCAGCAAATTAAAAAAAACTTTATTTCTCAGCAACTTAAAATATGCTGCTTTTTCTTCTGCTACAGTTTATCCATAAGAAGCAAAGGTAAAGCGGAACTTACTTTTAATTTACACTCCATTCTTGAGCAGAATTACTTACTGACCTCAAAACAAGAGCTTTGAAAACAAGCAAGGAGTCCAGGCTAGCCTTGGAAAACAGAAATGCATTCAGTGCATATGTGATATAATTCCTCTAGCACTTCTTCATTTGCAGCATTTACCTTACAAGACTGGGAGGTTTAACAAAGCCCAAGAGGCATACCCCTAGGAGGTCATGTTAAAAACAGATTTTATCATTTGTTTGCAACAACCTAAATCTTCATGTAGGCTTTGCTTTTAGGGAAGTGATACTAAATTATTTGCAAGCTAATTTGTCATAACAGGCCCACTGTAAAAGATGTTGCTCAAAGGCATACCTGCCATACATTTCTAAATGGATTAGAAGTCAATTAATGTTTAAAAAGCTCTGGGCATTTTGTTTAATGAAGAGATTAACTGTAATGCCAAAAAAAACCCCTTCTCATCTGTCTGAAATACATGTTGTTACATGCTTTACAGTTACTTAAGCACAAAAGTGAGAAAATGGCAACGCTCCATGCACATATCAACTCCTCACTGTTTAGAAGACAGGCAATGAGTTCAGTTTAACAGAAACTGTAGTTGTTACCTAGTTTGAAAATGCAGATAGAAGTAAAATAAACAAACAAATAAATAAATATAAAACCAAGGTTACATATGCAATTAACTGATCTCCTCCAAACTGACAGGATTCCAGAGCATTTTTGGTCCATGGATGCTTTAACAAATGTTAAAGTGAAGGTACACACAGAAGGTGTGATGGTACAGCATATGTGGAAAGAAAAAAGTTAAGTATTGAGAATTCATATTTAAGTTGTCTATATTGAGAAATTTAGATAAGAAACAGTAAAAGCCCGTGGTCCTGAAAAGGATTTAGAAAGAAGCACTTCAGGAGATGAGTCAAGGAAGAAAAGAGTAAAGTGAGAACAGACAGAAAGGCAGCAGCAGAGCTCAGCTATTCAGATGGACTGATGAAGTTTAAAAATTCTTATCAGTCTTGTTCTGATAAAAACTTATTTGTTTGTTACTGTATCCTGCTGTCTGACAACTTGTGCACCTGGTATTGTGTCAGTTCCCAAGGAAAATGGCAGGACCATAAACCTGAAGTGAAACACTTGAATCTCACATAAAAAATATTAGCAGACAAATGCAAAGAGGAACATAACACTGAATAGAGAAGATGAAGAGGCTGATTATGATCAGATAACTGACAGCCAGAAAGAAACAGCAGCTTGCAGAAGATGCGTAAATCTCAGTGACAGAAATGGAACTTGCAATCAAGACAGTAGGATAAGGTCATTCAAGGATAGAGTCCAACACAAAAGGAGGACCAGGAGGTGGAGATTTGCTAAGCAAAGGGAAGAAAAAAGAAAAACAGAGACATTTCATGCAGATGATCACAGTTAAATCATCTTTCAAAAAAAAAAAAAAAAAAACTTTTTTTTTCTTTTGACTGACACGTTAAAAAGTTCTAAGCAACAGACACTTAATTTAATCTTTTTTAGGCTTTTTAAAGATATTCTAAGAAATTGTCATAAGCAAGACAAAACATGGCCAAATTCCTTTCCTTTAACAATAACAAAAAAAGAGACTGATTTAATGACTTGATCATATTCAAACTACTTATACAAGAAAGAAATTTGTTAGAAGACTGAAGTTACCAGACCACACTGAAATGAAACCTAAAAGCTAGAAACTAACAGTAGCTGCACTTAGACTAGCAAAAGAGAGAGAAAAAAAAAGGAAATGAAACTCTTGTAAATTCACACAGTCAAATTACTTCACAAATGTGCCAACCCACAAGATATCAGACTTGACCATAAAGCAGCTCCATTGCAAAGTATTTCTCTACATGAGAAAGATCAAGCTGTCAATCTTCTATTCACCTACATCTTAAATTCTCACTTATCTACAAGTATCACTCAGCATTCATTTTATGACACACTCTTAGAATACTAAATTTCTCCAAAAACTTCTTTTGATAAAACCTTCCACCATATCTCCAGTTACTGAACCCCTTTCCTGTGACAGAACTTGAACAAAAGAAAACGTTACTCATCTACAACTGTAGGTAGTACAAAGAAAAAATGTTCAATATTAAGGAATAAAACAAATTACTTCATTTATAATAAGAAAGTTATACATGGGATATGAAAAAACATACTGTCCATGACATCAATAATAGGCTCCCAATTCAGACTTTGGACTTATCAAACGTAGAATATACATAATACAAAGTATCGTGACTTGCCACATATCTCACAAAAACAGTTTCTCTTCACCCCAGAATGAAACTAATAAACTTCACATAAGCTAGTCCAATTTATGATCAATCGTAAATGCCCTTGGAAGAACTGCCCATGCATTTTTATTCACCTTTTGAATGATCTACAGTATTGCAACAAAGCTGCTAATAATAAATTGACCAATTTCACCTAGTTTAAAGAGTTGGAGGAAAAAATATCTTTAAAATGTTCGGTCACATACTTCAAACTATTTGAGTTTGTGAAAATACCATTCCTTAAGATTACAAACAGTTAATAATTGTGTGAAGCATTTGTACTTACTTGTCTCCAAAGAACTTCCTCCAGAAATCTGCAGCATCTGCTTTGGTGATACGAAAGTTATCACCCTGGAATTGGCCATTTGGAAAAATAGCCTTGATTTCTGCTAGCATGTGGCTGAAGATGAGGGACAGCTTAGTTAAGTTTCTCCTGTGGATTTAATAGAGAAAAAAAAAAAAAAAAGTAATTTTTAAACTTGAATAGATCATTCAGAATCTCATCTATCTTGTATATTTGTGCAAAAATCAGCATCTGACAAAACAGAAACATGGTACTTTCTACTGAAAACACATCAAACAAGTACAAAGCAGTAGTATGTGTTTGCACGCACTTCTCAGTGTGTATTTATCATAGGTCTCCCTGAATATAAATCAAAACCAAAAGAAAAACCCCATAAAATTTATTTTTATATGTGACATCAAAACTATTTTAGTCCAGGTTTCTAAAAATATAAATATGGCACATAACTAGCTTTACTCTTCTTTCCTATGACAGTTGTATTCTTTTTATTCTATCCAGCTTTTTCATACTGGAGCCACTTCCTATTTTTCTCTTACATGCCTCCTCTTTAGTTAAAGCTTGCTTTCAATTTTCACTGCCACGTTAGAAACAAAATCAAACTTCTTTTTTGGCTACCAGTCCATTTTCATAAGATATCCAGACTTTATGTCAGTTCAGCAAAAAAAAAATGTATTTTTTTGCATAGAAATCTCAGTTAGTGAAAATAACAATGCATCCTTAAATGTAGATCATCCTTCACTACAGAAAAAACTGTGGGAGATGGTAGGGAGATGAGAAGGAAGAATGATGAAGAAATCTTTAGGAGATTTTCCTTCTGTAGATTTCTTTGGATATGCTAACAATAAAAAGAGATACTTCCCCATTTGATATATTCAACAGAAAAGACCCAGGAGACTGACCAGCTTCTAATAAAGAATTAGTGTTCTTACATATCTTTAATAACACAGAAACGCTCTGCATCAAGGCCATTCATCTGTCACGATCTCCAGTACTACTTCACAAAGCTTCACACATTTTAATGAAAAATCAAAATAAAATTATGCTTATCAACCATGCAGTTAATAACTGCTTACATACAATATTTTAAATAAATTCAAAGTTATTCATGAGTCCCTAGCCATATTAAAAAAAAAAACAAAACAAAACAAAATTCAAGTGATAGATTTTTACACGTGCATACCAAACAGGTTCCAAAATACAAATACCAATTCTTCATTCTCAAAATAGCAGAATTGACTTGCCAGGATCTTCCTAAAAGAACTCTCATTTTAGCATTGAAGTAGCAATTACTTCAGCCAAATTTTTGTGCAACTTATAATAGAGATTCCTGCAGAAGCTGTACTGCAGATCTCCCTACAGGTTTTGCTATGAGGGAACATAGGATAAAGACAGCTATTTTGAAAATACAAGCAACTTTAAAAAATTTTTAAAAGGTCTGAATCCAGTAAGGAGGAAGAGTATATCCATCAGAATGACTGTAGGACTAATGCTTTAAGTCCTTTAATTCCTCCAGTATAATCAGATGTCTGTAATTACGATGCTCAACTGTTCCTCATTTTCTGGATTTGTTCCTTGCTATCCCCCTTCCTGTTTCCTTTGTACTTTAATTGCATGCACATGTTCTTTATTATTTTATTCCTCAGAACTCAATCCTGATGCACAGAAAAAGCAACAGCTATTTTAATGTGGCTTCATCAGCCTGACTTAGACTCAAGATCAGGCAAGAACCCTCCTATGCCTAGGACAGATGAGAACATCATTCAGCACAAGTTTTAACAGAGCTCTCCCTTGGCTGACACACAATGTGTATGTCTACATTGTCTACAGTTGCAATTTACTGTGCTGCAGGGGTTCTTTTCAGGTATGAATTTGCCAAGTGAACTATTATATTACAAAGCTTGTTGGATTTGTGAGGCTTCAGCAAACTAAAGGATGAAGTCATGCAAGGCTCCACCTGGGGCACCCTCCCTGCACTGTCAACAGAAGGCACTTCCTTGCCTGGAGGGCAGCATGTGGCTGCACACACACGCACTGCCTGATAGGCACAGCTGCATGGTGTAGGACCAAATCAACTATTGACAGGAACTTGCCAGCAAACCTCCAGAACAATCATGATAGGACTGTATCTGAACTGCAAACTCTGGCTTGAACAAGGCCAGTCATGACGTGTATAAGAACGCTTCTGCTTCAAGTCAATTAGATAAAGAGGAGTTGAGAGAAAACTGTCTCTGGTCAATGTTCATATAAATGGGAAAAAATAGTTTAGCCTCAAACTAAGATATCTTTCTTTCTGATTGCAAAGCTGAAACTTAACACAATTTAGAACCTTATCTGAGCCTGAACGTACACCACAGCGTGTATAAATAGCCAATTTTCAAACATTTGTATATACATGGTATATACATATATATAGCTGTTTCTTCCTTAATTATGGTTCTTGCTGTACTAGATGATTATTGCAAGTTCCTCATATCAAATAATGATAAATTATGTTGCCTTAACATTCCACTTACATATTACATACTGTACCCTTTCTGCCTAGATATGTTTACATGATACCAGAGTTCAGTTACCTACAGGACATACAAAGCTCAGCAATTTCAGGAATGCTTTTCAAGAGTAATGCAAGGTACAGAGATGAAGACATTAGGACAAGCCACCAATTCTCTCTACCCATGCACTTTTCTCACCTGACCATGGTTATCTGTTCTAGCATAGGTACTTTTGCTATTCTGTGGAGTACCTTCCCAGACATCACAAGATGCATATAACCACTTGGATCCCTCTGAAGCTCTGTTCTCTATGTTAAGATAATTCCTTTTTCTTCCCTCATATCAAGATGGATCAGTATCAAAACTTCTCCAGCTTATTCCCCATGCATAAGTGTAAGACAAGGTATTCAAATTCTAACTATATGGAAACTAACAACTAAACCCATCAATTTTGTCTTGTTGGTGAATAATCCTAAAGAAAGACATTGTGGTCAATTTTAGCCACCTATATTGAGTCTCACTGACAACACAAAACAAAGGAAACCAATCCTGCCCAAGTCAGGTCAGCGTCTCTAACAATGCTGGATTGTTTTCTCATTACAGTGTGGAATATTGCAATGCAGAGCACAGTGTGAACACAACCTTGTACTGGAGTCTGACGGCACAGAAAAGTTGGCAGAATCAAGCTCTGGAGTGACCTTTCGACATAAATCCCAGCAGGGGGGAGACATCTTAATAGATCATACTGGAGCAACACTTCATTTAAAAAGCAAAAGTTATCCAATTAATAGGGAAACAATGGTTTTAATGCCTGAGAAGCTGCATTCAGGGTTTACGGTTACATTATTCTTCCAGTGGCAACCTGGAGCAAGCTAAAGGCGCGCTTTCTTTCCTCAGCTGTTTTGTGCCTGATTTAGAGTAAAAACATCTACTTCATTTATGTACAGAGAATGGATTTCATGCTGATGAGAACAATCTTATTTGATTCAAATTCCTGAAAAATAACACTGCTTTGTTTTAGAAAACTGAGCTGACATAATCATTCTTCACAATTTAATTGCTATTTAATTGTGGTAAGATTTAAGAATATTTTAACTGTAAATTACAGTAGATCAACTGCATTTTATGTAACAGATATTGTTGGTCTCTTCCACATTATCTGCAACATATTCAACACCTGTTACTGGATGATTTCTCTATAATTCATGGTTAGCTTTTGCTAACTCTCTTCTGCTAACTCAAGCTGATGCCATACAGCTCAACCCTCTTGCAGAAGTTTACTTCTGAAGTATCAGTTCTTCAGTCATACTCAGTTGTTTGTCAGACATGTTTGTACAGTTAATGTCGAGCATCAAATTTGCGTATTCTGGACAATGTATTTAAAGCCTGCTGTAAGCTCTGAGTTCACTTCAGAATGCCTAAGATACAAAGATGAAAAATCAAATTTTCAGTTGGCACAAACTTACAGCTTGGATCAGTAAACATATTTTGTTTCCTTCTTCTGACTAACCATTTTCTTAATTTCAGAATTACCCCCTTTTGAAGTAATAAATCAACAGCAAGTTTTCTGAAAAACAGATGGTAAAGACTGAAAAGAAGAATCTTGAGTTTGTTCACTTTTTTTTAATAAAATGTATCTTCTGAATCATTTTTCTCTTCAACTTTACAAAGTGAGGGTAGGCTAGAGATTGCTGCAATGATTTCAGAACAGGAGTTTTCACATGCCCAGCTATAAACAATTTGAAAATAAGGCTCACTAATGGAAATATTACAACATCCTTGCCATAACCAGGCCAGGCTGCTAGAGCAGAAGCATCTAGCAGTAGAAGGTCTGAAGCAGTCCCGTTCTCCTGGATCTATAAAACAAGAAAGTGAGGCACGACCAGCATGCAATAACACAGTTAAGTTTTGGATGTTTCAACTTCCTAGCTGCTGCATGAAAGCTAATTTTACTTTTGGAAGGCAATATGGTCTAGCAAACAGAATTGGATAGGGAATTAGGCAGTGTCATTTCCTTTCAGTCACTAGCCTGATCAATGAGGTGGGGTGAACACCTGTGTCCTGCATTTACTGCCTGCATATGAGGAGGAATGAAATAAAATACTCTGAGAGCTCCAAACAAACACAGATGACAGAATCAGCATATAAATAAATACACAAAGCAAAGCATACACCTGGATCCTACATCCTTTGTAATTACTGGATTTCACAGACTGTGATCAAAACATAGTGATTTTTAGCAATCTCTAGCTAGATCTCACCCTCAAAATTGAGAACGCATAAGCCTGCTTAAATATTGTTCTATTTCTTCCATGCCTGCAAATCACTTTGTCCCATGAAAGTGATTATTTTTGTTTTGAAACTACATACATTTCTAGCCAAAAGAAACATGATATATTAAAAAAAAAAAAATCAGACTGTTCAACTTCTCAGACACATTATTTCAAAAATTAGATTACCACCAGGTTTCCTTCATTTCACTTAACTTCTAATATCTCTGCCCCCACATACATATTCCCTTTTTCTACGCAGCTATCTGCCATAACAAACAATATATCAAATCTCCAAGTTCATAATGTATTTCAGTTGCAGGCACAGAAAAAAAAACAGCCTTTTTCAGGGCTAGAAAGAGATCTGTTTGGCAAACTACTTTCCAGATAGATCTGACAGAGAAATGGACTAGTCTATCAGTAAAGAAAATTCTTCCGCAACTCATACTTAAGATACAAGGACAAAGAAAGCTCTGTTAGCTGGCAAAAGTGCAAGTCATAATTGCTCATGAATGAAGATAAAAGAAAGCTTGAAAAGCCTTCAAAAGGTGAATGTTGATTTTAACTTTTAGAATCCAGTCCCCTTCAAAATATTAAAGCTTCAAAATTCAAAGCATATGTATAGAGCTCATTTCACCTAATTAGTTATATTTAAAACAGATTTCTGATCCATATGCTCAAGTTGTAGTAAAATATAGGGATCATACAAAATACACAATACTAATTAGAACTAAGGGACAGAATATAATCTCGTGATTCAAGTACAAAAGAGGAAAGTTAAGACCTGGCTCTTCCACTCTGCTCCTTGAGAATTTTTCATTTATATTTTGTGATCCAGGCTTCCAAAACATTTCCTATTTGTACTTTTCCATCACAAGGAAAATCATAGCTGCCCCCAAATGCTTTTGATGGGTTATACTTCTAACATCAACTAATGACAACTGACAAAGAAATGTACTATGATCAGGATAAATCATCCACAAAAAGAAAAAATCTGAAGAAATACTCAAATTTCAGATCTACGAAAGGCACACGTATAACTAAAAGAGACCTATGCAACTAACAGCTCTTGATTATCCAGTACAATCCTTACTCATTTATCCCCTGTTCTCTCCCAGAATTCCCCCTTTCTCAGACAGTAAACACAGGAACTAACAAAACGGAAATGTTGCTGATTTAGAAAGCTACAGGTGTACAACAGTCATCTAGTCTTAACTAAGGATCTCTCCTTAGCATTTCAGAGGAGGTAAAGGAAACTGAAGGTTCCTGTCAATACATCTGTGGAGAAAAATCCTGTCTACCATCATTCTTGGCAATTGGTTAAACACTCGATCTGTGCATTCATTATTTTTAAAAGCTATATAAAGGTAGACTATTGCTCAGAGATCCAAGTACATGGGCCTATATTCTTGGGAATAAGAATAAACATGAGCTCCATTTACTACTTGTGTCACTGACTTATAGAAGAGATGGAGACAAATGACTGGATTTTGCTTTAGTTTTTTCATCTATAAAGCCTAGGGGAAAAAAAAAAGACTTTTAAATATGGTGAGATTGTTAATGGATTGTTAAATTCAACATATGCTAAACAAGAAAAACAAGTACAAACTTGTAAGAAACTAGATGTAGACAAGTATTTTACTTGAAACCTGAATTGACTGAGCTTGTCAGGAGTAGAAAAGCACTACTCTTCTTCAATTATTTCTCATTAGCCACAATCTGACATACCAGGAGTACTGTGCAAGTCTGCTAATGTTCTGTTATTCATGATGGATACTAAAAGTTAAAAATGGCAGACCGAGTAAGATTTGAGTAATTATGTTCTAGGAAGCAAAGAAATCTGATCACAACGTCACCTGAAAGTTTCCTCCGTCTTTTCATTTGCTTAAAAATCATATCACATTGCCAAGAACCAAAATTAAAATTGCCAGATGCTTTATCATTCGCCTTACTAGGAATCAGGATGAAATCCACTTCTAAGGAGAAGATTAATCTAGTCAAGTACCAGATCTGCAGGTTTGGTGGCTCTGCCCGTGGCAAGGGGGTTGGAACTTGATGATCTTTGGGAGCACTTCTAAGCTAAGCCATTCTATGATTCTATGATATACCCATCTCTAGTAGCAACGGTGATCCTTTCATTCTTGTATTTTTGAATACCAGACAAAATTCTTAAGAAATACACTTCATGTTTCAGAAGTGGTTATCATCAGCTTCTCTTGCTTCTATAGGAATTCTCTGCCCCATTTATGCAAAAATAATTAACATAAAATAACTTCGTAGAGGAAATTGAACATAAATACAGAGGAAGGAAAATGCAGAACATTTCTCCAAATCTAACAATACAAACACAAAAGCTGTGTACGTGCTTATTTTCATTTATGAGTCGGTGTGGCACTGGTCCTGCCAACCTCTGTTAAGCAAAGCCCTGTGCAAGGATTAAACTTGATTTTTAATAAACAAACACTTCATACTACAGCAATTATCAATAGCTCTTCTAGGCAGGGCTCCACTGCCCACATTCTGAAAATTTCACTACTTTCAGCTATATTCAAAGCATGTTATCCAAAGCACATGAATGTCTCAAGGTACTTCTAGATCTACTTCCATCTATTTTCACAACAGTTGTTGAGTATACTATGAGTAACAGACATATCCAACAAAATGAAAACACTGAGCATTAGCGGGAATTAAAGTCACAAAGGAAACATACTTTGCATAAACCAGAATAGAACTTGCAAAAAAAAAAAAAAAAACTGTGTCTAGTCATGGTGAAGATTAATCATTTTTCCCATAAATAGTTCTCCTTAATTACTTACACAAAATGACAATAGAGGTTAAAAATTACTCTAGAAAATGCTACTAGAAATAAATTTGAATTAAATTTTTCTGACTTACTTATTTATACTTATAAGTATAAATACTTTACAAAGGACAATCAATTCTATTGCAATATAGGTAGTAATATAAGCTAGAGCTAATAGATTTTACTACCTTTTTTTTTTAAACTTAAGCTGTTATATCATTCTAAAAAAATATGATTTAGCATAATTAATTTTATATGCACAGAGATAAGAAACAAAAAGTGGATGCTGGTTGATTTAATTTTGTTTACTATTTTTAAAACCATTGCTTTTACACTACTCTCTTGCCCATCCATATTAACTCATTATTAGGCATTGTTCTGCTTCCTCTGTCCCCTTGTAAACAGATGTCTTTGTCAACCAAGATCTAATGTTATTAAATTACTGTTGGGTTACACATAAAGTCAAAATCTGCATCTTCAAACATAACTGAAGTTACAGAACCTCCCTGGGAACTAGGCTGTCTCTTTTTGAAAACTGAATTACCTATCTGAATTTATTAATATGTAAAAAATCCTAAAATTAAAGGAGTAAATTAGCATGAAAAAAATAGGAAGTACTAAATATACAATCAAATACTTAAATAAACGCTTCGCAAAAATTAGCCATCTTTTAAAGGCAGAGGCATGGTCAGTATAATTTTACAGTAACTGATTAGAACAGTAGACATCTTGAAGTTCGTTGAAATGTGAATAATATGGAAACTACAGCTATCACATCCTATGTTTATAATCACACTCTTTGAAGTGCATTCAGTATACAATTTTGCGTACTGGTATGCAATAAATCACGCAGAAGTTATCTTTACCACTAATAACAAGACAGAAAAAAGTAGCAATTAATGGATTTCTAGGAATTTAAACAAAATTAAATGTCCTATTTTGACTTGCATTACTGTTATTGTGATAGGGATATCTTGTCATTTTGCTGCTACCTGAAAATCTCTTTCAAGATACTAGTGAATTCTTTTATTTAGGTGCAAAATATAAAGATTACATGTGATAGTTTGTTACATAAAACAGAATTGAACAAATATATTTATGATGTGCCAACAAACAGATTACTCAAACTGATATTCATCCATCTTAGGAGTGTTAATAAACTGCTTCCAAATAACACATTCTATTTTCTAGCTAGAAGATGATCAATTAGTTACAAATTTTCAGAAACAACAGCATTATTCCAATTGCACTTGAAGTTCCTTCACATCAGTGTTTTTTGTTGGGATTTTTTTTTTTTTTTTTTTTAAACTGGACAGAAAAGATTTGCTAGCAAACTACA
Source organism: Lagopus muta (assembly GCF_023343835.1). Taxonomy (NCBI): domain Eukaryota; kingdom Metazoa; phylum Chordata; class Aves; order Galliformes; family Phasianidae; genus Lagopus; species Lagopus muta. The sequence goes on from NC_064433.1 coordinate 86,549,665, forward strand.
CACATATGTTGCTGTAATAGAATGATTCACAGCAGGTTGGTTTTCGCGTGGTCTAAAATATATGTTATTTACCAGAAAGGAAGTCCAAGTGAGAGTAATAATATTGCTAAATTACACACTGAAATATAATAATCAGCCTTCAAACCACAACTCAAGTAATTCCTAGAATTAAAAGTTATTGAGTTCCTATCAAAGTTATAATAAAAATTCCCATTTCCTCTGATGCACTTTAATCAAATCCACTTGAAGTCATTCATCAAAAAGAATTTAAACATTACTTAGTACAGAAATACAGCATGCGTGCAATATTCAGCTGTCGCATACCCAAGAAGTGCGACATTAATGCATATTGCATGGAAATACACAAAATACGATTGTACAGAAACTGTTGTGGAATGATCACTGAGATAATTTACTAGGAGAAAGTAAAGTGATTTTCATTCAAAGAGCAATAAGCTTCCATCTCTGGCCAAAGCAGTAAACAGTACGTATCTGCCCTTTTCGCTTTCATATATACCCTGAACAAATCAGAAGCCCATCTATTTGCGCATCAGGACCACTCTTAAACCATTTATAACCAGATACATTGCTGCCAGGTTATGTTGGGAACTTCATCTGTATAGAATAGCAAGGAAAGAAAAAGGAAAAGGAAAGAAAAATCAAATACTTGTTTTTGAATCCTTGCTTGACACAGTTTCACAGTGCTATACCAACTTAAAGCCCATGAAGATCAGATCAGTAGACACGCGACAGGACAACTGGGAACTATCTATTTGGCACCAACTAGGAATACAGCACAGACATTCAGAAAAAGTCTAAGAGATTTCCTCTCTATTACAAGGTGGATGATTTCACACTAACTAGAGAAAATATATATACTTAATAGATCTGACTGAAGTATTTCCATTAGTAATTTGTTTGAGTAAAAGTAGGTGCTAAACCCTTTGTAGCTAGACAGACAATTGTATACGATTTAAAAAATGGATTTTCCTTCTTCTTAACTCCACATCTCCATGAGGAGGTAGGTAAAAGGGCAAAATGAACAAGTTCCCTGAGAAAAAACTATCTTCCTATTCTGAAGCAAAATTATCAATGAAGAAATTTATACTCTGACCTTAATAACTACTACATTAGTAAAAAAGGGTCATTGCCCCTGCTTTCACACAGTGGTGGTACGTTTGTATGTGGGCACAACGAGTCATACTCAAAGATTTTGAAGAAAACTACATCGCCATGGCCTGAGAGGGAACATTGTTGCATAAAAAAATAATTGGGCTATAAAAACTGGAAACACAGGGTAAACATTAAGGGTCCATGTTTGAAATGGAGGCAAGTGCTGCTGAGTTATAGAGATCAGCTCTGTTCAGCGTGAGAGAAGTGAGCGGTGAGGTGACAAAGTTGGCTGATTGCACACAGCTATTCAAAGGCTCTAAGGCTGACAGCTAACTTCTAACAGCTGTGGACTGAACAACAACAAAAAAAATCAGATAAAGTTCAATATATGTGAAGGCAAAACAACACAGTAAAAAAATAATCTCAACACGAAGAAAAAATGGAAGGCTCTGTGCTGACCATTACAAGACAGAAGTAAGACTTTGGAGTAGATACATAACAATATTGATTCAGTGCTTACAAGCAATAAAAAAGCAAATCAAACTACCAATTATTAGAAAAGAAACAAAAGAACAAAAAAGCAAACATGATTGTGTTACCATATCAGATCACAGACACTTCATATCAAACCACACATGTCAAAGCTAGAAGAGATACTTTAAGAGACACAAAGATTATTAAGGGATTCAAATTTAGAAGGATCTGAGTATGTTGCAACTCTTCAGCAAGTAACCACGGAGAAAATATGACAGAGGCTACAAATTGCAAATGGCATAAGGAAGACGAATAGAGACTGACAGTAACTAGACAGTAAATGAAGCTGATGTGGTGCAAGCTCAAAGAAACCCACAGGAATTATTGCCGAAGGATACCATGGAGGCAAATTTAAATAGGCTTGCAAGTAAATGAGAAAAGAACCAGGACAAACAGCTTCATAAAAGGTTTCCAGAGTAACTAAGCACAGCAGCTCAGGAAATCTCCTGAGTTAGAAGTGGCCAGATGCTGGGGAGACTAAGGGAGGAATGTAGCATATTACAGTGTTTGCCCTATTTATTTTTGCCCTTTAGGCGCCCACTTACAGTAGACATGGAAATTAAGAATAGCCATACTGATTTGGATTAAGGCTATGCCTAGTATGGTACTCTATGTCCTTAACATCACTTACTTCATTTCTCATGCTATCAGATTGCACAAAACTATTACGCATGATAACTTTAATTAATATCAGATGTCCTGGCCAACAGAAGCAACTTAACAACCTTTCATATCTCCAAAATTTGTAAGTTGCCTAAAACGCAGACTGTATCATGAGTGTGGCTGCATGCTCCACTAAGAGAGGCCTGGCAGACTTCAGCATGAGGTACAGTATGCAACTCTGCAGAGCAGCATTAAGCAGAGATTCAGATATGTACAAAAGGCACTCAAGAGCAGAGCATTATGTTGAGCTTTAAAGTAACAGAAACAACAAAAATCTAGCAGGGTACTTGCTACCATGGAGGAAGTGAGGAGAATTAAGAGAGCTGATAGCTGAGTTGGACCACAGACATCTTCAAAGATAACTAAAATGGTAAGAGCCAAGTAAAATGAAGTTCCTAAAATTAAATCAAGAAGCTCATAGAGGGCAACAGTCCAAACAGCATGAGAGAAGGCTACTTATGAGGACTGCTCCAAAAGTGATGCCCCAATTTTATTATGTTGGCCCACAACATCAGAAGCAGATGATGGTAGCATGGCAGTTGAGGCTTAACCTTCCCACCAATATCCTGGTACATTTTGTTGCCATGTAACAGATGGCAGAAGAGTGACAGTATGACAAAATTGCATCTGACGTGGAACTGCAGATGTAGCAAAAGTGTCTCATGTGTTATTGAATTGCTCCATAAAGAAAAAAATAGCACCCATTGACATTCATCAACATTTGCTGAATGTTTATGGAGACCAAACAATGGATGAGAACACAGTGAGGTAGTGAGTGGTGCGTTTCAGCAGGGGTGAGAGCAGGTCACCTCCATCGAAGGGATTTTTACAAGCACAGCCTGCAGGCTTTTGTTCACCACCGGCAAAAATGCATAGCTAGTGGTGGTGACTATGTTGAAAAATAGTGTTTTGTAGCTAAGAGTTTATTCTACCAAATAGTGTTATTATGCTCTCTGCATCTGTTACAGTCTCCTTGAAAATAAACAGGAGGTGTTAGTTCCAGAGCAACCAACACACATCACAACTGCAGAGGAAACATCAATATTCTGATTGGCAAAGTGAAAACCTCTACATCTTATCCATGCCTAAATCTTACTACATTGCTATTGAAACAACACAGAGGAATTATGATCACAATTGGAAATAAGATAGACTAAAATTCCTTCCACTTAAAATACTTTATAAAAACATCAAAGCTCTACGAGTCACACCCAATTTTTACTCCCCTGAGACTAAACACTTATGCAGTTTTGCCTAGCAATGAAGTTTACTTTGCTACTTGCATAAGCAAATACTTTCTGTGATTATGGACTCTTGGAAACATCATCCAGCCTCTCAAAAGAAATTGGCTTGCAACTGTAATACAAAACTAAAGACAATAGCATTTTTCCATCGAGCGCCCTAGCATTCCAGCTCTTGTTAGCATGGCTAGTAAAAACAAAGAAAACAGCAGACACATAATTCACATCTCAAGCTAAAATGGAAAAAAAAAATAAATCCCTGGATACTAAGAAATCCAGCTGTAAATTTCTGAACAGTCTTTTTTCATGAATCATCTTAAATCACTGCACTGCATATTCTGGCAAATTCTTGCCACCTGAAAATATCTATACTAAGATTATGAGAAATTGTATATACACTGCCTTTAGTTTGTGGACCCAGCCATTTCAATTACTGTAATATTTGAATACTGTAGTTAAAAAAAAAAAACAGCAAAATAAATCGTGTAAAAAGCTGTCATAAAACAAACTTATTTTATAGAACCACTGAACTAAAAAATGTCACAGTCAACAACACATTCCCACTTCTGATCCTCAGATCTTGAGATAGGACAGGAATGTTAATTTCCAAGATGCACTACATGTGTAATTGCCTTGTTATACTACAAATAATAGGGGACTGTCTAAATTTGAAGCGAGAGCAAACAGAATTCAAATATAAAAGTTCCTATCATCTTCAGAACACCAAGACCAAGGCTAATGTGGCAGATAGCCTCCTGAGGTCTGGCAAGGTTTCAAATACAGAGTTCCACTTGGTGTGGCACGTTTGGAGCTAGAAACCACTCTCACACAAGTATTTTTCATCGGTTTTAAGTGACATCTAATATGAACTGAGTGACAGAAGTGCTATGACATTGTAAGTTGTAATTCATTACTGAGTAATGAGTACTATCAATATCTGATCTTATAGTGAAACCATGTACAAACTCTCTACCTGCTAAAGAGTCTGAAAAATCTTGCTATGAAAATGAGAAATCATGGAATCATAGAATCCTTAGAGTCAGAAGGAACCTTTAAGGATTCTAGACAATCTCTCCTGCAATGAACAGGGAAATATTGCAGCTGTCAATAAATAACAGGTATATACTAAAGAAGTGTGTGCAGTCAACTTTAACACCTCAATAAATCCTCATCAACAAAAAGACAGTGTTCTGGAGAGAGTTTGTGTGTCCCAAGTCCCTGCGTAACATGTCTTGCTACTGGCCAGCTTCAAAAATTAAAAGCTCTTCCCAGAAAAATAGGCCCTGTATATCAGTTTCCACCAGAAATCCCACAGTACTTCTTCACTCCTCCTATTCCCTAGTGGCTGAAAGCAAATTCTTCATACAGCTCCCAGAGAGGAGAGAGGAAAGAAGGTGACAGACAGACATGAAAGGGGTAACTGGGAAGGCAAGGGCCAAATAGTTTTCCTGGCGTTTCTAGGTTCCCACCCACCAAGCCACATTCCACAGCTCCACATGGGATAAGCTCTTCTTTAGGACAGAAGATAAAACAGTATCTGACAGAGTTCTCTTTATAAAATGCTCATCCGTGGATGTCTGAAACAAAACATGAAACATGCAGTGTGTTGCACTTATGCTTCTTCATACTAGGCTAAATCCTACCAAATCACAGTAAACATTTGGGAAGGAAAAGAACCATGCTTCATGTTAATATCTTGAAAATACAAAATCCCCAAATACTTCTCTAAAGGGCCAGAGGATTAAAAGGACTGGCTGGTACGTCATGGTTACTTCAGTGTTTAAATCCAGAATACTGAAAGATTAGCCAACCAGATGATACCTTTATTTCTCCAACAGTGATGATAGTTAAAAGGGAAAGATAAAAAATGAGAGAAGTATAAAATGGTAAAAATGGAAACTATATGTTTTGTATTTTTCCTTAGGAACTTTATAGTTCACATTCCTCTAAGTTTAGTCACCTCAATTTCACATGATTCACAATAGGCACAATTGCTAGTTACAGAAGATACGTTACTAACAACACAGATTAAGTTTTGGTGTCAACAGACAAGAAACACCTCACTATATTCGAAAACTATTTCAGTCAAAAAACTTGTAAGAGTGTAAAGAAAAACTGTAAATTTGATTTTGCTATTTCTTTGTTCTTCTACAGCTGTACTGCCAAGGACTTAAGCAATAACAGCAAAAAACCGCACTGTTACCACCAAGCATAAGCAACTGATCAACAGTATCTTAAACCAGCTGTGCATAGCCCTGTTGTGGAATATGAAGGTTATTTATTTCCCAAAGCAAGCCCTCAGTATATCTTAGAACAATGTAAATAATTCTGAACGAAGACTATGTCAAGCAGCAGTTCCAATTTGCCATATTCATTCAAAGAATCACAACTGTGGAAATGAGAACGTCTTCCAAGTATTTAACTCTGAATAGTCTACTCCAGCTTCACTTAAATATTTTTAATAACACATTTAAGCAAAATTCTACTGAAGCAACATAGTCCCTTCTACAGCGATGCTAAATAAATCTATAATGTAAACTCTCAACTCACTTAATGGCAATTTGGAGTACAGACAAAGTGATAACGAACATGTTCAAGTGACAGATTACTTTTTTCCCCACGGAGTCTCCCTGGAAGAGAGGTCACACTCTGAGCACGTAGTGGGAGGTCACAGACATCTTGCTGCAGAACTGGGATTTGAATACATATTGTGAGGCTATAGCTTTCCACACTTTGCACCTGTGCAAATTAGGCACAACCTAGTGTAAAACATTACCCTTTCCAACTCTGTACAGCTGCAAGCAAGTGTACAGGTGCAGCTTTGCAGTGAGTCAGTGCCCACATTTTAATGCAATGACCATATATCATCAGTTTTTCCTCATGCAGTCCACAGTCAATCCTCTACAATTGACATTCACATACTAATAAGGGTTATTTTTAACATCATCATGGCTTATAGGGCACAGGGGTAGATCCTGGAAGCATTCAATACAAACACCCATCCCATTTGTACATGGGAAACTTAAGCCCGCTTTCAAGCCATACTGAAGTAATTTCACAGTCAATTCATGGAGCTCAGTGGATTCTGTTATAAACAAGTCTAGGCTGAAAACAAAGTTCATCCCACTATAAATCTGGTGCTATACTCAGATGACCTAAATTTCACCTACCTTGACATGCATATTTTGGAAAATTTATGATACAAGGCCCACTGAAGAACTCATAGGTAACAACAAAGAAATAATATTAAAAAAAAAGAAAGAAAAAAGATTTAAGACCAGTTTATAATCCCTTCTAAATTTTTGTTCTTTTCTTTTTCCTCAGATATCAGGAATGTAATTGAAAATGACTTCTTTTGATTTAAAAATTAAGAAGATCACATAAATTTATGTTTTGATTCAAGAATTATCAGTCCTACATTTTCATAAAACTCTAGTAAGATGGCTCAGTATCCTGATAAATACTGTCTTGCAGTCCTGCAGAGCTGCAAATACTTCCACACTTAGGATTTAAACAAATCTAACTCTGCTTCCTCCATGTTATAACACAAGCAACTTGATGTTTGCTTGTTTGAAAAACAAAAACCACGAAAACAGAAATCCCCTTTTCATGAATGGCTGCAGTCTGCAGCATCTAGTGCTACCTATTGAAATCTTGCTCCAGCGTGTAACTCTTAAAAATACAGATTATTAATATAGGGTATGCAATAAGTATCACTCCATAGTTTATCTGTTTTCTGACAAGTAATAAACCCTTAACCTAGTTACTAATCCTTAAATATTGACTCTCTAAACAATTAGATTCTACTATAATCAACTGATAGAATAACAAGGTCTCTCTAAACAGTGAAAGGGAAGCTAAAAACAAGTAGGTGGATTTTGATTCTAAATAGATGCCTCCATACAGATGCCTGGTACAGGTGTAGTACTGATACACAGACAACAAAAGCCAACACCATAGATTCAGTGAATTCTTGCAAGATAACCCAGAAAGGGCAGTTGGATAATGGTCCGAGAAAATGGTCTGGATTTCAAATCACTCTGTGTCATCTTTTCCAGCCACAAAAACATACTTGCTCAATTTAAACAGCTGTCATCCAATACTTAACTTGTTCATAGGTGTTTCCTGGGACTAGTTCCCACCTCAAGCTGAAGCTTTTCCAGACATAGAAAGGGGGTTATGCATTCCTGAAACTCTGTTACAACTAGGTTGTTTGTTTGCTCTGGGATCCGCTCAGAGGCCTTTCCTACCTGTTCCTTCTGCAGTATCATTCTCCCTCTGGAGACTATAGCTTAGCAAAATATCTGTTCAACAGAAAACAAAAGGCTGTGATGTTGGATATTCTTCATTAAACAGAAGGAGATGATCCTTTTATTATCAGATGCATATCAATCTGTTCATACAACAGGAATACGTAAAATATATGGTGCAATTCACCTGCAACCTGATGTCATAAAAGCAATGTTTGTCACATTAGCATGTTATATTAAAAATATTTTAACCATTTATAGCTTTAGATGCTCTTCTGAAACTCACTACATTCAACATTGCCCTTCAGTATTTCCTTCAGCATACTTGCATTCATTTTAACCTGTATTTATTTAACTTGAAATGCATTTTTTAGCTGTAAGTAGGAGCAAATTAAGTTCCAGCTACCTAGACAACCAACAAACCAGTTCTTTTATGTAAGCCTTTTAGTATCACACAGTGTTGGTATACGTTATAAATATATATCTAACTGGCAGCTCCATAAAAATCAGTTTGGCTGAAAAAGATGTCAGTAGATCTCTTCCTTTACAGCACCATAAAAAAAATAAATAAACAGGGCAATTCTTTGCTCGGACTCCAGAGCCCAAACATTGAGTGTTGTCCTCACCTCCACACTTCCTTTCATGTTTTCAACTGCAATTAAGGCTTCTTTGGTTTATGAATTGTTATAGATATCATTTACAGATACCACAATACATTTACAAACCTTGAGTAAAATTACACTTTTTAACTCTTCCAGAATGAAAAGTCTTCCCTTATACTAAACATCAGTAATTTTTCCACTCTATGCTACCAAAGTACTTCAATTGAAAGGCAGGATTAGGCACCTGCCTACCTATCACTTCCAGAGGCTACAAACAAGGTCACAATCTGGACACTGCTCTGCCTCTTAGGAGAAGAACCAGCTTCATGTAAGTCCTCAAGTTTGCACAAAGAGCCTTGGGCCCCTTCTTTCACCAAAGTTTATTATGCCAATAACAAGAGGGTTAGTGAGTCTCTGTGGTACATCATGTCCCAGTAGAGTACATGAATTTAATTTAAAAATGACATTAAAATGAACTGTTTGAACAAAACTGCTGTATCTTACTATATACAATGAAAGTTTGGATCCTAAAAGGGGGAGAAGGCAACAGATACATTTTTAACAAGTGTCCAACTTGTTAAAAGCAAGAAAGCAAGAAAGATTAAGGTGAGAAAAGCTTATCATTTAAATAGAGAAACAATTTGGCATGTACTTTTTCTAATAAAAATGTATAAGGAATTTTACAGCATAAAAACATGAATATTCACTTTCAAAAGAACAACCCCATTTTGGCATGTTGAAAACACTGCATTATCTCACAATGTAACTATGACATGAATGTACAAAGCTATAAATACAATAACATCTGTAGTTTTCATCTAAAGTAATCAGATGTTATCCATGAGAATATCAAAACCAAAAGGAAAATATCAGGTTTTGATAAAGGTTGAGATGTTCTGGGATTTATACAGCATTAAATCTTGCTCGAAATCAGGACAGACTGGTTCCTATTTTGAAAAGGAAGAAATCTCAGGTTTCATGAAGTCCACTTGAGTTTTCAATAATCTCATTGTTTTTATATGAAAAGTGGTATATATTGTCAAATATAAAATCATTAGAAGTTGTAAAGATTAAAGAAAGAAATCTATATTTTCTTTACTTTTGAACATTCTATTCAAAAAAAATAAAAATAACCCAAATACTAATGAACAACGCTACATACACTAAGTATGAGAGGTAAGCAACCTCAAAGAATTGTCATTTTAAAAAAAACTCTTACTATCCAATGATCCCCAAGACCAGATGGTAGAAAAAAAACAAAATATTTGCTTCCTATTTCTAAATTGTGGAATTTTGATCTGCTTTAATGAAACTTTTGCATCATTCACATCAGATTTAGTCAAAAAAGGGAAAAATCTGTCTTCTGAAAATAACAACCACCAAAAAAGAACTTTCCAAAGAGTTGTGTTGAATTTCCTTACAAACATTCCATTCCAAATATATCCTAAAGTCAACTGCTATTCTCACACTGACAACTAGTGGTTCCTGTGAAGCACAGGAATTTCTACCTTGAACTAGGTAGAACCTATTGAATAGGTTCAGAACTTCAGTTAGAAGGAAACAAAACAACTCACTGAAAAGCATACATGCCAATAGCTCAAGTTTTCTTAATGGAGAAATCTCACAAGTACACCTAAAAAATCCCTCAATACTCAATCTAATGACCTTTCAAAGACTAATTTATCAGGTGTTCTTATTAGAGACTTTCAAAACACTTAAAATCTACCTATAGCTTTCTTTTTACGTATGTCATACTGTAAATCAACTAATGCAATTGCAGTCCAAGGTACAACCTCACAGTTGACGACAGCTCCTCAGAACTGTAGCTGGACCTGATGCCAAATGAGTAGCCTCCCAATGTTCCTCCACACATGCACTACTCCCTGCTCTTGGCATGTCCTGAGAGTCCCCTTCTGCCAGTGCTAGCCCTCCCTTAATCGTTCTGCCACACAGCTGAACAAGGCAATTCAGCTAAAGATACACAGGAAAGCACAGATCAGTTTCCCTAGCCAAATCATGACTTTTCTTCTCCTCCTGCTTTTCTATACCTCCACCAAAAGAATTTCAGCAGAGGTTAGGGAATAATGTAATAGCTCAACCATAGCCCTTAAATGTTTGGGTTGTTTTGTTTTAGGTGCTGTTACTGATTGTTTTGTTGCATTTTTTTGTTCTTGGTTGGTTTATTTTGCGTTTTTGTTTTCATATGAGATTATATCACCACCAAATTAGCTGAAAGAAGTTGAAAAAACAAGAATGAATTGTTTTGCTCTGCAATATTTGGTAGATCACTCTAAAAGTAATGCCTCATATTTATTTCCAAGGAAACTATAACAAAAGATACAAAGAGCACAAAAACACTATTTGATAGAGAAAATTATTGGCTAATAAAGCACTATTTTTCAACATGGATATCACTATAAGCTACGCATTTTCACCAGCGATGAACAAGAGCCCACATGCCATGCTCATCAAAATGTACATGACTGGCCAGGAAATGGCTTGCCTTTCACACTGCTATCACAAAAGCTGAAACACATCACCTACTGCCTCACTGTGCTCACATCCACTATTTGGTCCATAGAAATGTTTAGAAAGCATCAATGAATTTCCATGGGTGCCATTTTTTCTGCATGGAGGAATTCAATTTCACACCTTTGCTTCACATGCACTTCCATGTCAGACATCCTGTCAGACTGTCCCTCTGCTGCCATCCGTCACATGGCAACAAAATATACTAGGATATTGGTGGGAAGGTTCAGCTTCTACTGCCATACCACCATCATCTGCCTCTGGTGTAGTATGCCAACATAATGAAATAGAAGGCATTACTTTTGTAGCAGCCCTTGTAATATCACATTGCATATTCTGTCCAAACAGAAGTATCTGATAGAAATTCTGACGTATGTTTAGCTAGCTACACTAGTCACTCCAGGTTTGTGTAGGCTGCCTGTATTTAAAAGCACTTCATTTTTTTCATACATGACTTTTCTTTCAAATTTCTGTACTTGGGATAGTTTTTTTTCCCTCCCCCCCCCTCTTAAGATCACTGGATTGCTCCTGCCTTACAGAAGTTGTTGGAATGCAAGTAATTTTTTATTCTTAACTTTTTAGGGGAAAAAACTGATTGCATTTTCTTACAGCTAAATCAGACATCTAATGCTCTGCATCCAGTTCATATGAAACACTGCCAAATCAAAGTGGCAAATGAAAATAGCAAGCAGAAACCACTCAGGGCATATGTCAACATCTGCTTGAAGTAATGGAGAAGTGCTTGCAAATGCTAATTGGTCAGTTCAAATGATGTAAACTAACCTGTATACAGATTATGTGTCAAAAGAAGCACTGTGTTTTAAATGTTTACAGAGTGCCAGCAAGACACAGAAAGCAAATATCTTTCCACACCTACCTTAATTAAAAGAAGGCATTCCTCTGACCCTTGCACAGATTTACCACCTTTACCTATAATTCAGTTTTACGTGAAATAGTATGAAATATACTAGTAAGCAACATTTTTTTTTTTTTGATCATTAAAATCATAGTAAGGGATATCTTCACACAATTTAATAAATCAAGACTAATCTAATAACATATCTGTCCTTGAGTATCTTCAGATACCATTACATCCTGAGCATGGATTTAAGAGTTTGTCTTATACAAATGAGTTTGAACAATTACAGAGCAAATAGGAAAGTTCTAGAGTTCATTCTTGCTAACAATGTTGAGAATGTTATTTTTAGGTGTTATTGTTTCTTTGTGGAGCAGAGACTGGGGACAAAAGTGGCTAAGAACAACAATCCAACCGAAAATCTGATAGCTTTGAAATTTTGGGTGGGATGTAATTCTCCAACTGAAAATAATGCTTTTCTTTCCTAAAAAAGCAACAAAACAACACATTAGAAATGGAAAATTGTTTGAGTTTATTTAATTATTTAACTGTTTGAGGTTTATGTTCCCAGTGGAAAAAAAGGCAATAGAAAGACATTCACCACCTGAATATCATTTCTCATTTTCTCTCCTGTCTGGAAACAAAACAAAACCAGCAAAGCAAAAAGCTCAGCACTTAATCTCTCTCCTCTTCCCTCACCTGCCGTGAAAAAAAATTTACAGATCTCTTTCTGATTTCTTCACCCCAGAGCAGAAACGAATTCATCATCAAGAACAGAATAAATTTGTCAAGGTCATAAGACGTTATAATACACCACACAAAAGAAGGCAGTTTTATTCAGTTTAACAAGATGATACTTCACCTACAAAGCTGAAAATTGATTAACATTGCGTTTTAAATTTCCAAGAGAAGGTCGAATGCTTATAGAGATGCATGTTTTGTAATATTTTTGTAATAAAAAGGTAGTGAAGTACCATTGCATATGAAGACCTATTAGGTAGCATGCAACTCTAGAAAGATAAATCTCATTTAACTCCTTTAAAAACATGAAACATCACTATTTGTAAATGACAATATTCTCAAGAAAATGGCAGGGATGGAGGAAGGGGGGAAGAGTACAAAAGTAAAGAAAAACCACAACCACCACCAGTGATCCCATTTTCCTACTGCAAATCAGTATCCTGCTGATAACTCATAACTAATATTTGAGAATTAAGACGTTTACTATACAGTTTACTATACAGAAATTGCTTCATACACTCTTTTCTTCTTAATACAACACCATGACTTGAAATACTGAATCATTTCTTCTTTCCAAGGCTAAGTTTTTAAAATATAAAATGAAAAACTGAGCTTTAGCATTCATCTCTTACTTTTAGAGAAGTAAATCAAGGTATGGATACCTGAACCGAAAACCAAGGAAGAAAAAGTGTGTAAACATCTTTCTTTCTACATATAGACTTTAGTACATATACCAGAGGCAAGACGGGAAGGACCAAGGTTGGCATCAGGCAATAGAGAATTCCAGAGTGAGCCATGGCAGTGGCAGTTGCCTTCCTGCTCTTCATACCATGGCATGTTATAAAAAAGTTATGGATTTAAAGTCTAACAGCTTATCTTCCACACAAATCCAGCTTCAACATATTTCAAGAGTTGGAGATGTAGAAGAACAATATGAGAATTAATAAAAAGAGAATTTGCCAAGCTGAGATGCAGGAAATAATTTTCTTCCTGATGTCTTAAGAAATCTCTTCAGTCTTGCAAGCTAGTCTAAAAACAAGCCCTTTCAATTCTTGAAATCGTGAAATTCAGAACAGCATTATCCTCTCTTTTGTAGGACAGTAAAGGCAATCTGCTAGTTCTTAATCATCCAGTAATGCAATATCTGAGAATATCCAATGCTGAACAATCTGAGAAGAAACGCTTCACAGACAATGCTAAAGACCACAAAGAAAGCAAGTACCATCAGCTGGAGGAAATTCTTATATGTTTATGAATTGCCAGTATCTGTTTAAAAGCTGTATTTATTGTATCATTATGTCTCCTGAATTTGAGGCTATAAGATAAATACATTTTCAATCAAGTAATGCACAACAACATTAGAACAGTTCAATGAGTTACACAATAATGTACCTTCCAAAAAAAAAAAAAAAAAAAAAAAAGGCTATTGGAAGGAATTGTCATGCTAAACATTTCCCACTGCGGCCTACAGAAGTAAACGTCCTCCAAAAATCCCAGCTACCTACATAGAATACAACCAATAAACCTTTTAGGGTGGGGGAGAAGCCAAGAGCCAGTCCAAATCACTGTCACAGGCATTGCTGATTTGCAAAAAACATCACTCACAGTAGAGCTGGTCTTCCACAAACCGTGTCTATTGCTCATTAAGTCTGGGAGTCAAAATTCCAAACAAAGTACTCAGTTAATATATGGGCTTTCTGAACTGGTAAGATACTAGATGATCAAATTTGACACTGAAATTATATACACATCACTCAAGTAACTTAGATCCTTTCCCACTTATTTTCCTAAACTCTTCAAATTCCTTCATAAGCTGAATACATCTTCACAGCTTTACCCGTCAACATAGATAAAATTTTTACTTCTGGGTTCATGTATTTAAAATTTTAAGTATTTTTGTTTTCCCATTCAACTCATATTGCAAATATTTATTTTATAGAGAGCAATTTTCTTGGCATCTACAAAATTTTCTTTAAATGTAACATTACTAAGCTGAAGTCTGAAACGGAAAGAGACCCCAGGCATGGCTTAGTGGCTAGACTTGATTTCAGACAATGTAGTAAAGAAATCCAAAGGCAAGGAAACATACCTATTTAAGTCAGGACTATCACCAAAAGCAGGTTTGTAGATCTTCTGCACTACACATTTATGTTCCCTATAGGTGCTCTAAAAATAAGGCCAAGACTGCAAAGTGCACTGATATGAAATTGATATGGAAATAACAGAGCACAAAATACCCAGGCTACTATGTTTTCTACAGTGGCATTAGTGAAAAGCAACAAGCCTATTTTATCTGTGTACAGTTGCTCTGCAGTGAAAGAAGTAACAAATGCACAGACAAATGATTTCCCATTCAACTAGAATTATCACAGATTTATAGAAAAAAAGTTCAATCAAAATATTATAGAGCTCCCCTTCTGAGATATAATAATCCTGCCACTTTGCTGAAGTGTGAAACTAGCAGAATCAGAGCAAGTTAATTAAAAGCCATATAAGTTATGTAGTTATTTTCTAACACCTTACCATGTAGCTTGACAGAATTGAGTAAAGTGAAAGAGGAAAGAATGGAAATCATCTGTGTGACAAATCAAGGATTGTATTTTGCAACCAAGAAGTGATTGATGATGGAATTAGGTTTATAGAACACTCAGCCAACAGCATGAATTAGGATTACACAATCTGGCAGAAAGAGCTTGGTAAACACAGAATGGAATAATTGAAACCAGGAAGGGCACCAAGAAAAGTCACATGTAAAGATATAAGTTTAGCAGTTTAATCTTTTTGTTCAAGCAACTTTTTAAGACGACATTCTTACTAAATCATTATTTTGATAATTATTTAGAATAAGACAACCAACATTTTCCATTTTAACAGTCGTTAGCAGTACACCTATATACTTTGGAGAGTAAAAGTTTCCTCAGTCTTTCCTTCTCTGCGCATTAATTCCTGTTGTATATTTTCTTGTCTAGTGTCATGGTTCTGTGATTCTTGGTTTTCAGTATTCCACATCATAACATCATGTGGGGCACTGGGAGTTTAACTGTTAATGCTCAACTTCCAGGTACCTGTTCAAAAGAGAGGAAGAACTACATTTCCCAAGGGACTTTGCGGTCAGGGAGAGGAGATAGAACTCCTGGCAAGGTCACCTGATGCACTTTTTTTCATCCGCTCTACATCAGTTCTCCTCCCATCTCCCTGCTGCTCAACTGGACTGCGCATCTCACCTCAGTATGTGGTGAGCCCTATCCACCTTTCGGACATTCTTTCTCTCATTATATTTGATTTATTAGCTTCAATTCTGATTATATTGTATTGTGGTGTGTTATCTTGCATTCCAATACCATACTTAGTAAATTAGTTTGTTTCTACTCAGATTGTTGCTGCTGTTTTTAATTATTTTGGGGTCCCCGATTACCCTTTTCCAGAGGTGCGGATTTTGCGAAATCCCTCTGCCCTGCTGGTCACGGAACCAGGCTGAACCAGCCCATAAACCATTGACATCTAGCAGTACAAATAATTGCCTAAGTTCATTATTTTTAGTGCAGTGGTCAAGAATTCAGACTGCATTGTCAGAAAGGCTGACAAATTCAGTCAAATAATAAAAAACTCTCAACACAAGAATGAGCACCACTTAGTTCTGCATTTGAAACTGATTAGTTGTGATTGTGAAACAGTAGACAGTACATAATTAGAAAGTGTACAATTTACATTGTAATCGTGGACAAAGCATATATATATTTTTTCTTTTTAAATAGCCCTCCGTAGCCTTAAGAATAATAGTTCACTAGGAAAAAAAAAAAAAAAAAAAAAAAAATCAGTTCACATTGGGACATTCAGCCATAACTAAGCTGAAGAGTTTTTGGAAAAGTTTCATAGCAATGAGGTTACAAAAAAGTTGCACCACATTAGATAAAGCTTCACAACATACAGTTGACTACACATTTACCTTGTGTTGCCTATATATTATTGTAAATATTATATCAGAAGTGATATTTCAAATAATGCAGCTGCTTCACATCCAATTATAACAGTTCTGACCCAGAACTTCTAAAGCTTTAATAACTTGTAGCTAAACAGTTAATAAAAAATTAAGAAAAAAAAAGTGCTTAAGTACAAATATATATTTGCAAATACTGAATTATTTTTCCTAATTAATTTTTTAGAATTATTAAGCCATTACGAAATCCTAGCAATGTACTATCTCTACAAAAATAGTTCCCATTAACTCTGATTAAATGATTAAAACTAATTCTAGGTATTTTCTCTAGGCAAAATATTCTACTCTGAAGGTCTCTGCTCTCATTTTAGCAAAATTAGATGAGAAATTAAATTTGAAAGACTGTACAGAGTATATAATTCCACAGTCTACTTCTAATTAAATGTGAAATAATTAATCCCAGTTAGGGTAATTACTTCACTTCTGTGACTAAATAAAGCTACCAAAGGAATGATGATATAACTTAAGGATTTAAGCTGCTATAACAATATCTGCCAAATATTATCAAACACCAGAATTTTACTCTTTCTGCTGAGGTGTAGCATAACATAGCTCACAGTTTATATATATTCATGAATATACTAGGAGGTTAGAGAGGCAAGGAGAAGGGAGAAAAGAATCAATGTAATCATCACTGATTTATGCTCACCACTGAAAAAGGTTCATTTCTTTCTACTGTCACAACTTTATAGCAATATCGTGGATTAATTCTTCCTTGTCCGCATCTTTGTATGTTTTGCTATTTTGCAAATGCATCATTTCATAGACAAACCACATACAAATTATAAATCCCATCAAAAGCAGAGTATTTGTTTTTAGCTAAAGTACTGTGCTGCTATTATCATTAAAGAACTTCCCACGCGCTTAAGTGCCTACTGAAACATTTTCCCAGCTTCTTATTTAGACAAAATTGGATTGAGAGAATGAGTATTTCCTACTTTAGGCAAGAAATTTAACATTAGGAAGGAATGATTTCAGGAGAAGGGAACTATTAAGACGGTTTGTAAAGCTTGTGCTTAAAACAGGGTTTTTTTTGCTTCCAAATGATATACAACCACGAGTCTGAAGGAAGACAGATCAACTGTAAAGATCAATTTTCATCTGTACAATCACTTCCTGTAGCAATACTCTGAGTATTAGGAAATTCACCATCCATTGTTAGAGATTTTTAAATACTGTGCACTTGCCAGTTTTGAGTCATTAAATATCAAGAAAAGATTAGTCACAAGACTATCATCACTCTTAGAATATTTTATTATGCATTAACTCTAGTTAATTGATTTAGTGTTTTTTTCACTTTATAGTGCTGAGTATATTCCTTTTTACAATACTCAAGACAGTAAAAAAAAATCTCAGACTATTGGTAAATTAAGCATAATAATCATCCATGGAAAAAAAAAAAGAGGATATCCTGTTGCTTCAATATCTATAAAAGATGAGTGAAAAAACCAACATTGAGGAAAAATAATAATAATAATAAATCTTTACTAATAATGAAATATCTAAACAAAGGTTTCAGGCTAATCAACCTTTTTCTGACAGTAGTTTGTCAGCTATTGTTTTATTTCTTTTGCAACTGTACACCTCAAATACAACTTGCTGATGAACACTGGTTACAATGTTCAGTTTACACTGAAATGAGTAGAATTTAGACTAATACTTTTCCTCATTTTCCAGAGAACATATTACCTATGCACATATATACATTTATATTTCCTCAAATTAGACATACATATACATACATTTTCCCATGTAATAATACTTTGCCTGACATTAGACATCAGAAGGAAGGACAGTGTAAAGGACCCAACTTTATTGACCGAAAAATAATATCTAAGCTTTGTGTGCACAAACCACTGTTTTGGAAGACTACATCCAAAAGACATCTATTATTCAAATTTGTAATTAGAAGTGATTGAATTTTTATATCCTGCAGGTCATCATCACAAAAACCTCCTTTCAGAAACTTCTAACCAGTATTTTTATACTAATTTATATACTTTGACAGCACAAGGAGTTTCATCAGAACATCTGCCATGCTTGCTGTGAAATCCTGACTTGCATTGAGCTTGGAGGTAGAGAACTTTCCATGTCATATCTTCACTGGAACTGAACCAAATACGTTACAAAGAAAATGAGTACAGAGAGTTGGTCAGAGAAATATTAAAGCCACTTCTGCCACGTTGTGGAAAGTCTGACAAATCCGAAACTACTTTTGTAACTGTTAGCTTATTTCGCAAAATGTTAAGATCATTATGATATCTTTTGGGTACTTCACACACTTAAATAGATGTCATTTTCTTTCCCACAGGTAATCTGCCCTTTCACAAGTCTCAACCCCCCTTCTTTCTTTTTTTTTTTTCCCCCCTTTTCTTCCCCCTTATCTCCTGTCTCACCCTTCCTGATTATATACACTTCAAAGGCCACAGTAGTAGTCAATCAGCCTGCTCCCAGGAAGCCCTCAGAATGTCACCTACCAGTACACATTTATTCATTAGTTCATTTGCTGTATTCAAAGAAATCTCAATTCTTTCATTCAGATTACTTTTCTTAAAATGATTAAGACAATTATTTATATTATCAGTAGAAAACATTTTTTCTAGGAATAAATCTGTAGTCTGCAACTTTTTTCCCTCCTATTTTGCGTTTCATGTTTCCATGCCTTGAGTCAGGTCTTAATTGCCAGCCTATCTTAATAAATACTGCTAATAGGTTTTTTGTTTTCTTTTCATCATCTTCATGATTATTACTATGCAGCCAGTTACAGATTTATTATCATAGAAGCATGAGAATTGGGTTATTTGCATTTTTGTTCAAGACTGCCTATTCTTTCAATTGATGTTTAAATTTACTCTTTCTCATTTACAGTACTTAACAATTTTTCTGCTATTTCCAATAAGAAGTATTTTCTTCCTCTTTATGGCCATTTTTAACTATTAAGAGTTTACTTTCTCTAAAAACATAAATCCATATGCTTTTTGTGGCCAGTAAGCTGATATGGATGATGAACATTAAATATTTCTTTGTCTAGCAAATTAAAAACCAGATGAGACAAAAATAGAACCTCCTACACAAACATTCTTTAAATACATTTCTCAAAAGATAACCAGTAAGTTATTGTAAAACATTATGATACATGCAAGAAGCTTCACTACTGTGAGATAATGAAACCATTCCCTCCACACGTACCACAGTTGTTTCTTACATGAGAAAAAAGTTTGTTTACATATTTCAGCGCAGCATTTTATATTAATTTCCCAGATTGTTCCTCCTCATCAATGCTAAAAGGGTGAAATATTTCATGACAAAGCCCATAAAGCTGGTAAAATTATCCATAGCAATTGTCTGTGACGATATAAATGTAGCAGTGTCAAACAACCATAAAAAACTCCCTAAATAGGGAGTATACATATCCCTTCCAGAAGAAAACTCAGCATCAGAGAAAAGTCAGTCAGAAAACACTGAAAGCAAAGTGACATAATGGAGAACTCATCAGTAGTCAGCAACACCAAAAGCAGGAGAAAAAAAAAGGAGAAAGCAACCTTCTATACAGCTCATTTTTAATACTAACAAAAACTAATGATATCTTTAATTTCAGCTGTATTAAAGTTCAACTTCCAAGGTGCTTCTCAGTCTCTGATTTCCTCATCTCTGTTCTTTCTCATCCTTGCCACTGCCCTCTTAATTAAATTCCAGCAAACATCACTGTATTCAGTTTCAATTGGTTACTAATCACAACACTAAAAACCCAAACCTTTTTAATCTCCATGTTATTTTGAAACATTTTTTTGTGCAAGCATTCTTGCAATATGAAATAATTAGTCAAAAACCTTGATTTCCTTTTGCCTGCTTCTACAGCAAGAACAGCAACTGATTTAATTGGCATGTCTTTAGAATGGTGGTACATCAGAACAATTTTGGAAAACAAGAAATAAGTCAGCTGAAGAGCTTTTCAATTTCCTTTCACCTCTTGGTATAGTGGACTATACCACACATATCACAAATACCTTGGCTGTATTTTTTCTACCAACTTTCATGTCATGTGTAAGTGTTTAATCATGGAAATAATGAGGTTGTGCCTGTGATTAAAGCATTATCAAATACACTTCTTTACTACTCTAAAGCCCTTTATGGCACATAAACCTAAAGTATTAACTGAAATACAAAAAAAAAAAAAAAGTGTTAAAAGTATATTGAATTACTGTCCTAATGAAAAAAATTCTAGTTTCATTGGTTTATGTATTCAAACACAATACAGAAGTCTTGTCTATATACAGTTTAGTCACATTAAGAATAAGCAGACGGTGGAAAGAACTCTAAAGGGTGTAATTGAAGTGTGATAGGAAGAAATTATTTAGTAGATCATAATACAATTTTCCCTGGCTTGCATAACACTTGAGATAATTTTTTAACGTAAGGTGGATAATTGTCAAGTTATTCTGCAGAGCTACATAGAATCATTATATTTTGAGTACTAGTCATATCACTTACCTAGCATTGTCACACACACTGCACATGGGTCATCTTCATCTTTCTCCAGCAGAACTTTCTCTCCAGAGGTATAAATATGTACTTATTTCATTTGACTTTTTCAAATATTCTTATGTCAACAAAAACAGTGTTATCAACTTCTATCAGTCTTGAAAACGTAAGTGAATCATCGAATCACAAGGTTGGAAAGAACCTACATGACCATCTAGTCCAATAGTCCTCCCACTACCATTGCTACCACAGGGTACTAAACCATATCTCATAGCTCCTCATCCAAATGCCTCTTGAACACTGCCAGGGACGGCAACTCCACCACCTCCCTGGGCAGCCATTCCAGTGCCTGACCGCTCTCTGAGAGAAAATCTCCTCTGGCACAACTTGTGGCCATTTCCTCTGGTCCTGTTTGTTGCCTGGGAGAAGAGGCCAAATCCCTCCTCATCACAACATCCTTTCAGGAAGTTGTAGGATGTGATGAGGTTTCCTCTGTGCCTCCTCTTCTACAGACTCAACAACCCCAGCTCCCTCAGCTTCTCATAAGACTTGTGCTCCAGACTCCTCACCAGTTTCGTTGACCTTCTCTGCATGTTCCAAAGTCTCATAGTCTTTTTTATAGTGAGGGGCCTAAAACTGAGCACAGTACTCAAGATGCAGCCCCACCAGTGCTGAGTACAGAGAGATGATTACGTCCCCGCTCCTGCTGACCACACCATTTCTAATGCAGGCCAGGATGCTGTTGGCCCTCTTGGCCCCCTGGGCACACTGTCAGCTCATGCTCAGCTGAACATCAGCCAATAGCCCCAGGTCCCTTTCCTCTTCACAGCCATCCAGCCACTCATCCCCAAGCCTACAGTACTTCATGGGGTTGTGGCCAAAATGCAGGACTCAGCACTTGGCCTTGTTGAACCTCATCCCATTCACCTCAGCCCAGTGATCCAGCTTATCTAGATCCCTCTGAATGGCCTCCTCACTCTCAGGCAGATCCACACTACCTCCCAACTTGGCATCATCTGCAAACTTGCTGAGGGTACACTCAATCCTCTCACCTAGGTCATCAATAAAGATATTAAACAAGAGGGACCCACAGTACTGACCCCTGCGAGACACCACTTGTAACAGGTCACCAGCTGGCCTCAACTCCATTAACTATTACCTACTGGACATAGCCCTCTAGCCAGTTCCTTATCAAAAGAAAGGTATACCTGTCCAGGCCATGGGCAGCCAGTTTCCCCAGGAGAATACTGAGAGAGACCATGTCAAAGGCTTTGCTGAAGTCTAGGTAGACTACATCAACAGCCTTTCCCTCATTTACCAGTCTGGTCACCCAGTCATAGAAGGAGATGAGGTTGGTCAAGCATGACCTGCCTTTCATGAAGCCATGCTGGCTGAGTCCAATTCCCTGGATGTTATGCATATGCTGTGTGATCTCACCCAAGATGATTTGCTCCATAACTTTCTCTGGTACCTAGGGACAGGCCTGTAGTTCCCCAGATGCTCCTTATGGCCCTTTTTGTAGATGGGAGTCACGCTGGCAAGCCTCCAATCCTCAGGGACCTCTCAAGATAACCAGGAGCACTGGTAGATGGCCAAGATCAGCTCAGCAATCATTCCCCCCAGCTCCCTCAGCTCCATAGGATGGTGCCTGTCTGGTCCCATGGGCTTGTGACAGTCCAGCTTGAGAAGGAGCTCTCTAATTGCCTCCACCTGAATCACCAGGGTGTATTCTGTGTACCACCCTGGACTTCCAAATCAGGGCGTAAAGTGCCCTGAGGACAACTGATCTGCTTATTAAAGGCAGATGTAAAGAAGGCATTGAGTACCTCAGCCTTCTCCTTATCCTCAGTGGCACATTCAAAGTGTAGCGCTAACAAGTGAGAGAACTGAGACCGAGCATCTTTCCAATACACAGCCATTCAAGCCAGGGGCAGAAGAGAGGATATCAGCACAACTGTTCTTTCTCCACTGTTTTTGTATGGTACATTTAGTATACCTGTAGCTATCTACATAAATCATGCATGACTCAGTTAGTTATTTGCACGTCTGATGCCTAGAACAATAGTCAGATAAGGACACAATCCTCCCGAGTGGATCACACTCAGAGATTTAATAACAATTAGATACAGGAAAAAAAAAAGTCATACATACACAGATAGCTGTTCCAGAAGTGAAAGGAGGGGAAAGTTGAGCTTTCATACCTTATAAATTTTATATATTATTGGCAAGGGTAAGAATTCACCTACAAGTCTTATATTCTACTAACTTAAGCTGGAATATCTCTTTTAAAAAAAAGCTAGAAACCTTATTTCCTGTGTAACACTTTTGTAATAAAATAGTACCCTGAATACCTTGCTTTCACGGCAGACCATTTACTTATGCCCTGCTACTGGAGAAGAGGAAGTTCTGAACTGTGGAAAGGCTCTTGTTCAGCACATACTCAGTAAGAGCTCAATAAGGGGCTGCTCCTGTCAAGGCAAGATTTAATCAACAGTATTTGAAATGTTTTAACTGCTGTGCTAGCAGAACTCATCTAAACATCTCACAGGGAGGAAGCAGACCATGACAAATATTTCTTTTTTACTGGCACTATAGATAGAGATGAACAGCTGTTCCAGGGAAGTACAAACCTGCCTACTATTTTAGGCAGAAATAGAAAGACTGTCATGCTTTGAGCTATACAAACTCTCTGAGAGCAAAACCCATTGCAATGGCTTGCTCTGTGCTGCTGTTTGGCATAAATTTGGAGTCCATAAAGCAGGCTTCCCAGTTTCACGAAAGCAGGTCTTCTCTCTAGGCTGAAGGGCATAATTGTTACAGATTCTATAACCTGACTACAAATCTTCCATTAGCCAGAACACTAACAGCAAGCCATTTGTTATCAACTGTAATAAACACTGGAAACAATACATGTGAATTTAAGATGTTATGACAACACGTTACTCCAGGGAGGCAGAGAAAGCCCTGCTGGTGCTGAAGTCAAACCAGACCTTCAGTTGCAGCGTTCCTTAACCCACAGATTTTTGTCACAGAGAGAGTGGGCATGGCACTGAGGGATGGAGATCATCCTTCACTGTTTCAATTTACCCTACATTTTGAAGCATAGATTCCCTTGCAGAGTGCTCAGGACTGGTCTGATTATTGCAGCCTACACAGAAAGCTCTTTCTGAGGAACACTTTACAAGCGGTTGTTATTACTCATAGCTCAGACAGCAAGAAAATGCATTGAAAGAGCTACCAATTACAAAATAAAATCAAGTGTTTGCTGCTGCACCTCTGAAATAAAATCCTCTCCTTACTGCACCACACAAAAATTCAAAAGAGGGAGCTGTACTAGAGGAAACGGTGAAAATTAGTGTCGTTCAGACATAATGTACTAAAATGTCCACATTTTAAAAGAATAAAACTAGAACTGCATAATACTGCTAGAAGAATTATGTTTCTTTGAAGGGCTTTAAAAATTACCTCACTCTGCTGAACTTTTTCGAATAGTGTAAATATAACACAAAGTAGAAAATACAAAATATAATTAAAATACAACAGAGCACTCACGTATTTTTTAAGATGAGTATTCAAAAATGAATTTGATAGCAAACAAAATTTTTTGTGGATTTATTTTTAAATAGAAAATTTAAACTAGTTATGTACTCTTCACACATGTTGACTCCAAGTAATTCTTAACGCAGTCTGGAAACACTATATTCATTTTTACAGCACCCCAAAATAGGTATCTGAAGAGGAATTTTGTTCGAAACTGCACATTCTCTTTGGAAGAAAAGTTGATTCTCTCCATACACACATGTATTTGTCCAAAGAGAAATCTATCCATTTGGCTTAAGCTTCTAGATGTAGTAAAATAAATCTGACACAGACAGCTATATGTATGCACCCACATGCAACCTTTCCCATGCATATAACGTAGTTAAGTGTGCAGCTGAGACTTTAAGTAGACACACATTCGGCCCACACCCAATTTGAAATAGCAAAAGCGCACACCTATGACAAAATTGATAGATGCTGGCCAGAAATCATGAACACATCATAGCTGCCATGGTTTCATGGTTTTTCATCAGTATTCCACATCATAACATCAGGCAGAGCACTGGGAGTTGAAGAGTTAATGCTGCAGTTCCATGGGCAGTTGATATACTTCATGAATTCCGGTCTCAGAAGAGAAGAATGAACTACAGCTCCCAGAAGACTTCTTTTTTCTGCTTCTGTTTTCCAAGTGGAGGGAAAGATAAAATATACCCTCTTTGCTCCCTGGCCACTTTGCCCACAGCATTAGGATTAAGGACACAGGTTTCAGAAACTGTCTCAATTTTACTTGATTTATTAGCTTCAATTCCAATTATATTGTATTATGTTGTATTATATCAGATTCTGCTACTATATTTAGTAAACTTAAGTTTTTTTTCCCTTAGCTCATGGCCACCACTTTCCTTTGCCCAGGCCCATCTCCCTACCATTTCCTTTCCTCCCTGCTCTCTCCCTTCCCAGGGCATGGATCTACGGGTTCCTCTGCCCCCTTGTCACAGAAACCAGGCCAAACACTGAAAAAAACAAACACTTAATAAAGCTGGTAGAGGACTACTTCCCCAAAGTGTTACAATACCTGCAGTACGATAACAGATCACACTAGGACACAGTAAGAGAGAAGCATTTCAAACTTAGATCCAGATGTGCTTGCCTAAACTTAAAGCAAGCTTTTCAGAGTTTTACTGACAAATGCACAATTTACTAACAAAGCAGCAAATATAAGACACATCAATGAGACTATATTCTCACTATTCAAATTCTAGAGGATTGCAACCGTGTCTTATGTCAACAGGCATAAGTAGAGTAGCACAGGTATCTGCTCCTTGATAATTAGTCTCTTAGATTTTATATGTTTCCATTTGGAACAGAATATTAGAGACTAAACTGCTGGGAACAATGATGGCAACACAGAACTGGCCAGTAAAATTTGACTTTGAATTACTTCAAATGAGTAAAAGCATACATACACTCAAGAATTATGTACTAAGAGGCTTGACAAGGAAATAACCATTTCTTACCCACTAGAATGCATCGGAGTTTTTAAATGTCATTCTCTCTCTGTATTATACTTATAGTCCAGCAAGTTTATAATCTGATCTTCCAAGTATAACTAAATTCTACAGCTTAAAAATATGCACAGCTGATAAGTTTTGAAGTACAGCTTTACAGATTCACTTGAGTGATGAAGCTCAGGACAGAGTTATGGTCAGAGCACTACAACCTTCAGACACGCTCTTATTTGAAATGCCCCTGCATTTCATCAAGCCTCTTGTAACTCTACATTTTCTTACATAATCCAAACTCTATTAAATGTGCTCTCTTTTAAAACACACTTACACCATGGGTTGCCTCCTTGATTATTTCCTACTCAAACTATGGGTTAGAAAGTCATGTGGTCATACATCCAGTTTTCCCCTACACTTTCTTTTCAAAATCACAGGCCAATCTCAGGGCTAATAAAATACATCCACTGCACAACTCAAAACATGAAAGTCAAATTACTGATTTTTACCTCTAACATTTTCTTGAAGAGCACCAATCTTTGGCCTTCTAACTGCAATCATTTTCCCTTCGGCTCATCTGCACAATCACTGCCCTAGAAAATGTACATGTAAATTAAGCAGACCAAATCAAGTAACCTCATATAATGTCAGCTGCCTCCTCCTCTCCAAAACATAACCGTGCTAGTTTAACAATTTCTACAGCTTAAAAACTCTGTAAAAGTCATGCCGCCTGAGCTGCTTGCTCAGCACCAGAGATCATTTTTTCATTCTGTCTTCTCCCACACTAGTTTTCTCACTTCTATCACCACTAATTTCTCACATCACCCAGATTAAAGATCACTGGAAGGCTTCCTCTCCAGCCATCTGAAATTGAGACCTACATTAGACCTTTAATCATTCATGTTTTCCGGGCTACCATCACTCAGCTGTTGTCTACTACACGCACACAATAGATCATCACATCAGTTAGTGAAGGCAACATCAGATCTTCTCCCACACCCAAGCTCCTCACAGAAGAAGGAAAAAAAAAGTGGGTCTTAAGGGGAAGAAGGGACAGGAAATCTCTGTTATCAATAGCTGACATCCTGTCAACTTTAGTCACGAGTCTACAAGATTACAAAGTCAACGTTAAATTGAAACCAGAGCCTATAGAAGTCTTCTATTTGATGACCAGCTGTTACAACATTAAAATAGATATTTAAGGAGTTATTTATACATAGCCATGACTGTTCCTTGTAATCATTAAATTAATGGAAAGAGATAGACCCTTCCTCCAAGCTTGGGAGGGGAACGATTAATAATCATTTGCATAAATCTTAACGTTGCATGTCCACTGGAAATGCAAAAGTCTGACATAATGCAATACTGCACCTTTGACTCTCCAACACTATCAGCAGTTACATTTTTCAGAAGGGCAGTGAATTTCTGTTAAAAAAGGTAATTAAATATCAACTCAAAAAGGGATTAAAAAAATGTTACATCTCCATGAGATTAAATTCCAAGACCATCAATCAGAGGGTTTAAACACTCATTTCTGTGTATTCCCAGCTTTGCCCTGAAGTCCTATTTGTTCAGGAACTGCAGTCCTGCTGGGGACACTTCCCCACTGAGAGTGGAGACACAAGACACTGCAGTTTCCTGCACTCAGACAGTCACAACAATAAAAGGTGGCACAGGGATAAACATTTCTGTTCTTAGGACAAGATCATTTTTGAGAAGAGCACTTCAAGGCAAGTCAATGTGAAATTTAACACGCCTCGCTTTTTTATTTTAAAACCTTCATAGCCTTTTCAATACTTACATATAACAACAATAGTATGAATATAGGCGTAACCACAAATGAGCCATTAATGCTACTGCTCAACTTGGAGTTTT
Source organism: Lagopus muta (assembly GCF_023343835.1). Lineage (NCBI taxonomy): Eukaryota > Metazoa > Chordata > Aves > Galliformes > Phasianidae > Lagopus > Lagopus muta. The sequence continues at coordinate 86,577,590 of NC_064433.1, forward strand.
TTTTCTTGTGCTGTCACAAAACATTGTTCACATGGTAATCTAACCACTACTACACAAAATTAATTCCAAAATGCTATATTTCCAGTTACTGTAAGAGACCTTAAGACTCATTATTAAGTCAACTTCCTCTCGTTCTGTACAAAAAACAAACAAAAAAATACCCACTAAATTTAGTGGAAATTTAGCCATGTTCTGTGGTTCTAGTATTGTTCATTATTTCCACTACATATCTGCATGATGACTATGCAATGTCTAAAGAGCTTTTAAGCAAGCTTGGAGACCATCCACACAAAAATCAAATCTGCCCTAGTAACTCTACATTTAATATGCTCATCATTCTTCCTGGAAAGATTTAGAAAATTCATCTTTGTGTTGGTTGTACAGCAAATCCCTAGATCAGAAAGAGCTTCAATAAATTCAAATATGCTCTACTCTATCCACTCTTTTGTAATCAAAGCATGGATGTAACAAATTGCTAACAAGATACAGTAAGAAAATGTAAAGCTGTAGTCTGAAGACCTTAGACTGTTTTTAGCGCTCCAATGAGCAAGCTACATAATCCTGGGCAAACTACTTTCACACTTCCCTGTATTTCCATTTCCACAATTCATAGGTGAAGAAAAAACAAAGTTCTTTTAAATGTGGCATACTGTCCAGAAGTTATGAATACAATCAAAATCCATCTTCTAGTTACTTCACATATAATACTAACAGGTAGCCTTTGCGCAAGGTAAATAAGCCACTGGGGGTCAGGGAGAAGGAAATTAAATGCTTGTCTACAAGTTGATTTTACTAGATTTGAACGTGTATCAGCTTTCAGAAATACAGTATTTTACAATAATTGTTTTACTATTTAAAAACAAGTCTGCAAGTAAATTTATCTTTCATGAGATTTTAAGCAGGGATATTGCAAAATTTAACTATGATTGGCATAAACTATTTCTAATTTCTTATATAAAATTATTATTAGAATTACTAAGCAAAGTTCAAACAGGAGACTTCAAAAAAAAAAAGAGCTTAATCCTAGAAAAAATTTGCATAATTCAGTTTTAGTACCTTGAACAAGTGCATTTCCAACAGAATGGAAAGTAACATAAATCAATAACTGTAACGTGCAGCTCCCTGCTAGTAACATTCCTTAGTTGGAATCAATTCAAAGCAGTTCAGTAGGGGGGAAAAAACCAACCAGCTAGTACTCAACTTCAACATCTTCAACATACTCTGTGTGACTTCTCAGTCAATATGACAGACAGAGCAGAACTTCGATAATTCAAATACATTGGAGTAATTTCATTTGCCAAAAAAGAAAAAACCTGTGTTTCCAAATTGTGACATATATACTGTTCTAATGCATTACTGAGGTAGTCTTTGTCCTCTACATATTTTATCAAGAAAACCAGAAGATGGGCCAACTTCTAAAAGCATGCAGTAACAACAAACACTTTGACCGTAATATTGGTGAGAACAGCAGAAGCAGCTGTTCAGACTTACAGAATCTTGCTTTTCTGGAGACTTCTGGATAATTATTGTCCAGCATTCCCCTTAAAGCTTGTGGTGTGAAACAGAAAAGATAAAACCAATGCACTTCAGTTATGTCACTTCATGTAAGTTTAAAAAAACCCAACAAACGAGCAATGGATCTTTACTGATGGGTAAACTAGATCTGAATAGACATTCAGCTGTCTATTAAGTTTTATTTAGTTCCTCACTGTGAAGAACTCTCAAACCATTTAACTGGCTACGATTCAAAAGAGGTGGATAAGCTTAAATTCATTCTCTGATGTACCCACAAATTCCAGATTAAATAGACATCATAAGCCAAATAGAGGCAAATTAAATTACAAGGATGTTATTGAAACGCTTCTTCTTGGAGGCAGCTGTTGACTATGATTCTTGATTTTTCAGCACAGAATACGAGGTCACACACAGAAAAGGAAAACTGAGACATGTCGGGTCACACAGACCTAATTTTGTATGCTCTTCTAGTGAATTCTGTTAATAAGTTTGACAAACTACTGTGACTGAGCCTTTATGCATAAAATAGATCAACTGAGTAGGAAATCTTGAGAAGTTACTTGTTCTACTACAAAATGTTTTACTTTGTAACTTAGAACAGAATAATACTCAACCTTTCCTGGGCTTTTTGTTGTTGTTTTTTAACCGTCTTTGAAAAAAAGGCACAGGCTCAAGCTTTCAGGTGCACATGCAGGTCAGAACTTTATGTATCTCCTTCCTACTTCAGTCTTTCCCTGCATGTCTCAGTGCTGACTGCAACCAGCTCTGTAACTGCCTGAAACTAAATCTTCCCAAAAATCGTTATTCACATGACTACCACCAAGACAAATGTAACATCTCATTTCCCACTGCACCAAACTCAGCCCGCTTAATTCAGGAAGAATAGATGCAAACAGGCATGCATCTCAATAGTACTATACTATCCTGCTATTTACAAATAAGCTTTGATATCTTACTAATATTTTGTTAACATCAGAACATTAAGAAAGAAGTTTTCCTATTTAATTCGGAAAGCACAAATTTTGGGAGCATCAAGTAGTTACTCCTCTAGTGCTTCATTTGTAGATTTCTTCAAATCAATTATAACAGACAAGGTGTATACTGAATTGAGAATTAAAATAATGCAGAGCAGTCAAGTATGTAAGTTAAAAAGCTAAAGCGTGGCTGTTTAAATCTCTGTGAACATAAAACTCTAACTACCCTTTGTAACACCCCTTTGAAGAGGTAAAGTACTGTACAAACAAAACTGTCACTCAAATATTAAGGACATCAAAAAGAATCAAGTAAGCTTTCTGTGAAGGTCTGGTGAACACTTGCCAGACTAGTGAAATAGAAATGTATTGTAATTATTCAAAGATGAAAGAGCATAGCATATACTTTAATGCACGTGGTTGTTTGAATAGCCTTTGACAGGCTAGCATTAGTATTACCTATTTCTCTCCAATATAAGCTAACAGGTGTGTAAAATCTCAACTGTCAGTGTAAAACTGCCCTCAAATACTGCAGTCACAGAGAGACACATTTGCCAACTATATTGTTTTCCTCCCCCAGAGGAGGTACACTTATCCTAAGTTTTTGGGCGAATTTGGCCTTTAAGGAATAGAAAACTCTGGGGACACATTAACAATATCATGGTGAGAAGAGAAGGCTAATCATGTAGACGAAGAAAAAGTATTGCAGTGGGAGCTCCTGAGCACGTAGGACTTGTACAGAAATGAGAAAGTAATAAAATAAGTAGTATACCCAATTCAAGGCTACTTGAACAGCTTTTTGTTATTGGGGGTGGCCATACATTTTACCATCCAGAATACATGATAAATAAAAATTATTTCTGAAATACCAAATACAGGAAATGTATGGTCTTTATGAACAATATCAGAGGGATGCACAATAACAGTATGTTATCAAATACCAGAATCAAACACATGGAATTTAAATGTCTTAAACTCTAAGAACTATTTCAAATATTCACTTCCATATGAACGCATAGCTACTCTAGATTTTGATTTTCTTTGAGGTTACTCCAAGTCACTTCCATTACTGCTGTGACACATTCAGAGGAAACATATGCATTACCATCAGCATCAGACAAAACGATTTAGCCAGGCATCATTAAAAAAGGTAGGTGTATTGCAAACATGAATGAAGTGGAAAAAAAAAATCGAATATCATAGATGGACAAAATTAGGACAGACTACGTGACAGTCTTTCAAGACTGCACGATGTTTATGACCATCATCCTGTACAGGTATTTATTGCAGAACACATATTACACATGCAGACTTATTACACTCTCAGTCACTCAAGATTGAATGCCTTAGTCACCTGCAGACTACATGACAGTCACACAATTTGGGCTAACTCAACTCAGGTACAGCGGTTCATCTAATCTGATAGGAAGTCAGGTTGCATACCCAAAAGCAATGTGCTTCAACCCCTGCTAAGCACACTAAGATCCAGTTCACCAACTAGATCTGCCTGCCCAACTACACTCTTATAAACATTTACCTCTGAAAAAAATAGAAAGCCCAAAGGATTTGACTAGAGCTCACTTCACAATTTTTCCAGCTCAGCTTTCAGGACATTTAGGCTCACTGCTCTCCATAGTCAAAGCTTCTGTTTCCAGAAGGTTCTTTCAAGTTTGAGGGGACTTTTTGGTTAGTAGACAGCAACATGTAAACGAAGTTCAGAAGTGGGAAACTTCATTTGGCTTTGATAAATCTCATGCTGTAACTGATTTCTTTGCAATCAGTATGAATTTAAAGGGAGACAGAAAAACTAAATAGGCGGTAATTTGCATATTTGCTCTATTATGCAAATTAGCGGGTATATTGCACATTTAGCTCTTCCCTCTCACTTAAGAGGTTCAAGGAAGCCATTAGCAGGATTCATTTCATGTAATATAATTAGGACAGCCTACTGTCACTAACAAGTGAGACCACCCCTTGGATGTCCTTACACAACCATCACCAGAGCTGCATGACAGAACCGTTTTTACAGCAATGTCCTGCTTACACACCTTTCCTATCAGGAAAATAGAGTCACCTTTTCTAAGGTTGTCAGTTCTGAATTCAGATTTCAAAACAATGAAAACTCTTGATTTGTTTATCTTCATACTGCAGGCTTCTCTAGTTGACCTCCTGCTGTTCAAACACAGGCCTAGATACAAAACCATTTGCAGTTCACATGGAAACTTTTTAGGTGGCATTCAAGCAAACAGAGCTGTATCATGTTTATTCAAAAGAAAGCTTCTGTTCAGCTATCAACTAGTAATTCCTAGATTTGCAGAAAAGAATGTTTTGGTAGCAGCATGTAGTTTTTGAAACTATTGTAGCAAGCTATTCTTTATGTTCATGAAGTAAATACTGGAAATTCGCTAATTTCAAAATCCAATCTTAATTCTGCTCCTACACAGTCACCCACATACCACAGAATCAGCATGCCCTGCTATACAGTCCTGCTGCATGTTAAAGGCAACCGTTTCTGGAAAGAATGCTACAAATTGGGAAACATGGTCTAAACAAAAAAAAAAAGGACTCCGATTCACCCTATTTTTCAGGTGCCTTTGTTTTTTTTTTTTGTTTTTTTTTTTTTTAAGATTAATTTGACATGTAAGGGAGATATCTGTTTATTCCAGACTATTTCCATGCCACCTTAATCTGCAGGTACAGATTCAGTGAAAACGGAAGTTTCCTATACTCAAGGAAGATTGTTAGAAAAATATCAGGCAACAGTCAATAGAGATAATTCAATACCAATCACAAATATGAGTTCACCATTAATGAAAGAAATATTTGCTTTTCCATTTATATGGCTTATTTCAAGAAACTCAACGTGAGTATACAAAACATCTTTTACACTGCCTTGTGTTCTTTAGCTATTTTTGCAAAATACTTGAAAAAGTAGATCATATGATCACAAATGTTTGCACAGTAATATTGTTAAACCCAACTCTGCCTGCAGGGTACACTTAGAAAAATCAGAATGTAGATATTCCCATTGGAGTATGGGGAAGAAGACAAAATACACAGCCACCTTTTACTAAATACCTCTTAGCATTATTCAAAAATAGGGGAATCTTTCCCAACTACAGCACAGTGATAATGCACTGATTCAGAGTTAACACAGTAAGAAGAGTCTATCACATCACCCTTCTAGAGATCTCCCATTCAATTCAGTAATACATTAATACAGTTTGTTTACCTGACAAAAATTCACACTTGAAAATGATGAGGGCTGAAACTGTGCAAACAATAAAGACAGAGCTAACTAACAAATGCAGGTTGAAACAAGGCTCTTAAAATAGGGAATTATTCTGGAAACGCTGACACATCTTTAACACTGTGAGTGGGCGCCAATAATACACACATTGTGTACACATATGTTGCTGTCTTCCTGAGAAGCTTAACTAAAAGCCCACATGGTTGATGTGGGACAGCAGGAATGCCTCTTTGAAAGCACTCATCCTGCTTATTCATAGTATCTCAAATGAATCCCTACACATATGGTAAAATTATGGCACAAAACAGTGCTTGGGATAGTTAACGATCCTTTTGAATCAAAACTACTTCCATAAAAAAACACCTTGCTGCACTTAAAAACAAATCTGAAGTGCTAGAATTTTCCAGATCATCGATGCAATTTAACAGATATAATTGTTTCCAGTTTAACAAAAAAAAAAAAAGAAAAAAAAAAAAGAAAAAAGGCTCATTTCAGTCGCTCCACCTCCCCCCCAAAAAAGCTCACGCCCACTACAGAGGGTCAGATTCATAGAAGAATAATGGAACAATAGATGGACCATCTGCTGCTACATAAAGCAAACTGAAAATCCAGGAATAGAGCATAAAGAAGCTGCATTAAAGTCAGCAGTACGTTTTGATTTTCTTTCATAACAGATTCTTACTTAGCCAAGTTTAAAATAAAAAATAAAGTGCCACACAGAAAACCTTTAGAAGCTTCTATGCTGAGTAAAGGACAACATGAAATTTAGAAATCTTCTTCTACTAACTTTATCAATTCCAACCCTAAGGAAAATCACTGGTGTTCCACAAAGTGCAGAAGGACAGTACAAGCACCTTCAATAATAGCTCCAAGGACATGTACAGCTTCAGCAACGTTGTCACAGCTATCAGTCGATTTCCTTGTAAGACTGACTTGTCCCATGACAAAGTTTAAGGCAGTTGGAAGTCTATAATATGCCAAAAACAAGCATGAACAAGTAATTGCCTAAAGTAAAGACTGTCTTGGAAAGACTTGCTGCAGAATAGAGGATTACCTGAAAAAGTGCAAATAAACAGAGGAATAGCACATTTACACTTCTTATTTTTTCCCCATCCATAAACTCAGGCTCAAACCTCTGTAATAGACATGATGATTCTTTTCCACCATATTGGAATGATTCAGCTACTAGATAACTTTTGTCACATTATAACAGCTGCTAGGAGGTAGGTGTTTTCTTTTTGTTGCTTTCTTTATATTGAATAAACATAGGCAAATTTCTTCCCTAGCTATCACTTTCCTGAATGGGCTGGGCTCATATATTTCAAGCAATTGTTGATGCCAAAATACGTTTCAGTCATTCGCTCTAATAACACACCGCATTCCCAGAAAGTAAGAATTTCATAAAGGACTGATTTTAAAAACAAATATCCAAGAATCTCTCCCTCTGTCTACAGTCCTTATAAAAATATACCTAATAGTCTAATAGATTGTGCCTATGTTGCCCATTAAAGCTTAGCAACAGTAATGATAAATTCTTAATGCACAAACAAAAAAAATCTTATAAACACAATGCTTTCAGAAGAAAATTTTAAAAAGACACTTTCTTACAGACACTGAAAAACTGCACGTATAAACCACCTCCACCTGCCCAAAACTGAGACTTTCACAAACACAGAAAAGCTTCCTCTCTGCTCCACTCCACCCCCAAAGAAAGCAGAACAATGAGACAAAACAAACTACTCATTCTCAGCGACACTTAAGACTATTAAATGAGGCAAAGTTCCTTTTAGGCGATCATTACCAGCCTGTCACACAGATATGCGTGTAGTTAATGAAACCGCATTATGTATAGACTAGGGGACAGCTGTGTACCAACTGGGTCACCAGTGATCCATACTACTGAACACCTCCCAGATGAGTACTGTCTTTTTACATTACTGTGCTGCTCTGCAACTGATTATGTCCCATTCATCATAGGGCATTAATTATGGGGATTAACAGTAAAAAGAAGCACATGAGCAGGATGTTTCTTCTTTTTTCTTTTTTGCTTTGAATCTTTGTGCGTTTGGCGTGTCCATTAATTATGAATAAAAAAGACATGAAGAGTTCTGAAAAAAGTATTATTATTTTCATCTCCCAGTCTCCTATACTAAACAAATTCATTTGAAACAAGCACGCAGGGTAAGATTTCACCCTGTTGACACATGATTTCCTCAGCGAGACAAAACAAATAAAAATCAGCACTATATGTGCCACATTATTTTCTGTGTTTTTTTCCCCAATTGGAGCACAGAACACAAATCATTTAGCTGTAGAAACAACGAAGCAGTGGCCACCAGGAAGGAGCTGTCAGTAAGATGCAGCTGTGGATTAAAAATTTGTAAAAAGTCAGAACAGACACGAGCCTTTATCAGCGCTCCTGTCATCCACCATTAGGCTGTTAGTGCTATAGCCAGAAGGCACAGAATCCTAAATACTACTCTTTATTCTAATAAAACCTGGAAGTGCTGCAGTGAATTAAATATCGTAATACTTAACAGACATAAGTGACCTACAATGACCAACATAAGCAGAGAAAACAGAAGTAACTTGAATGAGAATAGAACCCAAACTAGAAATAAAACAGATGTACAAAAACTCTATTCTAATGAAAATATCAATAGTCTGTAGGTTACAATCCATTCTGCCATGATATTATCAGGATGACTTCAACTGAACACGTACTTTCCAGATTTCAGTGTTGCATAGCTGAAAGTTAGGATAATATTTCATTACAAAAATACTAGTTTTCCCTAGTATTTTAAAAACAAATACTTGGAAATATAAAAGAGACGAATAATAAGCTAAACTACTGAATAGTTATCTCCTTTTTTACTAGCACTATTGGGAAAAAGATGTTGATAACAGTAGCTTCGTTCTTCTCATGACAAATGTAATAGTTGGAACACATGCTCAAGAGGTGTGATAGAAACCTTCACTTCTGAGTTTTAACAAGAGACTATAGTTGAACTACATCAATCATTTTCACGCTATTTGTTGCTCAGCACCTTTATTAAACATGCATTTTAACCCTTTATAGCCCTCTGCAATGACTGAAGACTTAGATACCCGATTTGCTAAAGCTTACAACTTCCGAGTTTACAACTGTTCATTTTTCTTTTGAAAACACGAAGCTTTCTCCAAGAAGTAAGAACAGCGAGCACAGAGACTGATATTAAATTCCAAATAAATAATCTAGGAAAGACGATCATTTAATTTTGAAAAGTTATTTAATGACTAGTCCTCTTCAGCCCTACAAGCAGTTTAAAAGGTCGACATGCAAATATCTCAAGGTGTTTCTCTTCATATTTACATACTTTCCCACTAGACAGCAGTTAAAGGTCTGCTCTTGGGCATACACCTGTAAGCATTTAGGAATTAATGACTGCTTTAAACAAAATTTAAACGCTCGTCTTGCAATTGTTCTTAGGTAAGGGATGTTTTATTACTGACCTTGCATTTCATACTTCCCATGACAGACATTCATGACTCAGAATCAACTCAGAAATCAGTTGGCTGAATATTGTCTTGGCTAAAGACTATTTTCAATTGGAACACTTCGAAAACAAATGCTAATAAATTTGTCTGTATTGAACTAATGCCCTTTAACTTGTAACAGAGGCACGTTTTTTTCTCCTGCATTTTTAAGCAATATAGTATTGCCCAAGATCTCACAGTTAAAGAGTAATAACTAACAAATGAACTGATCTCCTCTTAAAAAGGAAAGAATGTCTCTGGCATACAGTTAATCAAGGTTTTTTATTTTTTTTACCCTCTTTTCTGGGCAAAAAGAGGATAGCAAATCCTTTAAGATATTACTGAGGACTGGGACACACAAGACATTAAGGTATTAAGGTTATTAACATATTTCTTGATTCTCAGTGTAGGTAATAACAGATTTTTTATTTTTTTTTATTTTTAACAGAGAAAGAGTAAAGGCTGGACCCCTGAGTATAACTAAACTGGCTCTTTAGAATACACTTATTCAATTCAGATTGACCAAGCCTTTATTTCTGCCACCAACACAGAGTATAACAAAATTCTTCAATATGCCAAGTACTTTTTGAGAGCATCTAGATCTTCTCTACTCTCAGTCATTTCCATCTAAACACATTTTTATACATAATTTAGGCCTCAAGAGGTCAATTAATGAGGAGGTGATAAGACTTCCATAGCTTATTTTTTGGTATTCTACCTATGAGGAGCATATTTATATTATGCAATATAAATGTAATACTGGGGTTAGCGTATAACATGAGATACAGCTGTGAACTTCATTTTTTACATACACCAGAATTATTAACATTAGGATGAAATTAAATTTGCACTGTCTGAGCATAGCATAACAACAAATGAAAGCTTTTTTTTTTTTTAATAAAGAGAGAGGAATATATATATATATTTATAGAGAGAGGAATTGATAGTTGAATTAAATGTCACTATTGATTACAATCATCTACTATATATTCCCCAAATTTTTGTTTCATACATATCTGCTACATTTAAGGTTCCCCTTTGATGTATTGTTAGATTACATTAGGAAAACATATGATTAGGTCTACCTTCATAATAGACATATGAGAAAAAACAATGAACTCAATCTTTATGACCAAGTATATGACAAATTATTTGTTCACCAGTTTTTTTGATCTATCAAGATATTTGCTTATACGTCCCCCTATATATTTCACTTTCCACAGAGTAAAAAATTGGGTAACAAGCACGTTACACTTAAGACGTTTCATTAAAAACAGGATAATTCTGACATGGGAAATCTAAGGAATCTATGGTACTAAACCATGTCACTTAGTACACATCTAAATGTTTCTTGAACACCTGCAGGGATGGTGACTCAACCACTCCTCTAAGCAGCCTGTTTGAATATACTTGATCGCTCTTTCACAGAGAAGAAATTTTTCTTAATGTCTAACCTGAACCCCCCCCAGCGTAGCTTGGGACCATTCCCTCTAGCCCTATCACTATTTGAATAACTCATTCTTCAGCTCTACTCTTACTGCACTCAAAACCAAAACATTCAAAAAATACTATTCACATACACTGCAAACATGTTGCTTCTGATAGCAACCTAGTCACTCTGTTTGGGAAGTGTTATTTCTCATACATGGTCATTTATTGATTTTTTTTTTTTTATATTACATATTAAGATGATGCTTCTTTTCAGATACAACTTAATGATGTTCTGTTGGGTTTTGATGACACTTCAGGTGTTATTTAACCTATTCCTATTCTAACTGTTGTGTTTAGTGCTATCTATCAAATCAAGCAAACTGTATCCCTGAGCTGATCTCAAAGAGAACAGGCCATTATATTGTTTAGCATTTTTCAATCTAAGAGAATAAAAGAAATGTACCAACGCATTATCAGCATCACAAACGTTTTATGCAGAAGACAGTAAGCCTACTTTTAGAATTAAAAAGCCTCATTCCTCCAATATCAATTAATAATTTTATAGATATTCAGTATATTGAATACATAATATTACAGAATCTGTGAGGACAATTCAAAAAAAATGGGCAGTCACGGACCAAAAATGGCCCATGTACATGCAGCCTGATTTTTGATCAAGACTAGAGGATTGGTTCCTCACAACTTGGTGCTTTTTGAAAGCTTTCACCTCTACACACAGTGAGTGTAAATGCTGCACGCCATAATTTGGCAGTATTACCATACAAAATTTCTCACAGGTACAAGTCATTATACAAAGCACAATGAGTATATCAGACTGCATATATTGCCTGACAACCAGATAAATTCTGCATAGATGTCAACATCACCTTACTTGCAAGAAAACATCCAAAAGAGTATTTTCTATTAACACATGGTCTATCTGATTTTATCATAGAGCGCAACATAAAAGTGAAGCACATTTAACCCCGTCTTTCATTAACTCAATATGAATAGAGGATCTAAATCAATTTTAATGATTTAGAAACCATTATTTTTCTTATTTAGGATATTCTGTGGTTTTAAAGCCCATCTTCCCCAGGAATATGAATAAATAGTTGCCTCTATGCTATTTTGATAATAATACTATTATAAAATAACAACGTCCCAAGCACTGAAAATGATCAAAAATACCTGAAAATTGAAATACAGCCCTACAATTGGAGTCACACAACCTATTTGCTTTTATACTGAGAATAAGCTGTCATAACACTGCCCTACAATCTGTAACCTCCACGTGTTCTCACCTGCAACAAGAGTTTCTTTGTCTTAAGGGCCTGTCTGTATAACATTCCTTGTTTAATTTAGACTAAAACAAGGAGTAACAAAGAGCGTACGTTTTACTTTATTTGCATTAAACTCAGTTACTCATATGGTTCAGGTATGCCAAAGGATTTATTAAATTTCTTTTGGTTTACATCTGTTTTTACATCACATGAAATGGAGAAAGAAGAAGGTAAAAATTCTCAGCATAATATAAAAGCTTTCAAAAAACAACGCATTTCCTTTTCTCCTAATCCAATCATTTATGCACTCTTTTTTTTCCCCCTCTCAGAAGCCTCTTCATTTTAATACACCAAGTTCCACTGCTAATTGTCCTGTTATAGGTTACACATAGAAAGAGTTGTCTTTTTTCCCCAAGGACAAGGCTGTTGATTCTTCTCCATAAACTGTACTGACGGAATCATCTAAAAAAATAGATACCTACAGACAGTAGAGGAAAGGACTCTTTTTTATTTTAGTTCAACTTCAGCAAGATTAAAATAAATGTATTGATTGCGTTCTTACCTAACTAGTGTTGATATAGTACAGAAATTTAGAGATCATGTCAGACAACAGACCTGTAGTACTTAAAGACAGTCTTCAGATCACAATTTACTGAAGACTAACAGAACAAAATGAGTAGAAAATGGACAAATCAGATGATCCTCAAAAGTGCTAATAGCTTTCACCAAAACATTACAATTTAAATTTCAAACCTTGGTGAAGGCTACCATTCAACAACTATCAAGTTACTTAGCTGAGGTTGACCAATGGCCAACTGGCTCTTTAAAAAAGCCACTACAATTATTTAAAAAGTACAAGGGACAGATTCAAAAAATAATAAAACCATCAACAAAACAACTTTCCCGGACAGGTTAAGATTATCTTTAACTACAAGTGCACTCTTCCTTATTCTTTTCTCAGTCTCCTCTGTCTGGAGATGCAATCAAGTTACAAAGCTAGCCAAATTATAGGCCTTGTAAATTCTTATCAAATCTGTGCTTCATAGTAAGCAGTAGAAAGGTCTTTACTGAGAGTACTCTGTACTTTGATATGTCAGTTCAGGGACTTTGTTCAAGAACCTTAACTGTGCTCAAGTGTCAATATGAACTGAAGGAAAAAAAAAAACGGAGTATCTTGTAAACACACTAATTCACAGCTTCATATAGCAAGGGAACGCATGAACAGTGAAAAAGAAGAATCTGAACTATTACATGACATGGAGGTACAAAGATCTCCCAAAATAACTAACAAAACACTGAAAACAATCTAGGAGCAGACAGTCTCTTTCAAGATACCAAGTAGCCAAACAAGCAAGTGAATTTAGACCTCCTGTAGGGAAGAGGAATGCTGTAGTCATCTTGAGGGTCTTTCCTGATGATCTTCCTACTTGCTTGATTATCCTCCTACTTTACCCTCAAACCAACTTCATTGCTTCTCTAACCTTTTCAGTTTTAGCTGTGCTGCCTGCAACTTAATATTCATATTTTTGTCCAATTCCACCTCTGTAATGCAATTTAAAGCCAAGCAGCCAACTAACTCAGGTTGAATCAAGTAGTATTTAGAAAATTCATAAAATACATACACACATCAGTTTCACATTTTCACTCGTCCCAGAGGTGCTGAAGTAGACAATGAACAAGTAGACAAAGAACAATCTCAAGAGGAACCCTTCCAAGGACACAGTCCATAGGTAACCACAGGGAAGCTCAAGGTTTTGTTAGTTTCAAAGACTCAAATTTCAACATCTTGAATGAATCCATCTCCCAGTTGCCACTGTAACTTATGTGCCTGCTTTCAACACCTGGCAAAAATTTATCTTTAAGAACTGCCAAACTATAGCATCTACCTTTGCTGTGTTTCAGAAACGTTTCAGAAGACAAATGGAAGTTTAGACTTCACAGAAATAATTCCTTCCCAAAGAACAACAAAAGGAAAAAAGATCAAAAGAACCTCAAAAGAAATAGAAAAGTCTTAAGTAGATTCAACTTGATTCAATAATCTTAATTCAATGTTGATAATTTTTAAAAAATAAAATCAATGACAAGTCTTTAAACTACTTCATACTTGGAAAAACTTCTATGTAGACTGGTAAAGCGTGCCTGATAAAGCTAACAGAACTTATTTAATATTAACTTTTACCTCATTAAGCAAGAGGATATAATTAGACACCAAATCCAGAAAGTGGGTAAAACTCATGTATGTGAAAGATAACTTGTAAGCCATACATACTCTGCTTTCTAGGATTTGTCTTAAACACAAATGAGGGCACCAACCATTCAAATGCCTCTCACGTACGCTGGCACAGAATGTAGAAAGGCAGCAGTGCTACAACCTAGGTTCTTGGCTTTAGTCATTTATAGGTATTCTGGCTATCACTCCACCCTATTTCATCCACAGCATCTCTGAGAAATAAAATTAACGAAGTTGCTCATAATAAACTTGTGTGTTGACAGAGTTAAGACAAAAATCACATGTATATTGGCTCTCTCTGGTTCCTAAGTGTACCATCATTATAAACAGTTAAAAGATTATTCAACAGCACTGGTAGATTAACGAGCACACCATTTAAATTATATATAGAGAGAGAACATTCCCAAATGGAGCCAGTTGCTCCCCAAACCCTCCACCCCCCAGCAATGATCTTTTTATCCACTTATCACACAGATACTAACAGAAAAGAAAACAAGAAAGCAAGATTGAAAACCAGAAAAACTGGCCAGGTGTCATCATATCAAAGGCTTTTTTTTTTTTTTTTTTTTTAAATACAATCTGACTGCCTTTTTAAAAAACATCTTGAGAAATATTAAAGTGATCACTTGTATGCTTTTTTTTTTTAAAAATAAAGTTAACAATTAAACTACTTAAGTTAACACAAACATTTTGAAGTGAAGAAGCTAAATAGACAGCTTCTTTTACTAACTTATCAAGAGTTTAAATGATTAAGTGTGTCAAAGCACAGATGAGGAAGCAGGGTCACAGGGCTTGAGCAAATAAGGGTACCTTCATTCAACTTAATACTGGGACATGCGTACAGACAAAACATTGCCAGGAGATGAAGAAGTGACACTTCAGTCACAGAGATATATATTTAACTTACAAGGGCAAAAGGCATAAACTGCTGGAACAATGCTTCTGTTATGTTTTGTTTAAACATTCTAGCCTTAGTTTCTACTGCACATCAGAATCTGCCTTATGGAGGAAGCACATCTAGCTGTTTTAGCACAAAAAACATTTCTATTACATTTCCTTCCTCAAGCTTCAAACTCTGTATCAGTCTGGCAACATAACTATCACCTTCCCTAACACAAATTTAAAGAGCAATGTCAATCATTGCACTTCATTACTATGTTTTGTTTTAAAATCCTTCCTATCCAATCACCTTATAAAAATGAACCCAATAAATGACAGTAAATGTTAACTGCACCTTCAAGAACTTTCTGCTTTACATAAGACATCCTTGAATCACCACTGTCACTCTTATGCAGAAAGGGAAGTGGGACACTGAAAAGAAGGCAATTCAGCAATTCTAGCAACTAGATAGAGTTCCTGGAATATTGTTTTAGATGACTGCTCAGTACTTATGGCAGGCTGTTTTTGAAAAAGTTACACTGAAACTGGCTTTAATTTATTGCTAACTGGAAGAAAATCCACAAATAAATCTGCATTTTGTGCACCACAGGGAAGTTGAAATAAAACTTGTTTACATAATGCAGTCATTTATGTCAAATTTCCCTTGTCATAAAAGTTCTTATTTCCTTTGCAACACAATGACATTTGTCTGTACAACAAATACAGGTTATTAAGGGAAGACACCATATGCTCAGTGCTAAACGATTCTTCCAGAACTTCTAGTAAGGTTGCATCTAAATGAATGCTTTTATTGTACTTAGGAATACAAACAGAACACATGAAGATCTACACTCATCACTCAAGTAGTCTGAACTGCATTTTTGTCCCTGTTCGGTAAATTGCGTTAAGCATCTTCATAATTGAAGGGTCTTTAAATACTTCCCAAAAATAAAAATCTTTGCATGGTAAGCAAGCTTCAGGTCAGTTATCAAGCACCGTAGGACTGCCACTATATTGAATAGCTACAATCATTACTGAATACGTGGAAAGAACACACGCATCACTCAAACATAACAGCAGTGACATTTACAGTAACGTGCACATTTCACTGCTTCTACCACCATTTTCACCAGCAGTAGAACTATACCACAAACCTATCTGTATGCTCAGGTGCAGATAGAACAGCAGGGATACAATTTGTCCATTCACTGTCTATAGGTCTAAATATATATCACAAATGACAGATGCCAATTGTCACATCACAGCTGTTATCCCTTCTCAAAACAAAACTGCAGATTTTTCCACAGAAATCCTTGAAATATCATTTTGAAAATTATATGTACTAACATAAAATATTAATAGCCTTCTTACCCACCACTGCAACAGTACACAAAGTAGACACTCATCCTGGTTATTAAAATGGAAACATTGCAAATCAGGAATCCATTAGATTTCTGAACAGACTTCTCAGCTCTGACTAACATCAGCGTCACCTTATACTAATATTGTGCAGAATCTCAAAAACACGAATAATATTTTGTTCCAATTCATCACTTGTGAAAGCTGTATGTCAACATCCATTATGGCTCCCATAGTTTTAAGGAGTGAGCTACAGAGGTCAAGCTCAGACCAGACACCAGTCGCTCTCTGCCACAAAGATAACTACATACTGTAAGGCCTCATGAACAAGTAATTACAATGAAATTAATGTTTTATGAAGGAAATGTTCTTGGTTTTAAAGGTCGCAAAGTGACAGATAAGAGTACACAGCAGAACAAATGCAGCAAATTGTTGTTTGACATGCAGGGTCAATGAATCCAAACAATAAATAGTTCTGTTCTTTAAATAATTAAAAATGTCAAGACACAATATCTGCAGACAAACAATGTTAAATATGCAGACAGAAAATCGACTTCATATTTAAATGTTTCTCTTACCTGTCCTGTGACTGCTCCTCATACATTCTTTCCTTTCCTTCTTTGAAGAGTCTGATAGCCCGTTTTGATTTTTTCATGAGACTATCAATGTAGATTTTAAAATACTCATTCTCACTGAGTTGTGCAAGTTTTTGGTTGTCATCGTATTTGCTCAGTATAAGTCGCAAATGTTGATAGGTGTCTGGTAAAATGTCAAGAATGTAGGGTGGGCTGTTTTTGAGTTGAAGCTTTGGGTTTTGGCACAGTCTTACCTACAAGCAGAAATAAGTAAATTTTAAAAGACAAATATGTTGGGGGCAAAAAAAGACCTGACATCTTAAAAAATGCACAAGCACATTCATCCAGCTTTCAGAAATGAAGAATTAAGCCCTACCTCATTTATATTCCATGAAATCTCAACATAGCCCCTGATGTCAAAGGAAATCAAGTTTGACATAATGCTGTCACATTTATGACAAACATAGTTTGCTTACATAGCTTTTAAAGGAAGAAAAACTTTGCCTGCCCACTATATGCCACTGTAGGAAGTATACTAGCAAAACAGTATTGCATATCATGCCAAGAGTAATTCCATAGTAATAGAAAAATAACCTGTTCTCAGACCTGGAATCATTACCTTCCTAAAGGGTACAAAAAATAACTGAATTATGTATTCAAAGAAAAAAAATAAATCAATTCAGCTGAATTCAATACCTTTACTTGAATTCAGACTTCACTGGAAATGTTTCTGGAAGAAAGCATTCTTGGTTTTGCTTCCAGAACACATCCATAGAGTAATTATGTCTTTGCTACCCAATATTATCTGGTAGTTTGTTCTGTAGAAAGTGAAGAAGCAAAACTAACAGGCTTTGAACACTATTGTATTGATACAGTTGATTTATCCAAGCTCAGCTAAAACTCTACAGAGGGATATGTTCTACACGTGTGTACATATGTGTGTACATATCTATAAGAAAAATAAGCCCATGGCATATAAAAATATTATGGGTATCATTTGGGGATTGTCATAGTGTATATTAGTGACTTTGACAATTCTTTTGAGATAACTAACAGGGTTACTGAGATAATTAACAAGGTTGTAAAAACTTAATACTTAATACTGCTGAAAGACAACTCCTATTCCCAGTAATGTATCAACTTCAAAAGAGTGCACAGTTTTGAGCATTTCAGTGAGAGAGGGAGGCAGGGAGAAATACTGTTTCATATAGATCCCTTTGTGAACTCAAATCTATATTGCTAGCTCCTCACCCCATTTCTCAACCTACATCATTAAGAACTTTCATGGATTACAAACAGTCAAGTGAAAACATAATTATTTCTTTCTCAGAATGAAACATATACCAAAACATATCACACTGAGATTTAGGTAACCGTGATTAGAGAAGTGGAGATGGAAGAATGGACAGAAGCACTGACAAGTGAAAAAAAAAAGTATGTCTAGCACAGTGCAAACTCATTAGTACTACAGAAACACAAATATCATTCAAAGAAAGTACTTATAACATTCACAACAGTTCCCTCACACTACTGATCCACTGTTATTTCAGTGATTTATACTGCTCTTCCAGATACTAGACCAAGTAATGGCTCAAATATCCATTTGATGCACTGTAAAAGAGATAGTCCTTCCCACAAAGAAATTTAGTTTCGGTGGGAAACAAAAAGACAGCAGATGGATACAGGCAAACACAAGGACACGAACAGAGCACAGTTCAACACGGTAGTGAGTGTGCTAACTATTTTTAGGTACAAACAATAAGGAAGGTCTTCAAGGCAAGCTATAGAATAATTTCAGTGGATCATAAAGGAATTCCTCCTAAGATAAGGAGAAAGCTGGAAGGAAATAAAAAGAAGCAAAGATGTTTGGTAATCTCATTAGCGAGTGATGAATTCTAGAGCTGCAAACCACAACTGCAAGAGACTTGGAAAAGATGTTTCTATTTAGTGTGATAAAAAAAAAAAAATGTTATCAGAACAAAACATCACAGTCAAAACCATGGGTTAGCAGATGCCCACAGTGACGTTCTCAAAGAACATAGGTCGGATGTCGTGGTATTCTTTAAAGGTCAGACAAGGAAACCTGAACATACTGATGGACAACATAGAAACCCCTGGATAAGTTTTAAAAGAATAAACAGATACAGAAGATCACGCTTTCTGAAGGATTCAGAAACAGCTTTAAAAATAACAGTTCAAGTAAGTGAGTTGCCTGAGTGATGAAGAAAGGAACTAACGAGAGACTTAAAACGGAGATGACAAATTTCATTTTTGTTATGCTAAAATTAAGCTGACAGACAGAATTTTAAGGAGATTTCAGAAATATGAGCAAAGAATTTCACATGTGCAGACAGACTGGGAAGTCATATACGTAGAACACATTAATTTCTTTTTGTAGTAGAGTTAAGAAAGAACTGCAATCCTAAAGATAAGAGTAAAATTTTCCCAGAGAAACCCTTATGAAAACTGCAGACCTTTTCCATGTGAACTTCTGTTTTCTGCAACTTATGATTTAATAAAAACACGAATCAATAAAGATAGACATTCTCTCAAAGCAAACTATAGATGCCACCAATCAATATCACTGATTAGATGTCACAGCCTTCTGTAGCAAGGAGCACAGTAACAAACAATAACAGCTCAAAGGAGGAAAATATTTACTCAGGAAAATAATCAGCAATGAGAAGAGACTACAAGCAGGGAAGGCTGCAATCATTTTAATTGCTTATTTATCCTCACTTTTCTTAAATCTCATGATCAAAGAATTAACTCTTTCTGAAGTCTGTATTTTCAATCAGATGTGTCAACAAGCAGAATGTGAATGGCTTTGTATATACTAAACTACAATTAAAATAATTGCTTATCCTGGATTAAAAAAAAAATTGCTTCTGCTGAATGTTGCATTTTAAACAGCAAGTCCATTCAAACATAAAAAGAACATCCAGTTTAAGTGAAGAATTATTTTCTCTTTCAGATATTCTAGAAAGTATTTTTCAGTCTGGTGATATTAGTCACATACACACATCAGAACAAGATCCTGTGGTCATGGTTTACCCAACTATGTCTTCTCTTCAACTTATAAAAATAAACACAGAATATTAGCAGAACTCATATCTCCAAAACAACTCTTTAAGAAAGAAAATCATCCAAAAAAATTGTATTGGACAGCTTAACTAGCTTTATACATTCCCAGTGGACAGAAAAAAAGAAAGCTAACTTTTAGTTAGAGTTAGGGGTCCAGTGAAGTAGTACAAGGCTTTCTTTACTTTTATAGAGTGCACAAGGTTTCAGCCCAAAGGAAGTCAGTTTGTAAAGAAATGGCTGGTAAACCATATGGTTTCCAGAGTCAGGATGTCCTGACACGTACTACAGCAGTTCACAATTAAAAGCAAGCAATAAGAAATGACAGCTGCTGACGCAAAAGATTTACCAATCCACAGAAGTGGTGTACATACCTTTCTTCAAAAGAAAACAGAACTCAAAGCAAAACAAAGTAACAAAAATAAAAGTCTCCATACTACATTTTACAGAATGGTCCTCACCAACACTTCAGCAGCAGACATGAATCATATCACTACATGATTTGTGTATTGTGACTGAAAGCAAGCATGTATATATTTAGCAAGCAGTCTCAAAAAGAAAGAAATCAGGTAGTGAGTTACTAAGAAATGTTTCTCCCACTGAAGTAAACTAAGAAAGGCTAAGCTCCTTCCAACTATCTCATTGTAAATTCAAGTATTTACTCTAGACCTACAGGAACAATAGAGAGAGCAATTCTATCTGTGAATAACTAGAAGACTGCCCTAATCTAACAGAAACAGACTTTGAAATGGTTAACTCAAAAACCTCCGGACAAGCATACTCTAGTCCCCATAGGGGAAAAAAACAAACAAACAAACAAACACTACAATAACATTTGTCTCCCAAAGACATGCAGAAAAAGCTGGTCTTCAAATTGAACATACTTCACTGCAGATTTAAAGCTCTATTCTGTAACATCTTCAGATATGAGAATAATAGATAGCCCTTCTCTTTGAGACAATGAACTTCTTTCAGAAAGCTATAACTTCTATTTACTTTTCACTGCAAAGTTGAAAGCCCTGCAATAGTATGACAAAATAACTTTTACTCAAGCAAAGTATAGCAGCCCCAGCATAATCTGTTTTAACACCTAATGCTAGTCAAGGACAAAGAAAGGAAAGCAACACAGCTAAAACAGCTAACATGCAGATCTGCTAAATGCTGCTTTCAGCTGCGTTGAATGGACTAAACAATCAGAGCATCAGTGCTCTTACACTTTCAAAACTACACCTTAAAAACCTCTACTGATCTAGTACTTTCTGCCACACTGTACAAAAAAAGTCAAAGTATTAAAAAGCATTTCTAAATAACACAGCATAAGTGAAGCTTTGAAGATACCAAAACAATTCTTCAGAAAAAAAACACAACACACAATGCTATCAAATACAAAGACATAACAAAAGAAGGTGAATCAAGAAAATAAATGAAGTGAAAGGATGACACTCCTTCAACATATACTTCATTCCTGCCAGAAATTACATTAAACGCAATGAATTTTATTTTCCACTGTGGGGTTTGTTCAGTGTTTCAGAGGGATGTGATACCATCCAGACAGACCTAGACAGGTTTGAGCAGTGGGTCCAAGAGAAATTCATGAGGTTCAACAAAGGCAAGTGCAAGGTCTCGCCCCTGAGTAAAGGCAATATCCTTTATACATTAGGGGACAAGCTGGAAGATGAAAGGATCTTCCAATGGGGTGACTGGTGGATGGCAAGCTGGACATGAGCCAGCAGTGTGCCTTCACAGCCCAGAAAGCAAATTATATCCTGGGCTGCATCAAAAGAAGCATGGCCAACAGCACAAGGGAGGTGATCCTGCCCCTCTGTTTGGCACTGGCAGGGCTTCACTTGGTGTATTGCATCCACATGCAGAGTCCTCAGTACAGGAGAGACATGAACCTATTGGAGCGTGTCCAGAGGAGGGTCACAAAAATGATAAAGCATCTCTTCTATGAGGACAGGCTAAGAGAGCTGGGGCTATTGAGCCAGGAGAAGAGAAGGCCCTGAGATGACTTGATGGTGGCCATCCAGTATCTAAAGGGGAATTATGGGAAAGAAGGGGATGGACTCTTTAGCAAAGCCTGTTCTGACAGGACAAGAAAAAATGGTTTCAAGCTTAAAGAGAATAGATTTAGGTTAGATACAAGGAAAAGAGTCTTCTACAATCAGGAGAGGGGGTGGGGGGCAACTGGAACTGGTTGCACAGAGATGTGGTGGATGCCCCTTCCCTGGAGAATTTCAAAGCCAGGCTGTACAAGGCTCTAAGCAACCTGATCTAGCTGTAGATGTCCCTGTTCATTGCAGGAGAGTTGGACTAGATGGCCTTTAACTGTTCTTTCCAAATCTAAGGATTCTATGATTGCCCCAAAAGAAGGCTTCTCATCAAAATATATTTGGAAGTGACCAGTGACCAATCTTTTCAGCTGAGCAAGCAGTAAGCAGTTGTTGAACATATATGGTGTCACAACTGTACAATATGTTTCCATGCTGGTAGAATACAAAGTAACAATGCTTACATTACATACCCAGAGGAACACTTGACTTTGGAGAGTCATATATACTTTGTTCCAATTAGGAAAGGAGAAGCTTCCATTTCTCTATTTAAATTCTTATCCACAAATAATCTATGCAGACATAGAACTTCATATCAACTTCAATCAGGTAATATGCTAGAAAATACCGCGGTTATGACTGTTGATTTCCTTTTCTAGATCCCTTTTGGAACAACGACATTTAATGGATTTGCAAGATTGTGCACTAATGTAACAATCACTCTGTTGCAAATAACACCCAATCAGCACAGGGTTTCAAGCTGTTGAACTGCTCTCCAGCTGCTCATATTCAGTTGACAGTTTGTCTATTGGCAATGTCAGTTCAAAGGAAAAATTACTGCTTACTAAGTTACAGCAGTAGTACTTCTTTTACTCACTAGGTCAATACAACTCCAAAGTACAAGCTTTGGAGATAATACTCCAATTTGCTCTTGGATAATTAGTAAAATAGCAAATCCTTATTTGCAATGTCAAACAACTAGGCGAGTCAAGAGAGAGCACACAAACACTTCCTTTTGTCAACCTTCCCAGTAGAAAGCATCATTTTCTGAGCCAGTGTATTGAAAAAATGATTGAAAGTTCCTGCAATATTCCTGTTTTCTAAAAAAATCCTGCTCAGAACATGTCACAATTCCACCAGCTTAAAATCCACCATAGTATAACATGCACAATAGCACTGCCAAGTCTAAACAGCCAGGGCAGTAAATTAAATGAACTGCTCCCATGCTTTATATAATAGACATTCTCTCAAAGTTCTTCCCAAGATAACCATCATCTTCCAGTAGTAATGCATTCCTAGTTTCAAGGTCTTAAATTCATTAGGCAGAGCTTTTACATACACCATAAAACCTATCTTATAAAATGCCAACATTGGTGGTCATGCTTAATATCTTATTGTTGAAGACAAGTAATTCATACAGTTGATGCCACCTACTAACAGAGGAAAAAGCAGAGAGCATGCAAGGAAAGGTACAGAATGGAAGGAGGAAAGGAAATGTAAACTGGGAAAAACTGAGCTCTGCTTCTAGTTTTTAAGACTACTCTTTTCCATCCTTTGGTCAAATAATAGCCTTGCTTTGCTTTCATCTTCCCTTTCACTCACATCTTTAGAATGGGAGAAAACTTTAGCCACCTAACCACAGCAAAACAATAGTTATCACAGCTATTATAGACAAAGAACAAACAAGAATGATGACTGTTATTACAAGAAGCAAAAACAGACCTCAACGCCACAGCCTCACCTTGGGTGGCATCCCACTGACTTTGCATAGCCTACTGCCTTCACTGGGCATTACTTTTATCAGTGAACAACCACAGACATCAGTCATGGGATATGCTGCAAAAATGGGATTTGAAGAAACGCTTGAATGAGCAGGTTTCTATTTCTGACTTTAATCCTTGGTTTTGAATTTAGGCAGATGACAAAAATGGTCTTCTTGTGCCTACTGTTGCATGGGGCTGTGACTTAAATTTGTTTGCCAACATATTAAATTTACTCAAACACATCCTTTCACTCTAAGCACCAAACACTAAAAATTCAAGCAGAAAGCTACAGCATTCTCACACTATGACATCATCCTGTCTGGTATACTTTAATATAATTTGGAAACAAAATTTGATTAACTGAGAGCAGCATAAAGAGGATACATTAAAGATCCAAATTGAGGACACTTATCCAGTAAAATGAAAAAAAGAAAGCACAGTACAGTGTCCAGTGAATTTTACAGAACAGGCCTTGCTGGCTGCTCCAATGCTCTGTCAACAACTAACTTTAACATAACAGATGAGTGAAAGTACTCTGCAAGTCCAAGCACTGGGCTTAAGATTCTCCAGTATTTGTGGACACACAAACAACCTAAGGACAACTGTACCATACAGACTTGTAAATTAAGCTGTACATTCCCCACATGGCTTCAGCAATGACACATTGGGTTCCTGGTTTACGAGCAGAAAACTTCCCTCTACCAAAGAAAAGTGCCTGCTTCCAAGGGTTTATATTTGCACTTCTCATTACAAGATGCTCACTGTTTACAGCATCCTAATCAGTAACAGGAAAATGCCAAAGACTTTGTGTTAATTCATACAATACCATTTGTATGAAGGCTGTTTTTTAAGTTTATAATCATTGTCAGAAATTGTGGTAGAAATACTGTTGCTATCCTTGTAGCTTAAAAAAAAAATAATAAAATCAAATAATTCCAAATCACTACTCATCAAGGCCCATTATGTTAAATTAACTCTCTCTGCTATGGCAGCTTAACTACTGGGGAACTTCAAGAGGTGTTGAACACCTGCATTTCAGAAGAGCCACAGGGAAAGCAAACAGTTACAAGTAATTCCTGGAGTTAAAAGGTAATAACACTTGATTTAAGGACCTAAGGCTAACAGCTTCAAGAGGAAGCTGTCAAGCATCACTCATACACAAAATAGAGTGCCTCCACCCCCTCAACAGCTATCTGTGCTATAAATCAAACTATTCCTATCATTAATAAGAAACTCTCCTAGCTAATCTACAGCGATGTTTTATCTTGAATAATGCTAAACAGAATTTCTGGGGCTGGTTCAGGGACATAGGAGACGATCCAGAAAACTGAAGTCTATCCTCCTGTTTCCTTAAAAATAACTTTTGATAGAATGTATTACTAGTTTCAGAATGAAAATTCGAAGTACTTTAAAAATCATAGAAATGCAGAGCACACACTGAGAAGTTAGGTGTGCCATACAAATCTATTTACAGAACTGACAAGAGTGACATCTCCCAGTCCCCACACACATTCCTAAAAGCACAAACGTATCTACATTACCATCATGAGTACGTCTCACAGGACGATGAGCTTAACTAAGTTTCATGCTTCAGAGGTCTTGTTTGCAGACTAACAACGTGATCCAACACAAAACACACAGAATACGTGATTACAAGACCAAGTTAAGCAGTTTCTTGTTAGGACAGCTCAGCTTTTCAAGTTTGAGTCATTTTAAGGGATCTGAAAATAACAATAGCCTGAGGCAAACACACATATTTGTTTTCCCAACACAAACCAAGATTAAATAAAAAAAACACATAGCCGGAGGCCACAGGAAAGAGGAAGAAAAGAAAAAAAAAAAAAAAAGAAAAAAAAAAAAAGAGATGAACCGTGTTTAAATAACCTAAGACTGAAGAAGTCATCCTTACTTTCCATAGCACGCAGAGCACAGCAATTGAAGCTGCAGGAAGATGCTGTTTCCCCACGTGCATCTTTTTAAATACCCCCATTCTTCACCCAGCATGCACACATACACACTCACCACTTTGTCCATGAGCTTCCAGGTCTTCTCCACAGTCCTTCGGTCGGCAGCTGCCTGCTTGGGGGGGCCCACAGCATCTTGAATGGCATCGATGAAGCCCAGGATCCGTCCTTTGCGTGGGTTCCGGCCGTTCTGGGAGTTGGCCATCTGGGAACTAGGCTGGCCGTGGGGACAGAGAACAGAGACTCACAAGGTGCTCCAGAACATCTTGTCACGCAGCCAGCGAGGTAACACTTCCTTCTTCACAGGCAGGAAAGGGCAAGAGCAGGGCACGTTTAGGAACAACTTTAACTTCCCGTGACAAACAACCTAAACCCACCTGGGCTGTGTTTATACCGGAGGAGGCCATCGCGGATTTATTGTCAACGGCCCCGCCAAGGGCTGGGAGGGTGGGGACGACAAAAACGGGAGACGAGCCGCGGCCAAAGGGAAGGAGAGGAGAAAATAAATCAGCGCGGAGCGAAGGAGCAGCCAGAGAGGCCGCGGACAGGCAGACAGACAGCCAGACACTTACATACAGAGCGGCAACGAGCGGGGGCTCCTCCGCCTACCCGCACCCCAGGGCGCAGGGCCGCGGCTGGCGGGGCGTCTCGGCTCTCCCGCTTACCGCCCCGGTGGGCGGCCGGACCGCATCCCGCGCCCGCCGCTACCGCTGCGCTGCGCCGGCCGTCAACGAGCGTCGGCGATCGCCGCCGATATACGCGCGAGCTCTTCCCGGAGCCGAGCCCTGCGGCGCTGCCGCTGCCCCGCGGACAAGCCCGGAGCGCCGCTGCCCCGCCGCCCTGCCCGCCCCGCAGCCCTACCCGCCGCTGTGTGCGCGCGTGTGCGGCGAGCGAGCGTTCGGCAGCAACGCGCTAGAGAAGAGATAGAGAGAGGCACACGCACAGATCTGTATGCAGCACAGCTCACAGCCCCAGGCAGGCTGTGGTCTCCGCGCGATCCGAGAAAGTGAGGCTGGCGAAGCTCCGGCTGCCCCGTTCCCTCCCCCGCCCCGCGGCGTTCTGGCGGCCGCTCCTCTCCTCGCAACATGCCCGCCCCGAGGCCACGGCTCGGCCCCACGCATGCGCGCCGGGAGGGGAGTGGGCTGCGACTTAGCGAAACCCCGCCCTGGTCCCTCGAGAGGGAACTGCCGCCCTCGGCACAGCCAATCAGAACACAGAAGTGGCTTTGCTTGACGTGGAAGCCAGCAAGTGAACTTGAAGCTGGACAGGGGCGGGGAAGCGGGGGCCGGCGATGTTGAGAGTGATAGGAAAACAGGCCAGTGGGAGGGCTGGAAGGAGGGAGGAGGAGCTTCCGGTCCCGCCCCCTCACGCGTGCCCGCCCGAGGGGGGTGGCTTGAAGCCCTCGGAGGCTGAAGTGGCCGTGATGAGGTCTGAGGGGCTTCGGTTTTTGGGGGCTATGTTGCATGGTACGGGGCTCTGGGCAATGCATCCTTCTCGTGGAGCTGCCGTGCTTCTGTTTCGTCGAAGCACGCAATGTGTGTTGAGAATCAGTTGCCTTCTGGTGTTTTCTGCCTGTACAGCTCTTGTTCACACTTGTGAGAGTTTTATTGTGGCCACAAAGAGCAGGAGCTTCTCTTCCTTCTTCACGTCTGTTTTCTCCTCTTATGAGAAAGAGACGTTTTTTTCTTTTTAAGCCAAGAGTGAGGTTTCCTGTGTTAAGGATGGGCCAGAGAGCTGCAGATGCTGACAGCAGTTCCTCAGGGCAATGAGTGGATATATGTTAAAAACTTCCCCGCGTGTTTACTTTATATGTGGGCTTTCTGTGGGGGTATGGTAAATAAACCCCAACTGATGAATGCCACACTTTTGTTTCAGGGACCAGTTTTTCTCAAATGTTTATGTTACCGGTGAATACTGGAGAGAAGTGAAGCATAGGCACATAGGGTGCAAGGCGTTTGACTTCAGAGCCCTTTGAAGACGTTCCAGGGTGTACTTACATTTTGTGAGTGTTAATCTTACAATTAATTATCATACAAAGAAGCCAAAGCACTTTAAAGTTTTGTGGTTATTTTACAAAGATAATTATTTTAGAGACTGCTTTTGATTTTCTGAATGTCAGTAAGTGTGGGATTTCTGTAGTTGTTTCTGACTGTTCTTGATTTCCCCCCACCCCACCCCCCCAATTTTTAGCTTTTAGTAAAACAGCAGTTGAAGAAAAACAATAGAAACGCTACTGTGGAGCATTTCAGTGTTCCTTTTATTTATAATGTCATTTACAGGTATTTTTAATGTAGGTATCTTCCTGTTGATATGAAACGTGTCAAGTTACTACTGTGGGCATAGGTACAACAACTAAAATCTCATCATTAATGTCTCCCTCAAAGATCATTGTTCCTTTTTAGCTTTAAAATACAATTTGGCAGGCACTTGCCTTAAGTGGGTTGGAAGCTTCTCAGTTCATTGTAGGCTTTGGATTATTCTCTTTTCTATGTTGATTTCAGCATTGATTTAATACTCTTCACTGGCAGCTCTCCCTATCTTTTTTTTTTTTTTTTTCCATCTGGAGCTCTGCTTGCGTAAGATTAGGTCGGTAGTGACTGCTCTTCCTCCTGCTGTCTTTCTCTTGGTTGTGGGTAAATCAGATGATCTAACGTATTTTCATGACCTTCTTAAATTTTTCCTTATTTTTGTTTGTTGTTCTGCTTTCATTGTTATGTCATTCTCTTCATATTCTTTGCACTGCCAAGAGCTGTGGTCTATGAGCTGGACTTGGTTGCCGTGTAGGGCTGAGTCATGTTGTCTTGCAGTTCATCTGAGTGCCGAGCCAGCAGGAATAAGCAGCTTGGTTTCCTGCATCCCTGTGTGTATGTGTGTTGTGCTATTAAGCAAAAAGCCAGCTGTATTAGAAAAAGGAGTGGTTTTCAGACAACCTCTTTTTTTCATTGTCTGTGCCGTACAGTAAGTACAGATATTCTGGGAAATGGCATCCTCAGAGGATTATATGAATTTATGTTGGAAGCTAGCTAGCTGGGACAAGTGAGTGAAACAGACACCTCAAGCTTCGGTATTAAGAATGTTTGAGATGGGCTAAACTTCTGTGTGCTACGCTATGAAAGGACTGGAAGACACAGCATCGCCTTTGTGCTTTCAAGCATGCAGAGTGAAGGGACCATTTGATAAAAGGCAGCTGAGAGAGGAAGAGCAGGCAGCTGCTGTGTGTTTGAAGTTCAAGGGATATGGTTGTTAGCAGTGGAGAACTTAAGGACAGAACTTGTCAAGTGGATCTACAGGGTACATGAGGATAAAAGGCCCTTGAAAAGGTGGTGGCTGAAGGCACTGGCCAGCTGGCTTATTTTGATGCAGGCCTGTGCATTGTCCAGAGGAGCATGTGAGAGGGTAATCGCCCTGCACAACTTTGTGCACTTCAGTAGCCTAAATTAAGAAGTTAGTCTGCTGTATGCAGATCTGTTGAAAGACCACAAAAAGACTGCAGGATGATTCAAAGCAAAGAGATAGATTCAGACGCTTTGAATCTCTGTGGGGAAGAACAAAAAAAGATTTTCTGTTCAGGCTAAGTGGAAGGGTTCTAGGTAAGCTTGATACCTAATTAAGGTCCTCAACCTTGTTAAGTTTTTATTCAATTGTGTTGTGATGATTGGATGGCTGTTGTAAGGATTTGCTGAAGTCCTTTAATAAAAAGGATGGAGAGGAGGTGGCTGTGAGTCAAGGTATGATAGACAAAGAAATAAAGATGGTAAGTAAAAGAAGCCTTGTTTGGTACTCCTAAATCCCTTTGTAAGGTAAGGATTTCAGACCTGGCAATTTTACTGAAAGGCAAATTAATACCATTTGTCGAAAAAGCAAACTGCTGGATACGAAGGGAGGAAACAGAACTACAGGATATTAGAAGTAAACTAACGTATTTATCCACTGTGATTTTTACTATAAGTTAGTTGGCTTCTTTTTGCTCTGTTGGTGACTCATTCCTCTGGGGTGATTAGGTTGAATGAAGCTTCGTTGCTGCTCTTGAATGAAATTAATTAGAGCCATTGACAGTAGTTGGAAGCAAGAGAGATTTTGTTTTTTGCTTACCAGCCATTAAATATTATTGATTTTCTTCAGTCAGTCAATGTATGTGGTTTGGAAGCACTATTCATTTGTGTGTTTTCTTCTGCCCCCATCTAAAGTAACTTTTGGAAAAATATGCTGAAACACTAGGACAATGAAGAGAGCAAAACGTACATTTAACTTAAAGACACCTAAATAAGATGAAATATTGCTCTTGTATGATATAATGTTCAAAGGTAAATGTAATCTACACTATGCTGAGTTAAATGCTATGGTAGCAATACTTACAAAAGCTAAAGTCAGTTATCTTGAATCTTGAATGTGAAACCACTTCTCACTGGTTGTAGCAGAACACCTTGGCTATCCCAGAATGCTTCAGCTTTCAAAGTCATCTCTTGATATGTTGATTGGGTGCCTAAAATATTGTGAAAAGACAACTTTTCATGGGGATGTGGCCCACTTTGGTGTACTGTTAGGCACTGCTTTAATGGCTGAACTATGAAAAGGTCCTGCTCTTTGCAGCGGGTGCAGTGCCCCAGCAGACAGCAGCTGGCCACTCTTTGCAGGGAAGCTGAGATTCTAAGGTAAAACCTGGTGTTCTTTTAGTGCCTTCTACCAGTCTGTTCTGTATGAAAACAAAACAAGTGCATGCATGCACGCACACACAAAAAAAAGCTGGTAGCAGCTAATGCCTTTAAGTTCTGGAGCTATCTGCTTAGGTACAATTTATTTAGCCCATTCTAAAAATGCACAAAGTCTTGTGTGTTGCCTGTCTGCCCCTGTCATTATCCAGTTATTACGTACTCACCTTTAATAACTCTTCAGAATACAGAGCAAATGGAAAATCCTTTCATGCTGTAGTTTTACAACGCCCTCAAGGATGCCAGGCTCTTGAGATGTCAAATGAAGTAATTTATTTATGAGCTGGGGGGTTGTTAAGCTGCAAGCTACCATTTTTGGATAACTTGTAAATCAGATCGCAATACACTTACTTGTTTTATCATAGCAAACTCAGAGATATAAAGCAAAACAGATCACCAGTGGCACTCAGAACTCTCTAACTGATAACTGCAGTTATACCAACTGCAGTTGGTATAATAACAGATGCTTTTCCTACCTTACTGCATAGTTACTTTAAGAGAATTGGTGATAACAATGGCAGTTAGTCATTAGCTTACTATCCAATTAACTCATTCACTTCTAACAATCCCTTAATTGTTTTTTCCTCCATGTACTTATGTTCTTAATGGCCATCGTGTCCTCAGACCTGCATATTCTCAGTTTTGTTTCTGGTTTCTAGAAATCCAAAAGATGAATTTCATGCATGAAATATGAATAAATTCATCCCATTTTGCTGTGGAATGATAATAATAAAAAGCTAATTTTCAAAGTTTCTATGTATTTTGCATTGTAGATACCGCTCTTTGCTTCAGCAGGCTGTTGTGGTAACAGCTTGTAATACGTTGTTGCTGCACTAGTTCTCTGCTGAGGATTTACATACTCTTTTTATCCTTGACTTAGAATGACAAGCTAAGCTTGACTATGCTTATAAATGAAATGGGCCAGACAGCGTTCCCTGTCCCTGAGGCCAGGTAGCATGGCATGACATGGATGTTAGCCACAATTCTTATAAAATTCCTACACCACTACTCCTATCAACTCAAGTACCTGCAAGCAGGGAACAATCTCTGACCTCAGCTAACCCTGAACCTCCCTGGAACCATTTGGGAAAACACCAGCTGACGTGGACCAAAACTACCAGGGAGTAACCTGATAATTTAACATCATAAATTGCCGTAGCCTTAGATTGTCACAAGTAGTTACTACAGACACATATAGTGGTAGTGTATGTGCATATCAGTTACACAGCTGCACACACGTAGGGTAACACGAGGCCTTTAATCTCTGTTAACATTGGTTTGACTTCAGATAATGAAGTTTATTTTCAAATGGCTTCTTGAATGTGAGAATTGAACTACTTAAGGGAGGAAATACACTTAAGAGTTGGAAATACAGTGGCAAGAATTTTATTGACTAACGCTCTCAAGCTTACGTTTTCAAATCTCTCATTCGTGCCAAGGAGAAAATCAACTCGAATATAATATTGTTTCCCATGCAAAGCAGAACAATTTCCTTTATTATGAGCAATTTTCCTTACCATACATTATCTGGTTGCAGACTGAGTATGAAAACAAAGTGTAGGGCCAGGCCTATGTTTGTCTATACACCTTCCTAATGAGTTCATTTGCTGTAAACTAGACAGCCCACTTCAGAACACATCCTTGCTGTGATATATGGTAATAAAAAAAAGCACATCAGCTTAATTTAAAAACAACCTAACCCTCAGGGAGCAATTTTACATGAGTTCTTCTGTTTCTTTTCTGTTATTAATTGCATCCATCTGCCAGAGCAGGTGCAAAAGCTTTAACTAAGTTCTATCACTTTAGCACTAACTATTGAATGTACCCCATCTGTCTTATAGCATAAAAATTATCAATTTCAAAGACCTCTTTTTTTTTTTTTTTCTTAACTCAGTTCCTGCCAGGTACCATTATTTTAGTTTTCCCTTGGACTGATAAAACAATGGCAGCAATATTTGTCTTGAACATCCTATTTAATAACCTGTCCAAATACAACTGGGAGTTCTTGTTTGACTTGAGAATTAGGAGCTTTCTTTTTTTTTTTTTTCAAATCAAATATCTCTGCTTTCACAAGAATTTCTGAGATTTCCATATTGTGGTAAATTGTTGTAAAATATGTGCCTAGGGACTTTCCATTGCCATCCTTCTCTGGAGCCACACTTCTACAGGAAACAAGCTTGTGTTTGTTGAACGCAGTTTAGCATAGAAAAGACTTCCTCTGTGCTTCTGCAAATCTAAATAACCTCAATTAGTGTGTGTGTGTGGAAGGCAGTGGAGTGGGAGGGTGCTGGTCTGTGTTACTAGCAGCTTTAATTGAAATACTTGAATGAGACAGTGGCACACAGGCTTCTCTGCAGCAAGCAAGGATTTTTCAGTTTAGTAAGACAGTGTCTTGAACAGAGAAAGAATGCAGTGCAAGGAAGTAGTAACTTAAACATTGTGCATTATTCGCTTAAATTTATTTTCCTGCCTTTAACGTTCTGTCCATCTTTTGTAGAAAGAAAACTCTTAATTTTTTTTTTTCTTTGATCTCACTATGAATTTGTGGTCTATCTTATGTTTCCTGTATGCTTCAATTTCTACGAATATTTTTTTTGTGAGTAACGGTGGGAAGCGTGTGTACTTAGTGTAGTAAACACAATGGATTTTTTTGTCTTGCTTAGCTTCATTTAAAATAAGTTATCTTTTCCAACCGAAAAGTAGGACATATGTTCTGCAAGGCAAGTCACAATTTTAATAGCACTGAGGGATTTTGCTTTTGCATTGGTCATTTGTGAAATCAAATTGAATGCATCTGATATTTGTAATTATTTTCTGAATGCTTCAGAGCGTTCAGTTATTCTCAGGCTGGGTTTATAAGCTTTTGCATCAGTTGCTCATTCTACATAATGCAATTGATGATTGTACTTTTTTCTTCTTCATTACAGGACCAATTTTGTTGGTTTTTTTTTTTTTTTTTTTAATGAAAATGAAAAAGAGTGAATGAGACTTCTGGGGAAAAGAATAAGTGATTTCTGCCTTTCTGCAATGTTCATTTTAATGCATTAAGCAGTCATATTTTTAACAGTGCATACAGCTCTGAAACGTTTTTTACATTATTTTGTTCATTCTGTACTAAGGGATAGTATTAATGCTTGTTTCTATTAAGTTTCAGATTAAGGCATGTTGTTTCAAAGGAAATATAAGAAGGTCAAAGTAAAACTAATAAAGAATTGGAATTTGAATTAATCTTTTTTATTTTTTCTCTGAATTTCTGTTACTTTCTGCCTTGTTTTCAGTGTATCTGGTCTAAGCAGTCAGAAAGTGTCTGACAGAACATCGACACCCTTGTATCAAAGAGAACAAAGAGTGACTTTAATTATTGAAGGTGTGATTTATTTTTTCTCAATAAGGTGTGGACTTATGTTTCCAAGAGCTCTTATTTTGTTCAGTCACTTTTGGTCACTTGCAGCTAGACATAAAAACAGCTCTTCTGGCTTATAAACCTGCTGTGCAAATAATTTCTTCTCCCCTTTCTGTTATTTGTTTGTTTTGCTTTGTTGTTGGGTTTATTGTTATTACTATCTAGGATTTTAAATAGCATAGCATTGCAGTTGTTCTTCTCAATCTCTTTCTTCAGTAGATCTAAAAATGAACAAAGACAATTTCACTATCTAGCTATAAGTCATCCATGCCCTATGGTAGATCCTCCTCAGAGGCTTTTTTCTGCTCTTGCACTGGCAACCCAGTGGTTGCCTTTTGGGAGTACTTATTTTTTTGCTTTTTCTTGATGGAAGATAGATAGCATAAATGCTACAGATTTGTGTAAGAAATAGTTGTTAATATTGTTATGCAGTAGCAGCTTTGAATGTTAATTGTTTTGCTTAACTCAACTGTGGTTTTGATTGATATTTGTCTGTGCAATTCTTGTAGCAAGAGAAACTGGAGGAATTAAGAGAGTTTTCTCTTTCACATGTTATTTTGACACATTTTTCTTTTTCAGATAAGCGGTATGTAAAAAAATAACTAAAGTAAATAGTGGTATGTTAAAATGTACAGATATGAATCCTTGAAAAAGCAGGTTAGCATCTTAAAGGATATTTGGAGATTTCTGAAAGCTTATTGAATGCGAAGGTTTCAGTTTTTGAAGGTATTTTGAGGTGCCTATTTTTGCTTGCCAGTTTTGTAGCCTTGGATGCTTTCACTGGGTTGAATCTGTTTTTCCTGAGATGGTTTTGGAACAAACATTCCATTTTTGTTGCAGAGATGTTTAGGATATCCATTTTTCCCTGTGTAACATGCTTGAATTTTGTCAGATTGATAGAAAAGAAAACGTGTTATCTCCTCATTTCTTATGCACTATGTAAATTGAGTTTGGATTCTATCTGCACTCTTTTGGATTATTCTTTCTTAACCCATGATTACAACTTTGAAAAATGGCAATTAATTTCACTGCTGAAGCGTGAGGCAGCACTAAAAGTACTGTGTCAATGTGCACAGAAGCTCAACAAGACTCCCTGTGCTGTTTGTGCTTATAGGATGTATGTAGCTGGCTAGCTTCACGGTCTGATGCAGGCAAAGAGATGGAAGACATGGGTGGAAGTCCATGTGCTGGAAGGATTGTAGCTAGCTTGGCTCAGGACTTCAGGAAAAGAAATTTTTAAAAGCTTCTTCTGAAGGAGTTAATCGATTCTTTAAAATAGAAAAATGAATAGTCCTACAGAGCTTTCTCCATTTACTGGCACAAAGAAGCTAAGAATAGTAATCTTGTACAATACCGTTTCTAAAAATATGTGGGAATTCTTGCTTTCTTCTCGTAACCTAGTGCTCAGCTAGAGCAATACAGTGGCAGGAACATCTCGCTTTGTGTACCATGAATAAAATAACATTCTGCTCCTTTTAAATTCAGTAGTAGCTCAACTCTCAATGCCATTCAGCCCATTTTCATAACCTTGCATAGCCTCATGATATAATAAAGTCCCCAGAGCTACTTTGGTTTAGTTCAACTGAGTGTTCCTGTATGTCCATCATTTCTCTTGCCCATATAGAATATCTGTTTTATTGTAGCAACACTGGCATTGCAAGTTGTTGTTGCTTTTATTGGAGGCGGAAACAATTACACTTTTAGAAAATAGAGCATTGTAGATACTGTAGAGTGTGTGCCAGAATACATGCCATGACAAATCTTTAAAAATATGGAATACTTTGCAAAGGGAAAAAAAATACAACAATATGCATCCTTTTTTTTTTTTCTTTTTTTTTTTCCCCCTTTAGCCAAAGCTGAAAATATTCTCTTCTGAGCTTGCTTCCCTTGACTCATTGGCTCTCTATATTTTTCCTTCCACTTGAATACTCTTGACTAAATTATGCCAGTTGGATTTTAAATCTATCGAGCATGGTTACTGAGCAGTGAAGCCTATGAAAAGTGCAGTTGATTGGGCCAAAAAGCAGAAATGTAGCACGTAAGCTAGTCAGAAATCTCCTCAGTATAAATGAGGAAAATGTTCAGAATTTATGATGGGGGAATGTTAAAAAAACCAAGCTTCTGGAAGGCTATTTGGAATAAGACAATCAGAACTGTGAATGAAATGTTTTAAAAATCTTCAAGAAAAGCACTGGTTATGTAAACTTCCTCATGGAAAATGTGTTTAATTCCAGGTTCCCCTGTGCTACTGTATAGAGACAGAACTATATGTCTGTGCATACAGTTTTATCAATGACCTTCAAAGGAGGAAAAAAGAATTAAAGTGGCAAAGGAATCATACAGAGGAGTCTGAGCTAGGGTACTGTAAGCAGTGAGTTTAATTCGCAATCTGTGTGAAAATACAGGCTTGTGGCTCTAGTGAAGTGGCTTGGTTTCACTGGCGTTATCATACAAAAACATCACCTTTGGAATTTATTCAGACAAAATGCTCTCATGTTTTCACAGTTTTGGATGAGCTGAGGGGCCCACTCCTCAGCCAGACTAAGCAGGTAGTCTTCAAACAAATGGAGCGGTGTTTATATCGAGTACCTGCTCCTTAAACTGGAGCAGAAAAGCAGTTTCTTGTTACTCAGCATTATGCTGATATCAGTGATGGTATGAAAATAAAATGTTATGCTTGAATCAAATGCATTCCAGGCTTTCCAAACTCTTTCTGCTTAGTACTGCAGCTAAAACTGTATTAACTGAGGTGATACATTACCAAGATATTTCTTTGTATACGAAAGAAACCTGAAATCTTCTTTACCATTTATGTGAATAGCACTTGATTTGTGCCCAATTATTCGCATAGCTCATCTGTCTGTCAACTTATAGCTCAGCTTCTTCAAGCTACTTTACATTGCTGTTCACTCAAGCTTCCTGCATTTTCACTGTGACCAGCTTATCTGGTTATCATTAGAGAAGTCACAGTTTACTCTGGAAGAATTTTTTTTTTTTGCTGAAAAAGTGAAACTTGAATGAATACTAAAGGCAGTTGCTGGGAAGTGAATTGTGAGCTTAAAAGATTTGATATTCTTTGTGAATATTTCATTGTGACTTCTTCATCCATTGAGTAGAGCAGAAAAACTGCAGTGAGACTTATTTCTTTTAAATAGGCTTTCCAGACAGAATCTCAAATACTAAAATGCTTTTTATTAAGCAACTTATAAATAAGGAGTAGGTTAAAAATAAATCAGAATTTTGGTTATAATTTAGAGTGTAATAATTTTTCACCAGTTGCAGCTCTTTTATGAGGCAGTGTGCCCACAAGGGCAGTTGTTCTGTGAAGCCATATTTGGACCTTTCTTGCACAATTCTATTGTATTTTAGTAGAATTTTTATGACATTTTGGAAACAATGATGTCAGATTATTCTGAACAAACAGTGGAAAAATGCAGGATTTTTTGTGAAGTGAATCCAGGTTCACAGTAGTACAATTATGTTTAGGTAGATTTGATTTTTGCTCAGCTGATGGCATTTTCAGAATGACAAGCTTGTAGAATCAGCAGGAAAAGCATTAGCCCTAATTACAGCTACAGTTTAATTGTATTGCATGAAGCATTTAAGTACTAGGTAATCTAGATATTCAATTTTAGATGTTCTCAAAACTTTTTTTTTTTTTTTTTAAACAAAGATTTCTTACAATGTAATGGTAGTATAGTATTTTTATAGTATTTTTAAAGTAGCCTAAGCCTTTTTCAGGGAATCATAGAATCACAGAATCACCAAGGTTGGAAAAGACCTTCAAGATCACCCAGTCCAACCGTTCACCTATTCCCAATAGCTCCCACTAAACCATGTCCCTCAACACAACATCCAGCCTTTCCTTGAACACCCCCAGGCTCGGTGACTGCACCACCTTCCAGGGCAGTCCATTCCAGTGCCTGACCACCCTTTCTGAAAAGTAATACTTCCTCATGTCCAGCTTGAATCTCCCCTGCCATAGCTTGAAAGAAGATGTACAGTCAGAGTAAATTGACATCACTGGAACCAAAACCAAAAAATAAAATATGGCTGTCTAGCTAGTAAAACTGAGAAGAGTGATTTTGTGTATTTACATCTTTAATTGTGCTTAATTACTTTTTCCAGTTAATGCTGTATTAAGTTTGTCATTTTATAAGTATTTGTATGTGCTCAAGCTATACCTGGGTCCAAGAGCTCTACTGAAATAAGCCTGAATTTTCACTGCAGCTTTTGAGGCATATTTAGCAGCAAAAATGTGAAATGTGTCTTTGTGAAGTGTACAAGACTTCCACAGGAATTTTTCATTGTTTGGGATGTAGGGTTTTTTTTGTGTGTGTGTATGTGTGTGTGTGTGTTTATGTATATATATATTTATATATATATATATATATATATATATAAATAACATCTTTCTATTAAATATACATATATGTATGTATGTAATACTGAAAGACTGAATATAAAAAGAGTGTTTCCCAGCTCCCTTTCTTATGGCTTCTGTATTTCTTATCTGGTTTTGTCTGGTTCACCATCTGTCACTAAGACATTTGCATAACTATTACAAAAATAATAGCTTTATGAAACATATTCTTTTCTTTACAAGTGTGAATATAGAAGATGTATTTTAAAATGATAAAATGAAGACTTGGATTAGTAACTATATAGGTAGATCCTCTTTGCTCAAGTAGTTTACTTGAGCAAGGTCTGCAGGGCTAGGAAGACAAACTTTGGCGACTTCTAAAGTTTTATTCATATAGGCAGAACTTCATCTTGAGAAAAGTTCACATTTCTCTTATCTGATCTCTTCTGAGATCATGACTGCTTGCTTATAATTCTTAAATGACTGTTCAAGTGGACAAAAGGAGTTGCCTAACAATAAAACTGGCTCTATTTCTTTGTTTTTATTTTTTCGTTGCTGGTGTGGTTTGGTTTTTTTTCGTCCTTTTGAATTGCAACTTAACCATACAGCCAAATGGGTTGGTTTTGTCTTCTCCACATACAGCTGGTGTGGTAGAAATAAATGGTCTTTTCAAATTGCTGTGACAGTCATTGTTATTGCAAAAGGATAAACGATGATGGAAAATAAAAGAAATAAACTGAGAATTAATCTGGGTGGGCCGACGATGTCTAAAAGTGTGATAAAGTGTAAAAAAAAAAACAAAAGAAAAACAAAGCAACCAAGCAAATGAAGAAACAACCAAAAAATAAAAAAATAAAAAACAAAGAAACCAATAACACAAAGAAACAAACCAAACAAACAGAAAAACCCAAGCGACTTATAAATACAAGGTTTTTCTGTTCTGAAAATTCATAGTGGCACTCCTCTACCTTCTCTCCTTGCTCTCCATCGTACTGGTGTATACACAGCTATGAGAAATAGACTTTGAGAATTTGCCCATAAAAATCATCATATCTAGCATCAAATCATTGAAGTCCTTTTGAAATGTTAAAGAGATGAGTAAACATAATTTACAAGTATAGAAATCATGTAGGAATGGAAACTGTCAGTCCACAGTTTTAGAATTTATTTTTAAAGTCAGGTGGTGTGCTTATTTCCTGATGTTGATGTATTCCTTCCTATAATTGCCCAGTCTTCCCAATAATGGTTTCATCAATTACAGGACCATGGCCAATTTTGAACGCAGATCATGAAATGCACTGTTCAGTCAAAGGGGCACCTAACTTTGCCATACACTTTTAAACTACGGAGGTAACTAAGATATTGATTATAGACAATGCAGTCGAGTGCACCCTCGGCAAGTTTACAAATGACACCAAGCTGAGTGGTGCAGTTGATACACTGGAGGGAAGGGAAGCCGTCTAGAGGGACTTAGGCTGGAGAAGTGGGCCCATGAAAACTTAATGAGGTTCAATAAGGCCAAATACAAGGTGTTACACTTGGGTTGAGGCAGTTCCAGGTGTTTGGGCAGACTGTGCACTGAGCCTCTTAAGAGTAGTCCTGCAGAGGACTTTGTTGTCCTGGTAGATGAGAAGCTGGCCACGAGCCAGCGGTGTGCACTTGCAGCCCAGAATGCCAACTGTGTTCTGGGCTGCATTAAAAAAGGGGTGGCCATCAGGGAGAGAGAGGTAATTGTTTCTCTCCACTCAGCTCTTGTGAGGCCCCATCTGCAGCACTGCATCTAGACCCAGTACATGAAAGATGCGCAGTTCTTGGAAAGAGTCCAGAGGAGGGCCACTAAGATAGATGATCAGAGGGTTGGAGCACTCTCCTATGAGGGAAGGTTAAGGGAACTGGGCTTGTTTAGCTTGGAGAAGAAAAGGTTCCAGGGAGACCTCACTGTGGCCTTCCAATACTTGAAGGGAGCATATAAGCAGGAGGAGGTATGACTGTTTACATGAATAGGTAGTGATAGGACAAGGGGGAATGGTTTTAAACTAGACAAAGGAGATTTAGCTTAGATGTTAGGAGGAAGTTTTTCCCACAGAGGATGGTGACACACTGGAACAGGTTGCCCAAGGCAGCTGTGGATGCCCCATCCCTGGAGGCATTCAAGGCCAGGCTGGATGTGGCTCTGGGCAGCCTGGTCTGCTGGTTGGTGACCCTGCACATAGCAGGGGGGTTGAGACCAGGTGATCATTATGGTTCTTTTCAACCCAGGCCATTCTATGATTCGATGATATGATATTTGTCAAATTCTCAACAGAATTGCATGTTGCTTGTTTGTCTGGCACGTTATTTTGGTAAAAACTGTTTTATGTGACTATTCAGGGGTGCAGGAGAAATTGATATGAAAAGAGTTTGTGTGTGTTTATTTTTTAGCATTTTTTCTTAGTTTTACTAATAAAGAATTAAACCATTTAAAAGGGATCTTCAATGAAATTCTAAGTCTACTTCAAAGTGTTATATAAATCCTAATTGATTCACCTATAATGGAAAAGATGTAGGAGAAAGGTCTGTGCTTTCTTTCTGTCACTGTTTATTCTCTTGCCTTCTATGTCCTTTTCAGCTCCCCAGAGGCCTTTGCTGACTGAGACAATGACATTGTGTGTATTACAAGCAAGTATAGTAGTTTGGCTGTAATCTTAGCTCCTACTGCCTACACAGATTCATGAACTGTCTTCTCTTAACCTTGCATGTTGGCTCATGGGAAGCTTGAAAGAATAAATGACATAGAAGGGCAAGTTATATACCACAATGAGCTTCTATTATTCCTTGTTTTTCCAAGGTAACAAAAAGAAATGTCACCTCAGAGAACTGAAGGGGTCACTGCCAGGTCCCTATTGATGTTTTCTTGATAAACGGTTTGGATGAGATTTTACTTCTCTTTCTGTCTTCTTTCTGCCTAGCCTTCTAACCTCCCATCCCAACCACAGGCAGAAGTACTAAGCAGCTATTCCTTCCACTGAGCCAGGTTATAAATTTATGCAGCTGCTGAATAGGAGACACTGTTGGTATCACAAAGGGGAAGCAAGAGACTTGACAATGACTAAGGGCATGTCTGTGGGTGGTATTGGCACTGATTATTTCAGATTGGCTTATTATTGAACAAATGACTCTTTGAGGCACCTTGGAGGAAGTTCTAATCTGTAAAAGATATTTACTGTAATGTTATGGGAGCCTTCTGAGAGCCCAACACTTGCTGCTTTCCTTCTGTCCATACTCAAAGTTTCCAAAATACATGGCTCTTTTAAATGAGCATCGATTTATATTCATTATTTCCTAGTGCCAATCCAAATGCTTCAACTTTAGAGGCACTGAAAAGCCTCTTCAGTCTTTGTGGAAAGAAAGCTGCGTACAACTGAGCTGAGGTGTTGCATCATGTGGAAATACCTCAAACCGCAACTGCACTGAAATGGACGATGAAGTGTGGACTCTGAATTGTAAAAGATGGTTCCTTGTGATTGTGTGTCTGAATGTACCACTTTCTTTCCTGGGCTGTGAGACTGCCTATTTCATATTTAGGCATAGGAAAGAAATGCTATAAACATGAAGGCAAAATGTCTGCTGGAGTTCAGAAAGTGAAGCAAGAAACAAATTGACTCTGTTGAAGGCAAGGCCTGTTGAAATTAACATAATATAACTATAGTAATATAATGTAACAGGAACATTTGTGGTTATTAATAGCAATGGACAGTACAGTAGTGCTGTTTCTAAACTATTTTCAAACAGGCCTGTCTCCATTTCTGTCTGCATTGCTTTGAAGGAACTGGTGAATGTGTTGCCTGAGTTAGGGTGCATGTCTTATTTATTCACCACAGTTTGGTTGTAATTCTGTGACCTTCTGAAGAACAGCAACAAAAAAGGACTGTCACAACTGCATCTTCATAACCTGCTGCATTGTGTCCCTCTCCAAGGCCAGCACATCCTTGTCCACTGAGAAATGCTCCAAGAGCTTTTCCTCTAATATCTTTGCAATCCTCCACTAGAATGAATTTTCTAGAATAAAGCTTCTTAGCTCATTTCAAAATTTGTTTGCTTATTTTATGGGTGATGGGCTTTTGAACAAACCATAATTGGTAAGGAAAGCATAGAAAGCTCAGATACTCTGCTGTTGCTGGTCTGCCACATTTCTGTTCACTAGAGTCTGAAAAGCATTCATACCTTGTTTTCCCTTAGCTGTAGCAAATCTAACTTTCAAAGAGATTTTTCTGCCTTCCTGCCAAGCTGGTAAGATGCTTCCCAAATTACTTGCCTTAGCACCGCTTCTAAGGCAGCTAACAAAGGCAGGTTGTGTTGGTAGGTGAGTTTGTGTGGAGGGAAGCAGTAACTGAATGTGTGCTGAAGCAATATGCCCTTGGACAGCGTAAGTGGGAGATGTTATCCTTGATTGAAGTCAGCACCAAATGCAGAGAGACAGTGGGATATGAGGGAGATGCTGTTTTGTTGTTCAGCAGCACTGTATCTTGCAGCTAATGCAGAAACAGAACAGATAATGATCCTGAGTGAGCTGCTTTATCTTAACCTATGTATACCAAACTGAACTATTATCTTTGCTTTAAATTGTCTCTTTTTTATTGTTAATGACACCTATGGATAAGGATAAA
The DNA here is from genome assembly GCF_023343835.1 of Lagopus muta. Lineage (NCBI taxonomy): Eukaryota > Metazoa > Chordata > Aves > Galliformes > Phasianidae > Lagopus > Lagopus muta. Next base: position 86,620,579 of record NC_064433.1, read on the forward strand.
GTGCATTACCAAACTAGAGGAATTCTGCAGTGCTCATTCCAAAGCTGTAATAAGGATCATTACATCATGAAACCTCAACTTCAATAAAAGCTGAATGCTGAACTTAGCCGGCACATATATTTTTCAGTTGTTTTGCCCTTTTTGTTTACTGCTCCTTCATTTATTACATATTGGACACAATTAGTTTAACTTTTAACCCACGTGGAGTATACTAGAGCTTAAGCTGCTCCTCAACACGCTTAAAACAGAAAAGAGAAAGGAGAATGAGTGTGAGCAGCAGAGCAGGCATGAAGGCAATACAGTTGACTTCTGGAATTGCAGCTGGAATGTTGTGGAATTTGATACAGATGGAAAATAGAAGTTTAAAAGTGTAAAATTTCCAGTGTGGGTGCCATTTCAAGTAGGCTGTGTGGGTGGAGAATGGTGCTAAATGCCAAACAGACAAGTAGAACTGAGAGTCTCTTTCCAACTAGTAACAGACAGCTAGCAGTGGAAAAAAAAATAGTTTAAATGTCCCAGTGCAGCTGTTTTGTAATAAATCAGTAATAGTTATGGGTAAAGCTCAGCTCATCAGCGTTTGTTGCTTTTTTGTACTTTTCCACAGTAGTTGCAGTATGATTCTTATGATATATTTATTTAATGTTCATGTCACTTTGAATTTTTTTATTTTTAATCAGTATGTGTGACATGTAAGAGGTCAAAAGGGGTTTTGAATACTCTGGATAACTATCATTTTTAAGTTAGGAAATGGCTTTACTTCGAAGTCCATTCTCTAGAGTATAATAACACAAGAAGAGTGTTACTGGGCATCTCTTCTGCTTCTTTGTTCTCATCAGGTTTGGCATCAGTTGCAGGAGTGGACCTTTCCTCTTCATTTGTTCCAGATGTCTTTTGTGTGTATTCATGTGACAGTCCTTCAGAAAAAGAATGAGCATGCAGTTCTCCAATTGCTAAACAATTCATAATAATAACGTACTTAAGACTTCCATGCCTTTTTTCTTCCTTCAGCTACATCTTACTCCTCTATCATGAAGAGTAGTGATGGAGTATATTGTCCAGTTTCAAACAAGTGTACTTCTGCAGATTATTTTCTGCCTTTCCCAGCCAATCAAAATACCACAGAGTATGTAACCTGGTGGGAGGCTATTCCAAGAAACAGCATCAGGGTCTAGCACTGTTGCTTTTCACTAATTCACCTGGATCAGAATCAGTACTGAACTGAATTTGTAACTTCACCACTACAAGCATAGTGTAGAATGAATGTTATCTTACTCTGAAATCCAGACAAATACCTGGAATAGAATTATTCCCAGAGGGAATAGTACTCATTTGTTAGAACAACACTGCATACGTCAGCTAGACTTTGAGAGTAGAATTTTTACTGTTTTGAAAGCTGATATTTCTGTGTTTGTTTATGCTGTTGACCTGGTGCAAGCAATGGCTTTTCCATTCTCACTTACAACTTCAGGTTTGTTTTTTTTTTCAAATATTCTTGTAGGAAGGAGGAAGGAACTTTAAGGATAAGGTTCAAAGTTGTTCTTGCACACTTCAGGCTTTTACCTGAGAGAGAAGCATATAGGTCAGTTTTCATTTAAATTGTGAACAGTGGAGGTTTTGGGGGAAGGAACAGTAACAAGGATACTTCCAATTGGAAGTAAATTCGTTCTTTAGATGGATCACTTTATAAGTTTTCTTTTCCCAGATGAAGAGGCTGCAGTGACTACAGTTAGTGCAGTTTTGTACTTGAGAATGCATGACAGTGATTAGGTTACCTGGTATATTAACATAGAGAGGAAAAGAGGAAGGTCAAAATTATTCTGTTTTATAGTTGCTAAGTGCTGGTGGTGTATTGGCTACGTGGAAATCAAAGGTACATTTCAAATGACCTGACATTCAGTATGGACTCATGGCCCTTTGATGGTAGAAATCTTTTGCAATGAATGGCCCCAAACCTTTCCTCCTTTATCTGATTCTTCAGAAGAAGCCGTAAAAGCTTTTGAATATTTATATGTATAAAAGTTTTGGATCAAATTTGAATGAAGTGGAGGTCATTAGTGATAAGAAAGTGCTCCTTAATTTGTCAGAATATTCTGACTATCAAAGTACAGAACATTTGTGTTGTAATGGGTGCTGAGGGAAAGGGAAGTAGGGAGAATAGAAGAGTTGTAATCACTTAGCTTTTATTGTTCTGGGATGACCTTAGTGTTAATCTTTAGCTTCTGTCAGGAAAGTGTAATTCTAGCAATTCTGTCCTCTACGAAGGACTTCAAGAATCCCTCACAGTAGTATTTAAAAATCCACGTTCATCCAAAACCAGAAAATAAGACTATTCTTTAAGCAGCATGTACCAAAAGTGGAGATGACTCAGTTCAAAAAGCTTCCCAAATTTATAGGCGGTTCCCTTCAGAGAGAACTGACACTGTAATGCATATGCTAATTATCTCTGTGAAAGAAACACACGTGCCCTTGTGATTAAAATTTAGAATTTAAAAGCAAGACTGGAAGTTAGGCGGTAATTAGGAAGTCATTTGAAACTATAACCATGAGTGGTTATTCATAAATAATGTTAACATCAGACTTTTCTCCCACTGAATTTTAAATAGTATGTAGTGGCTGGAAGAGGGAAGTTGTTCTTTCATACTGTGCATCTGAAAAGGGTTCGGAATGCAGTCCTGGTGCTTCCAACTCTTACTGTAGCTGCAGCAGAGACACTGTAAGCTGATGGCTTCTCACTGCTGCCTGTTTTGAAATGATAGCCCAAGAAAGGGGAAATTTAATTTTATCACCTCTCCCAGCTGTCGTCACAAGAAACACTGACTCAGACACACCTGTGAGTCAAAAATCTTCCCATTTCCTTCCTGCTGCCTGGCAGTAACAATTTACCTTATTCCAACTGCAGCCTTTTCTGTTGCTCTCAGCCTCTGCATTGTCTCACTTAATCTGAACAGGCAGGGGAAGTGAAATTAAGCTGTCTCTTACTGTCCTCTTCCAAATAATCTATTCTTAAGAGAGGGCAAACAGGCAGAATTAAACACGTGTTAATGTGTGCTTGAGTAAAAAATTTGGGTAGATAATAAAGAATTGTAAGGGGACATCTCTGTTTTTCTGAACTGATAAGTAATCGAAACATTAGGTACATCAACAGGAACTGCATTGAAGAAAACCTAAGGTTGTGATGCTTCTCACACTCAGTGGAGACTTACACAAGCTGCTTCTGTGAAGGATAGCCTTGTGGTTTATTTAAATTACTTTCCTTCCCCATTGTTTCACAGACAGGTTCTGTCATCTGCAGCTCCGTTGTTGCTTATCATTTCTTCTTTCCAGAATGTAATTTGCTATCGATTTTTGACCTATTAAAAGTGCATGCTGTTTTAGTTTGTTTCAGACGCAATCCATTAATTTTGATGCTTCAGTTTTCGGTCCCGCCGAAGTGACCAAAGTGCTGAATACTTGTTTTGCTGGGACGTTTCAAGTTGGCTGTCTGAAATAAGAGATCATTTCAGAAGAAAAACTTTTCTTTGCACTGATAATTGTAGTGGTAGAATACCTACATAGGCATGCAGGAAATAATCTCTAACAAGCAAAAGAATCCCACAATACATTTAGACATTGGTATGAAATGAAATGAGCTAGCAACAGGAGAAACAAATGGTCTGTGGTTAATTCGATCACTTCCTTTGCTACAAAAACAACAATCATCAAGTTTTAGAAGGCTTATTCGAATGTGACGGGGACAGCCCCTAAGCAACAGTAGCAGGAACATCCACCGCTTGTCATTTTCTTTGCCCTTTTTCATTCCAGTCCTGCCATTGTTCTACTCTTAAAAAGGAAATGTGACAAACGTCGTTTTCTTTGAACAATGACTGTTGGGTGAAATGTTCAAAAATGCATCTGCTGAAAGCTTTTAGAGATTTAAGTTTTCCTTAAGAAAAAATAAATATAATAAAATACAGCATATGTGAGACTGCTAACAGACCTCCTGCAGAAGCTGTCCCTGCTTTGCTTTTCCTAAGCACAGCCTGCTTTAAGCTAGGGAGTGCTGGAATAAGGAGGACGGGTGCTGAAGCATGAAGTGTCTTCTATATTACAGGGACAGTGGGACAGAATGAGAAGTTCCTTTACAGTTTTTTTCAGTTCCTTAATATTTAACATGGCTCAAATTCTGAACTATATGTAGAAATACAAATTTGAGATGGACCTGGAGCTGAAAAAGGCCTATGTTATGGACCTGACTTGAATCAAATTGAGAACAGGGAGCTTAAAAAGAAGTCATGAATTTTACCATCCAACCCAAATTCTAGTAATGACAGTCTAGAAGGTTGTTCCTGGGCGATCTGAAACAACTCTGATCCTTTTTCAATATCAGGACTAAATTTAGCTGTTCGAACTACAGATTGGGAGTACATCCATGGCTGATTTTTCATTTTAAACAGCTCAGATGTTATTTGACAAGCAAAGTCATTTTTTCCCCCCTCAACTAAAATTCCAGTGCTTTTATACCATGTAGCCATTTCATTCCAATTTAACATGTTGCATACAAAATTTCCTTGTTTAAAATTGTGGGTTTTCCCTTTAAAAGCAGTCGGAATATTTCTCTACAATCATTTAGCTTGCAGTTGTTTTTCTTTCGAAGCACTTAACTCTCAGACAGTGGTTGAAAGGTTGGCATTGCTCAGCAAACAATCCATTGTGTGTTCTGCTAGGCTGTGACACTAAAACGAAGGCAGTCTGCCTGGATTTGGTGTTCATTCACGGCTTCCCCCCTTCAAAACCTCATCTTCATGAGCAGCTGCTGGTTTCCTTGCTTACTTGGCGTCATAACCAGCATACACAAAATGTTGGGGTAGGTGAGCACAACCAATGACCCATACTGAAGGAGCTCAAGAAAAATAGGCCAAAGCTACCAAGTTGTTATCATAAAAAGACCAAAAGAACAACCTGTTAGGACTCCCAGAGCAAAGATCATTTCCGCAGTGTAATGCATCATCTACAGGCATGAAGCTCCGTCAGTGGGTGCACAAGGATATCTGTTGAAAGCTTTAAGAAAAGCGTTTTCTTAATCAAGATTGCTAACAAATGACCACTTTTGTTAATGGAAACATGCTTACAGTGTGTTATATTTGTACTGTAGCACAAAAATATGCATTTCTCAGTAGTTGTTTTTTTTTAAATATATAAATGTCTTTTGCTGTCTTTCATCTTGGGACAGAATTTTGATCAGTATTTCATTTAAGTTCTTTATCAGATGTTTGTGCATTTTTACTTCTTTTAGTATATGGGACCTAATTGTGTCTTTCTGTGTGTGTGAGTTTTATGTGTGAATCTTTCTTGAATTTGTATTGGACAATGCTTGCTGTCCTCCAGTTATCTTCTGTGAGGAAAGGACATTTGTGTCTGAGAAACGTTCAGGGGTATTCTTTTATTTAAGCACTTAGTTCTGCATGGAGTTGGAACTATTTTGGTTTTTGTTTGTTTGATTTCCATGAATGAACAATCTCCTAGGAAAGCTGTATGAAAAGTGTGAAAAGTATGAAAATCAGGGGGGATACAGCATAGTCAATACATTCTGTTACTTTTCTTTTTTGTTCTTTTTTTCCCCTTTCCCACTTACAATATGTTGTGTTTAATTAAAAGAGTAACATTCTTATTCTCCAAGGACTGGAACCACTTGTCAGATCAGTAACCAGTTTGCAAGAAGGATTGTGGCAAACATTGCATAAACAACAAACACGGTTCAGTAAACAGAGGTATGTTACATTAAAGAATACATTTTGTTGGGCATTCATACATACATTAACAAATTATGTTCCTTTAGCAGGCCATTTGTAATTGTTTATTGTCTTTGCTTTTAATATTTGTATTACTAACAAGCTCCTTACACATGAGCTCATATTCTCACTTAAAATGGAGACTGCATCAAGCAGCACCAAGAGTGGGATTGATAAACTCTCTCTCTTCCTCTTTTTGGAAGATTTACCACCAGAAGTTATAGCTTTGGGAAGTAACTCAGACTCAATTTTTTGACTGCCATCTGGCCAGGTATGCACACTTTCAAATGGGATGCTTATAATCAATAGACTATTAATGAACGAAGGAATTCTTCAGAGAAAAAGGAAATAACAGCTGAAGAGGAATGTAATTGTGTTCTGTCAAGTTTTCAAAGCATACTTCAAATGCCGAAGCATATTTTTTACTGATTGCATTTTGATTTACATTATTTGTTTATATCATTTTGCAAAGAGTTTTTGCATGATTTTCTCAGTGAACTGGCCACCAACCATTTGGGCCAAAATTGTGCCTGCCACGTTTTTAGAGTTGGCATGTATAGCTTAGCAGGTGAATATTTAAAAGCTATTAGATTTCCAAATGCAGTAAAACTAAGTCTTCGTGAGGGTTGAATGGCTTATATGGCTCAGATTACAGAAAGTGGCAAGAGCAATACACTTTGAAGCTAAGAGTTGCTCTTATTTTCAAATGTATATAAATGTTACATATGTAGTACTTTTCAGACTCTGAAAATCTCAAAACCTTGTAATAACCGTGGAAATCTTACGGTTTCTTTAACCATGTATATACTCATAGCCGTAATAAAATATGTAGTCATCATATATTTATATTCTAAAGAATTTCACTGGTCTCTGTCAGTGTGGCTTCATGAAGATCTTGGCTCAGATTTTTAAAGATTCCTGTGGTTAGATTTCAAGAGCGTCTTAAACTTTTGGGGCCCCAAGTTCCCTTTGCAAAAGGAGATAGGAGCTTCATTGAGTCCCTTCTATTGGGTTGTTTATAGTAAGTCATGAATAAGTGAACTACCTCAGATATATGCATCAATGTGGGCTGGGCTACTCATGTGCAGGTAATCAACAGTGTGTTTGCAGGATTGATGTATAGAGGAAGCAAGAAAATTGGGAACATGTGGTGAACACAGTTGTAGTTTGTTGCTAGATCTGATAGTTCCTGTTAAAGATTTATCTGAGTTTGTGATTTATAGTAAAATGAGTGTTGCCAAAGTCTTCTGGTCATCCAGTAACCAAAGCATATCTGTCCCTGTGTGTCTGACTGAGAGGTGAGCGAAGAAACTCTGCAGCCTGTACCAACAAACCCAATCAAACGGCAGCAGTCATTTCTAATACTAGAGTCCTTGCTTTCATAGAGTTCTGACTGCTCCAGTGTCACCAAAGCATAACAGGACCTGGAAAACATAACTGATCCTTTGCAATAAAAGAGTCTCTTTGTCTCTGTGTGAGGAAAGCTGAAAGGAAGCATACTGTGTATAAAATGACTTCCTTCCCAGTTTAAGCAGGAATAGAAATACTTGTTTATGTGCAAAGACAGAATTAACTGCAAACCTTCCCCTCCTTGACACACTTATTTGTTTTAGTTCTGCATCTGACATCAAAATGACAGCAGGAGAGAGCTCATGTTTCCTACATGCTCACACAAAGGGGCCAGGAACTCATAGAATCAACACGTCCTTCTTAAGCTGACAAGACAAACACCAAGGCCTAGCAAGATCTGTGTTCAGTCTTTAGCACTCTTCATGAAGTTGCTAACAAGGAGTTGCTGTTTTATTGGAGCATAACTTTTTAATACCGCCAACAGATTTGGATGTTGAAATTCAACTTCACACAGCTGCAGTTGCATTTCCTTGACACTGTTTCACCAGTAAGACTTCTCCCTGACCTTTGGAGCCCCCTTACTATAGGAAAGTGGAGATCTTGGCATCAGTATTTATTCAATCCTCAGAATCTTCTAAGCTTATACAAAATGTCATAGCAGCACTTGTAATAGCAAACGCCACTCACTTAAAACTGAATGGTGACCACCACTTTTACAAGCAGCAGCTCTTCCTTTTAAACCTGTATAGATCGGAGCTAGGGACCTGTGTCTAGCAGTGCTTTGTATTCCAGGATTGATGTGCTTATCTAAAAGCCTATTTTGTTATTATTTAATTGGTGGTGACAATGTACGGAGGTAATTTCATGCTGAATTTTGATGTTCAAGTTAGGTGCTTATTTTTCCTAAGTGGGGTGGAGAGGTTGGATTTGAATTTAGTTTTCTGTATTCTAACAAAATAAAAAGTATATAGGTCACTCTGAAGGTACTGCCTCCTATTTATTTCCATGGGAACTACAGCAGATACAAAAAGCACAAAAACACGGTTTGATAGAGCAAATTCAAATGTACAAAACACTATTTTTCAACATAGTCACCACCACTAGTTAAGAATTTTTGTCAGCAATGAACAAAAGCCTGCATGCTGCACTTGTAACCTTCTGCCTCACAGTTTGGCCTCCATCAGAGTTCAGCAAACATCAGTGAATGTCAGTGGGTGCAGCTTTTTCTTCATGGAAGAATTCAGTTCCACACCTTTACTTCATGTGTGCTTTCAAGCTAGATGCCATTTTGTCAGACTCTCCCTCTGTTGCCAACTCTCACGTGGCAACAAAACACAATAGAACATTGAAAGGAAGGTTCCATCTCTACTGCCATACCATCAACATCCATCTCTGACATTGTGGGCCAACATAATAAAATAGGAGGCATTGCTTTTGGAGCACACCTTTTAGATCAATCTTTCTAAATGTGTGAATTGTAGAAATCTAGTACTTATGTGTGAAGAGAAAGCATAAAGTCACTGGGTAGCTGCCTACTTTAACTTCTTAGCAGTCAATAAATGTGCCATTGCTCTGGCTCTAAGCTCTTCAGGACTGTAGGGATATTGGCAGATTCTTATGCACTTCAGGCCATATCATGCCACTTTTATTCAAGTGTGGGACCTTAGTCAGAATCTAGTCTTATATAGATAGCAAAGTGTTATATATGCTTATGATGCTATTTGAATATTGAATTTAATTTATATATAATTATATAATTGAGCACTTTTTGATCAGTATTTATGGTTTCAAGAGCTCCTGGTGAATAATGGATGAAGTCAAGAGGAATTAAAATTTTACAGTAATCCTGTTATCTTAGAATCCTTTCATTACAATCCATACTAGCGTCTGTAAGTAGTCCTACACCTGCTTCAACTCTTAATGACTCATTGTAACTTACTGCAAACATATAAAGTAAAACTTCCAATCATATAGAAAACTGCATGATTTCTGAAACTTCTCATGGTTTAGAATTGTCCTGCAATGTGGGTTGTTCCCACGTAGTGCATATTTCTACTCCATTTTTTGTGAATGAGTGTGGGTTTTTTTTCCTCCTTAACATTCACAGGAACAGGAAGCAACATTGCTATTGCTAGTCTGGGCCTGGATTTTCGTTTTTTCCAGACAGAGCTCCCAGCCATGAGAGTGTGTACGTCACTTGGCAATCTGGTCATCTTTCCGTTTGTAGGCAATTAGAAAAGCTTTACCATCTTGAAAGAGAAGTAGCTTCCAGCCAGTATAAGGGCATGAGTTTGTTCTTGTTAAGCAACAAGTTTTTGCTAGTAGAGACTGTTATTTCTATCTCCTGGAACATTCAAGTCTAACAGCTTTTTACTTTTTCTGCACATGTCTGTGTACACTGAGAAGTTAGGCTGCTACTCATCTAAAAATTTGGAGCAAACTGCCTGTATGGCTGGTTTTTAAGCTGTGTTAGTTTTAATTAGTGAAAGAATTAGTGAAAGTTACATATTCAGTTATTTACAAATGGTATATTACTATATGTAAATGTACATATAAATATAAATATGTATAAGTATTACTATACTAAAACTGTGTGGATACATATATTATTAGACTGCCACTTTGATTCTGTGGTTAGTTTTTCAAGTTTTACTTTATATTAAAAATATACCTTGACGGGTATCAATAATAAACGAAAATGCCTTGATAGTGGCAGTTTTTCGTCTCAATCAACTCCATCAATAATAAAGAATAGAAAGAATAAAGACTTCGATTAGTTGCTTATAACAACTCAGCAGCTTTATTTTGTTTTAAGGAAGTTCTGAAGTTATTTCGTTCTCTCCCTTATAATACTTCTTTTTTGTTGCTGTTGTTTTAAACTCCAAGAAAAATGAGATGCAACAAATAGTAATAATTTTTAAAAATCCATTGAATCATCATTTTCAGATAGTGACTCTGTGGTCCTGATTTTCCCTATCTAAGAATCAGACTAAGGACCATACCATGCTGGAATGAATTTTCAGAAACCCTAGCTATTAGATTGTTTGGAAAGGGGAAGGAAATATGAAGCATACCTGACCTAGCAGAAGTCTTATTATATCACACTTTCCCAAGGTAGGGATGTCCTGTGTGATTTTGGAACTCGATTCAGCAAAGCAGTCAACCATTTCTTTAGCTCTGAAGTTGGACTATAGGCTACAAAGTACTTCTCAGCTTCTCTTTAAAAATAGTTGCTTAGAGCTAAGGTCCGAGTTTCCTTTCTTGAAGGACTCTGGGGGGGATTCTTGCTGTGGCCAAATCTGTTACATGAGGATCCAATTAGACTCACCTTCCTCCCTTCTCAGATGAGTTCTGTGCTGCCTGGTCTTAAGACTTTCAGTACACAGTACTGTACCGTAGACTCATATTTTCAGAGGGACTGCATTCCCCTTGAATAACATGGTAATCCATCTTTCTGTCATAAGGATGAGGAGTGGCAAGCTCTTATAAGTCAGAGTGTGGATGCTACTATCAATTGCCATGTAAATCAAATGAAGGCCATACAAGCTGCTTGTACTATTTTGTCTTCCCTTTCACTTGTAGTCTGTTACTACTAAGTATTACGTATTTGGTGAAATGTCTGAAGAAAACATTGCTTTTTAATTTTAACAGCTTTTATTTTTTGCCAGTAGCTGTTTTTATTTTGGTTCCAATGAATTGCTGCTTGAAGTGGTTTTTGAAGTGCCTATGATATCAGTAAATGACCTAAGTGTAACTTTGTGAAGTTTCTTACATGAGTTCCAGGAGCTGTAGAGTAACTGAAGTAACAAGCAATGATGACTCATATGAAATAAAAGGAGCTGAAGTGGGAATTTACAGGAAGAGCATAAGCTATGGCTTTTCTCCTTTCTGACATCAGGGCTATTTTTGTTAGAGGCAAAGGGAATTTTTGCATGCCTAGACAGAAGGCAAAATGAGCAGGGATAAAGATATTTTTAAAGAACAAGGTAGGTGTGTGGACTTAGGTGTACTGATCATCCTGATATTTTGGTGCAGGAAGAATAAGGAACAAGCCCACTTCTTTATTAAAATAACGGAATCTGCTGAGGTTAAGGTGATTCCAGGTACGTTCTCAACAGCTATAGCTGTTGTATAATTTGCAACAGAACTCTTCAAATTAGAACTACTGAAGCAGTTCACAACTGTTCCCAATGGCAGGACTGGGAAAGCAGCTATCTAGCTGTTTGTTTACGTGGAGTGAAGGCTAAGAAGGATGTTAATGCTTCCAAGAAACAATAGGAAAATAACAAACTGAAGTTAGACAGAATTTTCCCATTAGCACAAAATCTTTTCTGGTCCTATGTCTGCCAGGTTTTCTGAAAGCTTTTTCAGAGACAGAAGTGCTCTGTAGCTGGCTGGATTCAAGGTGGATGTTTGTGCTGTGTACCTGTGAAGGCCTTTCCGTCAAGAAAGATTTGATCATTCAAAAGAACAAAATAAATAAAAATAATTAAGGAACTTCATAAGATAAATTTTCATGCTGCATCTCTCCTTCTACTCCCCACTGTGAATCCAGCAAGGAAACATCTACCTACAGCTTCCTGCATTAGCGTAACTCACCCACACCCACAAAGGCATACTAAACTATAGCCAAGGCTTTTGCCTTGCGCTGGCACTGTGCCATCCAGGAGTTCCACTCAAACAGAAAAATTCCTTTCAGTGACACTGATTGCTCTAAGCCAGAAACAAGGTAGAAAGTTATGCTTCACTCTTTCGTGCTCTTGAACTTAGAGGCAGTGCCAATATAAACTATTATTATTTCAGACCGAGGCTCTGAAATAATGCAGATCTAGATCACTACTTTACTTTCAGTCACTCAACGTGTGCTTAGATTAATTAACTTACATTTAAGAAGAAAAAGCTATCAACCTGAGAAGCAGCAAGTAGTTTCCATTTCTCTTTTGGAGAGAATGTACTGTTCTTTATCTTGCTTCTATACAGACAAGTTATTCTTTTAGTCATACAACTGACCAGCCTTTCATGGTGGTACTTGTGCCCCCCAAATTAAGCTGAACATAAGACCAAACAAGTAAATAACAGCAAGATGTAAAATTAACTTGTAAATACACCACTTTGGGCAGTTTTTAATGCATTTTGTGAGCTCAACTGTACTTCAGTGAGGAAAATGTCTTCTGCTGTGTTGTTTTTTGTGGTTTTTTTTTTTCTTTGTTATAGTGCCTTATAGATACCAGAAGGAATTACAGAATCATAAAACTTAGGTGAAGAACAAGTTCCTTCTCTTAGTTTTTTGTTGTTGTTACAGAATATTGTGGGCAATTGGATATGGAGAACATGCTAGAACATTTCACATTATGTAGGTAATGCTTGTTAGAAATGACAATTTCATGCTTATAATCTACTGCAGGCTAAAAAGTAGCCTATGCCTCAGGTACTGTTTTTATGCCTTTGCCTTTGTTATTGTATCCCTTTAAGGCTTCAAAACGGAAGCAAAATTATTATAAACAGAAGAAACTCCTGTTGTTAGGGCCTGTATTTTCACAGATAGCAAAGGCACACCTCTTACTGACTTGAAGAAAGAGGTTTAGTTTATCCTGATTTGTTTATCAGTGAAGGAGCATGAAAAATGTAAGTTCTTGACTCTGAAGAGAAAGGAAAGGAACAGCTAATGAGAGGAACACAGAATTCAGTTGGGCCAGAATAATCTGTGGTTGTATCCGAATGGAGACTGCAGCCACCTCTAAGCTTCCAGGTATAGACGAACTTTTTTGCTGCAAATAGGAGCCATGAGTACAAAAGTCTGCCAACCTCCTTCCCATGACCCAATTTCCACAAAGCAGCAATGCAGGCACATAACCATACCAAAGCCATAATTTTCAGCCCAATCTTTGACCTGAATAGTGAATCCTGGAGTTCATATTTTTATAGTTTATGTGTAACCTAAATAAATACTGTAGTCAGAGGATATGCAGTTAAGGTTTTGAAAGATCTCATGTAAAATTTGGCAACTGTGTTTATTCACCCTGGTGCAGAAATACCACTGAAAACCTTGACAGAGGTACTCACTTTAATCTCCAAACACCAGAAAACTGTAAGACTTCTGGCTCTGGGTTAAAGTCTGCTTATGTTAGCCCATGATGTGGATCCAGCTACCAGGAAAGGTAGCACTGGCAATCATTAACGTAAAGCAGTAACAAAAAGAGTTAAGCAGATTTCAGAAAGAAATGAGAAAAGATGCAAGTTCGTAAATTTAGAGGAAGTAGAAGAGTTCACAATGGAAAATGCTGAGTGTACCAGAACAGTAAGTTCTCATACTGAAGATATGGAATAAACACTGTTACATTCACTTTCCAAGGGAAGTACTAGGAGATCAAAACTTGATATCCCTATTTATCTATCTAAATTTAGCTTTCAGAAATCCTTGTCTCCTACAGTTCCTTCTACATCTCCAGATTTAATTTATTTCACCTGCTAATAAAAAAACAAATAGAAATGCTGAGACAAATGATGATTACAGAACATGAACTCAGAGTGTTTATGCAGCAAGAAGAGCAATCAAAGAAGAGGTATTCAGACCTCAAATTATAGAGTTCACCACACACTTTGATTGGATACTAAGGAAATATGAATCTCTATAGAATACAATTAGCATATGGTACATTAAAAAGCAATATAAAGCATTTTGCACATACCAAGTTTCCTCGTTCTGTAGTACGGTAAGCTGTTAGGTAGCAGAATATCTCTGTAGAAGGTTCACCATGGCATTAAAAGGAAAATGTATTTTTGAATCAGTCATTAAAATGAAAAGAATTAAATATATCCTTTGTAAAAATGTGTAAGGTAGAGAAGCTCACTAAAAACACCAAAGCATAGATTTTCTCACCTTTTCAACTTGTGTTCACAGTTCAGATTACAGAAAGACAAGAAGAAATGTTTCTCTGTTAGGCAAGATTAATGTTAGTTTTGTCACAAACTATAATTATTACTCCATAAAATTGTTTTATTAATAATATATGAAAGGAACATAATTAAACTTGGTGTATTGCACAGTTTTAATAAGACATCTGTTTAGTCAGCATTGGCAACATGAGACCTCAAAGTCAGCTGATATGTCTGGGATTTATAAAAGATTTACAAATGAAAGAGAGGAATAGAGGAAGAAAGGGGAAGGAATGAAGGAATGGAAGGAAGGAAAGGAAGGAAAGAAAGGAAGGAAATAAAGGAAGAGAAAAATAAGAAAAGCTTTTTCTTTCTTGATAAAATCAAAGCTACTTGCTTCTTTGCTCAACTGTTTCACTTTTTGACTAGCTGTATTAAAGGCAAAAGCCAAGAAACTACACTTCTAATAAGTATTGTGCTCAGTCTCACCCTCATCATTAAATCACTAAGAAAATGAAAGTGCAGACACTTCAATCAGTATGGTACAAAAGTTTTATAAATAAGGATCAGTTCTAGATCCTCATGCCACTTCTAACTTCCTTGACATTCTTCTCTGAAAAAAAAATACAGAAAACTTGTTTTTCTTACAGTAATTTCCTATCACAGAAGGAACAATAATATAGACAACTAAATCACTAAAATAAGAAAGGCTTGAAGTCCAGATGTCTTCAGTAACAAATTTTACATCCAGTCAGGAAGAATTTTTTTTTCTTTTTGCCTTCGAAATGGAATAAATTATATATTTTAATGCTCATTTATTTAAAAGTGAGACCTTTTTTCTAGAGAAGGAAGTGATATTCTGTGGAATACACTGAATTTTAGTTGTTGAGTAGCTCGTGCTGCCATCTCTTTTGGTTTAGTGTTTTTGATATGTTGATGCTGCATTTTCCTAAGATGTAATTTATAGAAATATCCAAATTTCAATAAAATGAAGACTCGTATCGGCGAAGGATCTGGCCTCTCTTTTTCAAATTGGAAAGAGTATCTACTATATTGTGGCACATTCCTTTATGTTACATGCAACAGTTTTGTGCCTTTGACACTAAAACTTGCCTAGAAGCCATGCAAGAACAGAAGGCACTGAAGAATGTAATACTATGGTCTGAGTAATGAATTTAATTTGATGCCATTGCAGAAGGCAGAGGAATGATCAGATGTAGTCTTATCCTCCCTTTTTTTTCACTTGGTTGCTGTTCTGGAAAGCACTTGCTAAACAAGGTACCATGACAAAATAGTCAGTGGGCAAATTGCTTTAGACAGTGCTTTAGATAGTGCAGTAGAGTAACACAGGATTATCATATCAGATCTGGCAAGGAGGTAAAGAGGAAGGGCTTCAGAGATGGATGAACCAGAGCATTTTCTTGAAGTCCATTGTCCTGTCTACACATTCCTGTGGTGTTTTGTAATTGAAATAGTCCAGAAGCAGTATAAGAGGTGGAAATAGGCAATGCTTATCAAATTCATGCAGATGTTAATTATTCCTTTGTGAGAAAATTCAAGCTACAGTTAATTGATAGAGAGCACATAACAGTATTTTCTTATCAAGGTACAAATCACCCCACTGTTTCAACTCTTGTGGATGGAATTATGGTGAGGATGTAGTCAGCCTGTAGGCTGTCTTTTCAGGTACTTCAGCGGAGAACTGTTAAGGACGTACTCCCCAGTCAGAAGAACATGCATAGCACTTAAACAGGTTGCTACAGTGACACGAGAGTCATTATTCTCACACAATTGGTCAAAAACGCACCATTTTTGCAATAATTTGCCACTTACTTCTGTTTTCCTAGTTCATACCTCAGTTAAATTTATCCCATGATTAAGCTTATTGATTTATATAAATAGATTTTTATTCTGTTTCCACAGAGTGTTTGATCTTTCAGATTTTTTTTTCACATTACAGACTTAATGAAAGTGAAATACTTTTCCTAATATTTTCATAATTGTGCCTCACTGTTTGCTCAGCTTTCCTTTAAATAAATCTCTTTAGCTCTGTAGAATATGAACGCCAAGCATATTCCTAGTCTCAGAGCAGAGATGTCAAAAAAGCAAATTTAAATAGCATTAAGGTAAATAAAAGTAATTCTGATTGCTATGTTCTTTACCTGTTAAGACTAGACAAATAAAATCCTGTAAGATCTTACTTGTACACCTTTTGTAGTTAATTAACTAGGCCAACTCCAACCGCTAAATGATATTCGCTGCATAGGAAATGTGAGGGCTTGGAAATTACATCACCAGTGGAATTTGGAGCTTACATTATTTGTGTACTGAATTGCTTTCCTACTGTGCTGAAATGGGCTAAATATTCCCCAGAAGGCTCATGTTTTCTAAAGCCTCTGTGAAATGAATCACGGAATCACAGAATCACAGAATCACCAAGGTTGGAAAAGACCTACAAGATCATCCAGTCCAACCATCCCCCTATCACCAATAGTTCTCATTAAACCATGTCCCTCAACACAAAATCCAAGCATTCCTTGAACACCTCCAGGTTTGGTGATTCCACCACCTTCCTGGGCAGCCCATTCCAGTGCTTGACCACTCTTTCAGAGAAGTAGTATTTCCTAACATCCAGCCTAGATCTCCCCAGGCGCAGCTTGAAGCCATTCCCTCTAGTTTTATCACTAGTTACGTGAGAAAAGAGGCCGACCCCAACCTAGAGACTACATGAGCTAGTTCCATTCAGCATGACTTCTTGATTTCTTCTGAACCCAGTAAAGCCCTGGTCATGCCAGTGTAAGATGAGAGCTACTTAGAACTCACTAACGTTTAGAAGATGACAATAAGTCTTTCTATGTTCTATGGTTGTTTAGTGTAGATGACTTTCTTCACATTGTTTGTTTTCAGTGAAATCAAAGAATCATTAAGGTTGGAAAAGACCTCTAAGTTCACCTAGTCCAACCGCCCACCTACCACCAATATTGCCCTCTGAACCATGTCCCTACTCTTTCCTTAAACACCTCTAGGGGCAGTGACTCCAACACTTTCCTCGTAGGCTGTTCCAGTGCTTGACCATTCTTTCTGAGAAGAAATTCTTGCTAATATCCAATCTTCCAACCTCCCCTAGCACAACTTGATGCCATTCCTCTGTATTTATTGCTGGTTACCTGGGAAAACTTGGTGTTTTGATTCCAAACTCACTTCTCAACCCTTCACTCAGAAAAGCCTATCCCAAAAGCTGAAGTGCACAGGTAGACTTAACCACTAAGAATGCTCTTAAACATCTATTAATGAAATACATATGACATGTTAATGAAAAATTTGCTTAAAATGGGAATTAAAATTTTACATTGTAGTAGAATGCGTTTTTAAACTAATTCTTTCTTATTTATATTAGATGTGCTCACCCACTTGTGTATCTAAACTATTCTGTGGAATGAAGAGATAAAGAACAGCATAGGTTGTTGGGGAGGGGTGGGGGAGGGAGTTATAAGAGCATGGTAAATGTAAAACAAAAAAACATTCTCAAGATGCTGATTTTTCCTCATGTTCTTTGTTATCTGTTGACTAGACTCAATGGTTAAGAGATTTGATTGTGATTGAAGTACCATTCCCATCATAGGACAAATATTGTGCATAGACTTGGAATATACCAACTTGTATATGCCTACTAGATCAGACTTGTGAAGTACTAAATTTACTGGAGCTATGCCAAGTAAGATCATCACTTTCGTTTAGTGCTGGCAACCATAAAATATTTATCTTAGGGATGGTAAAGGAATTTTAGGACATGGAACCAAAGCAAAGTTGCTCTTTCAGGCAATATCTTGGGAAGTGATGAGAGATTGTCATTTAAGGTTTTTGTATTAAAAATCTTCTTTCTTCAAGAATTTAGGATTTAGAATCATAGAATCATAGAATCATAGAATGGCAAGGTTGGAAACGACCTGCAAGATCATCTATTCCAACCACCCTCCCATTCCTATTAGTACCACAAGCACAAAACCATATCTCGCAGCTCCTCATCCAGGCGCCTCTTGAACACTGCCAGGGATGGCGACTCCACCACCTCCCTGGGCAGCCATTCCAGTGCCTGACCACCCTCTGAGAGAAATAGTTTCTCCTAATGTTCAACCTAAACCTCCTCTGGTATAACTTCTGGCCATTTCCTCAGGTCCTACTATTTGCCTGGGAGAAGAGGCCAGACCCTTTTTCATCACAACATCCCTTTAGGAAGTTGTAAAGTGCAATGAGGTCTCCCCTGAGCCTCCTCTTCTCCAGACTTAATTTAATTAATTTAAATTCTGCTTTATCACATTTCATATCTGTTTTTCATTTTGGAAAACCCTAATTTAAAGTTTTCAGTAATTCTTTTCAAAACATTAACAAAAAATACATGGTACTAAAAATAGTTGCTATCATCACTATTGATGCCACTGGCCTTTTTTTTCTTTAATGAAATGTATAAGAGATTATGTGCTAGAGTTTATCCATTTTAGTGTGATAGAATCAGATTGCTGTGTATTTATCAGTGTGAACTTCATGAAACATGACAGTTATTATAATCAAACTGATTTCATTGTCTTCATAAGCTGTGTTCAAAGATTTGGGGGCAGGGGATGCAACACTTAAATATCTTAAATGCAATCAAGAATGTCACCAACTGCAATTTGAGCTGTGGGTGGCAATGCTTCAGGAATGTTAGGTAACTTTTATCTAGCTAATTATAGTTATGATGGAAAATCCAACCTATATCTATATGGGTTTCTGATTGTAAGTTGCTATTAAAAAAAAATCAAAATGTAAATGCAGTGGGACTTTCCTTCTTCCTTCCTTCCTTCCTTCCTTCCTTCCTTCCTTCCTTCCTTCCTTCCTTCCTTCCTTCCTTCCTTCCTTCCTTCCTTCCTTTCCTTTTTATTTTCCAACCACTGTTGGCCATTTCCAGTGAGACTTAAAACAAACAAACAAAAAAATTTGTTGCTGTATGAATAAATATACAGACTTGAGGAGGAAAAAGTGTTTTTGTTATATCAAGACTGTGACAGTGTATATTGGTTAGCTGATGTAGTTGAATTAGTTTAAATTTCAGGTAATAGGCAGTCATCCATGCTTATCTTCAAGTATCATGTGTATTCAAGACACTGAAGGATTTCTTTCTTTCATTTCCTCACTTTGTAGAGTACTCAGTTTCAGAGTGCTCATGAAAAAGCTTGTGGTTAATTTTTAAGTTAGTTCTTAGGAATTACTGTGTATATGCAAATCTTTCCAAGTAGAAACAAATGTGTTTATATTTATTGTTTAATTTCATATTCTTTGAGATACATTTTTGTAACAAGCTCCTGTAAGTCAGAATGTGTGTGGCCTTAGCTAAGATTTATAGCTCTTGACAAGATGCATCCTAAGTGTCATATCTTGTGTGAGGCATAAAGTAGGGAGTGAACCTTTATAGAAAGGTGCCATTAGAAAGGGAGATCTTTGTTTCTTTTTGGAAAAATGAAATGAGCCAGTAGTATTAATAGAAATAAATGCTTCATAATCAAAAACAAAACAAAAAAATCAGCATTATATATACACTTGCAACTACTTGTCGTAGTATGCATATGAAAAATAACACTTTGGTGTGATTGATTAGAGCAGAAGCAGCTCTGAGTTCTTAAACAGAGGAAATCAGGGCATGCATCCATTAGAATATTTTTTTCTTAAGTCTGGAAAAAATGGCAGTAGTAAGCTGAAGTGGAATTGCAGACCAGTAGGACGCTCTGTAACATACAATTCAGTACTGCCAGTATATACATGGATTTGTCCCAGGATACTGCATAATTCAAAACAGTAGTCATATTGGGATGATGTATTCCTACAATTACAGGCTAGTGGCACGAGCAGAACCTGGGACCTGGTCACTGACAGAGCAGTGTCTGAAGGAGCTGAATGAAACGAGCTGCTTAAGACCATGCTAGGTACATCAGCTACTTCTCGAAACATTCCCAGCAAGTTTAGATTTCCACTACTGTTTTATCAAAGCCATTGCTCTGATAGTGTAGACAGTATTTTCTGTCCCATCTTGTTGTAAGCTGTTCAAATTCAGATTTGGCAGTTGTTGCCTTTGAAACAGAGAGTGGTGGTAGTTTGTAGTGTTATGCTGTTAATCTAGGAGTACATTTGTGGTTCTAACTGTGAATCAACAAGTTTCTCTCAATATGCTTTTCTTTCTTTTTTTTAAGAAAGAAAAGGGGTAAAAAATCCAAAAACAGCAGCACCTGAATGTGGAGCATAACAACATCTTTCCATTTACAAGAAAATGATGGATATCCAAATTATAGTTGCATACTTCCTTCCTGACATGGAACTTTTCCACCACTGAAGATGTAAAAATATTCAGCACGTTTTGTCTCTAATGCTGAGCCAGTGCTTCAAGAGCCAGTCACAAACCGTTTGGACTAATGAGCACAAACTGTGCAGATCTGATGCTGGCTTCACTAGGAGTACTGAGATATCTGAACATTTTTAATCATTCTCTTTTGTTTCCTCATTCCTGAATAAGTTTTAAATCTGAAAAATGAGCTGTCTTTAGCCAGTCACTGATTTCTAAGGATTTTATGAATACGTATCCGAAGATGATTCTTTCAGAGGAAAGTCACTCGTACACTTCAAAACTGCACTGTTACCTAGGACTTAATACAAATGAATAAACTTAAGAGATATTCCTTTTGCAAGGATTGATGGACATTTCCGCTTGTCTTCTTGTGGGAAGTCAACATTCAAATTTGTATATATGTTAAAGTTGCAGAGAGATGTGTGTGGGAGGATTCTTAATAGTGTTACTGCCTGTGCTGGCTCTACTGATGCATGTTTAAGGTACTCTTGTTTGTTGGTTGTTGTTGTTTTTGTTATTTTTCTCCAGTGTCATGTGTGCCAAAGGGAAACACTTCATGGAATAAGAATTTAGGAAATGATAGTATAGTTACCAAAATGTATTCCCCACTTTAGGTCCCTGACAGAGCTGTTCCACTGCTTCCTTTCGTACTCAGCCTCATGAAAGATGGAGATAAATAACTGGGGCAATCAAATCACCTTGAGCTTTGGACAGATCCACATCTGAATAGGAACAGTGTAGTTTTCTGAATGCAGAAGAGGATTTGAAGATGTCATTTATATTCTTCTAAACCTGTCACTTAAAATCAATGGTACAAACTCCTAGACTCAAGGGAGTTTGTCAGAATTAAACCTAAGTCATTCAAATTGGAAATTGCTTAAAAACTTTTTTTAATGCATGTTGTTCAAAATTAAACTGTTTCTAAAGGCAGTTGATGAGCCAATTTATTAAAAACTGAAATTAATTTATTTAAAGTTGTCTTCTTGAAACTATAGTAACTTAAAGCCTTTTGACTTGCATACTGTGAAAACAGCATTTTTTTTATGAGCAGCACATCTTTGCACAAAGTTGTCTCTATCTGGAAGGCTCCAAGGTTTGGGGCTAGAGCTCAAGGCATTCATATATCTAAAGTAAAAAATATAGAAAATAAATTATATTAAAGCTTATAGTGAGGGCAGAGATTTACATAAGGATGTTATTAAAACTTCTTGCTGTGGCACGTGTCTAGCAAGAAAGCAGTGAGAGCAATGATGCTGCTACCCTTAGTCATTGATTTCCTGGGTGTATCTGATGCAGATGTAAACTTAGAAATTGATGTAGCTGGCTGATAGACACCTGAGGAATGCCCTCTGAACAATTGCAACAGAAATAGCACATCGTGTTTAAATGAATGGCACTGTGGTTTTCAGGAATACGTATTTAACTCTATCTGTCAACATCCCTTTCTCGCTTCTCCCATTTTGAACTGTTTTGGGAAGACCAAGAGCAGAGCTAGAGGACCTGATTTCTCCTGGATCTTCTACACAACAGAGTTGTTAAGAATTGAAACTTCACATTATTAATCTCTTAATATTTGGAAGCAATGGCTCAGAGTTTTGTTTTCTTTCCACCTGCCCGTCTCTTCCCTTTTTAAAGAACAAGGGATCAAAACAGATTATTCTTCCTCAATAATTTATATCCCTGAGAAGATATAACAAGACAATCTTCCACCCTTTTTCTTCCTACTTGAAATGAAAAAGAAGTGGCCATGGGCTTCCATTACCTGCAGTAAATCATAGAATTGTAGAATGGCCTGGGTTGAAAAGGACCACAATGATCATCTGGTTTCAACCCCCCTGCTGTGTGCAGGGTCGCCAACCAGCAGACCAGGCTGCCCAGAGCCACATCCAGCCTGGCCTTGAATGCCTCCAGGGATGGGGCATCCACAGCCTCCTTGGGCAACCTGTTCCAGTGCCTCACCACCTCTGTGTGAAAAACTTCTTCCTAACATCTAAGCTAAACCTCCTTTGTCTAGTTTAAAACCATTCCCCCTTGTCCTATCACTACCCACTCATGTAAGCAGTCATACTCCTTCCTGCTTATATGCTCCCTTCGAGTACAGGGAGGAAGCCTTCTCTTCTCCAAGCTAAACAAGCCCAGTTCCCTTAACCTTCCCTCATAGGAGAGTGCTCCAGCCCTCTGATCATCTCAGTGGCTCTCCTCTTGTTCCAACAGCTCTGCATCTTTCAATTACTGGGGGCCCCAGGCCTGGACGCAGTGCTGCAGATGGGGCCTCACAAGAGCTGAGTAGAGGGGGACAATCACCTCCCTCTCCCTGCTGGCACTCCTTTTTTAATGCAGCCCAGAACACAATTGGCCTTCTCGGCTGCAAGCACACACTGCTGGCTCATGGCCAGTTTCTTGTCCACCGGGATCTCTGGGATCAGTAGGGATCTGTTCTGCTTTTATGAATACATGTGTTAATACAAGTGATAAACAAGTGAAGTTACAGTTAATAACTCTCTATGCTGTAGCTTCTGAACTTCATCATTTTCCAGCCACTGGATAAACACTATGTGTAGTTAAAATGATCAATAGCAAACTCATTTTGCTGTCCTTCATTTTGCCGTTTGACCATTCATTTAACTATTTTATTACTCAGTAGGCTGAGGCCAAAAGAAAAATAATCCTAAAACATCTCTACTACAGCCAGTGGGAATATCTGTACTGTTTTTATCACAGGTTGGATCAGATAACAAGCACTTTGCCTGAGGCTATTTATTAAATAGTTTATACAGGTAAGAGTGGAACAAAGGCACCATGCATTCTATAATAATGGTTCTATTAGCTCAAATATTAAATTATAATGTTAAATGTATTCTTAATTAATGTCCTTTTACCAGCTATACTACTAGCACTCCAACCTTTTATTTCATGAAGCACATCATATATATATATATATATATATATATAAATTTTGGTTTTCCAGTACTGAGGAGGTTTTTCCAATCTTAGGTACAAGTGAAGATTAGTATACCTATCAAGATGGAATAATCATGCATTTTCACTGATGTATCAGAGCAAAACTTGACCCTTTGAAATGTCAAGGAGTATTCTCAAGAGAGTAAAATCTAATGGCCATCTGTTTATTAGTGGTTTTAATGCTGAGCTGCAGATTTCGAATAATGAATAAATTATTTGTGTTTTCCACATTGCCACAAAGCAGATAGTAGTGGGAAAGAAAATTTCTTTGTGCCTTTTTTAGTCTGCTTGTTCTTTATAAAGGGCTGAACTTTCTGCTAAGCATGATGTTTGTTTGCTTTTGACAGCCAAAGAGGGTTGAGCTTTTGGTTTCCTCTTTAGGCTCCAGAGAGATGCCTGAGGCAACATGAATAGAAGATGGAAAAAGAATCTCTTCGAAAAGATTCAGAAATCATTTTGATATGTCTGTATTTCCTTCCTTGGCATGACAGTTTCATTTCTTTGTAGTGCTACTGGCTATTACTGTCTTTGGTTCTCCTAGCTCAAATACTACACAGAATTTGAAATTGTTTTTACTGGGGCAAAATGAGGAGTAAGGGGCAGGGGAGGAGTGGCAAGAAAGATGGTGGATTTAGTAACAGCTGCAACTAGCTCATTAAAGGGCTTTGAGTTTTGGTTTCTGTTGGTTCCCTGTAGTAATTCTGCTTGAAGCAACAGAAGGCTTGAGAGATGGTGACATGAAAGCTTCAAAGAAGAGCAGTGAAACAAGCTGAAGCAAGCTAGGCAGTGAGAATGTAAATATGCAGCTGAAAGGAGAGAAAAAAAAATCTAATCCTTGATTGCATCCATTTTGTATATACATACCAAGATAGTGATTTTTTAATTTATTTTTTCCTTCCTCAAAGCCACACGTAATTCTTACAGATTTGCTCTGTGGCTTTTGATGCCACATGTCCACTTGGATTTCTTGTTGTCATTGCATGCAACTCGATGAAGCGTATGGGGCTGAGTAAAGTGATCAGTAGACATACTGACTGCCAGCTTATGTCCCTCTCCTTAAAAGTAGTCAAGAAGTGTCTGTAACGGCCTGGGTCATGCAGAGGAGACAATATGAACTACAGCACTTCCATCACTGAGGATCTGTAATTTTTGAGTTTATTGCATCTGAATTTCAAAACGAACAAAACTCATGGGCCAGAAGGAAGTTGTCATATCTGTGAAACTGATCATATGCAAAAACAGTGGTGGTTCTTTGCCACACAGTGACTGCCTTGTGCCTGGAATTGCTGATCCCCGTGTTAAAAGTGCTCCCATGAGTGGAGGTGGTAAGAACAATTTAAATTTTTTTTTAAACTTGCTCAGTGGAGCTTGTGTACATGACTTAGGATTGAAGGGAAATGTACCCGCTAGGCTTGGGAATTGTATGCAAGGATAGTTTCATTTGTATTGAAGCAATTATGTGTGGAGTTGTATTTTGTTCTTTGTCAGACCTATATTCTGTCAGGAGGAAAGTGCACATGCTTGAATCTATGTAAAATGGTGGCAGTATTGTCAGTATGGATTGCACTTGTGTTTTGCTTAAGCTTGGCTGTCAGCTGTTTGGACAGCAATAACTGTAATGGAAAAGGTACTGGGAGGTGGGAGTGCCTTCATTCCCCTCATGCAGCACTGAGGTGGTGGGATGATATCATGGGCAATTGGTAAGGACCACAGTAGCAGACTGTTATAATTTCCTCACTCTTTGTTGAGGAGAGAAATACTGGGCATGTCCAAAGCTCTACGACGAGTTACCACTGTTACTGACCCTTCTGTCCCAACTGCATTTTGCTTCCAGAGCTCTGGCAGAATTGTTAACAAGGCTTCTAACAGAGTGAGGGAGGTAAGAAAATGAAATTCATGCAACAGCAGAGAACCTGAGGGGAAGAGGAAAGACTAACATGCCATTTGGGGATTTTTGAGACACATTGCCCTCTGAGAGAGCCCAGGAGTTGTGCTTGGCACATGATTTGCTCAGTTACTGAGAACTCCGAGCTATTTTGAAACTGCAAGCTGGTATCATATGAGCGAGTGTATAACACGTCTGCTGTACCACACTCGCTTCTCCTTCAAGTTTCTGATGCTTTGATCTCCTAACTAAGCAAAGCACATAAAAATCATGCTACTACTTACTGCTGACATATAAATGTGAACTTTGAAATCAGCCCATCTGAATTCATTCTATTTGAGTTTAGATTGAATGCACCACACTGAAAATAGAGCAACACTTCTCTTGACTTAAATGAAGCCATTCATTAACTAGACCCATGCATGGGTCTAAATCCAAACGTACTGTTTTGTGGCTGAAAACAGCTCTGGATTTCTCTACAACTTGGTAAAGCTTTAATTCATTTTTCTCTTCCATGGAGGAATGTAATCTTGATTTCTAGTATAATTGCAAGCTTGCAGCTGATACCTCTTGTGTGGCCTCAGGGGCAATTCTCTGGTGTGTTATCCATAGACACTTCTGCCAAAATCCTGACTGTTGCAAGCTGGGATTTTCAAAAACAGATGTCCTGTGATTTTTTCCCCAAGTCCTTAGGTACCTTAAATGTATGTAATTGCCAAACTTCAGGTATCAGGGCATTAAAATTCATCCTGTTTATAGCTGTCAGTGTATATGTAAGTGACACAGAATAAAAGTGAATAACTAACACAAGGTAACTTATTCTGAAAAGTTTGAGAACAAAACTGCGGGTGCTTGTCTGGTATCTTATGAGCAATCACAGTTTTTGCCAAGAAAGCAGACTGTTTTCTTAGATTATCTCTCCTTGCTCTCAGCAATAAGAACAGAGCATATATAAACTATATAACAGCCAAAGGGCTTAATATTCAGTATTGCTACAACAGATTTATAAGGGAGGAGAGGGCGGGGGAGGAGGGGGAGAAGGGAGGCTGCTGGAGAGGAAACATTCTGCTCGCTTTGCTCTTTGAGTTATTACTTTGGAAAATGAAAAACTATTTTCTTTGCTTTAATACTTTTGATTAAATAACTGACACTGCTAGGAAAGAATAAGTTTGACTGGCTTGTTTCAGGCACCAGTTCGATTTTTCATGGCAGTGTCTGTGCAGTTAGTTAATACTTGTGAAAAAAATAATGCTCAGTGATGGGACACAACTGAGAACTTGTGATATTAAAAAGTGCAAGGAAGGGTAGAACTTGACTAGATGAAACATGAGTTAGAAAATTGGTTTAATTCACATTCATCTAGAAAAAGTATAGGCAACAGAACTGTGTAAAGTTTCATTCCTCTGAGACCCCAGTGAATGAAATCTAATTTGTCCAACTTGTTTTGCAAGTGAAATACAACTAAAGCTTGACGAAGAAATTACAACAGTGACACACTCCTGCAGCTATTCATCTGGCAGAAGGCAGTAACAGCCAATCTATCAACCACTTCAAAGCAGCAGGTGTATTGGGTTGCTCATAAAGCCTGACAACTATACATTTTCCAAAATCTATGAATGTCTGTACCCATAACATAAGCTAAAGATTCATTATGAGAAATACAGAATATTCTTTATTCAGTTATTTTCCCCACCCACAGAGGAACAGCTTCTGCTTCTTAAAAATGAAAGTGAGAGTGGCAGGTGAAATGGGAAAACCATTTTACACTCATGACACATAGTTACCTTTTTACATTCAAAAGTCACATGTGTGTTTGGAATGCAGTATTAATTGAAAGGGGATTCATCAGCTATGGTTTTTTTTTATTATTATTATTATCAGCTTCCCATTAGATATAAATGGGAAAAAATAGATTTTACCTGGTATACCTGAAAGGTTTCTTTGCTGTGTCTAAAATGTGAATAGTAATACTCAGAAATGTATGCTTTAGGCAAGGCACAGAGAATGTTCTGTTAACCACAAATAAAAGGTGTTGAAGGCTTAAAGAGTAGAACCAAGCCATTTGAAACTTTTCAATAGTGAATACAGTGACTGATTGCACAAATGGAGGAGAGAAAAAGAAAACGAACTGATTTAGTACTTCAATGGAAAATAAATAGCAACTAGGAAGCAAGTCATTAACTCTCTTTTTTGCCTAGCAATGGAAAATGCCTGCAGTTTTCATTTGGACAGTAAGCAGGTTGGAAGAAGTAAAGATGAGACTTTTTTGTAGACAACTGAAACAAGCCTAATAATTTCAAGCCATAGTCTTCCTAAAGAATTTCAACCAGTCTATGTGGAGAAATGGGCAGAGAGGAACCTTATGCAAGTTCAAAAAAGGGAGGTGCAAACCTTGGGAGGAATTAGCTCATGCACCAGGACATGCTGGATACCTTTTACTTGCTGAAAAGCAGCTCTGCAGGAAATGATCTGGAGGTGCTGGTGGACACCAAGTTGAAGACGAGCCAGCAATGTGCCCTTGCAGCAAAGAAGGCCAACAGCAGTGGGAGTTGCATTAGGAAGAGCATCTCCAGCAGGTCAAGGGAGGTGAGCCTCTGCCTGTACCTATCTGAGAAACCATGTCTGAAGTGGTGTCTAGTTCTGGATTCCCCAGTACAAGAGATGTAGATATATTGAAGTGAGGGTAGTTTTGATTATCCGGAGAGATTGTGGAGTCTTCATCTGTGGAGATATTCTATATCCAGTCAGATTTGCTAGAGCAATCTTTCCTTATTTTATCCCATTCTGGCCAAGAGGGTTGGACTAAAAAATCTCTCAAGGACCTTTCCAACCTCAGTGATTTTTTTGGTGGGCCTATGAAACTGAAACATGACCACTATAAGAACCAGAACTCTACAGAATTCTACATAAAACAATGCCAGATTATACCATTTGAACATAAAATAAGAAATTCATGATTAGTTTTCCATATTTTTATGAATTATTGAGTCCTCATTTTGTTAGTAGTGCAGTCCAAATGTCTGCCTGTGGATGGACAAGAGTATGTGGAGTTGGCAGCACTGAAACTGTATTGAAGAAAAGGGATTAAAAATCCCTGCCACATCAGAAACTATCAGATTTCTCATCTAGCCAGTAGCTACAGGATAAAACTCTTCTTATACAGTCTTTAAAATAAGAGAAAATGTAAGAAAGATTGAAAACTGAATGTGCAGCACAATGTTAGCGGCGCAATAAAGTTACATTTAAAATGATAATCATCAGATTTTGAATGCGGGTATTTTATGTTCATGTCATGAACAGTTCTTAGCTAATACATGGTAAATTTAAGTCTACTTCTTGCCAATGCTTGCATCTAGTCTAGTGCCTAGGACTCTTTCTTTTGTCTATAGTTTTGCTTATAGGAGGTAGGAAATGATTACTTGGACAGTGAGCTCATACTGCTGGGTTTTAAGCACTTGGCCATATGTGCACAGAGACATTTCTGCATCTATGTGGGGGGAAAAAAAAGGAAGTAATACTGGAGCCAAATATCTTCTGTATGCGTCCATGAAAACACTGTCTATGAAAAGCTTGACTCCCTTTAACTGCGGGATATCACCTGTGTTTGAGCAGGCCTCACTTATTTCAAAACACATCTGGAGATAGCAATGACAATATCAATATTTTAAAATAAATGAGTGAGAGTATGCAGTGATAAATTTAGGACTCTCATAATTGGTTCACTCTTCTGCTACAGAGCTTCAGCTTTATGATTTCTGTCTCTCAGAAAAATGATCTCTCCTTACATTCCCTTCCTATATATTTTCATATATGTATTCATTTTAAACTCCCTATAGCTGTAGAAAGAAACTGAATGGTTATCCTCATATAATGGGAGAAGATCTACATTTTTCCTATATAACATTAATGCTGTCAATTATATTTTGGCTTTAGACAACTTCATCCCCAGCAACAAATTTATGTTGATGTGAATTTGTTTTTGTTTGTTAATGGCTATTTAATGCCTCATTTGGCATAGATTTGGTTGATTCTTCCTATTTGTTGTTCTGGCAAATCTGATCAGCTGGAAGGGCAAGACACATCTACGGGTCCAAGAGGCATATGTGTAATATGCAGCTATCTTCTCCACATCTGGTTTTGCAGCATTACTGTGTAATAGAGTGCACTTGTATTTTTAGTAACACTGTTTGTGTATGGAAATGATATAGTTACGTACAGTAAGTTCCCAGTTACCCAAACCACCATTTATAAACTGTCTCTGTAATTCCCTCTTCTCTTGACTGCTGATAATATGAATTCAGTGTTATCCAAATATACTGGATAAACCAGATGTGGTTTGGCAGCTAGGCTTCTATTATATTTAAGCTTGATTCATAATGTGGCAATAGTCTGGTAATGGTGCATATCCACTTTTCCATATCGTACTCAGAAACCTGTGGCTAAAACATGGCTGTGCTGTGTAAATGCTAGGGTTGTTTTGCTTCAAATTGCAGTGGGAGGAAGAAGAGGACATATTTTTAAGAGCACACAAAAAATGTTTCCATCTTATTCAGTTACAAAGGACTGTAAGGAACAGTCTAGATGCTTCCATTCTGCTCTACATGATGTTTGCTGGCCTTCCTGAAGATGAAATGTTTCAGAATGTATCCAGAATATTTGGTGCTAATGAAGCTGTGGGAATCAGATTCTATGTATATTGGTACAAGGTAATTCTTCAATAAATGGGTAACATGCTTCTCAACTCCCACCTTTGTCCACTACTTATGCTCAGGAATAATGAAACCACCTCCGCTTTCCAGGAGCAGAAATTGCTCCTGGGAGCACGAACAGCTACAGCCCCATTTTTATTCCTTGCATTAAAATAGCAGTGAAGCTTGTCTTGTCTGAGCTTGTGTGATTCCAACTCAACTTGTGCCCTTTCTGCTCAGAGAGATATGACAACATGCTTCCAATTTGGTAATCTATACAAAAGCTGATAGATTTTGCTTCTTGTAGCTTTTTTGCCAGCTCATCGCTCTCCTGTGTGAATAGTCTTACTGCTGTTCCAGCTCTCCAGTGCTTCTCTGGGGTCCATTGATGGAGGAGTTCCACTGCAGTTCTCCAGCAGGCAGAAAATGCTCTCAAGTCCATGGTCAGAAGTGTCTCAGCAGCTCATGTAGTCAGAGCAATGTGGAAGATATGTTTTATGGTTAGCTATCTTATTCTAACCTCACTGTGACTTATGTACACAGTGTACCGTATGTGAAGCCTGACCAAAGTCTACAGCAAAGTAAAGATGCCCAGGGGCAACATCTTACAGGATTGCTTTTCACTGTGGTAGATGGCATGTTTTGTTTATCAGGTGCTATCTGTTAGTAGCCTATGCTTCTTTTTTAATAAAACAAACAAAATTGCTGGACAACATGGTAAGGTGGTGATGTGAGGCCCTATTTGCTTTGCTGCAGCTAATCCTCTGTGCTCAGGGGGAATGTTCTACAAGAAAGGGAGGTGTCTTCTTCCTTAGGGTCCAACAGGCCTCCTGGAGAATGAAAGGTGTTTTAAGGTAAGAGAGGGAAAATCACAGAGATAGAAAAGAGGTGCCTGCCTCTCACACATGTAACCAGCTCTGAATCTGCCTCGTGAGTAGAAACAGGGAGACAGCTGCAGGAAGAAAGGGAGTATAAAGCATATCTCAGAGGTGAAAGATATTTTTCATTCTGTGCCCAAGGGAACTCTGCAGGATTTGCAGATAGATGAACCAACTGCTAGAAAGGCAGTACAGCTGAAAAAAGGATCCTTCCTACCAGCAAGCCAGTATATTTGATTATAGCATTTCTATATTCAGTTTTATGTATTTTATAGGAGCATATTTTGAATCAATCGCATTGTTAAAACCTCATTTCTAGCTTTCAAAACTCTTTTGGTGTATTGAGAGGAGTTCACCTTGTGAGAGATTCAGGAAGATTCTCTTGAGAGTTCCTGTTCATCTTTGAATTTGAACAGGTTTTATTTTTGAGGACATTAAAATCTCAAGTTTGTTGGAGGGTGTTTTGTTTGGGAATTATGTTTTCTCTGAAATGTAGGAAGTTGTGAGCATTTGAAATATGAGCCCTTTCAACAAAGCGATAAGTAGGCCTTCATCTGCAGCCCAGATTAAATTTCAACAAACTCTTAAATAAATGATTGTAACACATCAGGAGCACCATTTTTTGAGGGAACGTCACAATTATCACACTTAATAAGAAGTTTCTGCCTTTCCAAGAAGTTTTGTCAGCTGACTGGACTTTTTCTGACTGCTTAAGAAATTCCCGCTGATTACAAACCATCTTCGCATGAACCAGAATTTCTCTGACCTTTTGTGCTTATTAAAGTTCCCACATTATTTTTGCAGTATGGAAGAAGCATATTTGTTCAGGCAATCCAGTCCAAAATTCTCTTAACGTTAAGTAAACTTTGCCTAAATGACTTCCTCTCCTGTTTCCCATATGTCCTCACTGCCACTTTTAATAGAACCTAGTATCAGTTCTTTTGTCTTTTCTAAAGCCTTGACATTGTTTGGTTTTGTTTTTAGTTTTACTAAAAGGATTGGATATGCACAGGATTCAGGAAACTATAACTCCTGCAGCTTCACTGCAAGTCTGGGTATCTGTAACAGTTTACACCTGTTGATAATATGGGACCTTGAGTGTTTCCTGACTTTGGATCATTGGACCAGATTCTCTTCCTGGCCTTGTGTTTGAACACTCTGGTTTTGATTTCATGGCAAAATGCTTGCTGCACTCAAGGGAGAATGGCTTAGTATCTAGAAATGACTGCTTTGGCCCATCAAAGATACAGTTAGAGAAGTCTCTCAGTCTTTGCCAAGTTAATGTGTGACCTTCAGTAAGTCCTTTATCTTCTTTCTTCATTTCAATAGGTGAAAGATTACAATGGTTACCAGAACTCTTAGATATCTAGATTGTGAGAATTAATTGACTAATAACTTTAAAGCCCTCCAGCTCATCAAAAGATAGTTCAAGGTTTTATTTATTTCTCTTATTAATGACCTAAGAGTGGTTTGAACTAGTGAATAAGAGCTGAAAATATATATGTCCTGTTATTGATTCCAAGAGACACTGCTTCTAAATCATAAAAGGAAGCACAAATTGTTTGGCAGGGTTTCCACTACTGGCCATGAATGATTTGCACTGAAATTGCTGAATCATTCTGCACAATGTTTTACGTTCTTTAAAAACCCATACGTTCGGTAAATCATCCTCCAACTCCAGTGCTGCTTAAATTAACAAATGACTTTTATCAGGCCATTAATTCGGGCTTTTGAAAAATTTATACAGCTGCTGTAGATTTGTGTAAAGCATTCAATATGCTTGATCATTCTGCACTGATTTTAAAATTCTGAAGCATTGGCCTGAGCTTAACGCACCTCATTGGTTTAAACCTCCTTCAGCTTAATGACCTTAATTTCTTCTAACTGGTACATGTTCCATGTGTGAATTTAAGGACTGAAGTAAAAATGGTGAATGGCAACAGAACTGTAAAGCAACTTTAGGAAACAAAGGATGTGGGTTAAAGGGAGATAAAGAGGATTTGGGCTTAGTCCAGTTGGAGGAGAAAAAGATTAAGGAAATATCTATGATGTTCCCAGAAGCCACAGGTGGCACGGATATCTCAGTGCTGCTTGTTCCTCTGGAAATCTCCTAGCGCACAGAAAGCCTCGATTCTGCTCCTCTTGAATTCAGTAGCAAATCTCCTGCTGATTGGGTTGGAGCAAAATCCAGCTTTAACTGTTTCTGGTATCCGATAAAGGGATGAAGGAGCAGTTCTTTCAAAGGGTATGGGAATAATTGACTACTATGGGCTGCATCCTAAGAACATGTGGGATAATTAGGCCTTTCACAGCACTGATGTGAAAGCTGACAGTAGTAGTTGCCAGGAGCATTTGGAATAGACATGATAGTTGATTCTATGGTGTGGAGAGGTAAAATAATTTATCTTAGGAAACTGCAGCTTTCTGCTATTTTTTTTTTCTCCTGCCTCCTTTGATCTTTCCAGTTGGCAGTCTAGAATGGTCTCGGTTTTGTACATCATTTCCTGCTAACAACTGGATACTTGTCTGCATGCAGATCTTTCTGTAGTGATGTTAATACATTTAGTAAATATTTCAAGATTTTTATTACACTATTTTCTCTAGATGAAAGGCATACTATTTCTAGGGATGAATGAACAAATCCAAAATGGTTTCACTGTACAAGAGTTATGCAATTTGAATGGTAGTCAAGCCAGATGTTCCAAGTTGACATCTCTTCCTTCTTCATCCATGGGCAGGACTAACTGTGAAGTAGAAGTAATATAATCTTTTTAGATTATACTTCCTTTTGTTGAAGCTTTAGGTTATCTTACCCCGAGGAATTGGTGGCATAATAGTGCAAGTCGGGCCATGCATTTGTATGACCCAATTGCTGTTCATTGCATCCATTTCAATACAGATTGTTAAAGACTTTGTGATCAGCAGCAGTGAGGATCCTATCACTTGATACTGTAACCTTGTAAACCAGCTCTGTTGTTCCAGGAGCAGTTCTGCATAATCGCCTGATTAAGATTTCTGACCTCTTACCCTATTTGCTAGTAATTATGCTATTACTCAGCTATCACTAACTCCTACCAGTTGCATTATCCATTGTCAGCTGATTTCCCCAGTCACTGTTGTACACCCCAGCTTATTAGGCTTCCAGGGGGAAGATATAAAAGTGAATGCAGTACCTATAGGCGTTCCACTCCAAAAGCATCTAAGTGTGATTAGGAAGTAATTGCTTTGTAAAAAAAGGATTTGAGAGAAACCTGTAATACACCACTTTTGGGACTGTAGACTTGGCAGTGTCTCTGCCTGATGAGAGTTTGTGGAGATGTACACTTGCTCAACACAACAGCTCCCATGTGAATGCTGCATTGCATTTAGGTTGTTCACCCCATTCCATGTTTTCCTATTCAGAAAGTCTGTCTTTTCTCAGTGATGGTCTGATGCCTGAAAAGCTGATGATTTCTGAAGTGATTGGTTGTAGGGACAGGTCATTCAAGTGTTTTCTTCTGGCTGTGGAGAACAGGTAGTCTATATCTGGAGCAAAATATGAAGGAAGACCAATATACAACAACATATTGCACTGAGAAAATGCAGAGCTACCACAGAAATGGTGAAGAATGGCTGAATCTTGGGACAAAGTGTTAGTAAAACTTGCTGTCTTCTTTAATCCCTTATATTTTGGTAGTTGAAACTAGAATGCTATGTCTTTGTAGCTGCAAATTGTTACAGTTGGTGAAACGCAGTTTCAGTTGGCTAGATGCTCTGAAGAAATTAACTTTCTAATTTGTTGCTTCTTCTGTGTCAGAGAATATAATGCTGAATTTCTGCACAAACATTTGGTTAGAATTTATTTCTTATGCTGGTAACATCCTATTCTATGGGAATTGCTTGTGAAATTAGTTGCTTTTCAATACTGAGAGATCAGGATCTAATCTTAAGGGATCATATATATGATGATGGTTCTTCAGAAGCAGTTATCTTACATAAGGAAAATTCTGATCATGTTGATATATGCTAATATCTCACCTTTATTTTCTGGGAATTTGAATGCAATTTCAACTATGTATTATTATTATTTTTTTTTTTGTCTTGTGGTATCACTGTAGTGAACAACAGGCTAGATGCACTCTTTGTTTGTATAAAATATTTGCCTGAAGAAGGGCTGGAATAGAAAACCAGGACTTGAACAACCTGAAATGCACTTCTTGCTTGCTCTAAAGCTGGACATATAGATTGAAATTCCATTCCTAATAATGTGCCACGTGAGGACACTTCCCATTTTGATGGAGAATTGAACTTAAAAATCCAGTACAAATTTTCACTTAGTCTATTCTGAGTCTTTTAGTCTCTCTTCACAGTTGCCACAGCACACTTTTCAAGGTCTCAGAATATTCATATTTCTAATGTTTTGGGGTTTTTTTCCCCCTTAATTTTGACAGACATTATTTTATGGTAATCAAGTTTCAGACTAACAATGGTAAAATCTCACTTCTGTCCGTACTTTTCCTCTGCCAATTTCTGTAGACTTTTCAATTGCTACTAATGTAAAGGTGAAAATCATTTCAGTGCAGACAAACCATTCAGTTTCCTGATGAACCATTAACTTTCATTAGCTCTCCAGGGGAGAAAAGTTTAAGAAATGCATTAGCTGTGTGCTGGC
Organism: Lagopus muta; assembly: GCF_023343835.1. NCBI lineage: Eukaryota > Metazoa > Chordata > Aves > Galliformes > Phasianidae > Lagopus > Lagopus muta. The sequence continues at coordinate 86,656,009 of NC_064433.1, forward strand.
TCTTAGCGGAAAAGAAGAATTTCCTTTCAAGTGAATGCACTTCTTGAGCTTTCAATACTTACAGCTCTAAATAAAACTCTAGCCTGTGCTAGGGGCTGAGATTCTCTGTGTGGCAGCGTAAAGCTTGCACTACAGGCTTTCCATGGACCATTTTCAAATGACATTTGCAAGAAGCACCATGCCAATAGACTCGGGTTTTCACAGTTTAAATCCTTTGAGCTGCGAACTTTAGGTCAAGGTCTCTTTCTGGCAGGTTGAATTTTGAACACTGTAGCAGATGACGAGGGACAGGATCCTGTTTGTTGTACATTAAGGAGTATCAGTAGGAACTGGTTTGTGTTTAGATCACTATGCTGAAGATGCAGCAACTCTGATCTTCTTCATAAGAGAAACCTGGGAGGGTCATAGACTATATCCTGTACTTTTCTCCTTGTTATGATTCAAACGTCTGTACAGAAAGTCTTTATATATCCTTATTCCTGCAATTTCAGAATTTGTCCCCCTCTTATTGGCACTGCACAAACAAAAGCCTCATAGGGTTCAAAAAATGGGATTTGTGCCTGGATACATCTAGACTGGCTTAGAAAAGTGGTAGAACTGTATTTTTTGGGTTGTGGTGAGTGGAAAGGCTAGTTTCTCAAAGGCAATGTTTCTGTGATGCACTTAGCTAGGGAATATTTATTTCATGTATATATATATTGCATTTTGTACTTAGGTTGCTACAGAATGCTTTGCGGTAATGAATTAGAACTCCAACACCTACGTAAGTAAGCATGTATAGCTGCAATTATGTATTTGGCAAGAGCTCACATCCTGTGTAGAACAGTTTGAAGAATTATAAAACATGCTGTACTGACTCAAGAGTATTGTCTTCCAAAATCACCATATGCTCTTAAACATCTGTCTGGAGAGCCAGTGGAAAGCCCCTACTAGACATGGTTTTTTATACAATGCCAACTTCTTTGTACTCAATTGTTCAAGCTGAATCTCTACCACAAAAGCCTATGCTTGTATGACTCCTTGTTTTCCTCCAGAAACTCTTCATCATTTAATATGTTTTTAAGTACATATAAATATGAATGAAATTATGCAAAATTAAGGGACTATTACTGGTGTTGGACCATGAGTAAAGAGGTAATAGGTAACATTTACTCAGAATAACGTTGAGTCAGCCTCAAAACCATTCACATGCTATTGAAGGATTTCCCTCACGTTCTCAGGGGAGAATTTTCTTTCCAAGTCATCAGCTGCCTGTTTAGGCATGGTAAGCCAAACCAGGTTGCCTGGAACTCTCCCCAGATAGGTTGTGAGTTTCTGTGCAGATGGAGACTGCAGCCTCTTTGGGCAACCCACTGCAGTGCCTGATCATCCTCACAATCACACAAAATGAAACAAAGCACTCTTTATACAGAAACTTTTGTATTTCAACTTGTGCCAGTCTCCTCTTGCACTGCCATGTTTTAATTCTGCTGCACTTCCTGCAGTGGCTACTGTAGTTTGCAGATGTTGATTCTGTCAGAACACTTAATTTCTCAGTTCTGAATTTGAAAAAGTTCACTTGCTAATACCTTATTTTCCTCAAGAAAAACAGATAATAGAAAAATTGTTTTCAAAAGAAGGTGATGACTCAACAGACAGAGGGGAAAAAATCTTCCATGCAGACAACAGCAATTTCATTCTGTTCTGTCTGTGCAATGGCTGTAGCGGAGCCCAAAATAAGAGAAGCAAATGAAAACGAAATCTAGAGACATCTTGATTTGAGTATTTCTGTGCCTTTTTATGTAGACAAAATAGAATATATTTACAACAGCCGGTTGATGGGTCCAGTAAAATCATAGCCTTAAGCAAGAGTAACAGAAGAAAAAAGCTTTGTCCTCAAGAAAGAGAACATGTTACAAGGCCTGTCCGTAACCCCAGGAGGTGAGATGACTCAGCTTTGCAGTTGCAACACAACTGTTCTTCAAGGCAGGCACCCCTCGCCTGTATGGCTAACAAAAGGCAGCTCAAGCAAACTTGGCATTTCTTACCTTTGAGCAGTAAAATACAATTTTGGCTATGACATGGACAAAAGCTTGTGTTAGTCCTAATCCTGGTTATTAGCCTGGCAAATACTTCTCGGCCATTTAACAGCAGCTAAAACTGCAGAACCTCAGCTGTTACTCTTGAGCACTTTGGAGAAATGCATTAGTAAATTACTACCTATTGTTACTGCCAACTGTTACCTGGTTAAATCTGCTGTTTGCTTTACTGCTGTGAAATAGCTCTTCTGTATCACGGTGCGCACAGGGTTTTCCTTGAAGCTGAGAAGCTGGGTAAAAGCAAATACCCCAGCTGTTCTTGACATCTACCTCTTTTGTTAACCTTTACTTCCCAGATACCTGTTTCCTAAGTATTGTTTTGTTACCTATCCCACTATTTATGAATTTAGCACTAGCTTTTGTGCCTGAATTCTGATGCCTACACATGGCATAACACAGGCAGCAGGAGTTGCTTCATGTTCTTCTACACAGCTCACACCTTTAGGAGCAACTCCTTCTACTGCTCTCCAACACTTTCAATTCATTCTTGTAGAAGCAGCTGATGAAGATATAAAATCTGAGCTCTATCACCCATCAGCTCTAGTCAGTCAGTGCAACATCTGTGCCTTTTATCTTGAGGGTATCATTACAATAATAAGCCTATAGGAGTTGTAAATAATCCATTTTAGCAGCCAAATTAGGTGAGAAGAATATAATTTCAAATCAACTGAGGCATATAGTTTACCTCAAACTGAAATTATTCTTTCCTGAATTAAATACCTACTTCTCCCTGTTTCTTCTTTATTAGTAATTTTATTTCACTTTTCAGAACACAAAATTTTTATAAATCTATATTCTGGAATTCTCTTCTGAACTGTGTGAATTGCAATGGTAATCTCAAAACTTCACAAATTTAAATACACTTTTACTAATTTCTGCAACATACCACATATAGCTAACTTGTTTTCATTATTGTCTTAGTGTTTGTACATCCTCCAACACAAATGTATTTATGAACTATCTAGGAATTACTTGGGCCCAATGGAGGCTGCATTCTGCTAAATAGTTGCAGTGTAACAGGGGCAGTTCTCAATTAAGAAGAATGTTTCTCACCTTTCTGTTGAGAGAATATCATATATGCACAGGTTAGTCATAACACATTCTGTGCTTAAAGAACTGATTCACACTTTCTTTAGAATTTATTACTGAAACAAATGTGTTTCATAATGCAGTAGTCATCAAGTGACTTCTTCAAGTGGCATAGCAGATCAATAACGGCAATGAAAAAACAGCCATCCATACATCTAATGCAACCGTTCTGATAAAGGAAAAAGTGAAATAAATCCCCAGAGGTGTTTTAAAATGAGGTAGCAGAGATTTCTGTCGTCTTTGCCTGTTAATTTATGTGAAGTATAAAAAGCAGGAAAAAAAAACCAAAACAACTTTTCATAAAATCTCCCTCCCTCAGTTTACCAGTCCTCAAAGCGTTGCATTGCTTCCTAGTTTTCAGCTCACAGACTCCTGATATATTATATAGTGGCAAATAAAATTGGCTACAGTGAAGTTTTTGCTTAATAAAAACAAACAAATCCTGTCTATGCGATTTAACAGTTTTGTGTGTTAGGGGATTCTGCGTTGGTAGACGTTTGCTAAATTGTTCATAATTGAGCATTTAGAAGCACTTAGTATATACTGAGTTTGATTTATGAAATGTACCTAGTAGTCAAAAGATTTACGAATCATATCAGTAATTTATGCATCTTGTGGTACTTGATTTATTAATCAAGAAAATCATTTCCCAGTCATGCAACTGCTTTGCAAATATGACTGATTTATATGTGTAGGAAATGATGGATAGTTCATGCACCTGATTTATAAGTAGCATTACTGTCATACAGAAGGTTTGAAACTCTGTACTTTACACTTTGGATGTAAATATCTATTTTATTAATAATAAAAAAAAGACTGATTTATATGATTGATTTGTAAATCTTGACTCTGAATTTTAGCAGAAGTCATGCTCTGATGTACTTTATTTCTCAAACAGGTTATTTTCCAAGGTCTAGATTCTGTAATCATGGTTTAGTTTATGGATGTTTATTTTAAATTCTTCTTGCTTCATGTTATTACCAAGATGAATTCCTTTCTTTACCCTTTTTAGGGTACTGTCGTGATGAATGTTCTATATGGCTGTTTTTCCTGTCACTTCATACCTCTCCCAGTGATGCTTTCTGCACCGCCTTCATATTCACCAATATTTTCTGACCTCTGCTTTTGTCTGGATGCCACTTCAAGAGCAGGCTGTACTTTTTCCTGCTAGCTGCATACAAATTAACTTGCAAAAACAAGAAAAAAGACCTTAATGCATGGACAGAACCTGTAGCTATGGTTGATAACACTTTACAAACCTGTTAGAAGCTTTGGAACTTAGGCTATAAACCGAATACTTTGAGAAAGTAATCTTTCTGTTATATAATGAAATGAATTTGTTCCATCTTAGATCAAAAGTAGTTGTACATAAGGCGGGTCATTCTGCTGTTCTTATTCAGCATTGGACCATATCTAGTACCTACACTGCAGTATTTAAATGTTTCTGTCTTTATATATACTGCATTTCTGCAGACCTATAGGCAGTTTTTACTGAAATTTGTACCCCAAACATACTCTTTTTCAAAATGGAAAGAGCAATATTCACGAGTTTCTGATTTAAAAACAAAGATTGGATCCATTTTTTGTGTTACCTCAGAAATATATTAGCAGTTTATAAGTGTTCATCCAACACTTTCTGACTGAACTATTCATTGTGGACTGAGCTATTAGATCATGGTTCAAATGCTCGCTATCAGACATCAGACATTCTGATTAATGATTTAATCTTTATAGTCCCAACAAGCTGCTACTAAATGAGCTGTGATTTCGCTCATCACAAACACATACAAGAACAGTAACATAAGTTTGTTGATTTATGGAGGAATGCTGTGGATATGTCAGGAGGATGGGAGTGAATGAGAACTTCAGCACTGCGCGTACTTAGGATTAATGCATTATTTTGAGGCTCTGATTTAATGCTGGTGCCCCTTGTTTTGCAAGAAAACTGTCAAAAGGGAGGAAAGAATCGTGGATATGAATAACTCAGATTCACATTTCAGTTAGGGACAAATCCCACTATGCTGTAAATGATACATGGGGAGTTAGGATACTTGGGGAGTTGCAAGAGAAAACGGGAGATACAGTCCCTTTAGGCAACAGAGAAACTCCACACAGCTTGAGCAGACATCCCAACAGTTAAACAAGCCTATGGAGAATTATATCATAGTGCAGGTGACATATGAACAAGCAAGGTTTCTCTGGATTAAAGCCAAATGAAAGGCTCAGGAGTACCAAGGAGCTACTGAGTGTCCCAAAGCTGTGTACCAACTATGAGTCATTGTTTCCCTCATCTAAGGTCAAGGAGAAGCACAGATGAAGATGGGGAGGAGATAAGAAAGTCTGAAGCAATGAGATGATTGGCCAGAGGCCAGAGATGGTGAGAGAAGAACCCAAAAATCCTAGTCCTATGATGTTCTCACACTAACTTATTTAGAAAAACTGCTTTTCTTCTTCTTTTCCTAGAATCCAATCACTCCATCCACTCCATCAGCCACCATACATGGTAAAGTGCTTTGCGTGGCAGAAACTTCAACCGTGTCTTATGTTAACTAGGGTGAGCTTGAATAGTTTCAGACCTTGTAAAGAACATCACTTTTATGATTAAATTCATACTGAAGAGATTCATAAACAGCCCATTAAGTCACTGTACAAGATCAATAGGTTTTATTTTAGATATGTTACAAAATTGACTGTATATTTTTTGCATTTGAATATTAATTACATTTGAAAATTTAATACAACACTACTGTTGCTTTGAGAGTAAAATGACAGTTTAAAATGACAAAATGGTTAGGCTTGTATGGAATCTGTTTTATTTACCTACAATATTTTAGAATTATTTTGAAATCCTGTATTTTTAAATTTATAACTGGCTGAGAAACTTGTGACACTGTTTGTATAATGAGAGTGTGCTGCTGGAGAAAATATCTGGCAATCATTTTATTCAATTTTGTGATGTGAAAACTGAAAATAAATACTTTGGTCTGACCAGAGTCTAAACAACTTGCTTTGCAAATCACAGATAAGCACAGTTTGGTACCAGTTTGGTTTCAAAACTAGGAGAGTATTAGAACTCGTTCATACTTTGCATTACATCATTTTAACCTTATTATTCATTTCCTACATGTTTTTGTTCATTTTTCTTTTTTAAATGTTTCCAGAATTATATACACATAGTACATGTGAGTGCCTTGTCTTCTCTCTTTCCTTGAAAGAAAAGGGTTATTTCCCATCGCTAGGTTACGAATACAGCCTATGAATGTATCATGAGTATCAGGATGTTCCTCACAGCTGTAGCCCTCACATTCCATTCCACTACTTTCTCATGAGATGCAATTAATGAGAAACACCCCTGGATGAATTGCTCAGTTCTGAGTGTGTGTGTCTGCATGCGTGTAGGGCTCAGAAGGAGGAGAGACCTTTAGGAAATATCTATTACTGGCAAGCCACAAACTCTCCTAATAACATCGGGAATCTTACAAATGTGACTAATGCATAAGCGTAATGTTGTTTGTACTGTGCGTCAGCAAAAGATAGCCTCTCATTTTATGTGAATGTGCTTCCTCTGTTACAGAAAAATAGTGACTGCATTGTTAACTCTTCTGATGGCTAAATTTTTATGCAGCTACGTTCCTGTCTTTAGGCTGTTCTTAATTTAAAGAGCTGTGGTGAATGATTTAGTCATGCTCTATTGAAATATTAAGGTAGATCCTGCAGCTTCTGCAGTAACAAAAATACTGCAGAACTGATGGGAAGAAACAAAGGAATCATAGCAACCTGGGCATAATTCTGTATGTGCAGCCTCTCACTGAAAGGTTTCATTTCCTTCACTCACTTGAAGCAGCAGGTGCAGAGGTACATGGAAGTGAGCCATGGGTGCTGGGCCAGCAATGATCAACAAAATGTACTTGAGCCTCAAAGTTTCTGTTACTATCTGTATCCAAACACCAAAACCAGAGTTATTTCTTTGTTTCGTCTAAACTGCTGTGCCTATTTCTCCTCTATGTGTTTGTTTGTATTTGACATCATGCTGAGTGCCTAAGCAGCAGGATGTGCTGCATTATTAAGCTGTGTCGCAGTTGCTTGGATCCAAGCACTGAACCCTGCAGTAGTCAGCTAAGCGGTGCATACTGCTGAGTGAGTGTAATGACTGAGGGAGTTAAAATGACATGGTTGCTGGAGTACGGTGTTATTAACTGATGTATGCAGTTCCAAATAGGTTTCCAGCAAAGCTGAGTCCCTAACAGTTTTGAAATACTGAGTTCTTATAACCCAATGTCGAGTTGCAATGCATGCATTTAAATACTCAGAAAAGCATTAGCTTTTAGAGCCTTCCTGGGAGATTCACTAAATGTAGCAGTTAAGTTACTGGTTTGAGCTGCGAGGGATAAAATCTTAAAGGAATACTTTCTCTTTAAGGAATTTCATGTGTAAATATGATACTAATTTGTTATTCTCTGATCAACAATATCCAATTATTTCTACTGGAGAATGTAGTAATTTCTGAGGCAGCTCAAGTTTGGGTGACAAATCTCACACTCCATTAGTGAAGTTGGTGTGGAAGTTGATTATAATAACTTATTCATGCTAAGCGTGCAGGGTGGCAGCAACACAGATGGAGAGACGATAGGCCAACAGTGCAGCAAAACCAGATTTTCTTCCTGCAGCTGTGGACAGCTGCTGTGATGATAATATCAGAGGCTTGTGCCTTATTCCTGTCTCACCTGAAGCTGCCAAGAATTCTTATGTGGATTCCAGGACAGACTGCAGTGGGCCACTGAGTTGACTTTAAAACTGTGAGCTGAAGACATCAAAGTGTGTAATGAAACCACCAGGATGCATGCGTGTGTTGGTGCCCTAATAATGGGGGGACATCCGAGTAAATTAAGGTTATAAGTTTATAACCTTAGATAAGCCAGAGCTTATCTATCCCTCTGTACTTTCATTTTAGTTAGCAACTCCCTGGTTGTCTTCTGAACATTGCCTCAGTGTTTGACAGCAGGTTGGATGTGAAAGTCCACGAGCTGACAAACTGGAGGAGAGCTCAAAAACTATGGTTTATTTTCTGTTGTTTCTATAAAAATGCATTTTATTATTATTATTTTTAAAGGAAAATGCCTATTAACTTTTTAGTATTACATTTAAAAAGCATATAAGCCTATTAATGACCTAACTCAGCCCCCTACTCGGGTGACTAAATTGCATTGCTATGAATTTATTTAGATGCCAATTTCTCAGATAGTAAAAGCTGCTGAAATTTTTCTTTTAGGAGATAAATCACTTCAGTTTAAGAGCTAAAATTCCAGCTGATGTTTGCATTGTCTTGCATGGCCAGTCATTGGGTCCCTTTGAATATTTCAGTGATACTTTAGATGCTCTTGTGGATCCAAATGTTGCCCCGATATTTCTTTTATTAAAATTGTGCTAGGGACTTGAAACAGGGGAAGGGATGGGACCTTTACTTAAAAAAACTATCTATGCTGATGATGTCATTAAACAGTAGATTTCTGGAGAAATCAACTTCCTCCTCATGTCTGTAATAATAAAATCAGTACAAGTCAAATAGCTGTCTTATATTGTACGTTTTACTATTTGACCGAAGTCTGTGATGAAATTCAGCTTATACTATGAGTCACAGTTTGAAGAATGATGAACTTTATTAACTACTGCAATAAGCCTCACCTTTTCTTTCTTTTTTTTCTTATAGATATACATATGTAAGTTATACTTTTGTAGATAGCCAGGATTATGAGCATGGATTAACATGTATAGTTAATGCACTCTTGAAGAGACTTAAACATGTACTCACCTTTTAATTACATGAACTTCTTGAATTTATTTAGCCAGGCATGTTCTTCATTCAGGGCAATGCAGCCATTGCATGGAGTCAAATTTTTTCTGAGCTAAGCCAGTGCAAGTCCAGAGCAACATTCCAAAATAATGGAATTCCTTCAACTGCTAGTTAAAGAAATAACTCTGACTTCTCTATCTAACCTTTCAAAGCTGGTAACAGAGTTCTGTGATTTCCAGTGAATTAATGGTGCTATACATGTGTCTATGCCAAAAAACTGAGAGCAGACACTCTGGATCACCAGAAAATGAGGAGTGTGTTAACCAGTGCCAAGGCATATGTCTGTAGGACAAACAACAAACAAACAGCACAAAAACAAAATCAACACTGAAATCTATGCTTTTGGAGACTAATTTGCTTAAACAAGTTATGTTTATCTCAACAAAACCCTCAAGAATGCTTGTCGTTAATTGCAACAACATAGACGTTAATAATCAAGGACTTCAGGAAACATTCAGAGATGACAGCGTTCTCTAACTAAATTATTAAACATTGCATTACATTTACATATAAATCCCAGTGAGCCTTTATACTAATGTTCCTAGGAATAGCTCGGCACTGATTACAGGAAAAATATTTCTTTGTGAGAACTCAACAAGTCTGAAATCCAGCCTTCTGACGAATTAGTGACTTTATTTCCTGGCATTTTCTTAGTGGGAAAAAGAAGCAAAAAATACAGTATTACTGATGCTATTTTAAAGTCGTGTAAATTGAAAGTAAAGAGAGCAGAATACCATTACAGTAATAAGTGAGGAAGCTGGGGTTGAACCCAGAATGGGATGTGATGGGGACATCCCAGTCATTCTTCATTGCATGGGCCACATTATGTATGGCGTGTGGGTGGTGCAAGTCTTCCTGTAAATCCGTGGTAGCTGTGAACGGGAGCAAAGCAAGAATTTAAAGGTCTACTTATTAACAGTGAATAGTTTACCTGCTTATCTTTAAAGAACAAGATTTTATACATGCTTATTGAATGAGCTACTTATCTGGGGGAAGCAGTGAGAAGGGGAGAAATTAAGTTAGTCCTTACTATTTTATACGGGGCTGAGGTATGGGAGCAGCAAAGAGTGATGATCTCAAACACTTATACAATGAGATGGACAGATCAAAACTCCACACTTAATTCACATTTACTGGGAATCCCAGTTCTTTGCTAGAAATGTCAGCAGAGCGAACCAATCAGTATGGAAGTCAGGTTGCTTTTCTTATAGAATCATAGAATTACAGAAAATCCCAAGTTGGAAGGGACCCATAAGGATCATCAAATCCACTCCTGGCTCCACAAAGGATCACCAAAAATCACACGTGATTGAGAACATTGGCCAGAAGCTCCTTGAACACTAACAAGCTTGTTGCAGTGACTACTTCCCTAGAAAGCCTGTTCCAGAGCCTGACCACCCTCTTGATGAAGAAACTTTTCCTCACATCCAATATAAACCTCCCCATGAACTTTAGATCAATTGATCACGGCTACCATGCTTTTACAATACATTTCTTCAATGAAAGTGAAGAAGCAAAAAAGGCTACCATGCTTAATTTATTTTGAATGCAATAGTAAGTAAAAAAAAAAAAAAAAAAAAAAAAAAAGAAAGAAAGAAAGAAACAAAAACAGATGGTAAACCATGTCCTTAAATAGCACCTCTTCTTTATCACATGCTTGGCCAATTAAGTAGGCCCAGAGCTGGAATAGGGAATTTAAGAATTTGTTTATTCTTGCTATCGTTTTCTCATTTCTGCTATATGGCTTAGAATTTTCTCATGCTGCATACAGGGATTAAAGATAAATTGCCTTTTGAAGCTTTGATCATTAGGAGAAGGCTTTTGAAAGAGGCAGACTTTGCACTGTATGTATGAAGAAGCCAAGGACAACTGTATTTTCATCTCCAAATATTTCAAAACCAAAGGCTGTGACTTAAGGGATTTTGCATGCTTGATCATGTTGACAACCAAATGCTTTAAAGTGTAATTGGGCAGGTAGGGGTGACTGTGGATCTACTCAGCATGGCTTGCTTTGAGATTTAATTTGTTTGTCAGTTTTAGGCATCACAGGAGGGGGTGTTACGAGTTCTGAGCCATCTGGAACTTGAGATCCTTCTACTCAAACTTAATCAGCGCCCTCTGCACCTTTCTAGCTGATTTTTCTTTACCCCAGCTTGCTAACCTGTGCTTTTCTAGTTGAATTACATCTTCCTTTTTTACAGACCTTTCACTTTTTTATTCAAGATCATTTTGAATTCTGTTTCTATCCTCCAGCACATTGGCAATCACTCCCAGCTTGATGTACCTGCACAATTAATTATCTTACTTTTTCATCAGCTAAGTTATTAAGGAAAACATCAGATAGTCCTGTTCTTAGGACATACTGCTGTGGAACCTTGTGGTGTGTATTCCAAAAATGGTTTCAAAATCAGTTTCCATAAAGAAGTGTATGTGCTGGCTAATGAAGTTTTTGAAAGCACTTTTTATATTGATTTTGGGTAATATTTATATTACTTATATATTGATTAATATTGATATATATGTATATATCAATTTATATTGATTATGTCTGGTTTCTTCAATTTTTTCAACATAACATGCTGCCTTATAAGTTATGTCTTAATGTTTCCAAGTGTGGAAAAAGGTTAGTTTGGTTTGTTTCTTCTGAGAATGCAAACAGCTGTAAGACTCTTTGGCTAATGTAAGTGAAAGGAACACACTGATGGAGGAGAGGAAGCATACTTTTATAAGAAGATCCTCAAATAGCTGTGAGTATACACGCTGCATCACAGATGGAAAGAAAACTAAGCTGATTTATGCTCACCTGGTCCCGTATGCCACGTATGATAAAAATGTTCGTGATCCTACTTCTGTATAACAGCCCTACTCTGAACTTGGAGTAGCTGCTTTACAGAGGAGTCTCTTGTCTTAATAAAAACATTTATGCTAACAGCTATTCTTCAGTAAGCTATAGTCATCACTATGGATGTGAGTCAATGAGTTTTTACATTTTCTTCCTGCTGTAATAGAAGAAACGTCGGGGATGCAGTGTCAGGAGCCTCATAGGGGAACATATGTGAAATAATCACTTTGCAGAACTCATTCAAGGGGTCAAGAGGTGCTGTGATGAGCTACTAGAAGTTGTGCCAGTGCTGCAAAAGAAAGCAGGCTAGCTGTGTCCAATCACACTGGATGCATGCATTGTGCTTTATTTACACCAGGTTTAGCAGCACTCTGAGGTGTAATCAGCAGTGTAAACCTGCCTATACCCCATCTGTGCATCAGTTCGACCGCAGCCAGGATTCATGATTTCCTTTGCTTGCTGCTGACATCTCACTTTTTAATTGGAAGATAAGATTTTTGTACAATCAGAAATTCTGTACCATAGATGTTGATCTCTATTGCTTAAAGAAAACTTTATGAAGACATGCTGGTAAAACAGACTTTCATTTTTATCTTCTATCAGTGTGTTGAAGAAACTGTGAATTCAGTCATGCACAAGTTTCAGTTTGGAAGCATACAGAAAATGAGATTCAAGATGGGGCTATTTTATGTTTTATTAAATGTACTGAAACCCCTTTTGATGAAAACTGCTATCTACAGGGTATGTGCAGGTGGTGGCCTTTTGAAGAAGTGAGGTTTCCTTAGCCTCACCCCAGCTGGTGTCTCTTTGTAAGAAGACTCGCATAGAGAAGAAGAGGTGTCATGTTCCTTAAACAAATAAAGAATCTTTTGACCATATGAGATAAGGCAGCTTATAATCCTGTATTGTATTCAGGCTGAAATATTCTGTACTTCACGGATCACTGTCTTTAATGGGCTCCTGCTGAGCAGGCTTCAGCTGACTTTGTAGGTCTTCCCTCAGTGATGTATCTCTCTCCTGTCACTAGAATGTAAAAAGAAGATTGCTGTCAAACTCATTATCAGATATCAAAGAACAGTCTCGGAATTGTATGAGTGAATGTCTTTTATGGTAGACTGTGTCTCTAACCATCTTTTTTTGAAATTATTATTAAATGCCCTTACAGGTAAATATTTGATAACAAGATCCTTCTAATGGGAAACATATCTGGCATCAACTACAGTCAAAAAACTCCTATCCAAGTGTAATTGAAATCTTCCTGCATATGAAAAATACACTCTTCTCTGCAGTTAAAGCCTGATGCTTAGTGAAGGCAGTTTCCATTGCTATAGACCATCACTGCTATGAAGGAAACTTAGTAGCTCTAATTAAACAAAGTACTGCCCTACTCTGCAAACTTCTCCTTAGTAGCGGATGAATAATGTGTTAAACCATTATAATCATTAAGTATGTGGAGAGGAGGGTACACTTATTTCAGTTTGCCTTTTTAAAAAATGGCTCATTAATAATTTAAAACTCTTTGCTTCAGGGTTTTTTTTTAAATGCCTAACTAAAAATTAGGCTCCTAATTACATGTTAATAGTAGAGTGGCAAAATAGAAGGGAAGAAAAGAATAGTGATCATTCTCTATGGTCTTATTTCAGCAAGTCATTTAAACACATGCTTTGAAACATCCACTGGTCAGAAGGAAAGAGCTACAGGCACTGGGCAGCATAAAGATGGCAGCCATAGGAAGATCTTAGTGGTATGGAGGTATTGTCCTGTTGTGCTTGCTATTAGAAATGTGTGAATGGTGGATGTTCTGTTTCAAGAAATGCTTTGAATTTGGAATGGTCTAGAATTAGTGTCAATTATCTTTTGCAAAGCAAAAAAAAAATAATAATCATAATAGTAATTGATTAGATTTATGTTTTTATGTGAATACGTAAATTCAGTTTCAACAGAGTTACTATTTACTCATTTTGAAAGGTGGCAAGAGGAGTTTCTTTGGTACACTGGCTTATTTTCATTGAAGATATCAGGGGAAAAAGATGATCCGCATTTGTGACACTTAGCTCTCATTGTGTGTGTACTGAATTGCTTAAAATGCTACTAATGGACTGGATTCTTGCTTTTTAAGAAGGATTCTCAAATGCACTATTTTTTTTTTTATTATTATTATTATTTTTGCTTCATGAATGTGACAGGTTTTGCTGCTGCATTTCTAATGAAAGATGCATGCACTAAGTACTTACAAGATAGTTTACCACTCTGACTCATTCGTGGTGACAAAATATCACATTTTAATGGTTTTTAAAATGCTTCTCTTGCTCTTTATTTGACTTAGACAAATTTCTAAATTTCATCCGATGTCACCAACATTTCTTCTATCATTAATGCTGAGATTTCTGCTCAGTTTTCTTCATTATGTTCAGATTGTCAGAAGAAAGAAGTAAAATATGAGATCAAAGAATTCATTTTAATGGTCAAAGGTAGTGGAAAATAAGAGCGCATCCTAAATCTTCTTAAGTTCTCCTCTGACATATTTTTTTTCATTATGTAATTATCAGATCATCTTAGTGATGCGATTGTGTAGAGTGAAGGATAACACCTTCCTGTGACACCTGTGCATATTCACAGAATGACAGAATGGCTGAGGTTGGCAGGAGCCCCTGGAGGTATTAATTCCAACCTTCCAGCTCAAGTAGGGCCACCAGAGCACGTTAACCAGATCCACATCCTGCAAGCTTTAGAAGATCTTCAGAGGAGACTCTACATCCTCTCTGGGCACTTTGTTCCAATAGTCTATCACTTGCAAATTGAAGTTTTTCCTTATGTTCGGTTGGAACTTATTGCATTTCAGTTTGTGCCCATGGTTGCTACCCTGACGTCTGTTATCTGACCAGCACATCTTATAGCTGCTATGGACATTGACCCTTTACACACTTTAAGATATGCATCAGTTAATCTGTTATTACTACTTTGTTTCTTGGCTGAAAAAGTCTCAACTCCCTTCTTTTAAGGAAGATGGTTTCTTGTTGCTGTTCAATGAACTCTGGGTGGATAGAATGTTCTTGATCTTATTCTCCAGAAATTCTTTAGCTAGTTTCATTACGTCAGATTTATTATCTTCTCCATGATCTTTTCACTATAGAGATGAAATGGCAATGTAGTCTGAACTGTAATGCAGCCACAAAACATACAGATGCTCTGTACAGTTTTAGATGTGAAAAAATCACATCAGTATATTTTTATTCTCTTGATTCTTTTTATAATGTTATATGTTTTGGTCTCCAAAGGGTTAGAGTTTTTTCCTGGTTCATAATATTTAAATGACCTTGTTCCACCTCTTTGGCATGCTCTTCTTTCAACAATATTCAAAGCAGAATACCTAAGCTTTCTATAATTCTCAAAGGTATTAGCAGATGCCTGTACAGCTGAGAGCTTTAAGCCAACATTTAATTTTACTGCCACAGAGATGAAGCACTTCTTGCAATAGAAGGGAATGGCAAGCAAGAAATAAAAGGGCTGGAACCAAGAGAAAGGCTTGCTGATCTTGCCTTGGAGATGGTATGTGTGAGGCTAGTAAATGGTCTGGGATACGGAGAGCAGCTCTTTCCCTAAGCAATTTCCATTGCTTTGTGCACAGACTGTTCTTACTGGGATGCAGAGGCATGTTCGGTGTTCTAGATGAGCAATGCACATGGAAACACAAGTGTGTCTTTTTCCATGGCATTTTACTGACCTGGGCTGTAATCTGTTCCACCAATTCTAGAGCCATTTTAGAGACAGTCTGTTTTGTAAATTTAAGTATTCCAAAAGATCCTGTCACCTTCTAGGCCAAATTCAACTGATACATCCTCACTGACTTTCATAGGTTCAGACCTCCATCACTTGTGATGCGTTCATAAGTGGAACTGTAGGCATGTACCAGATCTGTCAGTAACATGCGGGGGGCTTATTTGCCAGCTGCTCCCTTTGTGCTGCAGGTGTGAATGAGTGTGGCTGTGCAATATGCTGCGTGATCTCCTCTAGCAGAAAGTGTGCTGTTCCTACTGGGTGCCCTCTTCTCTCTCCTGATATTCTCCATATTGTATCTGAAAGCGGCAACTGAGAAGCAATTGCTAAATAATTCATGAAGCTGCAAAATAACTGAACTGGGTTCCAAGACTTAGTGAATACAGATCACAACAGCTCACAGGATTTATAAGCAATCTAAGTGATTTATCTTGTTGTCCTTTTTTCCTGCTTAAAGTAAGGAAGTGTTGCATTGCCTCCTACGGTACTGACCTAAAGCCAGGCCAGGACCAAATGACTGCACGTACACACCAATATGATGAACAGCAAAATGGCCTTTATTACACGTGAACTCTAGCTTATATAACCTATGTGCTTTGTCTACACCCCTAAGGGCATGTGCCACACATCAATCATAGAGCAGGGAGAGGGCCTATCGCGTCACATCCCGTGGGGGGGTCTCGCAGTTGTCGACAACAAGGAAGATACAAAAAAAAAAAATCCTGAGGAAACCAAGACTTCTTATATGGATATGCATATATTGAAATCAGTCCAGTAATTGTGGATCCTGTACTTTAAAATATTGAGTGAAGCAGAAAGTTTCACTGTGATTCCTAGGGAAGACCAGTGGAGAGGGTTAATCATTACTAGAAGGCAAGTGAAATGGATTCCCTCATTTTAATCTGTTTGCAGATCAGAGATCCGGAGAAGCTAAGTTTATTTTTAGGCAGTTACAATTATGTAAATATTTTTATGTCATTTTATTGTAAGAGTATATGTAGAATTTTATGATCCCATCAATAAAGTTAATTGCTTAACATCAAGTTTTGCTGGATCCTACAGATTACATAGTCAAACCCAAAATCATGGCTTTGACTGCTTCATCTGACAATGATTGTGCACAGTTATCTTGAACCTAGTACATCTCTGAAGAGATTGCTCTTGGAAAGAGAGGCTATCCAATGCCATCATCAGGCTCTAGACAAGCCATGGCTGAAAAAACAGGTCATCATCAGGACCATGTAAATAAGGAATGTTTGTACACCCAAGCAGTCAACTGGCTGCTTTTTGGGAAACCAGATTGTAATGGGAGACCTTCCACTCATGTAAGTGTGCATTGTGACTTTTACCAGACAAAGCTCTCCTAGCTCTCACTCTCTAGGCCAGCTGGGACCAGCACATATGTCACTGACATGCTGAGTAAATAGAGATAGGAAAAACAGAAATTTTATGGAAAATTAGGTGAAAAATGAGAGAAATCTACCTGTTGTTAACTGAGTGAAATCTTTCTCTGGATTGTTCAGAAGCTCTTAGAAAGAAGGGACAGAATTTGGAAAACCTGGAAGCTCTACTATCTCCTCAACCAGAAGACAAAATTACATCAATCACATGTCCTACAGCTTTTCTTTAAAATTGAGCACTCTTGCCTATTTGAAATTTCAGAAAAGGACTCAGGTCAGTGCCACAAAGTGCCTTCCTCAGAAATTTGTCTTCATCTTGGAACACTGCTTTCCCGAGCTGTTTCATGGAGTCACAACTGCACATTGTTTTATTACCGCATACCACATGCGGCATTGGAATGTCACACACGTGCTACATCAAGGCTCACAGAAACAGACCTTTACTCCTTCCTTTTATCTGCCATCTGAGACTCTGAAATAGCTGCTTAGTAGGCATTACTTTAATTTGCAGTTAAGGATGTGATCAGTACCACAGAGTTTGATATGAAACAACAGTCAGGTTACTCAGTGTGTGGAATTCCTGTTTTCCTCCAGTAAGTTGTTTTTTTTTTTTTCAACACAGCCTCAATATACAGTAACTGTGGACCCTAAATAACATCAAATACAGCAGTGTCCCACTGCTGCTTTCCAGACCAAGTTCCCCCTTGTGTTAGGGAGCTGATTTTGCATTCCATTTGTCTCCACAGAATCTCAACGCACTTTCCTCAGCAGTTCCAACTCATTAGGAAGATTTGAGTGCACCCTCAGCAAGTCATGACACCAAGCTGAGTGGTGTGGTTGACACAATGGAAGGAAGGGATGCCATTCAGAGGGACCTCAGCAGACTCAAAAGGTTGGCCCGGGTGAATCTAATGAGATTCAACACAACAAAGTGCAAGGTTTTGCACTTGGGCCAGAGGAGTCCCAGGCAGAGGGAGGAGTAATGCTTGAGAGTATCCCTGCAGAGATGGACCTGGGGGTCCTGATGGATGAAAAACTTAACATGAGCCAGCAGTGTGCTCTTGCAGCTCAGAAAGCAAGTAGTATCCTGGTCTCCAACAGGAGAGGGGTGGCCAGCAGGGACAGGGAGGTGATTGTCCCTCTCTTCTTTGCCCTCATGAGGTCCCATCTGGAGTACTGTGTCCAGGTGTGGAGCCCCCAGTACAAGAAAGACAAGGAGCTCTTGGAGAGGGTCCAGAGGAGAGCCACAAAGATGATCAGGGGACTGGAGCACCTCCCCTACAAAGACAGGCTGAGAGAGCTGGGCTTGTTCAGCCTGGAGAAAAGAAGGCTGCAGGGTGACCTCATTGCAGCCTTCCAGTACATAAAGGGATGCATACAAACAGGAAAGGATCAACTCTTTACAAGTGTAGATAATGGCAAGACAGAGGGAAAAGATTTTAAGTTGAAAGAGAGGAGATTTAGGTTCAATATCAGGGGAAAATTCTTCACTGAAAGAGGCTGCCTAGAGAGGCTGTGGATGCCCATCCCTGGAGGTGTTCAACCTAGGTTGGAAGGGACCGTGGGCAGCCTGATCTGATATTAGATCTGAAGGTTATTGGCCCTGCCTATGACGGGGGGGGGGGGAACTTGATGATCTTTGAGGTCCCTTCCAACCCAAGCCATTCTATGATTCTGTTTCCATTTACAAGAAAGATCGTAAGGAGGATCTGGGGAACTACAGGCCTGTTAGCCTGACCTCGGTGCCAGGGAAGGTTGTGGAGCAGATTGTCTCAAGGGAGATCATGCGGCATGTGCGGGATGAGTGGGGGATCAGGCCTAGCCAGCATGGGTTCGTGAAGGGCAGGTCCTGTTTGACCAACCTGATCTCCTTCTATGATCTAGTGACCCATCTGGTGGATGAGGGAAAGGCTGTTGATGTGGTCTACCTAGACTTCTGCAAAGCCTTTGACACTGTCTCCCACAGCATTCTCCTGCAGAAGCTGGCAGCCCGAGGCTTGGATGGGTACACTCTTGGCTGGGTAAGGAGCTGGCTGGAGGGCCGGGCTCAGAGAGTGGTGGTGAATGGAGTCAAATCCAGCTGGCGACCGGTTGTGAGTGGTGTTCCCCAGGGGTCGGAATATTCAGCACTAGTGAGGCCGCACCTCGAGTACTGTGTCCAGTTTTGGGCCCCTCACTGCAAGAAAGATATTGAGGCCCTGGAACGTGTTCAAAGGAGGGCGACAAAGCTGATGAGGGGTCTGGAACACAGGCCATATGAGGAGAGGCTGAAGGAGCTGGGAATGTTCAGCCTGGAGAAGAGGAGGCTCAGGGGAGACCTTATTGCTCTCTATAACTTCCTGAAGGGAGGTTGTAGTGAGCTGGGGGTCGGCCTCTTCTCTCGTGTCATTAGTGATAGGACCAGAGGGAATGGCTTCAAGTTACGGCAGGGGAGATTCAGGCTGGACATGAGGAAGTATTACTTTTCAGAAAGGGTGGTCAGGCACTGGAATGGACTGCCCAGGGAGGTGGTGCAGTCACCGAGCCTGGGGGTGTTCAAGGAAAGGCTGGATGTTGTGTTGAGGGACATGGTTTAGTGGGAGCTATTGGGAATAGGTGAACGGTTGGACTGGATGATCTTTTAGGTCTTTTCCAACCTTGGTGATTCTATGATTCCATGATTCTGTGATTCTATGATTCCAGGTATAAGCAGCTCTAGCAATATTTGACTTCTTGAGCTGTTGTGGTAATAGCACAAATGTATAGGAATGATGTCCTTGTCAAGGGTCTTAAAGGTATCCCTCTTTAATTTGGAGACAATTCTCCCCATCCTTTTTAGCATCCAAAGGGCTCTGTGTCCCTATTTTTACCACAGCATGGTCCCTGGCATTCTATTACACCAGTGGATCTGAAGCCCACATGCCACATTCCTTGTTTCCTGAATTCTAACAAAGACTATGTAAATATATTTTTTGATATTGTGGTGCTCGTCACCTTTTTCCTCATGTTGAGAAACTGCTTCGTACTTTCCCCTCCCTTCTTGCTCATATTTAACCCCCTGTCCATATTTATTTTCTATCTGAGTTATGTCATTAAAATGAAAATGGTCATGACCATGGATGCATCAAACATTATTTTCAATTAAATTATACAACTCACTGAATGCACAGTTCATGTGCTACCATGTGGTAGATAGAAAATTGCCAAGTGTAGTGTTCAGCCTTGCTTTACCTAGCCAGGAGAGCAAACACAACTTGGTGGAATCATATGACGAAAACTTCTTGCATCGTGGTGATGAGAAACAAAGAACATTTCAAAACACATTTCTCAGCTTTTCTTCTTTTTTTTCTCTCCCCTGAACAAAAAAAGAAGGTGCTCGGAGTTGTCTTAAGAAATGAGGCATCTTAGTACGGATGGTATAATAGAGAAGAAAATATCTAAAAAGGATCTACTGACTTTGTTACAGCAACAAAACTTGAGACGTTCCCACTTTCCATCTATTGCTCTCTCCTGTTTCAGAAATACAGGGATGTAACTTAAATAAACAAACAACAGGGAAGAATTCTCTCTTGGGCTGAGAAGAGTAAGGCCTTTGCACCCTTCCCATGTCCTTGTGGAAGTTACCAGCGTCTCTGATGAGCTGTCACATAGGTATTGCTAAGAATCTGTAAGCCATGTGAAGGAGCAATGCTGTCAGGTCTTAAGTATTTGTGGTGGTTTAATACCGCTTCCTGCCCCAAACAGCTGTTATAATACAGGAATATTACATCTTCTTTCAGAAACTGGTACTGGAATCATTTCCCTGTTCCCTAGATTTCAAAAGCTGAAAGGAAAAGCAGAATGCTAAAGTGGTGACTTAAAACTTCTGCAGCCTAACTTGAGTGCTTGGGGTTTGGCAGTACTGAAACATCTCTGCAGCAATGCAACCAAAGCAGGCTACATCTGAACGCAGGACATTCCCCTGCCCTCTGTAAGAGAACTTTTGTTGAGGATTGTGTGAAGGGCTCCTCTGTGTTCTGTATGTCACAAGGATTGGCTATTCCCCGTCTGGAGGGGCCTGGTGAACTGAAGGCTGGACTTAGGTGTAGCTGGACAGATTGATCGCATGTCCTGTTCGACTTATGTTATGATCAAGACAATTTCCATTTCTATTAAATGGAGGATTCTTGAGAGAAATCTCAAGGAATGGAAGGAGCTGGCAGGCTTGCGCAGTTTGTGTATAAAAGCTGCTGCCTTGTATTGTTCTTTTTACTGGACAAAACATCTGCTTTCTGATGAGTGC
The DNA here is from genome assembly GCF_023343835.1 of Lagopus muta. NCBI lineage: Eukaryota > Metazoa > Chordata > Aves > Galliformes > Phasianidae > Lagopus > Lagopus muta. The sequence goes on from NC_064433.1 coordinate 86,677,307, forward strand.
AGCACTACGTCAGTTAGAAAATAAGGCATTTCCAGAGGCTGACTGCTCCAAGAACAGGCAGCAATATGAGAGGGTAAAGAATTTACCCACTACCTCCTTATTATGACATACAACTGACCGAGCCATCTGTGACCTCTGACTGAGACGGCGGTCCTTCGACAGCCCTCTGAGTTCAGTGTGATCAAGGCTGCCTGCAAGGGTTTGTTCTGAATTGCAGGCTGTTGAACTGAGAATTACTGAGGTCTTCTGCACTGGCTGAGCAGGGAGACCAGCCTCTCTTCTGCCTCAGGCAGAAGATAAGTCTATGTGGAAAAGCTGGTATAATCTACTTTTCTGATTTTTAGTGGTGATAATGGCCAGGGATAAGGGCTGCAGTGTGCAAGACACTGTTAAGTTAATCCATGCCCTGCAGATCCCCCGTTTGTAGAGATGACAGGAGCCAACAGGTGTGGGAATGGAGCTACAAGTACGGGAAATATGGGCTCATCTTTGCATAAACCCATATCACAGTGATCTTGATGGGCATGGGAGGCTGACAGGCAGCAGTCAGCATGAAAGCTGCTGCAGGCATGGCTCTGGGCCAGCTGTGGCAGGGTGCAGATGAGTCAGCAGCGGCTGTGTCAGCTGTACATACAGGAAGGGGAACAGTGCTTGCTGCTACTCCACACTCCCTGTTCTCCTCCATTTCTTTTCTTTCTCCCTTCCTCCTCTCGCAGATGCCACGGGCTGATGTCTTTGTCACAGAAAAGCTTGGGGCAGCAAACTGGGCCTTATCCAGATGGAAACTTCTGCAGCTCATGGAAGGGACACTGCCCCAGGTCACTGATTTTTAGGCCACTCCCAGCCTTTCCTACTTGCCTGTTTTGCAAGGACTCCGGGAAGGCAGTTTCCCAGGGCATCAGATCTCATAAGGACTCGTGCTCTAATGGTCTAAATTAGCCCTGCCCTTTAAGTTCACTAAATTGCTGAAAGAACAGGCAGCCTAAGTAACTCCTCATGTCTTCTCCACATGCCCAGTTCAGAAGGACTTTGGTGTGGCTGAGCGTTTCCCCCTCCTCCAGACATTTTGCTCTCATATTGCTCTTTATTCCGCCTGACTGCAGTCCATGCTTTCCGGATGCTTGGTGGAAGGACGATTTCAAATGGGACTTTTGAATTCTTTTTGCTTATTGTGGGAGGAGCATAATAACACAGTGGGTCAGACGTGGCTATGGCCTGAAGCCCTGTGGCTGGCACAATTTTCTGGCTATGTCAACATTTTGTGAACTGGTTTTTGTGAGAGACTCTGGGAAAATACTTGTTTGCAAATCACTTAAAGCGAAGGATTCTAATTCTGGTATCAAGACTCTGTTGTGGGAAAATAGAGGGAACATTTCCTTCCTATGGCTAGGTGGAGGAGCTGGTGTAAGACAGGCAGATACTGAGACAGGTAGCCAGGCAGATAGAAAACTGAGAAAATGTTATGGATTGAGTAAGGGATTAAAAACTAAAAATAAAATCAACAACAACAACTATAAACCAGAACCAAAATCAGTCAGGACTGCCTTCTGCTAAAATGTTAGTGTCAGGCACTGTTGCATTCAGCAGAAAGCTGAAGATTCTATGAGATGTTGGTACTTCTTAGCCCATCCACAAGAGACAGGGCTGAGTACTGTTCTGATGGATTTAATGCCTCTTTGCTCACTTGAGCTAAGGCAGCAAAAATCCACTTTTCCACGACAGCAAGAGAAGTTTTTAAAAATATTATTATTTGACAATTAATTAACTAGAAGCTAAATTTATCAACCTGAAAATAATCTACCAGGAAAGTTCTACTTAGTCTGCAAGTTTTAATAACTATTTTCTCGTTTTTCTGGCCTCATGGCCTTCATTACTCCTCCTCTTTTGAACACTTATAAAACTGCTGATGGGGAAGGTAAGAATTGGTTTGAGCCCACTGGTGCAGAAAAGCTTATCGTTTTTCTTCTGCACTGGCCAACTGGTGGAAAATTACTTTTTGCTCCTAGAACAATACCAGTAGTAAGGAAAAAAAGAAAAAAAAAGAAAAAAAAGATGGAGTATGTGTTAATTGAATGGTTTACAAAGCTCTTTTGCAACTGTAACTTTTTTTTCCCCCATTTTACTTCAAAGCATTGTAATTGTCAGCTTGACAAATTTTCCCACTCAAGAGCACTTGAACATAATTGACTTAAACTCAATAGATAAAGTAAATTCTGTATATGTATCCTATGGATGGGCACTTCCCATGTCCTCTGATCATATGTACAGTGCCTAACTATTGTGGTCTTCCTGAACATGATTTGTGTAGGGCTTATTTTTAGGTAGGCCTACACTTTAAACCCTGGGCAGAAGCAAGAAGGACTCTTCTCCAAATCTAAGTTGAAACGGTCTGCCAGTTTTCTCATTTGTTTTCAGAGAGGATTTAAATCTATTGTCCTTATCCACCTGTAACAGTTTTTACTAAATAAATCACAATGTCCTTGTCAAGCCCAATAATTTACCTAGTCTGTGCATCCATTTTGCTGACTGAACTTATTCTATCTCATTTCATGGTGGCATTTCTCTTCATTTCCTCTTCTGCTTCATAGTGTTTGAGTGATTAAATGTTTATTAGCCTGAATTTCTCTCTTGCCTTGAGAACACAAACACAAGTCATAGAGTAGAACTGCAATATTCAATATGGTGGTGCCAGTTAATTTAGTGAAAATTATGTGCCTATGTCGAGAAGCTCTGTAGAACCACCAGGACTACCTGAGAAGCAGATATATAGAGTTCAAAGAATAGAATTAAACCAGGTGCTGAGCTGAAGGATACAAATACAAAATGCAAGGAAACAGTCCTGAAGAAAAAGGGTCATGTAGAATTTAAACTGAATGATTTCTCAGTTCAGTGGTATTGCAAAAGGTGTCTGATTGCATTATAGGGTACAGATACAAAGCAATTTCTCCCAGAGCAAAGAGGTTATTTTTGCCACTTTTCACTGTATCGAGAAGACTGTATAAAGTTTTGTGCATGCACTTTTGGTCTCCATTTTCTGAAAAGAAATTTCAGATGATATGTAACTCAGACTAAAAGAAAGCCAGCTATAAGGATAAGTTTCAAGAATATGACTCAGGAAGGACTTAGAAGGAGCAAAACCATGTATGTTACTAATTGGCACGCATGTTTTCAATTTCATTATAGAAACAACAGGAAGAATTGGTAATCCTTTCAGAGTATAGGTAAGATACTTTCTGGCACATGTATGAAGATATATAACACCTGGCCTGGGTATAATGAAAACACAGTTTCTCAGATGCTTCAGTTGGGTGCTTTTGAAAAATAAAAAATGCAATTTCAATTGAATCCTTTTAAACTTAAATACTGCTATAAAAGCTTAGTCATGGAGAGAAGAGGAACATTTGAGGAGGGAAGTCATCCACAATCATTTTAAGAGAGTTCTGTGAAATAAACAAGAACTGGAGCTAACATATTTCTGAGGAAATTGAACCTTATTTTGTTTTTTTCTGCAACTTTCACCTTTGTATAAACTACCACACCACCCAAAAATTGTTGGAAGATACAGTAGTATTCTCTTGGGGATCTGTCAGCTATCCTAGGGAGAAAAGTAAGCATATGATTTTTTATGATCCTTTGTTTTCTGGGTCTTCTGTGAAATCAAAATAGAGCTGTATTTTTATATATGTATACTAAATATGAGTAGGTGTCTTATGCAGACTTATGTATTTTTTCTGCCCAGCAGTGAGCATGAGAAGAGGAACAGTGCTATGGGCAGACTTTGCATGCAAATCTCAGTTCCACAACTCAGTCCGTGTCTCTTACAGCTGACCTCTTCTTTTTAGGAAGCTCTGGACTGATTTGAGAAACCAAATATGGAAATAAACTGAATACCCACAGTTGAAAGCACAAAGGTCCACAGTTTATCCCCTGTTTTATTCTATAGAATTTTTTGGTCTTGAAGGGTTGTTGAATATGCATTAATAACCTGGACCTGAGCAAGGCCTTTGACATGGTCCCCCACCACATCCTCATCTCCAAATTGGAGGGAAGTGGATTTGATGGGTGGACGACCCGATGGATAAGCAATTGGTTGAAAGGCCGCAGACAGAGGGTGGTGGTCAATGGCTCTATGTCCAGGTGGAGGCCGGTAACAAGCGGTGTCCCCCAAGGGTCTGTCTTGGGACCGGTGCTCTTTAACATCTTTATTAATGACATCGATGAGGGAATTGAGTGCACCCTCAGCAAGTTTGCTGACGACACCAAGCTGAGTGGTGCGGTTGATACGGTGGAAGGAAGGGATGCCATTCAGAGGGACCTCGACAGGCTGGAGGGCTGGGCTCGGGTGAACCTGATGAGGTTCAACACGGCAAAGTGTAGGGTTTTGCATTTGGGCCGGAAGAACCCCAGGCACCCGTACAGGCTGGGAGGAGTGGTCCTTGAGAGCAGCTCGGCAGAGAAGGACCTGGGGGTCCTGATGGACGAGAGACTGAATATGAGCCAGCAGTGCGCTCTGGCAGCTCGAAAGGCAAATGGGATCCTGGGCTCCATCAGGAGAGGGGTGGCCAGCAGGGACAGGGAGGTGATTGTCCCTCTCTACTCGGCTCTTGTGAGGCCCCATCTGGAGTACTGTGTCCAGGTGTGGAGCCCTCAGTACAAGAAAGACATAGAGATTTTGGAAAGGGTCCAGAGGAGGGCGACTAAGATGATCAAGGGGCTGGAGCACCTCCCCTATGAGGACAGGCTGAGGGAGTTGGGCTTGTTCAGCCTGGAGAAGAGAAGGCTGCGGGGTGACCTCATTGCAGCCTATCAATACCTGAAGGGAACCTACACCCAGGAGGGGAGTAAACTCTTCAAAAGGGCTGACGACAGCAGGACTAGGGGAAATGGTTTTAAGTTGAAGGAGGGAAGATTTAGATTGGATGTTAGGGGGAAGTTCTTTACTAGGAGAGTGGTTAGGCCCTGGAACGGGCTGCCCAGGGAGGTTGTGGATGCCCCGTCCTTGGACGTGTTTAAGGCCAGGTTGGACGGGGTCCTGGGCAACCTGATCTGAATGTGTATGTTTGGTGGCCCTGCTAGGCAGGGGGGTTGGAACTACATGATCCTTGGGGTCCCTTCCAACCCGGGTGATTCTGTGATTCTGTGTGATTCTGTAATAAAAGGCAGAACATCTTTCTTAATGTTCAGGTTTAAAATGTATGGCCCTGACTGAAGTTAGCTGATGTTACCGGCGTCTGATTTTGATTGTTTGGGAGAGAGAGAGAGAGATGGGCTATGCTTCTAGATCATCTGTCCAGATTCATCATTTCTAATGGGATAATAATTAAGTAGCAGGCTTATCAAAAGATTACCTTTAATGACCAGCTCCTGAATTTCACTATCCATCTCTTTAGCATAAAGATGCAGAATTCTACATGCTGCCTTGGAAGGCAGGGGCTGTCTGTTGGAGCACAAAGCCTTGGAAAGTCCTGCTGTGCTGTTGAGAACAAAGGCAAATGAGGTGTATGTGGTCTGCAAGTGTGATTGATTAAGAATGTTCAAGCACCATTATTCATTCATGAGATCTCACCTAGGTGATATGACCATTCCCAAACTCCTGAGAAATTTTACAGTACTGTCTTTTATATTCTCTTGGCTGCTGTAAGCAGTGTTGTCACCTGGACTTACACAGATTTGTCTTTAAGCCTGTGTTAAAGTTGTTTTTAAAATGACTGGTCTTGTTTTATGTCTTCTGAACACACGGTATCTGTAGATAATTAACTCACTGTAAAAAGACAGTTGTTATGGAAAAACTAGAAATCCCATTCTTCCCTCAGGCTAGGTCTTACATGGGGCCTGCTGAAGTCACATCAGGCCATCACATAACTTATTTTTAATTGACTGAATCTGTTGCTTCAGGGTCACATTATTGCTAGGAAATCTGAGGTGATTTATGTCACGCCTGTGCAACTTGCACACACGAAGGTGCTGCAGACACATTGAGATGCTGTGATCAACGATGAGGCAGAGGCAATCCCCTTGTAAGGCAGCATGTCCCTCAGCCTTCCTGCCCTGAATGATGAATGACAAGGACACTGGAGGACAGAGGATTCTCAGTACAAATTCTGTAGAGGCTTTCTCTTCAAGGCTATCTCCTGAACTGACAAGCACTAAAACCTGCCTTAATGACAGGAGTGCTGGCAGTTCTCCAGAAGCCTGGAGGCCTTAGTCGGTTGACACAGGCAGTATCTTGGAACAGAACTTATGTAGAGCAAAATCTACAAGGTGGGACAACTGGAGGGTAGCACTATGTGATGGAACTTTAGAAGCATTACCATCAAATATGAGACCCTGGAACCAGTGACTCATTCGTACAGCTCATGTCTCACTTATAGGGTACACTGTGACCCCAAAGCACAGAGTGTTGCTGACAAGTACTGTCCTGGAGAGCCCTTTCTTCATCTATTTCAGCTTTAAGCTGTGACAGAAAGCAAAATCCCTTAAAAAGAAGCCTGTTAAAATGCAAAGAAAAGTCCTTAAAAGTGTCTGGTGTGGAGAATAAACAAAAATATGTTGAAAGTCATGAATTTTCAATTCCTGATCCTGAAAAATACTGTGGTGAATCAGGAAAGCTTCACTTGCCGCACAGTAGGACTGCACTCAAAGGCGGTACTGCAGTGAGAAAGAAAGGTTTGGATGAGCTAGGAGCAACAGAGAACTTGTATCTAAATACTGGAAATCGGTTAATGTGGAGTAATGCAGATGAATGTGAAGCTGAGCTGTCCTAAGTTCAGGTCCAATCACCAAGTTTATCATAAACATTCTTTCCCTTCTAATTTTTTGACACTCCACCCCCAAATAATTTTTTTGAATATCCTTGAAGATGACAGAAGACTAGCTACCCTTTCTCATTTTCCTTTCTTTTGTTGGATTACGAAAGAACATAGACAGGCAATTAGATATTGACAGTATCTTCCTGTAACATTCTGAAGAGTTAACAGATAACTGCTGTGGTCTGATAGGAGATCCCTAATGAATACCAGGATTTCTCGATGGCTTTCCCAGGAAAGGAGAACATGAGGAAGAAGTGGCTTGTGCATGACTCGAGTCACATTTAAGGCCATTAGAAAATATGCTGAAGTGGACTCTCCTGAGTGGTATTTTAAGAGTTTGATCTCCCTCACCTGTAGCAAAACTCATGCAGTTTACCAGTTATGACAGGAAGGATATCTACCAGACTTTAAGTAATAAGCATTTAATGTTAGCATCTGCATTTTCTCAGCATCACTGCGATAGTAGATCTGTAAAAGAGATACCAGCTCTGCAGGGATCTAGAGCCATGATGCGTTAAGAAGGTTTTGGTTTTGGTTTTGGTTTGGGTTTGTTGTTTTGTTTGTTTGTATGTTTGCTTTGAGGTTTTAATATGCACACACAAAACATGCAAGACCCACATTTTTATTTTGAAGTTTTTTCGTGGAGGGAGGAGAATCATAGAATCATAGAATCATAGAATCACCAAGGTTGGAAAAGACCTAAAAGATCACCCAGTCCAACCGTTCACCTATTCCCAATAGCTCCCACTAAACCATGTCCCTCAACACAACATCCAGTCTTTCCTTGAACACCCCCAGGCTCGGTGACTCCACCACCTCCCTTGGAAGAAGAGTAGCCAGAATACAGAGTACTTGGAAGAAAGTAGCCATAAATAATTTAACATGGGCTAAACACAGCAGATAGGTACAGTATTCCTGTTATGTTTTGGTTTTTCTTTGGCAGAATTTCATGATAAAAGTTGTCAGTGTACAGACAATAACATGGTCACTGTGTGGCCATGTTTCTCTGGAGTAAAGGTGTCTGTGATTGGCTTCAAATCTGTCTTATTAAATTTCTTCTCCTGAGTCAGATCCTTGGGTGGTGAGAATGATAGCAGCCTTGGTAGATCATCTACCATTGTTATAGTTTTAAGCTAGAAAAGAAAATCAAAGCTAGCTGGATGCTAGCTTCTATTTTGACTCTTTCGTCCCTTCAGCCAAACTGATATTTGTTTGACACTTTCCAATTGCGCTTGACTAGAGACTTAGCTAGAGTTAAGAATGGCCCAGACTAAACTAAACAGATGCAAAAAAAAAAAAAAAAAAAAAAAAAATTAAAAAGTTATATATAAATAACTGCTTCAGTGGTGCTTAGAGTGAGATCCAAGGAAGAAGTGAATAGTCATATTACTGATATTGTTTTATGTAGGTCACAGTAGTAGAGATAAACTGCTTTAGCAAGTTAAAGCTCTATATTCCACCTGATTTTGAATTTATAATATTATTGTCATTGAAATTCACAGTGATTAATGTATGGGTGTGGAAGAAGACTAATAACTGTTGCTAAAGGTTTGTAGTGGGACTTGTAGCATGGAAATAGCCTCAGGCTGGTTTCCTTCTCTACTCAGCTAAAATAATTGCATTTGCTTTCTCCTAGATAGCAGTAGTTTTCAGTTTGTGGTTTGAAAGTATTATGAGCCACAGGGCAAGGAGTTGGACCCAGAGCTACCCAGTTCTCTCCCTGTCTCTCCCTACTTCCCATCAGAACTCTGCTTGTTACCAGAGACCTGAGCCCAAATGCCTCAACTGATTAACTATTTATTATAATAAAATCAGATCCTGCAGTTGGATTTTAAAGTGGGTCAGGGACCATGACCTGGGCTGTTGTTTAGCTGTGCTTCAGCACTGTCTGAAAGATGAGTGGGAGACGATGAAGCTAATATGCTGTGTGACCTTCAGTGAGTGACTTAAAGTCTTTGTATCTCTGTTTCCTGTAACTTGAAATGAAGATTGTCACACATATCTCTAACTGCTGTTCAGTTTTCTAGAAGTGATCCAATATCTAAATGTTAATGATAACTCCAAATGTTGCTGACTTTCCGAGGTGGGCTTTTAGGTTTACACCACAGATCTAGTTGAGATAAGGGAGCCTTAAAATGTGCTTAGTAAAGTGGTACCCTATTCTGATGCAAAGTAAGAAATTTCTTTCAAGATTGATAGAATGTTTAAATCTTCTTTTTGAACTGATTTAACTTAATTTTTAACTGCATACTTCAAACAAATACATTCTTCTGCAGTTATGGGTTACTGTGTATGAGTTACGAGTTTATTCACGCTACTGAGAGAGGAAAATACATGTAAGATGAATCTCAGCTTCTATTTCAGCATAATGTGAGGCTCAAAATGACTGGACCGAGGATGATTAAATCTTTCTTGCTCCTCATCCGCCGCCCTCAAGAATGCTTTGGTTAAATTGACAGAGTTGTCCTTATGCTTTTAGTCATGTGAACCACGTGACAAGGCTGGATTGCCCTATAGAAAGGGCAAAAAGACTTGGTCACTGATACAGTACAGTATCTTCAAATACCTCTTGCTTTGTTTCACCTTTCGAATTCTGCTTACCATTTTGGAAGCAGATGGTGGATTCTTGAAGCTAATAGCAAAATGGGCAGGAGAATGGAGGAGGAATGTTTAGAATGAATCTCTGGACTGTGGGAGCCCAGATGTCTTAAACAGCTTCTTGGCTCTGAAAATCATTGTAAATTCTCTGCCTTTTAAATTGCCTGGCTTAGTAGAGTGGGATGTATTCTGTAACACTGTGACACTTCTAGGATATGACTCGTGGTACATTTTGAAGGTGAAATATTGCCTCAGTTCCTCTCCTCTTCCTCTTTGAAATTTTCTTTAATTCTATATGACGTTCCATACAATTGGCAGGAGCCCTACCTCTGTATCTGAACCCTGTTGTGCTGGGTGGGTGCTGCAATTTGCAGAAAAGCTGTGCTATTTCTAAAAGTACTTGTAATCTAAATAACTGCGCTAGAATTTGCACAGAGCACATACAAAATGTCACCAGATTACAAGAAATTGGAAAATTCTGATTTTTTTAAAAAGAGATTTCTGTTCTGCACAAACAACGTGGGAAAATGTGGGGCAGCGAAGGAGCAGTGTTTCAAGTTTAAAATAGAGGGTGAGATTTCGTTTTGCAGCATGTTTAAAGCACAAGAAACAGGAAATCAAGGATACGATCAGACCATGTTATTCTGCTGTTTGCTTCCTTAGTGCCATCACAGCTTTGCTGCAACAGGCTGTGATTTTTGTCAGCTGTTCAACTGAATTTAACTTCGTCTGTTTTGGATGAAGGGTCACCCTGGGAATCTCAGAACAAAAACAGTGATGAGCCCCCCAGCAGGGAATGTTCTCCTCTACCGAGGCTGACCTGGCCTGGTGACACTAGTGGTAAAACGCTGTTTGACACAGGCTGCTGGATGTGCCTTGGCAGATGAGCTGTGTGTGACCTGCAGTGCTCCTACTGCTCAGGCTCAGGAAGGCATCAGAACTTCTTGCAGCTCTGTCACCACTGTTCCCAAAGGCCACCAGATAACAGAGAGGTGCTACTAGGCAGCCACATCCCTGCTTGCGAAGTTATTTCTATTCCTCCGGAACTGTGATGTTAGGGACAGTTTTTCAATCCATTTAAGGGTAAGAAGGATCTCCATCTGTTGGCTTGGCTCCAATCTCTGACTGAAGGAATTCACCACCTGCTGCTTACAGCTGGAATCCAGACACATTCCAGTTAAACCTTCCCCTCCAGCAGATTCACAGGTGATAAAAAAAAGTTTTGCACACAGGATTTCCCATTAGATAAATCCCACTAAATGCTGGTTAAAAGTGTCATCCTAAAACAGTGGTACTGAATGCCCTTCTTTGGGAAAAAACTCTGCCTTTGAAGCACTGAGGCCTGAGGCTCTGGTGAAAATCAATGGGAAGAAGTAAGGATGGAAGCAAGGTTTTCTTTTTTAAAATAGGCAGAGTTGACAGGGGAGACCTTTACTAACTGTTTGCCATTGACATACTTTATGTCCTGCTGTGTACAGCTCTGGTTTTTAGGGTAAATATCAATCCAAATCATGTTTTAGGAGCTGACCCGTGTGGTGAAGTCTCTTAGGTAGCAGTCGCTTGCATACTCCCACTCTTCCAATATGTGCTTAGATTTCTGTCAGGCTAAAGCTGTCGCTTGTGCTTGTGTCACCTGGAGTGCTATTTTTCTTAACGTAGCTTTGTCCCAGGTCCTCTTTTCAGAGCACACAGCACAGATGTCATGTTTCTTTTACATTACAGTTGGACTTGTGAAGAAATAATCTGTGGGGCTCTTGTACAAAATTCTCACACTTTTTGAATATTAACTTAGTTTCTGTAGGTGACAAGGATCTGAACACATGCTGAAAGAAGCCTTGGTCATCCTTTCTAAAGTACCGTGGGCATATTCATTATTGCTGCAGGAATCAAAGCCTTTTCTGATCAGAGTCCATTAAATGCAAACCGTGTCCCGTGCAGTCTCTATCAGCAGTTTTACTTAATGATAGATGTTCCCTTGGACTGCGTGGGACTCTCTACCAACCCATGAATTTTTACCTTTTGTATAACCTTATGCAAAATTCTGATAGAAGTAGATGTATGAAGCAGTAGAAGTGAAAAGGCCAAGCCAGGCAATGGAAATACCATCTGTTGCAGAATGAACTTACATGTGCACACGCTTTCTTAAATTATGTTCTAGAGGGAAAAAATGCATTTGAGGGGAAGAAAAAACAAAGCCATGGACGTTATCCGCGTTCTGTGTGAATACACACTAAATCAGAACAACGAAATTATAGAGCCAATTTCAAACGTGGCCTTGAAGTTTGACCGCTGGCTGGAGGTCAAGCTGCTGGCTTACAGGGTCACTCAGCTTAGATGATGGATAAAATCCATTCACCTACCAAAAAAAGGCATTGGGGAAGTTGGAAAATCATAACTGCATAATTTCCTAAGCAGCAAGGATTCAGAAATTTCATTTCCAACTCTGTCGCTGATTCAGCATACATTCTTAGTGGAGTCATAAGGTTAAAGCGGCAGTGAATTCCCATTCATTTTGAAGGTCTCGGCATCTGAAAAGCATTGGTCTTGGAAGTGCTGTAAACTTTCAAGCCTGCTGCTGGAGTAAAGCTACTAAAGCATGTGGTGGTTCACTTTCGGAGAAGTCTGCAGCTAGAACACAGCCCCAAGATCTCCTGGCATTAATAATGATGCCTTTATCTGGGTCTGGTTCTCTTCCTGTACAGTGGATAAAGTCATGCCTTTAGTTTACGTAGTTACTGTAAAGTGTAATCAGAAATACTTTGTTATACCTGAATAATGGATTTTCTAGATAAAATTCAAGGTGTTATTTACACTGTCAAAAGCTTTGATTAACTGATTCTTCAGAGACTGCTTTGTTCTCCGTTCCCAAAAGCACGTACTCATGCATGTACTTTTTTCAAAGCATTTGCATGTGTTATAACCATGCATAGGTATGGATATGGCCCTAGCTTATTCTCATCATCATGTCAAAGCGCACTGCAAGTTAGGCGATCAGAGAGGCTGCATGTTGAACACACAGGACACAATTTTGTGTTCTGTTTACATTGCTCTGCCTGGATGTAGTAGCTGAATGTTGTCCAACACTGAGCCAAATTCATGAGTTTCTGTTCCCTGCTCCTTTATGGAAGCTATTTGCTCTTGGTGGATCACAAACTGTTTTGATTGCAGGTTCATAGGTGTCCTAGAGTTGGGGAGATGGAAATTAATCAACTTAGCATTGTTTTTCAGAGAGTTTCAACGGAATTACTGCAATCTGCAGTATCAATACTGGATGTATAATACAGAAATATACTGCTAATAAAAAACCATGTTACACCTCTTTAGATTTTATTCATGTTAAGGAAAAATAATCCCGATACTTTACTTGTTATTTTAAGCATGGTCTTTGAGTACCTACATCCCTGCCAGTTTGTCCAATCGTGCTATAAGAAGGAGGGCACAAATCATAGAATTATAGAATCATTTGAATTGAAAGGGACTATTAAAGGTCATCTAGCCCAACTCCCCTGCAATGAACAGGGACATCTGCAGCTAGATCAGGTTGCTGGTCCCACCGCTTGGTCCAACTTTACCTTGAATGTCTCCAAGGACAGGTCATCCACCACCTATCTGAGCAACCTGTTTCCAGTGCCTCACCACCCTCACTGTAAAAAATTTCTTTGTTATATCCAATTAAATCTTCCTTCTTTTAGTTTGGAACCATCTCCTCTTGTCCTGTCAGAACAGACCCTGCTAAAGAGTCTGCCCCTTCCTTCCTATAGCCCCGTTCAGATGCTGAAAGGCTGCTATCAGGTCTCTCCAGAGCTTTCTCTTCTTCAGGCTGAACAGCCTCAAATCATAAAAATCCAGAGAAAGATGCCCAGTAAGACTCTGGTTTAGCATTAGAACAATGTCATTGTATTTGACAGCTCTTTTATATTAAGCTTGCATTTGTAAGCTAAAAACCAGGCTTATCTTAACAATCTTATTTTTCCTGTGATAACTCCTTTGACTGGAACCTGACTTGTACTAAAGGAGGTTGATTGTATGAATGTAAACATAAATACAACAGCGGAAATGGAAGGGACAGAAAGACCACTATTATATTTAGTAAGTGCTTATGTCTGCTGAGGTGTTAGTATTCATGCCCTGTTTTGTTTTATTTTCTTGAAGGTGTAGTGGAAAAAGTGGTGTCTTAGGTCATTCTACTGTTTATCACTGCGTCAGATCAAAGGGCAAAGAATTAGGTTTGTGTTTTCGAAGAGGAGATTGATGCTGACACACAGCTGTCCTTTCCTCCTCCTGAGCACAACTTGTGCATGTTTTGCAGATTGTAAGCTTGGCCCTGATTAGGATTTGTAAATAAAACTTCTATTGTCTCTAGTGTTTTGGTGTTTGCTCAAAAGCAATCATCAACATTGGCTAATTATTTATTTTTTCTTCTGCAGGAAGAAGGGGGCAGGGTTACCCATCTATGCATCTGTTTGCAGTAGTAGCTTTAAGTCTAAAAATAAACAAGCCTCACCCAAAAACAGTGCTTGCCCTCTTGAAGAAGAGGCGATGTATGCTTTAGTGTGTTTACCTTAAGAAATAAGCAAATTGTATAGCCTAAAAAAAACCAACCCGAAGTGGTACAGTTTACCACTTAAAAAAGAAACAAACACAACAGTATTTTTAGGGATCTGCACTGAGCACAAATACTTATTTTTATCAAGACTAGAACATTGCAATTTATTTTTTTTCTTCGTAATCCACATTTTCTTTCATCTCTTGTTCTGATGCTTCAGAAGATTGAGATGGATGTGAGAAACCACTCAAATACTTGCGTGCTGATATGAAAGGTTAGAGAAGGTTATCTCAGAAACGAGGTGTGTACTCAGTTTTTTTTTTTTGACACACAAGGCAAAATTAGTTACAGCACGACAAAATGCCTACAGGGCAACCTGCTGAGCTCTGATCTGTCTTCTGTGTCAGTTAAGGTTTTTCTACATGGAAACATGAATAGCTAAGGAGGAACGGTAGAGATAGCTTCAGGACAGACTAGATGTGATGCTACTTGTAGCCCTACAATTGTTGTAGCGTCAACACACCCCAATGGAAGTGTAGGGGGGTATTGTTGCCATTCTGACTTAGGGAATGATAGAACATCTATAGGCACCTCTAACTGTGGGTGGAGTAGGCTGTATGTTTGTGCCCTCCTTTGAATTTCTTGAGACTTCCTTCCCTTTCCTCTGGCATGTTTTGCTACTTGCACAATATAGAGGTCAATGTTAAGAGCCGAGGAGGCAGCTGTGATGTATGAATAGTGACTTGTTTGTGTGTATTTATATGCATGTGCATACAATAAGCATAAAAATACACATCATATTGTTAATTACAAGATATTCAGTGTTAAGATTCCCACTGTGTCCATTTCGAGACATGCAATATCATTTTGTCTGGATCTTCCCCTCTCTTCTTTTTCTTTTTTTTTTTTTTTTTTCCCAATCTTTTCTCCAGTCCCTTTACAGTCTTTTAGTGCAAGAAAATTCAAAGCATAAAAAGCAGGACTGCTTAACTGGAAAGCTTAGCATTGTTTTCTCTAGTTAATTTGCTTTGAGTAGAAAATCTGCTCACACCAAATTGCTATTAAGATTTGACATGATGTCTGTGGGTGGAGATGCAATCCCTGTCCCAACCACGTAGGTTGGGTGTCTCGATTCCTCTATGTTATGATGTTATCACATGTAGTTTCTTGTCGGGGGAAGAGATACCCCTATCATCTCCAGAGACACAAGCTGTTTTAGTTCAAGAAAGCATTAAGAGGCCCACACACAGAACTTTAAAGTTTGGGGGGAATGGAAAACCCAGCTCGTGTTACGCACCAGAGGAAATTCTCTGTGGGGTATCAGTAAGCTCTCTACTACCTCCCAGATCTAATTCTTATTTGGAGTTCTCTAACGAGTCTCCTTGGATTGGTTACTCTTTACTGAAATTCCTGGGAAATGTTTCAGTCTGTTCTTCCTTCATTTCCTCAAGCAGGCTGGTGGGGTTCCTTGTTTATGTAAATCGTGGTCTGTCCGTCTTAGGACAGTTTCTTCCTGCTGTAGCTGCTCAGCTACGCAAAAGGACAAATGATTACTCAGAACTTCCTGGAAGGACTCTTTTGTTTGCTTTAGACAAAAATATTCAAGAAGTTCTTCAGCTATTCCAGCACAGCTACACTGGCATCAGCCTTTGAATCCTCCAACTGCACTCACTGCATTTTTGGAAGAACAGATAAAGTCATTTTTAGCTCAGTATGAAACCCAAGGTATGTCAACATTGTTCCATGCATTTCAAATGCTGAGACTATTTTCAAGAGCTCCCATGCCTCAGTTAACTAAAAAATGTCTCCTCATTTGCTGAGGTGGCAGCATGACAATCAAGCTTTTCATCCTTCCCCACTGCGTCTGCCACCTTCAGACTGACACGTTCCAGTTCCAGGACCAAATTTTGCACCTCTGAAGCACAGCTCCTGTTTCCACACACATTCTCTTAGTAAGTTGGTTAGGCTGCACTCTGTTTCAGCCACTTTCTACAAGATAGAGGCTCCAGCAGCTTACGTATGTGTACATTAATGGAGATTTAAGAAGAAAAATAACTAAAAACGTTTGACATGTGGATTCTTTTTAGTCTCATAACCCATAGTGGCTCATTTCAAAGCACTTGAATCAACACAATTAGTTTTATGTGATGAACATTTTCTGTGATGTTGGGTGATGGAACATCCATCTTAACATCTTTATATCTCGATGCTGTGTTTCAGTTAAAGCCTTTTATGGGCAGGGTGTGCTATTTTATGAGTAAGGGAGCAGCGAGAGACCATAGTGTGTAATCTGTGTGTAATGTTTTAATGCTCCAATAGCCGTCACTTACTGCTATCAGCCGTTCCTTCCTGCTGCACCTCTGAGTCCTGCACACGTACATGGTGAGACAACTATGAGTGAGAAGGAGGTCCACAAAACCAAGAATTCAGACATTGCCTTAAAAGTGATAGATCTAAATAAACAAGGATAGCCTTTATTGTGTGAAAGTCCCACTGACATATCTAAGCACATTTAAAATTACTAGTACAAGACAGGAGGTGTAATATTTTCTTTGGTTGATACAAGTTCTGTTAGCATACTGGCTTCAGCCACTATGATACTTAGAAAGTTCATTATAAAGGCTCTAGAGAAGGACATATCCTGACATAGTTTCAATGAGCTCGTCCAATATTGTTGCTGTAGACTACATTTGCAGTCAATTCTTTAGTTTGCACCCTATGGCTGTGTTCCCTCCCCATGAAAAAAAGTTGAATGATATGGGAGCTCACAGATGGTGAGGTCTGCACTCAGATTCATCAGCAGGACTGAGAGGTGAGACTCACAGCTGTTACCTCGCTGGAAGCTCTGAACTTCACTGGAATTATGAATATGAAAAACAGTGCAAATTTCAGAATAGACTCTAATGATTTCCTGGAAAAACAAAACAAAAAAACAACAGCAACAAAAAACAACAGTACAAAATCAGTGCTGAAGCCCTTGTGCTTCTGCTGCAGGACCCACTGCTCTTCAGCCAGGTGAGTCTCACTATCAAATACAGTTTGGTGGCACCTAATCTAAATGCTTCAGGGCTGAATTGCTTTCCAAATTACCAATATATTTGTATGGTTGCTCTTTTACATTTGCTCATATATGCTTATGCTCTTTAGGTAGGTGATTAATTTGTTTTTTATTCCTCCACAGAAACAAGAATGCTGACAGAAGATGAAGCAAGGAACAATAGTTTCATATTCAGTTCAGGAAGAGTGAATTGTTTTGTTTTTTTCCTGATCATCCTTCTGGTATGTCAAAAAGGCCTGCTTCTCAAATACGTGGGACTAGACAGAGAGTAAGTGCAATTTATAGTTTCTATTGTTCTACTGTCCTTGCTAATTGTAGATCTCTGTCTTTTCTCTTTGTAAGCAGATCCTGGAAACTTAATCCAAAGTTTCACAAAATACTTTGTTGTACTGAAACAGTATTTTACTGCTTGGGACAAAATCTTAGTGTAGGATGAAATGACAACAGTCAACAGAACTAAGCTTGGCCTGCTCTTTAGTTCTCAAAGGTCATCAAAACTGGGTCATAACTGGGGTTCATGTAGAGATTTCCTGGTTTACAGTGCATGAAAGCAAATTCAAGTTCTACTTGGCAGGTGTGCTTAAGATCAAACCTACAGGCTTTAGATTATAGGGGCCATTTATATGAAATAATTCTGAACGATTATCGCAGGAAATAAACTAAAATTTATGTGTATCCTCTATGTTTACAAAACATTGCTGCCAAATTATAGTAATTTATAGCCATTTCAAAACTGTCCTTGAGCCCCACAAATATGATCACAAAGCTTATGAAAAGTAAAGACAGTTAACACCTTGCTTGCTTGATGGAAAAAAGTGCTCATTTCAGCTCTTTAGTGCAAAATTTGTAACATTATTTTTGTTGGGCAAGTTATAAATCTAAGACATTATAGCTTTTTTTCACTTTTATGTGTTGGGAAATGTGACATCCTTCTATAATGCAGCTTTCTAG
The DNA here is from genome assembly GCF_023343835.1 of Lagopus muta. NCBI lineage: Eukaryota > Metazoa > Chordata > Aves > Galliformes > Phasianidae > Lagopus > Lagopus muta. Next base: position 86,695,269 of record NC_064433.1, read on the forward strand.
CCATGAGGTTTCTGAAATTGTGAGATGATTATTATTTTGGATCCTTAATCAGCAATTAGTGAGACATTAGCATTCAAAGTATGACAGTAATTATGTACTAACAGGAAAATAACCAGGAAAAGAAAATCTGTACTAAGAAATATTGCATCCCTGAAGAAAACACACAGAGGTTTTGAATGCTTATATTTTGCTGATCTCCCTCTGTTTCCTGCAGTCATTACAACTAAGAGGTCAGGCATAAGCTGTTTTCAGGCATTCACAAGCTTTGCTTTGTCCTTGCTGTGTTTGCTAATATAATCTGCTGTTCTGAGAAGGGTACACACACACGGGACAGAAGTGTAAGTCTTGAATTTGGTAGGGCAGGACAAAGTCTGCCAGCTCATTTCACATGGACCCCTTCACAGTATGATAGTACTTGGAGGGTAGCAACTTCATGTCTACTAATATGGATTGAATTCAAACCAGCAGACCAGAGATTAAGTGATTTACTTTCCTTTACTAATTCTTTCAACTAACCCATTCTCTGTTTCCTGGACTAGATTAGATTTGTCATGCAACATGTCTGTGGCTAAACGAATATGTATGAAGTGTGCACCATTTGTTTTAGCAACTGAGCGACTGGTTAAGAAAATTGCAAGCTGGAAATATTTTCCACTTAAGCAGATCTGCTTATGATATTGCCATTTTTTTCCCCATTTAATTCTTGGTAAGCAATCCTGCTAATAGGTATCCACTCGATTTGTAAGAAGCAATTTGTTTATTGTACTTCTGAATCAATAAGAATTGATTGTTTGTTCAATAAGTCTTGTGGTCATCCAGTCTGTAATTCAGTTACCAAACAAGCATGAGACTAAGTCTCTTCCTTACCTGGATGTATATTTAATATTTTTTTTAATTACTAGCATATTGACTTCCTTAGGCACGGCTTATTTCCACACACAGTCTGTGAGTATTTCTGCAAATAACAGAAGTTCAGTGTTTCCATGAGTAGTAACCACTCATCTTCATGTTCCTGGAAAAATAGCCAGAGGGGAATGAAGGAGGCCAGAACAAATTACAAGCGGGAATGCATGAGTGTATCAATAGCTATTATTTTCCTGTTGTTCTGCTATTCTTAGAATTTCAGCTGTATGCTTTTTAAAACAGAACGGACTTAGTGAGACAGAAGGACAAAGGTAAACAACCTAACAGCTTTGGTGATAGAAGCATGATCTTCTTCAGTTCAGAGTTCAAAAGTTATCTGTTGGGCAAATATTTGAACTACCATTTAGTTTGTTTCTGAGGTTGTGAAAGAAGAATTGCTGAATGCTTTACTTGTAATGGATAGGTTTAAAGCTCCCCAGAAAGTCTTGGTAATCCAGCTATTCAGTACTAATAGTGACAGCCACAAGCTTTTTAATCTTTCCTAGACAGTATTTCAATCTAGGATGAGAAGAATTCATTACAGTGTGTCTCAAAAAATGGAATCTAAGTCATGCTTTTCGAGCAGAAGCTCTGTAGTATTTCCTTAATAGCAATTCACCTCAGGAGACTCCATTTCGTAGATTTGAACTCAAGTCTTTTGCAGCTTGCCTTATTGATAATCTGAGTAAGTACAAAATAATGTTTCTCCTCCACTTTTCTGTGTTTCTTGTGTGGGAGCTCTGCCAGTAATGCAAAAGAGTAGTGAACACCCCATGCCTCAGGTGGCTCAACTAAGAAATGCCACTCACTGTGTTTTGTCAGTTCTCTGAATTGTTATATGTTCACAGTGAAAACCCTCTGTCAAAAAAAAAGATTTTGAATTACCACCAATCACAGCTGATCCATTGATTAAAGACGTTAAGATATTTGATGCCATGATATTAAATTTGAAATGAAGAATGTGGTACTTCTAAGCAGGAGGAGTGCTAGACCTACTCCTGATACGCATTCAAAAGTTGCAGAGTGCACTCAATACTGAACTCTGATTGGAAGCGTGAGAGGGATATGTGCCTAATTCTGACATTTAATCTCACTTTCAGTTTTGTGCTCTTTGTTCTCTATGCTCTCTGATTAGGCAGAAGGACTTATCATAACCAGAGGTGAGCTACAAGGGAAAGGCTCTGCAGTCTTTTTTCTGTGTGAAGCAGGGTTTTGGATAGCTGGCTGTTGATTAATACTGCCTAAAATAATGATCTACTTCGTTAGTTCTTCAGATCCGTCTTCATTTCTGTCCTGTAAATCTCCAGATCTAATGGAAATATATCTGAGCGCAGTTCTTTTTTCTTGGACTGTTCTGGCACAGATGTTATGCTGTCAAACAGCTGATTTGATTTGTAGGGGGAAAGAGCAGCTCTAAATTTACTGCGTGGGCTTTTTTTTTAACGGACTTGCCAGCCTACTCTTGTGCAACTAAGGCTTTTGATTCATTCTGCCACTCAGTGGAACTGTCTCATCATCACCAGTGTTTGACATTTAACAGTTCAGTTGAATTTCCCAAAAGGGGAAGGGAGAGGAAGGCTGCTAAAATGGATTTTCCTGCTAAATTTAAGCACCACGTTAGCTGGAACAAGTCATTGCCAAGATCCAGCAGCTGCTACTACTTGCATTACTAAGGAGAGCAAGCAGTGGAGACCACGGATACTGTTCAGGTGAAGAAAGAGAGGTGCAGCCACCCGTTGTCCTTGCTGTTCTTTGTGGAAGCCAATCAAATTTTACTGTTAACTGGATGGCATTAATTTCAGTGCCTGCTACACTGGAGGAACATCATGCATGACAAGAGCAGCCACCTGAGATCCTCACAGAAAAGCTGTCTCTTGGCCAGTCTGGTCTCACACCAGTGCTGGTGTGCTGCACTCAGATGAGACCTTTCTAAACACCTCTCCAGGCATGTTTTTGTTTTTTCACTCCACAGGTGCCTCTGACTAGACCTGCTACAAAGCAGGAACATTCTCTGCCACAGGTCCAAAAGGGAGGAAAAACTGTGGCCTTTGCCTCTAAGAATTGTACTGTTCAAATATTTTCTCATTTTTAAAATTGGCTTTCTTATCCATTATATCTCATCCACTATATCTGACTTTACATCTTTAATACTTCCACAGCTGTAACTGAGGAGTGCATACATTATAATGTGCTTGCAGTACACTCAAACAGTACTCCTAAGCAGCTAAAATAAATGCTGGCTAACTGCAGTACCAGTTCTTACAGCACCTTCACATCATTGAAACACGTTTTCAATCATGTTATATTTGTTGTCTTTTTAGTCTTTTATCATCCATATAAAAACTGTGAATGGGTTGCATTGTGACTGTTGAAGTCTCGTGAGGGCTTTTCAAAACTGCTGTATTAACAGAGAGGTTTTCATCTTTGGGCTCCGCATGCAAGGAGGTAAGGAATTTTTAAAGCCCTTCTCCAGCTGCACTGCAACTGTTTGCATCACCACTGGTTACCTACTGCCTGGAATAATATTCCTTCCTTGACCTGGGCTTGGAGCTTTAGTTGTATTTGTCATACTTGCAATTATTTCTAAGTACTTTTATTCTGTGTTTAAATAGGTATGGCGATTTTACATTTCTGGAGAAAGGCATTTTCTCTGTTTATATCTGTTACTGGAGTTACCTGAGCAAAGGGCAAAACTATTGATTTGATAATTGCTTCTTCCATCAAAAACGATTACCCTTTCCATCAACATCAAGTTTTTTTCTGCTTATAGACAACAACCAAGAAGTTTTTTTAAATGTTTCTTTTTTTTTTTTCCATCTTTTTCTTTTTTTTTTTCCCCTATTCAATAAGAAGCTGTAGGAAGTCTAGATGACAATGCTTTTTTTTTCTGTAAAAGGTGGAGGACAGTGTTAATAAAAGAAGCGACACTACTTGCACACTTTCTGGAGAAAATAAAGCTAAATTTCAAGAACAACAGGATCAATAGGGGATGTATTTGTTATAGTCTTTGCTTGTATTCCTCTCCACAGATTATCCTGTTTCTTGAGTAATTATAGACATTAATGTAGTTTAATGATTTGTTTATAGATCCTGAAAATAAGGAGTACCATCCTCAGAGAAAGTGTAACCTGTCATTAAATCAATGTGCCTTAAAGAACCAAGTCTTCTAGGGGAGCAGAGTGTCCCAGTCACACATAACGTATTATACCAACACTACCACCTACAGGAGTTCAGCAAAAGGGATATGGCACTGAACAAAATGCAAAATAAAGTAGAAATCAAGGCTTTTCCAAAGGATGGTCTGACTTTTCTTAATATCCAGGATTTCTCATTTACCTTTTTTTTTTTTTTCCTCCTGAGCAACCTGTCTTTTGGAGTAAATCTTTTAGCTATATCAAGAGCTGTCAAGATAATTCTTGCCTCATGAATCCAAACACAGCTGTTGTTGTGCATAGCCATGTTTTGAAAAAGGCATTTATTTTTGCATTGTAACAAACTGTGCTAGAAATTTTGCTCTTTTTCTTGAGGATTTAAGTGTGAGCTTATGCGATTTAAATTAAGACCTCATATGTGTTCATAGTTCAGAAGCACATTTGCAGAAGGACTTGGCTTAGGGAAATGTGCAAATTACTGATTTTGGTTTATATTTAGGGATAAGACAGCACCAGTGTTTTAGCTAGTGTGGTCATTGTATTACTTACACAGATGTAGTATCTATCTCATTGCTCTGTAGCAAGCTGCTGTTAAGCTGGCGTGAACAGAAATGTCTGAAAATGTGTGAGGGAGATTTTAAAACATATGTCCTGACTTGTGGTATCTTCCAGTGGTCTTGGACTTTGAGGGATTCTGTTTCCAGTCAGCCTCAATCACAGACTGTTTTACCTCCATAGACAAAACTGTGAAATGATAGCTTTGCAAAGTATTTACGCTAAACCTATGGCATATTGTTACTTTTCCTCCCTTTATCAATTACGTGTTGGTCATTGCTAGATGGAATAGATGAGCCATAAGTAAAAGAGAGGTTCAAATCTGCATCTTTAAAAGAGAGGATGACAGAAAAGTGCTGCATTCTTGTCCTGGGCCGTACTACACTTCAGCATGTACTCAAGCCCAGTTTAATTCAGTGAAGTTTAGCTAGAAGGAAGTTTTAACCATACGTAAAAGGCAAGGTTACTTAATGTCCTGTGGAAACCATTCTTCCAAAAAAATGTGTCAAAATGGCAATTAGATCTTCCCTATCACAGTAATCAGCAAGGAATAAAGAAGTTGAGATGTGGTGACTTTTATCCTGCACGCTCTCATATCCTTGTTGGGATTTTAATTTCCTCTGCAGGTTTGCAAGAGTCATGTTTCTGAGATGATACCTGTGAGATTAGCACCAAATGCTGTGTGTTTGTGTATTTTTATCACTCAAACTTGTTGGGAACTTCATTCCTGTTTTTGCAGGAAAATTTCAGGCTTCGTCCAGTGGTGATGTGACCTCTGGAGGTATACTGACTTCCAAACATTTGGCCTAAATAGGAGAACATCTGGATGGAGTTAGTGTGATCACTGTGAGAAGGCAAACTGAGGAGTTTTACTTGCTTAGTGACTGCTGTACATGGCTGCACTTCCCAGATGGCTGGGACATTTTCAATCAAGGTATTACTCAGGAAGAACATTCTCATTTTAGCAAAAGGAAGTTAAAGATACCCAGGGAAATGGCACATGCAAGTAATATATTTATGTATTTAATCAACAACATCACTTCATTTTCTTTAGCTTTTGTGTGCTGACTATACTGCTTTCAGATGTATTTTCTAGATGTGGAAGTAAAATCATGAGAACTTTTAAACTGTTTAACAAGTGAACTGTGGAACGAGGCAGTAAAAATCTACTCAAAGAGGAGGTAGACATTTAGACTCAGATGTTGAACTGAGACAGATAATCGAAGCTCATAATAAAACATTAAAACAGAGAAGTAAAACACACTTGCCCAGAATTGTTCAACAATACTTCCTGTCAGCTCTGAGAAGAGAGCATTTATACCAAGGGATAGAATATAAAGTTATTGTTTGCCATCATGACTACACAGAGTCTTAAGTAGCTGCATTTAGCTTCAGAATACGTTGTATAAGCCTGCTTTCGCTCTAATGATACAGCTATTGCTGTGAAGTAGTGCTCAGGAGGTTATGCTACAAGCTCTGAGCAGTAGCATTTAGGAAGCATGTCTTAATTAGAATTTCAGACAAAAGCAGACTACTAAAAAAAAAAAGCAAACCAGTGAAAAAGAAAACCACTGAAACAGTTGTCTGAAAAGCCAGACATCGAAAAATATCACACAGGTCTTGGTTCTTTCGCAGTGTCCTTTGGGTACTTAGCCCTAATATTCGCACTGTCTTCTCTGTATTAAACCTTGTGAACTACTTATGACACCTAAACTGAACAGTGTCAGTATTAATTTACCTGTCCTTGGTGTTGAAAACTAAGCTTTGGGTTGACGTATTACTTTACAATATAACATGGATTAAAAAGTTCTGTTCTGCTTTGATAAAAATAAATGTGTTTACTCAAAATAATTAAAACTGTGCAGCAGAATAATAATAACTATAACCTTGGAAAGTCATCATGAAAATTTGCCATTTTCTGAAAATAACCTCCTTTTCATCTACCATAGTAGAGGAAATGCATTTTTTTTTAATAAACATGCAGATAACTACCTTGACTTCTTAAGCTTTTGGTTAGATAGGGCAGTACAAATCTGAAATATCAACAGTACTTCCAGACATCACACACTTCACATTGCTATTGAAATATTTTCTGTACCTTATTCTTAAAAGTAGTTCACTTGAGCAATTATTTATGTCGGTATTTTACAAGTGGCAGAGCATGCAAGGACCCTTGCATTTGTGTCAGTAATTACATGAGTTTATGCTTTACTTTCTGGAATACAGCTGATGCATTCTGCTTCTTGTCTGATGTTTGAAGAATCGGGGCTGAGTAAGCTTTCCTCTTTTTTTTTTTTCTTTTGTGTGTGTATGTCTTACCATAATTACAGTAGGTGAATGTTGGGCCTACCAGCTCTGAGTTTCATCTTTTCATAAAGGCTGAAAAACAATTTTCAGTCATTCTCCAGCTACTTACGTTAAGATTGTAACAATGAGTTAGTCAAATACCTGATTTCCTTGAATTCTCTAAAACTGGCTTTAAAATCAAGAAAGAAAACATCCCCTCAGCAGCTCTTTGGGTGTAATTTACTCCATTTGAAAATATAAGCATACTATTTTTTGTCGATCTCTTATGCTGCACTAAGCTTTGCAGAAGAGATTTTACCAAGCATCATTTTCTTTCTGTGTTGATGAACTCATCAGCTGGCTTACGTTAATGCTCCAATGTGATTGTGCTGGTGAACCTCAGCAACCAGCCAGAGGCATTACAAGGGCTCAGAACTGGTCTGATAGACTGCCTGAGGGAGATCCTCTGCCCCTCTTACAAGGCCTGTTATGCTGAAGAAATCAAAAATGTGTCACTGTGCCTTTGGTATGATTTTATCTTCAAGCCTGTCTTTTTGCTAAGTATTGCCAGAGCTTTGAGTTGGTTTCATAATGATAGACAGCATCAGTAAGGGACAGTCTGAGTGACAGTTAAATACAGTTTATATGTACACTATGGCAGCATTCCTTGAAAATGAATGAACGTGGTGAACTGAAGAATGCAGGCACTGTCTCTGGAAAATGAGTTCTAAGTTGCTCATAGGGAGCAAGTGTGGTTGAAGAAGTGGCTCTAAACTGTGAATTTGGAGGGTAAGCTAACTCTCAGCGGCTTATTTGGCTTCGTCTACAGGGCTCAGTGTTTGTGTGTAAAGCTTTGCATAATAGCAAACAGCAATGCATGAGCTTTGCCTGTTTTCCCAGTAACAGTGCGGCAGGAGCACCTTTCACATCAAAAGCTGGAACTGACTGTAATGAAGTGATCTGGCATGTGGGCTTATTAGCACAGAATAAGACCTTGTCATGCATCATTTGCGCCACAGGAATCGTCTGTGTCCATGCATTTCGATAACACTCTCAGACATAGGGTCTGGATTTTGAGTGGTCCTATGTGGAGTCAGGAGTTGGACACAATGATCCCTGAAGGTTTCTTCCAACTCAGGACATACTGTGATTCTATGACTTTATGGTCATTTGCTAAACCAAACACTGATATACGCTACCTAAGTGAACATGCAGGAAGTCCAGCCTAGATTTTGTATGTGGCAAGGCAAAAGGCTCAAATGCTTGATGAAAGACTTAAAAGACAGTTTATGACCACTTTGTCCAGTTTTGTCGGGTTTCGGTGTTGTTTTCACTTCATTAGTGTGAATAGTGTGAGCTGAATAAACAAGTGATGTGGGTGTGGTGAGGATGTAATTTCCACCCGCCTTTCACCATGGTGAGACCAATTACGTCTTTGTGGTTAGATTGATTCCTAGTTTACACACGACTAAGAACAGAATCGGGCAGCCTCTTTGGTGTGAAGGGTATATCTAGCATCTTCATGTTGTTGTTGTTGTTTTTTTACATAGGTACCGACCAAGATGCTGTCTTTGACACCTGTTTTGTCTTGATCCTTAGGAAATACAGACAAAACTAAAAGGTAATTTGGAATAGTTCTAATTTTCCTGCTCCTGTTGCAGTTAATAAAGATGTTGATTTATATATTCAATGTGATTTGTCTTCTGAATGACAATCTGGAAAGCAGAATTTTGGAAAGTAGGACTCATATTTTACTCTTGCCATTTTCCCTGTTCTCCTTTTTCCTTAGTAAAAGTGAAAGCTCTTCCTAAATCCAAATGTACATCTCTCTGCAGCATCCACAACAAACTCCTCCTAATTGCAGCTTAATTCCTTTTAGCATTCTTCCAGAAGACACAGAGGGAAATACTCTTGACATTGCATCAGTGATTTCACTGAAGTTGACTTCACTTGAGCAAAGAGAGTAGCATTGGACTAGTAAAGTTATGAGCATCTGGGAAAAAGATAACCCCAAGAACCTTAGATGTAATAGAATCACAAGGTTGGAAACGACCTACAAGATCATCCAGTCCAACCGTCTCCTCATCACCATTGCCACCACAAGCACTAAACCACATCACGCAGCTCCTTATCCAGATGCCTCTTGAACACTGCCAGGGATGGCGACTCCACCACCTCCCTGGGCAGCCATTCCAGTGCCTGACCACTCTCTGAGAGAAAAAATTCTTCCTTATGTCTAACCTAAACCTCCTCTGATACAACTTGCGGCCATTACCCCTTGTCCTGCTAATTATTCTGTTCTTAGCTTTAATGATGTTGGGATTTATCTTAACACTTCTCACATGTGAATCATTCATCAGATTGCTGATGACATCGATAGTTCCTTGCCTGAATGCAGTTGCAAGTGTGCAAGGATCTTTCCAACAATCACAAATGCAGACAGCTGTTCCAATGTTGTTTTCATCCTATGTCCACATGAGGTGATGCTTATGTGACCACACTATATGTCTGTGTGTCTGCCTAATAAATTTGGAGCACTTTCAGCCAACTAGGACAGTGCTAAAGGTCCCAAAGATTCAAATTTCCTGAACTACTTAGGGAAATAGAAGGTGCAATACAGGAAAGAGACTCAATTACTGTTTTCATTGAGAGAAGGCTGCAAGGTTTCCCTGTTTCTATGGGACACTGGGGAGTTTAGATAATACAGACAGGGAAATAGCAGGAAACTCTTCAGTCAGTTTTCACCTCATTAAACACAAGAGAATCCAACTCATAAGACAGAGGGGTGGTAGGAGGCCAGATTTCATTGCTTATGATATGGTGGGGGAAGGGTTAAATATGGCTTCTTACAGAAAGAACAATCCTGTTACAGCTTGCCTCCTTCAAACAAGCAGAGACTAGAAGGGCTGGAAGATGCTGGACTTCACTTCCACTTTTTCTAACTTGCAGTAAATTACTTCCGTGCTGGTTCTAGGTGATATCCTGAAAAAAAATGACACTAGAAAAAATCATTGGGAAGACATTTTTTTCATCTGGAAAATCTTTTTCACAGAAATGCAAAATTTTAGTGGGTATTTGCCACTTTTAGTGTGATTTCATTTAAAGAAATTAGAAAACAAATATCAGTAAAGCTGGATTTTTCAAAAAGTTCAATAACTGGTGCATCTTATCTGTTTTCATAGCAGAAACAACAGTCACTAAATGCATTTGATCACAAAATGGGGATGGTGGCACTACAAACTGATGGGTACACTGATAATCTTATAAAAAGTCAAGCACTTCCAAATCCAGGGATTTTTCTTTTTTGAAGCTTAGAAACCAGGTGAAATGATACAGACTTGCTTAATTTCTATAGCGTCTCTTGGAAACTGAAAAAACTGAAATTATGTCTCTGCTAGAAGAGGGGATACTTTTCCACTTGAAAATATATTCATCGTTCATGGAAGAAAATGCTGCAAAAGGAAAATGGCCTTAATTTTGGCTAAATCTAACATGAGAAAATAGGCTTAAAACATTTTAAATGTTTTAAATAGATTGAATGTACTGTGTAAATAATATTTAGGATTTCCTGCATCTGGGATATTGCATGAGGAGGGCAAGAGGTAAGAAAAACCTTTTGATTTGTGAAGTTTCCTCAGTTTCCTTCTACCAGACACCCACCCTACTGATGACAGAGGCTGCAGCTTTCTACTCTTGGCTTCACCGGGCCATTCTTCAGAGTCTCTAGGCTGCCTGGTTTTGGGAGCTAGAATGCCAGCTAAAATGAAACAACCAGATGCTGAGATTTAGTTATTTACAGACACCACAAGGTCAGCTGTATGAAAAGCAGTCCCAGTTTGCCAGACTCAGGCAGTGCAGCCAGGAGCAGCACAGTTGGCAGGTTCAGCTCATGGTGTGGCTGCGAGGAATGCAGCTTCACTTTTTCCATCCTGCAGAGCACTGCGTGGGACACAGCAAGGTTGGCCTGAATTGAGCAATGATAACAGGAAACCGTATGATCTGATTTGGTACAAAACCTGTTCTTGTCTTCGCTGCTGGTTCTTTGCTTTATTAGTCACCCAAGTCTAGAAGGCTCTTGAGAGTGTGGTGAGGAAAGTGGTGGTGCTTGCACAGGATGTAAAACTTCACTAGCAGCACCTGAAAATGCACAAGCAAAATGGATTTTTGTTCCCTTTGGGGTCTGAGAAAAGTTGGACTTCTAGGTGTGTTTCTGAGCCAGTAGCTGAGATTAAAATTCATTGTACCTAGATATTTTACAGTTGTGACCTTTGCTGCTACTGTCTAGCTTTTCTTTTTTCTCACATTTTTCTTCAAAGAAGAAACATTATTCTCTGTTGCAACTTCCTACCCTAGCAAAAGTGTGAAATGAGCCTGAGTTTGCATGTGAGAGCATATCGCGCCTGTAACAGGACAAGTGTGAGAGCTGGCGGTAGTGCATGATCTAGGGGAGACAAAGTGTCTTGCTGCAAAGCTGAAGTGGTGGACAACTTGTGAATTGCTATGGCGAAGTTCATCTCCCGACTCTCAGCGTTAGACAAGCATGCTCTGTGCAAATAGCTGACTATAAATAATTATTAATAGTAATCCACTGTCGCAGCAGAGTTCAGACGTCAGTATTAATGAAGTGAAACTAGCAGCAGCTTTCTGTGTGAACTGTGGCAGTTGATACTAATTGGATGTGAATGCCAATGAGGTCAGATGCATGCAAATGTGGAAGGCCTTTCTCAAACTATTGCTTCCAGTTTTGCCAGCTATTTCATTTGTATCCAATTTTACCTTTTTCTCCCATCCATTTGATGAGCAGAGTGGTATGGATCAGTCTACATAAGTGTTCACATGTCAGGAAAAACTGCCTATGTTTTTGGGAAATGATTGGTACTGCCAAGACTGTGCTATGGAAAGCGGCAAGAATGCAGGATGGCGGTGTGGCAGAAGTTATGTATGTATTAATTGAAGCGGGTTGTTTTCTGGAAAGTTCGAGTTTGTAAAAATGAAGATTTCAGAGATGTATGGCTGATGAAGCAAAGAGAATTCCTGCAATAAAAGGAGAAATGATCTAGCCTATTTTGAGCTAGGCAGTTAGTCAAAATCCATGCCTGTCTGGGGTAGGAAGAAAAACTTACGTTAGAAGAAAGGCATTTCCTTGCATATAATCCTGCTTACTTACTAAGAATACTTGCGGTGGCTTTGTTCATAATTCAATCTCTTCTCTAGCCAGCTCTTATCAGGCATGTTGCTGTCTCTACTTGTAGGACTCTCTCAGAGAACTTGTGCTGGCTGTCTTCCTGAGGACCACAACCCAGATCAGGCCACACTGTCACTGGGAAATTCTGACTTAGAACAAATGGTGGGGGTGAAAAATGGGAACTGGAGCTACATCATTCTTGCTTCCTCATGTAAATCATGTAATGCTCTATGATTTTCTTCAGCTTTATTCTCTGCTCTCTTTCAAGTTTTCACTTTCTGTCCTCTTGTGTGACACGTGTACAGCTCTGTCTCAGGCAGAGGCAGGCTCTCTGCTTGGTGTACTGGCTGCATGAGCACAGCAAGAAGAATCTCACATGAGAAGTGAGGCTGTTGGTTAGCTTTATTACAGCCCTCCAAAAGAAGATACTTGGTTACTAAGGACAGTGGTCCTGATATGATTGGTTCCTCTCCAAAGAAGAGTAAGTGAAAATGGAAGAAAGGAAATAAGGACATTGAAAACCTATCTTGATAGGTTCTATTCTATTCTAAATAGAATACATGGCTGCTTTTCACAGGTTAACTGTCTATTTCTATACGTCTGTATTGGGGGCCTGATTATGAAGAACCACTCCTGTCTGCAAGCTGATAGAAAAGACAAGGCAGCTAGGTTTTCACGAATCTAGGAGGTTGTATTTTGCTGTCCTTTGCCTTCCAGTGCTCAGCCTAGCAAGGGCAAAGTATGCTTATTGCATACAGGAGTTTATGTTTCAAAGACATACATTTGCATCAGATGTTGGCATTACCTCTGTTTTCTGATTGCAGGTGCACTCAACTAACACGGCCCTTCTAGAAGTGTCACACCATGCAGTCAGTCAGTCTGTTGATGTCTTGCTACACAATTTCTATTTGGGCTTTTTCTTCACAGCAAAGTTGCAGAAACAAATGGTTTCAGTGCACCATTTCGTGCTTCAAGTTTTTTAGTGAAATCTGGATAAAACTCCTGAGGACTTCTGTTTAGCAGAACCGCCTATCGAGCAAGTAGTTTTCACAGCAGAGTTTGCCTTGCTTCTCAAATGTTACATGTTTCTATGTCTGTTTGGACAGCAGGAAAGGACGCTGTCTTGTTGTTGCCCCTGTGCTGGAAAGCACCATTGCTCACTGTGGGCAAGAATCTTCACTCAGGATAAACCTGGAAACAAGGCAATGTTGGTTTTGTTTAAGAGCACTATTAAAAAAAAACAAAACAAAACAAAGCAAAACAACAAAAAAAAAACCAACAAAAACCAAAAAACTTGGAAAATTATGCTGTGAGTGCAGTAGGAGTAGAAACATCTGTGGAGTGCACAGTGTTTGTGAGTGGCTTCTTATAAGTGATTGTATTGCATTCTCAGACTTAAGTTAGGATTGCCATCTGTCCCTGCGGTACATAAGCCAACACTGGCAAAGTTACTTTGTTAAGCAGTGGCAAAAATTGCCATTCAAGTCTAAAGATTTCCCTTCCCTCACAAATGAAATGAAATGAAATAAAATGAAATAAAATAATCAAACACAGACTGTGACCTCCTTAGTGATCCTTGCTATTGATCTTTAGAACATCGCTTTGAATGCCACCATCAAAGGCATCATAGACAAAAGTACAAGTCTCCTTTACTCACACGGAGGAGTTATTTTATGCTATGATGATACAAAATGTTAAAAGTGTACAAGTCTTTTGAGATGCTGTCATTTCATATAAATTGGCTAAGTTATGACAAAAGGCTCTCCATTTAATAAGAGCAATTCTAATTTCTTTTACAAGGATCAGTTGAGCTTTTGAGATTTTGACCCGTGTTGAGGAGAGCAACAGGATAGCACAGCTATCCTCACAGGAGGCACTGTTCGAGGATACTTACATTGCAAAAAAACCTGCATTCCTTGTCTCTGAAAGTCACCTGTCCACTGTAAGTGAAACGACCTGCTACATGGAAAGTTTCCCTGTTTTAGCAGAGTCAGATACACTGGAACACATCCGTGTTTCTGAAATTTCCCATATAATCTTGAAGTCAGATTGCATGGATTATGAAGGTCAGTACAGGAGCCAGAGTGGTAGAAAGAGGAGTATCTCTCTGCTCTTGTCTTCCTGGGACACAATAGAGAGCACATCAGTTCTTGGCAAATTGTAGAGCATCCAAAACATGAGTTACATGGGCTGGAACAGTCACTATACTCAGTTCTGAAATACTTCATGCTCTGACTATTCTCTACCTTCTACCACAGCCTGTGAGGGTTCCTGTGGATCTCTTTGTGTCAGTAAACCTCCACCTTTGCATTAGGATGCAGAAAAAGCACAGGGGAAAAGGATGTAGAGTTAAGGTCTTATTCTTCATGTAGAGTAATAATCTTACTTCTCTGAGTAGGTGGCTCAATCTTTATACAGTCAAATCAATGACAGTTTCATATAACTAAAGCCTTCCATCTCCATTCCTCTTCTTAAAATTTAGTATTGCTTCATTTGATTGTTTAACGTTATAGATTTCTTTTTCTTTTTTTTTTTATATGAAAGGAGTGGTAATATAACCAGGTAATGGCTGAAATGAAACTTGCTTGATGGCTGGCATTGTCCCTTGGCTCTGTTTAAAGCATCTTTTTCCAACGTCTTTTGAATTGGACTTTTTACTGGTGGCTGCAAGACCTTGGGATTCAGACAAGTGGTTCCCCCTGCTGTAATCCTGTTTGTGAACATTTCAATTAACGTTTGTCTAAGTTGTTTTTTTATTCTGAATTGTTTCAAATGAGTCTGAATGTTCTGGAGTCTTCCGAATTGCTTCCATTTAAAACCAAGATTTTATGACAGCTTGCCCAGAGAGCACGAGAGCAAATGACTGGAGTCTCAGGTTGAGTTGGGTGCTCGCTGGCAAAATACGTAATTTTAAGCACCTACAGATGCAGTCAAAGCATTGCTTAACTCTCCAGTTCGATCCCAGCCTTGCTAGCAGCAGACTCAGGCATACATACCACATGTTGTTATGCTAAAAGTTTGCTCAAGAGCTGCAGTTTCCACGCACTGACCCCTAAAATATTCACTGGAGCTCCCATCTTCTTCCTGCTGTGACAGCATCACATTGTCTGAGGGAGTAGGGAGAAGAGCTTATGTCTACTTGCCAGCATTAAAAGCTGTTAAAGGAGACATGGGGAGATAAACAGCTCACATCTTGTAGTTGCATTCTGCTACACTGAGTCAAGAAAGATCTAATTTTTAAATTTTTTTTTCAGGCTTTTTCCCATAAAATTATTAACTGAGATTTCCCTTTGCAACTGTGTAAAAAGAGCGCCTGGGTTCTGCACGACTTCCCTGAATATGTAATTAAGTTATGAACTGAATGCTCGCCAGAGTTCTTTAAGCACTATGTACTTGTGAACAATTAAAGTTGGTCCAGGATTTCCCTGAGCTGTTCAAGTAAGCTTGAGGGTTGTGTAGATGTACTCAAAGTAGTTTTCTGTTACCTCACTATGCGTTTGGTGCAGCAGCATGGAACGCTGCATAAACTAATTGGACTGGAGTTTAGGCCTGTGGCTTACACTACCACAGATGCAACGTTAAGGTCCTGAGCTAATTACTGTAAAGTTAGCAACCTCCTGTTACTGCAGTCACCAAAGTGCAGACTTACCTTGAGAAAAATTTGGCCTGAGGAGAAGTAATAAAGTAATTATCAAACAAACTTTCATTCCACTGGGTTGCAAACTCTAATAGCTGTGAAATGGAAAAAAAAAAGGTGGCAAACTGATTTCATTTAGAATACAAGAAAGTGGAAGATCTGTGGTCTTACAGATCCAAGACGTGTTCCCATGGAGGCAGGAACATCTGCTGTGCCCTATTTTGCTCCATAATAATCTCTCAAGCACATAAAGAAAAGAAACATTTTAAATTATATATAGTGCAATTTATAAGCATTTCACTAAGCCTTATTAATAGAAATGACTTAATAAAATGTATCATTAAAAATGTTATGCAGTAGATGTTTGCTTGTGATGATCTTGACTCTGCAATTATGTTTTTCCATAACTGTAGGCATGCTGACAGTCCTAGGAATAGGAGTCTTGGTCTGCTATGAACTACTTTGCATGCTGACGGACAACAATAATAGATTGCTACCCACTTTCTATCCATGAAAATAACAAGATACAAAAGCAAATATTTAATAGATAAGTAAAACCTTTTGTTGCCTGAGTGTCACTTCATGGGCCCTGAAATCTTCCACTGACTGTTAATGAACTCAAATTGTGTTTTTAATTATGACTACCAACTACAGGGACAATAGTTCTGTCATAATCACTATGACTTCAGGTAGCGTTTAAGCCTCAGGAGTAGATGGTTTCATTCAAATAAAAGCATGGGATTTTTTTTTTTTTTGCAGATAAGAAAAGAAATGTCAGAAAAATATAATGGAACCATAGTGTTCTAAACCAGAATCCTTTCCAGGAGACATCACTGTCTCCTTAAGACATGACCAAGTTTAGCAGAGCCCTTCAGATTGTGGTTCATTTGAGACCACATTTTTACTGGAATCCTTGTCAAAAACTAAGATAAACCAGAAATATTTGTTCTTTGAGTTACCATTATTCTTCACTCTCTCTCACTGAGAGCCCTTGCTCCTGAAGGATTCTACCAGCAAGGTGGAGGCTTTCTGTGGGAAGAAGATAGATGTTTTCTCTTACTTTACCTTCCTCTTCTTTCCACAGCAGAGAGAATAAGTTAAGCAACCAGTGATTGCTCCTTCATAAAAGGCATATTATTTTAAAGCTTTACAGCTAGGCTGTTACTCATGTAATTTGTACAGTAGAATATTATGGCACGTGAGTTTAAGGAGAGTGTGTGCAGTAGCCACCAAATATGGCTCTAATGGGGAGATGAAATGAAAAGATATGTATGGTAATTGCCATGTGAAGGTGAGAGTGCACAATTACCATCACTGTGCTCTAATGGATGGAGATTACATATGGATGGATACGGCAGCAAACTGGAGCAAGGGAGATAGAAATGTATTTGTTAGGAGGCTGATGAAAATGCCTACAAAGGAAGTGATTATCTCTCAAAGTCACTGACTTAACTGACTGAGGAAGAGGGAAATTCTGATTCAGTCAGCTGTAAAGCTACGACTGGGACTACCTGTGTACTTCTGTTTTTCTCCAATCAATAAAGTGCAGGACATAAATCAGAGGAACAAGATGTTCTGACATAAGCCAGGAAAATCACTACAGTCATGAAGTAAATGAGAGAGATGAAGTGGTTTCAGTGAAGTCAGTGTTAGAAGTTCTTTGGGAGAAGAATTTCACTTTGTTTACTCACGCCAGTATGTGTCAGAGCTCCCCCTGTGTTCATTAACTACTGCAGGTAAACACTGTTTGATGCCAAAGGCAAGTAATTCTTTGTGGTTTGTTTAATGTTGCTGTACTATATTATCTAAATATTTTTGGGTACAATTCCCTGAAATAGTTTATCTTAAGCCTTATGGGAACTCTTCAGAAGCAAACTTCCTTTTTTTAGTGCCTTAAAAAAAAAAGTAACTGATATATCAGGATGAAAAGATTTTGCTGTCCTGCCTTCAGTTACAATGAGATTCAAGGGTCTAAGGTGACATGTATAGATAGGAAACTGTGAGACCTCTACTTTTAAATTTTCAAACATTTCCTACACAGGAAGGGAGAAGTTTCTTTTCTTTTCAGAAAAACTGCAGCCTGTTGTGGGCACAATGTGCATATATGCACAAAAACACAAGTTATCCAATTATCATGCTTCTTGTTGAGGAGCCTTCTGCTTTCCTCCATCTTTCAACTAAAACTTTCAAGTGTACAGTCCATGCTGCAAACCACTTTGAAGATAATGATAGAATCTTGGAACATGGCTTAACTCCCCTGGACAGAGTTTTGGAGATTCGATGCACTCCTAGCAGCCTGGGAGGCATGGGACATTCTCATCTTGCTGGAGTAACTCAAGGGCTGTGGCTCCTTGCCAGATCACTGTACTGAATTTTAGACAAGAAAAGACAAAGCCAGATCAGCATTTCCATGATTGGATGAAACCTCTAGCCAACAAGAGACTGCAGAAAGCATTGCTCATTTTTGCTTCCAAGGCAGAAATCGGTTTTTCTGAAGAATCCAGTACTACTAAGCTGGAGATTGATCTAATGTTGGTGTGTTTGTGCTGCGGAGCTCTAAAAACTTGCATTTTTCACATTATAGACTTAGTGCTATTTGATATGTATTCAAAGTCAAGCAATAACATGGCTATGCCTAGTCACTGATATACAAGGTTGCCAAATCTAACAGGCTGAGCAGATCTAACAACCGTGTCTTTGTTTAATTTTGGAAAATGAATTAATGATAAGTGCAAGAAATCTGTGGATGAGTGCATTCTGAAGCTGTCTTTACTGACAAAAGATTAACTAATTCAACCATATCCTTGCCAACAGAGACTTCTTATTCCCATGTAAAAGAGAAAGTCTTGCTGATAGTTCCAGTCATTGGCTAAAAATGTTGAAAATAATTATACTTGCTAGCTAGACAGGTGTTTAGATAAATCCTTTCCAACTGTCAAGTGTCCAACAATTGATACTTTCCAACATATTTTCCTCTTGGAAATTGATCTATGTGGAGAATTTGAAAGAGTGGAGTAATTTCATCTAGAGGAAAAACTACTTTGTCAAGAGAAAAGGGGGCAAAATAACTTTTCATATGTAAAATGAAAAATATTTTTTTTCACTTGCAGTCTGATTCAGATAGAGCAGGAAATAATGAGCTTCAGTTGTAATATGAGGAATTCAGTCTATCTGTTACGAAAAACTTCTAGAAGGGACCTTTAAAAGTCATCTAGTCCAAATCCCCTGCAATGAGCAGGGACACCTACAGCTAGATCAGGTTGCTGAGAGCCTGGTCCAACCTGACCTTGAATGTTTCCAAGGATGGGGATTCACCACACCTCTGGGCAACCCGTTTCAGTACCTCACCACCCTTATTGTAAAAAACTTCTTCCTTACATCCAATCTAAATCTTCCCTCTTTTAGTTTGAAATCATTCTTCCTTGTCCTGCCAGAACATACCCTGCTGAAGAGTTGTCCCCTTCTTTCTTAAAGGCCCTCTTCAGATATTGAAAGGCTGCTATCAAGAGGCCATTTTCTGCAGTAGGGATGGGCTCTCTTTTTGACACCTGTGACAGGAAGGAGGACAGAGTGGGATCTCATACTTCCAAAAAATCTAGTCAGAATATATCATCTGCAAAGATTTTGTAATCTGTCAGTGGTTTTTAAGAACAGGTCAGGCGAGCATATGGAAAAATCAGGCTAAGCTGTGATGTGGGGCTGATAATTGTCTTTAAGTTCACTTTCAGCCCTTTTTCAATGGTTCTTGTTAATTACTGTGGCAACGGCTTGTTGCTTGTTGTGGAAACAGTGGAAAAAAAAATTATTTGCTCCATTGAAGGGCCATAACAGAAATTTTTCAAGATAAAATAACTGTAAGAGATACTATCTTAATTAATGTTATAAAAAAATACATCGTTAAACCAGACACAAGTAAGCAAGTGGAAGCAAGAAGAGGAGTAGAGAGGCATGTAGGAGAGAAAGAGAATGGAGTCTGTAATGTGGTTAGTCCATGTTCCCAATTTAGAGAAAATTTGCATCTGGCTTTCCCTTTAAGTTATAGGGAGAAAAACCAAAGCAACAAACACAAAATTCAGTGTACAAAAATAGTCCTGCTTCACATTAAAAGCAGAGCAAAAGTGAATGGCAGAGCTATACCCTGTAGTAAACTGGCTGGAGGGAAACAGATCTTTTAGGTCAACATGACTCACGGCAAAGCATTTGTGTGATGAGAAAGGTTTAGGTGCCACCCTTCACATCTTCTCTGCTCTGGTAGCTGAGCCACCCACAGGCAGGCCTGGGGGCCAAAATTATCATAACTTTTATAATTTACAGGATGTACTCCAGGGCTTTATGTAGTCATAATTGCCATGTCACTGCTTCAGCAACATCCATGCAGCATACAAAGGAGTGTTCAGAAGAAAGCCACTTATCCAGGATAATGGATAGCTGGTATAAGAGGTAATTTTCTGCAGTAGGGTTGGGCTTTCTTTGAGCTTCTGAAGGAAGATAGAGTGGAATCTCCTCCTTCTAAAAAATTCCCATTGCTATGCTTTTTTTATTCCCTTTCCTGAAATGCACTTTTAAATGTGGAATATTCAGCAGTGTCATTATGTTCATGTACCTCTACAATTTTCTTTGCAAGTCTTCTGGCATTTATCTCAAAAATATCTTTAAATTACATCACTGAGGAAGACATATAACTAAAAAAAAAAACAACAGCTTAAAGCTTGCTAGAAAAGGATTTTACAACTCTGCTCATCTCTTTTTTAATTTTGGTGTATTCTTGAGCGAGTATAATCTGTTTCATTTTTGATGCAAGACTTAGATATGTTCCTAGATAACTGTCTTCATCGAAATATGTGCCAGACATCATGACCAATCCATTGCCATCTCCAGTAGCTGAGCTTACATTTTACTGTGTATGATGAGGAAACTCACTGGGAAAATAGGAAGGAAAGGTCCATTTTGATGTTTATAGTGGCAAAATAGACTGCATTTTGTTAAATTTTGACATTTCTCTTAAGAACAGTCACATCTCATAATAGCTTCAGTAAGTGCGACTCAATGCCAGTGATTCTGAAAGTAAGCAGCAAGAGTGATCTTGTCACACAATATTTGTGTAATGAAAGGGCAATACCTCCGTCAGTATTCACATTGATATTCCTGCTAACTTCCACTGCTTCTCAAGATCAAGCACTGCAGCCATGATGTGCCTTGAACCTGTAGCAATATGCAATGAAGTTAAAAATTATTCTTGTATTTAGCTGTAGTTTACATTAACTTTCAAGAGAAAAGTATTATAGCCAGATTGGCTATTATTGGCTATAACTTGACCAGTGTTGTCTTCAGATCAGAAGGATGAAGTATGACCTTTTTTTGCACCCAGGGGTTTTGGGACAGTGTCTGCTGAAGGAGGTCTGGCATCTGGATGTACTATTGTTTCCACTGCCTGAGAGCTTTCCTCTTATAGACTATGTAACCCCAGTCTTGAACTTTGTTTATACCACAGGAGTCATATTCTCTATGACTCACAGAGCCTTTGGCAAACAAAGATGTTTAGCCTTTTCTGAAGGGTAAGGAGGCTTCAGAGCAGTGCTAAGTTGTGAAGACTGTTGTGCTCACATGCAACTTTGACTAAAGACAGAAGAACTTAGGAATCATGCAACAGTTGTATGAAGTGAAGAAAAACAGGAGGAAAGCCTGGGTGCATGTGTGTATGTGAAAATCTGTAAATAAAAATCTGTGTCTGACATGGCGCTAAAGAAAGAGTCCTTATGCTTGATCCCTGCATGCTGAGCATTTGCATCAGGCATCACATCTCTGGGTCTGACATGCCCTCAAATTAAACAATTGTGTCTCAGTCTGTCTTTCAATTCTGCTGCAAGCCTTTTCTTCATTAGAAGTCAAACAAACCCCACTGTATAAGGCATCAAAGATACTAAGCGTAAGGGCCTCCAAATCAAAAACTGCTTGTTCTTATCCCTCTACTAAAGTAGTAAGAACTTGAGAAAAATCACAGAAAAGACAACATAAAATATTTTCTCCACTCTTAAAATTGTTTTGCGATTATACATGTGATCCAGAGTTCTGACCTATGAAAATCTGGTAATTTGCTGTAATCAGGTTGTTTTGTAGATAGGGAGAAGATGAAAGTTGTGAGAAAATTACACAAAAAAAAGAAAAGCAAAAAAAAAGCACTGGAGAAACAGAGAGGAATGGAAAGCAGTAAATGAGAAAGCTACTGTATTATCAGGCACCAGGATCTTTGAATAAATCTTGTTGCCATCTGATACAGAGTGAGAAGAGAGGACACAGGAAGCATCTAAGTAGTAAGGCAGCCTGGGGCTTCCCCCATGGCAGTATCTCTGTGTGAATCACATCCAGTATGGTTTGCACCTGCTCTTTCACAGAAGGGCTCAGTCTTCCCCTTCTATCTTCCAGACACGTGGGTCTCTGGGGGCTTTCACTGGGTTGTGTAGGCCAGGTGCCTTCAGACAACTGCTGCAAATCCTATAGAAACTTATCAGTGGTAGAGACAGAGGGCTTTCCAAAAGGGAAGACAATTACGCAGCAAGAAGCTCTCCATGGAAAAGATGTTAGAAGTCCTCTCTAGTTATCTTCCCCTTGTGACCACAAGGATGTAGAAAGGCAGGAAGAGGTGCTTCTCTGCTATCAGCAATATCCACAGCTCCTTCCCTGGCTGTCACCAGAAGGCAGAGCTCAGCGCTGCCCCTCTGCTCCCTCGTGAGGGGCTGCAGGCCGCCATCAGGCCTTCTCTGCTGTGGGCTGAACAAAACGTGGGATCTCCTCACATCTCCTCGCCCTCCAGAGCTCTCACTATCGTCATAGCCCTCCTTTGGATGCTCTCTCACAGTTTTATGGCATTCTTATGTTGTGGCACCAAAACTGTACCCAGTGCTTGAGGTGAGGCCGCACACTGCAAAGCAGAGCAGCAAAGAAGAAGGTAGAAGGTAAGAGGGTGACAATGATCATGTTAAGAAGACTTTCTTAAAGGTCCTTTGTATATGTATGCTAAATTCATCATATTTCTCTGAAAGAAGTGGCGAGGTGTGTCAGCTTTCCTTTGCACCTCTGTTATTATCTTGAGCTGATACAGTGGGGATGTTTCCGTTGGTCAAACAGTATCCCAGAATCATTGGGAGAGTTTAGAAGGCCCTGCATAAAGTTTGCTTCCCTTTTCTCTTTGCAGTTGCAATAAATGGCAGTGTGTGTGAAAAATATACATGTTTTACTATAGAAAAAGTTTGGAAGAAAGTAGATCTGGGATAAAACTAACTCAAAATAAACTAGAATTAACGTTAACTATAAATTGCTCATGCAACCCCTGAAGAAAACATTACACTGTTTATAGTACTTACAGAGAGTTTCATTGGAGCTTACCTTTTGATTTCTCCTCTGGTGGCAAAGCTGCTCCAACCAGAGCCATATATACCCAGTGTTCCCCATTGCGACACTGGATAATGAGCACTAACCAGTTAGTACTTTCTGTATGCTCACTGTGCTTCATGCTGATAAGCTTTTTCCACAAGCAAGGAATACATTAACCGAGATTTTAGTGGAGCTCTGCAGCAGATCCCTGCGAGGCAGCGTGGAGACAAAGAGACAAAGAGGCCAGTTCTCAGTCACAGGTGATTGGAGAGTTAGTTTGTGTTCAGCAAAGATCTGGATGTGAGACCTTGTTTGGGACTCTGCTATCACATATTTACACTAGCATAAGTCAGCTGGAAACCACCAAGGGTTTGGGGTGTGGTTCCTCAGAGGTTTAGTGCTTTGTTGGGAAATGTGAGTGCATTCACAAGTGTACTAGAAAATTAAGAGCCACCTTTTGGCAAGAAAGCTGCTATTACCATAAAGCGACATGATTTATTTGCCAGTTCTTTTTAATAAGCATCTCTGCACTGCAGTAATATTACCTGAGCTGAACATTTCCTGCAGACAGCATGTAAATGCTTGAAACTACAAGGTTCCTTTCATTTTGTATTCATTTGTAGTAGCTTCTTAAAAATTATTTTGTCGTGAGATGGGTGAAGAATTCTTAGTGTACTTTTATATAGTTATACTTTTATACAAATTTTATTTATATAATATATAACTTTCATATTTATATAAATATTTATATAATAATGTAACATTTATACAATTAATGTTTATAATTCTTAGTGTGCTTTTGTCATACATGGGGTAAGGAGCTCCTTCTTTCTTAGTGATTCAATGACATAATTCACTATAGTTAACCAAAATGATTGTCTTCAAATGAGATCTAAAAAAGAGACTGGAGATGGGAGCTACTCATGGAAGGAGAAATTCAGTTATTTTTTTCTGGGTTGTGACCTTCACAGAATAAGCCACGGTTTTGTTGTCTTTGCTGAAAGGCAATTGGAGACTACTTTCCCTCTCTATCTAAGGCTTATTGGCAGCATCACCTCACACGGATACGGTAGCAAGTTTGCAGTTCTCTCCCTTGAAAGGTGTTCTCCCCATTTGAATTATCTTCCATTCCATTTAGAAGTCTGTTTTGTAAAACTTGATGTGATTTTTTGTTCTTTTTGCAGTGCTCACTGCTTGTGGTACTACAACAGCTGAGATCTGTTGATGTGCTGGAGCTTACTAATGTACAAATCTTGGCATAGAGGCAGGATCCTTACCAGCAGGAGCTCTTGCCCCTTGTTTTCCCTAGTACAAAACACTTTGACCTGGTGGTGCTCTGTTGCATTGCTCATTTCTGTCCCCAGCTGCTTCGTGAAAGGATAGTTTGCATTCAGATGGGTGCTATGGGGTGGAACTGGGGGGTGCCTTGGATGTAGCTGTTGTGGTGATTGGCCACTTTGAATTTAAATTGTTTCTTCCGCTACTCCAAGTACAGTTCAGAAGCTTGCATAAGAATATAATGTAGTTTCATATATTGTTTCTGGAAGCTCATGACACTTGAATACAGGAAAACTGGAGAAATTCAGAACCCAACCACACTGATGATTATGGCTGGGGGCTGGCACAATTCTTGCAAAGAAAAATTGAAAATGTGTAACGTGCTTCACTTGACTAAGCAGCAGCCAATGTTGCACAAGATCATCCTCTAGATGGTTCAAGTGCCAGATGAAGACAAATGGAAGCGAGCAGTGTGAGCTCGTGCAGTGGGACAAACACACAGTTAGGCTCGTAGCCAGTGCTATCAAGAGAAGAATGTAGGTAATCAACAAACTGCTACCTTTTTTGTTCTAGGAACTTTCAACATGTCTCCTCCCCTGGGAGGAGCAGGCTGGAGGAAGAGAGCCGATCAAATAAGAAGGGCAGACAGTTTGCAACCCAGCCTTTTCCAGGTGGAATAATCTGTGTTAGATGTGGGATAGTTTTCAAAGAAAATGGTGGAAACTCCACAAAACATCAACACAGACAGGCCAGGGTAGCAGTGAGTGCTCCACAGGGGTAAATTAGGAGATTGAAAAGGATGTATTTGAGGCCTATTAAGACATGTTCCATCTCTAAGCTGTAAGATTTCTGCCAAATGCACTCAGCAAACAAAGAGAAGCTAAAAATAAAATACCAAGGCATAATGATTTCCAGTTGTGTTTACTTCCTGTCTCGTTCCAATGATCAGACAGCAAAGCTGGCAGCTTTTATCCCCCTTAATCTGTGGGTCACTGATTGCACTGTTCTCAAATTCCAGGGCTCCATTTGTGCCACACAGATTTCTTTCTGAAACTAGAGCAGTTCCTATGGCAGTTTGCAACTATGCTAACTTTTCTTTCTTATTTTTAAATTTCTTTTGGATATGGACAACCAGTGCATCTTTCCAAGAGAATCAAACGGTCATTGCGTTTAAGTCTTAGGAAAAGAATGAAGAGTAATAATAACCTGAAAAACACTATGGATACCCTCTCTCTTTTTCAGTAAAGCCCAGCTGCTGTTCTCAGCAGTCTCTGAAATAATATATGCAGGTCACACAATATTGTAAAAATATGTTCTGTTTCCAATTACTGAATTTTTGAGAATCTGTTACCTTCAGTCTATCACAGAGGAGTACTACCAGTGGAGCAATGTCCTCACTCTTTCACACCTATCTGAAGCCATTTAGCCTTGTAAAGAGGTACAGATAATTTACAATGCACTTGAAAAGCAGGACAGAAATGTAGTACGAAATTGTTGCTTTACTTGTCAATTGTGGTAAATTGATTATATGCCCACGAGAAAGGGATCTATGCATGCTTTTGTCTCATATAAAGTCTGGTCCGTTAAAGTCTTTTTCCTCACAAATTTTCTCTGTGCTCATTTTCCTACTCAAAAAACAATGGAGAGGTGTGTTTTCTTTCTTTTTCTTTTCTTTTTCTCTTATAATGCTTTTTGGGAAAGCCTACTGTGGCAATGATTCATGCTGACTAACAGATGAGCAATTTTTGAGGAGGTTCAGAAAGCATTTACATCTATTCCTGGAATTATGTGAACTGTATTAACAGAGTCACTGAAAAGTTAAATAAATATAGCAGCAGGAGCGTTACCTCTAGGATTCTGGCTGGCTAGCATCAGTCACAGAAATCTGGAAAGAGACTGCCAACAGAGGGATGAAGGGTTAAGTCCTGTTTCTAGTTAGTCTGTTCCTATTGAAAACGGTGGCTGTGTAGGTGTAATTGAGAAGTATTTGTCCTCAAGACTTCAGTACAGCCAGAAAGTGCTGCACTGTCTGGATATTCTTTTTCAGACTTTCTTCTAGGAGAAAACTGCATGTACTGAATGTTTTAGAAGTAAATGAACAGTGCTGTGAGCACAGCCTCACAATTAACCCATCTTGTCTTAAGCGGATATCTTCCTAAAATGTGCTGAATTTTGCTGGGGTGATAGTGTTCAAAATCCAACTGGTAGAAAGCTCCGAGCAGAAATATTGTAATAAGGAGCGAATTTGTAAGAGGAAATTTGTGAGTTTCTTGTTTGTTTGTTTGTTTTTAATGCTAAAATGAATATAAAGAGTTGGTTTCTCTTCCTACCCCATCCCATACCTCTTTTCTTTCTCCAGGAGTGGGGGTGGGGGTAGGGACTCCCTAGGCAGGGCTCAATTTAAAGACTTTTAAAGCCCTAAATAAATGTCTTAGGAAATGGGTATTGATCTTTGCCTAGAGAATAGTGCCAAAGACATTCATCAAAGGGACAGATGAAAAGTCTGTAGGTTTTTTGTTTTGTTTGTATGTCTTGCATTTTTGGTTTTGTGTTTATTTGTTTTGCACTCCTATCAACACAAGCAGTCTGAGTGGGGACTTTATTATTAGTTTCACTATTGTTTTTCCCCTCATCCCATGCCACTTACACATATGTTTTGAAACAAAGAAATGGGGGCACAGTTGTTTTAATCTTTTCTTACCTTTTCCTTTTCTGTCATCTGTTTAAATAAATGAGCTTGCAGTCATCACTATGAGGCTACTTAGAGTGGACGCGTCTGATTTTGCTTATTCTATAGAAATGCTCTTGGGCTTTTCCCCTTCCTTTAAAGGTGTTAGACTTGCAGAGCTGTGCCTCAAGCACTGTTTATTGAATTTCATACTAGAACAAGTGAGAGCATGCTAATGAACCCGTGCTTGGTACTTTTCTCTCTATATATGTGCTCTTCCCTGCAGCTAACTGATCAGTGCATTTGCCACAGCTGGCAGTGGCAGGAGCACCCAAGGCTGTGGCATTCCTTCGCATACTTGGCCAGGTAAGTGGGGGCTGGTACGCCTGGAGAAAAGTCTGCACCCTTCTTGTATTTGGCTAGTTAACAAGAAGGGCTGAGACAAGGCCTCCTGCACCTCTCAGCCTCTTCAAGGCTCTGCTCTCTCTTTAGCACATGGATTTCAGCCAGTTTGCTTCAAAGGGAACGTGGCATGGATTTAGTTTCAGGAAGGTAATTCTCTGTGTGGAAGTCCTCTTGTCTGCCTAAGCAGTTTCTTTTGTCTGAACTTTGTCCTGTGTAATTATGAAACTGTGGTGAGAATGCTGAAGTATGTTTGCCCTGATTTATTGTTCCCTTTAAGCTGTTTAGTTTTCACTGCAGTAAGAGGTTAAGAGCATGCTTTGTGGGGGTTAATTATGGTGACTTTTGTGGCACGTGTGATTCCACGTTGTCGACTCTTAATCCAGCTATATAGATTGCCTTCAGCTGGGACTTGAGATGCTCAGGCTGTGCACAGGAAGCCAAGCAGAGAGCTGACAGGAAAAGATGAACCTGCTTGGTGCTGGATGTGTATGATTTATCTACATGACTGGGAATAGAAAGGTGAACCTGCATTCATTTTCTGTCCATATTCAAACTCCATCTCAGAGGCTTCCGGAGACCACTTGTCCATAGCTTGCACCTAGGACTATTTTTGTATTTAAACAACAGCGAGTGAATGGGCAGGTTTGACCTGCAGAACAACTTCAAACTTGGACTTAACTCGCAGTGTAAGCATACCTCTGGAGGCATTTGAAGGAACAGCAATGTGTACTTAGGGTGTTTTTGAGAAACTAGGGCAACACGTGCCAACCCCAGATGCAACCTTTATGACCAGATACTTTAAAAGTCATTCATTTTGGAACAGTGTAGTATATGCGTGTTGTGTTTCAGTTGAGCTTACATTGGTTGAGAATAATTTAAGAACTGTGGTTATGTATGCAAGTTGTTATTTCATAAAATATTTAGGGCTGGAATAGAAATAGACTGAAGTGATTTAAGGTGCAAGTACCTATTGATTTAGGTAACTTGGACACTGAAGAAAAGAACGCAACAACAAAACAACAGCAAAAAGTGCTACAAACCCACAAATAATCCACCACTCTATCTCTATCTTTGGGATAACAAGCTGTGTAAATTTGGTCGCCTTACATATCCCAGAAATGAGAGAGGTGTAAATATCCTGCAGACTGACAGCTGGCCTTGTAAGGGAAGACTGGAGAACTGGGATGAACTAGATGAAGCCCAGTTGTGGAAGTACAGTCATGAATATCAGTCACAGTTGTGTTCTCCTTGGCAAAGCAATGATGTAGCATACGTATCAATATATCGTCCAGGCTGGTTATCAATGCCAAAAATACTGTATTGTGAGAGCTGTGTTAAAAGTATTACAATCTGCTGGGGCAAAAGACAAAGTGAAAAAGAGACAAACAGTTAAATAAGCTGTCCTGAAAATACTTTTTTTCTTCATTTTGAAAGTTGCTTTTTCAAATCTTCAGTATTTCTTGCACAAAGGAACTACTGATATCTTATTATTTGACCCAGTGGTAGTGCTTTAGGGCATTCCAGCTAGAGGGACTTGCATCATCTTGTGTAAAACAAAACCACAAACAAAATAGATGACTGAAGAATTCTTAAGTACCTGCACTGAATTTTTTTTAAAGTAAGGAGAATTACTGTATCTTGGGATTTTGCGTTAGGTTTATTTCTTGTGTAAGAAGCCAGTGTCAGAACAGGAACAGAAGTGTGCATATTTTTCTGTTGAAACATGTCTGTTTATTTTTTTATTATATTTCAGAACTGAAAGAATACAGAATTCTCATCTAGACTTCTTTCAACTAACAATATTTTCATTAAATGCTTCTGCCAAGAAAGCAGTGACTGCAGCAGTAGAGGATTGTTCTTAAGTTTCCAACAGATGCCTTCCATTAAGGCAATGACAAAAGAAGGATGAAATCTTTCCATCTCAGTTCTGGGGAGCATATGCACCTATCATAGGTGTAGGAAATGACATGCATGCTTATGATGTAGGTGCTTCTGTACAGTTTTATGTTTGAAAAGTTAATATGTCTCATTTCAACATGGAATAATAATTCAGAGTAATTCATGAGGTGTTCGCTAGGACAGATGACTCAATCCAACTGGAAAGATTTTCTGATTATTATTATTATTTTTTTTTTAGTGTTCCATTTCATTGTTTGTAAGTGCTACCCAAGGAGCACTGTGTAGGTGGAATTGCTTAAAGGTTAGTAAGGGTGATGTCACCTAATGGGACTGTTTGTTTGGGCTCAACAGGATAGCTAAGCAGTGAAGTATGTCTGATTTCTTTCTTCGCACAAAACTGATGTGAGAAAGTTCCCCAAATTATCAGTCGTACGACACATGAAGAAAATTAAAGAGAACAACCCTGAGATAAGAGAACTGATTTTTTATATGTAGGAAACAAACCCCAGGCTATCTTGTTTATCTGCTCTTAGTCACGTTGAACAATGTGTACTCCAGGAAATAAAAGCGTTATGGTTTTGGTTCTTTTTTTTTTCCCATAATGACAGGGATTAAAATGTTTTCATTTTCTTGGTGCCCTAATTGCTGGCAAAGATGTGAGCATATGGTGATTCTCTGACAAAGACCTTAGGAGAATGTTTGATTTTTCCTTGCAAATTTGTAACTACTTTGTTGCCATAGTAATTGCTCTTTCTCTTGCTACTTGTCAGTATGGATTTTAAGAGCTCTATTAACAGAAGTGCCCATTTGGAGACACAGTCAGAAATAATGGAGGTGGGTTCTCTTGCCTGTACTAAAGAGCTAGGTACAAGGGGAGAGGAGGACAGAGAGAAACTGACTAGTGAGTTGAAAATAAGTAGAAGAGGAGAGGATAGATGAGATAGAAGACATGAGCATGACGGAAGGAAAACAGAGTGAGAAGGAACTGAGAAGCCTCAAGGGAAGTAATCTTTGATACCAAGAAGGCTTTCGCTCTCACTATGATTATTCTGAGACCGGTATCTGAGGCTGCATTGCTTAGAAATTCTGAAGAGCCTGAGATGTGCCTGTGCTTGGTTTCCCATGAAAGATGCATCTCCACGTGCAAGGTAGTGACCTCAGCTGGGTGAAATGTACTTTAGAGGTTCAAAGGTTGTGCAAAACGTGCATCTCAAACTATTGGAAGTCACTCATTGTGACACTTCCTCAATCATCTGAAAATGACTGATTGGAAAAATTAATTCACGCAGATGCAGAGTTACACTGAATAGGACCTCTCAGTCAAAGTAATCTTACTGATATGCTGTGAAAATGAGAAAAGAAGGAAAAATGCTCAAACTAGCTTTTTTTTTTTCCTAAATTCAAATACGGTTTTTCTTTACTCTTGATAAAGTTGAATTCTGTTCCCTGAAAGTGTGCTGTTAGGGGAGCTCGCTCCGCCAAAGTATTGTGTCTGTAAGGCATGTTAGCAGCAGACTGGGGATTTTACATGAGGCTGAAATGACAGATTAGGACTCCATTCTGGGGAATCAGAGTAGAGAAATAAAATACTGAATGCATCTATGTGAAATTGCCCCAACTCTGCAAAATTTTATCAGCTTTCCTTTACTCTTTTTGACAGGACAAGGGAGAGTATTTTTGGTGCATTTCTACCTAGGGTTTGTAACTTTTCACCAAGGTTAATCCCTAATTTGGCTGAGATATCCCTGCTGCTTTCTTCACTCATTTTCTACAACAAGGATTTTTGATTCAGCATAGAAAATTTAAAAGCTATTGCCATGAGGCCACTGCACACAGAATAATTTCATAATCAGTGGTAGTTATGCTGATTCTGTTTGCACATAGTGACCAGGATGGTGAAGTAACAGGAAAGCTGAAGTGTACAACGATTGATCTTGCTCACCACCTTGCTCTTCGTTTTTCATATTGAGGTTTCTGCATGGCTGCTGACATCTAGCTGTGTCTCAGAATGGGAGTGGAGGGAGGAGCAGTGCAGGTCTGTACATCTGTAAGGAAAGAGATAGGGGATTATCTTTTAGGAGGTCAGAATCATTTCATTAATCTGGGGCACAATAAAACTATACTCTGTCCCTGACGTGGTTGGTCAATAATCTGATGCAGCATTAACTGAACCCGATTTATGGTTTTCACATATATGTACCTCTGTGTGACTTTGGGCTAGTTATTTTTTTCCCCCAGGATTTCTGTACGTTACCAAAGCAATATATAAGATCATTTGCTTTAGAAAAAACAGGCTTTTATCCTTTATTGTGTCGTTTGTGAACCTTTCAATTGGCCTAATTCTTCCTACAGCTGGTTAGAGCTGATGCTTTTATAGTCATAGTTTTCTGAGTACCTAAAGGTGTATTGATATATTGCCAAAATAAATTTTCTTTTTAAAGTCACAGAGAGCTCACCATAGTTTAAAGGGAAATAACTTCCTCTTTTTCCCATAATTTTTGGGAGATTTAAGACTTTTTAAAATGACTATTACTACTTTTATTTCTTTTACTCTGGGGAATTTCAGGCTTGTGTGGCATGGATGAATGGGAGTCTTAGTAACCAGTGGAGAAGGTGGCAGGTCGTTTTTTGTTTCCGACAGTACTGGTGGGAATTCTGCCTCCTGCTTGTCATAAGAAGTCCTTTGTACATTTCCCCTTTCTTTACACTTTAATCCAGCAAAACACTTTCAGCACTCAAGTGGTCTCATTTGCTTTCAGTGACAATATTCACAGACTTAACATAAAGCATGTGTTGGAGTGCTCTGCTGGGTCAGGGCCTGCTTTGCTTGGGCTGCATATCAAGTCTGCATGTGTGTTATTCTAGACTTTCATAACTTCACAGCATCAATTCTGCATTGTATTTAGTATTTGCACACAACCTACATTTGTAGAAGAGAATATATTAACCAATACATATGTGGATAGGAAACACAGATGTGCACCTACCTGTGCTCATTAGAGCTAGGATATGCAGAATGCTTGTTTCTTAAAAACTGTACTTACGAGGAACTTTGTCTTTTTTTTTTTCTTTTTTTTTTTTTCTCCTTCCAATTCATGGTGTTTCATTTTGAGATTTCAGGGTGCTGACTTAAAGAAATAATAAAGTAATTAAAACAGCCCATCCATAGCATCTTTGAGTTTCTGCTAT
Organism: Lagopus muta; assembly: GCF_023343835.1. Lineage (NCBI taxonomy): Eukaryota > Metazoa > Chordata > Aves > Galliformes > Phasianidae > Lagopus > Lagopus muta. Next base: position 86,727,797 of record NC_064433.1, read on the forward strand.
GCAAAAACCTGTGCCTGTTCTTGCCTCTTCAGTTGATCAGTATTCATCTGTACAAGCCTGAAGGTGCAGCCCAGGGTTTTTTACACTGAGACATGTTAAAGGTATGTCCACACTGCTGTTTCTGCTTTAAGGTAAGGAAAGCAGCAGAGGTATGGGAGCTGCCTACCATGAAGTAATAGAGTAGTAATTCTATTTGTCATCTGAAGGTATGAGCGAGTTATCTGAAAGCCATCTCTTGTATGACTATGCAAACATAAGAGCAATTTTACTAAATGCTAAGAACAAAACAGAGACTCATCTTGTAATTAGAAAATTAAGGATTCATGTGATCCTGATAGGCAACTAGTGACAAAGCCAAGTGTCCTCTGAGTCACATGAAATGGTGACCTGTGCTGATTCCATCTCCTGTTCTTGCCATACAGTCCTTTCTAAATAATCTCCTAATCAGAATCAACAGCTCTGGCTTGACATCTGGGAGATCTTGGATCTGGAAGCAGCTACCAGGAAATGAGTATCTCCAAGGCAGATGCTTTGGCTGCAGTTTCAGTTAGACATACTTTCAAAATCTCAACCTTCCCTGAAACCCTGGACAGTGAGTGGGTTTTGGTTCTCTATTTTTTGTGCTGATTGTATTGTGGAGCAACCACACACGCACACACATGCAAACAAATATGTATATATATATGTATATATAAACAGCAGCGTTCCTCAAAGTGTCAGCTTTCTATTCTGTCTATCAACAAACATTCTTTCTGTGTTATATCTGTTTTCGGTTGAACACCGTGTTGAAATGTGAACCTGAAAGTCCTGTTCTAGTTTTCATTACTGTAGGTAGCTTGCTTTCAATGGTGTGTGTGTCAGTAGCCACAGTTTCAAACTGGAGAAAGCTTCCTCCTTCTTTTGCAAATTTGAAGAAATGTTTTGACTTCACAACTTCTAACATAAAAAAAAAAAAAAAAAGATTTTAAATCAGACTTTTTTTCCATTGAAAATGCCTATAGAAGCTGAAATGAACTAGAAAAGAATGAGACACAACTGCAAGTCTCATTTAGAGCTGGAACCACACAGTATGTGGCGGCAGTGCAACTGTGTTGCCTCCCTCTGTAGGAAACCAAAGCACTGTGTGGCTGCACAGCAATGAATCTTGTCTCAGCAATCTCCATCAGCTGCTGAACCAGCTCTTGTTCTATTCCTAACGCAGCTAGGATGTGGACCTTACAGACTGCCTGGTGATCCAGAGGCAGCTGATGTGCTGCTGACTTCTACTGAGGCAGACACAACAGTTTAGGCAATTTGTGTCAGGTACAGTGGTGGGGAAGGCAGTTTCAAAATGTGTTACTGTGGTTAAAATTCTAACTTCAGTAAGTTTAATCTTTAATCTTTCTCATTAAATGTTTCAGTAGTTGGAGGTCCGTCTGTGCTTTTCACCACCTGGGGAAGTGGTAAGATTGTCTAGCTGATCCACGACTGGACCTTTCTAGTTCTCTTTTCTTGTCTCGTGGCAAAGAGATTTCTTCATGGTGGAGAGGATGTGGCTATGCAGGAAGCAATGTTTCAGAGTCATTCGTAAAGATCCTTAGTGTTTTTCTGAACTGGAGATATCTACGTGTTCTTTCTCAATCAGCATAACAAACCCATTCCAAAATTGTGTTTCTGGCGGTGCCACTCAGAAAGAGATAAGCCCTGTGAGGGTAGGAATGGCACAGTAGGAGTCACTTTGCACATTTAATGTGATCGACGCGTTGCATGCTCAGCCAAAATAGTGCATGGAATGGGGGAAGATGGCAGTGCACACCTCATCTGGTCAGGGCTTGTGGGCATGTGAAATTTGGCAGAGAAAGCAGCCTCAAACTTAGTCAGGATAAAGAAAGTAAGCAGGGTCTTAGCTTACACATTTTAATCAATGTCTTTTTAAATAGCATTTTCTGTTTGTCTAGGATGTGGTTTGGAGTTTTCACATTAGAATGTGTTAGGTAGCTGACTGTGGTCTGTTAAACACATCTCAAAGGTGGTAAGCCTTATCTCTGCTTAAAGACAAAAGCTGTAAAAATATACATATATCTCTCTCACTTTGAGGCCAGCTGAAGATGGTTTTTGCCTCAGGCTTCTCACCATGACCCACAAAATGAGGAATTACTGCCTTTAGCCCAGCGATTACTATGACTGCTCCCTAAACCATGTATTACAGAAAAAAAATATCCAAGGTTATTCAAACCACTCACTTAACATTTTAAGCTGTCCTGCTGTTGTTTTTGTTGTTGGCTTTTTTTTTGGATGAGGGAGAGTTTGTGTGAAGCAGCTCCCCAAGCAGAATAACGTGTGCTCTGTGAGACATGTACTTTGTAATGCCAGGCAAGTCATTTCCAGCACAGTCATAACAAACAGGAAAAAGCAGAGCAGAAGAGGTATGCTTTTCAGTTAGAGTTGATACTCATGGGTTGACCACATGGTTGCGGTCCATTGGCCAGCTGCGTTTGTGGGTGAAGAGAGAACAAAGTGCCAGGAGGAAACAGCAAAGGGACACGTGCAGAAAGGCAATATTTTTGTATTTATTTGTGAGCATATTTTGTATTTATTTATATGTGTATTTTGGGTTTGTTTTTTGTTTTGTTTTGTTTTGTTTTTTGTTTGTTTGTTTGTTTGTTTTGTGATCCCTGTCGTTCTCCCATATAGGTATGCCATTTCCCATGTGCTGCTGTCTTGAAGCATGCACCCTTGTTTCATTATATTACTGAGCCTAGTATCTGTAAGTAGCTGAAGAAGCAGCTTTTTCAGTTGATGCTCCCCACATGAATACTTCCTTCTCTAAATCAGGCCCAGAAGATCTTTATGAGAATTCTGTTTCTGATGTTTTTCCCCCCCTACTATACATCACCCTCAACTATATCTGCACTGGGAGTCTAATGATCTAAATCCAGATGTTTAGGATATATATATAATGAGACAGAAGGGTGTTTATGCCCAAGGAAAGCACGGATATGTCTTTTTCTCTTATTCATATGACTCCTGCCTCTTTAAAGCAAAAAGTATGTTCATTTTTAAAGAGAATAGTATATCTCCTATTGGGTATGTATGTGAAGCACTGTAAATCATTTATGTCACTCCTCATACTTTAGCCAATCTAATTTTATTTCACTTTGAGATCAAGAGGTGTGCTGGAACAAAAATTGTACACACTGCCAATTTTAAGAGGATCTGATAAACACATGCATTCCCAACTTCTGGTTATCTGGAGAGCAGAGAGAAATAAAGAGGAAGAAAGTAAACCTCCCACACCTGTTTTTTACTTTCCTCAAGTCAGAGAGATGAAAACCTGTGACATGTCTATATCATCTCTGATCTAGTTAAAGCTTTGAAGTGTTGATTCTCTGGTGTTAGTGTTAGCCTGAATGACAGAATCCTTCCTGGAGCTGACATGAGCAAATACAGCAGGAGGATGAGAAGTTAATCACGATGGCCAGCCTCATTAGTGCCAGCACGGGGAAAAAAGTGGATTGCATTTCCCGTGCTTGCCAAGGATATTGCTCCTACGAGAAGTTGTGCTTAAGAACAGAATGGTTAAAGGTGAAGAAAGTAGATTTTGGAGATGGGAAATGGTTGATATGGAGTGAATTCGGGAGGGAGTAATTAATGGGACAGATGATTGAATACTCTACCCTAAAGTAGGAATATGTTTACTCTCTGAACACACCAAAGAGCACAACATAGAGATTCTACTGATATATGTAGTATTTCACATGGACTAATCATTCACATGGATTAATCATGATAAACTTGTGAGAACCTCTGGAAACAGTGGAAGCTCATGGAGGATGGTTGAGCCTTGAACAACAAGAAAAATGTTGCTTTTATTTAAAGTAGCAATGAAACATATGCTGGGTCATTAGACACTGATAGGAAGAAATGTAGACAAGTGCATTACATATTGGATAGATGAAAACCTGTCAGGGGCTGTAGTAGTGTAGTCTGGACAGCAGTAGATGTACAGCTGGGGGAACGGCAGGTGCACACTACTACTAAGGCAGTGAAAGGTGATGAGTGTAGTAAAGCAAGCAGGTAGGAGCCATTTACCAATTAAGAAGCAGATGTGATTTGTCATGCTTTTTAACCTTATCACTAGTTTTAGAGCTTTGTTGGAAGGGAAAGAAGAAGCTATAAATTGAAAGGATCAGCAGTCAAAATATTCAAGAGGAGAACTATATACAGGGGTCTGCCTGGCTCATCAAAAAAAAAAAAAAATTTAATGGACTTGGTTCTTCTTTATGACTAGGCAGCTGTAATTCATGATTGCCAAGTGAGAAAGAGCCTGTTGTTCTTCACTGAAGATTAGAAATAGAAAGCAAGACACGTCTTAACCTTTTTATATTCTTGAGATATTAATGTTAATATAATGCATAATATAATGTATTAGCTCAACTGCCCAGGGTTGTCAGGCCTCGTTGACTGTTTTACTATGTAGAATGATTTGATTTTCTCATGTTGTTCCAAAACTAATGCCTCCTATTTATTTCCATGGGAACTACAACAGATAAAAATAGCACAAAAAAACCATTTGATAGAGCAAATCTTCAGTTACAGATCACTCTTTTTTCAGCATAGTCCCCACCAGTAGCTGTGCATTTTCATCAGCAATGAACAAGAGCCTGCATGCTGTGCTCATAAAAAATCTGCATCAGCAGAGGTATCACCACTGCTGAAATGTACCACCCACCGCCTCACTGTACTCATGTCCACTGTTTGGTCTCCATCAACATTCAGCAAGTATCGATAAATGTCAATGAGTTCTATGTTTTCTGCATGGGAGGATTTAATGACACATCTTCACTTCATGTTCACTTCCATGTCAGACACCACTCTGTTATACTGCCCCTTTGCTGCCATCTGTCACGTGGCAAAAAAACTGCGATGGTTTGTTGATGGTAAGGTTCCACCTTTACTGCCATACCATTGGCATCCACCTCTGATATCATGGACCAACATAATAAAATATGAAGCGTTACTTCTGGAACAGCCCTCAGAATTACCGTTATCACAAAGAGTCTTGTCCGAAACAGGATGGAAGGCTGAGCACAGAAACATATCCAAATCATACAGCCATGCTATCCTGTATTTAAGTCAGCTGTATTTAAGTTAGCCATTTTGTTTTGTGTCTGAAGGGACCTTTGTGTGCTGCATTTTTGGAACATTCATTTTAAGCCCTGAACCCTGAATTCTTCATTCTATGGCTGTGTGTCTAAGATCTGCTTATCAGAATAGATATTTCCTGATTTTTCTTTTGCAGCTTTCACTAGCACTAGCATTTCACACACTGGTCCAGTAGATGACTTCTTACTCTGCCAGGAAGTTTGACAAATTTCTTTTCTTCTTGCAGTAAATTGGATATTAATGCCTTGCCTCACACAGACTCTGAAGTCACATACCCACACGAGGAGTCTGAAGCTGTGTTTACTGATGCACACTCTATGGAGAAAACTGAACTGTTCTTGCAAACTTTTGTCTGCTACAGCAGTTCTGGGATTTCTGCCAGAGTGTTTTCCAGGGTCATGCCCACATGTAGATGTATGCCTGTGGTCTGGGCCCCACTGAAACAGCTGCCTTCCACCACCTATTGGTGAAATAGAAGGAAAAAGGTTACACGTGATCTGTTTGCTCAAGTGGCACCTCCCATACAGATATATGGATGAATAAACTGTGACTAACATTACTAATGTTACATGATATCAGAGGTCACGTAATTGTATTCTGAGCCAAGATATGTGCCTCATAATGTTATCCACTGTTATGTGCTCTAAAGTGTCAAGTGTGAGCCACGTGTAGCACTGATAGTTAAAAGTGTTATAACCTGTATGCCAGGATGATGAATGCTAATGAGCTTCCTTGTTGATCATGGTAGGCCTGATGTGTGTTAGGAGTCTGCATCCAGTCTACCACTGCTACTGGAAGTTTTGGTCAGGAACATAAGGACCTGACTCTAAAGCTATTAAAGCTAAGGAGGGGTCAGAAACTGTCTAGAAAAGTTTACTGAAGGCAACAATTATGAGGAGAGTGAGGTAGGACAAGGTAAGAATTTATAGGAGGAAACTTTTTGTTTCCTACTACACGGAGAACTGAGTCCTGCCTTCTGGCTGACATGGCACATAGCACAAATATTGTGGAGCAGTAAAATATTCCAGAAACTTAGGACAGGACTGTCTCTGAGAGGCTAGAGATGGACCAGTCTAACTTGCTTTGCACAGTGCTTGTGTTTGCCAATAAATTGTGCGGAAGTTGCCAAATACAGGATGCAGTGAAGAGGGAACCATAACAAATGAACAAGATACTTGCCTTAGTGAAGAGATTAAAAAATCATGAGGAAACTGGAGCTAGAGAATCCTGCTGGGAATTCTTGAAGAGCAGGTGTCTGGTGATCGTTTATATTGATTATTGTTTTATATTGTATTATATTGTTTATATTGACACGTAAAAATGAAGATACTGTTTTTTGAATTTTCCACCATCAGGTTCACTGTCCTTTCCACTTCCTTCCCATAGTTTCAACATTAAAAAGATCTTTTCTATCCATGCTTAGTGTTTACAACAGGGAAAGCAATACTTGCTTAGACTGGATACTGAAGCTGTTTACATTTTCCTACGTTCTTGACGCTAATATTTAGAGGAGCCTTTCTTGAGGCTATTGAGGAGCCTATGTTTGAACAGAGTGCTTTCTGCCAACTACATCTGGTGGAAAGGTTACCGGCCTGTTTGGCTTTGGATGTAAGAATCTTCGGCTTGAGGCCGAAATGTTGACATTGAATACCTTAGCATGTAGTGTGTTTGCAGCCCTGCTGTGTAGTGCATACATGTTATGTTGGTAAATATTTCTTCACTGGTTGTCCTGGAGACTAAAATTGTTTAACTGCAGAACAGAAAGAATTAGCAATAGCAGTGCATGCTTCTGTTCCAGCAGCGATAAACATTTGACTGTCGTTGTGTTCAGCTTGGACTATTTTTAAAATATCCAGAGCTCTCCATGTGCCAGTTGTCATCACATTAGTAATTTAGCTTCATTTTCCAAACCTATCCATGAAATTAAACCACCAGTACTTAATGGAACCAAATACTTGAGGCAGGTTACCTGACAGACACAGCTGAAGAACTGGGCCCTTAGCAATACCGGAGTATTTACTTTGTTACCCAAGGTAACAAAGGATAGTGCAGCATAATTGTCTTGCTAATAGCTGGTAATGTGTTATGAAATCTAAAGCACCGTTCTTGGAGTACCAGGCTGTGTGATACGGGGCTGCTGGAACATGCACAGCCAGCTTTTCAGGGAGAGCCAACCTATGTTTTGACAAACTTTTAGAATTCCAGTTGTCAAACTTCTTTGAAATTGTGTGTCAGGCTATGAGTGTGAAGCAGTTGTCATACTCCTAACAGGACTAAGATGTTTCTATCTGTATTCAAAGCTTACAGTGCCTGTCCTGGTACTATGAGGAGACACAAACACATCAATCAAAAACATCTGTTACTTAGAATAGATTAAAAACACTTGGTCTAAGTAAACACATTCTACAAGGTTAGATTTCAGCCTCATGTTTTTAAAACTTTCAAAGACAAAGATTTTGCCAGGACTTAGGCTCATCCCTTACAAAAGGCACATAATAGAGATTAGGTTTTCATGACTGAGCACTAAAATATCAGGAAAAGATCCCTACAGCTTCAGAAATTGTAGATTCGTTGCCTGCTGAAGCAATCTGAACGATGGTCTATTCAGAAGTGCAGTGCCATACATTTTACATTTCAAGGACCAGAAGAGTCACAGTTGAACAGATCAACTGTTTTGCTAGAAAAAATTCAGCTGTTTGTAATAAGGGACATACGATCCTGTTAGGCCAAGGGAAGTAGGTTTCTGTCTGAGGCCTCATCTGCAGAGCATTTTCCCTGAGGGGGCTCATCAGATCCCACATGAGCCATGTCCACATTCATAACTTGCTCCATCCTGGGCTTTCCCATTGCTAATCCTCCATCATTTAATCTGTCCTTGTACACAGATGGGCAGGGGACTTACTGGGAGCAAGGGCTGCATGATGGGAATGGTGGTACCCATGTGCCGGACGTGAATCATTAAAGTCAGCATTAGGGGATTATGTAGGGCTCAGGTGTCTTCTTGGCAGGAGCCACCAAGTTAATTATTTATATAAATAAAGAGTCATCCAGGACAATTAACAGCCATAGAGCAAAGCATGATGTATGCTGGCCTGTCTCACTCCCTAGGCTACAGAGCAAAACTCTTGTAAACAAGGGATGTAAGTGGGCCAATTGCTTACTGGCCCTGCCAAATCAGAAATTGCACTTTTGGCTCAGTAGGGATAAATTGGTTGTGATTGCAGTCATGCTTGCCACCCGTGCTCTAGTGTTTTCCCTTGCATAGTGATCCTTGGATGATGCAAATTAATGGAGCTCCTCTGATAGCAACACAATTTGGTGCCCGAGGCAATAAGCCATATTGGACATGAATTGTCTCTGCATCCTCGGCACAGTCCGTGCATGTGCACAGGGGTCTGTTCTATGCCTTTGAAGTACTGAATCTGAATCCATCTCAGATGATGTGCAATCATCTCAGCTGACATACAACTACTTAACCACAGTCTGTACAACCGTCAGGTTAGAACAGGTCTTTAGATACATACATTTTATTTAGGCTGCTATGCTCCCTGATACCCTGATGAAGACTTAAGGCTGAAAGGAGGTGGCTGCTCAGTGTAAGAGAGGGATGGGATCAAAGAGATACCTTCAAGAGCTGCTCTCACAATTCCAATTTCAAGCAAAACTTTCCAAAAGCACACTTCAGCCTTCTTCCCCTTTGAGAAGAATGCCTTAACTCTTGTTCATCATCTGAGAGCAAAATGGGTGTATTTTCTTCTGGCAGAAAGTTGATTGTTTCCTTTGGGGTTTTTGTGCCCTATGTGCTTTTAACTGCCACAGGGAATGCAGTGAAAGGGCCTTTTTCTGCTTCTGTCCGTTGTCTCAGTCAAAGAGCTGCTAGGGTTTTTGGGCTGCCTATATTAACTTAGCACTGATTTTATGTTGCTAAATAACAAGCTATTAGCACAACCTTGCCACTGGGGTTTGTCACACTTTGTGTGTCAGCATGTACATGTGCTTTTCCCCCAAGCCTCATTTCTCCCAGCCTATAGTCTGTCCATTTAAAATGAAGTTCGCAAACAGCATAGTAATGCTAGAGATCACAAAAGAGGGAACTGATGGCTGTGGCTGCTATTGTAAACCCAATTTCCACAGGCTCAGCGGGGCTTGGCATGTCAGAGGCAAGTTCAGCAAAGGGGGCCCTGCAGCTGTGTCCGAGCCGTTGGACTCGTGCTGTGGTCTTGAACAGAGGCTGGGTTGAGGATGCTGGCCTAGCTCCATGCTTGTGCGTAATGCCTAGCTTCATGCTCCTGTGGGGGCTGGAGCAATACACCCTGTGAGACTGCTCAAAACAATTGCCAGCTCAAAGTTCAGAGTGTTCTCCTTATGGCTATTTTCATATCTAATGGAGGATGAACACAAGGCCTTGTACATTCTGTGTGCTTAGAGATGTTTGTTCTGAGTGTATGCTGCTGGTGCCCACCTGATATTTTTCTCCTTTTTGTATGTAATAGCACTTCATTTATCTACACTGACTCGGGTCAGGCTCTCAGTACCTCTAATGAAGACATGGAATGGATTGTACAAGGACTGAGCAGATTGTTTTGCTTTATCTTCTCTAGAACCTTCCCGATGTTATCGCAATGTACACCACTTGAGAGAGGGGAGTCTATGCAATTTCAGTGTATACACACCTCCTTGCTAAATTAAGATTTAGTGTGCTTTGAAACTAACACTGAGACTGGAAATGGAGACTTAAGTTATCTCCATTACTGAGCATTTCTAATAATGTATTTGACTTCTATGCAAATATATATATTTTCATTTCAGTAGATATGTTGGCTGTGCTGTGACACTGTGTTTTTTGGAGAGTCAGATTTTATTGAGGCATTTTGGAAGCTGGAAGCACCCAATGGACTTCTGTTCATAGACATTATGACATGCTGGTGGCTGTCCACTTTCCTCTTTCCTGGTCTGCATAGCTTTTAAAATGCAATGCAACACATTGGTGTATGAAACATACCAGATGAAATATACCAACCGTCTAGAATTCTCTACTAGATGATTTAGACCTGGAGTGTTCGTAATCTGCTTACATAAATGATTTTTGTGCAGTTGTTTCCTGTCTCTTATAAATTTAGTCCTTTCTCTCCCCATTTCAGTGGTATATTAAATCTAATTAAGTATGCTTAATTGGCACTGGGGAAGAGCAAAGCAATCCATTTGCTTCCCATACAGTGAGAAAGGAAAGGAAAACTTGTCAACTACAGGAGCTAGTTAGCATATATACAGTGCCTTGTCAATATGTATGTGTGTATATAAGCTGGGGGGTTGAAACTAGATGATCACTGTGGTCCCTTTCAACCCAGACCATTCCATGATATGATATGATATGATATGATATGATATGATATGATATGAGCCTTAGCATGTGGCATTTCTTGCTTACCAGGTATGACAGTGGGGACAGGTTGGGCTCAAGTTCTTGCAGTGAAGGAAAAGAAATCTCTAACAGAAAGTAGAAACCTGAAGGAATTAGGTAAGGATATTTACATATTAAAAAGAATTATTTTCAGTGAGAATGAAATAATGACTATAATAAGGGTGTGAATTACACAACAGAATCTATGTGTGAGTCTCTTGGCCCTTACTGTGTGTTTCTTGGGTAGCTTGAAACTTGGATGCATTTGCTTTGGTCCCACATTTTGCCATTCCTTGTGTTGCTGATATTTTCTGTATCAAAGAGACTAGTACCCACAAGCCCTGTCTGTATTTTTTGAAAATATCAAAATTAGTCAATTTAAATACTTTTAAAACCCTGTCCTTTTTTGATTTTCTAAGGGTTTCTTAGGAAGCCTTTCTGGGGGGGGTTGGGGGGTGGGGAGGAGCTTGTTCTGTTGAAAGGAGAGGAGCATTTAGACATGCCAAAAGTACAGACTGCCTTGGACAGCAGAGAGCCCAGGAGGCTGGCAGGAGTTTGGTGGCTGAGCCCAAGCTGATCAGACTTGCATAATAAAAACCACCCCACTGCCCACTTTTGCCAAATCCTCTTTGAAGGCATTTCTCCCTGTGTAGAAAGCAATGATGTGTACCCTGCTCTGCTAGTGATGCCTCTCCCAGTCTGCAGGTAGTGAGCTGGAATAAAAGCATTGCTCCACTCTAGGTCAAAAGGACTTGTGCTGCATGGACTGACTCATTTCCACAGAGAACTGAGTGCTTTCAGCTGTTATTAAAATTGAGTCTGTAATCACTGGCTCAGACTCTCAGTCCTTTTAGTAACAGAGCAACTTGAAGTAAGGCAGCATGTGATGGTGGAAAGTGAAGAATGGTATTCAATCCATGACGTATTTTTTTTAATGTTCATTGAATCACAGATGGAGGCTTTTGTATTATTGCTTAGAAAGCACTTTTTTCTCTAAATTCCTAGAAGCCTTCTACCGGGTCCTACCCACTGATTCTGTTTAATGTTCCTTCTTAATTAAAAAAAAAAAAAAAGTCATAGTTCAAACCCTTTTAAAAGTTTTAAAGTTTCTTGTATGAAGATTTTTTTTTATCTGATAGTCTTAATGTGATCAAATCAGTTCAGCTCAGCTTTAATTAAGAAGATGAATGCATTGAGAGTCCCAGCAAGGCTGTCTGTCAGTAGCACTGGATTGCATGATGCCACCATTTGGCTTGCTGTTTTCTTTTAGTGAGGCTGATAATTTCATCACCCTACCTAAAGTTGCGTTTCATTCCCCATAAATTCTTTAGTGCCTCTTTAAGCCTCTCATATCGGAGCACTTTGTCTTCTGAAATGTCCCAGTTTGATCTGTCATTATGGTGGCATGTCACATTCAGTTACTGTATTTGTCTCGCTAGGTGCAATGTAGTGCTGGCTGCCAACATAACTAATTGTGAGTGAGTCTTTCTTGTGAGGCAGTTTGGTGAAAAAATGCAGCTGAGAATACCGTTTTCAGAGTATCTGCTCTTTGAACTGTCTTGGCATCAAGTGAAGCACTTCATTATGAAGAGGCATAATGGAACCATAGGCTGTGTCTGGGCTGGGAAACTTCTGCCCAAACTTCCTCCTGTTGCTGCCCATGGCTCAGCTCCGCCAGTGATAGCAGCTAGAGGATAAATGAATAGGCTGCTAGTTCCCAAAGCTTTTGGAGCGACGCTCAGTTGTGGCTGTCACAGCCTTCTGCTCTTTTTGTGCCTGCCATCTACCAGCCAACATCCCCCTTCTGTATCTGGAGTGGCCACTCTGGCCTTTTTATCTTCCCAGGTCCCCTCCTGCCTGCCCTACTCAATGGCTCCTGCTGTCCCTCATGCTTTTTCTCCCTCTCTGCTACTGGCTTTTGCCAGTGCTACTGCTGGGTTGAAATGAATCAGCTCAGCCAAGCTCATTCAGCTAAATGTGATGTCTCACACACCAGTCCTGGTGTGTTCCATCAGCTGGGAATTGGTGATGTGAGCACGACTCTGCTTGTGGCTTCCAGCACGGACATTTCATCCTGTGCCAAGCATGTCAGTGTGACACCCAAATTTAGCATGCCAGTCACTATTGCTTCCCTTGACACAGCTCAGGCAGAGAGACTGGGAAAATGTAGCAAAAATACTCTATTATGTTCAAAGAGAGATTGATAGTGCCATTAATAAAGCTATAGCTAGCGAATAACACCTCTGTATGGAGAGAGACTCACACTGCCCTTTACAACCAGCTGCCCTTTCTTTGTCTTTCTCCCGCATTATCTGTGCTTTTCTGTAACATCTATTTGAAACTTTTGCTTTATTGTCCCCCTGGACAATAGGAAAGTCAAGCCCGCTCTCCAAAGAGAATGAATTACACCTTACTATGATCCTGCTGTATAGTGTCAAAGGTCTGCAGGTCTTAAATTTTAGCTTTCTGAGCTCACCTTTGGTAGTTTGAACCACTCTGAATGATATACAGGTAGTTTGAATGGTACAAGCCATGAGTGACATAAATCTTCCACCTGTGATCAATCTGCATGAGTGTGATGGCACAAAGTGGGTATCTTCCTTAGCATCTGAAATAGAAATACATGAAGTGAGGGTGTTGTTTGCAGGTGGTCTTCAAGGTCAGGTAAGTCAAGTCACGCTGTTTGCTCTACCATTTCTAACACTGTATGCTGCATTCCTCCTAGCTGCATATCGTGGGATTAGATAAAGTAATAAACTTTAGATTCCCCTTCCTTCCAGTTTCTCAGCCTTCAGAGGGCTTTTGACACACACTTGTAAGTATGTTTTCTCTACATCTATCGATGATAAGAAACTAATGGGAATGAAAAATCACGCCTTGTCATTCCCCCATCCTCTCAGGATCTTCAGTCTAAAGAGGAACATTAAATATGCAGTGCTACAAGAAAACTGGCAAAGCTACAGTTATGTAATTCATTTAATATTTTAAAGACATTTTCTGCCTCTTTAACAGATACACATAAGGCCATTATTAAGCAGGCAAACAAAAAATAATAAACAAAACAACAAAAACAGAAGAAGCTGGGATATGGAGAAAACTAAGACCTTCTGTGACTGTTGGCTGCACTCCTGTGTTCCCTGTGGATATGCATCTTGCTCTTCTTTCTCTGTCTTCCTCTTGGAGTAGAAAAATTCTTTTACTTGGTAAAAGGCTTGACTTTTTATGAACACAGAAAGATGGATCTGAAAGGGAAGTGTGAAGCTTTGAAAAGGGCTTCCATGAATTTCTGTTGTCGTAGATACTTGAGGTCTTTCAAGAGCTCACCCAGTACAGACCTGCCTGGGAACTAAGGCTTCACTTTGTTTTAGAGTGTATGCTATCGTGCTCAGCACTGCAACATTTGATTACAATTTCTTCAGACATCCTTGTCTTTTCTGTGTAAAAGAAAACCTTGCAATACTTAAATAATAATACTTAATGATACTTAATAATACTTGCAAGATAAGAACCTGTAGTTGAGAAATATACTTAAGAAAGACTGTTTTGACCCTGAAGCCAAGCAGTTTTATAACTAGTTTTACTCAAGTCTTCCAGGAGGTGTAATAATAGCTGTGAGGATCAGACTCTAATGGTTTAACTTCCTTTCTGTACCTACATACCTATAAGCTACTTGTTGTGTCAGGAGTGATAATTCTCAAGGTCAGGGACATTTTCTGCTCTAATCTTAGTCTGCTTTCTCTATCAAAGTGAGATGACAGCTGCGTGCATGTGTACTGTGAGTGCAAACTGAATTTAAAACATGCTGTAGAACTTTACCTGATTTTCAAGGTCAAATCTGAAGTCAGATCCTCTCCCAGTTTTGCTTTTTGCTTAAGAGAAGAAAAAATAAAAAAGGAAAAAAGTAAGAGTGGGGGAAATCAGATAGTTGAGCTTTGTTATTGCATTATTTATTTTCATTAAACCATAATACTAACTGCAAGATCTTTGGAAATGTTTAATTACCTCTTTCATCAGAGGCTGTTTGACATGCAAATGAAGGGGGAACCAAAGTGGTGAAATACAACTAGCAACTTTTACATCTAAGTAGGTTTCAGGCTTGGGGGGGAGCTCAGGAGGTGATCTTCCATTTTGATATCAGTATCGTCCAAGATCATCACAGGCCTCTTTGACATAAGAGCCTCTTTGAATTTCAGTAGATTCAGTAGTTTCAGAACAAGATTTTGCTCTGTTTGCTTAGGTTTTATGATTTGTTTGAGGCTTGTTCTTGTTGGTATGGTTTGAGAACTATTACATGGGAAAACCCAGTGAGTGACAGATGTGATGAAGAGGAGATGATTTTGCTGTGTGTATTTTGCCAAGATTGCAGGTGGACAAATATCACATGAGAAAGGTTTCCAAATATCTATTCAAACACATTTACTGTACATTTACCCTTTCCTCTTATTACTGTACTTTTATTTTCTAAAATGCTCTACTTCCCAGGAAGGAAAGCGTTACAGGCACTCCTGCCAACATACATCCATCTGTGAATGCTGGTGTGAATATTTATATGCTTGAATCAGAATTTGGGGCAAGCTGCCTGCGGTCTGGGAGTCATTTGGTCAGGAAACAGATGGGAGAACTCATGGCTGCAATGAGCACGTGATGCAAGTTACTGGGACCAGTCACGAATGCGTTCTGAGCAACTTGTGATAAATTCTGAAGAAGTGAAGGACAAGCATATTTCTACAGAAGAGTTTTGCAGTATCTTTGGTTTGTAAGTTACACTGTGAGTTGCACTGATGGTATGCAAATTGAAAGGACATGACCTTTGAATATATATCCACAGATCGTAGTTTGGTCTGATGAAGCAAAGTAGGCTACTCCGACTTTGTAACTTTTTTTGTTCTTGTTGAGAACCAGATAGCACATGCTTCAGAATGGTATGAAAATCAAGAAATGACTTTGGCTCATATCTGTTGACAAAGATTGCTAGATTATTCTGGTCCATTTCACTACTTGGCTTGTCATCCTTTCTGCTCTAGAGGACCAGAAGTTTAATTTCCACTGAGAAATTCTGCCTCACATGGAGAACTGATTCTGTTTTGGCCTATCTTTCTTGCTGCTTATGGAAGACCTGACTTTTGTGTTATCAACACTTCATTTACACTAAATATCTTGCATCATTCACCTGATTTGTGTGTTATAGTTGACCTTCTGTGGGATCAGATGGCCTTATAAATCCTCGTGGAACTCTTATAGATCCATAAGAATAAATGAATTCATTATCAATAAAATAGTAATTGTATGTGATTATTCTTTTTCTAGAGATTAAGTGTAGCTTTTAAAAAGTCTTATCAGAATAGAGAGCAGACAAAGAAAGAGGTCCTTTTCACATTCCTGGGAACAAATCAATTCCATCTTTTGCAGGGTCACTATTGGTATTCCCAAATCTTAACATGTAAACATGTCATCAAAGAAAAGATTTCTCTCTTGGCATGGTGGTCTTGAAACTAGTGCATCTTTCACAAATGGAAGCTGCACAGACTTCAAATTACTGCAAAGGAAGAATTGGGCTGAAGGTGGTATTTATAGTGGGTATTTTGATTGCCGTGATTGTATTTTCTCATATAATAATAATGACAGTGATTGCAGCTCACTTCCCTCAAGCTGATCTCCATCATTCACGCATCTACAAACTGAGTTTGAATGCAGATAGAGTTGGAAGTGGAGAATTATTTCACAGGTCTTTTTCCCTTTTGATCTTTTATTCAGTTGAGCTAGTGGGATGCCCTGCTTTCTTTCTCAAGGTTTTTCCTTTGTCTGTGAATAAGGCGGTGGAGAATACTTCCATGCTTTCTTTCAACCTAAAATGTTTTTCTTAACCTTTATAGTACCAGTTAAGTTTTAGTTTGAGGGAATTGTTACCATCTTTGCAATATTGTATACATGGCAAATGAAATTGTTCTGTTACCTTTTAGCAGTCCTGGAGCCTGACGGAAATATCTGTATTGCAGGTGAAGATAGATGAGAAGAACATATTTGCAAGCTGCAGCAAAGCAGCCTCCCCCTTTTGTCAGTGTCATCATTACTTCTAGAAAAACAACTGTTCTTGTAATTTTTCACTAGCTCTTCCCTTAGGATATCTATTCTATGTCATACGCAGAAAATATTGCTATACTGTCTAAATGATATTGGATATACCATACCTCAGTCCTAAAGTTCTGCAGTGAAGCTTACCCCAGAGTCAAGCACAACAGTGAACTGCATTATAAAATGCTGTCTCAAGAGCAACCACAGTGACATTCACTTCTACTCCCCAGCTCAAAAGAGCAGCACAAATTGCTAGCTACTGTGAGGAGGCTGGGCAAGCATGCCAGAAAGCACCTGGGAGCTGTGCAGATTGCAGAACCCCCCATGGTAATGTGAGAGGGCTTTGTCACTTGCATTTTGCTCTGAGATGATTTGGTTAGGATTACTCAGTAAAACTGCAACAGAACTGAGATTATATATTATAATATATATTATATTTATACTATAAAACTGAATAAATACCTGAGTTCTCACAAAGCTAAATAGAAAGGGATCTCAGTATTTTCCTTCTGGGCATTTGTAATTATGCCTTTGTGTTGCCCTGAGCTGTCTGCGCTAGAATAGAAAGGTCGTTTTCATTGTCAGATCCTTACTATCAAAAAGTCATTGGTTTATCATCCAGCAGTCGTTTCCCTGTCAAGTTTAGTGTTATGGTGTCTGTTCTCAGCTTCTCAGTCTCTGATGACTTGAAGATATGCATCACAAAGGAATGACATCTCTCTTTGTGGAAACCGTATTTCTTCACCTTCCGCCTATGGCTGTGATCCTGTACCAGTTGGCACTCTACTGAACAGGAGTTTCTTGTCTGCACTTTGTAATTACCCTCACTGAGGAAAGAGGATTCCGTTATTTAAGAACTTTCTCCAATTGGTCAGCTACAGTTGCCTGTATTTTATAAGGCACCCCTCTTTCCCTTTAGTAGTCCTGGATTCCTGTTCTGAAGATCTGCGGTCCTTCAATCACTTCAACTACATTATTTTAGCACTTATTGTGCTATATACAAAATAAAAACTAGCGTTTCAGAACATTTGGCTAGTAAACAACAGTTGGTATAAAGCATTGAAGATAGCACATTTCCATAGGACAGTGCCAGTGCAACTTGTCACAGGAGCAACTATGAAGTGTCTGTGCTAACTTGCAAACAAACAACAGCCAGTTTGTATTAAAAACAAAAATTTAAAAAAAAAAAAAATTTTTTTTTTTAAAGATGTAATGTAGAAGTCTGGATGTCAAACCAGACTGACTGCATTCTGGATGTTTCTTATGCAGCCACTTACAGAAATGACATAAGTCAAGAATACCACAATGGGCTCAATTGTATCCCAGCAAGAGTGACTTTTTTTTGAGGGTACAATTTCAGACTTTCATAAGCTAGGCCTCTTGTGATGTGCACATCTCCGGTACTGACTCTGACTGCCAGGTACTCAGGTCTTGTAGATAACCTACTATGGCCCCATTTAATACATGTAATGACCTTGGAAAACCACACAGGAGTTAATGACCCTGCTCAAGGGTATCCATAATCCTTCTCCATACAAGAAACATCCAGCATTGCTCCCCAGCACTCAGTCTGGTTCTCTGGTAAAACCTATTCCTTACCCTACTTTTTACATTGCAGGGCAGCCCTATGCTTGTCCTATTCCTTAATCTTTCTACTTATAAAGTCCTGTTCTGCTTCCAGTTTTGAGGACTACTGAACAAGCCCACTATTCACTACCTTGAAATTAGCATTTGCCTGAATGCATCAGTTTTGAAGTCCTTGAATAGAAGTTAGTAGAGGACAGGCTGTGACTTGTGATAGAATCAAGAATCATTTGTTGTCGAGTGCTATTGGGGACATACTGCTATTGAAGGCAACTGTTCGATGAATTATTGTGGGATAGTACTTGATAGTTGTACTACAGGTATATAAATGCAGAGCCATCTGCATTTCTTTCAGTGACAAAAGTAATCACATTTTTCTCCACTGCTGTCAAAATGCTGAGCCAACATGCCGATCTGGGAGTGTGATCTGGAGTTCTGGTCTGGCTACATCAGCTGTGCTGTTTAAGCTAATTCCTGCAGTAGATTCTGTAACATTGGTGAGGTGTGAGCCAGGAAAAGTACAGATGTTGCATTATGCTGCAAAGTTTGGCAGTTTGAAGGACTCAGTCCATCCCCTGGGCCCTTTCCCGTCTGCCTTGTGTGACAGTTATGGCACAGGGCAGAAACAGAAGCAAACAATCCAGCAAAAGCAAGGATTCTCCCAGTAATAGAAGCATCCATGTTGATTAGAGCCACTCTTACTGTTTGCTCTTCTAGCATTTGCTCTGCCAGACAGAAAGGGTCTTCAGCTGCTGCTGTGGATTCCTGAATGCAAAGACAGCTATTCGGCTGAGATTAGGGCTCTTTAGGGGTCAGCAAAGATTTATCAGATCCTCTTTTCCCACTTACAGTTTTCCTGAGAGCCATTACAGCAGTAGAATCCCATACTGATATTATAATGTGAGATTAATGTATAGAATTTGTTTTTCAATAAAATAAATCAATTGCTGATGATTGCTTAGGTTCTTAAATTATTATTTTATTATTATTATAGTCATTTTTTTAACTGGGCATCAAGAGTTGCATGTAGAGAGCTGAAATGCCATTTCATCAGAACTGCATTAGCAGAGAGGTAAGGAAACTGATGGAGTTGCTCCAACACTGAGCCAAACTAGTCAGTTAACTGTGTTCCACAAGCTTTGCATTAACAGTGAAAAGTGTTCTGTTGGGCTTTCTTAGGAGATATGCAAATGGAAGTAGAGGAAAGAGCAGGGAGAGTGGTCATAAATGCGTGTTTTTCTCTAGGCTCAGGGGTGCCAATCTGTAGAGAATGCATCAGGATTTTTCCTTGCTTGATTAATTCTGGGTGATGTTGGTATGTGGCACCTGTTTTGTACTGAAAATCCGTGAAATGTAGCAGTTACTGCAAAGGACTACAGAGAAGTAAGTTCTGGATCATTCAGGAACAAAGACTATAGTCAGGAATGTGTGATATATGATGGTACTGAATGGTGAGGTTAATATGACTATTCCCTCATGAATGTAACATGGAAAATTCTGCTTCAACAAACTTTTCTGAAGTAAAAGCTAGAGAAAACACCTCCTGTCAAATGCAAATGCCTCATTCAGACCTGACCTCCAGCAGTTACAATGAGGTACAGTACAGTTCATAATTTCTGCTTGTGTTACTCTGTGGAATTTGTGTGTGTTGATCTTGACCTTGGATTTGCAATTAAGCTTGAGGACAGTCAAAATATTTAGTGCACAGGAATGGAAATCTCTCTGCAGTGCCTTTTCATGGATATAAATATTACTACAAAAAAGAACAAACTCAGAACTTCAAGTTTACCTGTCTTACAGGCAGATAAATAATGCTCTTACTAATGCTAGAAACTGAGACCAAAAGGAGATGATTTATCTTATATCTGTTCATTCTGTTCATCAACTCAATGAAACAAGGGGGAAATGCTTTTATGAAGGTACAGTACTATTTTCATTTTTGATGATCAATTAGAGATAATCCAATTGTTTTCCTTTCTGCAGCTGCAGCTATGCAAAACCCCACAGACTAGGTGCTGCCAGGAAGGGCCAAGATGAATGCAGAGGCAATGGGTGCAGGACAGCTTTTTGTACCAACATTGGTTTTGGTGATCAGGTTTCTGACTCCAAAACAGTTTATCTTGGTCTCCAGTAGCTCCTCGGCACCCTGTGGAACCTGACCACATAATGTTTGCCAATGCAAAGAAAAATAGACAGCTTCACATTACAGAATGTGTAATTTCACAAATTCCTTAAAATTGCATAGCTTGGGGCTCAACTTTCTTTTTCCCTTTGCATCCTGTTTCCTAAATCTGGAGTATTTTAGGGAATAATTTCAAATTTATTCTGTAATCCTAGCATACTATTCCTTCAATTTGTCACCATTATTCCAATTTTTCACTTGATACAGGCTATAGCAACTTAGGCTAAGCATTTTTTCTTATGTTGTACAGAATAATGTGCCAGCACAGCACTACAAGAGAGCTGTGTAATTACTTTAGGGATCGGTGAAGGATGACCAAATGTGTTAATATATACAGTGCTTTTTCTCTTCAGCACTAAAAGAAACAGAACAGTGTAGATAACAGCCTGTATGCTTAAAGCAACCTTCACACTGAGTTGCAATTTACTGAATATGGCTTAAGATGGTAACTTTTGGTGGTACCTACTGGACTTAAAATCTGTCCCTTGGTTTTGTTGCATTTTCAGAAAAAAGGTTTAGGTTAGATATTAGGAGGAGGTTTTTCACACAGAGGGTGGTGATGCACTGAACAGGTTGCTCAAGGAGGCTGTGGATGCCCCATCCCTGGAGGCATTCAAGGCCAGGCTGGATGTGGCTCTGGGCAGCCTGGTCTGGTGGTCCTGGTCTGGACCCTGCACACAGCAGGGGGGTTGAAAGTAGGTGATCATTGTGGTCCTTTTCAACCCAGGCCATTCTATGATTCTGTGATTCAAGAACACCATGAGATTTATCCATTCCTGCTCCACGTACAATTCCTTCTGTTGCTTTCTCCAACAACTAAGTGAATACACATTAAAAAAGGAAGGAAAATTAAAAAAAAAAAAAACAAAAAACCAAAACCACAGACAAAAAAGCAAGCAGACACAAAACCTAACATCTCTGTACACAAATTTCATTTATAGAGAAGATGGAGAAATGTTTGTAAAGGAGACTTAGTATTTTGTGTTAAGCAGTGCAGTAGCAGAAGTCTCTCCTTACTACCATGGAAGGAAAAGAGAACTGTTATGGGGCCTTTTTGGTATTCACTCACTTTGTGGCTGGCTGCTATTAGTTTTTTAAGTGAGAAAGGCAGCAGGTTCGTCATTAGGATGTTTAGGAATTGCTGACACTCTCTGAATCTATACTGTGTTCTAAGGGCAGCTTGAAGGTCTTGAGACTATCTTTTCAGTTACAGTTCAGTACGGGAACAACTGGAGCACACCTAAGAGAGCATGTGCTTGAGTGTGCATTAGCTCATCTGCAGGAGTGCTTACACAGACTGTGCACATACGGGCAGAACATGGAGCATGCAATGCACGCAACCTGTTCTGAACTTCCTCTTTCACTGTGCTGTGGATGTCAGTATGCTGCCTCTGCTCTTGTCTCTGCTTAATGACACCAGGAGAAGTCAACAAAGGAAACAGAGTAGAATGGAACAGCCATTCTGGTTCAGAGAGCTAAAGGTTGGGATATTTCATTTGCCCGTGTCCTAATTCTACAAATACTGAGCTATATTTTTCAAGATGCCACATGTTTTCTCTGCCACCATGCCAAACCTAAGAGATCAAATAGCAAGAACATCCACCAAGCTGGAGGTTCCCTGAGGGATACTGCCCATGGTGGCAAGCAGACTGAAGTGGAGCCATTCCTAGGGTGGGTGAGTCATAAAGAGCTGCTTTGTGCTCTCCCCACTTGAGCTAAAACCAGAGGTTATTAACTGCAGCTGGAAAACTGCAGTTACAATAGTAATGTGTCCTTTAGCAAAAGCATATGATATCTCTGTTAAAACCTGGTCTTATCCTTCTTTTTTAATGCTCTCCAGACTCTTGAGATTAGTTTGAATTGCGTTATCCCATATGCTTTAATTTCCCTGAGTAGACACACATCTTCTTTTATGTTTTCAAGTGTCTTTGTTACATGTCTCTGTGGCACTGAACTGCACAGACCTCCTGTTCAACTGCAGAGGTTGCTTCATGGGCCTCACAAATTGCCCACAGCTTGCTGGCAGGTTTCATCAAGTTACACTCTTTGGGGGCAACAGGCTGGTATACTGTGGAAACAGGCTTAGCAAAAGAAATACCCACATATAACATGTAAAATATGATGGATCTATACTAAACATAAGCTTTCTGAATGCAATCTGACTCAGTCTGGTCTTGTCCCCGTGTTTGGTTCAAATGCCCAGGACAGATCAAATCTCTCTGCATTGGCTCCCAGCAGTAAGTGGACTCATCTTTGCTGAAGAATGTTAAACAGTCTCTGTCACTCTTTTGGTCAGATAGAGAACAATGCTATTTTAACCTATATTATTGCAGCCTGAATATTTAAACTCTTACCTTTGGCATGTTTCTGCAGATTGTCCAAAAGTCAGACTGAT
The DNA here is from genome assembly GCF_023343835.1 of Lagopus muta. Lineage (NCBI taxonomy): Eukaryota > Metazoa > Chordata > Aves > Galliformes > Phasianidae > Lagopus > Lagopus muta. The sequence continues at coordinate 86,750,576 of NC_064433.1, forward strand.
TCTGTTCTGAGGACTCATTATTTCCTTCAGCATTCCAAGTGAGGGCTTCTTGGTTGTTTGATCTCATTTTTCTGGACATCTCTGACTGCATCTGGATCTTCCTACCAAACACATGATTTCCAACATTTTCCTTTCTTTCTTTTTTTTCTTTTTCGTATTTTTTTCATCTGTAAACTTCCTGGTCATGAAAAAACTCTAGAATGATACAGAAAGTATGGTAGTATGCAAAGGTGTGTTGCCTACCTCCTATGGGGTGTTCAGAAGAAATTGTAGAATTATAATTACATTCATTTGAATATTAGCCCCTGACTGCTTCCATGCCACCAACTTGGGCTGAAATATTGTCAGGCTTTAGAAGCACAAAAATCTACTTCCACAGGCCTCTTTCAATAGCAAGGTCAAGGAGGTAGATTCTTTCTGCTTCTCTTAGTCTTTATATACAGATGCTGTCTGTCCTCTTAAGGAGAAAAATTAGATAATCTTAATAAGCACTCATTCCAGCAGCAAATGTGGAGAAGAGTGTTCTCAAATCCTGAATGCAAGGGATTGTGTTGTAGCATTAGTGGTTTGGAGGAGATGGTGAAGATACGCTAGGATTCTATCAACAAAGATTAAGTTTCTACTGCAGATTTGATTAAATTATAAATCTTCCTGCTGTGGTCGATGAATTCTGCAGAAGGTTTCCACATCGCCTGATGAGAAGATGGATTGCTTTAAAGCCATAGCTTTCTTTGGAAACACAAGGCCTGGCTTCATTTTTTTTCTATAGCTTTCAGAAGCTGAAGACACTGATGTGTCTGCTCAGGCAGATTACCAGAACTGAATGATAGACTGAATTGTCTATGGCTCTGTCCAAACAAGAGTAGTCTGATCTAATAATGTGTTTTCCCCTCTGTCTATTGTCTACTTGCTAACTCTAGGATTACATTGTTTTTCTGTGCTTAGCCCCAGGATGTAAGAATTTCCTCCTTTCCCATGTGTTTACATGAACAAAATATAACTTGGAAAAAGTCTTGCTTAGAAATTGTAAGAATTGAAGTTTAAATGTATTTTTGAAGGATTTCTTGTTCCACCCTTTATACTGTTGTTCTCCTTGTCTTTCTACCTGTTTTTTCCCAGTCCTGTTTTTTTTAAATCAGCTTATATATTTCAATATTTTTCAAGTTCTGCAGAGCTAAAAAAGAGGAGGAACTGGCAGCATACAAACCTCAGAGCCACTGAAGTTGCGTGGAAGTCAATCTGAGATATAAAATTCAAGTCTCACCACCAAAGGCCCTGGGGAAGTTGGAGAGCTGTGTGGGGACAAGGCTGTGGTGATGTTAGCCTCTGATGGAATTTGGTGATATGCCTGCATTGGGAGTAGAGGAAAGTGTTCGTCTGTCTAATGTTCCCACAAGGCAGAGCAGAGCTATTTCTGTTTTACAGATAGCAATCTTGAAGACAAGTGGAGATTTTTTTAAATGCTAATGGTAGTCACTGAACACAAAAAAAAATGATGCTCAGGATCTTCTCTGTTTACATGAGCTATAGGAAGAACAAAGTGTTTATTAACTGTAGCCAACCTTTCTTGAGTCTCTCCCATTTCTACCCTCCCCCAAAAAGTGATGTTTTCTAGGTCATGCAGAACTGATGAAATATTCTCTTTGAGCAAAGGATGTCTCCCACTTAAAATTGCCAGGCTACTGTGCTAGCCACTCGACCAGCTTTCTTGAACACTGTTGAGCTGCACGTAACCATTAAATAAAGGTTGTTTTTTTTTTTCTGTGAATATTTAGTTTGAGTGCCTATGGTACTTCCGCAGAAGCAATTGGCAGTAATGTCTTCCACAAATCGCTCTATTACCACTGACTCCAGACTTCTTTAGATAGTAGCTGATAAAGTTCAAAACATTAATTTCCACCAATAAACAGGATCTGGAAGCCTAGGGAGTTAATAGGGCTTTTTCATCTCAGCCGAACTCTCTGATCTAATTTCAGATAGCAGGAAATATGCCAACTTTAGCCTCTAATTAGAGTTACTCTTTGGAGATTATTTGTAGCAGACCTCCAAGCTTCTTATGACAAAAATGCATTGGCACCGCTGCCAGCATAAATACGTTAGCTGTTTGTCATGTAGAGGCCATTTGAATTATGCAAGGAATTGTTACAAAGAGCTTTAAAATATATCAGACTTCAAGAACAGTAATTTTATCTAGAAACTGTATTTCCATATTCTCCCTGAAAGAGTAAGTGTGGCAACTCTGCCATCTTGTCTATTTTCTTTCAGGTACCAGAATTGTTTTAAATAATAAAAGACGAAGTGATGTTAGTGATTCTATTTTGTTTTTCATTTGTTCTTTGATCTTGCTTTAGAAAGAGTTCTGGGTACCATATCCTGCTGAATTCTGATTGTATTCAATGGGGATTAGGCCTCTACTCTACCCTGGAACATTTTCACTCTGAGAGAATTGAAAGAGCAAATTCATTATGGCAAAGCAGTCTGTCCATATCACTCTTTTTTCAGAGGACTAGCTCTTACCACTATCACAGAGGGCTTTTGCTTTCTCAGTAACTCATGACTCCCACTGTGTTGGTATTTGCTGTTCAGCAGGACTAAGAGGTACAGAGTACGACCAGAGAAATGAAGAATAATCATGTGGTGGCAGAGGTGTGATTATAAGATTCCTTTCAGTGATGTCTTTTCCTCTTGTAGGAGCCATACTTTATGTTTCTACTGTACCTTTCAGTCAAGAACAAGTTATTTTATGTTCAATTCCTGTTGCATGCAGGCAATAGTGGCTATAAAGTGGTTTATAAAATTAACTAAGCTTCATAGTACTCCTGTGAGAAATTCTCTGAGTTTTATAGTATATCTAAAGTGACCAGAGTTACAATGCTGGGAGCAGAACCACATCCCTCTCCCAGTACTGTCCATTCCTTGCTCATTGGGATGAGAAAATGTACCATTACTGATTGCAGCTCCTCCTTCCTAAAGAGCACTACTTGGCAAATCATGGAATCATAGAATGCTTTGGGCTGGAAGGGACCTATAAGATCATCTAGTTCCAACCCCCTGCAATAGGCAGGAACATCTCCCACTAGACCAGGTTGCTCAAAGCTGCATCCAGCCTGGATCAGTGCTTCTAGGATAGTGGGGACAAGAACAACCCACAAGCTGAAGGGAACATTTGTGTTGGACCTTTGTGTGTTTTAACTTACTTTTTCATCTGTGTTTAAAAATGGTGTCAGAACAAATTGGGGGTTGTATGCCAGGCACCTCCTCTTCCTTTGCCTTCTCTAATACAGGTTCTCTGGCAGCCTGTAGCTTCCAGGGTGAATTTCCCATTAGAGTGCTGAAGCTAGAACTACATCACAGTTAACTCAGAAAAATGAGGGTAACTGAACTGCAGTATGCTTGAGATAACAGGAAGCATACTTCCAAATATTTTGATTTTCCAGCTTTTGATTAGGGAAATATTTGATTTAGTTAAAAATCCAGTTTCCCAGCAAAACAGTCTGTGGAACAACATTATCAAGCACAGGTCTTCTCCTTCCTTATTTTCCATCTTAAATATGTATCAAAAAAATTTCTAGCAGTCTTTGTTTTTTTCTCTGAGCTTCTTATATTTAAAATTAATGGTTTGTTTAACCTGAAAGTCTGTGCATGACTGGAGAACTGGAGGAATGACAGAGAAATCATGCAGGCAAAGTCAAATTAATTTGCGAGGTGAAATGTGTTTTATTTTGATTCTTTCTTGCCGCTCAATTGTGTGGACATTTACACTTGCGTGGTACTGACATAAAGTGAGAGAGGAGTTCTGAGAGGGCAGTGTTATCTTGCTCCACCCAGTCAATTTAACAGCAGATTTATGAGAGATGATTTCACTGTTGTGGAGAAGCAGTTTAAAGCAACAGCCTCTTCCTCAGTGAAATGAATTTACAACAGTTATGAATCTCAACAGCTGAAATTTCAGTGACTAGGCCTCCTGCCAGCCCTGTGGCATCACTCAGATTACTGCTGCCATCTTGAAATATTCAAGCACTGCTTCAGTAATTGTCTTCTCCATCCTGTTCCCTATTGGCACTGCCTAGCAGGCCATGCTGAGATGGTGGCTGATGAGTTGTGAGTCCTGGGCGGGCTGTGAGTAGATCCGGGTCTGCAAATGTCTGTGCAAAGCTGAAGGCAGTAGAGAATCAGGCCCTTCATTCTTTTTAATTAACCTCTATAGGAAGAGATATCTAAGAGAGAAAAATGATTGCTACTGTGTCATGTAATGCAAGGATGAAAGAGCTGCCAATCTAAGGGAAACTGCAGAAGCATAAGGAAAAGAAACAGCTATCCAGGCATAAGGAACAGATGTACCAGTCTCCTTTTGTTTTCAGAAGTTAAAAAATGTCAGGCAAAGACTGAGAATGTGACCCTTCCTCTTTAAGACTTTCTTAAGGAAGATTTATTGAAATAAAAACCTCAAGAAAGAAAAGCTTTCTCATTCTTCAGATGCAGGCGTATGCGTGAGGACAGCAGGACATGCAGCTGCTGCTGCTTGCAAGGCAATGACCCCAGATTGCACACTCAGCAAAACAGTGTCACCTGTGCCCCAGCACAACTGCTGGCCTGCAGCAGTGTGAGCTCACTGCCAGCATCTCTGTGCTGCTGTTGGAGCTGCTGACTTTAAATTCTTTTCTGACTGCTTATGGCAGTCCAAGTGGACATTTGCCACGGAGCTTTGCAATCACACATAAGGAAATGAAAACCACTATCATTGCATGGGAAGAATGGTGTCCTGCTGCAAAAGGTGCCTGGGTACAATAAAGGATTCTGTGCAGCACCCAAGGGAAACATAGTTAGGAAATTTAAATAAATAGCTGCTTGGTCTCTTCAGAAAAGACATCAGTGAAAACATTTCTTTGGAAAAAGGGTACGTGGGTGGCTTGGCCAGCAGCATTATTTCAGTTTTGTCTACTGCAGGGAATTGTTTTTTTCCCAAACTCCTCCAGCCAGCTTAATTTAGAGCAGATTGAATTTATACTATGGGCTATGCTAGTATTAAATGAGAGCCAGGACTGTGGAGGTGAACTTCAGCAACTCTATCTATTGGGTGTTGTTTTGAGTTTGGATCCCAGGAGCAATTCATTAGAAATGTGTAAGGAGCTGCAATTTGCACAGTGTGAAATGCAAATGCAGGGAGAAATAAAAAGCAGCAGGCAGAACACTGTAAAATAGCATGCAGTTTTATCTTATTTCTTTTAGCTGCCTTCCCTCTTATTCCTTCCCTTTTTTGCATAACAGCTTGTGTCTGCTTATTTTCTGACTGGTTTGCTCCATGGAACATACATCACTGCACGTCATCTGTCTGACCTATTAAGCTGCCTCCCTGTCAGCACAGACATAGTGATGGGTAAATGCCCTAGTATCATTCAAGACATTCCCTAATTTTAGAATTAATGTCTTTTAATCAATAGCATGTATTGGACTTACATCCTAGTGTCTAGATGGCTTGAAATTTGAAAACCAGTAATCAGTTAATCAAGTTTTGCATGCTAGATGACGTTTCGCACAGCTAAGTTTCCAGAAAGTGATAATCTTAAGGGGTAGAATCCAAAGACATTTCAAAGAAGGAAAGGGGAGGAGATCAGCTTTGCAGTCTTTAATTGTGAGGGCCCAAGTGATGAGCATAGATCCCAAACTCTATGTTGAGTCCTACTGCTGTCCAAAATGTTCCCTGGCAGCAGCAGCCTTCCAGGCTGGATCCCACACTGTAGGCATGTGGACTAGGAAACCAACTGGAGATGCACAGTATGCAGGAATGCAGGGTGCTGAAGGGCTCCGCTGTGAGTGAGGCATCACTCTACACTCCCATGTGAAAACATGATTATGAAAGCTCGCTCTCAGTATCTCAGTCTTGTGTTCTTTTTCACTCTGTTCCTAAAATTTAACCTTACTTGAATACAAAAAGACAGAACTTTCCTAACAAGCTTCTGAATACTTTCTGGATCTTGAGTGAGGTTGTTCTCAAATCTGCTCAAGGTCTTCAAGTAAGTGCTATCATAGTGCGGCTTACCAAGCTAAGGTGCCATGTTTACAGCCCAGTCTCTCATAGTTCTTTCTAGTGTCAGTGGAGGGAGAAAGGCTTCTCGTGGGCCTAGTAAGGCTCCCATACTGCAGTGTCTGTCAAGCCTCACTCTTTCCTCTCATGATAGAGACAGGTATGAGAACAATCCACATTATTTCAAAGCCTAATTTTGGTCCCAGTATATGTTGCTATTTTCTGCTGCCCACCGTGACTCTTGCTAGAGCTCTTGGTTAGGCCAGGTCTGCAGATCTGAGCTCATAGCTCTGCTCAGGGCAGCTGGCAGCCTGCATTTAGCCCAGCCCCTGGGACTGCACAAGCACCTGGCTGCACCCCAAACTTGGTTTAGGAACACTGAACACAGTGAACACAGCAGCAGATATGAGGCTGTGCTGCTGAACACAAGTGTAACAGTGATGGGCTGCCATCACGGCAGCGTCATGTTTTCACAGACTTTGTGAATGGCAGCAGCTGAGCACAACAGCCCGTGGGGAATGATAAGCTAAAGCTTTCGGATATTAAATCTCCTCTGAAATAGGCTGTGCCCCTCCCTGATGCCCAGGCTGTACTTCTGCATTATCTGCCTCTCCAGACAGCAGAATGTGGCAAATACAAAGTCACTGCTCCATTAAGATCTTTGTCAGTCTTGCACGTCTGAAAGATCTGGAGCAGACAATCTCAAGCTTCAACATTTTGTGCTAGCTTTTAACAGCAGGTGCTTAAGGCTGTTCTTACCCCTGGGGTTCAAACCAAGGGGAAACAGATTGGATAATTTGAGATTATTAGCAAAGACACTTGAGTTGCTTTAAATTGTGGGCACCAGCTTGTGCTGCCCAAATACACAGCAGTAATGGTCCTTAGAGAACAAAAATCAGAAGTTAATGTAAATATTTTATTTTCTGTGTATATCACTTATATTCATGCCAAACTCTGGGATTTTAAAAGCATCTGACTCCTCACATCTAGGAGTTCTGAATAACCTAAATGTTTTGATCACTGTGGCTTCAGTACAGCTTAGACATAAGGAAGACCTTTTTCTCTCAGAGAGTGGTCAGGCACTGGAATGGCTGCCCAGGGAGGTGTTGGAGTCGCCGTCCCTGGCAGTGTTCAAGAGGCGTCTGGATGACGTGCTGCGTGATGTGGTTTAGTGCTTGTGGTGGCAATGGTGATGAGGAGACGGTTGGACTAGATGATCTTGTAGGTCGTTTCCAACCTTGTGATTCTGTGATTCTAATCATTGCTGATAGTTTTTTGTTTTTTTTTAACTAGTACTTGTTATTCAAACATTTGAAATGAATGAAAGAAGTGTGACCATGTTTTTGTAACAGTAAAAATACCTTATTTCTTGGGCAGCATTTACCTGAATTTTCACCAGTTGAAGGCTGAACTCAAAATGACGTGCATCTCTTCATGTGTCCCACACAGTGCTCTGGAATGGGGCTTTCTACCAGCCTCCCACTGTCTATTAATTAGCTAAATCCTGACGGATTTAAATGCTGCTTCTGGAGCCCCATAAGGAGCAGTTCTTGTTCCTTGGCCTGCTGATAAAAGCAACCAGTGCATTTGTTTGTACAAGAGGTGAAGCAGAGGAGTTTACACTGAGTCCCTGTCATCGTAGTCCGAGCTCTGCATCTGACTCCATGTGATCTCTGAAGTCACTTTGAGTCAGATTCTTGGAGGTATGAAGGTGTCAGCAAGTTCTACATATATCAGTAGTGCTTTCACTGTAGACTGTCACATCTGTTGCCAGAGTAAAAATAGCCTTACTTGCAACATCATTTTGTACCTGTGTAGCTGTACATCTGTATACTCCTTTTTTTTAACATAGAAATATGATTTACTAATGACAGGCAAACAAAAAGGAAGCTATAGATGTTAAATAACATTTTTTAATATTGCAAGAATTTTAAAATTTGTCCCAACTTATTGTAATTCATTTTAAAATGAAGACAAAATAACTCTGTGTATGTCTGCATTTCTGATGCAGTGCACTTTGCTATTTGGAGCTTACACTGTCAAAGTTCTTAGAAGTAAGAGGCTTCTACCTCTGGAGGTGAGCTTCCCAGCATCTGAATGTGTGTGTATGTTAGTGAATGCACACACAAACACAAATCTTTATGTATCCATTTTGTTTTCTTTATTGAATGCTCAGAGTGGGGCTGTGTGGTTTGAAGCATGAAATTTGTTTTAGTCAGCTGAAAATTAGACATATATTCTAAACTGTGTTTATCTGTTCAGAGTTTCTGTACTCAGCTGGGAGAGGCAGTCAACTCCAGGAGGAAGTTCATCACTTTAGAATTAATTTCAAAGGATAATTCACTTAGATTGGATACATGTTTTTCTGGTCATTAAAACTGGATACAGTAAATCCCATCCCAAGCAGCTAACACTACTACCCTGAAAAGTTTTCTGAATACCTTTAATTCTTATTACGATTCTTTAAGATATGAAGATATGCAGTATTTCAGAGTACTTTAAGTATAAAAGAAAGTGAAAGTGGGTCAGATGACTTTGGGAGCAATACAGAGACACTGTCCAAATACGCAAGGATGAAGTAAGGGATGCCAAAGTCCACCTGGAGTTGAGTCTGGTAATGGGCATGAAGGACAACAAGAAAGGCTGCTGCCAGTATGTTAGCATCAAAAGGAAAACTACAGAAACCATTTGTGAGTGGGACTGGAGACAGAAATGTGATTGAGCAAATGATTCTGGAAATGATTTCTAAGTATGAAAAATAAGAAGCTGTCTGGGAGTGGTCAGCATGGATTTATGAAGAGGAAATGTCACCTGGCCAAATTGACTTCCCAGTCTTCTATGATGTATTGAATTCCTCAGTGATAAATATGTTGATCATCTCCACTTCTTTTGTCTTTGTAGACAAAGTGATGAAGTACAGATTTGATAAGTAAGCAGTGAGGTAGACTGAAAGTGTTGGCTTTTAGGGCTCCAAGTGGTGTGGCTGGTGGTACAAAGCCTGGCTGGAGACCAGTCAGTAGTGATATGTCCCAGGTGTCAGCACTGGGGCCAATACTGTTTAATGTCTTCATTGTCATGGAAGATGGGACAGAGAGTATCCTCCACAAGTATGCAGATGATGCAAAAGTGGGAGGAGTGGTTGATAGATAACACAGCTCGCATTCTTAGGGACTTGGACAAGAGAGGAGCCTAACACAGTTCAACAAGCAGATGTACAAACCCCTTTATTCCAGGAGGATTTATCCCATGCGCCAGGATATGCTGGGAGCCAGCTTACAGAAAAGCAGCTCTGCAGGAAAGGATATGGATGTCCTAGTGGACACCAAGATGAATGTAAGCCAGCAATATGCCCTTGAAGCAAAGAAGGCAGATATATACGGCACTGAAGGTTACAGTAGGAAGCGCCCCATCAGCAGATGAAGGGAGGTGGACCTCTTACTGAACCCAGTGCTGGTGAGACCACATCTGTAATGGTGCCCACTTCTGGATGCCCCAGTACAAGAAAAAGGTGTACATGCCGGAGCAAATCTAGTGATGGTGCACTAAGGTGATAGAAGGACTGGTGACAGAGTCACATGAGGAGAAGCTGCAGAAGCTGGACTTATTTAACCTTGGGAGGATCTTGTCACTGTGCGTAAATGTCTCTTGGGAGGGTATAAAGAAGATGAAGCCCGATGTTTTTTCAGGGATGCTCAGTAAAATAACAAGAAGAAACAGTAACAAAATGAAATAAAAGAAATTCTATTTAAAAATAAGGACAAAAAAATTCTGTGAAAGGGTGGTTTTCCACAGCTGTGATGGCCCAGGGAGGTTGTGGAGCCTTCATCCTTGGATATGTTCAAAAATCAATTGGACATGGTCCCGGACAACCTGCTGTAGCTGGCACTACTTTGAGAAGGGGAAATGGAGCAGGTGAGTTCTTGTGGTACCTCCCAGCTTCAGCTGTTCTGGGATTCTGTGATCATGGAGAGGCTTAGGAATTCCCAGAACTGTGGCCAAGCTTTTCTTTGTCTCTCTGGTCATTAAAAAAATGGTAAAAGCTCTGTTCTGTGCTGCCAGTCTATGTTTAAAGTACAAGAGTGTGAAATTCACTGAAATATTGTAGAAATGGAAAATATGTGGTTGTTGTGTTTTTACTATTTACTTGAAATTAATCTGATTTTTTTTTTTTTTTTTTAATGACAAAGGAATAAATTGCTCCTGACTGGAAGGTCTGTTCACAAAGGGAACCCACAAAACTGTTGTAGGATAGCAACTTCACAAAGGAACAGCTGTTAAAGGAAATGACCTGCACAAAGTCGTTGCAAGTCTGTTGTTCACTAACTGGCTACCTATTGAGAACTAAATGATGTGAATGAGTTATAGTCATTGGCTTTTCATCCCCAGTGAATTGGGCTCAAATCCCTAATAAGACACCAAGTGAAAATGAGTCTCTAAGGCCTCCCTTCTAAATCCCCTGTTTTGCACCATATAAATTAGCACATTAGCAGGCTCCCCTTGAGGGAGAAGCTGGACTAGGACAGCAGGTGTGTCCCATAATTGAGATGCAGCAACAAAGCAGAGCGTGGCTTCTGTACAGTGCCAAGGGGTCTCATGCTAGCACTACTGATCTGTAACTTCCATGAACTCTAGATTGGCTCCTGGTTTTAGCAGCTCCATCTCTGATACATCAGGAAAGCCATACATAGGGAAAAAAAAATACTTGAAGGCCAAACAATGCAGGATCCCCAGGTTTAGAAATATTGTCCATATTAATTTGACATGGGTGAACTATCTGGAAAAAAAGCCAAGGATGGTGTGCTTGTGTTTTTTCCTGTTCAGAGTCCACTCAAACTGACTACTGTGTGAAAGGAGGAGGAACAATCAGAGATTGGCATACTGTTTTGCACAGTTTCTCAGCCGACGTAGGTGGGTCAGTGAGAAGAGTGAAGTGAATTGGATAAAGTTCTGAAAGGGAAGGGCTTCTATGAGCAGAAACAATATAGATGGGAGAAAAGAAGAGCAATCCCTGCAGTGTATGGTGGGAAAATGAGAGGTTTAACTAAACTTTCAAACTTTTTGAGATAAATTCCTCTACTACGTTACGACGTCGCGTTCTCTGATCTTCATGACAGAAGGGAGGCTGTCTGTCCTTTCTGCTAGCAGCAGTATGGAACAGGGTCAGTGGAATTCCTGCAGCTACCTGGCAGCTGGCATTTCCCAGCCTGCCATGCTAATGCAAGATGTCACCAGTTCCAGGGTAGACAACAGTAGATACCTATTTGATTCAAAGTTCAGGGCTCTTGTACTGTATCTATTTACTCAACAGAACACCAGAGCAATATGGTTGCTGTCATAAAGCACTGGGAGAGGGTTTCCTGGTGGAGATGTATGCATTCAGAGTCACATTTCTGTAGCTCAGCTGAATTATTCCTGTTGACAAAACAGGGCTGATGTGTTGAAGTGAAGAACTGATAAAAGCAATAAGAACACTTTGTTTGCTCTTATCAGCAGCTATTTACAAACCTGCCAAACTGGAAAACAGTCAATTTTTTTTTCCACCTTTTGCTTAACGATTATAAAATTCTTATTGGAATGTAACCCTTCTGCTGTGATGATGATTAAGAGACTATGTCACAAAACTCTCGATTAAATTGATGCGTTCACTGCTTTAATCTTGGGGAAGCAAATTAATCTCTCCTGACATTCTGATGGCTTTATGGGGATGACACAAAGAATTATATTGGCAGAAGGATGCAGATGAATTCTAAAAGCAGTGATCCCAATTAGCTGCCAATGGGTAAACCGCAGCTGCCCTTCAGCCCTTCAAAGATGATACACTGGATTCTGTGCAGATTATCTCCTTTGGATCTGACAAAGCAAATTTAAAGCAGATATTTAAAAGGTATTCCTAAAACTAAATAGATATCTGTAAGTATTGGTGAATATTCATGAGCATGAGCCTAAATTTCATTCAGAAATAGCCTTGAGTTCGTGAAAACTAAAATTGTCTTTAATAGAAAAATTATCAATATGTTGTTCTTTGTCTCCTGAGGCAGAGCCAAAGGGAGACTGTCTGAAACTATTAACATGAAGAGTAATGACAAGAGAGGAGAGATATGTGAAATATGAGGATTAGGAAAAGAGAATTAATCCAGACTAACAAACTGAACAGCTGTTAAGCACGTGTAGTACAAACAGACATAGATTTCTCTAACTTGTCCTGAATTACAGTCTCTCAAATGTTCTAATCATCAGGCTGTAGATTCAATATCTGTAGTTCTTTCTGGCTTAAACATAATTGGGTCAGAGAAAAAGTGGTTTTCTTTATTAACTATCTTGATGCATCTCATTTTTTGTTCCTTCTATCAACTTCAGAGGCCCCATTCAGTGCAAGGCTAGCCAAGATCCCATAGAGAGACAGATACAGATTTATTCTGCAAGAAGTGGTTGAGATAACCAAATGAGCTCTTCCACTGAAGGACCAGACACAGGCACAGACATCCTCATTGAGAATAATGTGCACCTAATTCTGACAGTCTCTGTTTCAGCAAATTAGTATTGTCTACAGATAATAAACAAATGCATAGGTCATTAATACCAGACTCATGGAACTTTGAGTTGTTCAAGGTCTCAGCCTCTGAATAACCTTGGACACTCTGAAAATATCATTTGGTCCTGTTTGTTCAGTCTGTGAGGGATATTACTGTATCTGCAGAAAGAGTTATAGCGAAGATTTTTACAGGGTTGTGGAAAACTCTAACCTTTTTCATAGGTGTTAGAGAAGGAAAAAAAGAAACTGGAAATCTCTAAAAGTGTGTGTGTAAGGAATTTTGTTATGGAAAACAAGGTATTTTTACTTGCTTTGTATCAAATTGTGGCATGGTTTTGTTGTGTTTGTTTGTTTGTTTGTTTTAATAAAGAACCAGCAGAAATACATGGCATAGCATGTATGACATAAGTAACATTGTACCTATCTTTCCTAGGTGGTTTTTGGTTTTTTGTCACATGAATGCATGACCACATTCATAACTGCATATACAACAACTCAACAGCTTCTCTGAATCACATCCCTCTGTTGCCATTTTGATTTGAATTGAGAAGGAAATTGAAGATGAAATATCAGCTTCTTACTGTTGAATTTAACACCATTTTTGTTTCTTGGTGGTCACTTGGCCAGTATTCTGTAATAGCAGCAACAGGTGACGATATGGAAAAACAACAGGATTGCTATGGAAAAACTATTATTTAATTTGTAGTAATTTAAATGAATTATATGGTATCATGTAACATCAAGAAGCTATTACAGAAGTTATTCTCAAGCATGCTTCATATGAAATTCTTATCTTTCAGATGATGATCACATATGCTATAAGCAATCATAAGCCTTTTATTGAAGAGAGCATATGGCTTGATGGACTCCCAGCACAGAGAGAAATCACACAATCAGTTGAAGGGCTAGAAACCATTATAATACTATTTTAGTCCTTTAGCAGAACCTTAGATAGGTTAAGATGCTCATTCACTCATTCATTCACTCAACGTCCTTTGTACAGAAGAGCAGTTCAGCCTTATGTGGTGGTCAAATTCAACTCCTAAGGCTGAACAGTGCTGCACTAATACTTCAAAGAGGTTAGTGTTACCTGAAGCCCAGTAACAGGAACTGTGACAGTATCAGAGTCCACAACCTTTATTCTTTAGTCCAAAGAAACAGCAGATTACTGTTTTCATAAATCTTTAGTCAGTGCAAGAACAAAGATGCTGTTGACAGTCATATCATAGAAAAATTTTTAGTCTGTCCTTCTACCTTAAGGCAGGATGAGCAGTACATAAACCATTTCTGGCAGATATTCTCTAACCTGGTTAAAGACCTCTGATGTGGTAGACTCCAGCAGCACCCTGGGCAACGCATTGTTGTACTTCAGTGTCCTTGCACTGAGACTTCAGCAGTGTGAAGAATGTATTTAAAATTACAAGAGAACAGAGGTAACAAAGGAGAGCAATTGTTAAAGGCATAAGCCAACTGGGGGAAGGTGTTTAAAAATAGGATTCTTTTATGTGGATTATTACATAAGGGACATCTGAGGGTAGTGGGATGACTTAGGCTTTGTGAATAAAGTTGTTCCTGTGGAAAACAGAGGTCTTTCTTTTTAACTTCATCCCACAAACTCTGGCATTCTACATTATTGGGAAGGCTTGGGAATGCAAAAGAAATGGTATTCTTTGATCACAGGCCTAACACTAAACAAATCTAAAGAGGAACTGAAATTATAGATGTGCTACGAAGGCTCAGAAGACTGCTCATGGCTAGATTAAAGTGAGAGTGCTTGAATAATTTCTTCTTTCATTTCAAAGAAAAAATCTTATCTCTCAGAAGAATCAAAACAAGGAATAAAATACTTATCTCTGACTTTTTTGTCTAGTTCTGCATGGTAGGCCTAGATGTAAGGAGAGTGTTTACAGCAATGAGTCACTAATATATTCATTGGAACCCAAATTGTTCTGTGAAAAATGCTGAAGTACAAAAGCAATTACCATTTATCATTATATACAATGGAAGTAGCATTATTATCAAGTGATAATGTCTTCTGAAATAATACATTTGCAACAAAGAGAAAAGAGCAACTTCTGCCTTGCTATTACTGTTATCTCTAGAATGCTTATATCTTTTTTCTTTTGAATGTTTTTGCTGTCCAAATGAGTTTTGACCTTAGTAAAGAGCACAGTTTTCCAACAGAAAGTTAATTTTCCATAGTAATTAAAAGCATAGCTATTGTAACCTCTGCGTGTGCAAACTGGAAACATTTTCTTAGTCAGTCCTTAAACAGACTATAAGCAAAGGGATGGCCAAGTGAAATTCAGCTACCATGCAGCAAAAAAACCATGCAGTGCCAGATCTCTGTATTTCTATATTGTACCAATAACTTAGCAGATCATAGGATAAAGGCTGCCCATGGAATGGTCCAAGTGCCCCTTGAAGCCTGTTCTTGGGTGAGAGAAGAGGACAGATGGGTGCAACGAGGGCTAGCAGGATTTAAAGAATTGATATAGGTTGGCTTAGCAATGGGGATCAATATATTAGCTTAAGGACAAATACATAAGGCTGGGATCAAAGAAGAAGGAGCCTTTGTCTGATGATGAGGCAAGGAATGTCAAAGGAAAATGAACTGGCATATATCTTTTGCCATGTAACTGAATATCATTTGATATAGCTCAATGCTCATCAATGTAAATTCTGTATTTGGAAACCAAATGTCAGAAACCGAGGCACCTCCAGTAATACCATTGCTTTCTAGGAAATCCTGGTGGAACTATTGAGGTGATCTGCATACTAATTTGCCCTGACAGCAAACAACATTTCCTGTAGCTGCCCATATATTTTGTCAGGGTAGCTAGAATGAACTCAGATGTGCCACCTGAGTGGAAATGACCTAATACAGGGCATGCACATACACCAAGCTGTGGATTTGAAAGCATACCTTCACTTTCTTTTTCTTTTTTCAGTCTCTAGGTCAGTGAGTAAATCCATCTGTTTTTGTGCCCTGCTGGCAATGTTTTTTGAATCACTGAAGGAAGATGACGTGCTCCTTCCTTGGCCTGAGTGAAACAGGTAAGGGAAAGCTGACACTACTGCTTCTAGAATTCATCCTTTAGGGGTCCCTCTAAACAAATTCTCTTCAGCTAGTTTCTAGATGCTTTGAAGGGTCTTTTATTAAAAGCTTCATGCATTCAGACAGGAAGGTCTATTTGTTTGATCAGAAATAGTTGAAGAGGAATGACTGCCATGCTGCTATCTATGATTAAGAGCCTTGGGAAATGACTTTACAGTTTTTAGCTTTCTGTTTTCATTTGCAAACTTTTCCGTAAAACCTGAATTAGGGAGGGTTTGATTTGGAAAAAAATGTACATTTTGGTGCTAGGGAGCTGCAGAGGAAAGGCACTATGGAAAACATCTCTCCTTTAAGGAGAAGCATTATGTACATAAAACTCTACATTTCTAACTTTTTAATAATTGCATCTTTATACTTGTACCAACGCCTTTTATTCTAAGGAATGATTTAAATCAGTTCTGAAATTCAGGTTTATCAGAACAATAATGTCTTACTAAGATATTGCGTAACAGTGTATGATAGCATAGAATTTTCTGATGTGTAATTTAACTCTGTGTAAAGCACATTTCAAGAAATTCTACAATTTCTGTGCCCTCCTGCTATCAAGAGATAGATTTGATGGTGTTTCTTTACTGCTGCCTCTCAAGAACTAAGCATCAGCTCTAATGCTAGTATATTGTCTGATCTTTGAAAAAGAGTTAATGTAAATGTTTTATCGGTACAGCAATAAGACAAACCAGTTGTTTTCAAAAGTTAAATTCTATGTGAATGCCCAGATCTTGTTTGTTCTTGTCTGCCACCTCTGTTCTGGATACATGTTTGGCATCTACAAAATTGTTTCTACAGCAAATATTTTCTTCCGTGGTAATGAGGAACTGTGTGTATAAAAATCTCCAGAGATTATTTTTTTTAAATAGTGAATTTTTAAGTAAATTGAGAATTTAGAAGTATGGATTTCTGCTGGAACTTTTTTTAGCACATTTCCCTACATTTAATATAACAGATCCAAGAAGTATATTTATTCATTGATTTGATGACAGAAAGACTTGCTTTTTATATGTTCAGCCTTTGATAATAAAATAAATCATCGATGTGGCATAAAATGAATGTACTAGTTATCTAAAATACCAGGTTTTATCCAACCTGTTAGTAAACATAGTTTTCTTATATTCCTGTAAATTCTACAAAATTGCACCCACTCAGGTTTAAAAAGATATATCATTTTGTATTTCTAATATACGTCTTTGCTATTGCATTTGGAGATGTCAGACATCAGTTGCGTTAGCTTTTCTTCCTATATTTCAATGTTTTTTCTCTTAAACTGTGTGTGTTAGTGTGAACGTAACTGAAGATAACAGCAAAATACAAAATTATTGTAAATAATACTTTTTCATAATCAGATATTATTCATGCTCAGCTAAGTTTTAAATGCATTCAGCTTAACAATACTTGTTCCAAAGTTGCAGCAATCTTTGAAAACCTGCAATGTCAAGTATTAAATTCTATCGAAGATAAGTATCCTCAATTCTGGAGATTCAGGAGTACAAATTAACTTTGCATAATTTCTCTTAATGGACATACAACAAATTTTAAAACTTCCACAGTCCCTAAAGCTTTCGGGTGCTGCCAGCTTATCCCTGACCCATTTAAAGAGGAACTTAGGACACTTCTTGGCCAGGGAAATACATATCCTATGTGACTAACAATGAATTCTGCTGTGTTTAGATACAGTTCTTTACTCGTGTCTGTCTCTCTCTCTCCTCTCTTTGCCCATGTTATTTATTTATTAGATATTTAGCAGTGTGCTCATCTCTTAGCTAGAAGAAAAAACCTCTACAGTCACCTGTGGTCTGTAACTATATGTCTTTTAAGTTTCGTGTGCTTCTCCAGAGTATTACTTTTCCTTCGGTTTATTTTTGCTTGTTGGCTGTTGTGTTAAGCATTGTACAGAGACAGAATAGGAATTAATTCCTTCCTTCTGGTATTGGATACATGTCAGTTATTTAATATGGAAATCCTGTTTTGACCAAGCAGGCAACATAAAGGTCAGGATATTTATGGATCACAGCTGAGCTTCTCTTTCTTGTACCAGTTAATAAGTGAATTGAGGAAGATGAACCCAGATCAAATTCATGCCCCACAAGGCTCTGAGACAGGCATCCCATCTCAGAGACATGAATTTCAGATTACTGACTTAAAGGTGGTTTCTTAAGGTGCTTATTGCCATGGTGGCAGCCAGCACCATAACCTATGGACCAGTCAGTTTTCCTCTCTCCAAGTGAGTGGAGCTTGCCACGTAATTTAAGTGGTGATTTTCCAATTCTCCTTGTTTTAAAATGTAGAGTTGTAGTCTCTTACTGCATTAGAGATGCAGGACTTCCAGAAGGGATGTGCAAAATGGCATAATCTATGCAGCATAGCTCAGAAAACTTCCCCTAGGTACCAGGTGCTGTAGGGCCACAGTTTAGCATCATACTGCACGATGCTGCTAGTTCAATTACAGTTACTTCCTTTACCTTCTGCTGACTTGGAGGCAGCATGTAGAAGTTGGAGTTTGGACAAGACTGATATAGCAGGATCTTAGATTAAAAGGTTGATAGCTGGTTAAGGGGAAATGGGCTAATGACCAATGCATACTGGTAAGGAAGAAAGGAGAACTAGACTGAGAGGGTTGGTTAGCTTTCTGTATGGTGGGGAAGAAGAGGTCACAGGAGGGTCTGTGTTTTGCTTTATGTCCATGTGGATCCCAGTAGAGCAGTGGAAACAAAGGGGCTGTTCTGTGGATGAGGACACAGCTGGCAAGTCTAAGGCTTCTCAAAGGAAAAAAATCTGACAGGCTTCTAATTGGCTTCTGCTGCTCTTCAGGGATCTGTGATATCCATGCATATTGAGAACAAAGAACACAACGTCCAGAAAATACTTAGAGAATTTTTAGAAAATAGGGAAGTCTTGTTTCACCAAAATGTTATTCAGCAGCACTTGCAGCTTTACCTGATAGTTTTAGGTATAATTCATCTTTCATTTCAAAGAAAAAAATATTTTCCTTGTCACTCATGGTAATATCTATGAGTACTACAGAAAAAAATGGCTTATATGACACCACAAACATTGCAGAAGCTCATTTTATTTCTTTGCAATAGTAAATATGCACTTATATGAAATATGGTATTAGCTGCTATCCCGCTATGTCACTTTTTAATTCTCCATGTAATGTTCAAGGTGAATATCTTGAATGTTCTTTAGGCATTTTTCTGCTTCCTCTGGAATGTGCTGCATGAGCGTTTTCCACTATGCAGTCTTTTTATTTTAAGTTGGTCAAATGTAGGGGAACCATTAGGTAGAGGGGAGGGCGAGTCATGCCGAAGTGAAAATGAACAAGGAATGTGATGTTTAGGTCACCTTATGGATTTTTTTCCCATATCCCATTTAATACTGTCTGCTCCCAGAGTTCCAGGTTAAGGGCAGGATAGTGTGAATTGCCATATGTAATAAATTGATAAGATATTGAAGTGAGCAGAAACAGACTGGAATATCATTGCAATTTCATGTGTTTCATGAAGCCATGGTTTTCCACCGGGTTTTCTTCAGCAGGACAATTGTCGGTATGCCCTATGTGACTGCTTGGAGGAATTAAGCATCTCCACAAGCAGCAACAGCCATGATGTTGTATCACATTTTGGGCTGAGGCAGCGATGTGGCTTGATTCATGTGTTCTGGCAGAGGCTGATCAATACATTGTGTTTCCTTGAAAAAATGCAGCTTGCAGCACAAACACAGCTTTCATAACGAAGTGCCTTTGTATTTGATTTGTTTGTAAATATACCTGGGTAGCATGCATAAGTAATGAGGAATCATGAGCACTCTGGGGATCACATCATCGCATTCTTTATCAAACAGGTCAAGGGTGCAAGAGTTTTGAGCACTGAATTAGAATTGGAGATTTACATCAGTTGTAGTCTTAATTCAGTCTAAAGATTGATGACAAAAAGCTCTGTGATGGCCTTGTGAACTAAACTTTGTGTTACATGGTAAATGTATGCCATGATGAATTTGAGGACTTCAGTCCCTGGGTCAAAGAAAGAAATCTGTAGGAAGCTTGTGTGTGTGTGTGTGTTTGATTAGTAATGCTCCTTGATTCCTAGTTTGACATTGGTAAAGCATCCATCAGAGCTTTTGTGATATGAGCATTCTGTCAGTAAGACTGCCAAATATATGCAGCACCAAATCTTCTACCAGTGAGAGAGAGAGAGACTGGAGGGAACTGTCACAACTACAAATTATCAACACCATCACCTCTGGGCAGTGGAACTGTTGTTTAGGGAATTGAGGTATCCCAGTACTCTCCTTTAGAAGAGGCAGACAGGGCTGTTAGAAAAGAGAGCATCATGCCTGAGAGCCAGGCCCATAAACAGACACTTAGAGATGCAAGCAGCTGTGCTGACACAAGTCAGCCTTGAGGCGTGTCAGTGTGGCATGTGAAGACAGCAGCCAAATGTCCCTTGCTATGTCTGTACCCGGCCGTGTGTTCAGATGCATTGCCTCCTACTTCATCTGTGACATCTTGAGGTATAGGTGCTTCAACACTTTACTTCTTGACCTTTCAATGGCAGCAGTTTTCTTGTTGAGGACAGAAGTTACAGGTACAGTCAGATGGTATTAATTTTGCTGTTTATTAATTCTGCTATTTATTAAAAAAAAAAAAAAAGGAAAAATGTGAAATGGTAGCCACCAGCTGGCAGAGTTTGAAGATAATTCTTCTTGGAAGAATCCACTTTTTGACTGGAGAAAGATAAGGGAACGTTCATGTGGATCACATTGCAGAGGATGGTCTCTTCATGGTTTAAATGGGAAAAAAGGTATATGGAAGAAGACTGGGAGGTCAAGGTTGGTGTGATCAGGCAATTGGAGAGTACAAGTTAAGGTGTGTGGGGAAAAATGAGGTGAGAAAGGGAGAGAGTGCAAAGCCCTTCGTTTTTAACAGAACAAGATTGGTGGGCACTGTGCTGAAGGAAACTCTTTTCCGCACATCTAGTTTCCCAATAACTTAAATGAGAAACCATCTGAGGAGGCTTTCTTGTAAGTTTATCAGTACATCGTATACAGTGCAGCTTCTGCAGTCAGAGGAACCTACTGTAAAGTATCCTATTACTTCCTGACAGAATAAGAACAGTCATTTCCAGAAATGAGAGCACTCTGAATAATTATAGGGAATGAGTTATGCATAATGTGTACGCACTTTTAAAATAAAGAGTACCTGTGCTGCAGATATCCACCTGGTATTAACTTGACTGAAGGTAAGAATCTGTTCAATAGCAAGCAAACAAGAATCAAAATAGTAGTAAAGTTGAGGATCTTGTAGAGGATGATGAGAAAAAACTATCAAAAGAGACATTAAGTGAGAAAATTCCTTGGCTGCCAATGTCATTAGAGGTGAAATCTTACAATACCCTGTATAAAGATGCTGCTATTGAGAAACAGGACTGCTTTGTGCAAGGAAGGAGAGAAGGGGACAGTTGGTCAGAGCTGAGTGGGTCGTGAAAATGGATACAAGCAGGCCTGGTTTATTCCACCTAGCAAAAATGTCAGGCAGGGGAACTTGGAGGGAGAAATAAATGGGTAGGAAAACTGAGATCACAAGTTGGCTGAAACAGTCATTAAATGCAAGTTCTCCCTTGTCATCATGAAGTCTTTGAACTGATGTTTTGCCCCAGATTTTGAAGGAAATGTAGTAGCCAGGCTCTTGCACAGTAAAAGATCAGAAGACAGAAATCTTGCCTCAAACCCTGTTACACATCCTGCTGTCACAGTAGGCATAAGCCATGATGGCAGCTGACACTCCTGCTATGTTTCCCAGGACAGTGTATGAATTATTTTATGTAACAGACATACCACTAGCATCAGATCATATGGCCTGAAGGGAGTGCGTAAAGCCTAAGTAAAAACTTCTCCCTTCCCTGCACTGATTTTTAGGTATTGTATTGTAACTATCACATTTTTGGGACTCTGTGTTTAATTCATGATCTAGGTGCTATGTACTTGATTCTTGAAGGGATAAATTATTTTGTTAAATGGTTTATTTATAAGTTGATCTAGACATTTTGCTTGTCACTAGCTCTCAAAGAAAAATCATATATACATATATATGATATATAAAACTGTTAAGTTCCTCTATCAGCTAATCTTGCTGCGTTACTGAGCCTTGGAAACAAGGCAACGCTCAGAGAGCTTGTCCAGAGTGTCTGAATGACGTGATTTTACTCAGAATGACATGGCCAGACTGAGTGTCCCATAGATAGACCTAGTGGGCCTAAGCCTTACTGCTTTTCAATGGCTGTGCTCATGAGCATTGTATAACATTTTATCTGGAGGTATTTTTGGTAATGCTGACTCTTAGTAAGAGCTTGGATCAATTGTACTTGATCTCAGTTCTAATTATTGTCATTCATCAGCCTCATTAGTTCCCTGATGCTGAGATGGTCTCTTCTACTGCTTCACACTTGTTACCATAAGGTAATTTGTACTGAACTTAATTTAGTTGTTTTTGATTGTTTCTTTTTTTTTTTTCTTTCCTGTTTTCTTGTGTACTCTTTGTATGTACCGGTGCTCTTTAACATCTTTATCAATGACATCAATGATGGAATCGAGTGCACCCGCAGCAAATTTGCTGACAACACCAAGCTGAGTGGTGCGGTTCACAGGGTAGAAGGAAGGGATGCCATTCAGGTGGGCCCGAGTGAACCTGATGAGGTTCAACACGGCAAAGTGCGGAGTTTTGCACTTGGGCCGGAGGAATCCCAGGCATGCATAGAGACTGGAAGGAGCAATCCTTGAGAGCAGCCCTGTGGAGAAGGACCTGAGGGTCTTGATAGATGAAAAACTCAACATGAGCCAGCAGCGTGCCCTTGCGGCACGGAAGGCAAATGGTATCCTGGGCTCCATCAGAAGAGGGGTGGCCAGCAGGGACAGGGAGGTGATTGTTCCCCTCTACTCTGCTCCTGTGAGGCCCCATCTGGAATACCTCATCCAAGTGTGGAGCCCCCATTACAAAAAAGACAGAGAGCTGTTGGAGAGGGTCCAGAGGAGAGCCATGAAGGTGATCTGGGGACTGGAACGCCTCCCCTATGAAGACAGGTTGAGGGAGCTGGGCTTGTTCAGCCTGGAGAAAAGAAGGCTGTGGGGTGACCTCACTGCAGCCTTTCAGTACCTAAAGGGAGCCTACAAATAGGAGGGGAATCAACTCTTCGAAAGGGTTGATAACAGCAGGACAAGGGGAAATGGTTTTAAGTTGAGGGAAGGGAGATTTAGGTTGGATGTCAGGGGAAAATTCTTTATAGAGTGAGTGGTGAGGTATTGGAACAGGCTGCCCAGAGAGGTTGTGGATGCCCCATCCCTGGAGGTGTTCAAGGCCAGATTGGATGGGGCTCTGGGCAGCCTGGTCTAGTATTAAATGTGGAGGTTGGTGGCCCTGTCTGTGGCAGGGGGTTGGAGATTCATGATCCTTGAGGTCCCTTCCAACCCTGTGATTCTGTGATTCTATTTGAACACTTGTCTGAAGAACTTACAGTGTATGACTTCCACTTTTCATCCCTTCTCTATATTGTTGTAGATAGTAATATGTTCAAAAGCATGGATTAAGTAACTCAATTTCCATTTGAATTTAGACAATGGGGAATCTAGGAATCTAGTCAATGGGATTTGTTCTTTCCAGTGCATCAGTCATATCAGCAAACAATCTCTGAATTGTTTGGGTGATGAACTTCTACAGATTTCATCAGCAATTGGACCTAGATAATCTAAGAATGTGACTTAGGTGCAGGCCTTCAGTATTTTTCTTGGATGTGTTTTCCCTCTCATTTTACTATTGAAGAAATTGGCTTATGCTGTTGCAGGTAAATTCTGTTGGTGTCCTGATCTTTCTGTGCAATGAGGCCACACACTGTCTGGAGGACAGCTACACTTGGGCAATCACTACCTTGCTTCTTATCAGCAAAAATCCTCTAAGTAATGTGGTAAGTTCAGAGGAGGGCTTCCACTAAATAATTTGTGCCTCTTTCACACTAGCCTAGCCAACTGCCACTCACCCCTCAAAGTCTTTCCTACTAAGACAGCTGCTACATCTCTTTAACTGACTTTTTCCCTTTCTTCTGAGTACCCTCTGATGTACTAATAGCTCTTTGGCAAAAGGGCTCAGCACTGAGCACAGCAGTCCGGGTGTGTCTGCACCAGCACAGTATTTCTTATTCAACATTCAGCAATATCATTAGTCATCACTGCTTGCTGTGTAGAGGGCAAATGGAGTGATTTTTCCAGTCCAAACAGTTTTAGGCATATATTAAGGTTGGCATGTAGAATCATGCAGCCTATAAAGATCAGGTTCACTATTTAATTATCAAGCCTAGGTCCTTCTTTCAGCCAAACATTCCTAGATAAATAAAAATCTATGCTTTGCCATTCTGATGCTGCATTTTAATATGAATTTCTCTGTGGGGGCTGAGGAGCTGATATTCAGTGAATGTAGTTAAACCACTTATCCGTGATTATAATGAGAAGGACCTGATGAGATCACAAGACAGCAAGCCACACATACAGGGTGTTTTGTTTTGTTTTGTTTTGCAGCTTATATTAAAATTAACTGCAGAAAAACAGGATGTTTAGGAGAATAAAAATGTGCATTATTTCCTTTATGACATTGCTTCTTCAAACTGACAATAGCACTGCACTATTTGTTCTCTGCAAGTCATCAAGCAGAGGTTGGGAAGTGGATGTCTGCTCCCTAAAGCAATTTGTTTTAGCAATGCTGTTGAAACACAGTTCAGAATAATCTTTAATATGAATGAGAGGCTGGAACCACTTGAAAAGGCATTTGGAGGTTTTTTTTCCAGACCTATAAACTTGCCTGCTTCTTGTTTTACTTATTCATTCATCATGTTTCCTGCTCCTGGCAGCTTAACCTTTCTGTGCCATCCACAGGTTCTTGCCTGGAATGTGCTAGGAATGGCTGCCCCAGTTTGAGGACTTTGCTTTCCCTGTTGCGTCAGGCTCAGTTCTTCATAGCAGTCAGAATCCATGGGCCTGTTTCTATTTCTTTGCTGCCTGACTGCAGTCTTGCAGCAGGAAGTGTCACCTGAATATGACTGAACAGCTGGCTCATTACCCAAGAATGAGCAGACAGACTAGTAGGAAAACCAGTGACGATTGCAGATGCAGGCTGGTTTACATTCAGTACATCACAGTCCTTCTATTTGTCCTGGAATGTGAAAAGTTGCTTCTGTGAGACAGGATACTTTTCCTCTGTCCAAGAAGCTGGAAGTAATTTAATTAGGAGAAAGGAAAAAAAAAAAAAAAAAAAAGAAGTAGATTTACTTTGTTTTAGAGAAGGGAAAGGATTCTGATGATAGCCCAGCTCTTTTTTGCTTTCATCTTGATTTCCGCTGAAGTAATCTGCTATTTGGAAAAGGCAAAATGCAGGAGAGGGATTTGTGTAGGCAGTGTCAAATTTCATGCTGCTTTCTGTTTCACTTAAACCGCAGCTCCAGGAAGCAGGTGAGCACAGGAAGTTTGCATTTTTCACCTTGCTAAAGCAGGTCAATTCTAACCCTCACAGCAGCATAAAAAGGGCTGAAAATAAAGGTGGAATGCATCTCTACTATTTATCAATTTCTTAAAATCTCTGCCTTGAAAATGATTAATGTTTTAAGAATTGGTTGTGGACAGATTTGAGAGCCTCTGGAATTAGTGATATTAACGATGCAAAGGTGATACTCAAGTTGTTCATAACAAATAGTTTCTCAGTCATCTTCATCCAGGCAAGCCAGCTGAATATGAATTTTGTCCTGCAATGATATTAACTGCTACTATAGCGCATTTTACAGAAAACTAAAGCTTGTCAACATGGCCAGGGGAAGCTCAGTCACCTCCAGGTGTCTGTATTTCATAGAATCATAGAATTCTTAGAGTTGGAAGAGACCTTTGAAGGTCATCTAGTTCAACTCCCAGTGCAGTGAAGTACAAGTTTAAATGTTGGAACTGGAACTACCAGGAATGGCATGCTTGTTTGTGTTTGAGCACAGTGATGTTATGCATCCTCGTTTGCCTCTCAAGGTGTTTATTTCGACAGCTTTATGACCTCCATGTTTGCTAGGTCCTCAGCAGCTGAAGCCCTTTCTTTAATTTCCTGAGGAGAGAAAGCCCGTGTTCCCACCAAAGCAATAAAAAGTCATGTCTGATGAGTCCTAAATAGCGCAGAGAAGTCCAGCTGTAGCGAATGGCACAGCGTTCCTGTGAAAGTGATCCAGACTTGCCAGCTTCTCCTTGCAGTTAGCTTTTGCATCATTTTTGATACCAGGAGTTAGAATAGATTGCTGGCCCAAACATGGCTCTGCTGTGTCTAGTATGTACCTTGTAGGACATCATTTGGTGGGCATGGTGGTGATGATTGGACTAGATGATCTTGGTGGTCTTTTCCAACGTTAATGATTCTATGATTCTTTCAAATTGCTCTCTTGTGACTACCTGAGTTGGGCAAATTACAATCTGTGACTTCATTCGAGTTGCAGGAGGACTCATCCTAAAGATCAGAGGACTTGAGTTTACATGATGATAAAAGTACACATCATGTAATGCCTGAATTTACTGGTAATACAATTTATTTTTGCCCAGCCTTGTGTGTGTGCCTAATTTACTAAATGATAAAAATAATCTTTATATACTTAGACACTTTAGTTAGCAGAGACACAATTTTTTTTTAGTGTTCATTATTTTGGATGTTTATTATGTATGAAAGCTACAGATTTGTAGCTTTTAATACAGCTACAATAAGCTTTGCCTCCTGTACTAAAATATAAGGTAAATGTATATGCAAACAATATGAAGATCAGCTGGGTTTTCTTAGAAAAGGGAAAGTATTAGAGGCTTTATTTAGCACATGGTTAATGCTTTAAAAATTAGGGTTTTGTGAAAATCATCCTGATAAGCATGTTTGTCATGTCTCTTCAAATCATACAAGCGCTTTATACCCTGTGGACTTTCAAACCTTTCTTTTTAAATACTCTGTAGCTTGTACTGAAGTAATCTCCAACACTAGGATTTTGACTGTTGAGAAAATAATTGCTTCTTATGTGATCCTGATATGTAGCTGAATATAAAGTTATACTGACACTATAGTCTTTTTCCCAACAGCCACAGATATCCTTCCTTTCATTTTATGGCTTCTGTTATCTTCACCCACCTTGCAGCGAATATCAGAGATATGGGTCTTATTTTAGATTGAGTATCACTCCTGATAATTAGGAATTCTAGCCTAATGGGTGGTAGCCATTTTATTGCTTGCTTTTTATGGTGTCTAAACAGAACATCAGAGCTTTTTTCTTTTTATTAGTAGTATTTTTTTTTTATTTTATTTTTTTTTTACTAGAAAGAGATAAAAAGAAATGAATAGTTTGAGAAGTGGTTAAATGATGAGTCTTGTAAAAACCTTGTTTTTCTTTATCTTACCCTTAGTCTATTCAGAACAGAAACTCTTTGAGAAAGAATTGAAGTGTTACTTCAGTGTTATTAATAGGGTTTCTATTAATAGACTGCACTTTGCATTATTTTATATGTAAGCCTTATAGGAAGTCCCTGGGACCAGTAAATGAATGAATTAAATGAACTGATGAATTCAAAGAGATGATAACGACCTACTGGAAAGACTGCTGCTTCTGAACAGCTGAGGAAGCTTTAAGTTGTTGGTATTCAAAATACTGCAAGCAGAGAACCGTGTTAATTTCCTTTTACAAAAACAAGAAGAGAAGCAGAGCTTGCTGTGTCACTGCCTCTGGTTTGGCAAACCTTGAATCATGCAAGAAGGTAGCTGAAGAGCAGCTATCCAAGAAAATGGCTATAAAACCTCTTTTATGTCAATATCCATAGGCTTGATTGGGATCCCTTCTGCCTCTCCAGCTGGTGTGTTGGTGGCCAGAGCACTTACAGAAGATGTCAGGGGAGTGGGGTGGACCAGGTCAGGTCCGGTGAAACTCCAGCCAATTTTCCCAGCTCCTAATATCTCATTCCCACTTCAATTGATAGCCTGGGTTCCTGTCCCACCCTACTGTCAGTAAGCTCTTTCTTGCTGCTGCTTGTTGGCAGAACTCCACCCTTCCAGATCTTTTTCATTTGTATTATTTGCCCTATTACTGCTGAGTCTCCCTTGCACATGCCTCCCTGAGGGTCTGAAAATTTCACCCTGTCTTATTCACAGCAGCTGTTCTCATTCCAGGAGTCTGTGTGAGGGCAGCCAGCATTGCCTGCTGTAGGGAAAAGTGCTTTAATCATCATGAGTGACAGGAAATAAAAGATCGCTTCTTCTTAACCCTCTCCTTGCAACTGGGAGGGTTATTCTGCAATGTGAGAGTCTGTGCCTCAGTTCATGTGGAGTCTAATGTGTGTACATGCTTAGCCCTTAACTTGCTCTTCTGCCTTTTTCAAAAATACTTTCTCCAAATTCATGCTCATAAATCCACAAGTGCACATTCACATTAGCAGAATGGTTATTTCTAGTTATTTGTTAATCATTTACTAATAATGGTTCCAAACATTTCCTCCACTGCCTGTATAGCTAAAAAAATTCACCTCCATTCTATCATCCAAAAGCTGCTGTCTGCGCTTGTTGTCTTTCTGTAAATATGTAACAGCAGAGTCTGGATTAGAAAACCTGGACAAAATTCCATCCAAAATGCAACTTGAAAATGGGTTAAGTTGCCAAGTTGGGTACATATCACCATCATGCTGTGTTCTCCTAAAGAGGGTTCTGTTCAGACTTTTCCCAGAAATGACTTTTGAATTAGTATTTTATTTGGAGATCATACTACAATATGATAATATAAAAATGAGTTGAATATGTCAGCCATCGAACATTTTCCTTTGAGAGTTTGGAAACACACAAGCTTCATTCCTGTTCTGGAACCAGTGAGGTGGCAAAATATGGAAATCCTTTATGAAACAAATTTTGAAACCTCTTCGTGTTAATAACTCTTGGTCTTGCATGCTCAGTTCAAGCTATACTCCCTTAATTTCAGTGAGCTCACATGAGATCTAAGATATCAAATTCTCCTGAAGTGCAAACAGATGGGTGAAACACCACCGATTTGTAACATGAAACTTTCCCCACCAGCCATCTAGGAAAATTAATTTTCACAGTGTGTGGAACTGTCATGTCTTCTCTGCAAGTCTCTTTAGTTGGAAGCAATTGAGACTATTCACTGGTGTTTGAGCAGCTTTTTTATTTTTTTTGAACACTGATCTTATGTCAGACCACAGCTCTTCTGATTTTGTTTTTGGTGACTGCCTATTTGAACTCTAATAAATTTAGGGTAATTGAATAATAGAATACCTTGCATGAAGCTGTCCAAAATGGCTGAACTGTCTAGCTGAAAAACTCATCCTGATGGACTCTTTCAGAGCCTTAGCTATGTCTAGAAGTATTCCTACTTCTTTAAGCTGTCCATCTGAAAAGAGAGAATGAAGAATAAAAAAAAATGCACCCACACTTTCATCACCAGATGAAAATCAATTATGAACTATTTTAAGCTAATGGCTTTAGCACAAAAGAAATGAATGTGATTTTTTTTTTTTCCAACTCTGACTAATATTCTATGGGCTAGGCATTATAATTAATCTTAATTCACATAAGAGGTAAAAAGGCATTTTTCAGTACTGGAGTTTTTCTACAAGCTCTCTGCTTAAGTAATTACTTCTTAACTTCTCCAGAACCAGTCTGCAGTGTTCAGTGCCTTTCCAGTTGCTTGTTAGAGTGTGTACATTATTTCCTGATTATCTTTTCTTCTTTTTGCCTCAAAAAAGCATCTATGTCAAATACATCAAAGCTACCAAAAGGAGAAATAAAATAATAAAGAAAAGATAAGGAGATGCAGGCAATTTTCTAATCTTTGATTCTCCTTCTGCTATGTCTGCCACCATTGCCTGAATTGCTTCTCCTAATATCACTGCTCATAGTAAGAATACTGGCAGTTTTGGAGGAATTCATAATGGTTATTTCTCCTTCTGGTGAAGGCTAAAGCCTACACAAAGGTGTCTCATATGCCAGAGTGTATGTTATACCCAAACACATATCTCTAGGGCTACGGACAGTGTTAAAGATTGATGGGTGTTGTCTTACTGAAACATCAATAAAACTTAATGAATCATTGTGCTGTCCCTGAAACATCAATTTAAGACCATTGAGTTTTCCGCATGGGATCAGATCACTGATGTGTAACTTTAGAGTCACATCTGTCCCTGGCCCTCCCTCTTAAGTCATCAGGCCTATTCTGTATTTGGTCAGAGAAGGAGTTTCTTTTTTCAATTAATGAGCTCTCTTCTTTTAGCATCGTCTTTTTTTCCATGTCACTGAACATACTTTACTGAATTTGGTAATGGTAGTCATAGTCACATAAATAAAAGGGTTTGTACTGAGATTTCCTACTGGATCTCTTTCTCTTGGGGACAGTACAGCTATGTGTCAAAGCTGCAGAAAAGCAGACAGTTCACAAAAAAATGTGCCTGGTGTTTGTATAAATTTGCAGGCTTGTAATTGGGATAGAGTACACAGATTTCCTGGGATTTATCTGTGCCACTTTCAGGCAATTTCAGACTTAGATCTGATGCAGAAAAAAAAAAATGTAGTCACTGTCATTGGAGACAGGAGCAGAAGAAATCTTTAGCATAGGCTGTATGCTAGGTGTTGTTTTGATGATTCTGTCTTTTTTGGTTGGCTGACCCTGAGGCTGGAGTCCCATGACTAGCAGCTAGGGCCCTCCATATAGAAGAGGACTTAATACTTTATTGGTCTTAGCTTGCTTTATGAAAGATAAGAAAGCCTGTTGGGATTTGTGGCTGCTCAAGGCAATTATATCCACATTTTTTTTGCTAAGGCCCAAGAAGATGTATTGAGTATATCTGAATTCTATCCATCCTACAGACAAAACATTATCAGACAAGAATGAATATTTTCATGATTTCTCATGGAATATTGTATAGAATAGATCATTTAGGTAGTAGTGGCTTTATAGCTTTTTGCTTTGTAATGTCATACCCGAAAGAGACTGGACTAACTCATCAGATATTTGCAGGTTTATTCTTATTGTCTGTATCTACAATAGATTTGCAGAAATTCTCCATGACTGAATTGCAGAGGTTAGGAAGATGATACAGACTGTCTGACTACGTTGCCCATATGGATGTTTGAGGCACCAGAACTACAGAGCATGCTGTGGAGCACACCTGTCTCACATTATGGATGTAGTTGCTGGTACATAATGCCATCTGTCAGAGTTTTTCTTTAAATGTGTATCAAGAATTGCTTACTTTTAAAAGTTGTTTGATTTCTCAGGACCAGTAGACCTCAAAGGAAGAACTACATTGTTTTTTCATGCTGGATGGTGAGTTTTTTGGGAAGTGGTGTTCAGAAATTCTGCTGTGCATATGTAGGCCTGATAAATATGTGACATTTGATACTTCTATTTTTATCAGACATTTCATCTGCTTGGATATAATGCCTTTCTTATCTACTCAGAGCCTGGAAAAGAAGAGTCTCAGCTGAAGTAAGCTGCCACTGACAGAAGCTGAGGATCAAGTCCTGGAATCCATTTTAGGGTATTTTAGGGTAGTTTCACAAAAAGAAAATAGACTTAAATTTCACTGCAAGATATTTGTCTGCCTGACAATTGAAGAAGACCAGTTAAGCAAACAGAAAAGGTGCTGAAAAGCTGAGTTCTGAGATGGTTATGTTCAGAATGATAGGAGGGAAAGGTTAATACATTAGCTACTAAGGCAGCTGTTTGTTTAATGCTAAATCACTTCCTCACTGAAGGCAGCTTCTGTTTCAAATTTATTTCCAAGGTTTTTATTCTACTGATCACTCTTTCCCTTCACCTTGTCTCTTGATGAGCACAGAGTCTCTCCAGCATCCATTTTCCTGCTCCTCCCTGGCCGTGTTGGTCAGTGAGGTAAGAGATGTAGGTACAAGGCAGAGACTGTGTGACTGTAGACTTGCTTCTATCATCTACTGCATAACACCAACCTCTAACACAGGAACCAGTGCCACTGGCTTAGTGGAATGCTGTGTAAAGGTCCACCTTGCTAGAGAAAGGGGAGAAAAAAACATGCTAATGAAGGTTCATTCTGCAGGTTATTTTTGAAGCATAAGTAATAATCACAATAAGTAGATCACTCAGACAGGAGACTCTACTGCTTTCTGAGTTTCTTCTATTACATTTTCATGTAATAGGAAATCTCACGGTTTGCCATATTATCACCTAGCCTAATCTACTCTATACGCTAGCCAATATTTTTTGAGCTCTTGTTTTTTTTTATATATTCTTCCCACACCCATTTTATCATTTATTGGCTTAATTCAAGCTCGGTATCTATACTGAGAGTAGCTCTAGGTTGTATTTTAACTAATGCAACGCATGATTGAAAGTCTTTAGTGGATGCAGCGCCTTTTCTTCTATGAGTTGTTGTTGTTGTTATTATTTTTATTTCAAGTTACCATGCAGTAATTATTACTTCTTAAAATAGGATAATTTTAGGTTTTCGTGGAGAAAAATTAACATAAATTTTCATACAAAACATTGGTGTTTCTTGATATTTTAATAATCACGGACATTTGAGCAAGTGCTTGCATTCTTAATTATTGATCAGCATATGTTTCTCAGTATCAAAGAACATGATTTCATAAATAGTAATGATCTGAATATGATGGTTTTATTTATGAAAATATTCACAACTCCTTCAGAGTTTTAGAATTCAAACAGTCTTAGCTTCTATTTAGGAAGGAATTTAGATGAATTACCCATATGTAATAACATAGTGAGAACATATGTCAGAACTGGTGTTAAAGCTGCAGCTTGAGGGGTTAGGAAGTGCAGGGGTAAAATGATAACTGCCAAAAGTCAAACTGAAACAGATCTTGTAAAGGAAATTTAAGCAAATTGTGAAAGATTTTTCAATCATGCAAATGAAAAGAACAAAAAAAAAAAAAAAAATGAAAACACTGTGTGGTGAGGATGGGGATAGATAATCTCATTTTCTATCATAAACCTCATCTCTGTTTTCTTAGAAGATGAAGTTGGAAGAGGGAAGAAGGAAGAAAAGATAAAGTAAATGGCTAATGGGAAGTAGGGGATGAAAATTTCCACAGCTTATCTATGAAAAATAAACTTTTTGTAGTCTCATTTCACTCTCAATCTTAGCAGAAGGAAATTGCATATAAAACTGGATGTCCAGCAGAAATATTTTATACTGCACATTCGAGTAATCATAAGTTTCTATGAACAGAAAGCAAAAAATGCATTGCCTATATCTAGGAGTTGAATCTGCAGACCTATATAAGTGTATTTGTACATATGCGCTCTTACGTGTTTTGAAGAGAAGAATAACGAAATATGTACGAGGAAATGAAAATAGGATGAGATGCAACTTATGCTTATCAGAAGAAGAACATAGCATAATGACATATATTGTTATGTTCTTTTTGTTTTGTTTTGTTTTGTTTTGTTTTGTTTTCCCCATAAGGTACATGCTTTTTTAGGCTAAAGAAATTTAGCAAGTGGAAGTTGTGGAGTTCTGTAGGAAATGTGTAGTAAGAAGGTATCTGGTTTTGTGGAGAGGTGATAGGGATTGTTGAGGGAAGCATTGAAACTAGAAGAATGTTATTACCAGTGTTCCTTGAGGCCATTTCAAAAGGAATCTTGTGGAGTATTTTCATAAGTGAACCCAATAGAAAATAAGGAAGGACCAAATGTGCTGTAGGGATGACATAGCCCTATGATGCATTGTGGGAATGGAATGCTACACTCGCAGGACTGGGTGATGAGACACTGGAGCAGGTTTCCCAGTGAAACTGTGAATGCTCCCTCCCTGGAATGATTCAAGACCAGGCTGGATGGGGCTTAGAGCAACCTGATCTAGTGGAAGGTGTCCCTGACTATACTTGGAAGGATGGAACTAGATGATGTAAAATGTCCCTTTCAACCCAACCATTCTGGGATTCTGTGAAAAAAGAAGTAAGATGAAGATTAGTACTTAGTCCAAGGAAGCACTCAAGATTCAAATTCAGAACAAAACCTTCTGCTTTCAGTTGGTAGCTGGAGAAAAACAAAACAACAACAACAAAAAAAAAAGGGAAGAGAAAGAAGCAGACCTGTTCTTTGGTCATAGAATAACTTTTGCATAACTTCGAGTGATCTGGACAAAGTGTGAAAATGGGCAGTTTCATGTAAGATACAGTCAATAGAAATATTAATTCCATTGAGACTCAACTGAAACCTTATCTAGAATACTGTGTAGAGGGCTGTGCTCTACAATAGCTGGGTAAGATTAAATAAGCCTGAATCAAGTGGGAGCTATTTGAATAATGTAAGGAATGGAAATCTATGAGTATTGACCTGGCTAATCTAATGAAGGATGAAAGGAGATTGATCACCCTCAGTAAACACAGTGCTACAATGCAAAGGGGAAGAAGTGTGTATAAATTGGGTGTGATTACACTGATCTTAAAAGTGGAGTTACCTAACCATCAGAGATGTGAGTCTATAAACAGCCTTTCAGTAGTAGTGGCAGATGTAAACTACACACCTGATCCAAAGATAGGTCTCAAGTGTTTTTTGGAAGGATTTTATGGTGTGATGCATGTACAGAGAGAGATTGGGTTTAATGATCCCAGACCAAGTGTCTCCAGTTTAGCCTGTGGCCCTAATACAACCTACCAGGAAGACCCTCTGTGCCAATGTGTTTTTCATTATGGAGAGAGGGCTTAGAGGGCTCTGGGTTTCTCCTGCAGCACTTTTTGTCCTACAGCCATTTCCATATGAGCTGGCAGAGCAATCATTGCAGAATGAGTATTTATGCAACAGCACACAGTTTCTTAGAGGTTATGTTTTGACTCAATCTTTGTCTGTTTTTACTCTCTGACATCCCTCGTCCTTCATTTTGCCCTTTTACCACCTCTTTTGCTTTACTTCTGGTCACTAAGGATGCTTTCTTTTCTCTAGGTCTTCCAACAGTATTTGCAATATTGCATGCAAATAATGCTAAATTCGTCTCTTTGCTTCTAAACAGAGTAGTCATACACAAAGATGTTCAGTCTCCTGAGGCGTTATTTCTTTCTAAAACAAGTTAAGGTCTAAGTTACGTATTTCAGCAGCAATTTATAAAGATTATGCCAGTCTGTTGTATTATTTTCTCCAAAGGAAAAGCATCTGTGTTCGATGACACATTAAGGAAAGGTAGTTCAGAGAGAAATCCTGGCCTTGGTTGTCTCACTCATTGTCAAGGCACCTTTGTGCAGCTCTTTTCTTTTTCTTCTTCTTCTGTTGGCATCTCTTCATAGCACAAAAGGATTTGAAGTAAGTCATAGAAAAGAAAGGTTGTGGCTTTACTGCAGGGCTACCAGCTGGAGGCTTGTGCAGATGAAAGCAAGAGTCCCCTAAACTGTAGCATTTAAGAGATGTCTTGGAGTTTAAACTAAATATTCACAATAAAATAGTATGTATCCTACTGCGCTGAATTTTATGAGCTGTGTGTTAAGTACCACCCAAGAGGAGAACCAAATGAGGGAAATCTGAGGGGAAATGTTTTCTTGAATCACAAACCTGGCTGAACTAACTTAAGAGTCTGCTTCTGTGATGAGATTTCAGTGTGTGAAACTTTCAGCCACATCCTTCTGTTCTCACTCCACTCGAAGAAATTAAATCGTTTTTTGATGGATAGATGGAAAATTAAGGTTCTGTCTCATTTTCAGGGACAGTAGGTAAATTTGTGGCATCTTACATGAGAATTAATAGTGTGCCCCAAAGGAATTCAGGTGTTCTTTCTCATTAGCATTCTGCAGTAATTCATATGTCTGATTTCCTCAGTGGCTTTCAACAAGTACATAAGAGCTTGGATTGTTTAAGATTCTCAATGGATTCCTGTCTTTTCTGTTGTTCAGTGTCTGCACTTATTATTAAAATGCCTAGAAAGGAACTCCAGTAAACTGATGTCAACTAAAGGGCAGCTATGCACAAGTAATTTGCTACAATGAGTGAAAGTCTAACAGCATGATCTTCATCAGTGTCTCCTGTTGATTTCATTTGGAAATGTGCAACCAGGCTTCATCTGAAATGTGTCCACAAGGTCGATATACTGGGGTAATATAGATTGTGAAATGCACTGACTTGCTCTTCTCCAGGGCTCATCATTTAGGCTGATAGAAGCAATGCACTCTGAGAGCTGTTGTCTTCACTGACAAAAGAAACAATGGCATCATCTGACCAAACTAGGAACAGCCTGATTTTGAGCTCCTCCTATTCACAGGTTAATTCCATGTCACATCATTCCGGATAACACTAGAACAGGATGTTTGTGAGGGTAGAAATGTATCTTTTTAGTGTGTGTGCATGCACTTCAAGGAGGCTTCTGAAAAACAGCTTGTGTTTTGGGTTGGAATATTTATGGAGCATCTTGCACGTAATTTTTAAATTATGCCGTTTAGCACCTTCTTCATGCCATATGTTCTGCCATATCTTTTTGAGCTCCTGTTTCTAAATCAGATGTTATTTCTTGGTATACTAAATCTCACAGTTCTGGGAAAGATGCGTGGGGAGAAAAGGGAGGGGGAGATACTGCTTTTTTTTTTTAATATATATATTTTTTTTAATTTACAATTACTGAGCTAACATATTTGATGCTTCTCTTACCCCAGCCCCCGAAATGAAATGTAGTTATACACTTCAAAGATATACAACAGATTTAGATAAAGGCTATCTATTTGTGGCTATGCTATTACATTTTATGAGTAGAAGGAGCGGTGTGATTAATGTATCTTGCTGTGCACTCTTGTAAGTCCAATACTCACC
Source organism: Lagopus muta (assembly GCF_023343835.1). NCBI lineage: Eukaryota > Metazoa > Chordata > Aves > Galliformes > Phasianidae > Lagopus > Lagopus muta. Next base: position 86,787,067 of record NC_064433.1, read on the forward strand.
CTAGACTAGTGTGAAAGCTAATGTAACTGTGAGTAACCATCAGGACAATGATTCAAATGCCTGCTAAGTCCCAGTTTTCCCTCTTATTAAGGCTGTCCTTAAGTGGAACAGTTTTAAAAGCTTGTGCGAGTATTGCTGAGAAAGTTGTTGCTTGTTCCTCTGTTGGTGAGGGATAAGCTGCCTTGAAGTACATCACATTTCTCATTGACCAGGGTCATTACCTCAATGTAAATGGAACTTGCTTCCCCAGCTCACCTCATCAGATTAGCTTGTCTCCCTCTAACTTTCTCATGTACTCTGATCTGGAATATTGTCTGTGCATTTGGTTAGGAAAGTGTCACTTTTTACAGCCTCTACTCCTCCATTTGCATCAGGTAGTGTTAATAAACAATCCAATTAAGGGAGTCAAAGTAAGGTAAAGAAGTCAGCATATTTTTAAAATTGTATTAAAATTCAGGATTTTAAATATGATTTGGGTTCACTTAGTCTCATTTCTGGAACATATTTATGAGCTTATAAACTTGGAGCTAGTCTATTACATCCCCTCTGCTTGTGTTCTTTGCAAACTTTACAATTGTGTACCGTCCTATGGGGAGTAAATGGCTAACACATAGACAAGATACAGTTTTTATGCATGTACAGTGGATGTCTACAAGTAACAGAGGACCTGATCAGTGTAGGATCTGTAAGGGCAAGAACATTGATCTCTCACTGCCAAACGTTGTCTGGTAATTTCATTATTTGCAATTGTTTTGTTGTAGGGCATGAGGTTTTCAGCACTCCTGAATTCTAGCTTCTAGTGCAGACCTAAGTCTGTTATTAGATGCCTAATCTCCTGCACCTGTGCTCTTGAAAAGTTTTGCCAAAGTTTCCTCTGTATCTGCCTGTCTCCAACCATTCCAAAATGAGAGTTTTATTCTGGATGATTGATGGGAGATGTCTCAGCTCTGCATCTAAAGCATAACACTGTAAATCATTGGGTTTCATTTCTTAGGAGTAAAATTATATTCACCTTTTGCCACCATTTGCCACCATTTGTCATCAAGCTAGGCTTGATACATGTTCCTGGTTAAACTCTGAGAAATCAGGGCATGTATCTTATGAAGACTGTGCATAGTAGCCTTATACACATGAATGTATGTCAACAAAGGAAGCAGGCTTGTATTTCCCAGAATGCTTTCTACGTGATAATGTGCTTCTGCGTATGACTACATAAACCTGTTGCTCAAAAGGTTAACAAAGTGTACTTTTTGCACCTACAACTTAAGCACAAACCTCATCATGCATCTTTGACTTCTTATGTCCTTACGGATATGAAAAAGTCCACTAATCTGAAATCTTCACTTCCTCAAGCTAAAGGATGGACTAGCAACTGTGTTTCTGTGCAGCAATTTGTCGTATGAGAAATTGTTGTACTGTATTTCCAAAAGTATTGGTCTAAACCAACTCTCCAGAGGCATCTCAGGAGACAAAATTGATTATTAGAGATGTTCCTGTGGTTATAGATTTCTCAAACCTCTCATTTTGTATATTTGTATTTATTAAAGTTTCCCAGTCAGGACAGATTGCAAGCACAGGTTCTGATCAGAGATGGCTCGTGAACCCTTTCCCTTCAACACAAAAGAAGAGGTATGAATCAAAAGAAGAGAAGCAGATTCCACAGCTGTAACTCCACTAACCTAAAGGGGCATACAGACTACAAACCTGAATGTACCATGGACTGATACACTTTTTTTCTTAGAGGAGACTACCATACCTCAGAAATGCTTTAACAGTTTAGTTTTGTGTGGAGACAGTAAAGAAATACTGGGAAAACATTACTACGAATCAGAATCAATTACAGACAGAAAACAGACAAGTTTCTCTGGGCCTTTCATGCCTCTGATGAACTTTTTTTTTCAGGATATTGCAAAGGTAAATCATAGAATCATAGAATGGTTTGAAGGGATCTTAAAGATCATTGAGCTCCAACCTCCATCCCTGTCCTGGGCAGGGTTGCCAACCTCTAGATCAGGCTGATCAGTTTTACTGCAGCTTCTCAGTGGCACTGCGGTAGCTTTTCACAGTATTTTGTCTAAAACAGCATAGAGATGTGGTTGTTTTTCCACAAAGTTCATTAAGAGTGTCACCAATTAATCCTGTGTTTCCTGTACCTAGGAAGAACTGAGAGGCAAGGACCTTTGTGTTGGTTCTTTACTCCATTGCTGCCTCTATGGATTACTGATCACATTCAACCCATGGGCAGAAATAGGATACCCCTTACAGGCAAATACATAAAACATCAGAAAAAACTTCTACCTACTCACTTCCCATCCTGTGGAATGAAAGCTGCAAGGCTAGCAGCAAGTTTTACACAAATTTCACTTCAAGAGTGTAGACTCTCATCACAGTCCAGATAATATGCATGTAAATCAACACTTACAAATTGATTTATCATGATGTGTATCAACGGATACATCAACAGTGCAGATCTATCCCCACTCCTTTTAATCATTAGAGTTTGTCTGGGACATTGTTATTATCATTATTATTATTAATTACTACTATTATTATAGAAATTAGAAATCAGGCAGTATTTTTTATTGGTATGGATATATGAGAAAGTGACCTCCAGACAAAATTATAGATCTGCAGGGAAGCTGACACTTATAGAATAAACATTTTCCATTGTAAATATGCTTTTATTGGCATTTTATTCAGTGTGCTTATTTCTGGAAGAAAAAAAAATCTAAATAGCTAAAAGTAAATAAACCTATGAACAAAGCCATAAAACACTGATAGTGGGGGGAGAGTGAAAGCAGGATAAAAACATACAGAAGTGTCATATGCAGATTATGTATAAATGTTTTCAAGGTAAATGATCCAAATTTTCTTCTTTTTTTTTTTTTTTTAAGTACGAAGTAGATGCATTCTGATTTAGAAAAAGTAGGTCAAACCAGTGCTGTGTTTAGTTATATTTCATCTAAGTGCATTTTGTCTTTGCACAGTGAGAACTCAGAGCACAGAAGCAGGTACGAGCCTTACTTGTTCAGGGATTCCTCTGTGCACTTTGGACTCTTCACTCTCTCCAGTCGCTCCCAGTGACTTTATCTGGGAGTAGCATCAAGCTTAGCCTGCTTATACTCACTCAACTGAGTCTGTGTATGCTTGTTTATCCAGCTGAATTTTCTCCAGGCTGCCTGATTTATCAGTCAAATTAAATGTGTTAGAAAAATCAGGCGTAAATTCACAGACTTTGTAACTGTTTTAAATGAGTCGTTTGCTGAATTTCTCCTACCCTTCAGATGCCATATTTAGGGCTGTTTACCACAGCTACCCTCTCCCTGTGACACTGCTGCGTAAAATGCACTCTCTGGTCCATTCCTGCTACTCAATCATAGCACAAACCACAAAGTGCCTGCTGTTTGAAGGGAAATAATCATAGAATCATAGAATTGCTTAAATTGGAAGGGACCCTTAAAGGCCATCTGATCAACCTCCCTGCAATGAACAGGGATACCAACCACTAGGTCAGGTGCTTCGAGCTTCATCCAGCCTAATCTTGGATGTTTCCAGGGATGGGTCATCCATCACCTCCCTGCGCAATCTGTTCCGGTGCTTTACTTAGCCTTTTAGTAAAAAAAACTTTTTCCTTATATCCGATCTAAATTTCCCTTCTTTTAGTTTGAAACCATCTTCCCGTGTGCTATATCACAACAGGCCCTGCTAAAGAGACTGTCTTCTTTCTTACAGCCCCCTCTTAGATACTGAAAGGCCAGGATCAGGTTCCACCCAGAACCTTCTCTTCTCCAGGCTGAACAGTCCTGGCTCTCTCAGCCTGTCCTCATAGGAGGGGTGTTTCATCCCCTGGATCATTTCTGTGGCTTTCCTCTGAATGCACTCCAAAAAGTCCGTGTCTCTATACCTTCCAGTCATGCTGGATGGAGGAGGGACTGGACCTACCACTGCAGAGGAACATTGCCTGGCTTCTGCCCCTGGGAAGCCCAGCTCCGGCTCTCCAAAGACTCTTTGCAAGAGGCAGAGAATTCCTTTGGGCTATGGTTGCAAGGTTTGGTGTTGTTTTTTTTTTGATTCCAAGCAGTGCTGTTGAAAATACTTTGCTTTGCATTTCAGCCTCCTGACAAGTGGAAGCATTTCCCTATTGAAGAGGTTGTCTTGGTGTTAATTGGCAAGAGCTATATTTAAAAGCTTTTATGGTAGGAGCATGTTTTTTGGTTATCAAAGGAAAATATAAGAGGTGCAGATCCTTGTAGGTGTGGTTTTTACATTGCTTCCCTAGAAAAAGCAGGGATTACTTGCACTTCCGGTGAAAAGGCCTTTTGCTCTCACGAAAAGAAGAGGCCTGCACCTCTCAGTCAGGTGCACAAAGAGGATGCGGCTGCCAGGGGCAGGTGAATAGGAATGCAGAGGGAAGAGCCTGCCCTGTGTGTGGGGAAAGCCTTGAGGGGAGCCAGGATGAAGTCCTGCCCTCCCCACAGCCTGCACCCGCCATGTTGTGGCCCATCAGGAGTCTGCTGCCCTCCCACAGAAAGAAGGCCCTGTGCTGCCAGGCCACCATGACGTGCTGTGGCGTGGCTGGCCCTCAGGCTGGGAACAGATATGCAGTACTGCCGTGACCATCTTTGGTGGCCCTGGTCAGGAGACTGAGCCTCTCTTAGCATCCTGTACACTGAGGTGATATTTCTTTCTCAGTGGGTGCCAGAAGGAAAATATATTCATGCTTGCAAGGGGTCTCATGCTGCACTTGAATAGGATGTGATTATTTCAACTATTAATTACAGTTATTTGTTTGGAAGCTTTCCAGTGTGCCAAGGAAGTTTCGGAAGTAACTATAACAACAAAAAAGATTTTTTAATCTGGATTTTTTTTAAAGAGCTTTGTAAGGAACTCTTTTAAAGAGCCTCCAACAGCATGAGCAAGCAGCTAACATTTGCCTTTCCAATCATGTACATTCAGAGAGTACAAGGAGAGGATGAGGCAGGACAGGAAGGAGAAGACCTGGAGGAAAGCCTAGAACAAACACCGGAGGAGCGTGTACTGTATGTGTCCTTTCATTTCATTACTTACTATTTATTTTTGTCAGAAATAAGGTGAAGCTGGGACTAAGGAAGAATTTTCAGGCTCAGCTAAGGCTTACACACAGGCTGCTGAGACAACAAACTTTTCAGATGCCTCTGAGGCCATTTTGTATGCAGACTCACACTGGCAGGGAAGGTGGGCAAGTGCTTAGAGCCTGGTACTCGAAGCTAAGTATAGCCAAAGTTTCCCAAGCATCTGCATTATGTGTCACTAACTACAGAGGCTGCAGTTTAGCAGGCAGCTGGGAAGCACAGCAAGGTAGAATTGCTCTCGTCTGTAGTCTATGAGTTGATGCAATTGTATCTGATATGAAAATTTGTCTTGCTGAGAGCAAATGTGTCCATAAAACAACTGTCAAACGTGCATCATTCAAAAAATGACATCTCTAGCTGTTAGCAATAACTGTTGGAACCACACAATGGTTATGAAACTCCAGGTTTCCAAAAGTACATTGCTTATTGTTTGGATAGAGTAAAAATGCGGTAATATTTTTAAGGCATTCTTTCACAGTTTTCTTTGTACCTCATACAGTCAATTTTTAGTGAAGTTGAGAGAGGTATAACCTGAAAATTAGAAGCAGTGACAAGGAAAGATGTTAAAATTCTGGTCAAGCTCTGCTTTTCTTCTGCCAGGAACCAGTGAGACTATTTCATGTTCATATGTAAATTTACATACTTTATTATGCCTGGTAAATGAACATAAACATAACATTTGCAAAGTGTCACATGGTTGTTGAATTGTACCTGCTTGCAAGATGTAACCATTTGCACAATAGAGCAACTTGATGCTTAGGATCACTAACAACAACAAAATCAATAGATTCTTCATCCAATATCCTTCTTTCTAGGACTCTCTGATATGGATAGAGCTGTTCCCTGTGCTTTCCTGTAACTTTCATGTTACTGCCTACACTCTGTAATGATACATCTGTTTGAAATGAAAAAAGTGTTTGACTTAGAGAACAGACTTATCAGAAATTATAATAGCTGAATCATTTGGTAGAGATTGATTAATCTTTTTTTTTTTTTTTTAAAAAAAAAAACATACATAGTTTTGAAAGTAAAGCATTTGTAGCAGTTAAATTGAATACTCTATTTGCCCATGGTTTTTTGATGTTCTTGTTTGTTTTCTTTTTTCCTGACTGAAAATGCCATAACAACATGAGTGAGCTATTTAGCCTCAAATCCGTCAGAAGCTTGAAGATGTTTGGTCTAAAAACAGAGGTTTTAGTAGTGCAAGACAGGAATAAGGACTCCATAATAGCTGAAAACAGCTCATCTTCACTGCCTCCTAAGATTTTGTTCCTATCTGTTTTCAGATTGGCTTTGTTTTGTTTCTGCTAATGGAGATACACTCCCAGAGGCCATAAGTAAGCTCTTTTAGTTGAGTGCCTGGGCACTGAAGTCAGGGTATGTCATACACATTTTCTCTTTCTCACTGTGGCAATACAGATGTCGTTCAGTGTGACAGGGCCTTTTCATGACTAAAAAGACTATAGTGGAAGGGACTAGAAAGGCATATTCCATTAAGTACTCTATACAGGAGCAGAGTAATTTACCCAAGATGACACACTAATAGCAGTATACAGTGCATTCCAAGAGCAAAAAGTTTCAAATAACTTCTATATCAAGTGACAGTATTTTCCTTTAACATTACTGGCAGACTCATAGGAAGAATATGAGATCAATTTGAAGAACAATTAGATGTTCTGATTTCCACCTCCACCCACCATTCCACTCCTGCCCCCTTTAAGATGACTCAGCTCAGATAATCATCCAAGCCATAAAGCAAAGAACAGCTGCCCCTTGTCCTTTGCTGTAGCAGCTAGATTATAGTACTTGGCACTTCCCAACATTTCTTATGGTTGCAGTACAAGAATAATAGCATACCATCATTACTTCTGAATGATGATCTGAGACAATCCTTTGGGCACCAATTGAACACCTTATATCCCAGCATGCAGTTTCAAAAGGGGACAAGATAAATGACTGATGAAAAATCAGCTGTCCTCTCTATACATCTTATGATCACTTCACTGCTTCTGTCAGTTGCTCTGTTGCTAAGAGTTGAATGAAGAATAGTTGGGGGTTTTTTTAGCCAAAGTATTAATAACTTTCCCCTCCATTGTATGGCAGGCACCCACTTAAATGACAATAAAACATCACCGACAAGGAAAAGCACATCCCCTTAATGACCCAGGTCCCTAAATGAAAAAGGCATAGAGCCTTGTCCATAACTCTTGCTGAGTATTTAATCTAATCTCCTTCAAATGTTGCTCAAAAGACGTTTAGTGCTGCTGAGGATGCCTTTTCCCCAGTAAGGCATCTGTGAGGGTCCTTTTATTGAAAGAAAATAGAGCAGTCAATACTGCTAATGGTTCTGCAGAAAGACATTGGTGTGTTTTTATCTAGAAGAAGCTACTGAAAATGATATAGCTACTGACACCTATTGTGATAAATGGAATTTAATATTGGCTCAAGATGAAAAGTTATAATAGAGTGAAAAGGAATTGCCTGAACACAGCCCCATGCTACAGTGTCATTTAAGATACCCTAACATTTTTGACAGGAGTTGACTGATTAGGTGGTGTATTTATGTCTGTAAAATTATATACATAATGTAACACAGCAAAAAAAACACTGCTGTAGTTTGTTCATTCTTCTACCTGTCCTGCCTCCATGCCAAATGTTTTTGCTTTGAGCTTTGTTTAATAAATAAGCTCTGCATGAAAACTCTATGAGGTAATTGAACATTGGGATTAGAGGTGGAACGTTTTTGAAGATTTTCACAGTAGATGTCCTTCTGCAGCACTTGGAATCGGTGGCAAAATTCCCACTGATCACAATGATAAAAGATCAGGACCTAGGGCAGCAAGCATTGTAGAGAAGATATTCTCCTAGTTGTTAGCACCTGAAGTAGTTATAGCCACTGGGAAAAGCATCCAGTCATTGAGCATCTAGAGGTGTAACTAAATGGTGTAGTCAAGATAAACACATCTAGGGCTGGGTCTTGAATTGAACATAAATTGAGTACCATAGCAAGAGATAAATGAATGATTATCATCACTAAGTTATTTACTGGATGAACTAATTTAATATTTCCTTCCTTTTTATACAATACCAATAATCATGTCAGTTTTCTCAAATTTACTTCATAGGCACATTAACCTGACACATATTTTCATGATTTTTCTTTTTAAGCTCTCAGTTGTATCTTATACACGTGATCCAAGTTGGATATGATTTTTTTTATATAAAGCCTAGAAATGCTTTGCTTTTATAATCATTTCTCATACAAAACATATGCACTTATTTTATAATCTTGGAGAGCTTGAAAAACACCTGCTACAATGTAACCTTAGGGCAAAAAAGAATATCCTCCTTTAAGCAAGAGAAAAAAAAAAGCATGATAAAGATATTGGAGAATTTTCCTCTGGGCCACATGCCAATTTAAAAACATATCTGCAGCAGCAACTGTAAAAAACAATAGCAACAACAACAAAAAAACCCACCACAATACAAAAGGTACAAGCTGATCCCCACTACTGCTATTTCCTTTAAAGTATTTGGCATTTATGCTGTATCAGTAGATGACTAAGTGAAGAATTAACCCAAAGAATTGGATAACCTATACGGATAACCCCTGTGGAAAGCAGATAACTGTAATTGAATGCATGTGAAGCACAAACCAAAAAGCATAACTGGTCTGATGTGCAGTCAGACATCATTAGCTTGGGAGATATAGAATTTTTTTCTATGGATACTTTCCATATACTGTTCTAGCTTTTTTTTTTTTTTTTCCTACTATTTCTTTTCCCACTCTCTGTTTTTCTCTTGTACTTCTTTCTATTCAGAAAACAAGCCCTCCATCTTCACTCACTCTCTTCCAATGGTAGGTTTTCTTTCACATTACTGCAGCTACAATTCATAATCTGCAATACCTGAAACATTTCTGTACTAAACAGCAAATGTCCCTGTAAATTGAGCTTCCAAAGGGGGAGTTCTGACTGAAGCCTACTGTGCCAAAATGCAGTTTCTCTTTATCAGATCTCCCACTGCCTTATCCCCACATTTACAACAGCTAATCAGATGTTCAGACACTCCCACTCAGAGAAATTCCACCTTCCACAGCAACCTAACAATAATCAAAATTCAGTCTTGGATGAGTTGTTTTACAGTGAGTTGTACTATTAAAATCCCTGCATACCAGAAGAGGCCAATTCTACTAAGACTGTTGAGCCTTGCAGGCAACCTCTGCTTCTCTTTCTATAAACATCATCAAAGCTACTTGAGCTAATTAATTACAGGCTGAGGAATTTTAGTGCTTCAAGATATATGCACCAAACACAAAGAGTCCTAAATCTCCCAGTAAGGAAATTAAACTTTTGACTCTATTTTTGAGCTAGATCTCTAAAGAAGCACACTGAAACATTCAGGATGCCAGCATTTCTGTGAAGTTTCAGGAAACACACTGGTTGTTTTTTTCCTTTTTCCCTGGAGATACTATTCAGCATCTTCTTAACACAAGTCTTGACACCCGGAATGGCTCTGGCCATACTTGTGACCAGATAGTTCAGCTCACACCACTTTTGCTGTCTGGAAGACTAATAGGTGTGAGGCTTTTGTTGTCACAGTGAGGATAGGTGGCTGAAGGCAGCAAGTCCCTTCAACACACATTAACTTTGCAGTTGCTGGGGATGGGACACAGCATTCAGTATAGCCGTGTGGAATGCAGACTGAGAGAAATCAAAAGAAGCCATATTTCTCATGGGAAGCATAGCTGCCCCTAGCCAAACATGCTGTTCAAAACTTAGAGGTGAGGAAATATCCAGAAAGGTGTAAAGTTTGTACGCATCATCTGAGATACATTAACATACTCAAAAACTCCTCTGTGGCTTCGCATTAAATTTCCTTTCTTGGTGCTACTTTTATCCATTTCATCTGTAAGTTCAGCCCAGAATGTACATTTATGAGTTTTCTCTCTCGCAGTTCAGTGACAAAACTCCTGTGAGTTTCAAAGGTACTGAAAGTAAAGAGAAAAAGCAAAGCAAAAGAAAAAAACCAACCTCAGTTTAAAAGAAAAATATGCTCAAGGAGAAATTTATTTCTCCTGTCTCTGGCCTGATCTCTCTTCAATGTCATGTCATGCAATGAACAGAGAGTATATGGGGGAGTCTTCTGCTCTGGAAAAGAACCTAATAGGGCTGTGGAAAGGAAATATTTGAGACATCCCTGTCATCGTACAGGAAGCAGGATGCAAATACCATAGCAAAAATAATATATGGGAGAACTTCAGTGTCTGGGATAATGCTCCTAGTCTGTGTTAGCAGGCATCTTGTTACAAATACTTGAAAGATTTTAATGATGGACTTAGTACAGAATATGCTATTACCTTTCATTATACATTGGCATTACATTTATGCTTGGAGAATCCAAACAAGACTGAGACCAGCTGTGTTAGCCAACCTGTATATCCAGTAAGATAAATATTTCATAACTCAACCTGTATAAATAAGAGAAACAGAGTTAATATTGTTCTACGGGCAGTGATCTGAAACACAAAGAGTTTAAGTCATCGAGACAGCATAGGAAAGGGCTGAGACCTACATCCGTTTCTCCTAAGCTGCAGTCCCTATTTTACACGTGAGTCTGTTTGCCTCTTCAGTACCTCACTGAGCATCAGATGGAGGCAGTTGATATCAATAACTTTTTAGCATCGTATAAATATAGATTGCATTGCTGAGAACTGGGCTGAAAGAGAGTTGAAATTGGCCTTAATGTTCTATAATATACTATCCAATTATTGTGCCAAAGAAACTAAGCTAAGTGGCTGCTTTAAGTTTAATTTATAATATTAAATCACAAATGTCATCCTATACAAATGACTATACGCAGACGAATGAATCACATTACAACAGACAAGATGTATATGAAATCTGTGAATTTGTAAGCAGACACATTAATTATGTCTGAATTATTGGCAGTCTTTTCCCATCCTCAGTACCTCTACTCAAATGAAAAAATATTATTAACCTTTGGTGCAACAGATGCACATAAAATATGATGTTTCAACATCACACTGAAGTATCTAACCATCACAGTTTTAAGAGAAGCAAATTTATTTTGGGCATTGGATTAGTATGTTAGCTTGGTATGGGAAATCAACAACTTCTGCAAGTTGTAGAACTACCTGACATCATAAAAGCTTCAATTATTGTACTATCAATTTAAACTGAATGCTCCATAAAGGAGGTGCTGAGCTGAAATATGCAACAAAATATTCTCATTTATAAATACATATTTTGCCTCAAAGTTCTAAGGAATCCACTGAGCAGTGGTAGATGCACAAATAAAATGTAGAGTTTTGTCATGTAAAACTTGGATGAGAAGTTGGTCTACAGAATGATTTCATGTAGCCTGCTGTCTTTTAGCTGTGGTCTCATAGCTGCCGAAGGATGGCTGTTGAAGATGTAACGTTAAGCCCTTCCGCATCAAGCTCTCTTCCTGTGGACTGATAACTTCCACAGGCGAGCCTTCATGGAGCCACATGGAGACAGGGCCTGAGAAGGCACAGGGAGGTGTCCTTACAGTGACCACTCTGAATTTTGAAGAACCTGTTTTATTACAGATGTCTGCTTTTGAATTCTTTCTCCCTTACCTGCCTTGTGTTCATTTCTTTGCTGATTATTTTCTTTTCCTCTTCCTAGATGTCCTAAATATTTCTTATTTTCTTTTGTTATTGCAGATCTCTTACCTACTTTGCTTTCAACCTGACTGTTAAATCTCAGTGGGAGGAGGGAAGAAAAGGAAAATGAATGCTGTCAGCCTTCAGCTTCTGCAATGGTGAGTTTACCTAGGTGAGAGGAATTGCAAAGGGTATTTTCCATGTCCTGCTTTACCCTCAGACTAGGTGACTACAGTTCTGATGATACTAGAGATTCTGTTTTTTTGCCTTGGTAGCAAGGAGAATTAAAGGATTTCATTCCTATAAAGCCTTGAATGTAAGATGCTGACAGAGTTGCAAAAAACAATTATCATTATGTAATTCAACTTTGAGCAGAAATCTGATAGATTTGTCTGTATTTTGAGTCCTTATGTTGTACATTCTAGAGTTTCAAATATTTCAAAGTCAGATATTTCAGTCCTGGAGCATTCTGCTAATGCCCAAAGTTGTGCAACAAAAGGCAGTACATACTTTTTCCAATATATATTTTAATTTTCTTGAAGATGTGGATGATTCTTCTGTTACATTTGATGCAGTAGCCATATTCTAACTGGCTCAATACTCTATCTGTTGACATGACATTGCATGTTTTCAGAGCGTCATACAGTTATCCTAGGCTTCATAAGTTGTTCTTACATGCTCTTCTGATGCTTATCTGTACCTCTTTGCCATCAGACTAGTAAGAAAAGGGTCAGCAGTACGTATAGTCTTATATTCTGTATTTATTTTCAAGGATTTTGAGTGGTTAGGAAAAAAAAAAAGTCTTCATGCTCATAATAGCTATTTTTTCATCACAGAGGGGTGATGATAGGAAACTTGCAACGTTGGCCTCTTTTTATGAAAACCCATACTTTTATTTATCTAAAGTGTTTTTTGCAAACCTATAATTTTATTCAGCTCCAGTATTGTATTCAGTTGTCTGAAAATGAACATTCCTTCACTTACAGTTTCAGGAGAGAGATTATTTGAACCAGCAAGGGCTGTGGAAATGCCATTTGTTTGTACTTTAAGTTCTCAGAAATTATTCAGAAGCAGAGAAGGTGCAGACTCCTAATGCATTAGATGAAACTGAGTCACCTTCTTTTGAGGAGAAGGGCTGCTGCAGATGTGGTATGTGCTTAGAATTCACATGCAAGAACTGAATTAATCCTCTAGCAGTAATGTCCCATTTCACAATTACCAGGCAGTTATAAGTGAAGCAGCCAAGGGACTAAGGTATTATTCATTTCGATTGCCTAATACTGCAAAGAAAGTTACCTCATCTCTCAGATAGGTGCTTACAGCTATCATAACCCAAAAGATCGGAGATATTAGAAAGTGAATAGAAAAATCTGTTTTGGTGAGAAACATACATGCTAGCAAAAAATATAAATTTACCATATAGTATTGCAAATGACATTAATATTTTAGTCTGTTGATATTTTTGGTATAAGACCCCTAAAAAAAAGGACAGAGTGAACTTAAAAATTCAGTGCTGCTCCCTCCTTTCGTGTAATTGATATTGTTATTGCAATATTTGAGTTGCCGGATCAAAATCAAATTCCACTTTAATTGTATGGTTGTCAATCTGGAATCATTCAATTGAGAAAGTGGAATAGATTCCATGATCAGAAAAGATTGTTATTACTATCTAACTTGATTTCTTACGAAATACAAACTATCCTCCAGAAATTCCCATTGAAAGCTCTTTTTTTTCTTTCTTTTTTTTTTTTAAACTGAAAATGCAGCAAATCTTCAGAAAGAAAGACAATTTGATTTAAAGAGTGCAAGTGATGGAGAATTGGCCACACTCCTAAGTAAATTACTGTAGTGCTCAAATATCCTCTCTGTTAAGATACCTGAAGATATGTCTGCAGAGACATGGGATTTGCCATGGAAAAATAATAAATTTCATTTGGAACAGGCTGAGAAGCAGGTAAAAGCTGAACTGTTCCAGGTATGCAGGGTGGATCAGCAGTCTCTACTTTGCAATTTGTCATACATTCTAAGAGACAGTATAAAGGCTATGTTTTATAGGCTCCTGATTCTAGTAATTCATGGCTATGTCAAAACTTCTATCTCAAAATTGTTATTCACTCTCATACTTGCAAAGGAGGCTCTAAAAACAGAAACAGAGGCTGGCTACAGTGCTACTACTGTTTGAGTTTACAGACAGTGAGAAATAGTACAATGGAAATACTGAGATTGCTATCACTTTTGGCCTGTGGGCATTTGGTTTTCCATCTTCCATCTTCCCCTCGTTATGAAGCAGAACTCCCCAAATGTCACTCTCTGGTAAGCCTGAAGGTAGTGTAGGAGGGAAGTATGGCGTCTGTGCTGCAAGCATGGTTGTTGTTTATTCCTGCGCTCCTTCTCTAGGACCTCTAATGCTCCTTTCTGTCTCTCATTTCTTCTAACATTTCCCATATGAAGGAGGAACATTTTGTTTCCATTCCTCTCCCACAGAACATTTTACCTCCTGAGTAATCAGCAAATTAATCAGTGGAAGAGCTCATACTGTGCTTTGAAGTGTCCTGTTGGGTACACTGGATTAATGAGGCAGCTGAGATGAGTGTCAGCCCATCAGGTTCAGCTTCAGACAAGGTCCTGTGAAACTTGTTTCAAGTGAAGGGGTAAGGGTGAGAGGAGGCCATGTAAAAATAATTGTGTGATCACAAGGGGCAAGGCTTCCATTACAACAGAAAGCAAATTCATACTACGCAGAACCTGTGCTCTGGCACAAAGCCATCTAGCATACGCCTTGGTTTTAGTCTACCACCCTGCTAGTTGGCACCAAGCCCTGGCTGGAGCACTCTTAATAACCATTCCAGTAGTCATGAAATGATGCCATTACTGGTGGAGAACGTGGCCATCACTCTATACCATGAGTACTGGCTTTCTCTGCTTTCTGTCCTAGTGGCTGTTACTTAAAAACAGCTGATTCCCATGTAAGAAACATGATACTTTTTTCTTTTCTTTTCTTTTTTTAATCCATACAATAGCAATAGAAATAACATCACAAACAAGATGAGATAATACATCACTGCTGATGTTTCAAGTTAATGTTGCTTTCTATCCATCTGTGGAACTTGACGTCTGTAGTCTTAGTTCAAATCTCCAAACACCTTGGTATATTACGTAATAAAATACTGCTTTTCAGTCTTTCTATGTGTTAGTGTTGGGTATGAAAAGCTGTTCACTGGGAGAGTCAGAGACAGAAACAAGGAGCTGTCTGCTTTTGTGGCCAGCTGAACCACTGAAGTAGCCCTAAATGCAATCCTAAACCATTCTTCAGTCAGATGGTATAAGTGTAGGGTTTCCATCTCTGTGGAGAGCTGACATCTTTCCCATGTGAAACCAAACCCTGGTCAGTCATCAGTCATCACCAGAATGGATTTCTGGTGAAAGGCCCTTAGTTTGCCTGTTTCAGAGACAAGTAAATGGAGGAACAGAAATAATTGTCCTGCACTGTTTCTGGATTTGTTGCCACAAACAATGCTGCCACGTGCTTAGACTGCAGGAGCTGTTGAGGAGGTAGCCAAGAAAATGCCATAACAAGGGCAAAATGACTTACACTGCAATGTAGTATTATAATGGAATAGCACCTTTATTTTTATTTATTCTTAATTTTGTCCTGATAAATCCAGGAAGGATTACTTTGGAAAAATGGTGAAAGAAGGCCTAAAAGGTGTGGGGAAATTATAGTTTCGTAGTTCTCAAGCAGGGTTCTGAAGCCTGTCAACAAGACAGGAAATTAATAGTTTTGAGCCTGTGTCAGCTTTGTTTCACAATATAATTTGGACTGACTGAAATAGCTGTTCCTCGGTAGCACATATGTTCTCATTTAGCTGGCCTTCAAACAATGCAGCCACTACCCTTCTACCAGTTCTTATGGATGAACTCGATGACTAATTTTGGTACGGTTCAGGATGACGTGCAATAAGCTGCTCATCCGATAAGCCACGGACACATCACTGGAGCTGACTGACGCTAATTTCAGAAGGAATTCAGATTTTGGAATTTCTCATCCCCTCCCACAAATCCTCAGCTGAGAAGGCAAGATCAGGACATATACTTAAAAGCCCAGAGAATGGCCTGATGTCAGACACAACAACGGATACGGTGCCCAGAAGTGTAGGAGTTGCAAGGCTGATTTATGACCATACTAGGGGAGAGAGTATTCCAAAAGGCCTCCTGCCATTTCCTCCTAACGCAATGGCTATGAAGAGCGGCCGTGCAGCCAGAGAGGGGTCAGCAGAACACCATTACATAAGGCTGCTTGCTATGCTGAAAAACGCAGATGGCCCAAAAGTGTTTCATTTCTTTAAATGAAGTCACATGCGGGAGAAAAGCTGTTTGAGGCAGACGAGGAGGTCTATGAAGAGCAAATACAGCAAGGGTTGTTTTGTCCTTGTTTTAATTGAAAATAAGTTTGGAATCTACCCAGGAAGTAAGTTTTGAAGGAAATAGTTGGCTCATTCACAGTCCAAGTGATGTAGAATCACCTCCCAGTATTTGTGTTTCATCTTTAAGCACTTTGCAGACTTATTCGGATATTTGTACAGATAGCAATCTAGAGGAAACTAGTTCTAAGTTCAAATGGGATCATCTGCTTGGACTGAATTCCACACGGTGCAGCAAAATGGGCCCAGCACTTCTTTGCTTCTCAGTAATATTCCTTCACCACCATCCAGTACAGAATGCACCACTGCTTCTCCTTTTCATCACACATAATTCTACTACGCATTAACCCAGAAATACATTTTATTCTTCTTAGATGGCTACAAAATGGCAAGTCTCAGTACTGAAATTGGAACCAGTGCTATACAGATTTATACAACGAAATTTCAACTCAGTGATCTTTTTAAATTTTTTTTTTTTACGTTTGTTAAAATTCAAAACTCTCACTTATTTCATCCCTAAGAATGAAGGCCTGGGATTTCCTGACTTAGAGCGGCCTTTTTTTCTCTTCTTAATTAAATTCATTATTGTTTATAAGATGCTTTTGCTTTAAAAATATATAGTAACAAAATGAAACAAAGCTGAAAGAAATGTTACTATATAGCTACAGTACAAATGTTAAGGTTAAAGTCTATTTCAGGCACAGATGTACAAGGAATAACGTTTCAACAAGTTAATTTCTAAATTGAGGCAATTACTATGCTAGATTTTGTGTATTTAAGCAAACCCAGTGTTCCTGAGAAATACTAGAAGGACAGTGCTGGAAATTAAATTCTTCTCTTTAGTGGGACAATAGCACCATTTATGCAGTGCTTCTATTCCTTCTTTTCTGCAAATGCAAATGATTTTTCCCTTACCTTGACTGCATATGGGGCCTTGCAGTTTTTCTTGGCATGACCTTGAGCATAAGCAAAAGGCAGGAACTCCCAGTCCTGACAGAGTCCTGTGTAGCCTACTTTGAAATACCTCAGGGGATGGAGACCTCAAGGTCTCCTCAAGTGATCTAGTCTACTATTTTCCTTAAGTGCCAACAAGCTTTTCTTAATGTCTAACCTGTATCTGACATATTGCAATTAAGCTGGTTATTTCTTCTTCAGTTCACCAGGGAAATGGAAAATAGATTATTTTCCTTCTCTTTGCAGCAGTTTGGACACGGGGTTAACACTGAGTGGGAGAACAGATAGCACAGTAGAATCATGTGGTGGACAAGAAGAAAAATAGTGGACTGTCCTCTGAACATCTGAAGCGAGTACATGTTAATCTGTGTGAGAGACTAAAGGAGTTTAGGGGTAAGAGAGATAGTCTGAGAGTCCTGTTGCCTGCTTGACGTTACATCTGAATTGGCAAAGCAGGACAGAGTGGGCTAAGTCCTGGCTCTGGTTTTTGTAGATAGAAAGGTGCGGCCTCTTGAGGGAAGCCCTCTATTGGAAGTTTCTCCTAGCTTTCTCTTTTCTATCTATCTGTCTATCTATCTATCTAAAAGCAGACCAACGTTTCTCTGTAGATCTTGTCTTCTGAATTTTTTTTAATTATTTTGCTCTTCTCTGGAAGGGAAAAGATCCTGAACAGATAATCCAGTCATTGTCTAATAAGTGAGCCTGGTCTTTTGAGCCCTAAATGGATGCTGACCAAACATCTTCTCTCACCTACACAAAATGCTGCAGCCACACTTCTAATATATAACCAGGTCAGGTCAGCCTCAGCATTTTTCTATGTTTGCTAACAGAGTGTCTGCTAGCACAGCTGTGATGGGTACACCTACTCAACATGATTTGGATTGCGTTCACATCTCCTTTGTAATGAGACCTTCAAAAGGACGTTCAATAGCCTCTAAAATATTACAATCTGATCTTACAATCAGAGAATCTTTTTAAGTGCATGTCTAAGGAAGCAGAGATTGCTGAAGTAATTAGGAAGAGTTTATAGTTCCTCAGCCACCCACGTACTAGTTTTTCTGTTAAACAGGAAAGTGTCTTTTGGCGTCCCAGTGAGATGTAACGGGTGAGTGCCATGCCTGGCTGCATGAAGGGTGTCACTGGTAGGAGCTTAAAGAAGGGGTGCAGCATCTGGTGCACCACATCTGGAAGGATGTGCCTGTGAGCACCAAGCTTTGGCCTCTGCTTAATATCTTCTTCCTTCCAAGCACCGCAGCCTCCCCATTGTGGTCGGATCCTGTATACTGAGTGCAGCTAGTGAGGCAATATTAGATCAGGGCAAGTAGCTGTGCCTGCCAGGAAGTAGGATGAGGCTGGGGGACAGCAATGCCAGTGCAGGCCAGGATGTGAGGAAGGAGCCTGCTCTGAGCCAGCTCTGAACTGTAAGAGCCCTGCAAGAAGACAGGCAACAGTCTCTTCAGAGGCTGAAGATGGGGGAAAAGTGATTGTATATTCACTTGGTGTGAAGCGATCAAGAAGATGAGGTCATCGAGAGAACCCAAATTGCTGTGAAACAGGAAATGCTGGTTAATAAAGGAAAACAAGGTGTCAAACAGTAAGGCACACAGTCACTTCACCAGAATCTGGGTGGTTTTCATAGAGACACAACAGGAAATTGTTCCACAGTATGTGGCAATTGCAGAAGTGGCATTTTTGACCAATCACATTGAATAAAATATTAAGCATACTGAAAATAGAAGGGCTTCTTTCTTGGGTCTTGTACGTGTACATGCTCCCTTGGAGGGCTGGGAGAGGAGGAGGAGGCTCTTGTAGAACTGGACGCTTAGTAGCAGGCTCATCAATTAGGTAAAGATTTCACCTCTCCAGTCGTGCCGCGCTTGGAAACAAGCCGAGATGCTTCCGATGCTAATGAAATTGCTCTGTGCTATTATTTTGCTACTTACAAAAATACCTTACAGTATTTAGATAGACGTGCCAATTTTTCCGTCCTCAGTTTTGCTCGGTTCAGGACTGACGAGCTACCTTGCTAGGAAATCGAGCAGTTAGCCAGGCTGAAATCCCACCCGACTTGCAGGGCGCTGCGGGCTCCCTCTTCCCCCAGCCTCTCCCGCTGCCTGCCCGGTTCTGTGCTCGGAGCTCCCCCCGCCGGCCGGCCCGCCAGCCGCAGCACACGGTGGGACGGAGACCTGGGGAACTTCCCTGTTCCGCGCTGTGTTCCCTTCGCACTTACTTAGAGATACTTCTGCTGCTACACTGTTCTACGTTTTCATCCTCCTCGTGGTTTCACTCTTCTCGTTATTCCTGCTCTCCTCGAAAAAATTCTTTGCGGTTGCTGTATCAGCTGGGGAGAAGGAAAAAGCAGTGTGACTGGCAGCTGAAAGTTGTCCTTTGAATCAGTTCAGCCCTGGAAGCTGCTCACAGCCTCCTGGCTGCGTTCAGGGACCTCCATTCTGTCACCTTTCCAAGGGACAAGTACTAAGAGGGTGCAGAATTTGCATACAGAGGTTTTTCTATCACCGCATCCTGAAAGATGAATGCCAGCATTTTGTGTTCCAAGATGCAACCTAGATTTTCTTTTTTTATTGGTCAAAATGCAGCACCTTGACTCTTTAGGGGCAAAGGGTTTTCTTCTGAAGAAGTATGTTATTAAAATGTTGTCTATGGGGCAGAAAAATTCATGGAGTTGCCAACGACTGTAGTCCTTTTTTCTCCCCCGATTCATAATGCTTGATATTATCTTGGCTGCAATTTCATCAGAAACCGTGAGCAAAACAGTGTAGTGAGGCAGTGAACAGAAGACCTTCACAGGGAAATTAAATGACACAAGAAGTGGCATTAGCGATCTGTAATGAGGGGGCTGCTGAGAGAGCACCAGCAGCATAAATGTCAGGGAGCAAGCAAGCTGTGAGAGGTGTGTTTGCTCAAATGAATGTTGAATGTTCATGGTTATGAAAGGCCCCCATGCCATTTTCCATAAAAATAGCAATAGCAATGTTAAAATCCAATGATCCACCAAATTCCTTCACTCTTCTCGTCACATAAAGTTCCTTCTCTAGTTGCAATTTGATACGCACTTCTTCCTCCTCTGTATTTCATGCACAAAAGAGTTCTCATGTCAACACTGCAGAAAGAGTGAATTTCTTCCTGTATGTTGTGAACGGAGTCTGATTAAGTCTCCTAAACAAAACTAATAATGGTAGCTTTAGATTAAGTTTTTTTTTATTGATATGCTCTTCTACATGTTCATTATAAGAAATGGGAAATGTGACATTGGTATAAATAACTCTAACTGGGGTTAACTACAATTTGGTTATCCAAAAGAATTAGCTGTCATTTCAAGGAAATGGTGAAGAAAATGGAACTGGATATGCTACATCTATAGAAGAATGTAAATGGTTTTGCTGCCTAATTTGTTGATTTCAGGTCATCTCTAAGCTCAATTTTGGAACTCCCTTTCTGGATAAAAGATACGTTGAAAATGTAGCATTCTTAGCATATACAGTGAGTTCTGTATTTATGGCAGTGTTCAGGAAGTCTTGCCACAGCATAATATCCCCAGAGCTCCCACTGCAATCTTGCAATCGTGGCATGCAGAATTTTGAACACTGCTGGTGAACATGCATAGCAAATGGTGGAGACTTTGTTGAAAAAGAGCATTCTTAAGCTGAGAATTTGGTCCATCAAATATTGCTACTGGTTTTGTTGTATCTTTCGTAGTTTCCATGGAAATTCATTGGAGGCATTACTTTCAGAGCAACCTATATACATGTGGCCCAAGATAACTCTTCACTCAGTTTGGCCCAGGTGAGCCAAAAGGTTGGACACCCATGAGTTAGGAGAAGTAGCACTGGAAAGTAAAAATCTTCATTCATCTTCTGCAGTGCAATATTGAAAGTTTCTATTTCTGAGCCAGCTTCTCCGTGGCCAACAGAACAAGCTGTGAGCTTCTGGCAGCACCCAGCTCAACTCTCTGTGTCCTGGAGAAGACAAAAACAATGAAAGACTCCAACAAGAGGCAAGCAAAATGCTCATCCTTATTCTCATTAGTTGCTGAAAGATTTAAGAGGACAGGAAAGCAGAGCCTTGAGTTAGCAGCTAACAGCAGCTCTACTGCACTCTACTGATGCTCTTCCTTTTTGCTATGGAAAAAAAAATGTCTTGTGTTGTTCCCCTCTCTCCTGCAGTTCATCCTCATCACAACACATCTATCTCAAGGGGACTGAAGCTGTTGGTACTGAAGACCTAGGGCTCAGGTAATGCCAGCAGATTAACAAAGGAATTGGCTTGATGCTGCACTGCCAAAAACCTCTGAGGATAACATGTGAAGCTGGGAAGAAGGCAGCTGGAGAAAAGAAGAACAAACAGCCATTTGGGGCCAACAAGAAACATTTCATTCAGCTGCATCCTACTTAGCTTTGTTGCATAGACAAAAGCTTTTGTTCAAGCTTTTCCCTTCACTTTATGTCAACTTTAAATCAAATTAATGCTAAGATGAATAAAATTCTAACTGAAAAAGTGAAAAGATAAGGAGCTTTTGGGAATTAATGATAGAAAATGTTTCCAGAACAAGGACTTTATGATGCCAACATCTGAGTGAAATACTTTGAGGCTTTTGAAGTCCCTCAGTACACACAAGCACCCACTTTTCTTGTTGGCCAAGTACCAAATTCAGTGATGTCTTAAAAATATCCCATCCTTCTGTGTGTTTACTCTTTGTTACATACAAGTGCAAAACAACTAGGGGAATTATCACAGGCTAGTGGCAAGACAGAGAGTAAACTTGGTCTTAAGACTGTAGTGTAATTAATGGCTGTGTTGGGTGGATAAATGTCTGGGAACATAAGTTAAACTATCATGTAGGGGCTACCAGAGAAAAGCAGAAAGCTTAACATCATCAGTTAAACAGAATAGCTCAAATCACTTCACTGACAAATCTGGGAGAGCTAGCAGACACAAAAGGGAGGTAAAGCAAGAAATAACATCCAAAAGCCAGACCAAAGGTTCAGTACAGTCTCTGACCTAATATAATGTGGATTCTTTATCTATTAGTTTAAAATCCTCCTGTTTTTTCTGGTCTCATTCATTCTCTTTCACTTCTGGCTCTGGTAATACCTGTCAAAGGGAACATAACTCAAGTGACCTAATTTTGGTGGTTATAAAGGCTGTAATAGAAAGTATTACTTTTATTTCACACCAGTAGGTCAAATTAATTCTATCAGCCAGAACTCATGTTGGTGACCAGGCCCTGTGAAGAGCCTCCTCATGCTCCTTGGCTCTGAATGTGCAATTACAATTGAAGAAAAAATGCTTGGAGCCCCAGAACTGCAGAGGGCACGGACATGCTTCCAGCAGGGATTTCCTATCATGTCCTGCAGATCGGCATTTTTTGGGCAGAGTTTCTTTCTTATCCACATGCTTTGCATCTCTAGAGATTTCCAGAATTACAGCATTCTCCTCCCCAGAATAAACTTTTTCCATTAAAAAAACTCCCACAATTGATAAAGCTGTCATTAGGGACCTTCTTCAGTGTTTCCTGGAGAGAAATTCCAGCCACCAAACTGTGGTGGCACCCAGGGTTGGGATTAGAGAACTGCTGGGGTTATAAAGGAAAAGAATGTATAATACCATCTTTTCCTGTGAGACTGACTCTTGTTTGTAGGGGCAATGCTTTACATCAATTTCTCTGTGATATTTTTCTTGAAGAATCCGTGGTGTACTGGGTGCTATGAAACAAAACTAAGTGAGCCTCATGTTTGCACTTCTTCCTCTCCTTTGTCGGGTTATTGCTCCCTTCTGCAACCTGACTTTGCTTTCATCTTTTCTCTTTCAAACAGTCTCTTATGAATCCTTTTTCTTCTCATAAATCTTCCACAGACTCCTTTTTTCCCACTTCTCTAGCAGTCATATCTTTAAGAGATGTTGGTGGCAAAGAGGCAGTTGTGTGATCTGGAGATTTGTGTAATTAAGTAGTCAGAGCTCGCACCCTGAAATAAATGGATCTCTGCTAAATTGCTTGGCTCTCAGTGATTGCTGAGCACTGGAATTACAGAGCTAAGGAACCACCGGCAGCAATTTACCTCTCTGAAACACCCTGGAAATGTGGATGACAAAGAGAATGTGCTCAAATAACACTGACAGCAGTGGGAGCCAGCCGCAAGGAAGGCAGACATAATATAGCCTCATTTTTGTGACAATAGAATGACTGGTATGTTTGATAGCTTTCTGTAAGATCAGGCAGAGATGACTAACTATGGTATTTCACATTACAGAAATTTGAGGACTGAGTCCTGCACTCCAGGTAAAAATGATACATATGAGATACAGCCTTCAGACAGAGTAGAAAAAGAAAAAGGACACAGAAAAATGTGTGTCTGATCTGAAGCTAAAGAACCAATTTGTCAATTTGCAGGGGGCTGCCTGAGTTCCTGATCACAGCTTATGACAGGGCTGCAAAGGAAGAGGTTGAGAAGGAGTCTTGGGGAAAACCAGAATTAACTCGCAAGAAAGCGTGGTGATTTGACAAAGAAAGGAAATCACGAGGGCAGAACTGAAAGGCAAGCAATGTGCTGACCCTGGGGTCACTGCAGAAAGTCCAGAAAAGAGAATTAGGAGAAAGGGAAGCAAAGCTCAGAGTACAAGTACAGAAGAGCAACATGCAGAGCTGCCTGGATTAGGACAAAGTAGTGCATAGCCTTATATTCTGAAAGCACGCAAGCATTACACAGATCTGTATCAGCTTCCACAAATGTGCAAACTCCAGCTGACCACGAACAGCTTGGGTGAGAGGACATCATCAGCCCCATTTGTGCAAAGTAATCCTTCACAGGAGCAAGAGACAAGATTTCAGCAGAAGATAAATGAGCTGTTAGCCTGAGAGCAAATGGAACATTTATTAATTTTAAGCTCTACACAGGTGTACAAACCAGTGTTGTGTCAGAGACAAAGACAGGAGGGAAGAGTCCAGATAAGACAAATGCACCGAACTGAGGTTTGCAGTTGTGATCTTATTGCTACTAAGAGAGCGAGTGAAGTAAATGTATGAGTAAATAACATATTGCATAGGTATAAAATGTATAATCATACCAGGGACAAAAATACCCTTTACTGACTTTCAAACTGGTCAAGTGCTTCATCTTAGGCAGTGGTGCCACACCCTGGAAGAAAGGGTGACAACATTTGAAGAGCTTTAGGATTCTTCCCTAGCGCAAAAGAAAGCACTCAGAAAATACATATCCCCCAGAGCCCAGCTATTCCACTGTGAAGCAGAGACATGAAGGAAGAGGCTGGCTATGCTTATTGCTTGGGAAAATAGAGAGCAAGGAGCAGGGCGAACAGCAAGAGTCTTCCCGTAGGGAAAAACAAGCATTTCTCTATTTCTCTAACAAGCAATAGGGTGAAGGAAGGTTGTTGGTCATATCTTTTGGTTAAATCTGTTGGGTTTTTTTAATTGAATTATAGAAAGGTATTCTGCTGTCTTTGTGGACAGCAAGAATATTTTCTTTCACATTGCCTCTCATCTCTCCACACAGATGAAAAGATCTGCCTGCAAGCTGTTTTATTTATAATGTAGATATCAGACCTTTCCTGCTATCTGCTTCCTGTCCTCTTCACCTAATTTGCTATATTTGCTAAATATATGACTTGGTGTAAGCTATACACAGTTTAACCACAAAGCCTAAATAACACAAAAGAAAAGTCAGTATTGAATACTGCATTTCACATCCTAGTGAACAAAAACCCCACATTTCCATTATACAGACATTTGTTACTTTTCTGCAGGTTTGCCATCATCATTGCAATGTTCTTCTACGTGTTCTGGCTGAGACAGCCACTTAGGGTCATTTAGTTTAGTTCAAGAAAACTGAGTTTTCCGAGTGGCATTAATGTGATAGAAATGAGATGTCCTTTTTCCTTCCTTTCTTTTTCTCTTTCTGAACCCAGGTAAATTTTTGAAATCAATAGCATTCTGTATCAAGGAGCTTCCGTACACACTATGTGACAAACAAAATACTTGTTTTGAAGTTGCCACCTCCTTGACACCTTCTAGCACTTTTTTTGGAGGAAAGGATGAATGGGTCTTCCTTGTTCATCTTTACTTAGTTTCTGCTGGGTGAACAATTTTACCACACCTTACCTGCTTAATGTACTTTGAATATAGATTAAAGTAGGTAGCAGGGGGAGTTATGTGTCATGCAGCGGTGCTTTTTTAAAATAATGTGTGGGAAGAAGAGAAATAGCCTGCAGTTTTGCACTCCTGCTAATTGCCTTCTCCACCAGCTCATTGTAACTTGTTCCACGCCGCACCGTTTGTGCTCACTCTGCTGTAGAAGTGAGCCAGCAGTATTTGAGTATGAAAAACCTTCTGGTGTGTGGTGGAGCTCTATTATTTGTCCTGCCTTTTTAGGAGATAAAAGCTGCTAACTAGCTGGCTTTATTTTTATTCTGCAGCTGTGATATCCTTCGCTGTCTTTCAAGCCCATTAATCAGTTTCCCAATCTAGAAGCAGGGCACAGATGTAGAGAATCTATTTTTTCATACAGCTCCTTTGTGTCCTGAACTCATGGGTTCCCTGGCCTTAACAAAAAAAATTAAAGCCATCAGTTACAAGTTAGAAATTCTCTTACACCCTCATGAATTTGGGTCTTTAGCAATGTCCCTTTAGCTAGTGATCGTCCTGAAGCTCCATTGAAGCTACCTTATCTTCATGTAGTTCTGTGGTCACATGCTCATCTATTTCTGTAACAGATGTAGGCTGGCTCTGATGGTGTCTAACAAGGGACCATGAATGTGGTGGTGGTTTTTATGTCCTTGCTTTATAGGGGTACAATTCCAGTATCTTTCCCTAACAGATGATAGGGGAGAACATGGTCATTTTCATACATAGGAAATTTCTGTTTATTCCACTTCTGTGTTTTACACAAAGCTTTCTAAAAGAGAGGGGATTCAAAACACCATAATACAGTCTTTTATATTCTTAGGGAAACTTTAATTAGTATGCATAGAAAAAGACGTGAAGAATTCATAATGTTCTTGTTCTCCTGGTTTGTTTTAGGATGGATATGTACTTGCCCATACTGGCTGTATGGGGAGGCTGATGGGTGGGCTCCTGAGCTGGGTTTAACTTGGCTGGTTCTGACACCAACCAGAAAAGAGCCTCCATGGCCCCAGAGCCAAGCAGGCCTTGCTGGGTTGGGTTGTCCTTGCTTCTTGCTGGGGGTATGTGGTGATCTCCACAGTTGATCCTTTCACATCCTGAGTACTAAGGAAAAACTGTGTTCTAAATATACATGTAAGGTAAAGTGTGAGGTGTTAGTTACTTGTTAAATAGGTAATGGAACATTGATTATCTGGTGGATTTTTTTATTCTAAAGTTTTTAGCTTTATTACTTCAGAATTAAGAAATCTAATTGCTGAATCCAAAAGCTTTATTTAGCGTGATACAACTTGCCTTTCCTAGTGAGCAGAAAATGTTTAGTATGAATCACGCTTTTTACTAGTGTACTTTTAGTGCAAGCAAACTTTTAAATTCTATAAATACCATTACACACATTATTTTATACTGCATGATAAATTCCTTGTTCATTGGCAGTTTCCAAACGTTGCTTTCTATGGCTATTTTATTCCCACCCTGAAGCACATGGAATTTGAGGTGGGAATGGAGGAGTGAGATATTGCACCTTTAGGAAACTGAGTCTGTGCTTGTTACTGTTGTTTTGCCTACAGAGCTAGAGTAAGACATAGAAACTCAAGAGGTGTTTGTTGGTGTTGAAAGAAAATGTTTGCAAGGAGGGAAAGGGAAAAGGTTGAGGAGAGGCCTGTAATTTACAAGATCTTACTTGATGAAGCACGCCAAGTAAAGGGTACTGCCAGAAATTCTTGTTGAAGTTGGAGGGGAGAAACTTTTTGTGCAAACATTACACAATTGTAATGTTTGTAATTAAACTATAGAAGAATGATTCTTGGTGAGAAGGGGTTGAAGCCATCTTTCATCGTGGGAATAAAAGAGGAGTTGTCAAAAATATTTTGTTAGTAGTATTGATTTTTTTGACTTTCTAATTTTATTTCGGTAACATCCCAAAAGCCTAATTTTGACAAAGTAGAATCTATTGCTTTAACTACATCACTGGTGTTTCTTGTGGACAGAGGTTCTTTGCTGACCAAAAGATCAGTTTCCCAAGTTAACCCTATGCTCAGTGCTGTTGAGTACTTCTGGATCTGGATCACTTCTGGATGTGATCAAGTCAAGTGTGATGAGAAAGTATGAACAGAAAAATGTTTTTTTATTTTGCAATCAGCACGGGTAAGATGCTCACTTGTTCTGCAGTGGTTTAAATTCTGTTGTTGCTTGACATCCCTGGGGAAGAAGAAAGTGAAGTGAGAACAAGGAGGCAGACATTGTGGTTTTTAAGTTACATGAGTAGTCTTCAGTTTCTTTATCTTCTTCGCTGTCTTGGAAATACTCACTGCTGTAAGTGTGATTGCAGGTTCATAATGCAGGTGTCCATACTCTTGTTACAGGAGGCACAGACAAAGTTAAAAAAAAAAAGAAGACAAATTGCTGTCTTTAGACTTCTGTTGCTGAAACTATGGAGGATGATTTGGCATTGGAGTGCAGTTAAAAAGATGGTAGTGAGATGCAGAATTAATTTTACAAGCCTATACTTTGAGAAAAATCCATGATGTTCTTATGCTACCAACGTGTATGCTAATGAATCTTGGGATTGACTCTTTGGTAACATATTCCAGAGGGCTCGAAAATGATTGTGAAGAATATATGAAATATTCAGAAACATTGCTGCAGTACGTTTTACTCTGACAGATTTACCAGCTCAGGGAAGGGGTTTGAGGTAACCAATTCATCTGTAATATCCCAAGGAAATGCTAGTCAACAAATGGCTGATTTAGAGATGGATGTTATCCTTATTCCTTTCAGCAGCTGTGCTATAAAATAAGAGAAGGCTGAGAAAGTTCTTAAAAAATGAAAATATAATCAGAGATAAGTAAAAAAGGCAATGGTTAATAAAGTGCTCTCCTGAAATCCTTCTCTTTTCCCTCTCACGGCAGCGCTCTGCAGGTTTCACTGCAGCCACTCCTCTGTCTGTGAACACTATGTCTCATGGTTTCTTACAAGCTGTATTCTATTCAGTTAACTAGCCACGAGATGGAAATACAGAAAAAAGAAAGAAATCAAAACTTGTACTTACTGAAGAAAAAAAAAAAAGGCACTTTTTTTTCCCCCTTTTGTCTTCTGTTTCTGAAAGAACAGAAGAAAGCCTAAAGACTTTAAATACCTAGGTGGCTTAGATGCAATATATTATTCATATCTTCTTTTATCTCTTGGCATGGAGGGCATTCCTGGGAGAAAGAAAGTCATATGTGCATTCTGTAGCTGCTGAAACAGCCTAGTGGTGCTGTCGGCAGTACAGTATGGTTGGAGCAACACTAATTTCTGCGAGGATTTAAATCTTCCTTAGCTGTCTTTATTATAAAGAAACTGAAGAGAAAGACAAAGAGAAGCTTATAGCATTTTATTTTATTTTTTATTTTTTCCTTAGCTCCTCTCTATAGATCCATACTAAGCACAAAGCAGGATGACTCAGTCAGCTGAAAGTGTAGTTCATGAGCATGAAGACCAGTATCTTCCTAGTTTTCAGGCCACTTGCTTAAGACATTATATCCCATACACATTCAGCTCCAGAGTTTGAAAGCAGGAACGAAACAGTTCTTGTACGATGATAAGTGATAATGCAGTGAAATCAAACAACTTTTACAAGGCTTTTACAGTTTTTTGAGATACCAGAGCAGGGACTCATGCTTTTATGTATCTGAGAAAGGGATCTTCTCTCATGTCTTCATTTTTCATGCAGATTGCTAACGTAGCTGAGCAGAAGAGAGAGGGTGGTTTTGTGGACAATGGAGATGACAAGATTTGAGTTCCTGTGTCTTGATGTCTCATGGTAGCATTCTTTTTGTCACTTTCCATAAAGATTTGAGTGCAGATTCAAACATTTCTCTCCTCAGGACACTTAGTACTTCTCTACGCTCTGTAAATTCTTTGGGGTTAATGTGTGTTGAGGTCACAATATAGCACGTTCAGTATAGGCAATGGATGACATCTTATCTTTTGCTGCACCTTGCTACTTGTTTTTCAGTAATGTTTTAGAAAATTTGATCTCTACAACATTGAGATTCTTTCTAATTTTTTGAAATTGGCTTATTTAAGTGGATCAGAAATGGAAGTGAAAGCCACACACTCATGCAGAAACTGATCTTGACCGTGTTAGTCTAAAAGCCAACTGCAGTCTTAAATATTTCTTTGTGTGTAATCAGAATTTTGTGATCATTTTAGATTATGCAAAATAATTTTTAAACATGTATTAGAGTTCTGTTTTGAAATCTTACAAACAGCTCCATGGAATACTTGTATTTATGCAACATTAACAAACTAACATGCTAATGCTAAAACCTTCAGCCGTAACAGCAGTTAGGCAGCCTGAGCAAATAAAACCTGCAGAAAAAAAAACTCAGAATGTTGTAATTGCAGCTGAACAGATAGCAGAAAAAAATGATTATTGTTGATGCTGTTGTGTGGCTAGCACAGTTACATTCACAGTCAAAACTTAGACTAAACTCTGACTAGTTGTCCAGTACTTCTGTTTTCCTTCATTTTCATTTATTTATTTGCTATAATGAATAGGATTTTTCTTCTCATCCAGTCCCAGTCACTTTAAATTTGTTCTAATGTTTTACAAACCGCAGGCACTTTGCAGACCAGAGGCTGGGATACTCTGGTTTAGAGGCTAGTCTAATATCTCCAGGCTATATTCATTCTTTACTATTGACTGGAATAACAGTGAAAAACTGATGTGTCAAAGGTGGGTTCCAGTACCTAGTAGAATCAGTGCTGTGCTGCCTGATGCATTCAGGGCAGAATTGAAAATCTAATGGAAAAATGGAGAATGTGTTTAACTCTTCACCATATATGTGTTAAGGACATTCATAATGGGGCTATAAATACAAACATGAAATAAAACATTTCTGTAGCTTTGCTTTTTTCAATTAAAAAATAAATCAATATCTTAAATAGTAATCTTAAAAGGAACAAATATATGAAATACCTGCTATAAAGACATTGCACTAAGAAAGCTATTTTCAAGTATCATCATGTGCCTAGATACTTTTAGATTAAAATCTAGGTGAGAACGTTTTAAGAAAAAGAAGCTGACTGTATGTTTTGCACGAGGCTATTTCACATTGGTTCACACTAGTTGACTCTTGGCTGAACATGAGCCAGCAGTGTGCCCAGGTGGCCAAGAAGGACAATGGCATCCTGGCACGTATCAGAAATAGTGTAGCCAGCAGAATCAGGGAAGTGATCATCTCCTTGTACTCAGCCCTGATGTGGCCACACCTTGAGTATTGTGTTCAGTTCTGGGCCCCTTCACAAGAAAGACCTTGAGGCCCTGGAGCATGTTCAGAGAAGGGCAACAATGCTGAGGAGGTGTCTGGAGCACAAGTCTGATGGGGAGCACAAGTGACTGAGGGAGCTGGGATTGTTCAGTCTGGAGAAGAGGAGGCTCAGGGGAGACCTCATTGCACTCTACAACTTCTTGAAAGGAGGTTGTGGTGAGGGAGGGGTTGGCTTTTTCTCCCATGTAACAGCGATAGGATGTGAGGGAATGGCCTCAAGTTACTCCAGGGGAGATTTAGATTGGATGTTAGGAAATTACTCTCCAAGAGTGTGGTTAGGCACTGGAATGAGCTGCCCAGGGAAGTGATGGAGTCACCATCCCTGGAGGTGTTCAAGAAACATGTAGATGTTGTACTGAGGGACACGGTTTAGTGGGAAATACTGGGGATAAGTGGGCAGTTGGACTGGATAATATTAGAGGTCTTTTCCAATCTTGGTAACTCTATGAATCTATTTAATCTTCATGTTTATAAAGAAATAAACAAAAAAATGACACCTTACTTATATCCCTCTGCTTTTTTTTTTTTTTTTTTTTGAGTTTGTGTTGTATGTATTTTTTTTATAATAAGCATCAGAAACTGAAAACAAATATTACCTTCAGAATATAAATCAATTCTGAGGAAAATATGTGCAACTTTTTCTGAATGTCTTCTAATAAATGACTGACCTAAAACAACTTTAGTCAGTCTTGTGGACAGTCAGGTACAATCCTGACTACATAATTTGAGAAGCTGAAAGAAGAAGAAGGGAAGAAAAAGGTTCTTTGAATCTCTGTTTATTTGTGGCTTACTAATGGGCTCCTGTGGGCTGAACTCTGGAAATTTTGGTTATTATTAGTGAGAAAAAAAAAAAAAAGAAAAAGAAAAAAAAAGGCTTATAAGAGGATCGTAACTATGAAGTAGACAATTATGTCTAAACCCATGTTAAAAGCTACAAAACCACAACCTTGTTAAAGCACTCATTTTATAAGCTCATTCTTATAGGTAAACAACATCTCCCTATACTTTCTTGTACCTGTCTCTTTTACTGTGCTCTTCCCTCCTTGTGTTTGCAAAATCTCATCTACAGTGAGTGTTCTGCCTTTTGGGAAGTAGGCTATGCAGGGATTAATTTCTTAATTAATGCTCTGTAGAGGAACAACCTACTAATCTAAATATTGCTGTTAACAGCGAGTGAAGTAGCTGGAAGAGCAGCTGGTGTTCCTTTCCGTGGGTAACCGGTCTTAGTTTCATTGTTTGGCTGTCAGACACTTTTCCAGATCTGCTCCTGGTCAGATCTTTTACTTTTGCTGCCACGTATTCAGGTTTGATAAATAAAAGCGGAACTTCTGGTAGAAGTAGGCTTGTATTAAACTTGTATTAAACTGCAACTGGAGATGAGTATGCTTGTGCAGGTAGTAGGTCTCACTGTCTTGGAGAATTACAGGTAACAACAGCTGGCACCCTGTTTGGTGAATTTATTACTATCAATACCAGACTTGCTACATGGGACTCTCCATGGGTGGGATTTGGAGCCTTTCCTCAGTACCTGCCCTGCATTCCCATGCCTCTTTAGTTACATTTGAATTCTTCACAAATCCTTCCCTTAAGGACTAATAGGAATTGGACTAAAATTACTGTGAGCCACAGCACCGCAAAATGGGAATCCTACTTGAATTCCCTACTGTATTTGTGTACTGGTACCTCGCTGACCACGTGTGTTTGCGTGCAACTTTCCATTTCTCTAGAGTATAAATGTACATATGTAATTACTGCTCAGTTACAGCTGTCCATGGGTAAGCTGTCTTGTTCTGAGGAAGGTTCTTGTGTGCTGTCAGTTCAAATGATGTCGCTAGCTCTGATCTGGAAGCTCTCTGAGAGACAAATGAAATCTTTTCTTCAGCACCAGAAGACTGTGGTCACAAATGTCAAGTGCTCCTGCACAAGGGAATCAAAGACAGCACAGGCTTTTTCTTAAACTATAAAAAGAATAATTCTGTAAAGACTGTTGGCAGATGTTGACTGTTTAGTAGCCACCCCTATGTGTCATAATTGGAGATGTGGAACTCCATCAGCCCAGACTTTTCTCTTTGAGCTAATAGTTTTCCTGACTCCTTGGACAAACACCCGGTGTCACATTCAGAAAGAGTCATTTGGGTTTGCTAAATAAAATTTTACATTTTAAAAAGCTTCACTTGCAGAATCCAGTCATCCCTTTGATTAAGCTAGTTGTTCTTTGGGAGAATAATGACTATATTGTGTGCTTTGATATTGAAACAGAAGATACAAGATTACACATAAAGTTCGTCAGCCTGGTAATACAACTAAGAGTCAAAAGTTTTGGGGTACTTTTGGAAATTAATTCAATATTCATCATTATCCACAGAGCGTCTCTAGAGATTTCTACAATAGTGTCACAGCAAATCTATTCAGCTCTTAAGAAGAGAGAGACCATTCTCACAGCTGAGCTAATTTATACTAATGCCTAGCTTAACAGAAGTCATTTCATGGGATCTTTATGCATTATGTCTACAATTAGTTAAAGAGTACATGCTTTATCACCTTATCTCATTTACTAAAAGTTGGTTCTCATCTATTTGCAAATTTTGCAGGCTAACAAAGCTTAGCTGTCTATTTCCAAAATAGCACATCTTGCTAAAATGTGCCTCTATAGAAGATTAATTATTTTAAGATGCTTTTTTTTTTTAATGAAACAAAGCAAGAAAACTTCAATACCAATAGGTTGGGGACTTTTGCTGCTTAAATTTACATATGTAAATTTCCCTAGGTAACAAAAATTTATTCAAGCCGTAAATTCTCAGTGCTAATGTAACAATAGATAGATTCACTACAGAGTGATTATACTGGATAGGCTTAACATCTGGGGAAAAAAATTAAATCTTTTATGCAGTTTCATAAATACGTACAAATTGCATATGGTGCAATTGCTATCGTGCAGTATCCCAGTATACTGCAGCTTGGAACCTCTAGGCACTTCTTTCCTAAAATATCTGGCAACATTTAAACATATGAATGTAGGACTGACTTTCCTAGTTCTAACTGAAGAGCCATGTAGACCAACACCTTGTCTTCAACCAAGGCATTGGAAAATGCTGCTTCTGATGTCTGTTTTGACAATAAGAAATACTGAGATGAATCATGTTTAACTCTCCTGTAAGTGAGAGGTAAAAGCAGGAAGCCTCCTCTTATATCCAGTGTTCTGCTTAAAACATGACAGCAAGTACCTCAGGGTCTGAGGATGCAGCCAGTAAGTTGGAGTGGAGTACTCACTACAAAGTAAAACTTTTTAGCTACAGGTCAAAAGGTGGAAGAATACTGCTATAGTAATATCTTTGTTTCACTAGCATTCTTATTGACAGAAGGATCTGGAAGGAGACCAGAGAGTCAAGCAGGCCTGTTTTTCATTATTCTAAGGATACTTCCCAGAAGAATGCTTGCAGCTCCATAACAGGTATTTTTAATCTAGGGACCCTAGGAGTTACACATTGTTTGTCTCCACTCAAAGGTGCCCTCACACAACTAGAACGGCAAAAAATTCTTCAACTCATTATTGAAATTGAGTGAATGTTACGGAAATGTGGGAAAACAAATTCCCAACATCCTTGAACATCAAATTTTGGAACAGCCCATTCCAGCACCTATGAGATGAGACGCTGTTCTTCATTTTGCTCTTCAGGAAATGGCACACCAGAGTAGCTTGTGGGAAGTGGGCCACACAGTAATGAAATTCTGTGCCAGAACAGTATAGAAAATGAACATTGCAGTAACACATATCAGGGGGAAAACACTGTTGGAGAAGAAGCTACCATCTCTATTTCTCTTAGTAAAATTAGCTACTGACCTCTAACTGGTTGCTTTACAAGTTATAATGCTAGCAAATCTATCTATCTATCTATCTATCTATCTATCTATCTATCTATCTATCTATCTAATTTTAAATGAGAGGCTGTCAGCTTTATTTAGCTGCCTTAGGAAGAATAACTGATGAAGATACGTTTACAGACCTATATATAATAATGTTAGTATCAGACCTTATCGGAAGTGATTGCAGTCCAGCAATTAAACTAGGTTTCCCCGAAGCAGGTTAATTGAGCTGCTCTGCAGTATTTTGCCAAGATTTATCCTCTTCTATAAATCTATTTGCGTCAGCTCTTTCAGATGGTTTTGAAAAGTCTGAGACCGTCCAAAGATACATTTGTGTATTTGTTATTTAAATCACATAGATATGGTGGTGTTACCTGGCAATTTCTTATAATACTGCTACCATATTCATTTGAGGCCTTTGACTTTTTTTGTTTTAATTTGTTGGAGGAAGGATGTACTGAGGCATGATGTATTGATGCAAATGTGTATCCTGCTCTTCTAAAGTGTTTAAGTCTTTCTGTATAGACACTCTGGATACTTCATTCAGTACTGTGATTTCCAGGTATTAAAGTCCCATTGTGGACAGTTGTTAGTTTTTCAGCTGCTTCCTCTGAAAATCTTTTGTAACTGTCCTTATGGAGAGTATCGCCTCTCTACCCTAGGCTTCACAAGTGAAGGGGACAATTGGTATGTGTTTGTGGGATCAGGGAACTCAGGATACTGAGTGGTTTTAACTCTGAGTTGTACCTTGTCTGAAACAATAATTTGTGCTTCAGTTTTCTGCTTTATATCCCAAAGTATGAAACAGATCACTAAATCTAGAAGTCAGTTTTTGTATTTCAGATCTCAAAGGAAAAATTTTCATTTTTTGTCCAAAAAATGTACTTGATGGCATTGCTCTTTGCAGAGACACTGCAGTCGTAGCTCCTCAGTGACAGCAAACGTATCATGGCTGGGACAGCCTCTCTTGCATCATGCACTCAGTCATCAAGCAGGCAGTCACCTAGGAGCACCCTTGCCGTTTTCAGTTTGACTCTAGCCACGAGCAGAGTCTCTGAGTGCAACAAAAAAGTGTATTGAATTCACTTCACTAAGTTAACCTTAAGAGGAATATTAGAAGAGTTAAGAGTGAAATAGTGCATGCAAAGGTGAACAGTTCAGAGAACAATCCCTGCTTGAGAAACAGCTTCTAAATAGCAGGCAGAGAACGAAGCACATAAATTACCTATGTGCCAAACTACCTGAAAATAATTTGGATACTCACTGAAGCAAAGTATTGTATCCAATGGTTCACTGCTAGGGCAGATCCATCTGCTTTCATTTCACTTTATTTCTATCCTCTATAAGAAAATCAACATACTTTGCCTCCCTAGTCTACAGTCCATAAAATCAGAACTATCAAAATTCCTTCTGTCTTGAATAGAGGTCTGAACACTTACTGTTTTTATTAGAAAGTGCTTCATTTTTATGTGATTGCTTCATCTGAAGGAAGGTAGGAATAAGTAGTTCAGACTTAAGGTACGAGGTCAGAACAATTGACTTAACCTTTTGACTTCAGTTTGCTATCAGATGCCAAACTGCAAAGATGATATATAGTATATATTTAGTTTATCTATGAGAGTTTATAGAATCACAGAATCACTTAATCATAGATAGGATCATATAATCATAGAATGGCATGGATTGGAAGGGACCTCAAGGATCATCAGGTTCCAGCTCCCTGCCACAGGCAGGGCTGCCAGCTGCTGAAGCAAGTACTAGATCAGACTGCCCAGAGCCCCATCCAACCCAGCCTTAATACCTCCAGGGATGGGGCATTCACAGCCTCTCCGGGCAACCTGTTCCAGTACCTCATCATTCTCAGTGAAAAAGTTCCCCCGAAATCCAAT
The DNA here is from genome assembly GCF_023343835.1 of Lagopus muta. Lineage (NCBI taxonomy): Eukaryota > Metazoa > Chordata > Aves > Galliformes > Phasianidae > Lagopus > Lagopus muta. The sequence continues at coordinate 86,823,428 of NC_064433.1, forward strand.
CTAAATCTCCCTCCTTCAGTTTAAGACCATTCCACCTTGTCTATCACTATCCACCCATGTAAAAAATAGATTTTTCTCCTGTTTATAAACTCCCTTTAATATTGGAAGGCTGCAATGAGGTGTCCCTGTACCCTTCTCTTTTCCAGGATGAAGAAGCCCAGTTTTTTCACTATGTCTTCATAGGAGAGGTGCTTCAGTCTTTGGATCATTTCTGTGGCCCTCCTCTGTACTCTCTCCAAAAGCTCCACATCTTTTCTGTGGTGAGATGGGACGTCTACCATTAGTGCTGAAACACTGCAAAGGAGGTACGAAATTTTTTAATCCTACCCGGAACCTTTGCCTAAACTGCCTAAACTGAATTTCCAATAAGTGATGTAATGGATTTGCAGACAACTAGTCTCTAGCAATGGGAAGTGCTGCAAGTCTGGATGTGAGTACAGGAGTATCAACAGGTGAAAGAAGGTTTAAAAACAAAACAAAGGCAAAACAAAACAAAACAAAATAAATTAAACAAACAAACGAACAAACAAACAAACAAAAAAACAACCAAGAAGCAGAAACAAAACAACAAAGCAAAAAAGCCAGACCTGGCCAGGATGTGTAAAGGAACATGCCCATGATGTATCATAAGACCATAGTTCTGCTTACTTTTGGTACTTGCTGATTCTACAGGCATCTTATCAAGGACAAGATGCTATATAATGGCCTTATTGGCATAATTTGAGGAATATAGCCATACTGGATGAAACAGAAGATTTTCTACATTTTTAATGTAAAACCAGAGATCTAAGAGTTTGTGCCAGCACAGCTAAAATCTCTAAGCACTCAGTGCAAAGTTTGTCCTCGTTCTGCCTGATTCAGAGGAGGAGTTTATGGTTGAATCTCTCATTTACAAGCTGAGAATTTCGCATGCAGAAGTTGATGCATTCTCTTTCTATCTTTGCGCATTCCATGTATTTTTGTAGTTTTTCCTGGGCTGTCTTTAGAATAGCCCATGAGCCATAAAGCTACTGTAAAGTAACCTAAAGTAAATGAGGATTTTTTCAAATCAAAAGAATATCACACATATAAACGCAAACCAAGAGCACACAAAACATCAACAGTAAAACTATCTCTACTAAATAAATTACCTTAAAAATAAAAAGGCTAGAATTCCACTTGGCTGAGTTCTGTTCTTGCAGGCAATAGAAGTTTTACCTCTGCTTTCACCAGGAGCCAGGAGGAAAAGTGTTATGATGAGTTCTGGGCAGATAGGAATGTAGATGGATACTGTGCATTGGCAGACTGTGGAAGCCAGCCTCCACAATTTATCAAAGGTGATATTATTCATGGGATTTAGACTTCAACAGCTGCAATAGGTATAGCACATGAATCTGAAAACACCTATCTGCATTGCTTGATGCCTTCATGCCTTTAAAAATCTAGCCTCACAAGCTAAGGTGGAAAAAAAAAATCCTAACAATAAACAGACCAAAGTCTTATTTTGATATGACCTGAGCGAACATTTAGATTTGGTATTGAAATATACCACTGTGTGACACTATTTCTGTAGGTTCTCTAGTTAAGGCAGAGGAACAAACACCTTAAACCCAGAATAAGCTCAGGAGCCTCTTTATTCACTTGATGAAACTAATGTTTTCATTCATCAGATAATTGTACTTAAAATTAGAACTACTCTGGAGTAAATATTACCAAACTATCTTCTTAAGTCTATGTAATTATTTGTGGTTTGTAGATTCCAGATTTGGAAAAAAAATGAAGTTGTACTTGTTGAGCATTCAGATTTGTATATGGTTGACAGATTTCTGAGTGATTGAGTCCCTAATAATATTAGAGGTGATACCCACTGAGATAGATTGTTGAGCATCATGTAGATAAGACAGCTGAAATCTCATTGTGAATGTGATTTGTCTCATGGCCATTGCCGTACCAAATGTGGTAGTGGAGTAGAGGACATTACGCTTGCCTCTAATTCAGGGAGAGTCACAACAGATAAATTGGAGGTCAAAAAGGCCTTTTGAGAGAGCTCTTGTTGAAAAGGTTCTATAAATGTAAAGTATTATTATTATTTATGAGCAGATTGAGTCAAATGTCATGTTGGATACACTTCATCAATCTGAGATTAGACTTGGGCCTGTAGCTCAGCAACAGCTCAGTAATACAAACTGGTAGGGAAATGTTTTCACTAAGCTAATCAGAAACTTGAATACAATAGCAAACACTCCTTTACAAACAGCCCTGCCATCCAGTGATATTTCTGAGGTCTGGCATTTGGAGCAGCAGATGGGGTGGCACAGAGCTTTTCGACCAGGGCAAGAAACAACTTGCAGTCTCCAGTTAATTGCAGGAATGCTAAATTTGGATCACATAAAGACTTTTTTGCTGCATGATAGAATGGTGGAAACGGGTATCAATATTTTATTATATCCACGAATCACAGCTGTATAGAAACATTAGAAACACTGAAAAATGCATTGCCAGCATGTGTAGCATATTCTGTTCTTGGAGGAAACCTTTGTTATTCACTGAGCTCTTGTCTCCCAGGAAAAGGGAAATGCCCCTCCCCTCCTGCCTCCCTCTCCCTCCATGCTATGAACAACGTGAATGAATTTTCCGTTTTATGCAAGCCATCCTTGTGTTCACATGTATGCAAAGTCATAGGAAAAAGAAATATGCAACAGCTTTCTCCCTCTAAGTCCTCCACTATGTACAGGGAGACATACCTCTAGCATACAGGAATATACATATTTTAAGATACTTCATTTCCAAAATCAGAACAGCTACCTGTTTCTCCTTTTGCATTTTTTCTCTTAAATTACTTTAATTAAGTTTACCCTAAGAAGCTTGTGAGGCCAGATAACCTCGTTATATGAAAGAAAAAAATGCACACTATAGGATAGTTCCTGCTATCATGGCCATCATTTCTAAAGCCAGGATTTAATATCCTTTAATCTTTGCTGCTTGCAGACTCATTTTATTTAAACTGCATTTATATAAACTGCTCAGCAGATTAGAGAAGCAGCTCTATAGCGTTAATTTCAGTGTCACTTTCCAGCTGTTTTGGTCAGGCTTCATGCCTGGATTTTATGTATTTGTGCGCTAAAAAGAAAATACTTCCCAATGATAAATCCTTCTCCAAAGCAGAGAGAAATAGCAGTAAATAACATCTGTTGAAATCAAATGAAAATAAAAGCCCACGGGAAAATTAGATACAATATGGAGCTTTAAAGCAAACTAACTGTGGAGTTCAGGCTTAAAAATGATCCAAATCCTTAAAATTATCCATAGGTAGGGGATGAGAAATCTGTGACCTACCACTCGTACAGATTTTTCAGTTTCAGATGTAAAAGGGATCAATTATTGAAAGACGTATTGCACTTTTGGGTCTGATCCAAGGCTCCTTGGATTCATCCGAGGGATCTGTAAGTTCATTATGGATATCCGTGACATTCACTGATTATCCTAGAAATAAATTGGTGCAATGCTATGCTCTTGAAACTGGAACAACAGAGAAAAGCAAAGAGATCTTCTTTTCAGCATCTATTAAAAGAATAAATCTGGGTATCCCAGCTGTTCCATTTCGGTCATCCTTACATCCCTGGAGCTAAGAGCTGAAATTTCTGCTTTTTTTTTTTTCCTTTTTTTTTTTTTTTTCCCTCCCCCAGAGGCTCTGATCTCCTCTATCCAACAGAAAGACAAGCATAATCTAAAATCAGCTATAAAACTCATACACAGATCTTTTAATGCAACTAGCCATTGTCATCTGCGCTTAAACATACAGCTTTTGTTTTCTTATGATAAGTCCATACAAAGCTTGTGGCTTTGAATCTGAGGGTCTTGTTCACCTCACACTTCCATCTTTATAGGTATTTGTGCTAGATGGTCCGACCATGTCTTTGCCATAGTGCCCAGTGGACCACAAGGTGCTTGCGAATTAGCCAGAAATGATAAGAAAGAATTTGGCCCTACATCCTTCCAGGTCACTTTATGAGATTTCTTTTTTATACAGCAGGCATTATAAATTAGAGACAGAGGAGTACCATAGCTTTCATAAGCATCCAATTCCATTTTAGTAGAATTTTACTCAGGCTTTACCTTCCATCGGGAATATATGATTTATTACATTTTATCCAGACAAATGAGAGAAATGCCTTAAACTAAGCCTGACCTTTCCTGGTATTCCATGAACATCTAACCACTTCTGCATTTAAGATAAAATGGCTTCTTTCTGGTATACAGGACAAGAATATGTCATGGATCTTGTGTTTCATCACAATTTATATGAAGAAGTAGAAGGAAATAGTGTCCTGAAAACTGAATACAATGAACAGATGCTGTGGCACGTTTCGCAGGATTGCCTGAGCTTGCACTATGAGTTTTGCTTGTGGAAACTGAAATGTAGCACAGTTTGTGGATGGGGAACAGTGAGAATTAATAACTAAATCAGACAAGGCTCTAACCCTTACCATCTCAGAAAAAGAAAATGTGCATGCACACAGCTTTTGGCGATTTCAGGATGGTGAAACAACTTATATAGTTAGAAAGTCTTAAATCTAGACAATGCACTTCGAAAGAGATAATTACTTAAAACAAATGTAGCTTTGTCTGTTACATGTAATATGTGATGACTTTGAACACGGTACAGAAACGTAGGAAATTACAGCTTCAGTTAAACTATGGGAGAACTATTTAGGTATATAAAAAATGAGTGATTTTATGTGACTTTTTTCTTTAGTTTGAACAAAATGCATTCCTTTTTTGTTTACACAAGTAGAGTTGGAGAGGACCAAAAAAAAAAAAAGCCAGAACTGCCTGTACTGACCCATCATGTCTGCTAAATCCCAGCTCAGTCTCTGCAAGAATCTCATTTGCTCTCTACTCTATAATTTCTAGTATTTTGTTTCAGCAGTTTTATTTGTTGCAAGCAAAGTCATTTCCATTGCATCCCTGGGAGACTATTCCACAGCCTAACAGACCTTGCTCTAAGATGCTGACTTTTTTAAAATTGTATTTCAATTGATCTTTTGGAGTAGTACATATTGTCTCAGCTAAACTGAAAAGAATTGCAGAAATCTCTAAGCAAAAGTCTTTTCAGAAAACCAAAACAAGTGCCTTGTATGGGGAAAAACAGATATGCAGTGTGCAGAGGACAGACAGGGATGAAAACAGCAATCCTTTCAGACATATATATCACTGCGAGGAAGAAGGTGTGTCAGAGAAATTCTCTGTTCCTTCCTTTTGATATGCTTTTCTTAGGTCCTCTGCAGATACATTACACTGCACCCAGAAATCTTGTGTGCCTCCTTTTCCCATTGCTGGTGCAGGAAAAGAAGCTGAGACAAATCCATATAGCCCTCCCATGCCTGTCCTGGAAGCACTGATTGCAACCAGCACAGTGAGCCTGCATCTTGCTCTGATACGAGGAATCAAATCAGCACGGAGCCCTCCATTCAGAAGTGCTTATAGGTCGTATCCCTTGGAAATGAGTATGATTGATCTGAGATTGCCTCTTCTTTATATTTCTTCTTCCTTCTCTTTCTCCCCAAAGAACAGTTCACATACAAACTACATAAAGGTGATAAACTACCTTTTTGGGGTATATTCACCACTGGAGAAGCAAAGGTAAAATGAAGAGCACAGTTAACAGGAAAAAATATCTTCTGAGATCGGTGACTCCTCTTCTTTAATAGTCTGCCAGCCCAAACTAATATAAAAGCATCAGATGCAAGGAGCTTTTTAAAGAGATTATAAAATTGTACTCCACAGGAATATTTCTCAAACAAATTTCAGCAGTCACTCACATCAACAATACAAAATGTTCAAAGCCACAGGGCGTACACAACCCCCAAATCCCTATAGCCTCAAAAAGGAGCTATGAAAATGTCTGTATCCCAATAGTGGAAGCTATTCCTGGATTACCCAGACCAAAGATTTCATCAAAGTTAAAGTGAGCCAGAATCTGAGTAACAAGGATGACAAATTGCCAGGAATATTTATGGGTGATATATATATAGTCACATCCTATAGGAATCAATCATGTTTTCTAACTGTGCTGAAGAAACAGTACAGAACCTCACATTTCTGAAGTTTGGTCTTTGCTTGGAATTAAAAGAAGAGGAACAAGAAGAGGAACAATTAACTTCTTTTTTTCTTACACCACTTTCTGTCCCACAGCAAATACATGAGAAACTTGAAGTCAAGCTTCCAAACTTCTCTAACTGAACCATGTAATAGTGCCGTAAATACCCCAAATCTTCTATTTAAAATGCAGTCTTACCTCTGCAGTTCTGTAATCTCAATGGCAAATCTGAAGATTCAGCAAGGTAAGCTAGAAATCAGAGCTCAAGAAGCCCAGGAAAACACACATACTAAGCAACACCCAACACTAAATCTGTTAAAATTTGTTATTTTTCAGAAACTGAATGTCAAAAATATTTTTTTCCATGCTGTGTTTTTGGAAACAAACCATTTCTGTTAAAATTGCAGTAATACCCATCCCTTCAGAGTCTGACAGATCCCTTTTCAGATCTCACACCGTGTTGTGATGGGAAGTGTAGCTCTGTGTTTGCCCCTCTCCTGCTCTATTCTTTGGCTGCATAACCGTGCACATTCCCCATGCTTCTGCATTAATAACAGGGCCAGGCAGAAACTGGAATGTGTAGAGGAAAGAGGAGAGAGTAAAAGTACAAATGAAGGTCTCAAAGAAATTGAGGTGGGTTAACCATAGTCTGGGTCTTAGACATTATGCCTATTCATAAACAAGTGAGAATATTTTGTATTTTTTAAGAGAGGAAGCTCTTCATGCATGCCTGATTGACAGAATGTGTCTGTAGGCTGAAGAGAAAAGCTGGGAGGTGACCAGCTGTCAGTGCTGGAGCCTGTGCCACTTATCTAATTCTGTCTCTCCAGCAAAGAGTATCAATCAGACCTGACTGACATGCATTTGTGTGTACTCATCTGATTTCTGTGTAGTCCGTAGAGAGATGCAGGGAGCAAGTCTTTGTACGTTGCTCCATAGTACTTCAGAAATAGGCAGGAGATATCCATTCGGTAGCAACTAATCCACACTGATCCATGGGCTGCTTATTTGCTGAGAGCCCCAGTAGATTGGTTAGCAGGGATCTGATGTGCCCGGAGGATAAGGAAGAAGTTATCTTTCTTCTCAGCTTCTGACAAACCCAGTTGCACAAACTGGGGAGATGGGAGGCACTTCTCTGGCTGTGCATGGTGGTGATCCTAAGCTCTGAGCAAGCTGATATTTGTGTGCAGGGCAAAGCAGAGCGGGGACTGGTCATAGAATGCAGAAACAGCACAGTGAGGTCACCACAGCAATATGCCAGATGTATTAGCCCAACTCCTCAGTTGCTTTTTCCAGTTTGGACAGTTAATTTGCTTGTTAAGCATAAAGGCTCATCTCATTATACCCACTGCACTCATTAGAAATAGCCCTTGATCAGTGATCAGATTACAGTATATTTTTATTTATTCTAAAATGCTTAATATGGATGTATTATGTTTGAATATCTTCTAGCAAGCTTGGAAAGTTCATATAAGGAAGTAATCACTACTTATGCTCATTTTAAAAGACCGATAGTTTTCCAAGTGTTAATTTCAGTATTTGTAATACTTTTTTTTTTCTGTGATCATTAAATATTTGTTTTGGTAGGGATGCATCTAGACAAGCATGTTCTTCCCTTGATGGTTACTCCTTTCTCCACCTTCTATTATTGCTGATACAAGCGTTTATAGGACTACCCTATAAATTTTATCATCAAAATGATCCAGGGTGGAACAGCCAAAAGGAAACCAGTCCTGTTTTCCCAAAATAACTGTGCACAAGTGAGTAGAACATCTCTGCTAATTCGTAGATAGGACCTTCCCTACATGAGGATGGATTCCCGACAGTATCAAAGAAAGTGTAGGTAACACTTCATCCTAAAGAACTGTGGATCCTCCAGGGGGAGCAACAACTAATGGTGGGGTTTACAAACAGCTGACACTTCCTGAAAGCAAGAGCTGTGGGTCTCTGCAGTGACTGAAACTAGGAGATGGTAAGATAGAGACTGCAACAGTATTTCAGAGCTATCCCATTACTTGCATCACTAATCCCAGCTAGTAAGAAGCAGGTGGGAGCACCATCACACTCCTCACAAAGTCTCTCACCTCAGAATGATCAGCTTGCTTGCATCAACATGACTGATCCAGACTTCCTGGCATGGGAAATATTATCAGAGTCAATACTATTTTTACCTACATAGTCCCAAAACTTTTTTTGTCTCTGCATAGAAGGAGAAATATTGCTATGTACGTTGTTCTTAAAAGTCTTCAACTGCAGATATTTCATGTATCCTCACTGTCAGTGAGACATGTTGCATGCAGAAGGCACCTGTTCCACAAGAGAGATTCATCTAGACATCCAAACACTGTCCTGTGTAAGTAGCTGTTCAGAAAACAAGCAGTGACTAGAGGTCACTGTCTGCTCATCTATCTCACAATTCCTATGCTTACCTACAAGGATGTTATGGGAATCAGTGTCAAAAGCCTTGCTGAAGTTAAGGTGCACAACATCCACTGCTCTCCCTCTGTCTACCCAGGCAGATATGATATCACAGAAGGCAGCCAGGTTGGTCAGGCATGATTTCCCCTCAGTGAATACATGCTGACTACTTCTGATAACCTTCTTCTCCTCCAATTGCTTGGAGAAGACATCCAGAATAAGCTGTTCCAACACCTTTCCAGGGACAGAGATAAGGTTGACTAACCTGTAGTTTCCCAGGTTTTCCTTCTTGCTCTTTTTGAAGACTGGTGTGACATCACCTTTCCTTCAGTCTTCAGGCATCTTGCACATTTGTCATTACCTATCAGAAATATTAGACAGCAGTATGGCAATCACTCCAGAACTCTTGGGTGCATCCCATCAGAGCCCGTGGATTTCTATTCTTTTACACAGGTCCAGATTTGTGGAGTTTGTTTACTGAATTATCAGTAAATATTGCTTGTACTAGATAGCAGTCATTCAAATGAAATAAAAAACTTGCATCAATGAACTTGGGTATTCAAATACAATTAATATATTCAATTAATTTCTATTGAAGCCTTACTGGACTTTTTTTATGGATATCATCAAGGAAAGGAGTTGTGTGCTGTGTTTACTAAGATGTGCACATGGCCAGGATAGCAAAAAGATACGTAAGAAACCTCCTGCAAGAATGTGGGCATATCTGGGAATTTTGCTTGGGCCAGGCCAGAGTTATCCTTTTTTGCAATGTGGATTTATATATGACTCTGTTAAGGAAATAAGGGTCCATGTCTATTGAACACTGCTTTTTTTTTTCTTTTTTTTTTTCTTTTTTTTTTTTTCCCCTACAGTATCCACAGTTAGCTTCTTTTCTGAATGTCCTAGGACCACACATTCTGTAGTTGCTTGCTTTGAGAATAATTTAAATGCTTTGAATCTCTGATCCTGACTCATTTTGTCTTACCAAAAAAAAAAAACTGTATTGCTAAAGGAAAATGAAGGAAAGAAACAGAAAAAGTGAAAGATTTACAGAAGAGCAGTCTTGCTAAAAAATAACATAAGGTGGGTTGGGAAATGTGTAATAGCTTCATGGATTGTTTATCTTACCACAGGACAGCTTTTTCTATACCACAGCTCAAAATGCTGTCTGCCTTGCTAATATCTCGTTGTTAAATTGTGAGGAAAATCTTCCTTACATGAAACTTTTGACACATGTAACATAGGTTAAAGGTCTCCAGATCATGAAAATTCCCTGCTATCAGCAGAAGTTACTTTCCAAGCACTCGTCGTCTTTCACCTCTCTTATTCCATAAAGTCCATCATACATTCAGTTTCCTTTTAGATTGCCTTCTCCAGTGTTTGTGTTTTATGTCTGTCTCTTGCTCTCTTTTTGTCTTCTTCTTGACTGCTTTAAAGAAATATAAGACCTTTGAAATGAGATTGTTCATTTTATTCAGACATAGTACCCTTCTTAACCTCCTGTCCTTACCTACTGATTAGTGCTGCTGGGAACTATTAAACACTCGCAGCAGTCTGCCTCTGAGCTGGCTGCATTTCAGGGCTGTGAGAAGTTGCACTTTAATGCCTCTCTGGAAGTGCTTAAAGAGAAAAAAGATTCAATGGAAACCTTTCGTGTTATAGTGGCCCTTCTTACCATTTTGTCATGTGAAAATGTGTATTTTTTAATGATGGAGTGCACACTGGGAAGGAGAATGGGGACGAATGGAAGAGGTGGAAGTGAGAGACATTACAGTTTTGGTAATCATAATGACAAGCCAGTGTTAGCACTTAAAGGTACAATAGTCTGTAATATGAAAACTGGTGCCTTAACAAACAGCAACAAAAAGAGAGATGGAGAAAAAAGGAAAGAGGTAGAAGCACAAAGCGTTTGGTTTGTTGATTTCCTAATTGCATTTATTTATTATTTGAAGCCTAGTAGGATATGCCAGGACTATAACATTTAATACTGTAAGAGAGGCTCCACTCAGCAAGATCTGTGGTTCATCCCGCCTGGAACTTTTTTCTGACAGTGATATTAGAGTGGTAGTTTTGGCAAGGGACTTGGAGACTGGCCTCTCCCTGCAGTCAGTCCCTTATTTTGGTACTGCCTCCATCTCCAGGACAGCTGTGTGGATTACAGCCCATCTTTTAGTATCTGTTTATGGACCTCTCATCCATGATTTGTCTCTGACCCTGTAGACACTGCTTGCTTCTGCAGCCTGCTACGACAGCAAGCATGTAAGGATTTTTTTTTAATCTATTTTAAACCAATCTGTAGATCTTGCTTGAGTGCTCTCTATACTATTGCAGGATTTTACAAACAAGTGCTCTGCATTCAGACAATCCATTGCCTGCATGATTTAATCAACCTCAGACTTATTCTTTCAGATCTTTTTTTCTTCAGACTGAAGTCCTTCATCCTTTTTTGTCTTCTCTCATAAAGCAGCTCCTTCATTCCCTTTATGTCTTTCTTTGTATCAAGCAGACCGACGGAACATACTATCATTAGAAATTATGTATGTATCTCTACACGTATATGAAAGCAAATTCATCTACACAAAAATTGGATTTCTCCTTGGATGTTTGCTGGTAAAGGATCATACTATTTTTGTTGTTGTTGAGCTTTGGCTCTATTGGAAGCTCTAGACAAGATTTTTCTATCAAAGATTTTTCTATCATTCTGTGCTTTCCAAGTGCATTTTCTAGTATGCATTGAGCAGAACCTGAATAAAACAGTTTACATAAATTCAAAATGTTTCTACTGCCATTCTAAACATCACTAGAAATTTCAGTGTTGTATATATTTCTGTCATAAAGCATTTAATAACTTACATGCCTCTAGATGAACTTGGAAGCTACTTTTCTACTTATGATTATCAGTTCTAGATAAGCTACAGATCTTAACGTAAACGTAGAACCTGATTGCTCTCTTAAAAGCATCATTTGAAAGTTCTATCACTATATCCAGTGCTTCATATTTTCCAACTCCCTCAGGTTACCATTCATTTTTTTCAGTGTTAGCAGCTTCAACATCAAGTCTGAATATAAACTCTCCCACTCCCCAGTTTACAATTCATATAAATCTTTCTATACTTCCTTCCTCTGCAGATGGAGATATACTGACCCATAACTCAGGGGGATCTATCTGCATTCTTTCCTCAGTCACTTTTCCTCAAGGTGGGTTATTTCTTAAAATTTATGTTTCTATCTAGGGAGCTTTAAACTGCACATTGAGTTTTTGTAACCTGCCTGTGGTTTTCTAACGTTTGTTCGAATCTTAGAATATAATCTGTGTGAATTCTAATCTCTTTGCTGACATCAAAAATTTATTGTCTCTTGTTTTGAAATACTTCAGGCACAAAGTGTGAACCTGAAGTAATGTTGGGTAATCAGAACCTTTGTAACAGCTGTTAGAAGTTCACCATTTTTATTTATTTATTTATTTATTGTGGAAATAAACCCATCATTTTCCATCTCCCTTGTCTAGCATGTGTTTATAACATCTATCTTCACTAGTTGGGCCTATAGCAGTCCCTATCGGTGTGCCTGAAATACTTGTGCAAGCATTAGTGTGAAGAGTACAGGCATGATGCTCCTGGTCTCAGCTCATCTTAATTCTTTATGTTTAGGGTTCCCTTGGAGTGGATGTTCTTAACTGTTGTAACAGAAAGGCACAGCTGAGGAAACTGAACTTCCATGTGACGTACCATGCACAGTTACTGCCATGCTAATGAAGCTGTTAAGATGCTTAAAAAGAATAAATCATGTACGATTTCTATGGAGTTTGTAGCGAGGGCTTTTTTACTTCCTCTCATATCCTGTTATGAAGAAGAGGGATGCTAATGTCAAACCTGCTCAGTGAAGAGAGGTAGACTGGAGATGGCCTGTAGGCATATCTCTCATTCCACCATCAGGCACTGATGCTGGTCTAAATGCTCTTAGAAAGGTTCAGTTACTTCAGAGTTTGTCATATAGGTGCAAGAAGACATGGGCTGCCCGCTCTCTTCATGCTAGCACCTGCTGTGGTGTTTCTTCTCACCAGATCAGGGAGAACTGAGGCTAAAGACACCTTATTCCTAAGGGAAGTGTTGCCAATGCTGTGTTTATGGCTGAATTGAAAGGCTACTGAGGTTATGCATGGTTTGAGCCAGTTTGTCTGAAATCCTAGTTTCAGAAAACCTTTTCTGTTTCTTGTGAAAGTAATACATAGGGTTTTTTTCTGACTCTCCACTAGCCTTCATAGCTCACTGAAGCCTTTGAAAGAGAGAGAGGATGTTTTTAAATGCTTTTTAGAAAAACCCTTTGCCCTCTCCCTCAGCTCTTTCTCTGGCAGAGTCTGTCTGTGACATGGTGCAAGGAAAAGAGGAGGAAATAGAGACTATTAAAAAAAAAAAAAGGTGGATAGTCCAGTCTATCAAGTGCAGCATGGAGTAGTGGTCTGCTTAACAACTGAGATGGGCTCCTCTCTGAGGCAGCACAAATCTACAGGTGGCTCGGCATGGAGAAAGGAATGTAAGAGGGCTGAGAATTTTTATTTATTTTTTTTTTTAAGTCCTTCATTAAAAGAGGAAAGCTTCCGTTTCTTTCTCTTACCCTACAATTTCTCAGGCAAAATTATTTTTTTTTCCTTTCAGTAATTTTCTACCTGGCTCTTATGTTATCACATAAACCTGGTCCCTGGCTGCTTCTGTAGAGGCACTCAGGAAATTGTGGCTGTTCTTGGCGGTGTAGATAATTGTTAAGCATTTGCTCCTTTGCAGAGATAGAGTTATCAGCAGAGGTAGTATTCTCAGGTGTTCTTCCAGCCTTTGGAAAATAGTTGTTACTGTAATCTGTAGGCAATTTTCCCTCTAATGCCGTAGGCATGTGCTTCTCCTTTTGTGGCTGTTTACCAATTCTCTAACAGATTAATAGAAGAATAGTTCACTCTGCGACAATCTGAAACTTTAAAACACCCTCAAATGCCTCATTACAGACCAAATAAAGTAGTTTGTTTTCTGTGAATGATTAGTCCCTCTCATCTCTTCTTTGCTCTGCTGCTTTCAAAATGCTAATCTCAGGGTGCATTTATTTGCTTTTGCCAGCCTGTTTATAGCTACTGTATCCCTATGGTGGAAGCTTACTGTATCTTCCTCATTTGCAGTAATCAGTGAATTTCCATGATCTATAATCCTAATAATAAGTCAGTTTATGCAGGTTTTTAGAAAAGTAATTTCAGTTTCTAGGGCTGGGCTGTCATCTCCACTTCCGTCACATTATATAAAATGAAGCAAAATGAATCATGATGCTGGACTGGGAGCTGTTTGAAAGAGCAGGCCTAAAGGGAGAAGAGTCTTCAAAGCACATTTCTGAAAAAACAGAGCTGCTCAGCTGCATTGCGGTGCATTTGCTCTTTATAATACCTTACAGGCCAAAGCATTGTCATGCTCAGGCCCTCTTTGTTGCTGTAAAACCACTTTAGGACCAGTGAATCTGAATTACAGAATCACAGAATGGCCTGAGTTGGAAGGGACCTCAAGATCATGACCTCCAACTTCCCTGCCATCAGCAAGGCCACCAACCTCCCCGTTTAATGCTAGACCAGTGCACCATCCAATGTGGCCTTGAACACCTCCAGGGACGGGGCATCCAGCCTCTCTGGGCAGCCTGTTCCAGCACCTCACCATTCTCATAGTAAAGAACTTCCCCCTGACATCCAACCTAAATCTTCCCTCCCTCAACTTAAGACCATTTTTCCCCTTGTTTTGCTGTTACCTACCCTTTCGAATAGTTGACTGGTCTTTGATACATTGCATCCAGCTACAAGATGTTGACTGCAGTGCACGTGGGGCATTCACAACAGCCAAAGAAGCCAGGGACAGGAGTAAGTGAGGTGGGAATGTGTCACAAGGGTGGCTTAGACAGGAGATAGCTCTCCTTCAGCTCTGTTGGGGACTTACCTAGGAGTACAGCCTGTAAAAAAGGCTGTAAAACATATAGAGTGTTGCCATATTTCCAATCTAGTGTCTGGAGAAAAAGAAATCAAAATGGTTTCCACAATAGAAAAGAATGTTCTTGCCAACTGAAACCTAGGAAGAAAGAGTAGAGTGGGAAAGACAGATGGCAACAATATTGAGTACTTAGAGAAGTTTTGAGGTTCTCCCTGATGACAAGAAAAGTATTTGTAATACTTCCTGTGCCTCCTTCTCCAATATCAAGAACTGGCCTTTTGCACCACTTGGCCTGTTGCAGAAGAAAAAGCATAAATGCCGCAGCTAATCCTAGAGCAGTTTCCTAGTGTTTTTCAGTTCAAGTATCGATTGACTCTAGTGTTATAACTGAGCACACCCTTAGGTAGCATAGACATCATATTTTTAACCATTAGCAAAAGATAGAATGAGAATAGGTCAAGTCAGACAAATTTTTATCAATCCTGTAAATAATCCTTATTTAAGTATAGAAGAGTGTTATGGACAAACGACAGCTTTGTACACATACATGAGCATCACAAGTTCAAAAGAAGACAAACGTCTACAACACATAATATAGTTTATATTAATAAATGTGGCACAGAAACTTAGAATCATAGAAAACTTCAGACTAGAAAGGACATCTAGAGGTCATTTAGTCTGGTCTCCAACTCAAACTGAATTTGGCTTGAACAGGTTGTTCATGACCTTGATAAGTTGAGTTTTAAATATCTCTAAATTTGGTGATTCTCCAGTTTCTCTGGGCACCTGCTCCACTGTTTGAACTTCACAGTGAAAAGTCAGGATTTCACTTGTTCCAATATGTTTTCTTTTCACTACATACCTTCAACAAAATCTGGTTCTCCTGTACACTCTCCTGGTAAGTAGATATTTTAAGATATCAAACTTGAAGATAGGTAACAGAGGGGACCTGAACAGTACTAGTGAAATCACAGAAAGTTGTTAAACTAGGTATCTACATTTTCATAGTTACTGAGTGTTGACAGATAAACAGAACTTGGAATGTTTTGGGGGTAAGGTTACCTTTTCTATGAAGGATATTAATTTGCAGACATGGCAGAGGACTATAAATCACTTATTTCTGTATTTCTTTTTACTCAAAATAGATTTTGGAAAACTAGAGAGTTTTAGATTTGTGCATTTTTATTTTTTTTTAATCTCATCTCTAAATGAAGCATATACTGATTGAACTGGGTGCGTTGGGATTTTGCAGAAGTTTCTACAAGACAGAGAAATATGCAAGAGTAGAAAGGACAACTGAAAGTTTGGATATCAAATACAAATTCCACAGAGCCAAATATCTCAGGGAAGCCTCCAGCTTGATTAGATGGGGAGGAGGCAGAACTGGACCTTTAGACACATCACTGAACAGTTACCTTCATTCAGCTTTCGCATTAAAGGAAATGAAAAATTCCATTAAGGGCTTGCAAGAAGTTGTTTTCCTACCTCTCCTACCTGTACATCTCATCTCTAAAAGAAAGAGGATAGGAATTGCTAACATCAGTCTCTCAGCAACAGGAGCAGATACTGTGCTGGGGTTCTGTGGTCCTCATGAGGTAGAAGCACAGCAGAGCACCACAGGAACAGATGCCATGTAGTGCACAGAGACGAGCTCTGTGCTCAATTTACCATGGCTAAGAAAGCTTCCACAGGCTGATTCCTGTACTGCTGTGCAAGTGCTTCAGATGGGAAGCAAAGAGAACTTTTCACACATTTACAATGAAGAAGGTTCAGTTACATTCTTTAGATTAAAAAATCTTCCTCTATCCTTGAATTACCCCCATTTTGTTGGTTTTTAGTAAATTAATCTAAAACCAGTGTGGTTGCGTGGTGACCTTCATTACGGAGCTTGCCAGCTTGGTGGCAGTTCCTGCTCATTGTTGGTGCTTTGATCTTTTGATCACACCCAAATGATTTCTCTTGTACCCTTTTTAATCTGTATCTCTACTTGCTTTATTGCATGAATTCCAGGGAATGCCATTTCCTTTTCCTTGTATTGCTGCTTTGTTCCATTTTGTTTTCTTGGAACTGTGAGCAAGTAAACATAGTGACAAGCAACCTTTGGGGAGTTCTTAGAGTCAGTTTAGAGGAGGATAATTTGTGCTGCAGCTAACCCCTGTATAGTGTTGCTGCTTTCAGATATGTCTAATTACACTTAAAATATGGATACCAGTGCCGTCAATCAGCACTGGGAGCTCACTATCACAGAATCCAACCCTTTGACAACTTTCATACATATTATAAGAGTATAATTAGTGTTTATAAAGACACCATTATGTGCACAGTAGTATTTCTATCAGTTGGCTTGCAATCATTGAATACTGTGGAAGTGAGTTTAACATTCAGACAGCTCTGAGAAAGAAGAGGAGGGTCAGATAGCCTTCCTTCAGCCCCCAGTCATGTGGCAAAAAGTACTTTTAATCTCTGGCTCACGAACCACCGAGAGAAATACTTGAATTGTTTTCTACCACATTATTGCTTGCTGAAAGTCGAAAGGTATCAGCAGATTCCTTTCCAGAAAGGTGGATGAAAATGTGTGTGAATACCACCAGTGCCACCTAGCGTTCCTCGGGTCGTGGAGAGGGGCAGCGTTCCCTTGCAAGCTCTGCTGCCGCTCAGACAGGCACAGCCTGACCATGTTTCGCCGCCCCAAAAGGGACAGTCTTGCTCCTCTATCGTCCAGCTTGCTGAAGTCTTAAGAAATGCAGATAACAGCTCTTGACAATCCATAAGACATTTTAATACACAATTTTGTGCTGATTTTTGCCAGTAGGTTAGCAGGTCGGCAGAAGTTCGAGCAAGTCTGTTTTCAGTGAGACATTTAGGGTTGGGATTAACAGTGATTGTGTATGTGAACATTATCCAAGCACAACTGAGGAAGTGACTGCATGGGTAGCTAGGCTGTGGAAGGAAAATTGACTGTATGCGAAATGATAACTACAAATATTTCCTCTTTTTTCTGTTTTCTTACTACAGCCTTGCATATGTTTTCTGCCTAAACAAATGTGACTCTCACACCTAGTTTGCAGCCTTGAACTTGGTCCTTTCCTTTTATTTGAGAAAATAAGCTGTCAGGTTTAGAGAGAAAGTCTTGCATAAACAGTAAATCAGAAAAAGAGTAAGTATTTTCTTGTTGAGAGCTTTACACAAGAACTAATGTCAAAGAATAATAGTCCTTGCCTATAAGAATTATTTAAATTCAGTGAAACATAGGAACATCGGGTTAAAGAGCAATGAGAATATTGCTTCTCTTCAGTGTCTCCTCTGTGGAGACACGTTTCCTTGGCATTGCTGTGTTCTGGCTTCAGTTACTGCTCTGATCTATATATAGTAGTAGAAAAAAAAAAAAAAAAAAAAAAAGACAGATCAGTACAGGGAACCTATCCTGGTATGGCTCCTCTCTTACCCTTGCAACTGTAGTAGGCCTCCGTGCTTCTTCTGCACTCATTCTTCCCCAGATGGCTGCCAGAGGGTGTATAAAGATTTTTATTTCAAGTCCTACCATTCCCAATGCCCATTCTGGAGTAGTGTGACAAAAGGTAGTGAAGCTTGGGTCTAAGAAATCTTTGTGTCCTTTTTCTGACGCCGAGTGCCCTGTGCAATTTATTCTTCCCATGGTGGCACATTCACACTGCAAACAGTGTGTGCACATTACTGAACACAAAGAGAAATTATTCCTAGTGCCCTTGGATCTAATGTGTGACTCCATTACCCTGTGTTGAAGCAGAGCTTGGGGTCCTGGGTGTGAGACCGTATTGGTGAGGCTTTGGGAACTTGAACATGCATTTCAGATCAGCCCAACACTTTTATCTCATAGATAGGCCAATGCATCTGATGCTAATGCTCGATAAGTATAATAGAGTTTTCAGAACAGTGTAGTGAGCTGTTTTGATAAAAGAAATCCATCTGGCCACTGCAGCATAAGGTTTCCATTCAGACTAATTTACCTGCTTCTCAGCACTTACCTGGAATTGAAATGATGTGTGTGCAGAATTCTGTTGTCCTCGATTTTGCACAGAGATTTTAAATCCATGCTCAAGCTGAGAGTTGCTGTGTCTCCATTTTGCTGCCTTTTAATTTTTCCATTCAAGGCTCTTCAAGAAAGTACCTGGAAATATCAGTTCTAAGCTGACTTCTCAGTCCAGTAATACAGATTTGTAGCTGAGGTGTAAAGGATTTGACCTTGAATCCCTTCAGACGCAGTTTCATGCATCTCAAAAGTTCCAGTTCACAAAAAATGATTGCACTTAGCCTGTAAATCTTGGAGATGGAGAGAAGCCTCATCTGCAATTCTTCCTTCAAAGCTTCCACATTCTGATCCAGAGCTCTGAAAAGCTCAAGCAGCTCATGATTAGTTCTGTTGTAGCATTGATATTCTGGCAGTTTTATACGTGTCTACTTGGAGAAACATGAGCCCCTTTTAAAAGTATTACAGTTCTTAGGTTAGTAGCTGGAGGGAAGTTTTGAAATTGTCTGTGGCATCTAAATTGAAGCTCTAGTTGCCTGAAGAGCTAAATAGCTTTTGAAGTATCTTTGAACATACGGCTTCCCTGCATCTGTGTCTCTGATGGTGTGTCTCGGGAGTGTTGTGAGGATAAATGTTAGATATCAATGCTAAGATCCTACACTAAGGAACACCATCTTTATCTACCTTAATGTACTCATTTTAACAGGGTTTTGATGAGTCCCTTGTAGCTAAGGACAACACTGTATAGAGTAAGCAGGTTAGTCAAGCTCTTAGGGTTTTCAGAATTGAACACGCTAAGAGCATTTTGCCACACACAGGGCTCAGCACCACTGAAAGCAGAAAGTGAATTGCTGCAGTATCCATCACTTTGCTGATGGTCCTGCTCGAGGAAAGCATGTTCCTGCTCGACAGGAAAAGTTGGTCTATAAATACTTATCCTTGCCTTATATCTCCACTCATGGCTCTGCAGAACTAAGAATTTGGGGAAACAGTCTTCTAAACAGTATTCAACCCTCTACAGAAGTTCTCATGTGGTTTACTGGACAGTAATAACTTCCACTTCCTGTGTCTAAACTGCAGTTTGTTTCTTGAGTGCTCTATGCATGGATACATCTTTATACGAGGTTGCTGATTGACAGCACATACCATATAATTCTTGTCATCTCCTGAATGATCCTATAATTGTCACATCAACTCCTGTTTCAATACTACCATCTTTTAGACATCCAATTCTTACAGCTTTTCCTTTTGACTTGACCTAGTTCCCATTCTTCTTAAGCCATATGTTTTCAAGTTCATTAATACCAGCTGTGCACACGAATAGATCACTCACCAGTTCAGTTTTCAATACAGATGCAGTGTTGAATTTCTGTCACATTTCTGTCAAATTAGTGTCAGCTTATGTGGACTTTAAGCTTAATGCCAGCTTTATACTGGTTGAGGAAGGACAGGTGATACCTACTGTGAATAAAGTTAAGGCATTTAGAACAGCAGGTGATGTTTGGTCTGTCATAGAACTTGTTGCAGCAAAATTAACCCAAGTGGTTAAGAAATTTGAATGGGCATAATGAGTTCATGCCAGAGCAGAGTTGTACCCAGGGGGCTTCAGTGTTTCCAATGCCCTAATGATATCTAATCAAGTTATGGTGTTATATGAGCATAATGCCTTTCAGAAAGAGCCTTATTTCCATTGCCGTCTTAGAAATTAAGTACTAGAAGTAGGTGATTTTCAAGGTGTTTAAAAAAACGCCTAAGTCTACTGATCAATAAATCAGTACTCCGTTCTTCTCCCAGGAGTTGACAGTTACTAATGCTCTCCTTGATACAAAGTTTTGGTGATGGCTTCTTTGTATATTTTCATTCACTGCTTGAGAGCTTTTAACTTTCTACTTGCTATTTAGAATGAACCAAATGCTACTTTGAAGCAGCAGGGAAAAATCAGATTTTATTGTTCTTCTAAATCAATATTTTGAAGGAGTACTAGAATAAATTTTTTTTATGGCACTATTAGTCCTGCCTGGCGTTGCCATTTTTAGTTGAAATTGTAATTTATATGATAGCAACAACAATGAAAAACATCCTTTGGGAAGATGAAAGTTGAATAATAATACATCCTCTCATCACACTTTGGCATTTCTGTTGGGAACGAAAACCCCAAATGTCTGTAAAAATGGAAGATGTTGAAAACCAGCACCTCAAAATGGACTTATTTTAAATCTGGGATCAGAATCAATTTTTTCTTGTCTAGATTAAGGAAGTTTCTAGGCAGAAAACAAGCTCTGTAGTTGGGTGCTGGTGCACATACTATGCTTATGATAAAACTCTTCCTAAGAGTTGTTCAAGGTTGCAATGGTTCTCAACAGCATATAAATTCCTTTACTTTGCTTCTGCTCATCTGGAACATCCCCTGCTCAGAGAAAATATTATTACTTCTGTGAAAACAGAAACACGTATCCACTTTACCCACTCCTAAGTTAACATGAGTGAGAACAACAATAATGCCTTTAGTTATAATTATGATTTGCTGCAGGTGAAATTTCCCAAACAGTTACCTAGACGGCTACTTAAACTACATTCTTAGACTACTTAAAAAATATATTTTTAAGAGAGCTTGACTTTAGACATCTTATGTTTGAAGGGAACTCTAGTGAAAACTCCCTTCTCTTAGGAAGCTAGAATTACAGATATGGGTGGCTAGAAAGCCCCTTAGAAGCAACCTTCTCCACCTCTTGCAGACAGACAAAATCCTGGTGTGCTACGTCCTTCTATCAAGAGGAATTCCTCTCACCTGTTGTTCAGATGCACTGATTATGTACATAGACTCTTCACTTGGTATCTCACTTAGTTTTTGTTTGTTGGAAACCAAACCACTTTGTTCCCTCCTTTGGTATGACAGCCATGCATTGAAATACACGTCAGCATCACAAATGGCCTTCTGTGCTTTGCATATCATGTGTTCATTAGTATGAAATGTGAAATTTTTACTACAGTATTACACATGTACTTGGAGGTCTATTAAATTTCAGATCCTTTTTCGTGTCCTAGCTACCTGATCTACTTTTCTTTAAGCTTGTATTTTTTCTTTCACAAGTGCAGTGCTCACTTTTTGTCTCTGCAGTGCTTCCCTTGTTGATTTTAGCGATTTGTTCACTGTACCAAGATTACATTGCATTCCAGTCCTGTCATCTCTAAATTTGTGCTTTTCACTCTTCTAAAAGCTTGAATGACTATAAGGTATAGGACCAGATTTAGCATATTATTCACAAGAACTACCCTAGAGATGTCTCCCGTACTCTGTCCCCATTTAGACAGTGAAGTTCTGAGAACAACTCTTCTGAAAATTTCCCACAGTGAATATGTTTTCCTGTTTTGGCAGAGAGGACAGTGTCACAAATTCTCCTGATGTAAGGCTCATCTGTCTTAATTTTCTTGGTCAAGAGTCCTGTTAAAAAATAGTAATAATAACAGAAAGAAAGCAAAACAGAAGAAAAAAGTAAATAAAAGAAAAAGTAAGAGTTTCACAAGATTCACATTGATTTTGGTGATTTTTGGGGGGAATGGTTGTGTATTTTTCTTAAATACTTATTTTGGGATTTTTTTTTCAGAATTCTTCTTAAAAGGTGTTTTTTTTACCCTTCTCTCTGCTACACTTTCTTTTTTTTTTTCTTTTATAGAGTAGATATTGCACTTTTCCTCCTTCAGGCCTTTGAATTCTCCACACTCTTCATCACTTTTACACCAATTGCTTCAAACTGTTTTTTAAATTTTCATAGATTTCTTCAAACACCACCTATAGTATGTCTAATTGATCTTAAAGTAATTCAACTTTTGCATTAAAAAAAAAAAAAACAAGAAGCCATATCAAACCAGCCTTCTTCACAGCAACTGTTGATTGTTCTCATTTGCCTTCAGACATGAGTTTGTATTCTCCTTTGCCTCTCTGCTTCTTAGCAAAGTATTCTTTTTGATATTTCACAAGTGATATTCAGAGTCTGCAGCTCGTTATTCCTAGTTTGATTGAAAAATAATATATATCTTTTTCTCTCCGAGTTTGTTTCCCCACCATCTGAAGGGAAGTGTTGTTTCCATCTTAGGTCTCCCAGACCATTCCAAATACCAACTTGCTCTTATGATTAAGCTAATTTTCCGCGAAATGTCTTTTTCCAAATTGCTTGTGTGTTGAATCTTGTAAGAGGAGCATAGGTTTAGAAAAGCTCGTATCCCTTTAGTGTATGTCAATATTGACAAAGTTGGTGCTTTTTTTCTATTCTATGCATTCTGATGTTAGGAAGTTCGGAAACTAAGGAGTCATCAAATACACATGCTCTGTTATGAATTGCACTCACCTTTGTAGAGTTGGTTGGCACTGTTTCTTTGTTTGGCTGGAAAAAAACAACTAAAGTGGAGATGTAAATATACAAGTATAAACACTTCAACTGCATTATGGAATGTCCTTGTCTTGAAATATCATCCTAGAAAATATTATTTAGTTAATTCCAGTTTCCTTTTCTTACTGATTCTGTGATTTGTATAATTTAATTCTTTACCCAGCTATAATTGCATTCATTCTTTGCTTCTAGATATATATCCTTCAATGACTGCTGCAAGGAAGTCCCGTTCTTATCTCCTTCAGAATGTTTTGCAAGTCTACGCTTTCTGTCTCATGTGAATGAGCAGACACATACCATTTTCCCTTATACTTTGCAGCCCTTTCTCCCTTTCTGCCTTTCCTGTTGATCCTAGCCATAAATGATACCAGTCCTACAGACTTCCCCATAATTCTTGTAGTGCTGACAGTTTCAGCCATATTCGAAGTTTTCAAATTCTTTCTGGTTTGTTTGGCTTTTTGTTGTTGTTTTTGGTTTTTTTTTTCCCGAACCATATTTCTGACATCTGTCTAAACAGCCCACCTTGCAGTTCACCTCAGTTTGCCTTTTCCTATCTGCATTAGATACCCACCTACAAGGGTGATAGCTTTCTGCATTATGCTGTATCTTCCCATCTGCTAAATTCTAGAGGATGCTGTTCTGTGTTCAGTAAGGTCAGTGCTCAGTACTGCCCAAGTGTCCTTGTATCCTGCATCCTCAGAACCCATGCAGTGGGGGTTCCCTCTGTGCCCTCACCAATGTGCACAAATATGCCCTAGGATATCAGATTAAAACAGCCTTGGAAATTTGACAGGCAAATGGGCTAGCCCAAGCACCATCGATGCTTATTTGCCATTTATACTGATAATTAAAAACTAAAGATAGTTGCTTGTCTGCCAAGAAATAAACTCGCTTGGTTGAACGGGTGAGAGGAATTTTGCAAGGCAAGATTGAAACATGCTGCCTTCTCTTCTGGGATCCGAGTGTCAACCTTTTGTTTGTGAACTAAGAAATTAATTGCTCCACAATGGAAACAGACTTTAAATTAGTCAAAGATTGTGTTGTCACTTCACTTTCAGTAAGCTCAGCTGGCAGAGCAATGTCCCTGATCAGCTAGACTGCAACTACATCGTTTCTCCCCAGTTACATTTTTTCATTCTCACACAGCACCTTATTGTCTCTGCTTTAAAAACCTTGAAGGATTTGCATCCATTATCAGAGAGAAATGAGGTCTTCACCTCCAAATAGGGCCTAGGTGCCTTTGTGCTGTGTCCGTTATTTCCCTAAGGAATGATTTTCTGAGATATGGATGTGTCTTCACTTGAAACTTGAGGCAACTGAGTTCCTGTCGGAGTGAATCATCACAGTTCTGGCTGCTCTTCCCTTGCACTCTATTTCAGTCAGCTTTGGAGACCACAGATCTGCTAGGCTGTCAGCTATATAGTGATACCATGAAACATCCACTATATGCATTCACAACTTTACCATTATTCTGCTGGCTAGTTTTGTGCTTGTTGTAACTCTAGCACTACCAGTAGTTGAAGCAGTCTTCTAAAATAAATTCTAATTACATTACGCCCTTTGAAAGTAGTAACTTCAGAAGAAGTAATTAATTTAAAAGAATAATACTCTAATTTTGCTGCAAACCCATGTTTATCCAGAAGCTGCTTGAGCGTAACATATTGTTTGTTTTGATTTTCTTTTGTTGTTGCCATGGCCCTGCTGCCTACATGAATGGTTCCTCTTTGATCTCTTCTCCTTCCCTCTGCCCATCAGAGCTGAACAAGTATTTGGATCTACTGTAGTAGCAATGTAGTAGCATCTGCAGAAGGGGGAAATACAGACAGCTACTGTCTGCCTTTCCCTCTTTTTAGGCTATTCCTTGTTGCATTGCTTCCTATTGTGAAACACATGCAAATCAGCAAACTTGTTCAGATGCAACATCCTGAGCACATGGAAAAGTGGTCACAGTGAGTATGTGGATTTTGCATAGACAGAGGAGAGGTTCACATGAGCAACAGGTGAAGCCCATTTAGAAGAATCCCTGAAAAATAAATAATAAAAATCTCACTCCTGCCATGGCATTTCTCAAAGTACCACTCCTTTATAAACCTGGAATATTTATCTGCAAACTAACAACTATCAAAGAGCAAGCCCATTTTTTCAAGTCTGTTTTATGTCTAACATATATATGTATTATGTGTGCATAGACATAAGTATGTATATATTTATGGGAATCTGCAAGACAAACGTGCCTACTATGATTTGCATTTGTTTAAAAAGATTGACATTAGGCCCTGTTTCCTCAGATAGTCCTTAAGTGGTCACAATGTTCAGGAATTCAGAAGTATAAACCCTAAAGTTGCTAGATAGCAGATGACATAAACAGATGTAAATATCTTTGAAAGTGTAAAATCACTCCACTATTCTTAAAAGAAGTCTTACCAATCTACCTAATGCCTTTATGTCTTGTGGTAGGATTAGTATTTATCCAATTATATAAGATGTACACATGCGCCTTTTGCATAGAATATCAATGTATTCTTCTTTTCAGATACTGAATATATTAGAACAGTTAAATTAAACAAATGACAACAAAAAAAGCCTACAACCCCTTTTTGCTGGAGATTATTTTTTCCCCTTAAAAATGACATTTACTGCTGTTCACAAATGCTCATGTGTTCTCAGTTTAGCATTCAGCTTTCTATGAAGGTTATTGCTCTGACTTTTTGTCCAGAAAATAGCCCTGTTCTGATGAACTTCCTATTAAAAATGCTGTCAAAAGACTTTTTGGATTCTAGATTCCATCACAGTTTTGATGATACTCATCAGTATGCTTGTCATATTCTTCTGATAATATTCCTTTTTAGCGAACACATGCTGACAACTTCCCTTTTTAATTAGCCAATTTCTCCATCTCTTTTTAGGAAGATTCCCAAATCTCTCTTTGGGAGAAGAAATTGAGTAACAAATCTCTCAAACTAGGTACTTACCTTACCGTTAAAGTGTTGCCAAATCAGCCTTTCACCTCTGTTTCCATGTTAGAGTACAGCGAGGGAAGAAAGAGAAAGATAGAATGCACTTGGCTAAATATTTAATAGGGAGGGACTATTTCTTTCTGTCATACTGTAATCCACATGTCTGTGGGTGACTTTTGTTTGGGCATCTTTTTGTAAGGCTTGGAGGTTTGAAAGCAAGGTGATACACTTATGAGTACAAAGCGATAATGGCAATCTAGTAGTGATATAACTGTAAGGCACAGCAATGAGCTAACATGAATATGAGCTTTACCCTGAGCTTCAGTTTACATACCTCACTCTGAAGGTAAAATCTCCTATTTATTTCAATGGAGACTATAAAAGATACAAGAAACACAATAACACTATTTGATAGAGCAAACTCTCAGCTACAAAACACTATTTTCCAATATAGTCACTACCATTAGCTATGCATTTGTACTAGCAATTAACAAAAGACTGCATGCTGCCCTGACAAAAATCTGCACCAGTGGAGGTGACCTACTGTCACTGTCAGCACTGCTAAAACACAGCACTGATCTCCTCACTGTGCTTATGTCCACTGTTTGGTCTTCACAAACTTTCAGCACGTATCAATGAATGTCAAGGTATGTCATTTTTTCTACATGGAAGAATTCAATGACACACCTTTGCTTCATACACACTTCCACATCAGATGCCATTTTGTCAGACTGCCACTGTGCTGCCATCTGTCACACAGCAACAAAAAGTGACTGACTATTGGTGGGAAAGGTCCAACCTCTACCATCATACCATCACCATCTACCTTTAACATTATGGGCATACATAATAATATTAGAGGCATTACTTTTGGAGCAATCCTTGTCTTTCCAGCACCCAGGACATTCACACACAGTCTTTGCTGATCAGGCATTGTGGGGGGAAGTGTTAGTTTTCAGAAATTCTTATGGTGATCTGACCCTTAACCTTGCAGAGCTCCCACTTCCTCCTTTTTAACCTTTCTTTTATATCTTGCTGTGTCTCTGGTTTGTTTTTTGTTTGTTTGTTTGTTTTTGTTTCTTTGTTTTCTTCCTGAATTTCTAATGCTTTGGCTTCATTACTTTAAACTTAGTCATTTTGACTTACAAGTTTCATCTCTTCTACTCGCTTCTGCTCTCTCTCCTTGCATGACTGATTGCCCTATCAGCCGTCACACAGAGGTCTGTGTAGCAGGATACCTTTGGCTCACTGAAATCCTCTCTGTAGCAATAGGCTTTAGTTCACAAAATCCCAGGAGTATGTCTGGTTTTTGGCTCATATGTAAGAGCAGATAGTACAAAAGTGGTCCTGTCTCCTCTGCAAGTACAAGCTGTAAAGTGGTCTTCAGAAAAGATGGTAATCCTGGGAAGATGCTTCTGAAGTGTGGTCTCTGTCTATTTCATTACCCTCACTAGAGATACAGGATATAGCTAGTATCAGTAAGTCAAAGTGATGGTATAAAAGAGAGCAGGAGGAAAGAATGTGAATACAGAACTTTAAAATTTCTAGGTGGCAGCTGACTTGAAGATGCAAACCTTCATGGATATGTGCTACAAAGGTTAGAATTCACACTCTGTACTTCTTTCGCGCGCTACAATTATAGCTGTAAAACACAGTATAAGGCAGTCTATCTGCACATTGCAGAAAACTATGTTATGAGATTCTCTTGCCTACTCTCTTCTTCAGGATATTGGATACATTTCCACAGTCCCCCAGATGGTAATGCAGTGGTTCTGAGCAAACCTTTCCAGATACAAACTGTTCCAGATTTCCTCTTGCCTGGTCCTGCATATATTGTTATTCACTATACTTGAAGAATCAATACTGGCAAAACTGTGCGTACTAAAGAGGTAGCTACATGTGCAATGTATGTAAAAAGTGATGACTTCAGCCTGTATGTTACTAACAAAATTTGATGATAGCTGAACAGGATAGAGGATTTAAATCACTGTTTTCTAACAAATAATCACATATTTCATTGTTTTATGTAGCTTTCTAAATGGCACATTTCATTTTGGATTTGATGAAATTGGTATATTACCAGTTACTTATTCAGTACTTATGAATCCAGAAACAGTCAGCATATTCTAATGGAATATGATGATTAAATAGGAAAGAATAACTAGGTCCTCCTACACAGACCAGAAGAGAGTATTTTCTTGAAATGAAAGCCCATTCAGCTTCCCACAAACCAGCTATGCGAATCCCCGGTATGGATGAGTATTATGGTTCCT
Source organism: Lagopus muta (assembly GCF_023343835.1). Taxonomy (NCBI): domain Eukaryota; kingdom Metazoa; phylum Chordata; class Aves; order Galliformes; family Phasianidae; genus Lagopus; species Lagopus muta. Next base: position 86,851,500 of record NC_064433.1, read on the forward strand.
AGCTCAAAAGAGGGCATGCTGGGTGACTATACAAACTTCAAGGTTTTAGAGTTAAAAACTTACTCGTCTTTTATTTCACTCTGCCATTTCTGAAAATTTCATTCAATTTATACTTATATACATTCAATATATACAAATTATACTTACTTCAATTTATACTTGGAAAAAAAAAATCCAAACACTTCTTTTCTTTTTTTTTTGCTCCACTCATCATTTTCTGTAGACAAGTAAGGAGATGGTCAGTTTTCTACAAGAAAACTGTTCCCACTTCTTCTGCTTCAAAAATTTGATCCTGCTGCATCATAGTTTCGTGAAACGAAAACCTCACAATATAATTTCAGTGTGTTGGCCAAACATTTCTAGAAACTCAGCCCAGTTCCCAGTGGTGTGATAACCAGCAAATGCATTTATCCTAATTCCTTCCATGTAAAGAAAAAATCTGGGCTTAGTTTAAAAACTGAATGAATGCTCCATTGAAGATCGCTGGGAACACTGAGCACCTAAGTTCTTTTACCTCCTTGAAAATCCCAGCATGCATAAGAAATTGCCTCTAAAAGATACTATCCTGGGAAGGCCTATTGAAGATGAGGAAGTAGTTCTGCCTAGCAGAAGATTGAAGTCTCCCTAGCTCTCCTAATCTTGCTAGGATCAATTTGTTCAGATGTAAATGACTGCTGTTCATCGGCTTTTTAATCTTGAAGCCCCACAGTCCCTTTCGTTAATAAGGATGCTCAAAGGAAACATGCTGTGTTTTTATTTGTACATCTTCATCTTCTCACTCATTATAAGTAACAGTTTTACTGAGTGTTTCAATGCCTAATCCTGTTGTTGGATTTTTTTTTTTCTTTCCAATCCATAGTTGTAGTTTAATACACCATTACAATTTAAAACCCCTGTAAAGAAAAAGTGCTTCTTATCTGCTGTAGAAATAGCTTTCATTAAGCACTTTCTGGCAATGTATGGGAGTTTGGAGGTACTCAAGGAAGGGCTGTAAATTGTGGTGCTGTTAACTGCAAGCATACTAGATACCATGGGAGCCTCAGCAGCTCAGGAATAATGAATCAAAATGATATTCTTTTGCATTAAAGCTGATTGCATTAATGACAGCAATGTTTTCAGATTGGCATTTGACTACTAAGCGTGGATCAGAGCTCTTGACAGGCATGCAGTCTCGGGGATGACATGGCATTTTCCTCAAGGTTGTTGGGCTTCAAAGCTGCAGAAGACACATTCAACATGCCAGCATGTATCTAAAAGAGTGAAGTCTAATTTCCAAGGGGTAATGTCTAATTTGTCACCTGTTTTAAGGTAGTTTCTGTGGTATGGAGGTCCGAACTGCCTTATGTTCTTAAAAGAAATAATCAACACATTTATGTTTACTATAAGTTGTGATATTCCATTATTTGGAATTCAGCAACAACCTAGTAGCTGTGGAAACAGTATAGATACGAAGTCTACTAGATGCTACAGTGATTGGCCAGTGTGGCTTACGTTCAATAAAAGTGAGCACGTAAGCCCTTGTTCTTTTCTGTTTTTCACCCTCCAAAAATTATCCTAAACAGAAGAACAGACCATTTTGCAGGAGATCTGACAGAGATCACTGTTACAAGTTGAAATTATATTCTGTCTGAATGTCTTGAGTTTCATGTGGTTCTCTTAATTGCTTTCTCTTCTTCCTGTTTCCACATCTGTAGTAATTACTGTGAGAGAATAACCATTTGGTTAGTCTTGATAGTACATAACACGATACTTATATGCTTAAAATAGACAGGAATATAAATAATGCAAAATTCAGCTAATCAGATTCTTTGTCGCTTTAAGTCCACCTTTCCAGGTTCAAGTGCAGTCACTGAATCCCTAGTCCTTCTTAGCTCACATGAAACAGTGACATTTCTCTGTCCTGTTGCTCTCCTAAGCAGCCCAAGGATCTGTAAGATGTCAGAGAAAATGCATGACATTTCTTTGGTGAAATGGTCACTTATGACAGACAAAATCCCTGCCAGCAGCAAAATTAATTACTAAATATCAGTCAGAAGGTAAAAATAAAGACATTAATGGGTATGGAGATGATTAGACCAGGACTAACGTAGCTTCTCCAGAGCTCCGTAACTGAATACCCTGAGCAGCACTACGCAAGTTAATTAACCCCCAACAATTTATTTTCTCCAAATTTGGCGTAACAGCAGTTTCCTACTTGACAAAAGTGTCTCAGACTACATAATTACCCCTTTGATTCATCTCCTCTAGTTGAAGGCAATATAGAACGGTGAATTACTCTTGGTCATTTAAAACGTAACCATCTGCAGCTTAGGAAATGCACCCTGTGGCCTACTGACACAGGGGCAATGAGGAGCCTTCAGGTGCCACTGGGTAGCTGAGAGAGTCAGTGCATGGCACAGGTCCTTGGCCATCTTCAGCTTAGCACCAGAGAAAGATTTGGGGCACTATTTTGCAAATGTTAAGACAGGTTATTTGAAAGCGCATACTGAAAGTGTATATGCTAAGTCTCAATGAGAATTTACAAGTACTGAATAAGGCTTCGGTATAGCAACAGAGAGAAGTAAAAAATCTTTTTGATAATTGCATATGAATATGAATAGTTAAGAATGTGTTTATGAAGCAATTGATTTTGAGTTTCAAATACATCAAGTGAATTACTAGACAAGTTGAGTGAAATTCACCAACTGGTGTTAGATATAAATTAGATGATTTAGTTTTGACTAAATCATGTGTGGTTTAGTTTATAAATCCCATGCTCAACCTTCACCATAATGACTGAAGAGTAATTCAGCATAGTCACATCTTAGTCATATCTCCCTGATTCTACAAAAAGAAAAAAAAGAAGAAGAAAAAGAAGAAGAAGAAGAAGAAGAAAAAGAAAAAGAAAAAGAAAAAGAAAAAGAAAAAGAAAAAGAAAAAGAAAAAGAAAAAGAAAAAGAAAAAGAAAAAGAAAAAGAAAAAGAAAAAGAGAAAGTCATTAGAGAAGAAGAAAAAGAAAAAGTCACTAGAGTTATTTTCAAGAATAATCCTCAAGTTAAGTACATGTGCAATTATTTTATACTCATTCCTTTAAGCTATCTTTTCTTGTGGATTTATGCATGAGACTCAGTAGGAATTTTCTGAGAAGACATACATGGCTAGTCCCCATTAGAGTTGATAGGAGGCATACATGTAAGTACCTTCTACGATGGTAGGAAATAACCTTTCTCTGAAGACTGAAGAAAATTCCTAGTTTACTCTTACTCTAACTAGTCTACTAAACCAAACAGACAGCCCAGAGATTTTTCCTGTTCTTCATTGCACAAAAATATTCAGCTCAGAAAACTTCTCATCTCCTTCATTACTTTTAGTACTTCTCTGTTTTTACCCTTCCCACTACTTTTGTTTCATCACCAGATGGACAGCCATAGAGTCTCAGCTGATGCTAGAAACAACATTGCTCTTTTCACCTCAGCAGTGCTATGTTCTTTGAAACTAGGATGAAAATCATGGCAATACTCCATTCAGCTTAATGCAACAAGTAATGCAGTAGTGCAATTCCTTCCAAAAGGAGGAAGTTGTAGGAAGGCAGCAAATGCATTATTTCAAGGGGAGAGTGGTAAGCATTTGTCAGAGAAATCCAATGATGGTTGCTAGATAGACCAACATCAGGATCAGAAAATCTTTGGACTGAATGTAGCTGAGGGCTGGAAGGACAGTCAGGAAAAGCACTACACGTTATTGTTTTGTTCGTCCCCCATGACGTCCTTATAACAAAGCTGAGGAAGTGTGGGATAGATGAGTGGACAGTGAGGTGGGTTGAGAACTGGCTGACTGGCAGAGCACAGAGGGTCGTTGTTGGTGGTGCAGAGTCCGGTTGGAGGCCTGTAACTAGCGGTGTTCCTCAGGGGTCTGTGCTGGGTCCGGTCTTGTTCAACATCTTCATCAATGACCTTGATGAGGGGATAATGGCCACCCTCAGCAAGTTTGCCGATGATACGAAGTTGGGAGGATTGGCTGACACGCCTGAAGGCTGTGTTGCCATTCAGCAAGACCTGGATAGGCTGGAGAGCTGGGCAGAAAAAAAACAGATGAGGTTTAACAAAAGCAAGTGTAGAGTCTTGCATCTGGGGAGGAATAATTGCATGCACCAGTACAGGTTGGGGGATGACCTGCTGGAGGGGAGCTCTGCGGAAAGGGACCTGGGTGTCCTGGTGGATGACAGGTTGGCCATGAGCCAGCAGTGTGCCCTTGTGGCCAAAAAGGCCAATGGCTTACTGGGGTGCATTAAAAAGAGCATGGCCAGCAGGTCAAAGGAGGTGATCCTCCCCCTCTACTCTGCCCTGGTAAGACCTCATCTGGAGTACTGCCTCCAGTTCTGGGCTCCCCAGTACAAAAAAGACAGGGATCTCTTGGAAAGAGTCCAGCGGAGGGCCACAAAAATGGTGAAGGGCCTGGAGCATCTCCCCTATGAGAAAAGGCTGAGTGAACTGGGTCTGTTCAGCCTTGAGAAAAGGAGACTGAGAGGGGACCTGATCCAGGTCTATAAATATCTAAGGTGTGGGGGGCAGAATGGCAAGGCCGGACTCTTTTCATTGGTGAGTGGAGACAGGACAAGGGGAAACGGCTGGAAACTGCAGCATAGGAAGTTCCGCACAAACATGCGCAAGAACTTCTTTACAGTGAGGGTGACGGAGCACTGGAACAGGCTGCCCAGGGAGGTGGTGGAGTCTCCTTCTCTGGAGATGTTCAAGACCTGCCTGGATGCCTACCTGTGCTACCTGGTGTAGGGAACCTGCTTTGGCAGGGGGGTTGGACTCGATGATCTCAGGAGGTCCCTTCCAACCCCTACAATTCTGTGATTCTGTGATTCTGTGACTACTTAGTTACCACCATCATTGGAGAGAAGATACTGATCAGATGCAGTTTTTTATTATTTGGGGCATTTCAGTCCATGTTTTATTTCAACTTATGCTGGCCTTGCGCTTCTGAAGCTCAATAGATTCAGTTTTCAGATCTGCAATATTGGTGAGCTGCCTGTCTCTTGCTGCACATTGTGCCTGAGGGAAGGCCTGTCATACCAAGGAGTGCTACCCCCTGCCCACCTCCAACTTTCCCTGGTTGTTCTGAAGTCTGAAGGAGACGGGGACTCTCACAGCAACAGGCAAACCCTAAGGAAGGATAAACACATTCCCCAAAGGACTTTGTAGGTGAGGAGGAGTGGTAGAATAGGGTCTGACACAGGGAAGGCAGCTGTGAAATTAAGCTTTTAGTGGATTTGCATGCTCTTGCTACATCTCAGCAAGACTCAGCCCTGCAAACTGCTTTTGAAAAAGGAATGGCCAAGGGAAATTGAATTCCAGGAGACTGATGGAAAACAGTAGTCTTTTTCCCAGCGCAGGACTCGTCTCAAATAATGTGTCTTGTATGAAGTGCTGCTGCTAATTCCTTAAGCACCAAATACTACACAGGAGCTGGATCAACAGCTGGAATATACCAGTTATAGATTCAGTGGGCTGAGATGAGCAAAGCTAAATTTTCCTTGTGGCTTTTGACAAAGTGTATAAATGCTAGCATTTTCATGCTGTTCTTTGGGTAAAGGCAAGGAAATACTTCCTTGCTGATTCCAGCTGTGGAGGTGAGATTTTGACTGACTTCTTTCTGGAAACGTTGCTACTGTTTTACCTCCTGTTGCTGAGCTGTGGTGTGAGGTTGCTGAGTGAAGCTGAACAGATGCTGTGTGGCATCCTAAATATACCATATGTTTCAATGAAGGGGATGTTGATTCTTAAATGCATAATTTGCAGAGCAATTTAGAATCCTCTTGTGAGAAATGATTCAACTCTTCAGAGCTCCTCTCTCTTGATCTGTTTGTGTAACAACTAACATATAGCACTCCAGTTATTTTTGAACCTTTTTGCATACAGCCTGTCTTGCTCCCGCTTATTTAACTTCTTTATCACTTTACTGCACAGTGCACAAATCCCTGAGACAGAACTACAGGTTGTATTTAGAAATCCACCATGATATAAGTTATGAGAAGATTTGTGTTTTCTTGGTTTTTTTTGGTGGTTTTTTTTTTATTATTATTATTTAGTGGTCAATGATAACACCACATTTTGACTGTGGATCTTACAATGTGTACTTGTATCTTGTTCTTTCCCCCTCAAACTTTGCTCCTCCTTTTTTTTGGAGGATAATATTGATGAAGCAGATGCTTTGGTCTTAGAGTTCCCCATAACGTTGCAGAAGGAACATATGTCTCCTTAGGCAATGCTTAAGGTTGCTTTAGCAATTGCAGCTTCTGAAGGATTGCTGCTTTGGAAAGAGAACAGTTTTAAAAGAAAAAAAAAAACAAAAAAAAAAAACCTTCTTTTTATATCTTTGGCTCCAAAAATGGGTATATAATTCACTGCACCTGTAGTCAATTATCCATTCAAAACAATTGCTATTTCACAGTGATTAGTTGATTTGCCAATATGAGAGGCAGCTGGATTTTCCATGGCCAAGTAGTAAAGCACAAAGCAATGAAATCTTCTGAGCCCAGATTCTTCTTCTTTTAAAGCACAAAGAGAAATAGTTTTTCTGCTTCAAAATAAAAGAAAGATAGCATTTTTTTTTTTCAGTTTTTACATGGAAATTTAGGAGAAATCATTTTAGAGCTCTTCTACAATGACTGCAGTGGACCGGTGTTCTTAGTAGAGAATAATTGCTTTGCCCTTTGTAATGGACAGTATTAAAACATTTGGGATACTGTGTGATTTGAGATGCCGTGGTATGGTCTCTTGGTCCCTGGCTTATTTGATTTTGTTGTTGTTGTTGTTGCTGTCATGACAAATGTTATCTGTCCTTGGCGTGCTTTTCAAACCTTTGGCTTTTACTCCCAACTACCAAGACTGAATGTTTAGTTGTGTTAGAATGAGAAACTGATTGCCATGTCTTGTGTATTTTATTCACTGTATGGAATCTATGTTGCAAAAATACATGATTGAGGAAATAATTCCGTTCTATTTATCTGCTTTATTATTGCTCTATATCAGCATGTTACATATATGTACATGTGTGTGTGTATGTGTATGACAAGAAGATATATGTATATGCAAAACATTTCTTATGTATAACATTAAACCATATGAGTCAGATTTATGACATGGATGTAAAATAGGTGAAAATAACTTGGAAAGAAGAACATGTAAGGGACAGGTTATAGTGTTTAGGTATTCAGGTTTTGGGTTTTTTTTTTCTGTTTTAAGAGCTATAGAATAGTTCTCTATAGGTAAGTATTTCAAGGAGTTAAGACTCATAAAAGTGATTCTCCACCATCTAATCTATCTGGATTTAGTCTCTCCTGCATGGAGTCTGCTCTTATTATAGCTGAGTTTGCTTTGATACTTTGATGTAGTTATGAGGGGCAAATGTACTTTTGAGACGGATCTTCAGGAAGAGTCACTAATTTCCAGGTGAAGTTAAAGTTTTAATTTCTACTATTCATTGAAGTTTGACGATCATTAAATGAAATTAGCTTGATATCGTAGATAATGGCACCTCCATGGCCACCTTCTATGTGCTGTTGGGGCTGTAGCAATTTTTGGCTGTTAGGTTTGGAAGAAAAGTAGTTTTTGCCTCATCCTTAAGCCTCAATTCAGATATCAAAGCACTGGTGCTTTCTACTGTCTGCTACACTGTGGGGTACCTAAGGAGTTCGTATAGTACTGACTTATTTGATGCAAAATTGAGAGGATACCTGTATGTTTCTGGAGCAACAGCCAGTATCGCTGAGGTTACTCTGAAGAGTGAGCAGTGAACTGAATTGAGCCTATGATATCCAAATACCTATCATGTTTGACCAATGAATCCCCAGTCAGATAGATAAGGAGAGAACTGACCAATAGGAAAAACAAGGCCTAATTTGATATCAATCACATTAATTTCAGAACACTTTTGTCAAGAGATATTATAAGAAAAAAACAAGCTCTAGACACTTTAAGTGTGAGATATAGTTCAATAGATAGTGCCCGGCACTATCTATACCTAAACATGAATTGATTTTTTTAAATTTAGTCGTCAGGAATGAATCAGGGATTCTACACATATGTAATTAAATTTTTCCCTTAGAATTTCTCCACTGTTACTTTTGAAATCATTACTAGTAATGGATAAGCTTCAAAGCCTTCTAGAACTCAGCTCAACTTGTAGTATTTTTGGAGGTTTTTTGGAGCCTTAAAAATTAGTGCAGTATTTTGCAAGGACAAAATCAAAAATGTCCTTAATGAGGAACCAGTTTCCTTCTAGAAGGAAATTCCTTAGTTCATCTTCTCTTGATGATTGTTTGTGGTGTTATTTTTGTTTGGTTTGTTACTTTGCTTTTTTCCTAAGAAACTGGAATTTCAGTAACGTCAGTACAGACTATCTTAAAAAGTAGTTAAACTTTAAAAAACCTTTAACATTAATTAAACTATTTTAAAAAGTCATGGACTGCAGTTTAATTTTGTCTTCATTTAGTGCACTGCGGATATTCATCGTCTTAGAACATTTTCCCTTTTTATGCAAATCAAGGAGTAAATCAGTTTTAAGAAAGACGGTGTAAGTTCTTGTCTCAATAAGGAAGACATCAGCATTTGAAACTCAGAATGATAGGGTCAGTGGGAGAAAAAAATTCCCTGCAGCAGCAAGGTAAGAATCCTTAGTGCTCAGATAGTTCAAACACCAGGAAGATACATGGTCTAAACAGTAGAATCTTTCATCTGAGCTCAGTCCTCACCACTAACAATGAAGGCAAACTTAAAAGGAGGTCTCACTTTGCTTTTTTTCCTCCTAAACTACCTACTTGTTTTTTTTTTCTCTGATCTATGTCTGAAAGAAGTTGTTCAAAATCAGCTTAAGATATGACATGATAGCAGCAGATCTACATCTGAAACATTATATTCAGTAAATGTTTTTTTTCAGATGTATTTCAGTCTCTGTATGAAACCAACAAAGAAAAAATTGCAAAAAAAGTTTTGCAGTAGTTGTAAAATATGAAGCTCCCACTTTTCATTTTCTAAAGCAAATCTGACAAAGAACAATTTTATTCATTAAAAATCATGATATAATAGATGGTACTGTCTTCTTTGACATGTCATTTCTGTGTCTCAACATGGAATTTGAGCTATTGAACTTCAGCAGGGCTTAGTTTTAGTATTAATAGTATTGATAGGCTGCTTTGATTAGCAGTAGGGTCAGTATATTAGTTTAAGGACCCATATATTAGTTTAGCAAAAGGAATTAATGAGTGCTAATTCTAAAATTTTCCATTTTAACTTTGCTTGGTATGTGAACAGCCTTGTTTTCTCTTACTTCTGCTTCACAAGAAGCAATGGAGTTGTAATAGTCTAATGATCTTTGCATTTCACCAGCTGCAAGAACATTTTTCTCAGACTTCATATATATTGTTTTGAAAGTTGCTCATTATGGCCTAACAAGCAATGGAAATTTGGCCAACTGGGGAAAAACAGCTAAAAATCAGCCAAAAGTCTCAGTGATGAAGATGGTGATGGATAAGTGGGGATAAAGTAATTGGGCGTACGTGCATATCCAGGGGGATATTTACATATATTAATGAGTTCTTGGAAAAGAATGTATACATATGCCAGTGTACTGCACTTGCATATCCTAATTGTTTAAATGTAGAACCTGAGCTCCAATAGAGCACAGTTGTTTGTCAAGTTGCCTGTTACATATCATAAGGAATAAAGGAATGCCGCTTTCTAACACCACACTGGAGGACAGACAAATAAGTTTGAAATGTGAACGTCAGTACTTTCGCATCACCATTAGCTGTGTATTTTCATCAGTGATAATGAGAGCCTGCATTCTGCGCTCATAAAAATCTGCACCAGCAGCAGTGACCAACTGTTTCACAGCTGCTGTTGCAGAGTAGTTGCTAGGAAAATGTTGCAGAGCATTTGAACAGGTGGAAATCAGAAGGTGTCCAGAACAGATTGTACAGTGGTTGTAGTAAGACAGTCCAGCCAAGATTGGCAATGGGTCCACAGTCTTGAAACTGGGACGGGGCCTGGCATTATCATGTTGTAAGAGAAAGTTTGTTTTCTTCTCTCGCCTGACCCTGGAAGTTTGAGCCTTAAGATTGGTCAGCACCATGATGTAGTGGTTCGACTTCATTGCTTGTCTGGGTTGTAGAAAATACAGAAGGATCTCCCCTTTCCTATCTCAAGAGGTAGCACACATCACTTTGCCTACTGAGGTCTGTGTCTTGAACTTTTTATTTGATAGGGAATTCACGTCACCTCTCCATGGACTGCCATTTTGATTCCAGCTTGTAGCGGTGACTCAATGTCTCCTCACCAGTAATGATATGATTCAGGACCATCACCTTCCACTTCATGTTGGTTCAGTAAATCCCAGCAAACTTGCATATGGTGTTCCTTCTTTTCATGTGTTGTGAACACTTGTGAAACCAACCTGCTACAAACGTGGCAATATTCCAACATTGCCACCATCATTTCCAATGCATTGAAGCTCCATGCGCTGCTCCCTGTTTGTAATCTCCCAATTCACTTGAATGAGCTTATTGAGGCACTCTTCATTTCATGGTGTGACACCTGTGTATGGCCATTCACCACTGCTGAAATGCATCACCCACCAACTCACTGTGCTCCCCCTGTTTGGTCTCCTGAAGTGTTCCTACTGAGAAAGGGTCAGGAGTAGGTATTTCCTCGACATAACAAAATTACTTAATGTGTTAAACAAGTGTTTTTCCTGCTCCTGAGCAAGGAGGAGTAAAATTAGCCTTTCAGTATTTTTCAAATACAGCTCCCTGATTCTTTGAGAAAATGCACAGGAGATTCTAGCTCGGATCATCCTGTCTTCCTATTAGGTGTTGCTTCTTGCTACAACATCTGGGCTTTAAAATGCAGCTGCTGAGTGCTAGCTTTTTGCCTGTTTCTCTGAGGCTCTAAACATATAAAGAATTTTTTTTTTCCTATTTCACTTGCTGTCATATGTTCCTATTCCTCAGTGCATAATCTGTCACACCTTGAAAGTTGCTCTCAGCACTTCCTTTCTGTCTAGTTGTGTCTCTTATTTTGGAACATTAATTTAGCTGAAATATGTTGGAATCCACAGAATCCATCACTAGATAAATATTACATACAAATATATTTGTGTTTCTTGCACTGGGAAAGTCCATACCAAGATCTAGAAATACTAAAATTTAACAACTCCAGGAATATTAAGATAAACATCTGTTAAATCTCCCATTAAAAAAAAGTTGTCTGAGATTGGCATTTGTGATGAAGATGGATCTCTGATACTGTGAACAATAATTCTATTTTTTTTTTTTTGCTTAATGATGTCATGACATCTAAAGTTTTAGTTTCTTGCAGTTTTAATTCAATTGCAATCAGGATACTGCACTAAGGATAATAATATGTTTAAATGCTATTTTTTCTAGACAAAGACTTCACTGTACTTCCACCTGATGTTTTCTTTCTGTTTTTTTTTAAAGACCAGCAATGTAAATTTTTAACACAGGAGGAATCCAGCTTTTTAAAGTTAATTTTTCCAGGCCACAGTACCAACACTGTCAGCCAGCACCCTAGCTTACATTTTTCACTTTATGTGAAGGCCAGACCGTTAGTATTGGAGTCTAGATGGTGGTAGACTTCTCACAGAATCACAGAATTGTAGGGACTGGAAAGTATGTGGAGATCATCCAGTCCAGCTCCCTACTAAAACAGGTTACTTAGAGTAGGTTGCACAGCAAGTGTCTTTATGGGTTTTGCACATCTTCAGAAAAGGAGACTCCACAAGCAAGGTCTGGGCAGCTTGTTCCATTGCACTGTCACCCTCACAGTAAAGTTCTTTTTCGTGTTCAGACAGAACATCCTGTGTTCCAGTTTGTGCTGGTGCTCCTTCTCCTGCCGTTGAACACATCTGAAAAAAACCTATCCTCCTGAGTCCTGCCCTTTACATATTGTAAGTTTTGATAAGATCCCCCCTCAGTCTTCTCTTCTCCAGGCTGCCCAGTCCCAGGTCTCTCAGTCTTTCCCCATAAGGGAGATACTCCAGGCCGTTAACCATCTTTGTGGCCCTTTACCAGACTCTCTAGGGGTTGTCTGCCTTTTTTGAACTGAGGACACGGTATTCCAGGTTTGGCCTGGCCATACAGGTGGAGGATCACTTCCCTTAACCTGCTGACCATGCTCTCTTTAATGCACCCCAGAATACCATGGCCTTCTTGTCCACAGGAACACACTGCTGTCTCATAGCCAACCTGTCGTCCACCAGGACACCGAGGTCCTCTGCAGAGCTCCTCTCCAGCAGGTCATCCCCTAACCTGTGCTAATACATGCAGTTATTCCTCCCCAGGTGCAGAACTCCACACTTGTCTTTGTTGAACCTCATCAGGCTCCTCCCCACCCAACTCTGCAGCCTGTTCAGATTTTGTTTGGCAGCACAGCCTTCTGATGGGTCAGCTGCTCCTCCCAGCTTTGTATCATCAGCAAACTTGGTGAGGGTGGCCTCTGTCCCTTCATCCAGGTCACTGATGAAGATGTTAAAGTTTGTCTCCATCTCTTATCTTCTTCATTATTTTTCAGTTTAAGGTCACTGTTCCTTCAAATAAAATAATACTCCAAAATACTATTCTTTATGTCAGTCCTTATTTTTTTTCCATCAGCCTTGCATTCATCTTTCAGTGCAAAAATGTACCTAACTTCTCTCTCATTCTAAATAAATAAATAAAATAAACAGTTCCAGTGAAGTTTAAGCCAGTGCATAGCAGTAACCTAAAATGCCAGTGCTATACTATTCTTGCATGCCTGGAGTATCATGCAGTCCTAAAATTTTAAGAGTAAAATAATGGACATTTTGATTGACTGTAAACAGAACTGTTATAACTTCAGAATCATATAGCTTTGGCCCTTCCCTAGCTTGAGCATTTCTTCTCACTGTACAGCAGTTCTATAGAAGGGATTTTTTGTAATTGTAGGTGTATCTGAGTAATCTTTGAGCAAAATATAGATAAATATCCCATTTTTAGCAATTGGGAACTCTTCTTCTCTCCTATAAATCAAGATAGGTGAGCAGATTTTAATCTACTTCGATGAAAAAAAACAATCATTCTAGGAGTGAGACCAGATATGGAGAATTTGTCTGTAAATAATGTCACTTCTCAGAAAGATACGAGAAAATGAAAAGCAGAAAGAAACCTTGAAGTAACCTTACCTACAGGACAGAGCAAATTAATGTCAGCCCAAGTCCTCTTTGAGCTATAACACTACTTATAAAAAATGAAGCAAACCAAAATGTGTTATCTTTGGCCTTGTGTTGTTTTCTGGGTATTGTTTCTGAGTTCTCGGAAGCTTCAGGTGTTTTCTTGTTTAAGACCAATACCAAGCCTCCATTCATTTCATTAGGAAAAACCATTCATCATAACTCTCTCTGATGAGATAAAAGACAAGAGTTTTGCTGGGTTGAGCAAGAGCTAGACTCTGTAAATCTTTCTTATATAGACAAATAATTTTCTTGCTGAGACCATTACTAAATGCTCTTTGACCAATGATAAGATAATACTGTTTGGTCCCATGGCTGAAGAAGAGCCACACTGATGATGTCAACTACTCGAGAAAATTCAACAGAACTATATGAAAATGTAGATACTTATGTTATGCCAACTGAATAAAATTAACAGTCACACCTTACAGACTAGTTTTGCACTATGATCTAGCTGTGGTAAGATAATGAATCATCTTTATCCACTTAATGTTTAACTGATTCTGATCTGGCATCTGGAGAAATGCCATTATCCTGAAGACTGCCAAGCCCTTTCTGTCCCTTGCATCGGGAACTGCAGGGAAGGAGAGACTCATAGAACTACTCCACACATGCAGTCTTGCATGAATTGGCAGTTTCCTAAGCAGACAGAAAGATGGATCTTGAACTGTCTTTTCTGCAATTGATACGAAGATAATAGGAATATTTCCTAAAGTTGCCGCTGAAATCCTATTTATACAATGTAGCATTTTCCTTTTGTTTTTAGGTGTAAAGGGCATAAAACTCAAGATAGTGAAAATAACATTTACAGGGTGCTGGGTTTTTTTGGAAACCCCAGGGAAATTGAATATCAAAGTTAAGTTTTCCTTTCTTTTTCTTTAAGCTGTATTGTTAGTCATAAGAGAAATACGATGGCAACCTGTGATCTTTTGTAACTCATGCTATCACACCTACAGAGAACAGTGTAAAGTAAGGATGCAGTGACATGCCTTAAATTAGATCTCACTTTAGCAAGCTTCAAGAGGATATTTTATAGTAGCACAATTTCAAAAAGCAATGCATTCTGTGGACTTTTTTATAATAAATGGCAATTTCCTTGGCTGGCAATTCCCAGTATCCCCTCTGCTATTATTTTAGCAGCAGAACATCTTTGAATAAAATATTTCTTCCCCGAGGGTGCCTCATATTCTTCTCATAGCCTGGTCACAATCTGGACTTGCAAAAGCAGGCCTGTAGATTATGCTAGGAAACAGAGCATCACAAGCTGTTGCTCTCTACCATGATCTGTTTTCAATACATTCTGTTGATTGTTATTAAGGTGATCTCTATACAGCAAGCACAGAACAGCTGAGCATAAAGATTTTTCCAATATGGTTTTGATACAGAAGGACACTTTAAGATGCTGCCTTAATATAGACAGTGTTTGTAAACCATCAGTGAGAACAGGAGAAGAAAAATGCAGCCAAAATTCAAAATATGCCATTCTGTTACTTGAGACTTTCCAACTTCTGTTTAGCAAAGGGTAACACGATAGTACAAGCACCATATTTCCTAGTATCAGTCCTTTTGCCAAGTTACAAATTAACATTCAGGATCCAAATGAGAGAAAGAAAACTTCCTGTTACTTTTTATTGGTAGATGTAAATGACTTAGATTCAGCAAGTTATTTGAGCAAACAATCGGCCATTGAATTAAATGGGATTTACACATGTAGAACTAAACACACCCTGCAGGCTGAACACCGTAATGCTGAGATATTAGGAATGGATTAGGGTGCATCAGTACAAAAGTTGAGACCATCTACCATTTGAATTACAGAAGGAACTCAGCAAAGGAGCAAATCCAGCATAAGATGTTTAATACCTTTGGGCATGATGGGATAGTAAGTAAGTTATTGTTTTCTGAGCCATTAAAAGAATGCTTTGGTTTTAGAGATGTTCTCACTTCCAGTGAAATTTTACTTTTCATGGGAAATACAGACAGACTTTTCCTAGGGCTTGCAATGAGTTTGCTGGAAACAGCCATCTGCTTCTCCAGTTTCACCCTGAGGGGAATCAATTCCTTACATCTGGCCCACATAATGCAACTTAGTGCCAGAACCAAGGCCCAATGAAGTTAAATGATGTCTTTCCCTTAGTCAGGAAAAAACTAGATTGTATTGCTTTTATAGCTTACATTTCCTGCTGCTTTTGCTTTTTTTTTTTTTGTTTTGAATCTTATCCTATTCCAGATAATGGGCAGATGTTGCCACCCATATATCCTTATTTCTAGATTTATGCACAGGAATTCTCTTACCTTTCCAGCACAGATTGCTCAGTACTATCAATTTTCAGAAGAGCTTTTAAAAACTTCTAATTGCCTTAGTCTCGGAGTTAACATTGCTTAGATAAATCAGAAATTGCAAACCAAGAGGTAACTTAAAGCTTTCTAGATTTTTTCAGTTTCTTCACCTATTGAGTGTGCAGATAATTATTTCTAATTTCTTTCTTCTTTTGTTTTTCTGTTACTTTTTGGTTTGTAAAATCAATCTCTGTGTGTTGAAAAGAGCATTTGCGTTGTACAGCCATTTATTGAAATTACTTTTTCTCAAACGAGGACCTATTTTTTGCAGAGGGCTTCAGACCACATGTAAGACAGATATTCTCTAGGGAAAGAAGACCCAAGAATTTTCCCCTCTCACAGGATACCTATAACAGGAGGTATCCATTTCAGTACAGTTTCAGATCCGTGAC
Organism: Lagopus muta; assembly: GCF_023343835.1. Lineage (NCBI taxonomy): Eukaryota > Metazoa > Chordata > Aves > Galliformes > Phasianidae > Lagopus > Lagopus muta. The sequence goes on from NC_064433.1 coordinate 86,867,486, forward strand.
AGCACATTTCTCTTTTTGTAGTAGTTGTTGATAGATACGGAAATGTGTTTCCTCTTACCCCACAGAAAAAATATCTTATGAATACCTAAGATTTTTTCCCAAAATGAACATTTCAAAGAGGCTTTTGCCGTACATTCAACCAGTGCTGTTGAGCTGACTGCAGAAGTAGATGAGGAAATAAATAAAATCTACTGAAGAGTTACTAAAGTGTGGTGTAGTGGAGCATAATTCTGTTGGCACTGTGTGCTAGGTTATGCACCTACTACCTTTATAGTCAACAGTTAGTGACTTTGGTGAGAACTATGTTACTTGCCAATATGTTTCTGAAAGAGGATGGATGGTGATAGAGTATGAAATGGTTTGACGCATTAAATAAAGGGAGATGCTGCCTGAAAAATAAACAAGCAATGTTTACAATATCGTGGATGGCTAGAGAAGAAGTAAGAGGGAGCAACTGATCACTCAAGGACAGCAGATAGAACCAGCCTGGGGCAGTGTGGAACAAACAGAGAAAGTCGTTGAAACATGCAGTTGAGCTATTGAGCTCATACTCATGGGATGTCAGGAATGCTGAAGACATGCACATGTTCAAATTGAAATCAGGCCCATTCATGGAATAAAAATCTATCGGGCATATTAAACACAAAGTCAGTGATCTGTAGAGCAGGAAATGCTTGAGCTTAAATTTTTCCAGAAAATGAAGAAATGGTACCAAATTGTCATGGTACACTTACAATCTTCCTAATGTATCCGTATCCTTAACTATCTACAGTTGTTTGGTGTTGGAGGAATAGTACTGAGCCAGATGGATTTTTGGTTTGACTTGTTTGCACTGTTTTTATGTTCTCAAATGAAGTTGACGCTAAGTCTTAGCATCTGCCTGTATTTGTGTCCTCCTTGACGCAGCGTTGGTGCTTTCAAAGGGACTCTAGTAAGGATCCACCTCAGGTGCACTTTTAAGTGGCTGATGGTAGAGCCTCTTAGAGCCACATCCCTGATTTGCCTCTATTACCTATCCTACTTCAAACCAAATGATTTAATAAAGCAGGTAAGAAAGCATAATTCAAGATATTATTGGGGATTTTAGAGTACACGTTTCAAACAATTACTACGTTAGAAATGCAGCACAAAGAAAATCATCCACAGAGCTTTAAAACAGAAAATATTTGTCAGTGATATCTAGTCTATAAAACTGAGATCTCACACCATAATTTGATGCAGTGCAGGTTCTCCTAAACAGTCAAGGTCCTGGATCTGTTTTTAGGACTGAAAGTAAATGCTTTCCATGTGTTGTATTGTTAGTACCTGCCATTATTTATTCTTTTACTAGGATCTTCTGATAATTTAATACATAAGAATTTCTCATTATCTAATGAAATCGCCTGGAAATTGTTCATTGAATTCAGGAGAGTCATCCTTAAATGCTTTGGTCATTGTTTTCAAAGACTCAGCGGTAATTCATTGTCATTCCAGATCTAATATACATCACTGAATGTCTGTTGGGATTATTTTTCCATTCCTTCAAGACAATCTCCAGTGGTAGAGAATTTAATTATTATCATTTGAATGGTAATTCTCTTTGAGGTAAACAGTAATAAGCAGCCTCCACAGGAACATTCATTACTGCCTTTGTTCGTCAATGCATGAATGTAACCATAAAAGCTTTGTATCATCTCTACTTGTTCATCTATTGCCATTTGTTTTTTGTTTAAAACTGTAACTGTTACATTTGTGGAACATATTCAGAGAACATATATTTTCTGATTTGGGTTTCAAAAGTCAGGTGCGAATATTAAGGGTGTGTGTGGGTCTGTTTGCTGCCTCCTGAACAGAGATCCCCGTTTCTGATTTGGGATATTCTAGCCAATACTGCTAAAACTGTTTGTGCAGGAGACTGGTGTCAGTTCTGCTACTCTGATTTGGAGATGCTACAGAATGCCAAGGGATGTGAAAGAAATCATCAGGGTGATATCTGATGTGAAAGTGCTTTCTAGTATACTGTGCTACCAAATGCACAAGATTTTCTGTTTTCAGTCATGCATAGTAGCTATACAGGGTCAGATTCACTTGTGCTCTAACTCTATTACTTTCAAAAGCTTACAACAAAGATGTTTTTGCCCCTTTGTATTTAGTACCAAAATAAAATAAAAATCCTTTTTTTTTTTTTAATAAAAATGGATAAATTAAATTAATTCCATGAAAGAAATCTGCATTTATATAATACTCCTCATTGACAAAGAATCTCAAAGTGATTTGCTGATAGCCACATAAATTTCTAATTAAGAATTCTTTTTCTGATTATTTCTGCTTAAGTGTGTGACTTTTTAATCACCAGAACTTCAGGCTACAGTAAATTAACTGTGTCATGTTCCAATCTACAGCCTTATAAATTATGAACTGGATTTGTAACCCTCTACTGTGTGAGCTGAATCCTTATTCAAAAGAATAATCCCACTAAATTCAGTGAAGCTATTCCCATAATGGTTCAGTAATGCATTAGAATATTGCATAGCATAAAACCCATGCAGCTGAGGCTATCCAAGTGAGTTATTCTGTCTTTATAATTTTTTTCCTTTAAATTTAGTCAACCATAATATAATCCCACCAGAATAATACTAGCTCATTTTTTCACCTACAATCCAATAGAAAGACTGAACACTCCATCAAGAGGGATACCATCCTGAAAAGGTGAGATGTCTCTCAGAAACTTGTCAGTCCTCCTGCTCTGTACGTGGTTATTGAGCAATGTTGTGAGTGGCAGTAGTAGCGTTTCTGACTTACTGCACAAAAGCACATGTTATTTTACAGACTTCTTTGTCTTCATACAAGGAACCCTAAAACAAGTCTGCTGTACACTCTTATTGTGGTAAATGTCACCACACACTGAATCTTTTTATGCATCTGTTTCCCACTTGCATATGGAGAAGGAATTAGCTATTTAATTTGCTTTTATGAGGCTTCTCTCTAAGATTTTTGCACTGATCTAAAGCTTGAGAGAGGCAGTTCCACTAGGAATATATGGATGAGCAAGAGCCTTCCTTGTTCCCATCAGCTAGAATAACTTCTTGTAAAAAAAGAGGTGCTAAAGCCTAAATGGAGTGGAAAAATTGTCAGTGGCTCATTAAAATGGAAATAAGAACTATTTTTTTTCTTTCAGTAACAGTGCTTGAAAACCAGAATTCAAATTTAATTTTGCACTTGAAAAATTCTGCACATTTTAATCTGTGCAAAATTCTTCAGTGTGTTTAGAAAAGAAATGAATACCTCACACAAAGGCACTGTAGCAGGAAAGAATAAGAAGTGCTTTATTTACAGAAGCTAACAATCACTTTTGAGAGATCTTTGCCTCTTTTCTCCTGGATCTATCAGTTCTGCATTTTCTCATAGCAGTTCCGCTGTCAACTTATCCCACCCACTGGAGAACCTTTATGGAGTTCTTCATCCATAGGACAACCTGTGCAAGCAGACTGTATTTTGACTTCGAACACTCTAACCTCTGTGCCTCTGCTCTATGTGTTATCCCTCTCCTTGAGCCTATTTGGCTTTGTAATCATGTACCTCAAGTTTGCTGAATTCAGCAAAACTCTTTTGGACTTCCCATCAGGACAACATGTCATACATTTATTTTGTGAAATTGCAGTGAATAGGAATAGATTTTGCGTTGGTACTTTTTATATTTCCTACATACCTAATCATTCTGGGGATGTGCATTGGTAATGAATACCAAAGGAATGTCATTGTTGTGTTTAAGATCTTGTGTTGAATCAAAATCAGCAAGAATATTTGTGTGAAGTATGCTCCTATGCTAGTCATGTAGAAATGAAATGCTCTGTGCAGCATTGCAATGGAGAGAATCTCTCCCAGACAAAAAAAAAAGAAAAAAAAAAGGAGAGGGGGGTGGAAGAAGAAATGCAAAGGAATTAGCACATTAAGGACTTTTATGGATTGAAGCAGCGACTACCAGTGTTCCTTTCCTGTTTGATTTTAGATTATCATGCAAATCCAAAAGTTGGTTCCACTTAGAGATGACAAACTCCTTTTACTCTTCTTTGCTTCAGGTGCTGCCTCTGCTGCATTTCCCTCTCCTGAAGGAATGTGCAGAAACTGAAAAGACCTGTATTATCTTTAATATGCAGGGCAGGTGCTATTCAGAGGCATCAATTTGCTGTTGCAGAGCTCAACAAGACATGATTTATTCATTCTCAGTCTACCTAGTCCTGCCCACTATCTGATCAAGGTGATATTTAAGGGAGGATAGTTTTACAGTATAACAATAATTTTAAAGTAACTTTTTCTCAAACATTTTGTATTTCGATGTTGATGCTAATTACTTCAGGAGAAAGTGCATGCTCTTTGAAAAACTAAGTGGTGAAGCAAACCATTCACCTAGTCTCCTTTATCTCTCCCCATAATCAGGATAACTGCCAAAATTTGTTGGAAATCAGCTTGTTTTTTGTCGGCTTGTACATTAAGCTGTATGTAAACACAGTTTATGGGACACAGTGCAGAGACCCCTGAGATAGCACACAAAGATCTGGCTCCAAAACTGTGAGCAAACTTCAACTGATGGGTGCATGTCCTCACTTGATGCTGCACCTAAACTGCCTCCCTCTCCTGTGAGGCAGCGAAGACTGAGATGCCTGCAGCACTCCTGGCATTTCTTTTAGCACAATACCACGTTAATCTTCTTAGATTCTTCTTCATAGATTTATTCTTCTGGAGATAGTTGTGAGTATTTGTTCCTGGTCTATTGTGCCGTTTGATACACCCTAAAAGCATAGAAAAGTCTTTCTTCGATGGTCTTGACATGGAATTTATGGGAACCAAAATCGGACCATTGATGCTGAGACATACCTATGCAGGGAGCAATAATTAATGACTCTTTTGAAGTCTTAGAATTTTCTTACTGGAAATCATTTTCCATATAGTGATAGTGTGATTAAAATGACATTGTCTTTCCAAGAAAAAGGCAGAGATTAATGAGTCAAAACAAAAGGATGGATTACACAGGCAAGGATGCATTTGCTTGATGTTTCAGAGAAATGGCACTAAAGAGCTGTGAACACTGGAATAAGATATATGCAATATGTGTTTCAAATTATTATTGGCAGAGGGAATAAAACACCTAAAGCAGACATAATAAAAATTTTAATAGGAGCATCAGGACATCAAAATTCCCTGGTCTGTGCTTATTCCATTTTAGTCCCTGGACTAAATCCACAGTTCATTTTTGGCAGTTGTAAACTCGAACTGAAATGCCGGTTTAGAGCCCAGCTGTACAGTTTTCATGATACCTAGGAGAATTTTATAGTGGAGTTAGCTCTCATCCAAGCAAGGTGGTACGAGGTGATGAGTTAAGTATATGACTGCACGCGAGCTGTGCAGCTGCAAAAAAAGCCTAAACTGATCAACTATAGTACTTTTTATATGCATTCATAAAAGAAAACAAAGATAGAGGGAAGCTGATGTTTTAATCTGATGCATTGTCCTCTTAAATAGCAGCTTTCAAATGATTTCCTTTGATTGTTTTGTATCCATAAAAGACAAAACAGATGATTTATTTTTGTATGTGCTTTTCTCATTTCTGCTTCTGTAAAGGTTTATGTTAATTGGGCAACAAGTATATGGCAGGGAGTACTTTGGCATTTCCACAACAGAGAATGCCATAGGAACCATGAATCAAATGCAGAACTGAGGTAAATTTTGACTCCAAGAAATTATGAACAATGTGACTCTGAATGCAAAATGTAAACTGAATTTTGAACTGATGGTAGTAAACCAGATATAACTGTGGGTTATTCCTGACATGGAATATGCATCTGATTTTGCACTAATTATTATTACAAAGATGTTAATGTGTGGAAGGAGGGGACTGAAATGCTTATAGACTAGATCAAATGTATTTTATAGAATCTGAATAGTAGTCAAATAACCAGTTTCTTCATTCACTTTCTGTTTATGGATTTAAATTGTATTTGTCCCTAGTGAGAGGCTCTTGTTTTCCTTTATTCCTCCCTTTAACTATGTTCATCATGTTAGAATTAATGGAATTAGAACCCTTTTTACTTCATATATTTATACATTTTTCAAACGATCGTAGAATCATAGAATGGCTACATTGGTCACTCCTCAAGTTATTCTTCCTCCTTATTTCCATGTAAACAACAGCAGATACAAAGAGCAAAATAACACTGTTAGAGCAAATTCTCAGCTATAAAAGACTATTTTTCCACATAATCCTTAATGTTTTAGCCAGCAATAAACAAGATCCTGTATGCCATGCATCCAAAAATCTGCACCAGCACAGGTGAGCCACTGCTGCTGTCACCACTGCTGAAATGCACCACTGACCACCTCACTGTACTCACATAGACAGTTTGGTCTCCATAAATGTTCAGCAACCATTGATGGATGTCAATGGAAGCATGTTTTTCTGCATAGAGGAAGTCAATTATACACTTTTGCTTCAGACATACTTCCATGTCAGATGCCATTTTGTCAGACTGCCCTTCTATTGCCATCTGTCACATAGCTATAAACTATATGTGAATGTGGAAAGATTCAACTTCAACTACCAACATCAGCTTCTGATGTTGTGGGCCAAAATAATAAAATAGGAGGCATTACTTTCAGAACAGCCTTCATGGTTCCAGCTCCATGCTGTGTGCAGGGTTGCCAACCAATAGATCAGTCTGCCTCAAGCCCCATCCAGCCTGGCCTTGAAAACTTTCTGGCATGGGCAGCTACAACTTCTCTGGGCAATCTGTGGCAGCATCTCACCACCATCCAGCTAAAGAATTTCTTCCTAACATCGAACCTAGTCTCCTTTCTTTTAGTTTAAAGGCACTCCCCCTTGCTCTAATACTATCAGACCATGTAAAAAGTCAGTCTCTCTCCCTTCAAGCCCTGAGATCTCCTCTGAAAGTTCTTTTCTCCAGGCTGGAACAACCCAGATCTTATAGGAGAGCTGCTCCTGCCCTCTGATCATTCTCATGACCCCATTCTGGAACCCACTCAAACAGCTCAGCATCCTTCTTGTGCTGAGGGCTCTGGGACTGAACATGTTACTCCAGCTGGGGACTCACAAGGGCAGAGTAGAGGAGGATAGTCATCTCCCTTGGCCTGCTGGCCACTCCTCTTTTGATGCAGCCTGGGATACAGTTGACCTTCCAGGCTACAAAAGCACACTTCTGGCTCCTATCCAGCTTGTTGTCCACCAGGATCTTCAAGTCTTTCTCTGCAGTGCTGCTCCTAATGTGTTCTTCTTCCTTTATATATATATATATATATATATATATATGGTATTGCTCCAGCCCAAGTGCAACACCTTGCTCTAGGCCTTGCTGAACTTCATTAGATGGTCATGCCCACTTTTAAAGTCTGTTCAGGTCCCTGTGAATGGTATTTCTCGCTTCTATTGTGTCAGCTGCACCACTCAGGTTGGTGTCATCAGCAAACTTCCTGAAGGTGCACTTGATCCCACTGTCTATGTCATTAATAAAGATGTTGTAGAGCACTGGTACCTAATCAGACCCCTGGGGAACACCACTTGTTACACTCCACATGGACATAGATGCATGTATGTTCATTCTAATTGCCTGTGCACGGCTAAATAATTCATGCAAAATATAATATAGCTAATTTTTCCCTACTTCTCACAGAATTAATGGTAAGAACTGCTTTGCTGCTGGTGAGTATGATTTCCTATCTGGGGATATAATTAATTTCTGACAAGATATTAAGCTAATATTGAATATTGCACTGAGAATGAAGCCTTCTAAACAGTTCGTAAATTTACATAAATCATATTAATTAATTAATTTTCTGCAAACAATACAACATGCCCAGTTGTGTTCAGTGTAAATTTCCAGACTAATAGCATCTAACCAACTTGTGAAGAGCATAGTGGTCTTGAAAACACACAAATCCAAGACCCTCATTAGTCAACTGCAGCAAACTGAATCAGAGAGCAGGAACTCTCCCTGATCTCTTAGTCTTTTCTGCCAGGCATCCAGCTTCTCAGACTGAAATGTCAAGGAACAAAAGCACTGGGGAATCCTGGGAATGACCTGGTATTGAAAACCAGATACTTATCTTAAAAATGCCCTAGCTGCCATCCTGAGAATGATGACGGTGAGATATTAAGATGTACCGGAGCCTCACAGATCCATCAAAATGAGTGTCACTCACCACCACAAACAAAAGTTAAAGTGGAAATGGTGTCACTGCGGAACTGAGTTTGTCTCTGTTCCTTTCACTTACTCCATTTCACACTCTTTCCCCTTTCATTCCCTTCTCCTGACAGAAGTTGCTTTATTTGAAAGAAAAACAATTCCTTTGGTTTTCCATGCATGTGGGGAAGAAGACTAATTGCTGTAAATGATCCTGTGTTTTCTCAGGTCATCACAAGCCAGCATTTTCTTAAGCGCAGTGGTGAGACTGATTCACCAGAAAAAAATGCTAAAGCAGATGAATCTTCAAGCCCTAGGCATTAATAGTGCAGCCCTTTCTAACCCACTTTATTGGTTTTAAAAATCTCAGATGACACAGACCATACTGGCACCAAAAAAAAAAAAAAAACAACAAAAAAAAACAAACAGGCTATCAAAATTGTATGTGGAGTTCATACAGTTCACTTTTGAGTCCCAGAATCTTTTAGAGGACGAGAGTGCTAAAAAATGTGTGAACTTTGCTTCCATCAAAATGTGAAGATACTTAATTGTCTCTGTTGACGTTGAGAAACTACTAAGAAATTCATTTTTACAAGTTTCTTAGGCAGTCAAAACAGAAGAATCTCAAAGTTTCAGTCCATCTTACCTTTAACATTTTCCCTCATATGGCTTAAATCCTTAAAACAGGTATTAGAGCTATCTGAAAACACCACGTGTGAAGGACTGAATTTACTGTTATCATTGATATCTGAAGCCTATTTGCTATCAAGAACCCACAGAAAACTACCAAGTGGCATCATACTGCCTGAATTAGCCCTTTCTCATTCCTTTCAATGAAGGCCACTTTTGAAAAAGGAGAGACATGACCAGGACCCATTCTGCTTCAGTGGTTTCCAGCTTCCCAGAGCCCACAGCAACTGTGATCAGAACTTTTAAAATTGATCCTTCTCCTGTATGTCTCTAATCTCTCCTTTGGCTACCTAGAGACTCTTCACATATTTTGAGGCCCTTTGTAGACATATTCTCTGCCTACCCTTTGATGGTGATATTTTCCTCTGCTTTAGTATGCCTAGTTTGCCTACTAAATGAATTGTGGATGGATTGAACCCATTTTCCTGGGGCTTGGTTGCATTTTGTTGAGCTTAAAAGGTCATTTTAAAAATTCTGTACGTTCTTGCACTCCAAACAATATACAAAACAGTTTTCTGAAATCTAGATTGACTTAATCTTTTATTCTTCTTTTTTTTTTTTTTTTTTTTTTTTCATTTCTTAGTATGTTTGCATGCTGGAAGATTCACTGCAGAAGACTTTTTGTTGCAGCTACCCATGATGCACATGGAATCAAAACTGAGCTTTTGAAAAATGTTTTCATGGTTCTTCCTTGAAGTTCTGGGAGAACAAGAAACCAATTAACCAAAGAAAAATACCTCCTTTTAATCAAAAGCACTGTGATCTGGAACTACTTCTGAGAAGTAGGAAAGAGACAGGGCCATCCAACTTGGTATATAATAGCTTCTTTTCAGCAATTGGTCTCTATATGAAGAATTGAGTAGAGTCATTTCTGCCCAAGAGATACAGGCATCAAATGTGGCTCTTCAAATACATTCCTCTTCTTTAAGCACTTCACTGATCCCACAATCAGCTGGCAGCTGAAAAGCTTATGTTCACACAAGTGCATATTGCCATTACTTTTCATTGTATTGGTCTTCTCCGTGGAGCAGGGGTTTTTTGTCCATTTTTTTTTCTTTTTCATTTCACACTGAAGCGTACAGTACTTTGGATGCTTTGACTGTATGTGACTAAAGAAATACCAGGCAACAGAAATACCAGGTTTTTTGATGACTGCGAGACAGCAGCATTAGATCGCTGTAGGTCTGTGGCAATTCAGGTGAGTTCAAATTCAGGCTTGTCTCATACAAACAGGGATTAACTCTTAGCAAAAGCTAATAGAAAGCTAATAAAGCCACTTAATGCCATGTTTGGACTCCATGAGCTACTGACTAGTGTTTAAATTTGGACAGGAAGACTCTGAGGATGAGGAAAATCAAATAAGAAAGTACTTAATATCTGTGCTCTGGTTTCATCTTGACAACACAGTGTCTCTGGAGCATCATATGTGGAAGTTCTCTGTAAAAGATCAATGCCTTTTTTTTTTTTTGTCATCTTACTTCAGGGACTGCTCTGTTCTCTGAGCAGTGGGAAAAGCAGAACAATACTTTTTTCTCATGCTGCATAGGCTTAGTTAGAAGTAGATAGTGACAGACATTGTCTTCAGAGGTCGTAGTGAAATTTCATCCACTTGCTGATCAGATACATATGTTTGTTCACTATCTGTAAGGTTAGATGGGCAGCTGCAGGCATCAATAAGACAAGAAGAGATTCATACAAAGCACTGAGTGGGCCTGAGCTCAGTTTATCTGGAGAATGGGAAGGGAAGACAAGGGCCTGCCGTGATTCATTTTCAGGGCAACATCAAAATCCAACATCTTTAAAATAATTCTGAAAGGAGTATTTCAGTCAGAGCTGGTATGAGTATTTGAAAAATGTTGGAGATAAGAGAGCGCTTTCTAGCATTTCACTCAAGTTTATTTTGTGATGTTAGATGAAACACTGAAATATAGATACAAAAAATCCATTTTTCTATTTTTAAAACTTTTCAAAGAAATCTTTATTAGCCTTGTAATGCATGGTCTTTGCTTCCCCTTCTATTCCTTCCTTCTCATGACTGATAACACTGATGTGTCTCTCCTCTTAAGTCATTCTCCCTCTGGTAGAAAATTTGGAAATGAAAAATATGCCTGTCAGAAAGCTTTCTGTGGGGAAGGAAAAAAAAAAAAAGAAAAAAGAAAAAAAAGAAGATGAATTTAAAGATTTTCAGTTAGAAGAATCGAAACAAGAAGTTTCACAAAATCCCGTCAGCCCAGATGGCATAGCAATGAAATACAGGGAAACCAAAGTAGGCTGAGGCTGCCTAGATCCTAGCTGGACCACAAGGACAGTGTGGAAAAGAGACTAGAGAGGGAAAGTATGTGAAATCTTTGAACCCCATTTTCACCAGTTCCAAAGGGAACCTGCATGGGATGCATTCGGTCCCAGCACTGTGTAGTTTACAGTACTTCCAGTTGAAACAGTTCATAATATTTCATTATTCCATTGCTGTTTTGGCTTTCTGTCTGATTCAGGATAAGAGCAAATGATGAAATTCACTTTCTGAAGGCAAACTTTTCTGTAATCTCTAATTCTGATAGTCTTAAATGGCACGTGGCTGCATGTTTATATATTACCTGAGATTTCCTCTTTCATTTGATGCAGAAGAGCAGTAGTGAATGAAACCAGATAGTCTTATGAATGCCTGCCAGTCATTGAAAAAAGGAACTGAGAGCCTTTTGTAGAAATCGACTTTATGATCACCTGTAACCCATATTATGTGTTTCTAATGAATCCCATCCATTTTTCTCTCTGATCATTTCTTTACTAGTAGAAGTGACAGGTTTAAACACTTTTAAATTAAAACGAATCACAAATTATGTAGAATAAATAGAATGTCTTGCCTACAAATGCTGATCCTGCTTCTTTTACTGAAGCAAAAGACATTCATAATTCATTCATGCCTATGCAGTCATGACTTACAGGGCTTTTACACTCATGAGAGAAATATAATACTCACCCTTCATGGGTGAAATATTCTGTATGGACTTGGGATTTATTCTCTATTGGTCTCTCTCTTGAAATGATCTGAACAACAGTTTTGTTCAAGGTTTAATTTCTTTACAGACATGAGACAGGGAATCTCCAAACCACTGATAGAATCTGAGAGTTTTTCTCACTATTTTGCATGATCCTGACTTTAAAGTTTTATTCCAATTTTCTTCAGGCTCAAGCTGGATGTGACATACCAACACATTATGTATGGGAGCTAGCCAGTGGTACTGTGTCTGGTCAGAGCTATTACAGTGTCTAGTGTTTATGGGTAGACATCGTTTGCAGCATCTGTAGGCCTCCAGAAGAAAAGAATCTTGCTAGTAGTTAGGAAGAGAAAGCTGGTGTCAAAGCCCCTGAAGATATTTCACCTAGCTGAACAGTCTGCACTGTGTGATTTAGTTCAAGAATTTCAGAATGGATTTTAAATATTTGAGAATGTTTGAGAATGGTAATTTTGCCAGGAAAAAAAAAAAAAAAAAAAAAAAAAAAGCTAAGCAGACAGAATTCTCAGCCAGGACTCATCAAGAGTGCCAGTAAAAGTGTCTTTATATGTAGTGCATTACATTACATTTGGAGGCACGTGTGTTTTGTTCAGGAACAGGGTACCAGTATTGGTATGCACTACTGGTTCTATTGTGTGGCCCATATCTGCTGCTCTCACTGCTTTCACTGAAAATCCAATCCTGCCATTACAGTTATATACACTGTGAAATGATATCTATGCCCTTAGGTAAGCATACATATGAATCTTTTATATTGGACCCAACAGCCAAATACACATAAAAGGAACGTGAAGCTGCAAATACATGTAAAAGTTGCATAGATCGCAACAGGTTCTCAAAAATTCTTACACCTCTAGCCTTAACTGAATGATCTTGTGCAAGACATGTTAGCCTCTTTTCCATTTCAAAATAGTAAAATTTCACTTCTTTTGAAAATCTGGATCTGGAGTGAATTTCTGTGAAATGTTGTCGTGGTCTCCATGTATTGCTGAATGCAGTAAGGGGGTCTTCAGAAACTGAGGAGTTCATGCAACTTCTTTATGCCTCAGTTTACTTTTACATGTACTAATGTATTGATGGCATTCTTAGATGCAGTTTGAGGCTGACTTATTGTTCATATCACACTCAGAGAAGCGTAGATGAAATTTAATACACATGCAAATTGTGGAACAGCTATCTTATGAGTTTCGTATAAAATGTTTGAGTCTGAAACAGCTATTAGCCTGCCACAATTCTAATTTTATCATACAAGCTGTAACTCTTTATCTCTTCAGAAAAAGCATTTCATCCGTTTTACTTGATTTTCTCTTTACTACTTGAAAAATGTATTGTGTAACAGCTCATTAGATAATTACTTGATTACAATTTATTTTTTTCTGCAGAATCTTCCAGAGGTAATACAATTGCAGTCTAAAACTTTATGTGGATGGTGTTATTAAGTATTGTATTTTTAACAGATTGCAATTATTTTGTTTATCTGCACAGTTGCTCTTGTGAGTATGTGCTGGCAAAGAAATCAGATAATGGATACTAAGTCCACACTATGAATTGCACACTACTCTTCAGCTAATCTAACCTGTAATTATAATGCAACATTTTCCCCTTAACTAACGCACTCTGCTGTTATATCAAAATTAAATAGCAACGAAATCAGAAAATTCTGAAATGAGGCATTAGGAAAAAATATCAGTTCTTTCCATGTGTATACTAAGTAATTTTTTTTACCACTGGAGAACTGCTACAGAAAATGTGAGCTGATACAAAGTGAGTTCAGGTCTTGCCTTTTGCCCACTGACTGATAAGGTGCTACAAGTGTTGGAAGGTGGTAGTTTTGAAGAGCCTAGAGTTTTGCAGGTAATAATGATGGACTTGTTCTATCTCTAGAGTTTCTATAACCAGGAGAGGCTGTGTGAGTCCTTGGTCTTTTTGTAGGTTTGTAAACTATTTTGATTCATGTTTCAAGGCAATATGATGTGTGAAGAAAGACTTTATGTTTCCATGCAAAGCCTCATTGTTTATAGGAGAAAGGGGACCATACTTGTACTTTAATAGACAGCTGCATAGTAGTGAGGAAGGGACGTGTTTTAGTGAGGACCTTTAGTCTGCATGTCCTTCTCCCCCTAATGCATGGGCTTGCCATGTGATGTAGATAAAACTCACGAAAATTGTTTTTATTGTTATTAGGAAAATAGAATTATTCAGACTGGAATAGCAGGAAGAAATTAAGAAGAGTAGAAAGAGAAAGACAGAAGATGAGGAGGTTGATATAAATCTTGAAAGGTCATTTTTCTCTATCCTCTTCCCATCCTTACCCCTCTCATACACTTTGTCTTTAAAACTAACTTAAATAAAGAATACATTAAAAATAAGGCATAAGGCAATAACTGATACCTATTGTGGCCTATGTCTAGGAAGCAACATGAGAAGGGTAAAAAGGGAGATTAAATAAAATTTACTTATATAACAAGAATAGATTTATCTACTGAAGATAAAACTCTTTAATTTTCCTGGTCTTCTGGTTATAAAAGAAATGCATTTGTCTAGGAGTCCTGTAGGGAAAACTGAAGTTACTATCAGATTATTGGTTTTTCTTATAGTTAAGTGCTTTTGTTAAGCAAAACAAGCAAGCCAAGACTTAAGCAGAAGTGGAGACTGAGCAGCACTCTTGTCACCCACACAGCAGTCAAAGCAAGTTACTGGGGTGGCAGGGAGAGCAGAAAGAGGTAGGATGGTGAACCAGAACTGCCACTTCTGTCCCCTTTCTCATTACACCTCTTCGTGTATCAGCATGCTCCAGGTAAATTGAGCATGTTGTACTACACACTATCAGTTGACAATAGTCAAATGATTTCTTAAGAACATAAACAAGAGCAGCCTATGACAATAATTACATCTGACTCTTCTTTTAACCACTGTGATTTATATATTTTTTTTCCTTTACAATGTGCAACTATTGAACTTGGTTAACGCTGAAGGCAGGGAATTAAGAAAACCAGCTGGTGACAGCTGATTACACTTCGGTTCTCAAACAGTGCTCTTAATCCTTGCAGCAGCCCTGAGAAGTATACATTAAATAAATTGACTGTATCCTAAGGACTAGTAGCTAAGAATCTAGCTAAGCTTGCTCAGCATTTCCTTTTATTACAATAACAGCTTTTATTTCCCAAATTGTGTGTAGCTTTGCTCAAATGTAATCCTTCTGATTGGCACTTGTCGTGTGAAACATATACTCAGCCAGAGTTATTGTGCTGAAATTTTCAGCAACGACATTTTAGCCACTTTGAGAGTAACATCCGAGGAAAGGGAAATGTGTTTAGTACCATTTTAAAATCTTATGAGAGCTTCTCAGAACAAGGGTATACGAGTAAAAGAATCCATCTGAGTCTGCCCTCATAGTCCTTATTTTTGCTTTTTCTGGCTGCTGAGCACCTGACTTTCAACCTTGACGTTGTTGTCTGGTACTTCTTGTTGGTGACACTGTAATTTCACAGTGAGTTCCTGCAAAAACATAGATTTGATCTCAATGTACTGAACATGAATTTGCAGCAAAATGATATGGTACAGGGCTTTTAAGGGGAGCTTTGGTTTTATATCTGTAGTTCCTCTACTTTGCTTCTAGTGAACCTGGACTTATCTCTTAAGATATCCAACTTTGCATTAAAATCTTTAGCATTCCAGATTTTCTGTTAGCAAGAACTGTAGCAATAAGACACTGAAGTAACTACACAGAATCACAGAATGACCCAGATTGGAAGGGACCTCAAGGATCATGAATCTCCAACCCCCCAAAGGGACTACAGAAGGACACCAGTCTAGAGGCAAAATGACAAAGGCAGGACACAGAAAAAGGTAGTAGAATGGAGTGGTTTTACTTCTAGATTTGAGTATTTCTTTATTGCTGTCCATCTTATTAAATGTGTAATTACCAACCTGAAAACTGAAAGCTCTTAATCAAAAGGAAGTGGCAGTTAGCAGCAGATCAGCAGTTTTGTGTGAATTGAGTTTTAGATATTAAATGACAATTAAAGGCTTCTAACAACTAAATCTCAAAGTGATGAGCTCAATCTCATGTGGTCTGAAAGAAAAAATAGTAAAGCTGCACTCAGCCGCAAACCACTAACTACAAAAGACTGGCAGCATCTCTGCTTCCCAAAACAGTGTTTTAACACCCTATCTTTAACCCCTACCTTATGGCAAGAAGTTATCAGGAGCTACAATGAAATAGCCAAACGTCCCATAGCTTCCTAGACCAGGGAATCTTAAGAATGTTCGATTTTAAAAGGGAAATAACAATCTAAACAATGCATCAACCTCTTAAACTTCATTGTTACCTTATATCCTTTAGTTCAAGCTTCTCCCAAGCAGTCGTGATGAATTTTGGATCATGACCTGGAAAAAATCCAGCCAAAAGTGTGCCTGATGCCAGTGAGTGCTGTTGATGAGAGGAGGAACTGATTCTGGCAGAACAGCTGAGCCCGAAGGAGGATCCTAGGCCTGTGGCATGCCCACAGTATTAGGAGACCTGCTCTTCTGTATTGAAATCTATGGCTTTTCAGTCACTTTGCAGTCATTTCTCAACCTGCTCAGGACAAAGCAATTGTCACTGCTGGTGGGAACCTCCCATTTAAGGAGCCTACATGAATGTGGCCTGATGTGGGACTATCCCCTAGAAATGCAGTGGGGTCTTTTCCTCAGAGTCAGAGAGAAGAGGTAAAGCTATGGTATCCTCTGAGATAACCTTGCTTCATGCTTGTCCCAGGTCTTGGATTTATCCCACCTTTCTTCCTGTATTAAGGATCTCCTTACATGGAGAGAATTGAATAGTCAGTGGAATCTCTGAGGGCATTTTTACCTCTCCACTGACTAAAGGGAAGACTGTGATGAATTGGACCCTGAATTAAATCCTTTATATTAGTGCCTAGGTGAGAAAAATCCTCATCTGAGAGTCAAGAGCACTATGACCAGGAAACAGGCTCTGCATGCATGCATTTCCCTTCACCTATATAAGAGAGCAGATTTAATAGCCAAGGTTCAACTTGGAGTCTCGTATCTTAAACTATTCTGCTGAATATTCCACTCTGGCTTTTTATAAGGTCTTAATTGCAGTAGAGAATGGCTGTGCTCCCCATAGCAGCTCCCTGAACCCAAAATCACAGAGCATTAAATAAAAATTTCAAAAATTACTCTGCACTGCTTCTTAAAATTTGACGTCATTTTTTCTTACAGGCACTCACAAGTGTTGAGTGGTAAGAAAAGAAACATGTATCAGGATTGTAAGTGTAGTGGGGATAGAAAAGAAATGTGAATGTAGTGCACACTTTGTTTTTTGTTTTTTGTTTTTTTGTGGGTGTTTTTTTTTGTTTTGTTTTGTTTTTTTGTGGTTCTAGTCTCCACATACCCTCTCTCATTCCCACTCTCATTTTATTCCTCACTTGCATTTTGTTCAACTTCAGGCTCCAACCCATTCCTATTAAGGCCCAGCTTCCTTCCTCCCTGTTGTGTTTTAGTACTAATAATACCTGGTGACCGAGGAGTATGTGCTCAATATGGCCTTAGCTGTTGTAGCTGTCTTAAAAGATCTAATACCAGAGGTTGCTGTGGACAATAATGAAAGCTGCACATGCTACAAAGGACATCCTGAGTTTCTGCATCTTTTTTTTTTGTTTATTTTATGACCTCACTGACTTTTCTGTCACCATAGAGTACTACAGAATCTAATAATGTTCATCACTTCCACAATTACATTAACTTTGTATTTGGAAAAGCAGAAAAAGAAGCATTTTGATTTGTTTATGAATTGTCTGTGCTCTCAGAAAGAGCTGCTCACATAGCTCTTGAAATAGAAAACTTTTTTTGCTTCTCTGTGTTTGAGGAGGGGGAGAAGAAAATTTAGCGGGCCTATGCTGTGCACAGCACTCTTTGCAGAGGTGCTGTTTTCTCATATGTAGAGAAATGCCATTAAAAGTTGATGATTTGAAATACGAAAGGCAGCCTTGTCCTTCGGAATATGGATTAAGTTCATCAATTTGTTTCTGTGCTGGACATTCAACAAATCTCAGAATCACAGTGTAGCATTTAAGTCCTATCTGAACATCCCAGTCTCTGTAGAATATACCTGATTTAAATTTCACTTATTTTCATCTTACTGCAGATTTTCATTAGCTTATTTTTTTTATTTTCCCTGAAGTGTGTAATGATAATAATATTGCTTATGTAGCTTGTTTCATTTTCAAAGCATTTTGCAAACATCAACTAATTAATAGAGAAGGCAGAGCATCAAATAATGATTTTTTTCAATCTAGCACTGCACTGATATAGACAGATAATATGATTTATTCACTACCTGTGCAGTTCAGAGGTGGATTCTAATTTAAAGAGCTAGCCAATTTGACAGTCATTGATGATGACAGAAGAAAAAAAATCAGATTATGTTTTTCCTAAATGAAGCACCTCTTTTCAGTAAAATTCATTTAAATTCACTTAAATTGAATTCATTTAAAATTAGTTCCATTGAATGGAATGCCAGGAGCACAGCGTACTGACTTTCACAGAAACTAAGACAGCAACATCCACTCAATTATTTCCAAATCATCAAAATCTATTGATTTGACATTTCAAGTAAAGAAATAATTTTATGCAATTTTGGAAGCTACTATTGTACAGTCTCACGTTGTACAAAAAATCTATTTGGATATAGAACTGTAGTGCTTTGTGCAAGCATGTTGGTTAATAACAATACTTTCTTTTTTCTTCATCTTAGATTTCATTGACCACCTGCCATCATTTTCTGCTGAAAAGCAAAAGAAACTGCCAATTTATAACCAAAGATAGAGACACATAGTCAAAGCAAAACAACCAAAAATCTGTTGCTGCTATCACCGGCAGCAAGACGGTGGTCTCTAAATTTCATTTTCAGAATACTGATTCCCTGACTATTGATTATCCAGATGTGTTTCTTGTCATTAATGCATTTATATGTATTCAGGAAAATCTGAAAGACTTGAGAAAACAGCACCAGAATGTTCCACTTTTTGTCTCCCAAAGTTATTTCATGTCTATGCTGGTCAATCCAGACTGAAACCATACAAATGACTACTTAGTGGTGAGATCTTGTTCTGAGGCCAGAGGGAATTCTTTTGGGAATAGCCAAAGTTTGAATGGCAAAAAGATGAATCAGTCTGGTGGAGTAAAAATAATAGTGGGAAGAAACCTCTTATTGAGACTTAAAAAATAAAAACCAACCCAAACCCAAAAACACATTTGGTTTGAATTAATGTGAGGTCTTCTATTACTCATGATTGCCGACAACTTTTGTCAGAGTGTCTGAACTGCAAAGACATCAGGGACTTTAGCACAAGTTATTATTTATTCAAATGCTACTGCCAAAAAATGCTTTTTAGAGGGTGGCAATAAGGACAACATTAACTGCTGGGACATTAAATGAGCCAGAGTAAAACTGCTTGCTTTGCCTAACAGAGCCCTGGAAAAAGAAGGTGAATGGCAGCTGCTGCTGAGGAAGATGTTTCTCCCAGAAGTAGCAGTTGCTGGTCCTAATCCACTCATGCTTCCTTAGCTGTCCTAGCAAGCGTGTCTTTTTAGGACTTTGCTCTTCACTTTCTTTCTCATCTGTCTCTCCTCAGTCCCCTCTTTGTGAAAGCAATGTAGTTCTGACAGTCATCCATAGGGCTGCAAAATCCCATCTTGCCAAGTGAATCATGGAGCCTTAAGTCAGCCTTGGGTATTCATTCGTTGCTCTCTTATCATTCTGTTTTTAAAAGGATTCAGCCCTAGGCCAAGGGCCAGGAGCTGTACCATGTGATTTGGGTGACAAAATACATGACAGCAAACAGTCAGAGACACATTATTTAATCAAAATTATGTGGCATATACTTGTAAATAAAGAATGTCTTCCAAAGTGAGGTTCTTATTAGCAAATCATTTGCATGAAAAGGAATCTGATCTATAATTACTATTCTTTGCAGTAGACAGTCTAGTCATTCTAAGCACTCTCCCTAGGGGCAGTCTCTTCGGAATGGTATTGAACTTTGTGAAGTGCAGTTGTGTATTTCCCCTATCGTATATTGAAAACAGTAGATTTCATCCTTCATGGCAGTGTATCCACCATATTATCAGGAGCTCTAGTTGCAGGCTAAAATGGTTTCCAGAAGTAAATCTTACTACTATATCAGAATTACTGTGTTAATGAAGAAGAGTATGGGACAATGTGAGGCTGGAGTCAAGGAGATTATTTTCAAAATTTACCCAGACAGGGAAAGGAAGTGGAGAGCAGAGAGGCTTCTGTATTTAATTAAATTCTTGATTCATTTGCAAATTGCTTGGCAAACAAGTTTATGCATATTAATTACATTTCTAATGAAAAATACTTGCAGATGCACCTGTTTTCATGGCAAAGTATAGACTGGTCTTGCAAACCTAATGTACATGATTTAGTAACTGTTGTCTCAACTCTTTCAATAGAATGTGTGTTGCTGGATGAGCAAATACTGTCACTTGTTTGTTTTTGGTGAGGTTTTTTTGCTGACATCTGTTCTGTACAAGTCACAGAGCGGCTGGGGTTGGTTGCTGGTGTGGTGCTCGTCTGGGTGAAGGTGATACAGGGAACATCCCATAATACCACATCCCATAGTACCACATGTTTTTTTCCCAGATTGAAGAGGTAACTGTAAGCAAAATGTATGTGTGCAAAGACTTATGGAATTCTCACAGAACTGTCCTTGCTTGCTGTACCACAGGCTTTTCCTCACAGCAGTCTTTTGAAACACATCATCGGTGTTAATGCAGTGAGTACCCGGCTTGATCTCTTATATCAGAGTGACCCAATGCCAGTGATGGGAGCTGGCAGTTTGAATCATGCTGGGCAAAATGCGAGCCTAGGAGAACTTAGAATATAGGAATTATATTGCAGCCAGAGCTTGTTCCTAGGGTTCTGAGCAATATATTTGATTCTAGGAATGATATCATTTGAATTTTGCAACCCATGCTTGTTGGTGTTATTTAAAAGAAAAATTGAAGTCAAATCTTCAAATTAACACTTACTGCTTATTTCTGCTTCGTTATTTAAGTGTTTATTCAGAGCCACAATTTAATCTTCACTGAGCTTGTAATGCATCTTGTATAAAATTGCAAGAACTATAATATAACATTAGCAAATATAATGCTAAATGGTGCTTGTTAATGATTGAAATTATAGTTTAGATCCAGAGAGTATAAAAGCATAGTAAGATTCTTTACACTTGGGTATGGGTTTTGGAATTCATATTAATGCTGATGAAATTTATGCTTGGGGATCTGGGAGAAAATATGCACTATGAAAAAGTGAACATCTCATAGCTGTGCTTCTCTGCAGTGCACAGTTCTGAAACAATTCCCGCTTGTTGCAAGCCTCAATCAAGGCACAGTGATTATAGTAATTAATGGCATTGTAAGGCACTACTTATTTTTAGTAGGTGTAATTGCCAAGGATGCTTCTTTTAAAATGCTTTGATCTGCGTTCTCTGTCAGCAAGCACACAGGCTGTCAGGCTTTTTTTTTTTTTTCTAATTGAGAAAAACAAATCAGTCATCAAAGTTAAAATTCTTAGGAATTGTGGAGCTATGGTTCATGCTGAGAAGGGACTTGCTCCCTCGGGGATGACATTGATTGATTTTTAATGTGTCTGTTTACAGAGTAAGATAGTGTTTTAACACCTGAACAGGGATGTGACAAGCGGCTGTGACAAACAATGTACAAAGCGTCCCCCATCACCTGCTTTTGGCTCAGTTGCAGGGATATTCTGAGCTTTCTGCAGGTCAGCCCCTTACAGATAAGCATCCCATTTTATTTGTGGCAGGTCTGTCTGCTTTTTCCAGAAATGCATTGTAGGAAACTTAAGCTGCAGCTTAATTTTGTAAAACTGAATAAATCCAAGAAGAACAGAGGAAACATCTAGAAAAGAGAATGGCTTTTGGTTGAACAAATGGATTTCAGCTTTGAAAAATCAAGCAGAAACATCATGATTTCCTATAACATTTAAATAGCTAAGTAAAGCACAGAGGAAAAAATAAGAGCAGCTAAGTGAAAAATGTATGAAATGATTTACAGCAGATATCCCAAAGCCCAGCAGAGAAACAGTGAACAAATCCAGAAATCATTAAAAAAACCTTTCCTATCCTGTAGCAAGACATCTGCGAAAACAGGAACAGCAGGTCAAGGTGCAAAAAGCATTATTTGGTAGTGAAATTGTACAGATGTCAATCAAAGAATGCTCCTACTAAAAAGATATTAAAAATTAAAAGTTGAGCTCTCATGATATATGCTTCTTGGATCTGAACCCATCACAGTACAGTCTCCTTTGCCAGACCTGGTGAGGAAGGTGACAAGGTCAAGGTGTTTCAGTGCATTAAGCACTCAAATCCATGGTCCAAAACACCTAACGTATTTCTTGATATTTGAAGTCTGTCATCTAAGTGGTGTACCTATAATGTCAATGTACATTTTTACACATACTGAAGTCTAAGTACTCAGGATGGAATGAAGTCACCAGAACTTGATTGACTTGCACAAAGCTATTTCCATCCCAAGTAGCTGAAGAAGGGAGTTATGTTAAGAACTGAACTATTAAATGAACATACATGACCTAAAGGGATTAGTACCATGCTGGCTTTATATCAGAGTAATTTATCTGAGTTCAGACAAATGACTCCTACTTTTGCTATTGTGAATATGACTAGTTAAATGAAGAAGATCAGATTGCAGAGTACAGCTGGTGATACACACTACTGTCAACTGGAATAGTTTATGAGTAGTACAGAGCAGTCTTTGAGACAAAACACAAAATTGCAGTGAATACACAGCAAGAGTTTTGGGAGAATAAGCTTTGACTGGTTATACTTTTTTTTTAGAAGTTAAACACAAAGAATGGGCAAATCTGTCTAAAAATGGTGCACTGAGCACATGAGGAATTTAATTGCTTGTGCTACCAAAAAGCCATTCTTCACGAGTTGTATGTCCATATGGGAACAGTGATTTGCTACATGGTGCTCTGCATAGGACAGCTGTCAGGTGAGAAGGGCTGACTACAGCAGATGAAGTCATTAGAGTTGTTTAATCCAGTTACTGCTGGCACTCTGCAAGTTTTATCTAAAATTCACAGTGACACAGTGTTGTATGTATTCAGCTGTGCTGGAGAGAACCAGAAGTCAGTGGAAGATTCAGAGCTTTTATTTTCATCATGCACTCAGTCTGAACGTACTTCTTTTCATCATTGGCTGTTTGTTTTGGGGTTTGGTTTTATTGTTATTATTCCTCAGGGGAAAAAAATATCAGTCTCAGCTAATGTGGGCATTAATGTGTGGAAAGAGTTAGTCTTGAAGTAGTCATGGAGGCTGACAGACTTTTGTTGTTTTGCTCTACCTCTGATTTAATATCCATATCTCACTGGAAACCTGAGCACAAATAATGGGGACGCAAATGGCAAATGCACTTGTGTCAATATTTCCACTTTCTGATGATTTCTCAAGAAAGACTTTCCATGGCTGTGTCTGCAGTTCAAATAAAACTGTAAGAAATAACACAAGTATGCTGGTGCTAAAAGCAATGGTCAACAAGTAACAGCTCAGCATGTGTGCATTTTAACGAGGTGTTAATTGGGAGCCCAGAGAAAGTAAGCAGAGAGTTTAAAGAAGGTGCTTTTCGGATTTGTTGGAAACCAGAATCATCTAAGCTCTGGACTCTAATGCAGAATATAGATGAGTTCAA
Source organism: Lagopus muta (assembly GCF_023343835.1). NCBI lineage: Eukaryota > Metazoa > Chordata > Aves > Galliformes > Phasianidae > Lagopus > Lagopus muta. The sequence continues at coordinate 86,891,118 of NC_064433.1, forward strand.
TTCCAGTTTTCCTTACTTCAATTTTTTTTACAGTTACATTGGATGGAACATTTGTAATTGATTTACTCAGAGCTATCACTCCAAGTTCAAAAAACCAGATGGGTATTTCTTAATTGCTAAAGCAGGACTGCTCATGTATTTACACATAGAAAATGAAGGAAGTAAAATATTCATTCTCCTTGAGTTCCCTTCTTTAATCCTTCAGTTAAACTGAAAATTTGTCTAGCACTGTGTTCCCGAATCACATCACAAAACACTGAAGTCATTTTATAGCTTTCCTTTTCCTCCTCAAAGAGTGTGGCAACACTATACTTCATATTTCAAGCATTTAAACCAAGGAGAAAGTCATATGAAAGGCTTTCAAAAGTGTTACTTTATCTCCACGTTCACTATTCAGGCTTGAAAAGGAACCCTCCTTTAGTTGCCTCAGAGAATAAAATATTTAAAGTAATGCTTTTGATTTCCTACTCTAAATAGAAAACAAAAAGCACTGTTTTTAGAAAGTTAAGTCACTTTTTACTCTGATACTTCATTAAGCACACTAGAGATTTGTGTCCATCTCAATTTTCAAAGCACTGCAAGAGGGTTTAGTTTCCTAAATACTCTTTGACTGAATCCCTTATTCCCTGCTTTGAAAATGTAAAGCTGAAATGTCATTCCTATGATAGCTGGGAATACTCTTAGCTTTTATGATTTTCTTTTTCTTACAAAACTAGTGTGCATGTAGTTAATGGGAGTAGCTTTGAAATGCTCTTAATCTGAATCTGTAACTTGAAGAGAAGCATTGAAATGTATTTATTTAATTAATTAATTGGGGTAGGTGGTTGTTTTACCAAAGTGTAAATCTCTTCACATCAGCTCATTTAGCAACAAAGCTGACCTATACACTGTGGAGCAGCCTTAAGGGCTGTATGAATGGGTAGCCTTATCATCAGGGAAAACCTGCCTAAACTGGAAGGCATCCAATAACTACAGCAGCCACTAGATATGGTTTGGCTCCCTAACAACGCTTTTCTCAAAATTGTGTTCCTGAATTTCCCTCTACTTCATTCAGAATTGCTCAGCTGTTGTCCTGCCACTTAGAACGGTGTAGATTGGTGAACTAACGGCATTTTTTTTTTAATCCAGTCTGAATGAAATTTCAAAGAAATACTATATGGTTCAATAGACATCACACTAAATGCCTGTGAAATTTAATAGAGTAATGAAAAAAATATTCTTACTTAAGATTATTGACCACCAACTTGTTGAATTCTCCTGCAAACATATTACTCTGTGTAAAATTTCATTAGGTACTGTTCTAGGAAGCTGTTCTAAAGTTGCTATTTTTTACAAAAATCTACTGCAATTTTTAGTAACAACAAATAAATAAGAATCAACAGACAGAAGAACGTGCATAGATATACCATTAGGAAAATGTCAAGCAAAATGAGTACTAAATATATGCTTTTCTCTCTTACATTACGTCAACTGGAAAAGGAAAGTCCAGGAGTGCATGTCCTCGCTAGTGACCCAGGCAGGCTAGTAACAGCAGACAAGAAGTCTGAAGTACTCAACAACTTTTTTGCCTCAGTCTTCACTAGTGCTGCTTTTCACAGAGCCTTTGATTGAATGGTTCAGAAGATGGGAACTGGGGGAGTAATGTCCCTCCTGCTGTAAACAAAAATAGGACACGCATCTGCCTGAAGAACCTGACCATCCATAAGTCTATGGATCCTGCTGAGATGCATTCTTATAGTCCTGAAGGAATTCGCTGATGCAGTTGCCAAGACATTCTTGATTATATTTGAAAACACATGTTGGTCAGGTAAAGACTCTGGTGACTGGAAAAAGAAAATGGTGCACCCAGGTCAGCCTCCCTTCTGTGCCAGGGAAGATCCTAAAGCAGATCCTCTTGGAAGCTATGCTAAGGCGCATGGAAGAGAGGGAGTTGATATAGGATAACTAGCATGACTTCACCAAGGGCTTTTCCTGCTTGACCAACCTCGTAGCTTCTTGTGATGGCATAACTTATGTCAGTCTACAAGGGAAGAATCACTGCAGTCATCTATCTAGACTTCAGTAAGACTTTTGAAACGGTCCCCCATAACATCCTCTCCAAATCGGAAAGATATGGGTTTGATGGATGAACTGTTCAGTGGATGAGAAACTAGTTAGATATTACCCAGACAGTGGTGGTCAAAGGCTCAGTGACCAGATGGGGATCAGTAACAAGTGGTACCCTACAAGAGTCAGTATCTTCATCAATGACATCAACAGTAGGATTGAGTACACCCTCAGCAAGGTTTCACATGACACCAAGCTGTGTAGTGCAGTCAACATGCCCAAGGGATGGTTTGCCATTCAGGTGGTGGACCCAGGTGAACCTCATGAGTTTCAACAAAGCCAAGTGCAAGGTCTTAAAGTTCCACAACTTCCACAACAAAGTTCCACAACAGTGGAAGGCAACTTCCACTAACAGTACAAGATAGGGTGAAGGGTTTGAGCTAAAAAGTACCTGGTGGTACTGGTGGATGGGAAGCTGGACATGAGTCAGCAATGTGCCCTCACAGCCCAGAAAGCCAACTGCATCCTGGGCAGTATCAAAAGCAGGACAGCCATCAGGTCAAGGGAGGTGATCCTGCCCCTCTACTCTGTGCTGCTGACACTTCAGCTGGAGCACTGTATCCAGATGAGGAGTCCTCACTACAGGAGAGAAATGGATTCAATGGACCCATAGGAGGACTAGAAAAATGATCTAAGGGATGGAACCCTACAGGTTGAGAGAGCTGGGGATGTCCAGCCTGGAGAAGAGAAAGCTCCAGGGAGACCTGATATCAGCCTTTCAGTATCTAAAGGGGGAGCTATAAGAAAGAAGACAGACTCTTTAGCAGGGTCTGTTGTGATAGGAAAGGGATAAATGGTTTCAAACTAAAAGAAGGATGGTTTCTATTGGATATATGGAAGAAGATTTTGTTTTTTTCAGTAAGGGTTGTGAGGCACTGGATCAGGTTGCCCACCAGGGAGGTGGTGGCTGCCCTGGCCTTGGAGACATTGAAGGTCAGGCTGGACTGGGCTCTGAACAACCTGATCTGGCTGTAGGTGTCTCTGTTCATTGCAGATTTGGACTAGATGGCCTTTAAGGGTTCCTTCCAACTCAAACTATTCTATGATTGCTACAGCTAAGACCATCTAGACCTTACCATTCAATCTACCTCTAATAGAATTACATTCTTATACATCCGGATGTATAGAGTCAGTATGGAAGCAAACTGTTGATTTTTCCAAAGAGTTGAGATATTATACTGCTTAAAGAGCTTGCATTTTATGTACATTCTGTAATCTGAAATTTCAGTTTAGAAAGTTAGAGAACCTCCAAGCTCATTATAGTTCAAGCCAACAGTATGCATTCTGAACAGTGGATTTTTGGCACTCATTTTGATTAAAATCCATTAACATTTGCGAGGTTATTATATTCACCTAAAACATGTTAAGACATGGCATGTCAGGATCTATTGTGGGGAAGAAAGAGTTGAACCAGTAATGGATTTCATCCTTCAAAATGAAAAAAAAAGTCCATGAAAGATAGTAAAATAATAATTACATGGAAGTGGTGTGCAAATGATAATGTCTGATTGAATACCTCCTTTACTGGGGAATCTACTACTATGGTAACAGACAAAAAACCTAATATATTCTGACTAATCAGGATTGATGTTAATTAAAGAAGAGTTCAAGATAATGACTTCTCATTACTATGTGATAGCTAGAAATAGATTGTTCTACCTCTAGGTAAAATAAGCAATTAGATAACTTCTGGTTTTAAGCACTTCTTTTTTAAGAAGTCTTATCTCATCCTCTGTTCTTTTTCTGTTGTCAAAATATTAATATACATGTCTGATTTTTATCACTCCTCATCTAGATACATTTTTGTGGTTCTCAGACTGTGTTACTCATTCACTTGAATGGAATTATTCTTTTTCTGTTGCTAGTAAGAAAGCGCAACTTGGATCATATACTGGAAACTTTCTGTAGATCCTTGGATAGTACTCTCAGAAATAGAGAGAAAATAGAGTTGAATCTCTCACAGAAGCCATAGTGTTTAATTTAGAAAAGAAGAAAAACTCTCCAGTTTTGTCTTTCACTGTCCCTATGGAGGTACAACTGAATAGTAAAACCCACATTTGGAAGGTTCTTAAATTTGTAGCTTTATTCTGCAGATAGTAAAAAGCAAGAAGATTTTAAAAAAAACCTGAAAAATCACTGGCTTTCTGATCCTTTTTCTAAACAGTAATTAATGTTTTTTTTCAGCATGATCATTTGTATTTCTCATGTGTGAGGATATAAGGAAACCTACAGCTCCTCCAAACCCTACCTGCTTATAAACTGGTTCCATCAGACTTTCGCAGCCAGGGAATAATAGAGGACCCATTTCAATGACAGACTGGTTCTGCAAAATTTCATCTTTTTTTATTTTTGGGTTGGATTTTTTTGGACATCAGATTTTTTTTTAAGTTCTAGAATTTCAGATATTATACAAGGATGGGCTGTATCACCACAAACTTATAATCCTTCTGACTAATCAACAGACATTGGCTTCAATTCTATCCTTCTGTGTAGGTGCCATTCATCAGATTGGTTACCCAAGATTGCTACTAACTGATACAAGGGAAGAAATTCAGTCACTCTCCGGAATTAAACTGTTGTACTTCTGGAAGGAACATTTAAATGGTGTTTTGGTGATACTAAAGGTTTGACAAATACTTTCCATAACCATGTACAACCATTACTGCTGTGAAGAGCCAAATAAATATGAAAACTCATTGAAAATGAGGTTTCACTGAAAACCAGACTTACAAATCTTTTGGCAAATCTAGTTCAAAACTCAAACAAACAGGATAAGCTGGGTAGAATTTTCAATGAATACAGTTTCTTGGTGGATAAATACATGTATAGAATTTATTTGGAGTCTGTCTGGAATACTTTCCTGTGTAGCCTACTGCAGAGGACCTGCTTTAGCAGCAGATTGGAATAGATGATCTCCAGAGGTCCCTTCCAAACTCTACAGTTCTGAGATTCTTTATCTGTGATTCTGTGAAGCTATGAGGAACAGGGCTTTGTGCACTGCCACAGAATACAATGGCCTTGTTTAATACTTCTTTTGAAACCTGAGATTTATCCAAACTCAGAAACTTAAAGCAATACCTAAGATGCACAAATATACACAAAATAAAACAAAATATTATCTGCTGCAGGGCAGAAGGGCAAAACCACATGGCATCACATAATCAGAAGATGGCATAAATAAACTGGAGAGAAAAAGATTAATGACTTTATCTTTTTCTGTCTATTTAATTTTTTTCATTCCTCATAGTATGTCCTAAGCTATCTTGCTTTAGGCTCCCCTAGAAAATTCAAATATTCAGGACCTCTCTTTGTGTATGCAATCCATTATAAATAGTTGGAGATAAATTGTTTTAGAATGCATTAATTTATTGAAGAATGAAATAAAATGAAGCATAAAAACACTAATGGAAATGCAGTTAGTAATAATTGTAGAGTTGTACCAGTATGTCTTTGAACACAGTGTATTAGAGACAGAAGCGTTCACAGACTAAATGTAATGTATTTGGATATTATCTGTAAGGATAGAGAAATATTTTCATGAAAGAAATGAATGGGTTCATATTGTACCACTGGATTAATAATTCACTGTGTTCCATCATTCAGTGGCTTGGAACTGAATAATAAATATACTGTTTCCCAAAAGCAGAATTTGTTGCCACCTGAAATAAATGAAAATTATTATCAGGGTACAATCAGTAGAAGGCCAGTGGCACACAGAAGATGCATTAATCACACATGATTTCTTCAGCCAGATCTTTAGGACTTGCAAATCAGGCCAAACTACGTAGGTCATTCTGAAAGTACTGCCTCCTATTCATTTCTGTGAAAAATAAAACAGATATAAAGAGAACAATAACAATATTTGACAGAGGAACTCCTCAGCTACAAAAGAGTATTTTTCAACACGATCACCACCATGAACTAATTTGCAGAAATGAACTTGTCAAGACACTCTTCATTTCGTGGTATGACAGCTGTGCATGATTATCTACGTGACTGTCTTTCACATCTCCATCGCCATTGCTCAAATATACCACTCACCCCCTACTGTGTTTGCATCCACTGTTTCATCTCCAGAAGTGTTCAGTAAGCATTGATGAGTGTCAATGGGTGCCATTTTTTCTGCATGGGGGAATTCAATCACGCAGCTTTGCTTCATACGCGATTCCATGTCAGACGCCATTCTGTCAGACTGCCCCTCTGCTGCCATCTGTCACACAGCAACAACATGAAATAAGATACTGACCGAAAGACTCAACCTCTTCTGCCATACCAACACTTGCTTCTGACATTGTGGGCCAACATAATGAAATCGGAGGTGCTATTTTCAGAGCAGCCCTCACATATAAAACTCAACAGAATTCTTTCAAAGTAACCTCTATGTTGCTTTTTAACAGGTATATAAATAGCCCATTCTGAACTGGGTGGCATGGCAAAGAGCTCTTTAAGCTATGCAGTTCTAACTCATAGGGATTCTCAAAGCACATGGGAAGCTTGAAGATTTCATGAAAAAGCTGAAACAAGAAAAGGATATTTAAAAATGGGTGAATTAAAGAGCTGTTGGAAATCTTATTAGTGAAATGCATTCAGAAAATAAAACGGAGCTAACAGACTGCTAATAACTTGCTTAAGTTACTTACGTGAAAGAGAAAATCATCTTCTGTGCATCTCTTTATGAAAGAACAGATCAATCAACATAACCCAATTTCAATGCATTCTGCTTAGTTCGTATTTTGCTTTTCTTATTTCAGATCAAACTTTTCAGCAGATAAGAGCAATGAGATCCCTGCTGCTTCTATGTTACCAGTTCTTGCAAGACACAGAATATTTATAGGGATACTCTGCCTCATAAGTGCTGTAGTAAGGGAGAAACCATAGCAGCTTCATGTGAAGTTTGCTGAGTTACACCTAATTCATTCCAGTGGCTGGTGGCAATCCCAACAGTTTCCCTGTAAGAAAATGAGGTTAAATTGAGCCGTGATCTCCAAAGAGCTGCCTGCAATTAGTTTTACTGCATGGGATTTTTCCTGGATAAATGTCCTGTGCAATGGCTTCACCCCTACACCTGTCACATCATTCTGTCCTTCAGATAGTTTTTAGGTTCCTAGGTTTCTTTTCCAGATATTAAGAGCTTAGTGATTTCACTTCTTTTTTTTTTTCTCTCTCTCTCTTTCTTGAGCATCTTTCCTTTCTTTTTCTTGTCATATTCAGGTACCAGGAATAATTCATCTCTCATCTTTCTTGTTACTTTCCCACTTCAGATGACTCAAACAATAATAGAACCACCCTTTTTGGAACCAAAGGGTTTTGATGATTATTTATGGGGTTGGTCCTTTTCTTCAACAACCTCTCATCTCAGTTAGAGTTTCTTAGAAGCAAACATATTCTTCAGAATATTTTCACAAACTTCATCATTTCCACTTTCACATTACTTAGATTCCAAGCACTTTGATACATCTGTAGACATTGTTGAAATCACTGAAGTCAATAGCAAGCTCTGTAGGTCAGTAGAGTAAACCACACATGAGCAGCACTATAGGGGATTGTAAATGAAATCTGTCGCTGGTCTTACAGACCAAGAAATAGAACATAGATATAATCCTCATGTTTATTTTTTCTTTCCATGTGGCAATGGACTTAGTGTATCTGAAAGCAGTTAATGAAAGCAGTATAAAACTAAATCTGCTGTAGCCTGTGGTCAGCCAAACATGCAGTAATGTGCTTGTTAAACCAGTGTGTTATAACAATAAGTACTTGGAGTTGGCCAAGAGGCACACTGCTTTGGAAGGAGTTGAGGGTTGTATAAAGAATAGAAACAAGACCAAAGTGTTGTATCACAGGGAAAACATAAGAATGGAAAGAAAAGCAGACGGGCTTCAGCTGTGATTTTTAACCATCACTGTTTTATGTAGCAATTAGAATGGAAGTCAGGAAATATCTCTGCAACTACTGACACAATTTCAGGCAAAACAATTACCATCTGGAGTTTTGGTTTTCCTACCTGTAAAATTAAAACAAAACAAAACAAAACAAAACAAAACAAAAAAAAAACCAAAAAAAAAAAAAACCCAAGAAATTTAGGAAGGAAAAGTACTAGAAAACTTCTAGGTTATACTATTCAGAAGGGCTCTACTTGTGGGCAATGTGTGATTCTTCATTCATTTGCCCATCTCCTTTTGAAATTAAAGATTAAACTAAAATTAGTAGCTCATGTTTTAGTCCTTTTTAAGTTTAAGGATCAGGAAGCTTAATATTTGAAAATACAACTACATTTAGAGCTGAAGGGAAACTAAAGGAAATAGAAATTCTTTAAATTAACAACAAGTAGAGAACTCATATGGCTGTGATTTTGATCTGTTCTTTATGCTATATGGAATGCACAAAATGCTGTCTTCTAGGAAATAGTTGTCAAATTGATTAGAAGATATTTGACAACAGTGTTTCATGGAAAGATTTGCCAAACATCTGGGATTTTTTGTTAGTTTTGTTTTTGTGTTGTTTTTTTTTTTTCCCATTTTGAGTGTCTTCAACAACTTTCATTTTGTATAACAGCGGGGAAGACACTCAAATATTCACTCACATCCCTGGGTAAAAACCTTGCAATGTTAACATAAGTAGAGTTGCAGAGATCATACCTTGTCCTCTCCTTTTGCATTTTCTGACTCTCAAAGCCCAGGGTGAGGGGATGCCCAGTCATTGCTACCAAGTATCCCCCATTAAGGGGGTCTTTTGACACACTGCAGGGGTGAGAGAAATTGAGATACAAGAGCTGGCAGTTGCCTGCATCAGAGTTCTACACTATATCTTGACCTGGTCCTGTGCCAGCCACACTGCACAGGTGGTGACTGTCTGTGGCTTGCAGGCCACTGACAGTGTTCATCAATTTCTCTTCCAAACCTTTGCCAAAAAGGAAATATGTATGAAATGCAGCAGGGATGCCCACTGATGGGCTGCAGCAAGGGAAGTTAGCTGCCATTAGTTCATTAATCCTGAAAGGAGTTATTCTGGCTGGTGCCAACCTGACTCATGTAGAGAAATCCCTGTGGGAACTTTCCAGACAGGGATAGGAGAAAATTTAAGAAGAACTTATAGTTTTGCCTCTGATGCCAAAGTTATCAAAAAACCCACAATCTTGGTCTCTATGTGTACTTTGGGAATTCAGGAGTCCATTTATCAGACTGAAGTACACTGTTGTAGCTCTGCTGATTTCAGTAAGATCAATGGAGATGTGACAATTTGCCTCGGCTGAAGAGATGGCCAGGGACACTGCTTTCAATGCCAAGCAGGAACCCTGTCTACCAACAGAGAGCTGTCAGCATGTTGGAGTGTCTAAAATTCGTTGCGTAATGTCACTTAACGAGATGGTAAGGGGAAAAGGAGACACTGAAAAGTGGTGGCTGTGGGCAGAAGGCCAGAAGCAGTCATTTCATTGCCATATCCATTAAAAGAAAAGGAGAAAAAACATCTGCAGTAGTTAAATTGGTATAATAAAGCCAGCAGATGAAAGCAAAAAGATCAGAAGGAAACACAAAACAGAAAAATGAAACTGGAGAAGTTTGAATGTGTTTTTTATTTCCGGAAGTTTGCAATAGGATAGGAGGAAGAGGAAAACATTTTATTAAAAATACATGAAGAGTTGGGACTGTTTCCTCCTAGTAGAAGAAAAGCACTCACAGAAGGAAGCCAGGCTTGTAGCAAATTGTATATTTCTGGACTATCAGCTATAAAATCTAGTCACAGAAGAGGCATGGCTGATGCTGGAGGATCTTTGAGGACATGCCGTGATTTCTGTTAGTTCTGTTTCTATTGCCTTTAGGGTGGCACTTGTTAAAAATGAGCTTCCAACTACTTTTCGTAAACGACTTCATGGCACATTTCACAGATGTGTTGATCCTCATGTCTTGGCAAAATTCCAGCTTGGGTAATTGCATCTGCATTGGGTAATTACATCTGCATGAGCTCAGTTCGAGATATCATCTGGAGCGCAGGTCAAATCCTGCACACAAGCTGCTGACCTCAACTTTACAGATGCTGAAGTTTGTGTTCTTAAATGTTGTACACTTTTAAGACAGAGATGACGGAACTAGGATTACTGTGTTGCCTGCCTATGGGGTGCTAATCTGCTGAAATTTGCAAAGGGCTTTTATATCCTCCAGGGTCAACAGAGTCACATAAACATAAGTTCCTTCACAGTGAAGAGAGCTGGGTGCACTTCTTAGAAAAGTAAAAAAAAAAAAAATAGAAAATGTTAAAGCTGTAGATGGGAGAGACAGAGACTGAATGAAAGAAAAATGGCAAGGAAGAAAAATCTGTTGCATACATTCAGTGTCACATCCAACCTACTGCAAAAAGTCTGTGATATTTTTACAAGAAAATAATAAAAACAGACCGAAGGCGCACATAAAAATCATTTTACTGTAAGGCTGTTAAAATACTACCATACATTGCACAGAAATCGAGGGACAGAATTTTACTTGCTGTTATTCAAATATGAATTTGGCTTGACTGCTGTCATGAAGTTGCAATATGTATCTTTATATAAGGTGACAATTTGATTGCACAAGGCCTCACTGAATTTCAGTCCAGCCAAAAGTGATTTTTTTTGACTGGGCTTGTGAACATGTTTAATCATGATATTGTGGAAGGAATGCACTTATTTATGAAGCTCCATGAGTTTGCTTGTAAAGTAGCTAACAGCATTTTCACTAGTGGCATCATCAATGGAACAGATATGTTTTGATTGTTGCAACCATGACCGCTCTGATATCTGTCAATTGAATTCATGGCTCTTCAGTGTGGCAGTACACAGCTGTGATAGTAAAGGGAGCTTATGGAACACAGAATTAATGAATTCTGAAAGAAATTTGTTTTAAAAAATATAGGCCACCTTGTTAGGAGAATTGCTGAAGGATGGGACAGTAGAAAGAAATAACTTGGGAAAGCACATTTTTGATGCAAGATTATTTGTCAATTATTGCAACATTAGAGCTAGGTATCTTGTCTTGTAATGGAATAAATCCAAATAGCAAAAGCCTCCAAATAAATATGAACTATTTGCACTTAATTCATTTAAGTCTGGCTTACCTTGCTATATATAGTTTCAGAGAAGGAAATCAACCGCTCAGGGTGGTCCCATTTTTGTCTGTTCTGCCTTTGGCCACTAATCCCTTGCTAAAAAGAAAGAAAGGTCCAAACAGCTTGTCTTTCTTCCCTTTGTCATTCTGCTATGAAATGTAAGCGATGGCCATATTTTTGTTTTCCATGACCATAGTTAGCCTTGTTCAGAACATCCCTAAGCTCATCAGGTGGGTAAAAATCTCCTTTGCAGACCTTGATGCGTAGCATTGGCCAGAAGCCACTGCTGAGTTTGCTTGCATTGTTAAGACTGAAAAAGTCCTGGAGATGCGTGGAAGATCTTCAGATGACCTAAATGTTGTCAGGCACAACTGTGTGCACTTGGAAACCTCATGCATCTACATCCTTTTGAAAGTTTAGCATCCAGAATATTTTTCAGCTTAGTCTAATCTCTAACTAGTCCATGCTATGGTTCATAAAGAGCAGAGATGCAGAAAAGATCCTAAAGCAGTATGGAGAGCAGTGATTAACTAAGATCAAGCCTTTGGTAACAATAGAATGTAGTCATAGACCCAAACACATTTTGGATTTTAGACGATTTAGTAGTGCAGTCTCTGTTCGATGGAGAATGGTATACTGATGGTCTCAAAGATAATTTATGCCTTCAGGGGGTTCAGTCATGAGCAATGTAGGTGCCATGAACAATAGAGCCACTGTCTCAAAGTCAGGAGAAAAGACTGTTCAGGTAGTGGACCTCCAGCACAGCGTAAGCCATAGAATGTCACCAAGCATCATTGCTTATCTGCTGAGCCATCTGATTGAACTGAGCATCTCTCTTGAAATGATCAGCTGGAGAAACTGCCTGTATAAAACCAGGATGTTTGTTTTTATTATTATGGCTCCAGAATATTTCCTAAGATTGTTGGAATGCCAGATGCCACTTCAGTGAACTCCAGATGGCAGAACTTTAATCAGTAGTGAGATGTGATTTACTAGAAACGTTCCTTTGCAGCAAAAGTAGAACTCAGAATTTTCTTTCTTCTTTTTTAAGCATTTTTGTTTGCTTCAAAGACTACATTTAAAGTTTCTTTGCTGTATGTACAGATTTATGTTTAGAGTTAAGTATCATTATGGTAAAAAAATTACCACAGAAGTAATTTTTTCTTGCTATGGAGGCTGGTAAAAAGTAAAATCCTTCATTGAAAGAATCTAGAACATCAGCTTATCTTCTTTTTTTTTTTTTTCACCATGAGAGCCTACTTTTGGTTAGTGCTCACAGCATGCCTTAAAATACTTTCCTGCACTTCTTAACCTCAGGGTATTGTTTCATATGGTAACAGCATGCCTGGTTGTAAATATTTGCATAAGGACTAGGTTTTCTGGTTTGCTTTGTTTTGTGCTGCTTGTAGCTTCCCAGCTGGGCCTCCTGCACTGATGAGAGAGCATAAAATCAAATATAGCTCTCTTCATCTTTCCATTTCCCAGCTCACTCGCAGGAGCAAAGCAATGGGCAGCTTCCAAAACTTGATACACTGCTATCCCCATCCATCCAGTATTCTCTGTGATCACATCTATCATCTTTATTCAAGCAGACTGAACTGCTGGAGATAACCCAAAAGATTTGACCATGCCTCTGTATTGTGGAAGCATTTCATATTCTTTCTCTCAGTTAGAAGTGCAACCTGATAATAATGGGTTATTTTCCGTTATGGCCTAATGAGTAGCATGACACTGCAGAATTATATAAAAAGAGTGGAAGAGTGCAGAGAGTTGATGTGGTTCCTTCATTATGCCTCAACTGAGCCAGTTTGGTTAACCAAAATTGCTCTGTTTTTTTTGTTGTTGTTGTTGTTTTTTTACCTTGTATCTCTGTGTGAACATGGTTCAGAAGGCACAAGACATCAGTGCTGAGAGTCATAGCTACTACAACCTACCTGTGAAAACAACTAGAAAAAGTATGGGGTGGGGATGTCACTTATACAAAAAAAATCCTAATCTATATCTACGTATAACAGAAATAGGCAAAGCCAAAGACATCCTTATTGCATGCATAGTTTTGAGTGCCTTGGAGTTACTCCAACCACGAATTCCAGTCCTCATTCTCTTTATTCCATAGGATGCATTTGCTGTGTATTGTTAATTGAAATGTGACTCACTCACCTTTTATTTCCATTGAGCAGTGGATATGTGGGCTGATGCTTGGTGCAGGTGCATGAATAAGTGTCCCATTTTTCATGTGGGTCCTGAGCTCTGTGCTGCCCTAGCTGCCCTAGCTATCAGAAATAGCAGTTATAATGCAAGTGTCAGAACACCTAATTCCCAGAAGCAGCTATGGTAACTGATGCATGTACCTGACATTGGTTTATTGAAGGACTAGAAAGGCATTGCTTTGGAGGTCTGCTATTCTTCTAACCTTGTTTCCCCTCTGGGCATAGAGGAGCTGTGTCCACACCTGATGGTATACTTCTGAAAACAGCAGCTAGGTTAGAAACATGGGTGAGATCAACTCTATCAACAATTTAAAGACAGCAGATCTCCCAGTTTCTCCTTCTCTTCATTTCCCTTGGATAAATAATGAATTCTGTTAAAGGTAGAAATTCCACATATTGATTTGATCTTACCCAATTTTTGTTTTCTCTTAACCTCAGTCATAGGTCTCAATGAGTAGAACATATGTTGAAAGGATAAGCAAGTGCAAAGCGCAGGATGGTCATATCAGATGATTACTACTTTGACTGACCTTTTATCTGAGCCTCTGCCTCTGTACCAACAAAATCATGCATAATCTTTTATCCTCAAATATCTCACTGCTGACTGCCTTGTAAAACTTGACCTGCCTCTTTGAGAATGACTTCATACTGTGCTGAAACATGGCTCCTCTGAGACCGCAAAGTGTTGCCTATTAAGGGGCACATTGTAACAGAAAGGAAGAGGAAATCAATACCGGGTTGCCCCATGTGTTCCGGGAGACATTTGAGTCAAGATTTTGGGCTTGAATCTCCACTCAAGCCAAAAGGTTGATGGGAAAATTAAAGACAAGAAGTATTCATGAGATCATTTTTATACCTCATCTGAAGTCTGTCATCAGTCCCATCCTTGGGATATAATGAAGTCATTAGTTCAGTACTTACCAATAATTGCTGGTTGCATCATTCTGCCATGATCTGCCACTTCACTTTTCTGTGAAGTTACCGATTCTGATAGTAGCCCTACTCCAGTTACCTTTTGCACAGATAAACTCTCAGCTTTCAGTAATAACACAGCAAAAGTGCACATTTTTTTATACAGTATATCTATCTGCTGCTGTTACAGCAGTAACCAGCCATTTATCATATAATCAGAACCTTGCTGAACTATATGCCACATGTGATCAAATGGATGATGAATAAATTCAGAATGCAATTTTAGCTAGGCTATTTTTTGTTCAAATCTTGCTCTTAGTAGATTTGAGGCTTTTTGACCTTGTGAGAAATGGCTGCACTTGAACTAAAAATGTGTTTTATTTCTAGATAATGGACTATGCCAACTTCCATTTTTTGGTAGAATTCAATAGAAACCATTTGGTATAACAGGACGTTTTCTACATCCTTATTTACTCTTTCTCCATTCAGCCCATGCTCTTCCATATAGCTAGAACTCCAATTTTACTCATATATAGCAATTCTTTTTGTTTTATTTCCACTGTCTTCTATGTTGCTGGAACTCTTGCTACCAAGCATTATGTTTAGTTTTCCAGTCGTGTAGCTATGTGCTAAGAAATTACACCAGTTTCTCGAGGCCTTCCAAGCTAAGTGAATTTGGCTCAATCTTTCTCAGCTATCAGCCCTTCCATTATTGTTAGAGAATGCTTCAATGGTATTTATTTGTCATTCTGGTAATGTGAGTTCTTTCGCTTTGATGCTGAGATTTTGAAACCTGGATGCCTGACAATGTAGTAGCTCCTTCAGAAAGAGTCTAATTAAAATGTGCTAATGCAGTGACCCTTGGTCACTTGTAACCCCTGAAGACATCCCTTGCAACTGTCTGTTTTTGCCGCGTGTTCCCTTTCAGCAAAACAAAAAGGGTTGGGTTTACTGACAGCACTGTGCAGGGGGCGGTGTGGGGCTTTTCAAAAGACAGCAACCATCCCTCCTTCCAAAGCTGTTTGGGAACAGTGCGCTCTCTATGGCCCTTGGGAGAAATGCAGACTGCTTCCCTCCTGTGATGTGGCCACTGAGCTTTGTGCAGCTGTTTATCAGACGTTTACTGCAGCTCCTTTAATGATCTGATTTGCATGTTTACCTATATTGTGTGAACAGCCACAAGCAACGGTTTTGCTAAACAGTGTTTTGGCAGAAGTGAACAGTGTCAGATGGAGAGTAGAAATGCCTGACAGAATTCCCTGGGGCAGAAACAGCAGATGCGGAGAAGCAGAAATTACAGCAAGTGTTGTAAGGAGACTGAGCAAGGAGCTGTGGGAAGACAGAGACAGCCTGAGCAAACCAGGGAAGCCTGAGATGGATGCAGTTGCTTAGCAGAGGAGAACCCTCCTGTGAGTTTTGTGCAGATTGTCATTAGCTTCAGTAACTCCTGGCTTTTCTAGTGGGTCCTGTCATCTCATTCTGTTATCTCATTAACCTCTCAACTGCTTCTGTGTTTCTCTAGCTCTCCTTGCTTAATTCCAAGTAATATTGTAATTCTCTTTTTCTTCAGCATAGGATCTCACCACATTTCCTCTTTTTGTCTCTGTTCTCTGACTTTGTTTCTCCCACTTTTGCAAGGTTCCTGTGTTTTTGCCTCGGTTCATCTATACGTTTCTTTCCCTGCCAATGTTTGATAGCAGCACTGTTCGTGACACTGCTGCTCTCACCTCTTGTACACCAGAGTCTGTAGACACAGAAACACTTTTAGCACTGGAGGAAGCTGAAAAAACCCTTTGGTGACTGGTTTGAATGTCAGTCCAAATACAATAACTTGTTGGCCACTCAGTCAGTTGAAATACAGAGTAGTTAGGAGCTGCAGGAGGGAGAGTGGGAGGAATAAGCGTAACATTTGCCAGATCTTCACTAGGGTTTGAATATAGGACACCAGGTAGCTGTAGGTCAAGCTCTCAATGAATAGTCATTTCACAAAAATGTGATGTATCACACAAAAGCTGTAGAGATGACAGAACTTGTCATGCTGAGACAGTTCTGTAACATAAAATAGTAGAATAGTTGCTGTGCCACTCCCTTCTACCTTAAGCACATCGACTAGACATGTCTTTATATGACCTCAGGTGCCAGAATATCCCTGGAAATTTAAGGAAGAGTGTAAGACAACCCATATTAATGAAGGTGAGACTCGAGCACAGGATTTTGCAAGTATTACGGGTGACTCACTGACAGCTTAGGCATCAAGTCTAAGCTGTGATAAGGCAAGAGTTGAACTCAGTCCAAAAGACAAAGATGTACTGTCTGATCAGTCAGTATAGAACATGCTGTTGGGAATGTCTCTCGAGATGATCCTCCACGGAATTTTCTTGAAGCCATTGGGCTGTTCTGTGCCACTGGCTTATGTCATGCACTACAATATGTCTGTGCTGTGACTCCTGAAAGTTTCCCTCCTAATACTTCTTCAGCAGTACATTACTGCCTATAAGACACATCTTAGAAAATGCACATTCAGTGGTGTGAGATCTCCAGCTTCTAGTCTATGAGAAGTTAGAAGTTGTTAAGTAAACAGCTTTGATAGTAGCTAGTTAAAAGGAAATATTTTATGTTTTTCAGATGGAAAGGAAGTGATAGCTAGTTTAGAGTGGTATATTATTCAATCATTTTACACTGAACTGAGGTACAAAGAGGAATCATAATAGATTTTTAAAACTTATACAAAATTAGGCAGATGACTGTTTAACAGACTACCACTGCATTTAAGTTCAATGTATCTGAGCAAATACTACATTGCAAACAGTGACTTCAGAAAATTTAGCTCTTTTTAATGTCAATCTAGAATAATTTTGATATTTTCAAAAGCAGTCATTGTAAAAATTATAAATAGGATTTGCAAAAGTTTGTGTGCACTTCAGTATACACTGGCAATATAAGCAATTGATAAATCTTATTTTGGCTTGAAGCCATCCTCGTGACCTTTCAGACCAGCCTCCAAGTTATTGGTATGCTCGGGTCTGCCATCATATGTCCAAAAACGAGGAAAGAAAGTTGAGTTTTAAGGTTCTTTCTGTCTATCAGTAGTGGTGATGAACAGTCTAAGAACATTGTAGATTTGTGGATATTTGGATTTAGCAGAAATTCTCCTGGTGACAGCAGTTTTAATTCAATATTGAAAGGAATGGAAGATCTCTGTTTCCAGAGAAGTGACTGCAACAAGAAAGTAGAGCTATAGATCAAATTCTCAGATTGAACAACAGGTAAGATGATGTAATTTAAATTACACAGTGGTATAATGGTAGGGAAGTACCAAGCACTCCTTAGAAAGTAGTTTCAGATGTTTCCTTCCTAGAACAATACAGATTTTGGAGACTTCATTTAAAAGCAATCACAAGGCAAAAGGTCACCACACAAGCTGACTAATTGGTCGCTGTGCAGATGGAAACCTGTGCTTAGTTCATTTCAAGGACAAGTTGCTGCTGGCTAATGTGTGGCAGATGGGGAACCAGAGAGTATATTTTCGTGAGTCACACTGCTGTGAGGGCTGCATAACTGTACTGGGGGAGTATGTCAAGCATGATCTTGTCTTGCTCATCTGAAAGATAATCTGTGCACGTCCCATGGGAAAGATGTGTATGAAGCTGAAGCACAGATTTCACCAGCAGATCTTATTTACTTGCAAACTCAGACTCAAGTTTCATATGCTTACTGTCAAAGTATTGTATTGACCTAGCCATCTTCGCTCTCCTGTGTCCTGTTCTGGATGATGAGTGATATTCATCTTCATCCACTATTTTGTCACCGCCTCCATATGCCAAAAATGGAAACATCTTTATGGAGCAAAACTACAAAGTGATCTACCTCTCTCTGGTCCTTCCCAAAGACTCACTTCTGCTAGGAAATCTGCTAGGAACTGCATGATAGCTTATGGAAGAAAAAGCCCTAGAAGAATGTCCCTTGCATGAAGTGGTAATTAGTGTAATTTGTTAATAGTTTGGATAATAATCACAAAGGACAGTTTACTACGTCTTCTGGCACTTTCATGAAGATGCACCCATTCTCACCTTGAACATTGTTTGTTTTGGTGCCTTTCCTTCTACATTCACCAAACATCTTTCAGCTCAATAGATATCTTCATTTGGTGAGAGTAGCTCTTCTTTTCTGTGCTATTGTTTTGGGGTTTTGTGTTTTGATTGTTTGTTTGTTTGTTTGTTTTTCTGTGGAAGTAGATTCTTTCACTTCAGGCAGAACATGTGATCTACTCTCTGTCCTCCAGAGCTCTGCAAAGTCCCCTGTCAAGTTGGTTGCTGTATGTTAGGAACAAAGACGTATTCATGTTTGAAATACCAAAACATACCCATTAGTCCCAGTTTAAAAGTGAAAATCCAAGAAGACGGCCAAGATTCCAAGTAACGTTTTTATAGAGTGTTGCTTTTATATTTTATAATGCAGGGAAATGATGGACTAAGGCCAGCATTAAAAAAGTACAGGACAATTCTTCCATATACAGAAAGCTGTCATAAGTTGCATTTTGCATTCATATTTAGCAAATGTTAAACCCTATTACTCTATTCCATTCCATTCCATTTTATATTTTTAACTGTGTGGTTTTTTTCAATATATTAAAATCCTCTAAAACTTTAGCTAACTACAGGGAATGCACAATGCGTGCTCTGTACCATCAGCAGCCCTGGGCATAGCAACTTACAATCATACCATAGAATACAGTATGCATAAATATTTTTCTCCACTGACTTAAGTTGTGTGTGTGTTGGTATGCAATCTGTGCCAAGCTGGAGAGCTACTCTGAGGAGACAGGCATCTGTATGAGCTGCTGTCTATATAATATATCTGGGCTATGTTTTCAAAGTACAGCACAATGAAAGCTGGCCAAGATTGTGAATTAAATAGGTACCTCAACTGTAATGTAAGCTGTGTACTCTTTAGACTTGGATGTAGTTTAATCAAATGAAGGACAGAAGGAAAAGCAAGAAAGTTTAAGGTGAGTAAAAGGAAATACTATCGTTTTTTTCTGGAAATATTGTTATAAAAACTAAAATCTTAATTTTAAACCTCGAATTTGTTCATAAAAGGAAATTTAGGAAAACCTCAGTGACTCTACATACCTTTTTCAAATAGAATTATTTTTTTGAGAATTAAATTGAAGGTACACCTAACCAAGTTACTGTTTTTAAGGAGATCCTAGTACATCCCACAGCTATCATAGCAATGAATTGAAAATGCGATGAATTATAACAGCATTAAGGATCTCTACTTGGAAGTGTAAACTCTCAAGGCCTGAGGAAATGAATTAAACAAAAAGGAGGGTTTGCACAGAATATGTGCAAATAACATGTTTCATTCAGCAGCAGGAGAGTTGCTATTTATTTTAATTTGCTTGCTCATGAAAGATATCAAAATTCCGCTTAAAAAGTCAAGAATAAACAATTTGCAAAGTCTGGCACTGAGACAGACAGCCTGTAAATGCTAGGGTAAACCCATGGAAAACAATTCAATTCATAGATGGTTAGGAGACTAGAACGACAGAAATAATTAAGTCAAAGAGAGAAGAAATAAAAATAGACAAGCTGAAAAGAAGAGACTGATTTTCACTGTAATCATTTCAAGATTGTCTTGATCACTGTAGTTATAAAATTCTTTTAAAAGCTGTGTTTGAGGGTTTTTTTAGAATTAACTCTTTAATACTGTTACCTTGTTCCTTTGTTCCTTGTTACTTACTGAAAGGGATAGCATGCAGAGTTTCTCTGCAAACATGAGGTTAGAAACCTACTCTAAGAAGGAAAGCTGCATTAAAAGTTATCCTATTAACCTCTAACTCCAGCAGCTAGGAATTTAAGAAGAAAAAAAAAAAAGGAAGAAAAAAAAAAAAAGACCAGCAATCTTGAAATTAAAGAGCAATGGAACTTTCTCCCTGCTGGAGTTTGGAGTTTGCAGCCCTGCATCTGCAAGAGCAGCTCTGCAGTGAAGCAGCATATGGCTATCACCAGTGCTCAGTGTGGAGCATGCTTCTCTGGAGCAGCAGGTGCATGAGTGTGACCCAGCAGTGTTTCTGTTGGCATTGAGCTCTGCACATGGGGATCTGGTCGCTTTTTGCAGCACAGAACAACATGGGGCAGAACTGAGACCACTGTAACCACATAATGTGCAGTGCAGAAACCCTCTTTAGCAGTGGCTACTGCTAAACCCTCCCCAGTGGCCTGATAGGGTCTGCAAGTGGCCTTAGCCTCACCATGGCTGGGCAGGAGCAGGAAATTCATGACCTGAACAGTAAATCAGCCTTAAAATACTTTAAAAGCTGACCTCCATCATGTTAGGGACTCCTATGTTAAGGGACATGGTTTAGTGAGAATTACTGGTGATAGGTGGATGGTTGGACTGGATGATCTTGCAGGCCTTTTCCAACCTTGGTGTTTCTGTGATTCATCTCCATATTGATTTGATAGGCCTATCTTCAGCAAAGCTTCTGTTTTGATTTACAGCTAATCATAGAATCATAGAATCATAGAATGGCCTGGGTTGAAAAGGACCACAATGATCATCTGGTTTCAACCCCACTGCTATGTGCAGGGTCACCAACCAGCAGACCAGGCTGCCCAGAGCCACATCCAGCCTGGCCTTGAATGCCTCCAGGGATGGGGCATCCACAGCCTCCTTGGGCAACCTGTTCAGTGCATCACCACCTCTGTGTGAAAAACTTCCTCCTAATATCTAACCTAAACCTCCCCTGTCTCAATTTAAAACCATTCCCCCTTAAAGGCTCGGATCCTGAGTAAAAAATTCTGCCTGCCCACCTCTCAAAATGAGCAAAGGAAGTATTAATCTCAAGTACAAGAAGTAAATGGGGGAAAAAAAAAACCAACACATAGCAAATTGCACCTACTCTTTGATTGAAAGACTGGATCTTGCAAAATCCAAAAATGTTTCTTTACTATCACCTATAGGTCTTTGCTGCCTCACTGTTTTGCAAAGAGTAAGCATTAGCTGGAGATTTCAATCAAATTTTGGAGAAACATGGATGGACTTTGATCCAAAATTCATCAGAAAATTTAATTTTGTATAGACCAAAACTGATTTGAATCCATTAGAGAACAGTTTGGGCTGGAAACAAATGGGGGTGGGGGAGAACAAAACATTTGGAGGTTAAAAAAATATATAAAATTGTTCTTGCTTTGTAATGGACCAATTTGTTCAAAACAAGAAGTGTCAAGAACAGTGAAACAGATTACAACTCCAAAACAAACAATGAAAGTCAAATAAGATGTTTTATTAAAACCAAGAGTACATTTCCAGGTTGTCAGGTTGTTTTGTTTTGTTTCATCTTGTTTTTATGCTCTTTTTACAGAAAGCAGTCATCACTTCTGTTTCAGATTGAGCTAAATCAAAATCAATGTGAAGTTGTTCAGGTTAGCAGCAAAACCAGTGGAACCATTATTCACACGAATCGTTTTTCTTGTCTTTTATTATACTAATGTTTTATCTATACAGCATGCATGCTATTATTCTAATAACTGCTTTTATATCTGAAAATATCTTGAATTTCCTTTTTCTGACATTTCTCTGTGCTGAGAAAATAGGTGTTTTCATAGTTCAGGTTTGTTTTGTGATGTAATCTACCTTCTGCTGCTGACCAGCTGTAGGTTTTCAGGGTAATTCCACTTGTGGCTTGGAGTTGGCCTGGCCCTCCAGCATGGAGTCCTCTCTGCTGCTGGCATGTCTGTTATCTTCCAATATGCCAAACTGATGAACATCAGCAACTGTTTTTCTTTCCTGCTGGTGGAGTTTCTCCACCAGAGAGAGGTTTTCAGAAGAGCCAATAAAGAAGGGTCGCAGCTGGGCACAGTTGTCAACTGCTTTTCCAGTGATGGAGTCTGGTGATGGCAGGTCTTGCTGCTTCCGCAGGCTGTGTTGCTGCAGCTTAGTGAGGCAACAGCTGAAATCTTTACAGCAACTTCATAGCAACCTGGGAATGAGAGGATATAGTACTTATCTAGATATAGCACAATGGTAAGACAGGCCAGCCCGTATCTCCCTTCATACTGCCAATCTACCATCTGCTGTCCTTTCATTTTTTCGCTGCACCACTGATGCAAGCAGTGTCCAAACTTCACATGTTTTGCAAACAGCAGAGCCAATTGGGCTGTTGCTGTCATTCTGCCATCAGTGTCAGTTCTGTTCCAGCCTACTTAACTATTTCATTTGATAAATGTCACTATGGCTTCTTTGTTCTCCTCAGCACCATATGCTATCAGATTAAGAGTCAACTGAGTTTCTCTCCACTCTTCTTTCCTTCTGAAAGATCACTGGCAGCTGACAGCCCCAGTAGGAGTTGTAGGTAAAGAAGTGCTGCATGCTGTGAAAGTTGTAAGGCATGGCAATTCTGCCTCTCTGCTCTGTAGTAGGGCATCTTTGCACAGCTCACAATAAACATAGGGCAGAAACCTGTGCATGCCCTGTGGGGATAGCAAGAGGAGATTTTGTGGGTAAGATGGAAGCTATGAGGATGGATACAAACCTGGAGAGCTTTTTTAATAAATCAACTTATAGGAAAGATACCAAATTTGCTTATAAAAATGCTTGAGAGTTTTATTCATTTCCTTTAGTGCTTGAAAGAAAGTAGTGACAGGAAAGAAAGTCAAAGGCTGAGGAAATATAGGAAGTAAAAAGGAGGGATCAAAGCAAAAGGGAACAGTGAAGGATCGTAACATCATGCTCTTAGAGACTTTACTCACAAATATTCAAGGTACAAATCTCTGTTATAAATTCTACACCACTTTGCTCCTGTCTTTGCAATTTTTCTGCAGGTAAGTGTCCACATCACAGCGGGCAGCCCTCCAGCCTTTCACTCAGTATATATCGGGGAAACTGCTAAGGAGACCACTGCCCACCACCCATAAGAAATGGGGGAAGGAGTGGCGGTGTCTGAGTGGGGACACAAGCCACCAGCTCACCCAGTGCTGGCCCAAACTTCTCCCACTGCTGGAGCCAGCCCCAGGCAGTGCCTGCTACGTCTTGATCAAAGACAAAAGGCCCAGAGTTGCAGTTACATTTGGAAAATGCTTTTTCATTAGTTTTGTAATATGAGCTGGGGAAACTGGTCATAAAGATCCAGTCTTTTCCTTTCGTGCTCTATTGAATTTGCTCACTCAGAGTGTTTTTTCTTTTTAACTCGCCAGTTTGGAAAATGCATTTCAGCCATGTGTCATCGCAACTACACTGCCAGCTTCTGGCTGAAAACAGGGTCCTGAGCTCCTGCTTTGGGAGATGGGTTTTGTACCCTGTGTCGAGTCATGAAGTTCTAGACAGCATACTGTGAATCTGGTGATGGCTGCCAAGTCTGCTATTTTTAACCACGTGGATTAAAATAGGTGTCCCTCTGTAGAACTGTCCTTCAAGTTTGTTTCTTTATGCGGCGCTGGGCAACCTTAGTGTGTCTGTTGGAAGGAACGTGGGGATTTAGCTTCTGTAAAGGCACTTTCATAATTGTTTCTTGGAGGGTTTTTATGTTTGCTTGTTTTTTTAACATTCCCATTGCTGTGGAAGGATCTGGATACATGACTTGTTTTTATTTTTATTTCATATACTGTTATTTCATCCTCATCTTCATGTGTCTCACCTTTTGGACTCTTCAAGCAAAGACTAATTCATTCTGTGTGTATACAGTAAAATGCAAAGTATATGAGAGGTTACAGTTCTTTTCTTGCAATTACAATGATGCTTTTAATTATTAGTAAATCACATATTAATAAAGGCTATCCTCAAAATATGATAGAGAATTGCTAGTTTATTCATTAACTCAATAAGTTAAACATTCTCTACATATTTAATGATCATTCATCAAGCCAGGTTTGGGAAGTTGATAGATAGCCCATGCCATACCATTGGTCTGCAAGAATGACTTTTCTAACCTACATTGTTAACACGTGAGTCCCTGAAAATCATTCCACAGCAAATTCTCCTACGTATCCAAGAAAAAGGGACTGTATATATGCCAGTCTTAAAGAGTTGAAAAGTTGATTTGAAGAAAAAGGTTTTTCTTTTCCTCCAACTTCTTGACAGTCTGAATATTGAATAGGCCCAAGACGTAAGCTATCCTTTTGCTTTTGCTGTGATCCTCGTAGTTCTGAGCTGAGCTAGGTTGGAGCTGTTCTGCAGAACTGCTTTGCATTCCGTTTTTGCTGTGTACCTGGCACAGGTGGGAGAAAGATGGATTGCTGTTCCAGAGCTGTCACTCTGACATCACTCACTTGTGTTTTGCCCACTTCAAGGAAATGAAAGGCACTGCTCTCTGCTGCCTGCAATAACAGTATTGTGGGCGTGCCTCTTAGTAACACTTGCACTTTCTCATTTGTGCTTAGTGCAAACCCAGGGGCAAAGAGGAGCAGTGTGTCTAAAAGGGCCAGGAGGGAGGATTAAGAAGTATGTTTTCTCTATGAATGGACTGAACTTGAAATTAGTATTCCAACTAATCTGTCAAAGCAGAACACTGATGCAATACACATGGTGCTGGTCTTTCTTTTCACAAAATTAAGTGCTTGCTACTGACTGGCCACAATTAAACTCTCTGGCCTTTGAAAAGAGATGCTGTGGATTTTACTAAAAATACTCTGCTTTGGCTGAAATAAGAGAATGAAACTAGATAATCACAGGATGCAACATTAACTAGAGAGACAAAAATGGATAGTCAATTTAGTCCAAAGCTTATTGGTCCATTATTTCATATCAACAGACTCTTCAAAAGAAATTACAGTGCTTACTCAGTGGAAACCAGAGCTTGTTCCCTTGCAGCACTTTCCTGGATGTTCTTTAGCTCAAGCAGTGTGTTGATGTGTGCATTTTCCTTTGGACAAATGAGGCAAATTGAATGCCCTAGGACATCTATAGATTTGCTACTTTCCACTTACTTTTTCAAGATATTCAATAGATAACAGAGAGGACTGCAGACAGAAAATTTGAATGAGAAGACTGTAAGTGGAAGATTTTAATTAAAAATGTGAGCCCAGACACATAAAAAGCAACAGTAACATGAGAGGGAAGAGTGGCTAGAACTCAGGGACAAGTTTTGCCTCAGCCTCTGCAGCAAAGTCCAATCCAAAGAACAAATGTGAGCTGCAGACCTGATCCAAACCAGGGCAGTGTACAGCTCTGGGACCAAATCAATATCAGGAGACAGAGCCCGTTAATCTGGTTTTGCCCTTTAATTCTACAGTTTTTAGTCATTTCTACAAAGTCAAGTTGGTTGTTCTGTGGGCCTGGGACTGAGATTTGTTACTTGACATGGCCAGAAGAATGTGAGCATGAAAGGCACAGGCTACATGCCCTGTCTCTGCCTCCACCTTCCTAGTGCCAGGCGGAGGACTGTGATGGGTGTAGTCTTGGGGGGCAAAAAAGAGCTGTTTGAGTGAAGAAAGGCGTGACCAAGTTTGATGTTCATTTATTCTCTTCTACTCAGCTGGTGGATATAGAGTTAAAAGAAAAGAAAACCTCATCACCTATCTCATCTTGGCTATCACAGCATGGTCTATCATCTCATACCCCAGGTGAAACAGCCAGAAATAGCAGGCTCTTGCTCTCTCTTGACGTCTGCCCATTTTTTGTTGTGACTGTCCTGACAACACATCCAAAAAATCTCAGATAGGAAGGCTAAGTTCAAGAGGCCCATGGTGAACTCAATCTGTACAGCATCTGGTTTCTGTGAAAGATGTGGTTCCAGCTCCCATGCAGAGACTGAAGGGTGCCCAGACACAAGAGGGAGGCAGTCCATGGAGAAAGCCTCAGCAGCAGCATGAAGAGGAGCTGAGCAATGCCAAACAGAATGCAGCCAAGGGTGCTACAGGTGCCTGTGTTTGCTGGCACCAAATCATCACCCTTTCAGTGGGCCTGTGGCATTTTGCTTTGTCCTTAAATGTATCTTTGCTTGATGCTTCCCTCCTGGAAATGCCAACTAATGATTTGTGCTTGTCTTTGAGGATGAGTGTGCACTTTCCAGGACTACTGCAATTTGTTTTATCCCCACCAACCTGCAGCAGCAATTTTTAGACCTTTTATATCCTCTTACTGGACAACTTGATTGGTTACCGGTCTCCAGCGAGGTGGCAGTGTGTGCCACTGCAGCAGTGAGGCAGGGAATTAGGTGGCAGTTTTGTATCTTTTTCCTTCCACTTCCATTAACCCAGATTCTTTCTTTTCTACTCTTACAAATGTTTATCTGCCAACGTTTGCAAAGCATCAGCATTTTTTCGCTGTCTTTTCTAACCTGTGGTATGCGTGGTATGTGGTGAACTATTCACTCCATATTCTTTGTGATCTTTCAGGGACGTATAACTCCTTTCTATGTGCATCCTCTTTACACTTTCCTAGGAGTATAAAATGGGCAGTAAACCTAGCAAAAATGAGAAACAGTTTAGTGTAAGGGAATGACTTGAGAGGCACCCTCAGAAATGTGGAAGGTGTACATGCTATTCAGCTTATTACTGCCTCGAAGGATCCCAAAGTTGAGAAGCTGTTAAAGAAATGCTGAGCATACCTTGGCTAACTTTGCTCAGCTTAGTTAGAAATTCCCCCTTCTTCTGCTTTTTTCATTCTCCCTACTTCATTTTCTGCATTAGTGTATTTGGAAGGATCCTACTCTTCACTAGGAAGTAAAATGAGAGCAGATAAAGAAGGAAGGGAATGGTTTGGAAGGCCAATCCTCCAGAAAATATATACTTTCTGTGCAGTGAGCATCACATACCAGAAGAGCCTCTATTTCCTGTTTCAGTAATTGTAGTGACCTGAAATTTTTGAGGCAGCATGATACAAGTGATTATGCGTGTGAATTGTTTTTTCCCCAGTCAACAGAAACTGAGCTGCAATAACCTTAATTAACATTTGCATAATTGTGATTAGTAACTTACAAAAGTACTATTGTAGTAACAATATAAAAGATTATTTAACAGTTATTGAATTATACTGCCTTTATTAATTATTTTAAATTCACAGTGAGTGGCAAACAGGATATATCTAGTTGATTATGTAATTAAACATATTAAGTAGCTGTAAACTGAGATAATTAAGAAAATACTGAGTACTTTCTAAGGCAAGTAGGATCTACAAGAAAGCCAAATATTTCCAGAGAAGTCCAGCTAACGCATCAAGGTCATCCAAATTGAAATTCAATTCCAGATTATTTGTTGTTGTTCACTGATAGTTTCATATGCTTATTCTCAACAAGTGCTATTTGAGCACTAATGTCTAATTCAATTAAGTGGTACATTTCCTTATTTACTGCTTAGCTTCAGTGGTGCTGTGAGAATTGGGGCCTAGGATAACTCTTTTTTCAATAGTAAATTATCTCAAGTATCAGTTACGATGGATCCAGGACTAATTCTGGACTAAGATTAAAGCTCCATGACCTCGTGTGCTTTGTGCTTTGAATTCTTATGTGAATGCTCAGAAAGCAGCCAGCAAAGAGGAAGCAGTTACTGAAGCAAAGGGAGAAAAAACGTGCAGGTTCCTGCAGAACACTGAAAGGACCTCCTTGTGACTACCAATCAACATCAGGTTACTAGAGATTTACTGCAGAAACAAGGGCAGTAAATCTTTAAGAAGGCAGCATGGGAAGTATCCACTGTGATTTTTTGCTGTGAGTTTTGAAAGCACTCAGGTGACTGAGTTGAAAAATGCAGAACATTTTAAAGAGAGAGAAATTTATGCTTTGGTCTTGCAGAACTCAGAATATATCATCATTTTAAAAAGATCAGAAGGAACAAAAAAAAAAAAAAAAAAAAAACCTAAATGAAAAACAGTGTCCAACATGATAAGGAAGTTAGTTTCATTCCCTCATCCCAAGGATTTGTTATTAGAGAACCACTTATAGACTTATAAACATGCAGTACTAAACAATTTCTCCATCATTTACATGCAGCAACAAAAAGGTGTTTCAGTGCTGTAGGACGATACTGCAGTTTCTACTGCTGAAGAACTTCCAGCAGCTGAAACATTACAGAAAGAAAATCAGAAGATGATAGGACATCTTTCTTAAATTAAAACTGCCCACCTTTGGATTTATTACACTGTATCTGAAGTTAGAATTCAATGCTTGTTCTTCCAGATCTCTTGTATTTGTTCTGCTTTCATGCTTTCTTAGTTCCTAATTTTCCTTTTTCCTCTCATTGTCACTGATCTGTGTGATAGCACATGACCTGAGAAGTCCTTGTAACTGGCTGCATCCAGCAACCTTTACTCTGGCTCTGTTTGTTCTCAGGCATTTCTAGACACATTTTGAAATGGCTTCTATTTCCAGACCCAGCATGTTAAATTATTCTGATTTAAACATGCTGAAAATTAGCAAAGATTTATGTTTTCTATTAATTTCTAAGACCCATTTTTTTCTGAGGTTGTAAATCTCTAAACTTGAGTTTTCTTTATGTTTTAGCAACAATATGGGCATGAGATAGACTAAATGAAAAGGAAATTAATTATTAGCTCTCTCAAAATGCTAAGGGAATCTGCATTTTGCACAGACCTCTAAGAAGTATGATGTATAGTTTAGAGGACCCACTTGAAAATGACTGAAATATGAACTAGAAAACCAACATCTTTTTAAGTACTGTAACAAGCTTCTAAGCTAAAAAATAATAATTTAAAAAAAAAAAAAACCATAAAAGATATGCTTTGCAAATGAATAAAATGTAACAGACCACTATGTACATTAATCACTAAATGTCCAGGTGTTAGACTGAATAATCCAAAATATCATTTCAATTTAGTATATAGAAGACCCACAGCTCTTTTTATTGCATGCTTTGGCTATTCTTTTGTGTGTTCTCAACTGTGAATTTTTACTGTCTGGTAGGTGTGGGATAGTCCAATTTTGCATAGCAAAACTTGGCAGGCTCCACTGAATTTTTCTGTCTCAAACATAAGATGTTTAATTTTGCACAGTTTCCACATCAAACTTGAAAATTCTTTTTAGTGGACAAAACCTACAGCAAAAACAGATTTTTTTTCTGAAACTAGTCACCCATCCTTTAAAATCAGTAATGAGGAGAAAATGCTATTAAAGCATGTTAAAAGGAGAAACTTGTACCACCTCCATTGTAACAACTGAAAGAACAACAGCTTCTATTGACAGTTCCTTTATTATAGGAAAAATCCTTTTAGGAGTCATTGAATTGCATGATGCCATCCTGTAAAGGCAGTCTTGCTCTTGTTAATCCCTGGCAGCTGGGAATTGGTGCTCAGGCTCTGTTCTGCCAACTACTGTCGTAGAACAGTGGTAAAGATTATGCATTTCTACTCAACTCTGTTTGCATCTTCTGCTAGAAGTCTTCACAATTGGGCACCCTTCAAAAATCCCCACTTCAGTAATTCCACTTAAGAGTTCATTGAGCCAGAAACACAGGGCAAATGTGGTGGAATAAAGTCCTCAGCCGTAAGCAAGTCTCACTTCTTGAGCAGAGCAAGTTAGTTCAGTTATGAGAGATAAATGCTGAGATGGGCGTCAACAAAGTGTAGTCTGTGCTGAAGTTTTGATGATACTACTGTCTGCACACTGTGGGGATGAAGGAGCTGCTTGTGTATGCTTTAGCTGTTCCCTTGGGTCTGCTGGGAGGGCATCAGTGCCTGGGAAAGTGATGGGCAAGAGAGGTGATGAAGGACTGGAGCAGCTCCACCAAATCCACCTGCCTGTGCTCACAGACCCATCCTGAAAATCTATCTCAGCCTATTTAGTGGGGCCATAAAGCCTACCAGTGTCTGTGATTGCTCATTAGCTTATATTCATGACAGCTATTCCTAAGGAAGGGGACCTGTAGCCTCTGCTTTTAGCATGCAAATTAAGCAAAGTTTGGAGTTACTACACAAAATCACCAAATGCCAGGCTTTCATTACTGCACTTGGTTTTTCAGAATACAGTTTTAATTGAACTAATTATCACAGGCTTCCACAGGTATTTGAGGCTTTAACAAAACACTTTATAAGAATTCTAATTATGCTCCCACTGAAGGCAGCGACAAAAACACTTCAGTAGTGTGGGATCAGAGCACATGTAGTGCAGATTATTTATTTTTCTTATATAACTAAATGATGACATAAATTGGCAACCAGTACAACAGGAAGCATTAACCTCAGGTACCTATGACTCATTTGTTTGGTATGTGTAGGTAGATAGACCCTCAAGTCAAGAATATGTAAAGCTAACCTAATAAATAGCTAAAACAAAAGAATACCTAATTTAAGATGTCACCAAGAATAGCATCCTGAAGCTGTGGAAGAGGGATGCACCAGGTCTCACACTCACTCCAAGTGAGCTAGCCTGCCAGCATCAGCCCTAGTGCTGCAGAACCTCCCTGGCACAGCACCTACTGCAAAGGCATATTGAGATTCCATCCCACACTTGCTGAAGTATGTGTGTCTAATTTGGTCATGGTAATTAGAACTCTGTATGAATTAATAATAACAATCTTATTGATTTCAGCAGGATTACTTATCAAATCATCAGCTAATATGTGCAAATAAAGGAGTTTGCTGCCCAGAGGAGTGGGTATGAATAACAAAAATGTTTAGATCTGGTTTCTTACGGTGTTTTACTGTGCACTCCTTTATAACCACTGTGACCATGGTTATGCAGTGTGCACAGTCATTTCAGAATGTAGAGGATGGTGGCTTTTGCACTAAAGAAACTAGTAGCCTGTCTGCTACTGAAAAGCCAAGTGGGATTCGGATGTCAAGGCGTAGCGTACCTTTGGGTGTCTGAGATACCTGTGCAGGGCAGTCAGGTATGACCATTCCCTTGCAAGGGACAACCCAGATGCCAGGCAGGATGCTCTACAAACAGATCCATCATGTAAAAATGGTTTCAGACTGTCTGGTTTAGCCAACTCAGCCTCTCCTCAAATATCTGCCTGTGACTCCTATTGTACCGGAAACACTATAAGATGCTGGGAAAGCAGCCAGCTCTCCCCAGCAGAAAAACATACAGACAAAAGATAACAGCAAACTCCATCACACATTGCTCTATAGGAAGAGTAAGCTAACTTAGCCAAGTTTTCAGTAAATGCATTGTGGGTAATCTAATGAGAGATACAACACCTAAGGACAGTAAAGATGCAGGAACACAGAACAAGAGAGCAGTCATCTCACAGCTCTTCACTAAGACCACATCTTAAAGAGATACATGCATCACCTGTCCTAAAACATCATTTGTGCAGACAAACTCCTCCATATTCCCAAACAGGTCCTTCAAGTGTCTATTTATCCTTAACACTCAGTGCCTTTCTCGTTTTTTTTTATCAGTCTCACTTGCTGTAGTTTAAGCTCCTATTTACTTTTCTTACTCCCAAGGCAGCAACTTGTGGAATATTTGGTGATTTATTGTGACATCTTCTCAATGTTGTAATCTCTTGTTTTTATTTTTTCTGCTGGGTCATGTTTCCTAGAAATCCACTTTTAGTGCTTTCATCCAACCTTGTCAACCACAGACCCCTGGCTTTTCTCAAACCCATCTCTTGCTCCTATCTAAATGTTTTGTGAAGTACATGAGGCTAATCCTAGCTCCCAGTATCTCCCTCAAATGTATTGGTGGCATCAGAACAGCCAACTACTAGCTGTATGGC
Source organism: Lagopus muta (assembly GCF_023343835.1). Lineage (NCBI taxonomy): Eukaryota > Metazoa > Chordata > Aves > Galliformes > Phasianidae > Lagopus > Lagopus muta. Next base: position 86,923,042 of record NC_064433.1, read on the forward strand.
TAATGCCAATTGTCCCTAGTGTTTCACAGGGCAGTTACCATCAAGAGAAGAGGGTATTTGCAAAAAAAAAAAAAGGTAAAGCAATAAAAGCCAGACAGAAAAACCTGGACTAATGATCATTCTTTCGCACACTATGTCTCGCAGCTGATATAAAAATTCAGATTTCATTCTTGAAGTTGTTTGGAACTTCAAAAGCTGTGAACATTTTCAGTGGGAAGGGAAGGCTTCCAAAGTTTTATGTAGTTCTACTTGAAGAAAGATCTTTATTTTTTTCTTTCAGTCATTCAGTATTTGACTCTTTCTGTCTGATCTTGCATCTAGTTTGTAGTAAAAAACTGCAGCCATAAAATTGGTTACTTCTCTCCCGTCTTGAGATTAGATGGCACTGTGAACTCAGTGCCAGTGCATTCACCTCTACAGGACCATCTGTTTCTGACAACTTTAATTTTTCATAGTCTGAAAATGAAGCATTTGATTGTGGAGGAAGCCTATCTGAACTAGTTCAATCTTCCTGCATCCATGGAAAAGTAGACATACACAGTAGCTCAAAGCAGATGTGTGAACTAGCCCCATTCCACTCTCCCCACAACAGCAAGTTGAAATTCAAGATAATACTGTATAAATGTTAATACTGTCAATAAGTTCCTCTGGGTGGAGGGAAGAAGGGCAAGGGAGAGGAGTATTTCAATTACAGACAAAGCTGAACTGATAGATCATCAGTATTTTGTCCATGAGCTCTCAGACGCCAAAGTTCAAAACTGTCCATCTTTCCCGTGACATGAGCTTCCAAACTAGATGAGTAGGAAAATTCTCAAAATGGATTGCTTTAGAAACACTTTAACATCAAGGATTTGCTTCTCTTGAACTTGCACTTGATTGTGGTATTGTACCTGCAGCAAATCATGACAGTTAAAGATTTTCCTTCAGACTCCAGTGTGGGTGGATAAATAAGGTGCGTGTTATAATATATACAAAAATATGAGTGCTACTCTGAAAGCAACAACTCCTGTTTTATTATGCTGACCCAAGATGTCAGAGGCAGATATTGGCAGTATGACTATGGAGGCTGAACCTTCCCAGCAGTGTTCCCTTACGTATTGCTGCCTGTGACAGATGGCAGCAGAGGGGCAGTCTGACAAAATGACATCTGACTTGGGAGTGCGTATGAAGCGAAGATGTCACTGAATTCCTCCATGCAGGAAAAATGGCACCCAGTGACATTCACTGACACTTGCTGAATGTTTATGGAGACCATAACTGTGGATGTGAGCACAACGAGGTGGTGGGCAGTGCATTTCAATGGTGGTGACAGTGGGTCAACTCCACTGGTGCGGATGTTTACGAGCACAGCACGCAGGCTCTTGTTCATCACTGGTGAGAATGCATAGCTAATGGGAGCAACTATGTTCAGGAATAGTGTTTTGTAGCTGAGAATTTGCTCTATCAAACAGCATTATTATGCTGTTTGTATCTGTTGTAGTTTCCATGGAAATAAAGAGATAATATATTTTAGAGCAACCAGTGTATTTATAGTACATACCTTAAAAATATCTTCATAGTGAACTACCAACAAAGAGTCAAAGGGTCATATTAATTTCTGGCATATTGTATGTTCAGATCAGCTGGAGAGGTATTTGCATTTCTTCCAGATGAAATCTTAAAGCTGAAAAATGTTGGTAGCTAGGAGAGCATTGTTGAAATAACTACATTCTCTACTTGGCACTGTAATAGCATCTAAACGGCATATTTTTCATCTGTGAAATAGAGGTCTTTTCCACTGTTCTGGAAACATGGGATTCAAGGTGACTTCATGGGGTGTTAATGGATGAATGATCTGCACCCTGCTAACAATATTTCATGAGCAACAGTGTAGCAAATAGTAGTCTATTACACTGAGACACCACAAGCCATTTGAAAAAAAATATATTACTGGCTTTAACATCCCAGATTTAAATAACTTTCCACAGGAATATGCTTTGCCCACTTCAAAGCACAGCATGTCCCCACCATTAACTAGCAGCTATTTAGGTTTGGAAGTAGTGATGTCAGATTTCCACTCTCATCCCCCCCAGCAATTGAATCCTTGATGGCTAAGGGTATTAGTATTTCCTCAGTGTGTACAGAGGCATATGTATGGAGCATTTGTTTTTGTATGGGACACATTTTTCAGTCCACATAAATTTGAAGAAACACCACCTTTGAGAGTCCGTGATAAAACAAACTTGATTTTAAGCTGTTAAGCAAAGTTCTTGAGCATGGAAAGGGTACTCTGAAAGGCAAAGAGACCTATAGAAGGTATGGGATAGCCAAAGTCCTGCTTATTGGGCAGCTAAAACCAGCTGATTGCCAAAAAAAAAAAAGAAAAGAAAAGAAAAGAAAAATAAATTTTAAAATAAAGGGAAAAAAAAGAGGATGTAAATAGTCAATGATATTAAAGCACCCATAGGTGTTAGAGGTGCTCAAGGTAACAGATGCCCTTTAGCAACACTGCTTCTGTCCCTGAGCAACGTACACACTTCTGTATTGCATCTTGGATAACCCCATTCTCCCTTTGGCCAGAGTTTCTTTAAACATCTTTCATGATTTTCCTCTTCCTTCTCCTCCTCCTCCTCTCCTCTTCTGTCCATCTTGTCTCTCTCATAGTTATCATTGAAGAAGTTTATGGCATGCAATAAGGATAGGCCAGGGAAGGATTTAAGGTGAGGTCACACACTGCTTTCTTCAAAATACACTGCTTTAAAATTTATTTTCTTCTGCTTTTTCAATTGCTAGATGCTAACATAAGCTTTTCAGTGGAAGCAGTATTAGATTGATCAACATTTTAAATGGGGCGAACCTATTCTGAAGAAAAATAGTTGTAATGACATGCGTGATTTCTAGTGAAATCTTGTTCTGGCTTGCTCTCAAGGGCTTTCAAACTATTATTTAAGGGACAGATGCACTAGAACACGAAAGAAAATATCTGCAAATAGCTTGACTAATGATTTGTTTAAAGTTCGAAGTATGCTTCCAAGAGTCAAGGTCTTGCTGTTTATCCATTTTGTTTAACAATTGTTCCTGTTGTTAACTTCCACCAAAATAAATTGGCCCACTAGCGTTAGAAAAAATATCCCCTATAATATCTACTCCCACTGATAAAGGGAAAAACTCTTTGAGTCCAAGCCCTCTGCTTTGACCCATCACAGGGTGAGCATTACACAGAAAATGGCAAACTTTACTGACATTTTGATGGAAGAAAATGACAACTTATCTCTGATCTTCGGCAGCTCGGCTGCTGTTGGTATAACTGTCATAATTTTATTCCTTTGAAGTTGAATCTCATCAGGATGAGTTAAACAAAATGTGAGATACCCTAATCCACATGGAATTAAGTAATTCAAGTACCAGTGCCAATAGCCAATAGTGTCACTGATGAAGGACAAAAAATTATAGAAATTCAGAATGAAATTCAGAAATGTATTTTAGGTCAAATTAATTTTATTTTTATTTTTTCTCCTTTTTCCTGTGTTTCTCCCTCAAGCAGAAAGAAGATAAAGGACTCCTCCTTTATCATACAATGCACAGTAAAAGACAGCAACTTCCTTTTGCCAAAACCACTGTCAAACATTTTTTAGAAGTATGAAACACCACTATGAAGATTTTCTGGAGGGCTGACAAAAACACTTGCCAATATGCAGCCCTCTCAGCAAGCTCCTTTGCTCCTACCTTCTCTCTCAGTTAGATGGCACTGGGCTTTCCTAGTACAGCCAACTGCACAGAGCAGTAACTTTTCTTTCCATTCCAAGACATACCTATCAGCAGCAAGAGAGATACCTTTCAGAAGAAGGTATCTCTTTGTCTCACTCCTCTTTCATGTTGTAGCAAAAACCTTTGTGACCACTCAGTTTCTGTCTATGTATTGTTATAGTTCCCTGCAAATTTCCACACTGTACAGCTAATTTCTTCTTCTGGGCAATAAAATGCAGCAGGGAGACTCTGAGAAACATCCAGGAAGGCAACATTTTCCCTGATTAAGTTAATTTTGCTTGGCATTTTCTTTTGCTCTTTCTCTCAGTGCACATGCAGCCTATTCCCCTGCAGAGCTCAGCATGAGCAGCAGCTTGTAGAAGCAGAATAACAGCACTTTGTCTGCAGCAGGAGCTCTCAGTGCTAGGTGCTTTTGCTTACACTTAACTGGGAAAATTGAGTAGGGAACCAGAGACCTGAATGAAGGAAAGAATATAAGGAATGAGTGGCAACCTCCTTATTTTAACATCTGAAGATAGAGCATATGCAAAAGAAAAGAGTGAGTTATTGAAAGACGTGTCTTAGGGGGTTCTGCCCCACATTGACCTTTTCTTCCTGTTTTATGCTCTAGTTATGTATTGTCGTTCTCATACCTGTGAAGTTACAGTGACTTGTCATGTAGTGAGACTAACAGCATCCCCACAGGAAAAAAAAGAGGAATGACACTAGGCAGCCAATCCTCCCATTGAAGAGGTCATTTCTGTCCTCAGTTGGATAGATTCACCACTCACTGCTAGCTCATTCTATTCCTTTCTAGTTGGTATCCTGACAGGCAGTGGGCAAATTGCTCCCAACACCTGAATTTCCCTGATTGCAAAGAGAGATGAGATTCATACATTCTCCCTTGGAGAAGTTGTTATAAGAACTAATTAGTTCCTTCTTGTATAGCAGTTAGTAAAGCTGTTTTGTTGTTTTTTTTTCTAGGAGGACCAAGTGCAATACACTAATGTTACAAAATTGATGTTTAACCTAATGGCTCTTCCCCAGCTGTAGCTCTATCAAGGAAGTAAAAGAAACATGTCTCCAGTATATCTCTTTGAATCCAAAGCTAGTTGATTACTCCTTTAATTGCTGGATGAGCCCTCAGTTATTTCCTGTCATTTTTCAAAGATTCCAACAGCCCATGTTCACCAGTGTCTACTGGACATGGTGTAAGCTGGTATCGCTCCACCAGAGCCACACCAGGATACACCAAAACCTGGACCCTTCCTGGAGGCCCTTCACATGAGAGCCTGCTGTAAGCACCCTGTGGTGGCCTGACTGCACACGTGAGACCAGACTTAGAGTGGGCTAACCTGTCCCTGGACTCATTTTGGCACATGCACAAGGGGTATGCTATCTTCTTGCTGTTAGACACATGAAGTTCACCCAGATCTGTTAATACTACTTTGCCTTGTATCTCACAGTAGGCCCTTTTAACTCCTGTCTCTAAATGAGGCGGAACTTCCCAGCCATGGGCAGTTCTTTTAAATATAAGTGTAAAAGCTATGCAAGAGGAAATGGGTTTTGCACAGATATTTGATTATGAAATCAAACTTTTTCTGTAGTGTTTTCAGTTTTGGCAGCTAATGGATGGTAACAGTGAAAAAGGGCTGAGTTTACATGAATTGAAGGCATTCATTCCTGCATATGCTTTACTCTATATTGAAAGTAGGGAGTTTTCAATTATGACATGAGCCTATGAGATTTTTTTCTAAGCAATAGAGAGAAAAGCCCTAAACCCTCAAGGAATTGTTAAATGTAGGATTATACATGAATGCCATAAATTATTCTTTCTTATGTTCACAAATGGTAACAAAGAGATGATTTGATGAGTAAGATCTGTACTTCAGGCAACAGGAAACACCAGCTACAAGTTAAATAAAGGCATGGATGAAGAAATTGCCAGCTGAATTTCCCTGAAACACGGAAATAGAATGCCAAAAGCACAGAAGTTCAGTAATGATTTGTGATCCCTGATGCCAGAGAAAACCACTTAAAGAGTTGTCTTCTGACTGAAGAGAAAGGATGGTTCCTGTTCTGTTTCAGAGGAAGTCAAATAACAACCAGTACATTGGTATTTCTTCAGTGTCCAGATGTACTTATAATTTCCAGCTGACATCACCATAGTGAGCTTTTCCTCCACCATTGTTTGGGCTTTGGAAGGAGCAATACGACATTGAGATTAGAGTTCACTGGTTCCTTATCCTCATACTTTCATCTGTCTTACTACAAGCACTCTTGCTTTCATTCCGTTCAAGTCACTCTTCCCTATTAGGTGTCTAAATGTCTAAATCTATTTCTTTGAGATACAGTTCATTACTCTAAATACATTCTCATTTACCTAAATGTCTACACATTGCAGGGACTTGAAAAAACACACGTAATATATTCTTCCTTCAGCTTAGCACTTAGCAACACTGCAAATCTTTGTTATTTATATTTCTGAAGGCTATGTTAGTACATGCAGATAGTCTAGGAAAAGTCTCTGGTTTGAGATGTTCTCTTCTTTATTCAGCTGTTGGAATGGCTCTTTAGAAAGCTGAATTATCTATTAGAATCTATTTAGAAACCTAAATATAAAGGGTTTTGTTTGGGTTTTTTTGTTTGTTTTTATTTTGTCTCAAATCTTGTTTTTCTGTACAAACACCACTGCAGTGGCCACAGGGGTGATAGTCACTTGCTACTGGAAATTGAAGCAATGTAAAGATGAGCAGAAATAAGGTGTCCAAAAGACCTCCATGTTATGCATCATCCTGAGAACCTATTACTCACATAATACAAATAGCCTATAATGGATTTCAATACATAAAGAAAAAAAGAATGGTTTTGTTATGGTTCCTTGAACATATCAATACTGTACCTATTCATTCACTACGTCTGTAATTCCTATTAGTATAATCTTCCTCTTTTTCACTATCTCACCTTCTGTACATTTTCCCCAAGCAGATTCTATTCAGTCTTTTCACTTGTGTCTGCTCCTCTTGAGTGGACAATGATAAGAGAAAGTTTGGTTATAAAGCACTGGTTCAAAGTTATGTTCCTGGATGACTGGCAGAAAAAAAAAAAATTATAAAAGCTTAAAAAATATGATCAAAGGGGCATCAAGGCTTACTTATAAACCATGTGTCAATACCTCAGTTACAATGAAAGAAGGTTTATTCATATCTAGCTTTATGGCAACTCCTTTGCTTATACTACTTTATATTTTGTTTTGCTAGAGTCTAATCAAAAGTATGTGTGTAAATCTGTGTTTATTAAAATATCTGTGGTTATGAAGTGCTTTTGGAAAAGTTAAGATGCTCAGTGTATTTGCAATAAATATTCCTATAAGCTCAAAACCTCCAGGGGTGTTGTGTAGCCTCTCTCCTTGGAAATCTTCAGAAGAAACCTAGATATGGTCCTCAGCAGCCCACTCTGGTGTCCTTACTTGAGTAGGGCATCAGATTTGAGTTACCTTCCAACGTCAGCTGTTCTACGAAACTAAAGGAGTTGGAGCATAAATGAATCCGACCCTGAATAAAGCATTGCTGAAAACAGAGAGGAATACAGTTTTAGCATAAGTGATGTGCTTTTCTAATCTAGCCAAAAAGAAAAAAAAAAAGCACTGTGTGCCTTTATCACACTTCCATACCCTCGGTTCCTTTGTTTTCCTGATTTATTTACAAATGCAGTTCTGATAATTTAAAAAGCGGGGCTGTGGTTTGTGGTTTTGTGCTTATTGTGTTTATTTTTGGGTTGTTGTTTTTTTCAAAAACTTTTTACTAACATTAATTGACTCAAATCCACACAATACTGTCACCAAGATATTTTCTATATAAAAACTTCTTCTAAGATCTTCCTGTGTTGAACGACTCAGCTGCTTTGCTAGAATTAAGGGAATATGTAAGATAAGTATTTTAATCAAGAAAGAAAAGGAAGGAAATTTTTGATCCTTTTTTGCCAGTTTCAAAATTCAGGTGTTCGGAATACAAACTGTTAGAAGCACAGAGACAAATAAGTGCTTTTTCCAACTGCAGCAAGAAAAGGAAATACATCTAAACTGATGGGAATAGGTTCTGTGTGATAGTAATATCCATAAGAAGGACCAAAAAATTATTACTGTAATGTTTCTCTTCATTTATTCTACCAAGTTAGTAACTTGTGCTAGGGGTCTTCAGCCTTAGCTGTAAGCAGTTTCCAACACATGAAACAAGATCACCCCAATTGCTTACAAGGAATGTTCAAGAAGTTTCAACCCACATGAGGAGTTTTAGGAGTTATTATTAGTGTATCTTCTCCTTCTTTATGCAGTATAGTTAGCAACACTTTCCTTTGGCCTCTCTTTATGCAGCTTCCCTGTGTAGAAAATGATCTCTTTACTGTAGACACAGTCTCTTGCTCTATGTTTAGTGATGTCTAGCACAATAGTTCTCTCATCTAGTCTAGAAAGCCTCTGAGAACTATAGCTGTCTAACAGAAGTAGAGAGGAACTCTTCTTACACCTCTGTGCTTTCTGATATGAAAGTGAGAATATTTCACCCAGAGCTGCAGAAGATCAAAACTCAAATTGTACATTTCTTTTGAGGGAAGAAAAATCTGCACGTATTTCATCCTAGGGTTTGTGAGCTTGGGCAAGGGGTTGCATTTTTTTTAAATAAAAGCTTAAGAAAAAATGCTCTGGTCTCCACAAACAGTAATACTAGAAGGTGTAGTAATTATTGAGACTGACAGCTGAAATGGCTCATTCATTCTTGCAGCATAGGCCCACAGTGTTATGAGCTATCTCTGAAAGCAGATCTTTTACATAATAATGGAATCTCACACTGTTCTACAACAGTCTGTCACAAATTCCAGAAGAAAGCTGTCTGCAGCTCCCTGATATTTTACACTGCTTGGTGAAAGCAATTCCCTTGAAGAGCAAAGTAAAAAGAAAACGAGCAGTGGGTCCCACAACTCATCTCAAGTTTCCTTTGGTGACTTTCTTCCATTTCTTTTTCATGAGGTCTTTGACAAGCAGCAGCAGTTATAAGATTTTCATTTCCTGGAAGACTTCTTGCCAGGATAAAATAAAAGCTATTTTTTCTCTACTTTTTTTTTTTACTTTTTACTTTTTCTTTTTTTTTTTTTTTTGATAGATGCACAACATGACTGGAGAGATTCATGACGTACTTTTCCTGAACTGTATATCAAGCTTTGTATACTTTCTGATATTCAGTAGGGAGTTCTTCTCTTCAGGACAGTTTACGTTAGTCTTCCTATGGCAGAACAGTAAGGCAAAATATAATTCAAGTTATAACTTGAGTACAAGAGGAAATTTAAATATAGTCCTCAAGGAGTAAGAGATTGCTGAGTGTCAGTGAACAGGTTTCTGTATCTTCAGTAAATAAAGCCCAATTTGAAACAAAGAGACAGTCTCCTTTGCCAGTCACTTGCTCAGACCTAAGAAAGCAAGGTTTAGGCAGTAGGACAGGTCAAATTGGGAGCTGTGGGAAAAGATCGTGTGAATCCACTACGTATTAGCTAAGTAAGTACAATTAGACACAGAGACTAATCATTTTATAAAATGCTGACTAACCGTCCTTGTCTTCAATAGTTTTTCGTCACCTGTGGACCAAGGGGACATGTGACAAATAGCACAGTATCCCAACAGTTTGACTGTGCTGTGTCAGAATGCCTCCCAGTCAGAGCCGTTCATCAGATCATTGGGTGGCAGCACTGACATTTCAGTAGATGTTTTTAATTACGTGGGTGAAGGAGGCCCATCATCAATAGCGCTGACATTTCAAAGAGCTATCATCTCAGGATAAGCCAGCTCTAAAACTAATCTTTTTCCTGTCCTTCTCCATCTACCCTGACAAATAAAGCTGCATGAGTCAGATTTTTAAACTCTGGTAGTACCTAAACAGAACACAGCACAGAGAAACCCATATAGGAGCCCATAAGCACCCAATTCAGATAGAGGCTCTTTGTTCCTTGGCAGGCTTGGTTGTTTCATTCAACATGTGGCTTTGGCTGTTTGGATGCACATTCCAGCACTTCCTCAACCGGAGAGCAAAAAGATTCCCTCCTGTGGGGCTGGTTACTAACAGAGCATCTCTCAGTCACAGCAGGGCCCTGCCCACCCCAGCATATCTGACAGCCTGCTGATGGGGGAAGACAAACATTGCTAACTTTATGATTTTTCTGGTTGCTCTTCTTGGGTACCTAAGAAAGGCATAAAGTAGGACAAAAAAGCCCGAGAGTTAGACCCATATTTTGTCATTCACTGCTGCCTCCACAAGAGCTTTTGCTGACAGCTGAGTTTTCATTTTGTGCCTGTCCACTCAAAATTCAACTGATATTTTGAAAGATGAAAATTATAACATTTCATCTGAAAGAAGTTTAAACAGAATGGTCCATTGTTTGTTTGTTTGTTTTTAAAAGTCCTCTTTATAATCTTCTGCCACATTTTCCCCAACACAGCAAGTAATTTTTAATGACTAAAATAATTTCTTAATAAGTAAAATAATTTTGCAAAAGCCGTGGTTTTGGTTTTAAAAATAGACGACATTATATTTGTTTTGCTCACTGTAGCATACAGTTCCACTTAAAGGAATTCATCTGTGTTAAAGTTCTTCCCATGGGCTAAATCTTTAAAGGATTATACCCTTAAAGCAGAAGGCATATTTATGGTCGTGCAAAAACAAAAAGGCTCTTCTCTAATGTTCCCAAGGCAACTCACCTGAGCTGAACCACTGTTAGTAAATGTTTCTGAATACAACCTTACAGATCTGCTGCAGACTAGAAAATAATTTTGTTTTTATTTATTTGGAGGAAGATGAAGAAAGTTCTGTTAAACCACTGAGCATGACTCATGATCACCTACCTAAGCTGCTTCATAACCTCCTCTGTGCCACTGATGCAGTCATCGTTGTCATGCAGTCATTCAAGGGAGGCTGAGACCACAACAGCAAGACTACATGAAAACATGTGTGTGACAGTGAATACACACTGCAGGCTTGTGCAAGCACACATATATGTACCCAAGCATAATAAAAATGCACTCAGAATAACTTCTCTACAGCCCTTTGTTTTTCTTATGTTATTTCTGTCCAATCTGACTTCATTCCAAATTCAACCAACACCTTTCAACTGTATTTAATTGCTCGTTTTCAACCTAAAAAAGTTAGGTGGAAATAACTACTTATTTTCAGTCTTACAAAATCCAGCTCCATGTTATAAGTACATTTATAAATGCTTTTCATATCAGCCTTGTCACCAGTAATTTTCTTTTTTTTCTTTCAGAATCACAACTAACTGGCTGAAGTATGAAAATTGCTGAAGGGCATTTTCTATCACACTTTGGGCAGCTGCACACGAAATTGATGGAAAATTACCTTTCCAAGGTGAGGTGAGTTTAATTGCTAATTTGATGAAAGGGAGGAAATATTTAAGACGCTTTGGCCTTGGAGAGCTTGGAAGGATCTTGTAGGAGGATGAGAAATTTTCTGACGAACATCTTTGTAACAAAATTTCCTACTGCTTGTTCAGTGCATGAAGACTTTTTTTTATCATCTTTGAAAGCTGAACAGAAATGACCAATTCAGAAATGTATGAAAATCAACAGTTTTTAAAAGTTGCAAATTAGAAACAAGAATCATAGTAGTGAGGACTACTATGGTTCTACGAGGTTCTACGTAGGAAGATTTTGGTACAGTGTGTTGTGATCAGGTGAGAGGTGCCTGAGCAACATGATTCGATGAGAGACCGTTCAGATGGTGTTGAGTGAAAAACTTAGCTGGTAAGGAAGGAAAGAAAGAAAATTGAGACTTTGGGTATTTGAGAACAAGAGGAAGGCTGCACAGACTGAGCATACTATAGTATGTCCATTAGGTCTCTAAGGTTTCTTGAAGACACTTTACCACTGTGCTTTTCTCCTACTTTCTCAGATCCTGACATGATGTTCTTCAGAAGGACCTTCTTGTATGTTATAAACTGAGTCTGAGGCCTAATTGCTTTGTCTTCCCAGTGTCTTTTTTATTTAATCCTCCAGAGATTACTTCTGAATTTAAGTCTATCTTCGAGGTTTCTTTCTTTTTTACATTTTTGTTGTCTTGTTGTTTGTTTCTCTGATTATTTTCAATTCAATTAGCTCATTCTCTTTCAGGCGTCTCGAGCGACATCTCCTCCCTTTTCTCATTCTCTTGCATCTCTTTCTACCTATATATAAAGTTCAGAAGTTGTGGGTAGAAATCTGAAGTTTTTTTCTCCACTTCTACATCTTTCTCTCCAGTTTATCCTAAGCTACATCTGGCAAGTTGATCAAGATTCAATCTACATCAAACCTTTATCAACAAAAATAATGGTAAGAAGAGTTGCTGTCTGAAAGACAAAAAATGTCCTGTCTGTACTTCATCCTATTCTGCTGTAGCTATTCACTGTCATATGCATATATGCATATGTCATATGCAGTGCTGACTTCTTTGGGTGTAAAAGTAGGTTCTGTGTACACACAGAACATCTATCTTTATCTCATTGGCTCATGACATATCATGAGTCTTGTGGATATTACAGCTTCATTGTTAGTTCCTCTCATCCAATCTTTTATTTTGGGTAATGATGGGTTTTATGAATGCAAACCATTTGCCATTGACGTTGTTTTCATATTGGGAGTGCCTTATGCTTCCAGTCCATCCCTTAAATTTTAGGATAACACAATGTTTATCATAGTGACTAAATGATTTAAATCATTGTTGACACTGTCACTTTGGCATCATTATAAATACCTTGGCTCCACAGGATTCAGGCTGTGTGATGAACTCCAATAAATTTCTTCCTTAATATTGTCAGAGCTTGAAATAAAAATGTGTGCAGAAAGGAAAAGACAGAATTGTTAAGGTGTCATACTTATCTCTATGAAATAAATGGTGAGTTTTTTTAATCTTTGCCATCAGGAGTGATAAATGTTTCTGCAGTTGCTTATTATCACTGTTCTGAAGCTCTCCTGTGTTCTCCCTTTGGTTGTGTAGAATTAGAATAGGCCAATGAGAAGTATTTTGCATTTTGATGTACAGATTTAAAACCAGTGGCATATAAATCAGTATTGAATATCCTCAGCATTATTTGCCCTTTCCTAAATATCCTCAAATCTGCAAGAGTAGAGGAAGATTCTCATTGAAACCAATACCATTTCTTATTACACTGACAGGGAATATCATTCTTAAAGAAGGAACAAATTATACCTAAAATTCCTTTGAGGTTTTTTTGCTATTTTTACTCTCTGGAACAGCTTAAGATGGCCTCAGTGTAATCAAGAATCAGATTCAGAGAAATGCAGTGTTGATAAAAAGAAATATTGTTTTTCATTTTTGCTGTAGATTTTTGTGTCTTTCCATGCAGTGTTTTAGGGCATGTGAAGAACTTTTAGTAGAAATCGATGAACATTAGTAACGATGAAGTAATATAAGAAGCTGCATTTCATAGAATCATTTTTACAAGCAAGATATCAATGTATTGCCTTATAGGATTCACAACACAGTGCCGTGCTTGGGAAGAAAGAAACTATAAAACATGTAACCTCACTCGTCTCACATAATCTGCACAGAAATCTAAACGCAGACCACTGACAGCTTTAAAATGGTGCAAAATATCTTCAGCAGTCTCCCAAAACTGAGGGAAATGTCACATCTAAACCGAAACCATAAAAAAGAAGGAAATAAAGCACAAAAGAAGCTGGGGATTTGCTGACTATTTTAATAGCTGGGTAGAGAGGATGAGAACCAGGCAGTATTTTCTATCAGTTTAAAGGAGCAGAGTCTCACTAAAAGGCAAGGGCTGTGTTGAGAGCTGCCATGAGACAGGGAGCACTAGGGACACAGTAATACCAGTACTGGTACTGCAGACATCTGCCCTCTGCACAGAGCGAGGATGCTCCCATCTCTTCTGGCTCCAGAGGCAGGCTGTCATATGCCTAGCCTTGCCAAAGCTTCCCTTAGTAAAGGAACTTCTGACTCAAGGCTCCCCAGGGCAGACATAAAGCCTGCCATTTTTGCATTTTTGTCTAAGACAAAATATATTAGCCAGCACTTGCTATGCCACTCATATGGGGGGCAGAACGGCGAGGCCGGACTCTTTTCAGTGGTGAGTGGAGACAGGACAAGGGGAAACGGCTGCAAACTGCAGCATAGGAAATTCCGCACAAACATGCGCAAGAACTTCTTTACAGTGAGGTGACGGAGCACTGGAACAGGCTGCCCAGGGAGGTGGTGGAGTCTCCTTCTCTGGAGATGTTCAAGACCTGCCTGGATGCCTACCTGTGTGACCTGGTGTAGGGAACCTGCTTTGGCAGGGGGGTTGGACTCGATGATCTCTGGAGGTCCCTTCCAACCCCTACAATTCTGTGATTCTGTGATTCTGTGATATCAACACCAGATAGTACTAACAGCAAATATGGAGCTCTTAGCTGCTCCATCTTGCTTGAGACTTTAATAGGCTCAGTTTTGCTTCCTGGTGTTCATAACCTAAAAAATCCCTGTATCATGCAGTGAAAAATACCACTGTAACAACCTGACCTTCTAAAGAACACAAGCCCAAGAGACCAATTAAGAGAGATAGCTGAATTAATATTTCTTGCAAGAGTCTGGTGCAAAACCTGTACTACAGGACCTGAAAACTCATTGTCTAAATGAGTTAAGAATCAAAGATAAGAATGAAACTTAAACTCTTTGCTTTTACCATCTATGTGCCAGTGAGCCAAACCCTGAAATCTGGAACAGCATCAAGACTTCTGCAGGAAATATCTCTGCATACTAAGATGGATAACAGATGAAACACTAAAAAGTTGTAATCAGGAATGTATAATCATAGGGGATTTTGTACCACTAAAACCTCCTACAAAAGGCTTCTGCAATGTAAGGCACCAAGGTCATCGCACCACAGGCATCTTCCAGATTAAGTCCTAGTTTCTTCAACAGCTCCTGTTTGAATGTGGAGAAAATTGTGGCTTCCATCTTGGCTCCCCTCAACTCAAGCAATATTTCCGCAGCAGTCATGGCAGACAGGCATGGTAGTACATAGCATAGACAAAGTACATTAGTACCTTGCAATCATGTGAAGAAATATTTCATTGCAAGTCTATAAAGTATTCTGCTAAATTGTTCCATTCTGTAAACTCTTTAAAAAAAAAAATACAAACAAACATACCTCAAAAAATGACATTAAAGTAAATACCAAGTGTAGCTTAAAAAAAGAAAAAAGAGGAGGAGAAGGGAAATTAAATGTTACTGACTTTATTGAATGTCTCTTTTCAAATATCTTGCATAAGCAGACATGTCACTTTAATCAGATAAAACCCACCAGGGAACATAGTAATTATTTGTATTGCTTCTTGACAGCTATAAAAAGCTAAAATGTTACTGTGCAAATCCTGTCTGAACTATTTAAACAATTGAGAAATGTGATTTAACAGCTAAAACAAACTTGATTCAGGCTGGTCTCTCATCGGCATGTGTGGGATGAACAGAGCTGGCTCTCCGTACAGGGAATAGAAATTAACTGCATGGCGTCCTCACCTCACATAGTTAAAACCTGATAGCAAATAAATCCCATAGAAGACCTTGCATTACCACAGTGTAAACAGCAGGTTACAGACATTTCAATACCGAAGCCTCTTTAAGCAAAGGCTGTCCTGAAGCCTCAGCTGATGTTAGGCAGCCTGGTTTTTGCCTTGGAAACTCCCAGAGAGCTGTAGAGCCAGGCTATGCTATCACCACTGTGAATGAGGTGGCCTTGCATGGACAGAGGGCATGAGCAAGAGCAAGAATGAGGTTTTGCAGTACTATTAGCATCATGGGGCCTATTTCAAGAAAACTGCATGTGAAAGAACCAGGCTGGAGTTTAAAGCTGCACACTGGAAATGGTGGTAGGTCCAGGGCTGGACCACAGGAAGGCATTGCTAGCTCCCCTACAAAGCTGGGCTGGGAGAGGCCCTGCGTTGTAACTGCTCAGACACCGAGTGAGCTTCCATGGAAGGGGAAAGCAAAAGATTTAATCTAATCCAGCCCTGGGGAAAGCCCTAGGTGGGACATTACTCATAGGAAACGCTTGCATTACCTTTTTTTCCTGAAGCACCACAAGCTTCCTTATGCTTTTGACACTTGAGAATTACAGAAGTACCAGGAAAAATGGTGATTTCTGACAACATAATCTGTGTAGCTGACATAAGCACAAATTCTATCATCAGAACTCTGGTTCTGCTGATGTGTTGCAGTGTTAATAAAATGCCATCGTGTAGGTCGTCTTAAAGACTTTTTCCCTCTTTCTTCACATTCATAGTCTCTGCTGTGCTCTTCCATGCTTTGTCTTTAAAACAATATAGAGAGCTGCTTCCCACTTTTGCCAGGCCTAAAAACCCTGACCAGATGTCCCTGTTTGTTGCAGGAGAATTGGACTAGATACTTTTAAGGGTCCCTTACACATTCAAACATTTCTATGATTCTGTGTTTATATGACTGTGATTCCTCCATGTCCCTTACATGATTGCCTTCACACAAGAAAAAGCCTGCAATCATTTGCTAACTGGATAGCTGAGAGTAGGCACCTTGCTGTCCGGATATGAGGCTCCATTTCAGTTTCTATGCTAGACAGCATATGTATCTTATTCCAGCCATTTCTTCATCCTCACTGAGATTGGAAATTTATCCTTAACAAACATCAGAGCTGTGATTCCACTGCTTCTAATGACTTCCTTGTCACTTCTACCAGCTTCTAATGACTACAAAATCAAAAGAATCAAGAAAATACCTGCAAAACTTAGACATCCTGCATCCTGTCAGCCCTGGCACCCCCAGCTTCTCTTTCCTGCACTCCTGTCTTTGCTGTCACATCTCTACCTGCAAGCAGCTCTGCTACTGCTACTGCTGAACTGAGGACCTAAAACTCAGATCACATCATCTAAATTTAGCAGCACCAAGAAAGAGAAGCCATTGCAGAAAAGGATACCACTCTACTCATGCCCCAGTTTGTTTTAGGGAAAAGCAATAATTGTTTTGTTGGTGGTTTGGTTTTTTTTTCACTTTTTCACTACGTAGTGATCCAGCATTGTAATTCAGTGTAATTCCCTGTAATTGGGCCTAAAATATGCTCAATGAAGGCACTTAAGGAATCATGCAGAAGAAAAGAAGCAGCTATGGACAATTTCAAAGCAAATTAAGCAGAAAGTCCAATGAAACACCAAGTTTCCCAGCAGTTAATAGAAGATGAGTCACTTGGAAGAGCAGCAGTTTGGCTGGGGAGGTATATCTGCTTGTAAGTGCTCCTTCTTGCCTGGAGAAGCATGATGGGCAGGTGTCCGGCAGGGGATGAGATTAGGACTACTGGAGTTTGATGTATGTGTAGAAAACTGACTTGTTTATTTTTTCTTCCTTTTTTTTTTTTTTTTTTTTTTTTCTGTTGTCAAACTTATTTTTAAATATTTTTAAATTCCTGCTGCTGGACAATTAAATGCAGTAGAGACAAATTCTGTCAAGTTTTGTCAGTGCAGCACAGTGAACTTAGCCTATTTGTGAAGTTTTCAGCATTTTTTCACTTTTTAGCCTCCAGCTAGATGCTTGCAACTCTTCTTACCCACCTTCCACCACCTTCATATGTGCTATCTATTTCCTGTAAATTTTCCAGTATATTTGCTCCTTCTAATAACTTGCTTTTCTCCTTTGAACAACTTCTTCCTCATGTTGGTTTCCCGGAGTTCTTATCTTATTCTTATTGATAGATAGTTAATTATCACCAGGCAATAGATCTTGCTCAACTCCCTGAAAGCAGCATCTGACATTTCATGTGCCTCTCTACCAGTGATCTTTCACAGCCACAGATATTCTTTGCAACAGATAATACACAAACCTGCACTTAATCACACCGAGTGAATCCAGGATCCGTCCTTGTCTTTGGTTAAATCTCTGCCTATCTGCAAAATGTCCTGAGTGGTTTCAAGGCTTGTCTCTACTTATGAAATGATTGCGGGCACCAGTTCTCCTCTACAGACATAATGTTTCACCATACCATCAAATTACTGATCACAGTTTAGTTTTGCTATGTGGTTACAACCACTCATCAAAATTATCTATTGCCCTTGCCTGGAGACATCAACATCAAATCCCCTTGCTCTTCTTTTTCAATGTTTCACTGTGAATATATTGCACTTCTATCTCTTCTACCTCTTCTCCATGTGAGAACTCTTGAAGCATGTCTACCTGGAGTTCTGCACGTATCCCAGGTAAAATGTACTGCAGCAGTTGGAGCCTAGGGAGGGAGTGGGCAAACTTGGGTCATTTTAAGACTGTCATGCAGCCCTATTGCTGTGAGCCATTCTTCGCATTTCTGCTGCCTCTGCTTCCTGGTCACAATTGTCCTCATCTGCAACGTCTCTCCAAAGGTCTGGAGAGTTGCCCTCACCTTGAAGCAGAGCTCTCAGATGCACCCATCAGTGACAGCTAGCTCTCTTTGGGCTGGCTGTCTGCTCTGGACAGACGTACACACAATTTAAGCAACTTTATACAGAGCCACATTTGGTGAGGCAGTTTGTTTCTTAGTTGGCAGATGCAACAATTTCCCAACCTGTCCTTGCTGCCTATGCCACACACACAAGTCATATACCAGGAAGATATCTTTGCTGCTGTTAAGACTTATTTGCATCAATTATCTGTCTTTCCTTTAGCAGAGGTCTTTTCTCTGCTATCAAAATTCAGGATAGGATATCTAAGTGATAGATTCCAAAATGTCAGAAATTGAGTAGCTTCCAAAGTTGGACACAAGCCACTGTCAAAATGTATTTTGCAGTTAAAGATGATTAAGATCAATTTATGGATCCTACTGTGAGCAAGTGAAACAAGATCAGAATATTGATGGTGATGTCTGCTTTTTCATAAAGCTGTGCCCAAGTTTGGCTGCTGTTCCACAGTTGCTTTCTGTGATGGAAGAGCTTATCAAACCAAATCTAAGGTCATCAGGAGAAATGCCATTGCTCTGATATTAGCTGGGACAGTCACAGTGGTTTTTAAACAAAGAGAAAGTTCTCTGAGTGAATCAACTGATAACAGATAGGACATTACTCACAATTTACACTTGGCAATTGAACTGGTTTTTCATACACTGTGTATTTGACTCACTTGTCTTTGCTTGCGTCCTGACTAAATTCAGAGCACAGGACATATTTTTAGATAAGAACTCATCCTGTGACTTTGCTGCACTGTCCTTCCAATTCAAGACTGGTCTTACCAGGGGAAGAACATATACTGTTTATGACTCGTGACCCTATGCCTGCTGCACTGCAAAAGTAGTGGTAGATGTGCATTTATGCCTGTAAATGAATGAGTAGAGCCTGGTTAATCCTAAGAATATGTTGTTGAGGCTTAATGATGTAGATTTTGTTTTTAAACACATCTCTCCTGTTCTTGCTCTGTTAGAGCATTGATATGACACAGCTACTTCACTTGGGATCACATACACTCTCCAATGCTCAGCACTTGCTATATGCATTTGTACTCATAGCAGCTAGGTAAGAAATACTACTATTTGAATCTAGCCCTGTATATTGCTCTCACTACAGGTATTTGAGGCTATCAGGTCACACACTGGGTTTTTGTCACTCAGTGTATGTCCTCAACCTACTCCCATTAATGTAGCAGATTTGCCTTCTGTTGGATCAAAAAGCTTTGCTTGAAATAGCAGCACCAGAGATGGCCTCTAATTTATGAAGCATCCACCAAGCTACGGGAATGTACTTCACCCATATTTGGGGATGTCATTAATTTCTTTGTTGCTAGTTGTCTCTCTTCTCTTAATTAAAGTGTTTGTTATATATGTCACATCTTAGGTTTTGTACACAAGCAGGTGTTAAAAAGATTGATTCAAGCTTTTACTCCTCCATCGTTTACCCAGTTCCTGCTTTTGATCCGTATATCCAAGTGGAGTCTGAATTTTTCTTGTTCCATGTGCTCAGTTTTTGTTACTAATCTGCCCCCCCCTTTCACATGCTACCAATGCTTTAGTCCCAAAACTCTGCAGTTCCCTGAGGTTCACTTAACAACCTGTTACTGCTATCCTATGATACGCTGCTGTGATGTGTTCATCCCCACATTGGTTCACACTCTCCAAATATAATTATTGAGGAGGAGCTTTTAAAGGCTGCCCATTTTCTCTCTGCCACATGTGATTGTGTTTGTTCACACCTGCCCTGCAGTCATGTCGCTCTGCCACCACCAGCATCTTCCTTATCTATGCTCATTGATATCTTAACCTGTTATGACTCTCTTACTGCTTTCAGTCAAAAACCTACCATTGCCATTTCGTGTCCTTCAGCTCTCTCTTAAAATCTTTAATGTACCATAATGGACAGCAGAAAATATTACTTATCTATCTACTAGACAAGTGCTTTGAGGCTACAGACAGCATATTCATCTTCCCTCACCACCTAGAATCATGTTCTGAGTTCTGCTAAAGCCATGAAGAAGTAATTGTGATAATTTGTACTTGGAAAGGTCTCTTTTAGACATGTGTAAGAGAATGGTGGAATGAATTATACTCCACAGCACTGTCTGTTGATCGTTATGGTTACAGCTAACTTAAGCTAAATACGTAGCTTTTGAGGTTTGAAGCAGCACCTGTTACAACTCATCTTCAGCTCAATGCCTTGTTTATGTGTTCTGCTCAATGCCTTGTCTATGTGTTCTGCACACCCAGATTTTTTTTAGGGGCTCTCTCTGAAGTGTGTTCCCACTCATTGTTCTTTTCAGACCTGCTGAAGGCAAGGGAGTTGGTGTGAATGGGAAAGCCATGGGGTGCTTTCCCATCAATATGAATCAGGGATGAGATCCATCTCTGCTCTCTGGGCAGAGGGGCTGAAAGGCTGAAAGAAGGCACTCTGGCATAGTTGCTACCATGAAGCTGTGCTGGCCTCTGGATCAGCTCCTGTCCGCCAGCTTGGTGGAAGCAGGACATGTAGTACTTGGCAATTAGCTCTTTGTAAACAAGCAGGGTCATTTCATCCACTGCTTAAAAAAAAAAATCATGCCACATCACTAAAGGGAAATAAGCTTTCGTAAGACAAGCAGAGAATATAACAATCTACTTCCACACATACAAAAGGATAAACACAACACAAAGTGGAGCAAAAGAGGACCTGCAACTTTCTGATACACAGTTATTACTCCAGGTCACTCTGTCTAACCCAGAACAGCTAAATGGCAAATACAACAACTGCAGGAAAACCTGCAGGGTGTATTTATTTGACTCCACATCACTGCATCTCATCAACCATGAATTTAAAGTAAGCACAATTTATTGGTTTTCTCTGAAGATCGAAGGATACTGACCTCATTGGTCAAGAAAAAGATGCAAAATCAGTTCATGCCTTAGCTCCAGATGAAGGGATAAAAATAATTTGAGAGTGGCTTTTCAAGAATTCCATTGCAACATTTTATACACATTATGCATTTCTTCCACAAACCAAAGGATAATTTAGTAGTCAGAGAAAGACAATCTTTGCAAAATGAAGATCAGCAAAATGAAAAACAGTCCTGAGGCTGTTGAAAACAATAATTTAATGTCCTGCCCTTTATTAAAGAATAGAAAGATCCCAAAGCTGATAGAAAGGATTTCTTCTGTTATGCATTTTTTCAAGTAGGGCACATATAGTATCACTTGTGCTCAAAAGATTTCTGGACAAAACCAAACTCTTGCATTTGACTGGAATTGTCAACAGGCAGCAAACAATGCAGTTTGATCAATAATGTGAATATATAAATGCAGAGACATATACAAACCTAATCTATAAATATGTGCACACATTTATCTCTGAAATCCAGAATAAATCCCATCTGAAGGCTTGTAATTTATTTTTACAGAGGGAATGAATCACAAAAAGTAAGCTCATGCGTAGAATATGATATTTGCAAAGAACATGAAAGCTGCAGTCCTTATCTAGCTAAACACTTACAGATATACTTAAATGCCACATGGAATGGGATCTTCTATAAGGATCAGCATAGACAAGGAAGTTTTTTGCCAACTTTTGAAATGATAGGTGGAGTTTTCTCACAACAAAATTTTTAAGTGGTAAATGTATATAAACAAAATAACAATGAATGAATGGCTTTAAAATCCAGTTCTGGTTTTCTATGTACTCCAACATGAAGCAGGTTTCCATTTTAAATATTTCTATCTCCATCAATAATTTTAATGCAGAATTCATAATGCTAAACTCCTACTGGATTTCACAGAGCCCTGTTCTATTCAACCTCAGATATTACCAAGCTTTTGCTAATTAAATCCATCACTATTTTGTACTTGTGGAGGTGGAATCCTGTTTCCACAATTTCAGAACAGTTCATCTTTTCAGACTCTCCTTGCCTGCTCCCATTTCTCTTATTCTTTCATAAGTATCACAGTCACCACTCAGTTCACTGTCCAAAGTAGTCGTGTGGGTATCTACAGGCACACGGCCATCTGAGTAGTTTTTAAGTTCAGTTCTCTCTCCTAGACAATGCTTTTCAACCATGTCAAATGGGGACCTGAGAAGTAGATAAAGGTCACTAGAGAGATTTCCTGTTCAGATTTCAAAATCTGAGGAACAGGATTGCTTAGGCTGGGCCTCATTTCATGAGATTGTGCCAAGCCAAGATCTTGCCTGCTCTTTTTTGTTTTTTTCACTGTGATTTTATCATACTTTCTGCTACAGGAAAAGCCATTTCAGTAATAAATCAGAATAAATAAAATTCTTTGGGGATGATTTAGGTATAACAAAATTCAGTCTTGTTCTGATGCAGGAAGCATGCATAAGACAATCCAGTACAGATCCCTTCAAACAAGTGAGAGCAAGATTTATGCATCAGGTTTTGAGGGCTCATGTCTTGAGATATTAAAGGATGATCTTCTCCACAGTTTAGAAATTACTTTTTTTACATGACAGCAAGAGCTATCCCTGAAATTTCAATCTTCATTCCAAAAATTGCCCTTACCGAGTGTATACAGTACACTGGAAAAAGTCATGAATATATTTGAAATCCAAGTTGCAGATGAAAAACAAGATCCTATCTGTTCATAGCTATTAAAGAGAGCATCGTGATGTTTTTCAGAGGTAGATAACTATCTTTGATATTCTATGAGTAATTATATTCTGTCCACCTGGCTTCTCTGTGGGGCTTCAAATTAAAACAATACTTAATCTCCCCTAAATTGTGAGACAGTATGTCTGAGTTCCAGCTAGGAGATTTTACTTTTCTGTTAGTAGAGGAACTAATTACCATTATCCCCTGTGCCTGCATAATCTGAAGCTAAAATATTTCTTTTTCTCCTGTATTTGCACCTTCTTGGTCCCAGAAGGAAATCATATTTCTTAACTTGAAAAAAGTCTTCCAAGTCCTATCATGCTGATATTCTTCTCTTTCTCTTTTCCCTCACCTCTAGTTTTCAGCCAGAGCTTTCTAAATATTTTAGTATTTATCTGGAGTACTAAGACTTTTTAAAAGCTTGAGTGCTAACAAAATGGCTTTCTTCATGCACAGGAGGAGCTGTTGACTCCCGTGAGGGTGGAGAAGCCTTGCAGAGAGATCTTGAGAAATTAAAGGACTGAGCAATCACCAACTGCATGAAGTTCAGCAAGAGCAAGTGCCAGATTCTGCATCTGGAATGGGACAGTTCTGGCTATATGTGCAGACTGGGGGACAAGAGGCTGGAGAGCAACCATGCAGAAAGCGACGTGGTTTTGGTAGATGGCAGAGTTGAATGTGAGTCAGCAGTGTGTCCTGTCAGCCCAAAGAGCCAACCGTACCCTGGAAAGGGTCAGGGTAGTGAGCAAGTTGTCAGAAGCATGCTTTCTCCCTTACAAGAATTAATGTCCCTCTGTATCAGATAGATACCAGTGATGCAAACAGGGAAAAACCTGTCTTAACCAGATACCCCTGATATCTCTGTCTCCATACCCAAAGTTCAGAGGGATTGAAGTTATCAGATATCCAAGTAACTCTTAACAATGGGAAGCAGAACGTACCAAACACTCTAGCCAAGACCACAAGCCAAACTAATTTATGCCTCTCTTGAAGATGTAGAGATCATGTGGACAAGTATGTACCATCTCTTTACTCATTTGGCCTGATCAAAGTTGAGATAAAGTCCAAATAACTTTGTCCTCTTTCAATTAATTAAAAACTTCCAATCTGAAGTTTTCTCTTCAAAAACAGGATAACCTAGGGAGCTCTGTTTTGGTTACCCATGTTTCCAAATTAACAGAAAATAGACTTTTGGCAACATGAATAATGTGTTTTTGTCCCAGAAGACATTGCTCTGGCATTTTGTTGACAAAAACTTCCCTATGTAGTTTTGAGACTGCTAGCAATTGCATTGCAGTACCAGGATAAGAGTTGTCTTTCAGTCAGTCATTTTTCTGCTAACCTAGTGCCTCTGTGAGAGCACAGGTTTTTTTTCTCTTCTATTGCAAATTGTTGAACCTTAAAAAATTAATTGCGTATACACTAGTGATCACTTCCATAGATAGAGCCTGAGGCAAAATACACAGATGAAAAAATATGGAATTTCCTCTGACATTTTCTGGCTAATGCTATCCATGAAATTACAAATAAAATCACCAGGGCCAGCTGCTCATTTTATATGTGCCCTTCCAATCAAATCAGATATTAAAGTCTCCTTCCACCAAAGTTTTCTCAGTTCAGACAAAATTTCTGCAGAGCAGAGTTATTCAGATAATACTAATATTTTAGTCCACATTTGTTTCTAACAATCTACATACAGGTAATTTCTGTATTATTTTTTTTTTGCTGCTGAACCAACTCTACATTTTGTTCACCGGCCTTCGTTTGCTATATATTCATCCTTAGAAGGTGGTGTAGAGACTTCTGCAAATGTGGTGGTACAGGCTCAAGCATTGTATGCTACAGGAATCCCCTAAGGTGTAGAATTGGTGCAGGAAGCTCTGACACAATTCAAAAAGAAAGGAACATGGAAACAAGCAAAAATAACATTTATCTCCAGTAGACCTCAGCATCTGAAACTTCTCATTTGTAATGAAATAGTTCTCCTTAAGAACAATCAAAAATCAGATGGGGAAACCTAGAGCTGATGTCTGACCTGTCAGCACTGCTTACCAAATTCAAGTCTCAACCAGCCCAATACTGAATAGGGCTAAATCTTAACTCTAGACATCTTACCCTGCCAGGACCTAGCCTAATACCTTGAAATATAACATTCAGTTATTCACCTTGCATAATACTGGATTCATAACAGATAGTAAGGGATCTAAGTCTTTAGATATATATTTTTTTCTAAAGCCATATATTGATCATCAATACTGATGGTATGAAGGCTCACTGGAAGAAAAGGATTCCATGTGAAGGAAAAATATCTTAATCCTTCCATAGCAGAGTTGCATTGATATCTCACTGTTCCCCACTAAAATAATATTCACTGAAATCCTGAGAGTAAAGGTCTTTATGAAATGCTTATTGAGAAAGCACATATCCTGCCTGTAAATTTCTGAAATAAAATGAGTATGCTGGTTAAAAGCATTTTGAAAATAAATATGAAAAGTTAACCTCATATGACACATTTGAGCTGTTCCCGTGTTATTCCAGTTGAAATAATTTATAAAACAAGTATTTGCAATGGGAGAATGCAGCATGATATGAACTCATGTGAATGCATTGTAACAGTCAAGTATTTAATCACTTTTCAATTCTTATTAAATGAAAACATTTTCCAGTATTGTCTGAACTGTGCTCACTGTAGTCAATGGGTGTTCAACTCCTTTACACAAGAGAATTGAGTTCACCACCCTGCATAATAAAGACTTAACCGTATTTTAAACTATAACTCAGCAGGTGATTGAATATTATCTGCTTTACAGAAAAAAATACAGCTAAAATGAGCTCTTCAGCTGTAAATAATTCTGTCATAAAGGAGAAAGCTAATGTTTTTCTTGGGTAACAATCTCATCTCTGCTGCGTGGTGCACTGATTCTCCCTAGTCAGTTCTTGATGTCGTATCATCAGCTACTCCAAAAAGGGAATGTTAGCAGGGCCTTTGCGAAAGCCGCCTTCACTAAAATGAGCATGGAAAGTCACGTAAAGAGTTTGGAGTAGGACATTCCCTGACTGCATTTTCTTTTCCCTAGCACAGTGAGAAGGAAGATGTTATCTACAAATAGCTCTTCCTTCCTTCTCTTCCCAGGCTCCCAAAGCTAATCTCTACGGTATGAATGTCCTGGAAATGCTCTCACTGGCTTTTGCAGACTACAGTTCATATTTATTATACAAAACTAAGCTTTAAAATCATGTTTTCTTTTTAGAATATCCAAAATGTAAAAACAAACTTTGGACATCAAAATAATCCTTTTCTCCATGAACATCCAGATCAATCATTAGAACACTAGCAGGTTCTAAAAGATGCCACCATGACAGATTTTTCTTCCTCAATACTGCTTTCATGATCACATATATTTTCATTCGGATCATCACTGTATTTGAGTTTTCAATAGTGTGTAGTCCAGCTACCTCATTCTGAATGTTAATTTCCTGAAAACCATATTTTTAATGTGGCAGGTGCTTGGCTATGACATGATCCTTTTATCATTGTTGCCATTGGCACATAATGTGTGATCCATGAAAATGTCTTTTTCCCATGGCTATCAGCCCAGCACTGGCTTTGTTAACTAACTAGTTTCACCTAGCCAGATTCTGAATGTTTGCAATCATTTACTTGTGTTGCTACATATTGCCTTCCATCATTTTGTAAAGCACCTCTTCAGCAATGACAACTTCCTCTTGTCAGCACTTCGGTCTGTAAGCAGCCCACTCCATGGAGTGTTATATCCCAGTGATACTTCCCCAAAACCCTTCAAGAAGCTCATCAAATAACCTGGGAAATCTCTCTGCTGTCTTTTATCTGAAGCACGGTATGCAGCTGTCCCTGGCAGGGGTGACAGTTCTGTTTTAGAGAGTTGAATTAGTTTTTCATAGCATGTTGTCAACTTTTCAGCAGGAAGCCTGAATCTTTGTACCACTGAGTAGTACAGATGTGCCCCATGGAGTCCAGTGTGATTTCATCATGACATAAAGCTAGGATTAAAGCACCTAACCAGCTAAAATGCAGCCACAATGACCATGGAGATGGAAGAAGGCTCTGTTTAAACACTCTTTATAAACACTCTCCCTGTCTGTTAGAAATTTTGAAATTATGTCTGTGAGTCTTTTTCTCATAGGTGAGGGGTGAAAAAGTATTCGCTTAGCATCTATCTCTTCTTTTTCTGGATCACCTCTCTTCCCATTTCCCCAAGATTTCTTACTTATTTCTAATAGGCAGCTGCAATTAAAGCCCTTTAGAATAATCTGCTTTCATACCAGTTGACTGTAAGCTTCAGAACTTCTCATTTTTGTTCCGAAGGACATGCAATTTTTCTAACAGTTTGAGTACTTTTGATCTGTGCAGCTTTTAAAGGGCAATCAGGAAGACTGATCATTCCCACCTAATTGCAGAGAGAGAAAGGAAGAAGGGAAGCTGAGTTTTAACAGTGGAGAAACACCTTGATGTGTAGATAGACTTCAATTATGAGAACACAGAAGATTTGGAGTCTGATTAGGCAAACTGATCCTGCACAAGAGACTCTACTGAGTCCAGAGCAGTTATTAATGTATAGGCAAAGTCTTATTCTTCAGTGATGATGTCTTTGGATGCTATTTTATTTTAAAAAAAAAAAAAAAAAAAAAAAAAAGGCAGACATTCTAAGATATGCTTCAGGCTTTCCTCAGAGTTGGGATCCCCACAGTTGGAGACAACTTTTGAGAACATGCCCATCCATAGAAGACCATAGGTCTACATGCTGCAGAATGGCCACTAGTTTTATCCTGAGCTGTGCTCTCCCAGTATAAACCAGCCAGAGTCACAGTCTGGTGTGCCTTCTCTGCTTTCTCTGTGCTAGGACAAGGAATACTTTGTGGTCAGTTGCCACATTACCTTCTGGGAGGGCTTTCTATTCAAAAGCAACAGCATGGTCTAGGAATAAGATGGTCAGAACATAGGATTTCTTTGTCATCTTTTCAGGTTTGCTATCCAGAGTGAGTGATTACTGTTTAAGAGATATCAGTGCTTACCTCTCTATTTCGACTTCTGCTTTATCAGGTGTGTGAAATGGCTTCTCTGGACAGGTGAGGCTGTGTTTAAAGGCAAGAAACTCCAACAACTAAAACATCTTAAGTCATGTTTGGGTTCATGCTGCAGGCCCACTTTCCTTCAGCTTCTCGAGACTATCACAGAAGCCTGTACATTCTTGAAATGATTCTTGCACTGAAGTATAAGTATTGCTGGTGTGTATTTAATGAACAAATAACCAGTGTGATAGGAACCTGATCACCAGTGTGGAGTTCCTGTCCAAAAAGAATAGGTTATTATTTTCTTGTATGAATGTATTGATCTGACATAGTAGAGAGCTGTGGAAAAGGTCAACAAGGACCACACCATAAATCTTGATGAGCTCCTGTATGCACACCCTCAAAAAGAAAAATGTGAACCATTATCTTAGAAGAATCTGCAGAACATGTAAGAAAATGAAAGGTCTTCATGGAGGCCAGAGCATAGAGGAGGAAAGGAGAGGAAAAGGGAGAAAAGAAAAGCAAGAAGGGAGAAGGAAAAAGAGCTTCTGAAGGGAATTTTCTCTAAAATGCTGTAATGGAAACGCTGAGTCACAGCTTGAACCAGTGATTGAGCACCTGGTAGGAAGACAGGGCCAACCCAAGGGTGCTTTGATGCATGCAGGTCACCTGAGTGACTGGAAGGCTTGGATCCAGGATCCACCTCTTCCCAGTCTTCATTTAAGGGTTAGCAATGGAGGCAAGGGCATCCATCTGGGAATCTTTGCTTACCTGTGGGTCTCATAGGCCTTCTGAAGGTAAGTACCTTCTTTCTCTTATTTCTACATTCACTGCTGTTGTGTTTGTGTAGATCTTCACTTGCTGTGGCCTAGGATCTTGCTTCTCTGCTGTAATCATTATGCTTTCCATTGTGTTACAAATGCCATGGGATAAATGATTTGAACTAATGGTACTGGTCTTACTGGCCCAATTGTAGGAGTTAGTGGCAGCTTAACCCACTCAGGATCCCACTACTACATTTAAAAGATGAAGTAGAACAAAACTTCTACTTGATAAAAGCCTCTATGCGTTATTTAGATTGTTTATATAATGTTTTTGCTTTGTGGTTTTAAGATCTATAGCTAAGGAGACTATGGAGAACATTTGGACAGCCAACAGAAAGATTTCCTTCCATTGGCTTGGGATCCTTGTAGAAGCCTATAAGCTGGATCTGAAAAACATGAGAGGACCAACTGTGTACAAAGATCTCTGTAACCTGTTGCTTATGCTGCTCAGTAAGAGACTGCCAAATAAGCCAACAGGGAGCTATATGTATGCCTGATGCAGTCTTCCGTAGCAGCAGGTCTGATTCATTTTTCTGTCCTTTCCTCTTACTCCTGGTGCCTCCAACTTGTCTGAATATGCATTGCCACAACCACTTCTGGACTGTAAGGATTACTTATGTCCATTGGACAGTAACAGCACTGACTTCTGTAGCAACAGTCTCTTCCAGCCATGCTGTGCTGTATATTAAAGACTTTCAGAATTACACACTATGAATAAAACAAATAAGAATAGAGTGGAAAGCAGATCTGGAAAACCTACATATCCTCAGCAATTGGCAATCCTGAAAACTGAATTTTTCTGCTTTTTTTTTTTTTTTTTAATGTTTCTTTAGAGCTTAAAATACCCTTGTGCAAATAAAATAATTATCCAGGAGACTGTATCATTGTCAAGTTGCTACAAAATGTAACTGTAGCTAAGCAAGGCCTTGGGTTAGATTTTTAGCTTGAACTCACTCAAATGGAACTTTATGCTTTTATTTTAAAGAAATTCCCCTTCCGTCTAAGCACGGAAGAGGAGGGAAACTGCTTATCTTCTCTGCAGTTTGGAGTTTGGCTAAATGTGTTTGTGATCTGCAGATGATCACTATCTCTTGCAGCATTTTAATGATGTGACTCACTAAACTCAGCCACTTTCCTCTAAGTTTTCCTCAGTTGCTTCCTGTTAGCTTATTTTCACCTCATTTAATAACTATTAACATAATGCTGTTATTAGAAGCCAGTAGGGGTTCATTGCTACTCTCCTATAGCCACTCTCTACCCTGATGTAGTCACCTGTCTGCATAAATCGTTCTGGTTAAGAAAAAGCAATTTTCAGAATGCAGAGATTTTAACAGACAGATCAGTAGTTGGTGTAAATGAGCTTAGCTCTGAGCATGGTGCTTTTCCAGTAGCGATTGATTTACCCTACATGTGGACATGCTGGGATTAGAAAGTCTGCAAAGCAATTATTCTTTGTTTCTTTTTACCTTTGCTCACAGCATCTTCAGAGCTGCCACCCCCTCAAACATCTGGGCACAGACTTGCAAAAAAATCAACCTTGGCCAGATGTGCTTGCTTCCCTTCAGGGGCTCAGACTCAGCCTGGCCTCACAGGAGTGGCTCTTCTTGTAGAAGCCTGAGGGGCTCTGCTGAGTCACAATAAGATTTTCACATGGTATTAAGTACCTTTGGGAGTTCTGGTCATTTAAACCACTTCAGTAGTTGACTAATGCATGATTCATTTTTAGGCATGGTAGTTCAGGAAGGGTTGCAACAAAACCCACTTTGAGGTGTTTCTGCTGCTTTTAATTACTGTTTTAGGGAGTCAAGAACTCTTGCAGAGGAGAAAAAAGTAACCATCCATGTTAACCTCAGCAAAGTCCAGGTTTTTCACTTTTGGACTGTGACACTGTAAGCTATGGCAACTGGGACTGCAGACAGAATACAGATGAAAATAGCAATAGACAGAAAATAGATAGAAATAGATGATATGGCGGTATAAGCAAGTGATTCAGTTTGCAATCCAGAGCCAACTGTGTTATGCTAGAGAGAAAGGTGGGCCAAATTCATCCATTGTGCAATTCATGTTCTTTCTCTCTCCAGATTTTTCATTTATTTTTTATATCTGCCAAGAGAGCAGTTCAGAGAACATTACACTGTCATAACATTGTACTCCATTGGTAATATTCCTTAATTGTAGTAATAATACATAATCAGCCATATACATATGCATTAATATATTAGCTGCATAGCTTCATCACTAACTTTTTTTTTTTTTTAAAAACAGCTAACAACAATCATGTTTGGCTGCCTTATCACCTGAACTTCAAGATGTGAATTTCTTTCTATGACATTCTGGGGGTGTATATTACCTTCATAATAAGAACCAGTTATGTTTCTGTCAGAAATCTGTGAATTTGTATTGTGAAGTCTATAATTTTTGTGCAGTGAGATTTTTCAGAGCTCCAAATAGTACTGCAAAGATCTCATTGATGGGGCTGGTAAAGGGCAAATTGCTGGCATACTCCTCTTCTGAGAGGAATTTAAGGACACCTAAAACTATGACTCTCTCTGCCTCCAATGTTTGCGCTCAGGGTTCCAAGAAAAAGGCCCTGCTTCGAGGTGGCTAGAGCCTGATGAAGACTTTGCTGTGATGCCTTGAATGTACCTGTTGGGTCTGTGAGAGCAAGTATTATTCTCCAAGCAGAGAAAGGCAGCTATTGAGTGGGAAAGAACATATTGGTTTAGTAAGGGGAAAAAAAAAAAAAAAAAAAAAAAAAATAATTAGTCTTCACAAGAACTAAAAGAGCAGAGAGGCAGCTGCTCAGCTATGTTGAAGCAGAACAACTTCAGCTGGTCACAGCTGCTCTTTGAGGGTGTGTAAAATTTAACATAGCTTTCCGAGTTTCACCAGCCATTCACTATCGCAGACTGTGGTACTTTGAGTATGGGTCTACAGGAATTAAACCACATACCACTGTCCTACATATTAGAGTCACAGCTTGCTCTCACAACTTGAGAATTGAAGAGAGGACATCAGTGTCTATGAAATACTGATACCGGAAACAGAGGGGTAGAAAAAGTCTCATGATGTGTACTGAAGATGTTCATGCTAGAAGGATATAGAAACTGCTGAGGTAACAGTGAAGCTGAAAGAAAATAAACAGTGGAGACCAAAAACTTTTGCCTGTCTCTGAAGCCTTGAATGACATCTGCTAAATGACAGTGCAACTCAATTTGCAAAGTCTTAATTCTAACTGGAATAAGTAGCTAAAAAGGCATGACCATATAGAATGAATGGATAACTTTTTTTTCTGTGCTTTATAGAGGTGAAGTGCAGGACTGTGGAAGGAATGACATTGGTAAAGGAACTAACTTTGAAGTGATACAGAAAAATGAACAAGGGAGGAAAATAAAGGGAATGGGAAGAAATGGAGCAAGAAGAGCATTATTTTTTGTAAATTAAATTTAAATAAAAAAGGATGACACTGGCTCAGATCTTGTCATACTAAGGTATTTTAAGGCCAACAGTAATAAGAGAATTATATCTAATGTGAATGCCCCAGGAGTGCCAAGCACACCTTTTCTCTTTTCTAATAATGAGGCTACTGAAGCACATTTGTCATGAAGATGAATAAACACCCTCTACACTGACCAAGGAGCTAGTCTGGGTCACTTCATATCTTTAGAGCTCATTTGCATCAAGGTGAAGAGCAGCGAAGTCTAGTGGGGAAAAAGAAAATGAGATGGTGACTTCATCACCTCCCATAGCAGCCCATTTCAATGTCTGGCCACTATTTTTCAGAGAATTTTTATATTTTTTTTTCCTAATAATCAACCGAAACCTGCCTGGTGCAACTGGACGTTGTTCTCTCTCATCCTATGACCGTTACATGAGAGAAGAGGCTGATCTCCACCTTGCCACAGCGTCCTTTCAGTTGTACAGGTTTCCCCTCAGGTCTCAGCTTTCCTCACAAGACTTGGTAGGCAACATTGATGGTAGGTGGACAGTTGGAGTAGACAATCTTAGAGGTCTTTTCCAACCTTAATGACTCTGGGAAAGAAAAGAAGGAAAAAAAAAAGAAGGGAGGAAGGAAGAGATAAAGGAAAGAAGGAACAAAATGAAATAAAGGAAGACAGAAAATGGAAGAAAACCTCTGAACTGATGGGTTGACTTTTGACCTGTCTTCTGAGTCTCCTTTAATAGCTTTAATGGGCCTAGCAGAGGTTCCTTTTCTGTGACTTGCTATCTCCAGATTGCTGTAGAATTTTTCTTCCATTCGTGTGCAATCAGCTCAACAGCATGTAGAGAAACCATATTTGAACAATAACAGGAATAAAAGAAAACTGTGAAACGCCTGTATACAAGTTTATTGTGGGTGCTGGAATGTGTATGATGCCTTATTCCTAAGGGCCAGAAGATTTTTTCAAGTAAAAGAAAGGGAAGAATGAATCAATAACATGCATAAAATCTGTCCACATTAAAAGTACAATTTATTCCATTCTCAGAGGAATACCACAAAGTAATGCCGCTACTGGATGTGGCTTAGTTTTTGTCTGATACTGTCACATTCCAGCACCTACCAAGACAAAGATGTTTATGAACCAGACAGTTGCATGGAGGCATGTTGGCAAAATATGACTGATGCATTCAGTCACAGGGCAGATGCAAGACAGGACAGGCAGTAGCCACAAAGGCAATTGGTTTGTAGGATTATAGACAGGGGAATTCTTGTCTGTGGTCTCACATAGTCTGACTCTGAAAGCTTCAAGGAAGAAATAGCAATATATTTTTAGCTTTGTGGAAAAAAAAAGAAGTCAAAGAATGACTTGTGCTGCCAAGGAAAACTGAACAACGCACTGCCACAGGATATAAAAATCCATTGTACGTATTTGATTGCAAATATTTAGACTCATTAATTCACATTCAATCATTATTAAGTATGATGGTTTGGATGTGTCTTGTCAGAAATCACCTGAATATTATCAGATGTTCTTTGTCAGATGTGATTCAGTTTAGAGTGGTAATTTCTTCACATGCTTTCCCTGTGTAATTGGACAGCAGCGAGGCCGGGATGCTGTAGTCCAGATGAAGCTCTAGTCTGACCTCCTGTGGCCTTTCTCCTCTCCTTATCAGAGCAAACCCATGCAGCGCACTGAAAGCAAAAAATGGCCATGTGGCAGAGTATATTTGTTCCTGAAAGTGCCGTGCTAATGCATGATGCTGAGAGGTAGCTGCCCTTCAGCTCTCTTGGACTCCAAACAGATAAAACATCAGTCCCCAAAACCATTCTAGACACATCCTTAGACAAACAGACCCTTATCGCAGAGGCAAAGTTATTAGCTGTTCTCTTACTTGCCCTTGAGGGAGCACAGCTATAGCCCATGGTGTTCTGGTGACCCCTGGTCCCATAAAGCCTTTTCTGTCTGCTTAGCATCTCGCAGCACAGACAGCACTACTGAGCTTCTATCAGACAACCCACAGTGCGTAACATTGATGGAGCAATATTTTGCCAGTCCATGGCTTAACGCTGCAGTCTTGCTGTAAGATGTACTTATTATTACTGTATAGTTTCAAAGAGCATGTTTTCCTATAGGAATAGTTCTGACTTTTGACTAGTCTGTGTAATGATGGGGCAGTTATACTCACAGAGCAGCAGTTGTACGTATAAGCAAATACTTTTTCAATACCACCCAGAGACAAGAAAGGAATATTTGTCACACAAACTTTTTCTAGAGAAAGCTAGATATTTGATTGAAACCTAAATAGAAGCAATGATCTTCAGTTTGCATTAATCCTTTAAGAGAGCTGCTTGCAATCTCTTTTGTGTTTGGGGAAGCCTTTATGTTTTTCTGTGGATGCTTGCATGGATAAATCAAATCTAAGCCCACCAGCACTCAGTCTGCCGGTTTTAGTCACCTTTTAAATGACCCTGAAACATAGTCTTTGGGTCACTCTCCTGTTACCCAGGTTATGGAATCACTACTGTAGTTCTTCAAAATTTGGAAGCACCTTGATGTTTGAAGAGGGTGGAGAGGTATAAATCTGCGTTATGAATCTCATCACGAAGTCATCCCTTGGATTTGGTATCAAGCACAAGCCTTTCCTTCTGCATGAAGAAGGGGTGATAAAGCAAGCTAAAGCCCTTTTTTTTGCCAAACAGAGGTGGACTTTGTGTGTGTAGAGCAGCCTCTCCTGAGAACAGTGCCTGTATCTCAGTTGTCACTTTGTCCACAGCAAGCATGAATTGAACTAAGAACAAGAGGAAGAGGAGCAGGAAAGAGGAGTAAAACAGCGCCAGGGTGAGATCCTGTTGCCTTCTGTAAATACACCCGGTAGTTAAGCACCAGGGAGACAGATGAAGTGTGTAAGGAAACGGATAAACCTGGAAAAATTAAGCAGCAGCTGCTTGCCTTTGAATGAACTCACACTGCAGATCAGAAGATTTCCAGTCACAAAAAGGGAGAAGTTTGGGAACAGTCTTCAAAAGGAAGACTGAAGCAAAACATATAGCATTTAAGATGGAGACTGATTGTTTTACACACTACATGTCATGGCAGTCAGCAGTCACTGCAGACAATTTCTGCACAGGACCTTTTCCAAATTCCTATGTTGTCATAAAATTGAGATGAATTCACAAACCTGGCTACAAGAGAAGAATTACAGATGAACGGAGCAGAAGTTTAGATCAAAAACATGTATGTAGTCAGGAAAGCATCTGTTGCTGTGCAACAAGTCTTCTGACAGTATGTCGTGTTTGAGATACGAGGAGGTTTCAAGATGCATGAGGGGAACCCAGAGCCTGGCAGCATTTCCAGAATATGCTGTACAAAAATCTGTTCTGCCACTGGATCTCTGATGCTGAAAAAGGCTTGTGGCAAAATGACATCAAGGTAATATTGGTCAGTGGCTCAGGTGTAGTTTTTGTATATTAGAATGTGAATTGAGTTGAATAATTGTTTTTTCTGTTATTATTTTTTGTAAGTGTGTGGGTGTAGACAGGCAGGTGCTTGAGATTTCTGTTTAGTCTGTTATTGTTCAAGCACAGCCACAAATTTAGTGAGTTGAATGCACAAGGTCAACACAACAGCAAGCAAACAGGTAAATGGGGTCAGCGTGTACCTACAACTGTGTTACACATGAGAAAGCACAGCACGAGATGTCAAGACTTGCCTGAGCTGCAGGCAGCATGAGGCTGCATGGCCAGGGTTGAGCAGCCCTGGTGTGACCAGCACTGCCTGTAGGGAGTTGATTGCAAAGGGCTGGTCTACCGAGAAGGCGACAACAGACAAGTTGGCATGACTGAGAAGTGGGTTGCTTGCCTTCTGGACTTTCTGGAAACAGGAAAGATCATATTTGAACTCATAATTAGGAGTGACTGGAATTAATCCAGTGTCTGACCTACTCAACAAGCAATGATCATTCTTATTCCTATCTAGTGCTGTACTTAGTGATGGCCAACATCACCATCTAAACATTGTCCTCTATCTCAAGAGCCCAAATCCACTGGTTGAAATAGGGATTTCTGTGCCTTCCTTGTGAGTATATCCTTGCAGCTTCCTCTTGCAAACAATGACAGGAAGGCATCCTAATGAGAAAAAACCCCAAGTGCTCCCATATGAAGTCATTTCAGTTTTCTTATTGCAATTTAGCATTTTTATTACGTAATATATGTAAAGTAGTTGCATATTTTCAGTCATTCCTGCCTCCTCCATGCTTCCAGGCAGCCTTTTTCTCCTCTCCAGCAGCTGTCTTGGGCTACGTGTTCATTCAGAAAATGTTGAAAGTGGGTTCTCAAGCCATTTGACAAAGCATTGTTGTCACTCGGGAAACACTTCAGAAACAGTTTTAGGAGCTTATTTCACTAGATGAAAAGCCAAGGAGCAAGCTCCTTTTCTGTGACTCCTTCAGTCATTTCAGTAAGTCGTTACTGTAATACAGTTTGAGCAAGGTGGTGGGAGGAGATCAGTAAAGGCCGCCAGCTATATCCAAAGAGTTAAGAATAATTCCAGCAATAAAATGCATGATAAGTATATTGAGGCTAAGAGTCTGTGCAGCTTACCAACTCCTTGGAAAGAATGGCAAAAATGTGTCAAAAAACAAGCCGTAGGCTGCAGCTTTCCACAGGCCAGCCCCCAGAACCCCTCCCCTGTGTACACCCAGTCAAAGAATAAGGCAGCTGTTTCCTCTTCATCTTCTCTTTGCTCGCAGTTTGGATTTTCCTTTCATTAAAGAGAGGATTCTGTGGGTAGAGATGCATGAAAAATTAAAATGTGTTATTACTTATTCCCCTTTTCAACCATTTCCTTCCCTGAGGGTTATCTGCTTCTTAACTTTACCTGGTGACATGAGTGAATTGTTCATTTCTTTCATTAATCTCCATCCTACACAAACCTCTCTATTCAGAGAGGTTATCAAAATTAAAATATCAGACTTTTGTCTGGGAATGTTTCCTTACCTATTATCACACCAAGGATTAAGAGAATTAAAAGAAATGGGGAGATATGCAAAGGGCGAAAGAGGGAGGGAAAAGAATTTTTGCCCAGGAAGGGGGAGGAGAATTTTTTTAATTGGAAAATGCAGTGATAAAATCATGAAATTAATGAAGTGAGCAAGCTCAAGGTCAGTGCAGTACCTGTAGATACCTTAAGCACATTTTCTAGCTTGGTTTTTAAGAAAACAAAGCCGATCTATCAGCCAGTCTGTGCACGACTGTCTGTTTGCTTTTCCATTCCCCATTCCACCATGATTTTCAAACCAGTTGGCAGATTTCAGTCAAATATAAGAGGGGGTGGAAGTTTACAAAACAGTTCCCTGTCTCCCCTTTTCACAAGAAAGCCACTGGCAGGGCTTTGGGACCGGACTCCAGTAGTCACACTGTTTTCCCAAATGATTTTGATACTCTCCAGTGACTTCTAAGTGGTGCCCAGCATCCTGTGTGTTGCCACCAAGGCACCCCATGATGGGAGGACTGCAAGAGAGGGCAGCACCAATTTTATAATTACTGGAGCACCTAATATCAGGAGGAGGACTTAGGTCTTGCAGTTCTATTGTTCAAGCAACTGAAACAAATCCACTGGAAATTCTGTTTTATTAATTCTTCAGCTCGTAGAGCTCCTTAGCTTTGTTAACATTACAGTACATCAAGCTAGCAGCAGCCTCTTAAACATCTTGATGTCTTGCACTTGGAAATGGGGAGCTCCCGCACTGTGAGTGGTCTTAGGCAATCAGTCCTCCTCTCCCCTGGCTTTGCACTGTGGCTTGGCTCTTCCTTTCTGAAGGCCAATGACCAGCAGGCCCTGTGCTTCACGAACAGCTCAAGTATCTGGGGCTGCCTTGAGAACACAGGGAGCTGGTGGAGTCCTGGGGTTCTGCGAAGGCAAAGGCACACGGTACACCAGGGGGAAACAAGCCCTCCTCCAAACAGAGCCCATTGGATAGGCAAGGCCACAGCTCAGGAAAAGAAAGCATCTGCACAACAGACTATGAATAATTGATCCTGATGACAGCGACCCACAGATGTGACGTCGCCATTGGGCACATTAAGATGCTGAGCACCCCTTGGGGAATGTTCGGAGATGCATTACCTAGGGAACTCAAAGATGTTAATTCATAATTTATTGTATGAGGGAAATAAGAAACTAGAAAACTCCATACAATTCTCTTTAGTCTCCCCTAGAAGGCCATTCAAGTGGTCTTGAGTTCTTACATAAGGATAAGAACTCACTACAGGAAACATTCTTTCCTGTGTGCAAAATTCAAAATTACTGTACCTAATATTAACAGCTAGATCTATTTTAATTGTTAGAACTTATTGAAGCGTGAGTCCAAAAATAACAGGTAAATTAGAGAGAGAGGGAGAGACCCAAAAGGCAAAACAAATCACCAAGCTTCATTCAGCAAGTGGAAAACAGCTTGAATCCTGGTTCTCAAAGAATCTCTCTGAAGTTCAGTCTTGTGAAATCACACTTTGTCTCCTAACCCCTACACCAGTAGCATGTCCTGCAAGAATCTCTCTCTCTACAGAGAGTTCTTGGTGCTGATATCACCTGCAGTGCCTGGCTGCTGGATGCTTCTGTGGCTTAAAAAACTCTTTTGATACCAGCTTTTCTTTCCTCTTTAGTGGATGTGCTTTACTCTCCTTTTTGGAGTGAGTTCCTTTTGTTCCTCCTTTTTCTCCCCTGGTTTTGTTCTTCTCTTTTCTCCCCTAAATTGCACAGCTTTCTAGCAGCTTTTATCCTCTCTTTCTTTTCTTCTCTGAGTCTTTGAGTGAAAGAGAATCACGCACCTCTTAAGAGAGCAAGTTGCATGTAAAGTTTTCATCTTGAAATTGAATTAACTCTTTGTGGGATATTCCTATCTATAGCTCTTGGGTAATAATCAGATTCTCTTTACCTTTGCTTAGGATCATATGATTTGGGAAGCATACTGAAGTTCTTTTTTGCATTCATTGCAGACAGAGTGTCTTGTTCATGATACATATGAGGAAGATTGTACTAAATAGTTTTATTGTTAGATGCTACTCAACTGGAAGACACAGTAACTGGGCCTTCTTTCTGAAAACAGCCCCTCAGGACTGCCCTTGTATTTACATTTGGTAACAATGTCAGATTATCACTGAAACTTCTAGTCTAAGCAAACTTCTGCCAGTTCTACATACAGAAACACTTCAGAAGTGTTGTTCCTGTGGTCTTTCATTTCATATGCTGTATATGAAACCTCCACTCAAAGGAAGGCCATTCAGATGGCAGCTCCATCAGCAAAGAAAGGCTGGCGTTGTAACTTAAATTCAACCCTCCCATCCACTGTACTTCAGTCACTGATTCTATGGTGACCCAAGGGGCTGAGGAAATAAGCAGGAACCAAAGGGACAGTGTAGTTACTGGGGATTTGAGGTAGAAGCTGCAAGGCAATCAGAGACTGGGGCTGTTGTCAATGGGACGAGGAAGTATGGTCTGACTAAAGGTGGTTTCATCTCTGTTGCAGACCTGTGCATTGGTAGAGATACAGAGCTTCAGGCAAGTATCTGTTCTTATCAGAGGAGTGCTGGCAATGATATAATAAGAAAGAGAGGATGTTTGCATTCCTCAGCTCTGGGAGCACATATTTTTAGTTTGCAAGGCTTTCTTTTATTTCCTGAAATACAATTCACAAAGGCAGTGAGCCATCCTAGCACAGAAGCACAGTCTGGAAGGATATATCTGTGTACACATTATTAAACATTAAAAGAAAAGTTAGATTAGCAATAGCCCAAATAAAATGCATTGTGATTGAATCATTAATTTTAATAATAATTATAACCAGTACAATAATTTTGATGCTTTTTTCCTTTCACAGAGCTTTTATTATTCAGTGTGAGAATGATCAGAGAACTAGAAAACATGACCTGCAATGAAAGATTGAACTAATTGGCTCTGTGCAATCTGTGGAAGAGAAAATGAAGCAGAGACATGGTAATAGTTTTCAAATACATAAAAGGCTGCTGCAGAGAAGAAGGCGGCACTTTGTTTTCTGCATCCATGGATAAGACAAAAAACAGTGGGCTTTGTAGCAAAAATAGATTCTGGCAAGACTTTGGGTAGTTCAGTTAAAGACAGTAAAGTGATGGAATAGTCTGCTTGAGAACGATCCATCAGGAGAGTTCTTAAGAGTTCAGATAAATGTCCAGTGGGCTGCTGTAGGTGACATTTCATGGTGCCTTCCAATTCTCTTTTCCAATTTTCACCTACATTCATGAAGGCTGTGTTTTTGTAATTGAAGACCTCCTGTCTCACAAAATTGCAGTTAATGGCAATTCTGTCTTTGGCATCTGTCAGAAAAGAATTGGGCCTTTATGTGTAGCCAGCAGGTCAAGGAAGTTAATCCTGATCCTCTACTCTGTGCTGGTGAGACCTCACCTGAAGTGCTGCATCCAGATGTGGAGTCCTCAGTACAGAAGAAGCATACACCTATGGGAGCGTGTTCAGAGGAGGCCCACAAAAATGATCCAAGGGATGAAACACCTCTCCCATGAGGACAGGCTAAGAGAGCTGGAGCTGTTCAGCCTGGAGAAGAGAAGGCTCTGTGGAGAACATGGTATGGCATTTCAGTATTTAAAGGGGAAGCTGTGAGAAAGAAGGAGACAATCTTTAGCAGGGTCTGTTGTGGCAGGACAAAGGCAAATGGCTCTAAACTGGAAGAGGGGAGATTTAGACTGGCTATAAGGAAGAAGTTTTTTATTATAAGAGTAGCGAAGCACCGGAACATGTTGCCCAGAGAAGTGATGAATGACTCTTGATGACATTCAAGGTCAGGCTGGATGGGACTCTGAACAACCTGATCTAGCTGCTGGTGTTTCTGTTCACTGCAGGGGAGTTGGACTAGATGGCCTTTAATGATCCCTTCCAGCTCAAACCATTCTATGATTCTTTCAAGAATTGAGTACCAATGGGTGTGTACAAATAAATGTTTCTGAATGTCTTTTCTTCTTCATATGGCTTAATTCTTCCTAAAACTCATGAGATAATACTGTGGGCAAAAACTGTGAGCACATAGAGTATCAGCCTCACAAACTAAAGTCTTGGATAAGAAAAATATTAATAATATTGCAAGCATTTCAGGAATATGAAAACTTCTAAGTATTTTGATATCAGGGACTTACTATATTAACTCCATACCCTACCCCTTTTTGGCAAAATCAGGGAACAAAGATGTAATCATATTGTCTGAATAACACATAACATGCATTTGTAGGATTCCTCTGCTACCAAAGGATGAGCCTCCCAGTGGGAACCAGGCAAAAGAAGCCTACAGTACTATGGGGTGTAATGGAAATCCTGCAGTCTGCTGCAAGATCACACATCTTTGTACAAGAAGGTAGAGAGAAATATCATAACTGGTTAAAGTACAAGGGAAATTACAGCCATGGAGGGCTATTGA
Source organism: Lagopus muta (assembly GCF_023343835.1). Classification (NCBI taxonomy): domain Eukaryota; kingdom Metazoa; phylum Chordata; class Aves; order Galliformes; family Phasianidae; genus Lagopus; species Lagopus muta. The sequence continues at coordinate 86,964,638 of NC_064433.1, forward strand.
TATGTTTTCATCAGCTATTTTAAGCTTCTCAATTTATTTACTTTTGAATTTGAATTTTGAATTACCTGTTGAGAGAATTAGTCTTTCTTTGCATACTCGCTAAATGACGTGGTTACCTAACTTTGCTCCTAAGTTATATGATATGAGAATCTCCCTTTGCAATTATCATTGTACTTGATTGCTGTGCTGTGTTTAACATCTCAAGTGATAAGCAATGATTTCCTGAATTCAGAACTGATGATCCTTGATCTTCAGAGAAAATTGCATCAGTAGTTGGATTTCAGTAACACGGATTGCAGCCAGTTTCTGGTCAGATCAGCTCTACTACCAGCTGAAGCATCTGAAAGCATGATTTTAGTACCTTGCAGTTTGCTCAGGGGAGAGCAGTAATAATAGTAATACAAACCAGTTATAAAACTGGATTATTTTAATCCAGCCTTGATTTACTTGTATCTGGTATTTTTCATGTGTCTGGGTTATCTGCTGTATATATGTGATATAAAAATCATTTCATCTGTATGTTATATAGCATGCACCTGGTTTGACATGAATGGAACTCTTTGTAGCTGCAAGATGATTAGAGACCAACAGCTAACTGCTTCTCAGATACTATGGCTGTAAGTACTTGCTTCTCAAAAGAGCAATACTGGAAGAAAGAAGAGGCATTTCCGAGTTTCACATTACTCCTACCTAGGAGAACCATATGGAATCTTGGTAAACTGGGAAATATGTAAGCACAATGAGCCCTTACAATGATTCATCTCTCTTCTAACATGATTGGTAATGAAATGCCATGGTAAGGTAACAGCCCAAGAGCCTGTTTGGAGCAAACTCATTTGGCAGAGATTCCTTACAGAGTCAACCAAGTAAGAGCCCAATGGGCAGAAATCAGAGTGTGAGATGTGCATATTATTCTCTCATATCTTGCTGATTTACAGCATTTCACAGTCATTCCAGCAGAGACACCTACAGCTTCAATTTCTTAAATATGCAGAAGAACTTGTTAAGTAGGAATTTCCACTCTAAAGTTTAGAGCACATCATAAGCCCATGTTTGCTCCATGCGGACATGAAAGAGAAATTCCCTCAGTCAAAGGGTTTTGGAAGCTATTAGAAAAATTCCAGCTTTCAGCCAGAAAATAAGCTGGTATTCAAAACACTTAAGCATATATGTCAAAGGCATTAGTACATGCTTAAAGTCAACCCCTTTCCTGGCCTTAATTGATGCTTTTGCCTTCCTAATTATTAAAAGCTATATCAAGGCCTACCCTGCAGTCCTGCAGATAAATTGGAGGCTCCTGCTGATTTCAGTGGGATCTCAATGGTGTCTTGCTTGCTTTATCCTTTAGTCATGGCACTGTCAGGTTTAAATCTTTAGTGTATGTGCCAACCCTTACTTTCATTTTCTATTACCTCTCTGATTGATCTATGCGGAGATTTACTGTCATCAGTAGCTAACTGATAGATCTTGTGACAAAATTATATTCTTTAGCTCTCAATTGTCAAGAAGCTCTAAGAAGCTCTGTTCTTCCCTCCCTCTCCTCCTCCTTCCCCCCCCCCCCCCCCCCTCCCATCCCCCCAGCAGTTATTTGAAAGGTTTCCAATTCAGGCAACAAAGTAATTAAGAGCACAGGATTTAGCATTGACTGTAATAAGACTATCCATCCAAATTTGACTTGCATTACCTATTTTTGATTTTCCTCTGCGACACATTTACAAGGCCAGACGGGTGTATTATCTCTGCATACTGTTCATTATCAACCATGACTGGAACAGGTGGCAACATACTGATGTGTGTTTGATAGAACAGAAGTTTGAATGCATATTTCAAAACTGGGCAAATGATTTCCTTTATAACACAATCAAAACATGAGCAGTGACAATTTCAGGAATATGTTCTCTTATCCCACCTTACTTTCATGTCCAGCATCTGCCAACTGGTATGTTATTTTTCAGACCTCTGCAGTCTTCATTAAATCCTACTGTCTGTGCTTGGAAAAATGGAAGTCTTGGTACGTAACTTACTAGCATGTGGCCCTGCACGGACTGAATGACTGCTAGGTGACCTTCACCTTAGCCTTCTGGACCTTTCAGCCAATTTGCAGCCAGTGATAGTTGTTTGTACCTCAGATGCTCAGCATGGATGTCAGCCTTGTGCCAACATATTCCTACACTGCTGGAGAAAGTGCCTGATTTCACAGTCAGTCCAAAAGGGCTCTAGCTGTGACTGTGAGAGCTACTTTGTTGTTTCTCTCACCTGGGAACCTGGATAGTTCATGTATCTTATACATCAAGGTGTCATACACCTAGCTGCATGCCTTCATTTTCCCAGAGAAAATATAGAAACGATTGGAGGTTTATTAATGCTATTGTCATTAGGTGCATTTAGATATTGAACCCAGGTGTTGGTGGCCCAGGTCTCTGTACAATCTAAAGAAGGAGGGAGATGTGCACTTCCAGAATGGAGCATCAAGGTGAAAAATGCAAGACACACCTTAGTAGGTGGCATTCAAGACTTCCACACTAAAAGCTTTTCAGCTTTCACTCAGTGCTAGTGATGCCGGAATTTCTAGTCCTTCAACCTTAGATCCAGTTTCCAGTTAGTTCAGCAGCTGTAAACTAAAACTCTTAGTCTCATTGGTTTCAGAAGAATTATTCAAGCCAGTATAAAGCAAAAGTTGAGCTCCTTTCTTAAAACAAGCAGAACTAATTTGGATCTATTTAAATTCTGAATTTTTAAAAAGGATATGTAATTAAATGTAGAAAGAATATGTATATTTAACAAGTATATTTCAGAAATCAAGTAATTTGTAATTCTATATTTTTAAGCATGTTTTTTTTTTTTTTAAATTTCTTTGAACTTCATTGTCAGATAAGTAGGAAGTTAATTAACAGATTTCCTACAGAATCATCTCAGAGAATGTTTAGCCAATAGAGCTTATAAGACACTATGCATTAATATGAACTCTCCACAGCTCTGAAATCTTAATTCCACAGAATATTGACAATAGTTTTAACAATATTTAATCTTTCCATTCACTTGTGTCTTTTATTTTGTCATGCTCTTTTCCTACCAGCATAGTCACTAAACATGCTCACAAATGAAATGTCAAAACACACCACAAATTGATTTTAGCCTGTCTGAAATTAATGTAGGAAGTGGGAAAACTAGACATTTTGAGCAGTGTGGGCCAATAAAAGACTTCAGAAGAGTGATTGACCACTTGACAAAGTAAGTAATACACGGACTAAGCACTCCAAATACACAAAGGAAAAGCATTTGAATGACAGAGATTTTATTTTGCACTTTTTTTTTTTTTAATCAGTAGAGATAAGATGTTTTGTTTGGTACAAAAACCAAGCAATTTTCATGCCAGTGTGCTAGATCTCCAGCCTGCAAACTGGGCGGGTGACAGCACTTAGCACATACTTCTACTACAGTTGTCACTCATCTAAACTTCTGACCTATGTTGTCATGTCTAAATGAAATTACTCTGTTACTTCAAGATCTCATGCTTTGGAATCATTTCAAATGGTCATAAGTACACAAAGAATCAAAGAAGTACAGCTGAACACTAACCTAGAAAGATAAATGCTTGATCAGAACCTTCTTTGACCTGCTGCATGTTCAGCCTATCTTCAGCTGCTTTCTCCAATTTCTTCTGGGTTCAGGAGTCATACAGAGATGATAATACCATGAGAAGTAAATAGCCAAGAAGATTTGGAAACATTAAAAAGCTCTGTAGAATTGTTTACATCAGCCTCCACACTAATAAGGAAATTGACCTATTAATAAACGCTACACAGCCTTAATTAGTCATCTCATTGTTAACTTCAATGAGGTTGTTATTCACAGATATGTAAAAGTAGGAAAAGCAAGAGATTGTGAGTTAATGAGTTACTCTGTGCAGCTTCTGAGTAATCAAATAGTATTGAAAACTCAAAGTAGTGACTGGGAGTCTAAGTCTAGTTCATTCTTTCCTCTTTATAATTATTTGATGATGCTTTGAGCACAACCAGTATTTGGTAGAGCCCCTCTGTAGAAAAACACTTGTCTTTCTGTTAGCTTTTGTGGGCTTCATTCAAGAAAAAAATCTCCATTTTGCCTGACAAAGACAGGATGGATTACCCCCAATTATTGGAAACGTATTCGGGAAAGTATGTTAGCAAACAGCTATGTAGTAACTGTCTTTGCAGCAATGTTCTACCTCTAGTCCAGTGAAGTGTCCCCTTCAGACATTTCTGACAGGCAGCAATGATGTTGTTATGATAAATTCTTGACTCCTGACTCAATATTTTATTGTCTAGGAAGGTCACTAATATAAGCAATTAACTGTATTTCATGTGGTTTATTTTCCCCATGGCTAACTCATTAGCTAAGATGCCCACATTTATTTACTATATCTCAAACAGGCTGTGATTAGATGGTTCCTGGGTAGTGCAGATCTGACCCCATATGCTGAACACAAGGCTCATACAGATGATTTGTTGCACTGTTGGCTGTCCAAAATGCTGCTGGTTGCTTGCTTACCGCAAGTTGTTTTCTTTAGTTACTTGATCACAATGTACCTGCCAGGTGATATACCAATTTAAATGGATGTAGTGCTTGGCTCTGCTTTACCTTCAAGAGTCTCTTAAAACAAAAAATTTAATACTTGGAATACTGTACTCAATAAAAAGACTCAGTTAGACCCAAAAAGCACAAGTAGTCTAAAGGCAAAATCAACCATCAGGGACCCAGCCAAAAAAAAGTATGAGTGCTGTTGATCTACCTCAAGCTGGAAATCCCAAGGCAAGGACATATTGTAATGACTGGCTGACAACGTGCTGTGGGAATACAAGAAAAACTGTTCAGAGCAGCAGCTGTGGGGCAAGATAAACAGCATGAGAACCAAGGACACCTCTAGAAGAAGAAGAAAGAATGTCTCACAGCTCTGATTGGATAAGTGCCTCCATGAACAGCTGAAGAAGAGTGTTTGTAGGATGCTTTGTTGACATGTAAATGTGGATGGGAAAGTTGTAGGGGCAGATGGGAAAGCTAGAAAATGAAAACTTGTGAAGGTATATAATATGAGAACTTGTAATAAATGATTTCACATCTGAGTCCGTGCATCAGATGCTGCAATGTGCCATAAATTTCACTGCACACATGGCAAAGCAAGGAAACTTTGTGCTTTGCTTTCCTTGCTTTCTATCAAATAGGTTTATATGAACACTCAAATGTTTCTGTAAACACAGTAGCCTACAAACTGGAGTAGGAGTATATCCAGAACATACCTGAATTACTTACAATGGGGAGGAGAGTCTGGACTGCATCGTCCATAAGGTCCTATGAGCAAAAAACGTGGTTCTCCTTGGCCATGTAATTGTCCATGAAGTATTGTCACTCAGCCTCAAAGATTCTTCTTAAAACTCCAGGAAAAAATGCTGGTTTCATAGGAGTCAGGTTTGATGCAAGATACAAGTAGGAGCTTTTGAGAGGCTAACTTAGTGCAGTGTTGAATGGCTGCAGGACTCTCCCCTCAGTTGTCTCTGCCTAAACCTCCCAAAGCTTGTGCTATCCAGCTGGAGCCTGTGTGAGCAGTCACTTCTCCCTGATTTTGCATCTTCCCTTACAAACAGCGGCCATAAATACTAAGAGCATTTAGCTCACAGAGATAAATCCTGAATTCAAAGAGCAAAGTCTGCCAGAGGCTGTCTCAGAGCATAAGCACAGCTGTACCTTTGCCCAATTTATGGAACATTCTGAAATGTACTTAAATAACAGTCTTTTTCACTACTCTCAGTTATAATGGTCATTAGAGAACTCTGCATCAGCTTTCCTTGATGCTCTCATGAGTCTGAATAGTAGCAATTTATTACCCACAGGGCCATGCAGCTTCAATCTCTAGTGGCACAATGAGATTTCTTTCATTACTATAGAGATATTTTGGTATGTTCATTCACTTTCCCTGAAGATAGAAAGACTGCCCCTGTGAGAATTAAGTATAGAAAAGCTTCATGCAATACAATACACCTACTAAATTTTTCTCTGCTATTTTGCAGGATTTAGAAACAGATCTGAGTCCTGATTATTTTAGGAAGGGCTGTTTTGAACTGTCATTTAGACCATTATGTCCCCAGCAAACTGGGTAATGTGAAGGATCCTTTTAAGACTTTCCTAGTGAAAGCAAAAACAAAAGGACATTCCAGAATGCAAATAACATTTACTTTCTCTGAGGGTCACTTATGAAGCAGAACAATATTTTGCCCAAGTGATACATGTCTTTTGACTCAGGGCTCCTTTTAAGCAGAGCTAGATGGTCCCTGAAACTTGTAGATAAGCAGAGAACCAGTATGACAAGTTTTTCTGAATCATCAAATTTTCTTTGAAAATTCTGCCTACATTTGAACCATTTATTTAGAACATATCCTGACTGCAGACAAAACATAAATTCATGTATTTTTCTTTTCTCAATCTGTTCCACAATCAAAATCTTGTATCTCAATTTTTAATCCTTTTGTGCAGAATAGAGTGGCTACAACGTGCTTCTCAAAGTAGCATTCCTAGAGATTCCCAGATTCTTCCAAGAAACCAATCAATACCTGAGTGATTTATAAAATGGGAAAACACTGCTATTGCAGCACACTGGAGGCCTATACTTTAGGACTAAGAAGTGGCTGAATAGCGAGTCAGTCATAAAGTTTGTGGCCTGTGCTAAAATCAGATGTGGTTGAGTTGCCTATTCTAATGTAGTCAATAGGGACAGAGTAAGCACATCCCGGTATGCTTGAACAGAACAATTATTTTCTGCAACAATTGAAATTAATTATCAAATGCCGAGTGAAAGGCTCTGTCATCATTCATCAGCAAAGATTTGTGCACAGAGTTATAAAAGTTTGCAAGATCAAACATTTAAATAGGAATGCAGCCTTCATGCCAGCAATGAACACATTGAGCACTTCCACACACCTGAATGAAGTTTGCTTTCATCTTCACTACTTGTACTTTGAGTTATCACTGTGGTATGATTGCATTGCCCTTCATCTTCTTAAAATTTTCTTGGCTGGAAAGCTGTGCAAAAGCTGGTGGGTTTTGCAGTGTGTGGGCCAGTGGGAACCTCAGCCATTGCATCCTGAGGAATTCAGAAAGGAGTCTCAGGGTCAGGGCACAATCCACAACTGCAGACTCATTTGTGGTAGGCTAGGAAGTTGTGAGGAAGTAAAAAACCATCTTCTCCTAATCAAACATTCATGTAACCTTGTCCAGGCAAATGGCAGTGAGTCCCTGACAGGTCACAGTGTAAGGAAGAGTATATGTGGTGTAAGAAAACAAAATGAAACTCACCCTACTACAGGGCAAAAAGAGCAAGCAAAAACAGGCTAAAAATGAATCATATGGGATTCCTCATAATGATGCCTTCTTATTTAGCTAAAGACAGAGATGATATTACTGCCAAACTTACAAGCTCTGTTAAATAAATTACAATGATAGATAAGAAGCTACAGAAAGTAAAATATAAAAGAGGGTTACATTATACTAATAGCATTAAATCCCAGGATTTAACATGTATAGTTTAGAATGCTATCAAGAAGAGATAGTCAAACTTGTTAATTCATTTCTTCTAGGCATAAAATGGCAATTTGACCAAAATGACCAGAAGTAAAATCACTTTGCACATTTTATTTTTTGTGCATGTGAGGCATGCACCCATGCATGTCCCGGTCACAGGATTGCAATGCATACAAAACAGCTTTGACTGAGAATTCACTTAGTGCTTAGTGAATAAATCTTATATTAAAAACATGTATGCATCCTGCAGTTCTGCTAACGCTTTCAAGTCACATGCTCAAGGGCACATATTCTAAATGGTTAACTGTTTCAGGTAAAACCACATGGATACTCAAGAGCATCACAGTGAGCCTGGGCTAGAACTCATGCAGCCTCTCTGTGCTCCCGACAACTTGACGTTTCATCCTCACCCCAATAGCAATTAGTTCCCCACTATTGCAATGGCATGCTGTCCCTAAGGAATCCTTTCAGATCTTCCATAATATGGTGAAGGGAGGAAGAGCAAAAGAGGGAGATGAAATTGAAGAAATTACTCTGAAACAGGTTCCATTCTTGTTTTGTAATAATCTTCCTGATTCTGTGACTCTGATTCTAATAAGGAATTGATCTCATCAGAAAAAACCTAAATGCTTGAAAATACCTTTTTGTTGTTGTTGTTGTTTTTGTTGTTGCTTTAAGAAGTAGATGAATATATAAAAGAAATAAAAGTGCACATGCTGTTTCAGAAGTTTTGAAGAAAATGAAGGGGAGTAAGCAGGTAGGGGAGTAAACAAACATTTCCCCCAAGCCCGTTTCCTGTCCTGATCGGTTCTCTGGTTGCCTTTTGTGGCTTTAAGTGGTCACGATCCCTGTGTAATGTCAGACTTTCTGGTTGAAAACTAAAGCTGTCGCTCAGACTAGAGATTAATACCTTAACGAATGATAAAACTAATAAATGGACATTCAGAAGAAAACTGCTCTGTACAACTTCAAAGGAGTCCTGATCAGATTCAGAGTAGCTGTGCAGTCCCGAAAGCTAGAATTTGCTTGAAATTTTCTTTTAACTCTGTGTAGGGCATTGCAGTGCATTTGAATAAGCACGAGCTCTCATTTCAGGCTCCCTAGATAAGAGCTTAGCCCATATGCATGATGATGTTACCATCTGCTGGACTCCAGGAGGAATGCAGCAGTCCAAGCAAATCCCTCGGCTGCTCCTTGCAGTGAGGTGAGCCACCTGCTCTCTCCAGTGTCCCTAAAGCAGCATGGAGAGGCAGGGAGGTTCCCAGCAGTCACCTTGTAGTGGCCGCACATCAGGGAGATGGATCTTGACCACTGTTTTGGGTGTTTGGGTGCTAGGATTGGGAGCCAGGCTTGGAGATCAGGTGTTTGCTGGAGGCTGCTCAGGAGCACAGGCCTGTGGGGCCCATGGAGGCTTTGGTTGCATTGAGGCACCCTAGACCCACCAGGGGACAGGGTGCTGGTTTAGAGAAGTATATAGTAAAAGGGAGGAAGGCTTCAACATGGTGTCAGCATGTGCTGAAAGCTTTGCAAGTGCTCCAGTGCTCCAGCTGGATGAGAGGCCAGGGCAAACAGAAAGTCCAACATTAGACAGTGGTGGTTTAAATAGCTGCAGTGCTCCCTGCACTGTCCACAGCAGAAGCTGGGCTTTTGCTAGGGATCTTCTACACTTAGGAAAAACTGAGACAAACATTTGACTTATTTGCTGTTTTCTGTTTGGAATTTTTAAATGACAGAGAATAATTGCTCAGTGGAAGAAATGACAATTTTATAATCTCCCAGTTGTCAGGGGAGGAAGAGCAATACAACACTGCTCAACATCTTTACAACTGGAAGACAAATTAAGAAGTCACTTTAAACTGATAGGTAGAATACTGTACATGGCAAGTGATAACATTTCAGTTATCTGGCTTATACCCCTGCGCACCAAAATTACTTTAACAAACAGTCCTTCTTGGCAAATGATTGTAAACTATCTCAGCTCATCAAAATCACTGGCACATCCACTGGTACTTCTCAGAACAAGCATCAAAGCTCAAGGACTGTATATTATGTTAAGCAGTTTAATATTGGATATAAAACTGTGGCACTGCTAGAGAAAGAACTACAGCTGAGGGAGGTCATAGGCAATCAAGGATAGGGGAAAATTTGATATTTAACTTTGTCTCCCATCTGCAGTATCTAATCACTTGATATAATATATAAATCCTTGATCTTTGATATTTGGAGTACCAAAGGAATTGTCAGATTTTCAGAAGCATCTTTTCTGTCCAAAGGAACGCTAGGTGGAAAGGATCAATTGGTAATGCTGTGACTGAATAAAGTGCTAGAGAAAAAGCTCAAATAAAATAATGTAACTACACTCAGCACAGCAGCTGTCTAATTTTCAGATTCCATGCACTTACCACTACTGATGGTCTATTCAAGGTGAATCTGCTGAGTAAAGTCATGATATTCAACGGAGGAATGTTCTGTGCATTTGCTACGTGTGTTAAAATTAAAAAACAAAGGACAGATCTACAATGCTCTCATCTAAGTAAACTTTGCCAGTCTGTGCTTTTATCAAATTAGTTAGAGCGTAATCTACTTTCATGTCAAATACAGATTTAGAGGAAACAGACATCTGAATTGTCAGGCTATTTACGTCCTTTTGCTTGCTCTTTTCCAAGTGACATTCAGCTTCTATTTTTTTCCAGGGCATTTAATGGACTAAGCCAACTTCTATATTCCCCACTTCAGTCTAGGGCTGAGATACAGATGGATCACAGATTCTCATCTTCAGCAGTTATATGCATGTGTGAACCAAAGGGATTTAAATACAAGCAGGGGTGTTTGGAGAATTCATGTCTCATTCTGCAGCCTGTGCCAGGGCAAGTCCACAGGAATGAATGAGAGACACTAATGTAAAACTGGGGTAGGTGACACAAGCCCAGTGCTTGTGTTCTGCAATATAACTAAGAGAACACAAGGAGTGCAGGGCTGATGTTTCTGCCCATCAAGAGAGACAAAGAAGGAGGTTGCAATCACTTTCTTTTCTTAGAAAAAGAGAGTCACTTCTCATTAGACCAAAAATCTGGGAGGATCAGATAAATGGTGATGAAGAGTCTTTTAGGTTCCAGCCCACGGTCTGAGTCCATAGAGACACCAAAGATCTTCAGCATTGCCACCACTGTTGGAAAGGGGAGATTCTCTGATCTGAGTTATAAAGAAGAAGTGATAACAATGACATATGCCCATTCCCATTTTAAAATCTCTAAGTGCTAAAAATGCTGTAAGCAGTGGTACAAACAGCAGGACAGCTCCGCAATGCAGATCACGCTGCTTCCAATGCTCCCGTTAGAAATGAGTGCCTGATAAATCCATTTGCAAATGTTTTAGAATGAGATCTTCTGACATTTTCTTCCTTGTATAACTTTTGTTTCTCTGGGTGACTTTACCTCAGCAGCATTTGTAAATTCTTTGTAGATAACTTTCCTACAATCACTGCTCAGTCTCGTTGCTCAGTGCTGGCATTAACAGAGGACACGATTTGTCTTTAATATTTAAAAGTTATTGCCTATCTTCTGGACCTTTTTCAATAGATAGAGTTGACCCTTCCCAAGGGTAGGGAAATGTACTGTGTGTTTCTTGCTTTTGTAGTAGTCTGTGTTCCGCAAGACTTGCAGCATAGACAGGCAAACATATTTCTTTCATAGTGAAAAGAAATAAGCAGCTCCCTGTAGAAATGCACAGGACCATCTGCAGCTTGACAGGTCATTGAGTCCTAGGTTGAAGTGCTGTAAACCCAGAACTCATCATCCAAATCCTTAAAGCCAGCTGAGGCACTGCAAGAAATCCTTCATCCAGTGCCACACAGTTCCTCAGCCTTTTCACCTGAGGCTTGATAATGCAGGGGGTATGTATATCTGAGCATCTTTTCCAGGAAGAGAATGAAATGTACAAACTCCTACCTCCAGCAAATACAACGCCTAGCTCAACTCTTGTGCAGATAAGAAGGAGAGCTTCAGTGAAAGTTCAATTCATTCAGATAATTAGATCCTACTGACATTTTCCGTGGGAATAAGTTGAGGAGAGCCAGTGATTTTAGCTGCTGTTCAGATACTAAGAATGAGCATGATGTAATTGCAGCTTACCGTAAATGAAAGTGACTTGGAAAAATATTATTATGTTTTTCATTGTTTTATAATATATAAAATATTATTTTATAATATAATATTACTATCTTATATACTAAAATAAAAATTAATTATCTATAACATTATATAAAAATAGTACAATATATTATATTAGTTGTGATTTATTTTTGCAAAATCTGTGAATAAAAGTTGCTTTTTTTCATTTCAACTGCTTATTTTTCAGGGTCATATTGTTGCATGCCACACAACACTCCAGGGCCAGGTTCTTCCTGAGCCCAGTGAGCTAGAGGGAGATGGAAGGCCTGGAAGCTTAGAGGTTATAAGGAGATGCAGGGTGGTTAGGCGGGATGGAAAGAGTGATGGGTTCTTATTGGAGTGCCATATATGCTCACCAGCCAGCCACATCTTCACAAGGCATAGATCCATCCTTCCAAATTTCCAAAAACTTGTCTGCAACATGCAGAAATCATGAGAGCTGCACTACAGCTTCGAGCCAGTGCAGTACAAAGAGACAAAATGGCAGTGGGGAAAGCTGCTTTTAGAGTATTCATCTGGGGTATGGTGGGCCCATTGCCCAGCAGTTTCTGCACACAATGGAACTTACAGAACTGCTGGCTCTTCCTTCCATCGCCAGCTTGCCACTTGACTTTCTCATTTATCTGTGTCCTTTATGCAAGGAAATGTTCTTCAAAATGTTGTGAAATTTGGTGTTTGCAAGATGCTTGAGATCCATATACAATGGCCCTCTGCAGTGGCAAGGTTTCTTATTGTTAAAGGCCTAAAAAATATTGCAAAACTGTTTTTTAATGAAGCCATCATAACAGGCACAGTATACGCTGAACTATTTCTCCTAACACCCTAGTCAGATGGCGTGCTATGTTCATGTTAAATGTGTTTGGAATAGAGGCTTTCATCAGAAGTAATCTGCTGGGAGTCTTTGCAAGTCTGTGGAAGTTGAATGCACAGATGTGGCTGATAAGTAAGGAAATTGCTGTATTATTTAATGTAGATGTTAACGAAGATGTGCTCTGTCTCTCCCAGATGCAACACCATTTGTCTTTATAATTGTATTCACTTGCAGCAAAATCTTCTCTTTTCCATCTAGAGATTAGACAGCTGGCAAAAAAAAAAAAACAACAACAACAAAGATGTTGAGATGGCAATATATAGCTTTGCACAAACAGCAAACATTTAATGGGAGAGAGGAAGAAGATACTAGCAAAGATGCTCTTGGACTTTCCTTTTCAGCAAAGATGCTACTGGCCAAGCTTTAAGCCCATAGCTGTGGAGAAAGGTCTGCACAGTTCAGGAGACCTCAGAAGGATTCCAGACCACCCCACAGTAGTGAATTATTAGCCCAAAAACTCCAAGGTGGTGAGAAAACTGAGACAGGAATGCAAACTCCTAATTCATTTCTTTATTGTATTCATTTTTCTAAAAATCACGATATGAGACTCCATCACTTCCCAATGAGAATAAAGTACAAACAGTCCAGCATGGTTTAATCACGCAGTTTAAAATCCCTTCGTACACCTCCAGTTCTGAGTGCTAAGTTTGACACGTGCTTTTTTGAAGAATTGATTACAAATCTTCTTTAGATTACGGCTCTTCCCAGCTGTTAAATTAAGTAAATGCAAGCAGAAGAATTTTTTAATGATCAGTTACTTTTAAAGTTTTACCTGAGCATTCTCACTGTTTAATTCTTAAGAGAGATAGCTTTGTTACAGTGCTGGTTCTCACTCAGTTCTATAATACGAGAACACTGACTATGCTTATGAAAGATATTTAGCTGTCTTTATTTGCTATGTTAAATCACTTAAGGGAAAGTTAAATAGATGAAGAAAACTCTGTGTACACAGTGTCTTTCTTCATACATCCCAAGACTTATCTGTAACAGACAACTTCTGCTTTTATTTCAGGTCTAGGCATGTGTAAGTCTTTGAAGGAGGAATATGACCCTCAGACTTCTGAAAACCTATATGTTCATAGAATCATAGAATGGCCTGGGTTGAGAAGAACCACAATGATCATCCAGTTTCAACCCCTCTGCTGTGTGCAGTGTTGCCAACCACGAGCCCAGGCTGCCCAGAGCCACATCCAGCCTGGCCTTGAATGCCTCCAGGGATGGGGCATCCACAGCCCCCTTGGGCAACCTGTTCAGTGCATCACCACCCTCTGTGTGAAAAACTTCCTCCTAATATCTAACCTAAACCTCCCCTGTCTCAGTTTAAAACCATTCCTCCTTGTCCTATCACTACCCACCCTTGTAAACAGTTGTTCCCCCTCCTGTTTATGTGCTCCCTTTAAGTACTGGAAGGCTACAATGAGGTCTTTCCAGAGCCTTTTCTTCTCCAAGCTAAACAAGCCCAGTTCCCTCAACCGTTCCTCATAGGAGAGGTGCTCCAGCCCTCTGATCATCTTAGTGGCCCTCCTCTGGACCTGCTCCAAGAGCTCCACATCCTTCCTGTACTGGGGGCCCCAAACCTGGACGAAGTACTACAGATGGGGCCTCGGAAGCTATCACATGTTGTGATATTTTACTTTCAGAGATGCAATAAATTCTCTCTAGAAGAGTCATTCACATTAACTCATTGCCTTGAACAATACGTCTCACGAACATAATTTCATCTTTTCCATGCTAAGTTGCATGAGTAAAATAAGAGCACAACACTTTCCTTTGAATTGTAGCTTGCATATTTTGTTAATAGCTTTGTCACGAACAGCCTCATGACATTAAGGCTACAGGACAATCTTTTCACAGTCCTCGTGCTTGCAGTCATCTTATTTATAACATTTGTCAACACTAAAATATATGCAATTAGCGGGATGAAGTTTGGAGGAATGCATTCCGAAGAACAATCAAGGCTGATTGTTTTGGAAGATGTGGAAGCTATTAATGATCCTGCGCAGCATTAGGAGTGTTGATCCTGCTTCACTGAACAGCCTGGCATTTCCAGCTCTTGGTTTTTACTGACAAGGCTATCAGAAATGGCGCATTTGTCATATATAATTGAAAAATGGCTATCTGCCTTCTTAGAACTTCCTTTCATTTAGGTTTACTGTGAGATATGCAAAGCACTTTTATGCCTGGCATACTTGAACGTTAAATTCAATTTTCTAATGTCTGCCACTAGCTTGGGGAAAATAACACACAAGTTCTTGTACATACCCTGGGGACCATCAAGGAAAAACAACAGTCCCAGAAACCACTTGTGCTGCTGTTTTTCCAGGGCATAGAGGTTAAGAGGAATTTATACCCAAAAAAAAGGTAATTACACTTTGAGTCAGCCAGCTCCTGTAAATGCTTTCAAAGACCGACACATGAATTTCAAAGCTAGATGTATGCAGATCTTTTATATGCACAACCTGCATTTACCTCAGGTGTGAATCATGGCTACACAATTCAGCTGTCTGGATAAACCAGATTCTGATGTGTTACATCAGATTGGTACACGCTAATGGAGGCATCCTTAAGGGACAGTAAAAGTCTTAAATTTTAACTCCCTGTAACTTGAATGGCCCAAATCCCTACCACAGGATTGTTCCAGATACTTGCAGAAAGGACCACCTCTATTCTGTCCCATACCCCTTCATTCTACCACAGCAGTGGGACAGTCTGCAGACAACAGCACCATTCAGGATGAGAAGGGGACCAGAGCCCATGGAAACAGCCACATCTGTGATCTAAGCACTAAGCTGATTCCAACAGTCACCCAAGCTGTGGTTGTGCAGCTCTCTGGAGTAAGCTTTCTGTCTCTGAGCATGGAAATAAACAATAATACAACAATAATAAAACAATCAAGTAGAATCAACATCTGCTGTCATGGCAAGGTGATGATTCACTGCAAGTGGGAGGTTGAAGATGCAAGTCCAGCACTGAAGGTTCATTGCAGGACATGGGAAAGAAGGGAAAACTGGGATTAGAAGGAAAAAATCACAGCTTTTCTACATGTAGAGGTGGCTTCACTGCCTACTTCTCCTCCTCTCTTCCCTCCCAGCCCGTGCCTCAATAATTAGCAACTAGAAAATAGAGCTGAAGGGTAAAAGAGGTCAGTTGGTGTGACAAGACCCCTTACAGTGAGCATACTAAAATTTTCTGCTGCTTTTTGAAAACATTTCTCCAGATGCCATGACAATTTGTAGATGTAGTTGCCAGTCTTTGAAGATTAGAAATTTTAGAAATATTGCTCCTTATTGACATAAATGATTGCAAATCTTCATGGTTTTAAAGAGCATCCTAAATAGGCTCTTTGTTGGGGCAAACTCATAAAGTACTGAGCTTAGTGGGGGAATTTTTTTTGCTTGGAGACATTCTGTTTTAATGGATTACCAGCCCTTGGTAAGGCCATCTCAGACACTCTTATCTCCCTTTCTCCTGCTTTACCTCATTGCTTGCTCTGGTTTTTCGTAGCTGCATGCATTCAAAATCATTCCTGTACATAAATCTGAAAATATCCATATGAGCTACATACATAGTCCATTAGGCATCTAGATGGCAAGCACTACCACAAAGATAGCCATAGCACTAGCTTTACAAAACTAGGCGACCTTAACAGATAGCTACAAACATCACTGAGCATACACACAGTCAATATCCTTGCAGAGCAGAAAGTTTCAAACTTCTCAAATACAGCACGTCTAGTCCTTGGCTTTTCCACTGCATGGTGTGGCAGAACCAGGCAAGGTATTAAGAAATGTAGCTAAGTGGTTCTGATCTGCATCATGAGATGCTGATATACCTATAAAAAATAAAAATAAAAAAATTCATGCTTTTAAGGTCCTTTAGAGCCCTATAGTCTTTTTCTGGTTATTATGCTGATGCACAAATGATGTGAAATAGCTTGTTGTTTCACTGTGATGTTAAAAAGGATCCTGTTTGTACCCTAGAACATCCTGAGTGGAGACAGGAGAAAAAGAAGAAAAAAGAAAACAAGAAGAGAAATGTGATTTTTTCAACCTAGCAGAATGTTCATATGAACAGAGAGAGGGTTGCCTACTTGTTTTTTCTCCCAAAACTGTCTCTGAAATTTACACAATGCAAATTTCAAATAAATGCACAAGCCATGTTCCAACCCTGGAACATGTCACACTACTGTCAACAGAGTGAAACATCACAGTCCTTCTTGGACTCCAATAAACCTTGGACCCGCTTAGTGGATGAAGGT
The DNA here is from genome assembly GCF_023343835.1 of Lagopus muta. Lineage (NCBI taxonomy): Eukaryota > Metazoa > Chordata > Aves > Galliformes > Phasianidae > Lagopus > Lagopus muta. Next base: position 86,981,487 of record NC_064433.1, read on the forward strand.
AAAGCTGTCAATGTGGTCTACCCATACTTCAGTAAAGCCTTTGGCACTGTCCCCCACATCTTCTTGGAGAAGCTGGCTGCCCATAGTGTGGATGGACGTATGCTCTGCTGGGTGAAACACCAGCTGGATGGCCGGGCCCAAAGAGTAGTGGTCAATGGAGTTAAACCCAGTTGGTGGCCGGCCACGAGTGATATCCCCCAGGCTCGGTGCTGGGGCTGCTCCTGTTCAACACCTTTATCAATGATCTTGATGAACGGATTGAGTGCACCCTCAGTAAGTTTGCAAACGACACCAAATTGGGAGGGAGTGTTGATCTGCCAGAGAAGAGAAAGGCACTACAGAGGGACCCGGATAGACTGAATTAATGGGCCAAGGTAAACTGTATGAGTTTCAATAGAGCCAAGTGTCAGGTCCTGCATTTTGGTCACAATGACCCCAGGCAACCCTACAGGCTTGGGGAAGAGTGCTAGAAAGCTGCCTGACGGAAAGGGACCTTAGTGTATTGATGGACTGTCAGCTGAATACGAGCCAGCAGTGTGCCCAGGTGGCCAAGAAGGCCAATGGCATCCTGGCTTGTATCAGGAATGGTGTGGTGAGCAGGACTAGGGAAGTAATCCTGCCCCTGGGCTCAGCGCTGGTGAGGCCTCACCTCAAGTACTGCGTTCAGTTTTGGGCACCTCAGTACAGAAAGGACATTGAGGTACTGGAGAAGGTCCACAAAAGGGCAACAAGGCTTGTGAAGGGCTTGGAGAGTATATCCTAAGAGGAGAGACTGAAAAAACTGGGGCTGTTTAGTCTGGGGAAGAGAAGACCGAGGGGAGATCTTATTGCTCTCTTCAAATATGTAAAGGGTGATTGCAGTAAGAATGGATTTGGTCTTCTTCTCACTGGTGACAAGACGAGGGGAAATGGCCTCAACTTGTGCCAGGGTAAATTTACGTTGGATATCAGGAAAAACTTCTTCACAAAAAGGATTATTAAGCACTGGAATAGGCTCCCAACCAGGGAGGTGGTTGAGTGACCATCCCCAATTGTGTTTAAAAAACATTTGGATGTGGTGCTCAGGGACATGATTTAGTGGAGGGTTGTTAAAGTTAGAGTAGTATGGTTAGGTTGTGGTTGGACTTGATGATCTTGAAGGTCTTTTCCAACCTGAGCAATTCTATGACTTTCCATACTCAGATGGAGCCATGAACCCTCTTCAACTACTATCTTCACATCTGCCTCTTGTAAGAGGGTGAGGGAATTCTAAATCAGTCCCGCTGCCTGTAACTTAACAGCTCCCAAACTCACACGCTAATCTTCAAACAAAATTATGACAGAGAGCTTATTCATTCTTTCTCTAGCAGTCTGATTTATCAAGGAATTTATCCAAGGGTAGCATCTGGTCTGTCAAAGAAATGAGTTAAACCTGTGCTCACATCACACAATCAAGGCAGAAGCCCAGCTGAGTTGCCACAGATAATAGTGATAAAAAGAAGTTGGTAAAAAGAACAACAGTGGTTTAAGTGCTCTTTAGAGTGGGGTAAAAGTATAACAAGTAGTATAGTAAAATATTTTTTTAAAGAATTTTTTCTCTGTTCCTTGTTTTTTTTTTTTTTGTGTAGTTAATGCAGTGCATTTGATTGATGCTTAGGGAATTAACCTTGACTGCAAAAGTAGTAGATAAATTGTGGGAAGGAGTCCTTAACAGAAAAGAGTCCTAAAATCACAGGTAAGTAACATAACAAAATATCAATCTGGGTAGTGGGAAAAAGCTGTCTGATTGCAGTCACTATTTTCACTTAAAGCCTTTCTTTGTTGCTTAAAAAACTGTTGTATGACCCACATCTGGGTACCTGAATCTAAGGATTTCCTTTTTCCTCCATGTTTATCTGGCTATTCTTCAGCTCATTCAGTTCACTATGCACCCCATCCCCTTTCCATGAAATACAGAACTACTTATAGATAATAGTTTTAGTTTAAAGAGAAGTTATACATCACTGAAAACTGAGCTATCCTAGTTTGACTACAATATTACCTTCTGAAGATCTTCTATATCATTAAAAAGACGTGGTGCATCCTTTCTGAGTGTGCATAATGGTATCTTAAATGATGTCTTGTTTCTTTCTCCCTGTGATCTTGTCCTCCTCTATGCGCTGATCTTCAAATCCAGAAACCATGTGAGCTTCATTTTCTTTGATAATCAAGTCTACGTGTAAGGTTCTGCGTTGCACTGAACAGAGGCAGGAGAGTGGCTTTGTCACCTCTAAACACTGTAGAAGGATAATACAGCATTAGCAGGACATAGTGACCTTTGATTTTTGTATTGGCCACCTGTCACAAACTTCTCACACCAGCACAGGAAAGCTGTTGTAGTATATAAAGAAAATTGCTTGCCTATACCAGTGGCTTGTGCTGTATCAAGATAACCTTCTGGTCTCCTGCTAACTTTGAGACCGCCATGAAAGTCTGATACAAATTTATGACTTCACTTTAGAAGTGTCTTAATGGCTTCAGTTGACTCTCTATGATCCCCAGAGGAGGAAATGCTTTAGGCAGTAAAGGTAGGACATAAGTCTTCAAAGATACTGAGGAAAAAGAAGCTAGAGAGTTTTGTTCTTCAGTGACCCCATCTCCAGTGAGAGAAATATGCCCTTTATCAAAAACACTTACTGAATGAAATGAGAACACACATTTCTACTTGACATTTTACAACTAGAAATGTAAATATTTGCATGGAAGTGTATGTAACATATGAGCTTTCCCAATAATACGAAAAATAGAGTTCAGCTTAATGAAAAGCCGATATAATATTAAAAAAATAAATGAACAACTGCTCCATCAAGAGCCCTCTGCTCTGAAGAAGCCATAGCTCCAGACTCCTTCCCTGCTATCAACTGCACATTTTAAAAAGGGTAACCTACATTTTATTGGTTGTGAGGCTTATAAAATGTGCTTTTTTTTCCTTTGCACCTCAAGGTGATAAGCTGAAGAGCCATTCCACAAAGCTATGAAAGGTTTCCTGCAAAAAGCAAGGAAGAATATCTTTAATGTTTTTTGGTACTGAAGAAAAACATTTCCAGAGCTGATATCCATCAGAAATAAGGTACACTGCATGGCAAACTAAGTACATTGACTGCAGTAAAACCAAGGCCATGCTATGGTTGTTTGGCTGTGTCCTAGTTGAGATGTGAGTTGATTTACAAAGAAAAGCACAATTTCAGTCCCCCTCCTCAGTTTCTTCTTTTCCCTATTTCTTTGAAAAGAAACAGCACTTTAGGCCCACAGCTTTTGAAAGCAGCACATTATGGCAATCTGGCACCTTACCAATGTGATGCTTGACCTTTCGGGGTTGAGCCATCCTGATGCTCTGATATCCACTGGATGTTTTGCCCAGTACATGGTTTGTTCAGGTGCTGCTGTGTGATCCTTCTTTCACAAGTCCCTTTAGGCATTTCAATCTTATTACATTGAGCACTGGAGTCTGTACACAAAGGCTTGATTCACTGCTGTGAGAGCCCGAGTGACTGCATCTTAGGAACCCAGCTTTCAGCCAGAAACACTGCAGCTGCCTGCTAAAGGAGCAGCAGGCCCTGTGGTATGAAGGCAGAGACAAAACCCTGAGCATCACTGATGGCAGTGAATGCAAGACCTCATTTTGAAAGAAAAAGAAGTATTTTTCTCTTTCATCCTACAAATGCCACTAGGAAAGAAACAAAAGCTCCTTCAGAACAATGCAGCAGCTCCTAGAAAGCGCTGTAGCATCTCTCATCAGTTATTTGGTCTCCCAAATAGTTGCTCTTCGAAAGGTAACAAGCAATTCACACAGAAATGCTTCTTTTAAGGTGGCTATTCATTGGCAGACCTGAACTAGTTAATTTTGCTCAGGTCTGTCAAAACCCATTCAATAATCATAAGTATCTCTCAATATATGGAGGTAGAACATTTTTAGATTTTTATTTAGCACGGGGATGCAGTGGAAACAAAACTGGTTCTTTCTATGAAGAATTACATATATAGCCCATTAACCTTATAATGTTCTACTTTTGAGCAGAAATTTTTAGTTGTACTAATTTTAGTGTTTGCTAACAGTGGTTTGAAGTGATCAGTCTCTGTCATGTTTCTGGATGGGCTGAATCAGCTGCTTCAGTGGAGAGTAAGCAGTTTAAGGAAGGAAAGAGGACCGTTCTCTCTGCCTCCGTCTGCGCATCTGAAGATCCATAGCAGGCTCTGCAATTATTTGCTGATGTAAGTTTCTGATGCAGCAGCACATTTTTCAGATGTGCTGATTATAAATTCTGTAGCCCGGTTCCCCTCCTTACCTTTAGAAGTGATGTCCTCTCACTATTATCTTTTCAAGATTTGTTCTCACTTTTACCTGGTAACAGAAACATGGAGCTGTGTCAGGGGAGGGTCAGGTAGAGGTTAGGAATGGGTTTTCACCAGAGGGAGGTGGGGCCCTAGAACAGGCTGCCCAGGGCAATAGGCACAGCCTCGAGCTGACAGAGATCAAGAAGTGTTTGGGCACTGTTTTCAGACACAGGGTTTGGATTTTGGGTGGTGCTGTGTGAAGCTGGGAGCTGGACTTTAAGATCCACGTGAATTCCTTCCAGCTTTTGCTATTCTGTGATTTAGTCAGGAATATTTGCAAATTGCAAAGAGAGATTTAAATCTGTTTTCAACCCTGTCCATTTGCTGCTAGTTCTGCACAGCTGTCAGTGCCTGCACCTGTGGTTTCCAATGCACTGCTGAGCCCATGAGGAGGCTGTGTTGGTGTATTCTGGGCTCACTACTTTCAGCCTATGCTTGGTGGTTATGCTTTTGACAGGAAAGTATCTGACGCACCAGAGCTGCTCCCTTTGCTCATCTGTTCATCTTCAGTAGCTTCAGCATCATTTGGACCATTGGGTCTGTGTTTCCAATTTACCTTAGTCTCCAGAGCAACTAAGTCTCACTGTTAGTGCTTCTTCTCAGCAGATTTGATTGTCTCTGCTTTCTGTATATTCTAGCTTCTTTGTTGTACTAAAGAGTGACATTGCAGGTATAGAGGAAAGACAACAAACAAACCCCAGTGTCTGATTTCTGGTTTGTTTTTTTGTTTGTGGCTTTTCTTCCTTCAGTGTCTGCTGCATTTAATGGTGCAGTGAAGAATTCATGCTGTATTTTTCTCATGAGGTTTCCACTTAGTAGAATCCCTCAGATATTAATGTACTCTCCAACTTCTTTTATTTGTATTTGAGGATCATATCAATGAAAAGATACCATCAGTGAAAGAGGCAGTATACATTTATTTTCATTTTCTGAAACTAATGTTTCCATTGTTGCTGCTTTCCTTTCTTGAGCATGTAAATTCTTCACAGGACTTTTTCTAAAATGTTTATTTTCTGGCTATCCAGTCCTTCCATGCATCTTCCTGGGAAACCAGGTAACCGTTCCCTGCCCCATATGTGCACCTGTTTCTCCCTTCCCTTGATCTTCTCTACACTGATATCTTCATGTTATTGCAGTACAAAGCTATCAAAGGCTCAGTGTTATCTGTACAACTAACTCAGGGAGGCAAGGGATCCCGTGAGTAATGTGGTGTGTCCAGGCCATATGATAAGCAATGCATCCATCATTAGGAACTTGCTGAGCTTCAGGGGAATGTGTCAAGATGAGACTTGCTCAGAGGTGATTCAGCACAGTTTTATTTCATCCATACACTCATTTTCTGAAAACTCAGACTGTGATCTCTAAACCAGATTTAAACTAAAATCTTTTTAATGCTTGACAGGTTCAGCCAGCCCTGTGTCCAACGCAGATCATTTGTGAAAAACAGGAAAAAAAGTAGCCAAAGCTCATAAAGATTTTGTAGTTATGGAAAATAATTGTAAAGCCAGAGTTCTGCAGAGCAATTTTCCTTCAGCGTTAGAGCTGCATTAAGACAAGGTAATTAGGTGATTTGCACAGGTACACATGGATGAATCTGGAAACAGATCAAAACAGTTTCTCCGAGGTTGGGAGTACCTCCCCAGCACCATCCATATGCATCATATACATGCAGAAGATTTATAAATCCTCTCATTGCTGTTCAACATCTTTGGCATATCAAGTAGCCACTTTACTTTTTTTTTCTGCTTCCCTCCACCCTTCCTGGCTCTGGCATTTATGAATTTTCTACATGGGTCACAGCATACTGCAGCTTCAACCCCCTGCTGCCCCAAGCACCCACTGCTCATCCCTGTCAGCAAAAACTGTTTCTGCTGGGTCAGGTTTAGCTTATTGTAGGTTAGCTCAAAGCTCCTGCACAGCCTCAAGGAAGAAGAGTAGGGGGAAAAAAGCAAGCTTGGTGTATCATAGAATGGCCTGAGTTGAAAAGGACCTCAAAGGTCATCTAGTTTTAATCCCCTTGCCATGGGCAGAGTCACCAACCACTAGATCAGACTGCTTAGAGCCACATCTAGCATGCTGAAAGGGGCAAATTGTGCTTTGCATTGAAAGAGCATGGGACAATTTGGTGTGCAGACCAGAGAAATCAAAGTTTTTCTTTTGGAGAGGTTCCTAAGAAAAACTGTCAGCAACATGAGCCAGTTAGATAAAAATCAAACACAGCTAGAAAAGCAAAGTTGTATAATATGCCATTTCCAGTTTATATTCCAAGAAGTGCACAGGATGATGGTGGCCTGGCACAGTGTTGAGCAGCAGCAGTAGTGTTGGTCCCTGTGCCTACATCCTCATCCTTACCAGGCGGTAGCCCTGCAGGATGCTGGTGGAACAAGGGCTAATGCAGAATGCCAACTGCATTAACAAAAATGAAGGTAGCTGAACCACTGAACTACGTTCTGAACATCTGTTATCCGATGTATAAATATGTTTCCATCTGTAGTAAGAACGAAATGAAGATGTCAGCAGATTTTTGCTGTACTTTCCCCGATTTAATTTTTTTTTGACAGATGACATGAGCCTAATTATTTCCTTTACAAGATTTTTGCGAAGTCGGGCCGTGCGGGGCCGGCTGGAGCCTCGGTTGGGCAGCAGGGGGCAGGAGCGCTCCAGAAATCCTTGCTGCGCTTCGGCGCTGCCCGCTGCTGTGCACACCGGTGCGGGGAGGAGGGAGCGGGGCTGCTGAGGAGGAGGCTTTGGGTCGGGGAACATCCTTCACGTTGCGCTGCGTTTGAGAAAGACCTTCTGAGAGTGCAAGTTTGGGAAAGGGAATGAAGATGTTTTTGGTCCGAAGCGAGGCTTTTGGGGGTTTGTGAATGGGGATTTTTACAGGCACGGCCCGTTGTCTACTGCGCCTTCATTTAGGAAATGAATATGCAGGGAGATAAAGGCGAGGGTGCAGGGTGCTACCTGGCCCTTCCCAGACCTCAGTATTGACAGAGAGAATAATTAGCCATTTATTATACTTTTACATACGTTTTGCTCCAAAGATGTGGAATCTCGTATTAATCACATGCATCGCTTGTTCTTATTTCCTGAGTGGGTGACTGAAAAAGGAAATTAAATTGTGCAGAATTGCACGTATTACTGATAGCACAGAAAAAGAGCACTCTCTACATGGGGAGCCCAAACTCTCAAAGGCCTGTGTTGCTTAAAGGTAACTAATGATTCCTCGCTGTGATAAAAGTCTGAGGATTTAGAAGACAAGGTTGTTAGGGAGAGGTAATAAGCTCTAGGAGATTAGTTCTTAAAACTGGAAATGAAGACAGTCTTTTGGGCTCACAGGTACTTCTATTCCATACAGGGGGTCTATAAGCATAGCTTTCTGTTACTTGTACTATGGGAGGAGGCATATATGCACTTGATGTGCTTTAGCCCTGACAGGCAGCTTCGCACTACCCTGCCGCTCGCACACTCCCTGCAGTGGGATGGGAAATAATCCAAGAACTTGTGGATTGAGATACAGACAATTTGCTAGGTAATCTGCACGCACAGGCAGAGCTAAACAAGGAATTCATTTACTGCTACCCATCATCAGGCAGTTCAGCCATCACATTTCTTGGGAAGACAAATGCCATCTCTCTGTACGTCAGCCCCCTCTTTGTCCTTTCCCTCAGCTTTTATTGTTGAGCACAATGTCCTATGGCATGGGATGTCCCTTTGGCAGCCTGGGTCGGCTGTCCTGGCTGTGTCCCCTCCCAGCTGCTGGGCACCCCCAAGCTCCCTGCTGGCAGGGCATTTTGACTAATGCAAAAGTCCTTGACGCTGTGCAAGCACTGCTCAGCAACAACTAAAACATCAGTGTGTTATCAATACTGTTTTCATTACGGGGCCACACAAGCTGCTGCAAAGAAAACTAACTCCTGTTCCAGGCAAAACCAGTAGAGGATCACATCTTTTTAAAAGACATCTATTTTTCTGTGCTGTAAATGCTGCACCTTCACTTACACTGGTGTAACTTGCATAGAGACCTGCTTTGTTGCAGTGGAAATTAGGGCTCCTGAATTTCTCCAGCTAATTTGAGATGTTCCTGCAGATCTCCACCTTCAGCCATGCCTTACTCAACTCAGCATGGACATATACACCTCCTAAAGCTTTCATCCATGCCCTGGGCTCTGCCCTTCAAAAAGTGTTGCTCATTGCAAGGCCTGAAGATAACTTCAAGCCTTTGTCCTTCATCCTATATTCAACTTGGTTTCCTCTCATGAAGAAAGGATTGAAAGTTATGGTTATATTTTCCTGTCTTTTGGGATTCTCTGGATATCCACTGTTAAAATTTTACATCAGTAATGTTGTCATCCATTTGGATGTGAATTTATATTACCAGGAAGCTGGTTTTGCTTTTTGTAGATTCATTAAATTGACCAAGGAGAAAAAAAGGAGGGAAAGCACTTAAATGTCATTCAGTACAAAGGCTCTCACTCAATAGTCTTTGAAGTCAGCAGTGTTCTTCGAATCAAACTCTATGGCCGTTATAAACTTTTAAAAAGAAACTCTGCGTATTAATGTCATCTGGTTTAGGAACTCTACTTCTTCAGGCTAACGTGCTCAGTGTGTCTCCTCTTAACATTAATAAATATGGCAAGAGAGGAAAAAACTGCAAAAGCAGCCTTCCAGATTCGTGCTAGGAGTTGTGATGTTTGGAAACTACGTATACAAACAGCAAGCTCCTTGAGAAGTCTACCACTGCTTCTGCTAGCTGTGGGGAAAAATCAGAGGCCAGAAGTTGGTTCTATTTTTGTCCAAACAGCCTGTGGAAAGCAAAATAAAGTTTCCTGTGAGAACATACTGCTTCTGAAGCCTCCTGAGCCTGCCAGCTGACTATGGAAAGGCAACACACAACTAGTCTCCCTCTCTTGTTGCATGTGCATAGTTGTTAAGGCAAGAGCAATACAAATGGAGAACGGTACTTGCGAGCAAGGCTGTGTTTTGCTTGTGATCCTGTGCTTAGGTGAATAGCGATGTTTCTTAGAACCCTTTTTCTCACATAGGCTGGTAAGGACAAATAGTAGGGACAGGAGGTGACATTTATAGCTTGGTGTGTCAGCAGGAAGCAGTGGGCTGCAGTCATGGCACCAAAGCCTGTTACTGCATGCATGCTGCCCATCAGTAAGCAAAATTTTCCAGACTTGTCCCATTAAATAAAATGTTTTCTCCTAAAATTGCCACAATTTCTTGTGAGGGTGTTTTTGAAGCCTCATTGTAATCCTGGAACACCAGAATCTATGATTTACAGATATTTTCAGACCAAGAAACTACAGCTCAGAAACATCCCCTCACTTTCAGAGTTGTAGCTCAGAAATTTTTGCATGCTTGAATTCGCTGATGGCCTTTTACCCATCCAGGTGACATTGTAGTCTAGTGATTTTGTCGCTGTTCAAAACATGCATTAGAAAAAGGCCCAGCAACGCCAGTCTGTCTGAGAGGATGGATGTTTATCCTGCCAGCCCATGAGAAGTTACGCAAACTAACATGCTGACCATGCATTGGTGCGTCTTTACCTGATACCTTCCTTGACTTTCCAATTTCTCTATATGTTGGTTCCCTTTAACAGCAGATTCTACTAGTTAAAACTATAGCCATCTGGTACTTCAAACTAGTGCTTCTCCCCTTTTCAACCCAGATTGTCTTTCTGTCTTGTAAGACTTGACTATACTTCAGAAAGTCCCAATTTCCTTGTAAAAACGAAGAATTCTCTGACATTTTTTCAGTCATCAACTTTTTTAAATGTGATCTCCATAACGTTTTGACATGACACAGACAATTAGTAGCAAAGGAACCAAGCTGTGCAGCACAGCCCCATGCACTTATGGACAGCAGACCCTATGATGCCTTTCCCAGAACATTAAATTTTATCTTCACAGTAGATGGCAGCGGAGAGAACAGAGTTTGATATCTCCAGTTCCTGGTCTAGGCACAGCTATGGAGGATAGATGCCTGTTTTCCTCATGCTAGCATTGCACATCATCTTAAACAAATCCTTTCCTTTCTCCTGCCTCTATATGTTAATGACAGCAATCATACCCACTCTGTGCCCGTACTTTCCTGAAGTGGTCAAATCCTTCCACCCCTCCTCATACCTGTAACATATAATATCATTGTTCTATTCTGGGGCAGTAAGTATAAATGATATTTTGGTTCCACCTTTCCTAAGATGTTGTGTTTCAAAGCTTCAAGGGTTTATCAGAGGCACAACTACTGCTGACTGGAGGACAGTTCTTCCTGTCCAGAGACAGTTAATCATCAACAGTATCCAGATGGTTTGTGACTTGGCCTGGTGACGATTGCTTATACTTGGGGAATTTCCAGGTTTTGTTCATGATTCATTCAGCTTTGACTTTCCTGGCTCAAAAGGAAAAATCTCACAAAACGTAAAACTAGTTTACATCACTGAGTACTTCATACACAGCTTTGCACCAATTGATCTGGAGATTCTTAGGTCACTTCTTCATGGGGTTGTCCTGGTGTGGCATTATGAGGCTGGGTCAATCTCAGTTTTCCTCTTGTGTTGTGTAGAAGCACTGGATTACAGGAACCTTTATAAGATTTGTCTTATCTTTCTTCAAGGCCATTTACCACTGCAATGGGGGAGGGCTTAACTTCCTTTCCAGACTGTAGTTCTGCCTGCATCCTTGCCTTAATAATGACAGTAATGCAAACTGTCACTCTCCTTTTATTCCAAAGGCAGCTGACTTTTTACAACCTGACACCAGGTTTGCATCTTCAAATGCAACTGCAGTTATTTATATGAGCAATAAGGAATGCAGCAGAGCATCCTTGTGGCAAGACAAACACATGCATCTACTGTTGACCCTTCAGAGATAATAAGATGCACCACTATGTTATGTATCTGCAACATCACTAAGATGCAAATCCCACTTCAGCTAATCTTCACATCCTACTATAGCAAACCTCCAGAACTATGCTGTAGTCTTAGAATCACAGAATCATAAAATCATTTGAGCTGGAAGGGACCCCTAAAGGCTATCTAGTCCCTTTAGGTACTGGAAGGATAGAAATACTGAAGGGATAGTCAGAGGCTATAGTAGCAGTTTCAAGGTCAAATTGTGCTTATTGCTTGTGATCTTTGTTGTTGGTTTACTCTGGAGAGTTTTGATACAATGCGTTGGGTATTTTCTCCTCGTGAAGCAGAAATCTGCAGAAACTTAGAACATCATTTAATATGCTTGTGCTCAGCTACATGGATGTTGTGGCACTGCTAACAGCCCACAGAGTTATCACAACTTGGTACCTCCTGTTCTGTCTCTTGATGTCATCACCACATTCACACTCCTGCCTTTCACTAAGGGCTGGGGACTGCTTTAAATCCATCCCTCTGCTCTTTGCTCCCTTTCTAGGGAAATCTCTGAATATTGCTTCCAATCTTTTAGCCTCTCTTGTAATACCCTGCTGGCAAGGCAGAGTCCTCGAGTCACCACAGCTGTCATCTCTATGTGCCTGCAACCTTTGCTCCTCCGGCCTCATTCACTCCCCCTTGACAGTCCCCATGGCTCGCCTCATGCTGTCACAGGCAGAGAGGTAAGACACATTTCTCCACTGCACCATTTCCCTGTGCTGATGACTCATCCTTGCTGTGATTCCTTCAAGAGGCAAGTTAATAACATCAATTAAAAAAAAAAAAAACAGAAAACAAAAAACCACACAACAGTCAGTCCTTCCAGCTTTCTCAGCTGCTTCCTTTTTATTTTGATCTGCATGCTCTATGAGGCATCTCATTTTATGTGCTCAACAGCATCGAGCACTGGAGCCACTTTCCCAGTGACAGAAACACTCTGTTCTGCTGGCCAGAGCTGCCTGTGCACATGGGGACTTGAAGTACCCTGCAGGATGCAGCCCTAAAGGCAGCAGGGGAAAAAGACTGAGGCATGTGTGCTCGGATGGTGGTGCCAAATTTCTTCCCTGTGGCATGGCTCAGGCTAAAGCTTAACCCTCAGCTCCTCAGTGCTTGCTGCTCAGCAGCAGGGGCAGGAGACAAGGGGACAGTCTGCTGTGGTCAGCATGATCAGTCCTCAGCTGTGAACTAATCAAGCAGACAGGCAGTAACAGAGACAAGATTTGTCCTCCTTTGTGCCACGCAGGAATCTGTACAGGAAAACCTTCGCTGCCTGGAATCAGCCAGATGTGGGTGGGACTCCAGCAGAGGTAATGCTTTTCCAGGAGAATGATAATGGCTCCACAGTACACTGTTCTTGTATCATAGCCTTTGCAAAAATGCCACTGGAAAGGCAGTTTTCCAATAGAAAGCCCCACTGTCCACCCCCCAGCTTAGCAAACCTCAGAGATATGAGCTGGCAGAGATCCTCTGTAAGCAGCCCTTGTCAAAGCCCCAGCAGGGCAGTGAGAGATCACACAGCTTGTGGCTTTGCTTTGTAGGCTCAGGATCCACCCAGTGGGCCTCAACTATGTTTTATGTGTGTTCTCAATTAGCAGCTTACCAAATGGCTAAGAAAGGACAGTTTGATCTTCAGCCCAACAAGCTAATGCAACACCTTTCTTCTTGAAAGTAAATCAAATTAATGTGTGTAATTTTGGCCACATGCAGTTTGTAGAACAAAGGAAGTAATGGAAAACATCTTTTAACCACCATACATGTTTTATTTCACATACTTGTGACTACAGCATAGAAATTTGTCTTCCTGTTATCACATTCATTTCATTTCCACTAGACTTACGTAAACTTGAACTTCTGTGATACACAGAAGCTCGATTTCATTTGAGTTTCAGAGGCAGTGGTTAAAGGAAGAAGAAAGAACATCTGAAGACCACTCCTCACTTTGTTACTGCTCCCTCTGTCATTTGGGCTGTCAAATGAAACCAATAGCCATCCCTTACACTCTTCTATTCAGAAAAGAAAGGTTAAGCAATACTGAAAGGTCCTCCTGGAGGAGAGCGCTGGTGATTCGTGTTTCATCATGCAGGCCAATATGCAAGACCAATGATGTTTTAATGGCTCAGCTTCCCAAGTTAAAAACAGAATAGTCAGTGAAAGCTTGTGCTTTTCCAGCATCTTGGCATATGATGCAACACTAATACTTAAACAAATCCAACATACCAAATAACTGATTACGCACACTGTTATATGTAAAGACTGCTAGTTACATTACTCCTGGTTTCACTCTGGGTTTGGGGTTCATGGTACTTCCAAGCCTTCAGTGGTAAGTAGATCCCCATGACATCACCACCCTTAGAGGTTCTGGTAGTCTGAAGACAACTGGACCCAGTTCACAACCCCAGTACTTCCACTGCCTCTCTCACCATAGCCTCAAACTCAAGGTGCAAAGCCACTTCTGCAGGATTTGCTTGGTGGCTGCTCATAAACTGTTCCTTTGCCACCCCTTCCTTTGGTTCCCTTCCCTTGCCTCTCCTCACACCTCTGTTGGCTTCAGTCCTGAAATAACTTTCTAATGGCCAACATGTCTTTAAATGGGAGTGTTCAGTGTTCTTTATCTCTTCCTTTCTAGAGTTGATCTGCCTGCACTGCCACCCTTCATAACTTAGAATGTCAGATAATAGTGTAAGAGATAATAATACTCTAAATATTTAAAAGAAATCTTTGTGCCCTTACATTAAAATCACATCTGAGTGGACACCTGTGAGATCAAAGTGTTTGAGTTCAAACTGAGTTTTCAGGTAAAAATGCAGAAGTAATGACTCTGGCAAGAGAACTTCCTCACCTGAAAGTCATCCTTAATGTTAAGTCAGCATAATTTCCACCATGAGCTCTTGGGACTAAGCTCAGCTGAGGTGAAGAAATATGTCAGGGGAGTGCTTGCACTGTACTGCCTGAGCATATCGATGCAGTAAAAGCAGCCAGGCACTGGATTTTCTATGACATGATTTTGCTGCGTGACTGTGAGCGTACCCATGCAGGCCCTGATCTTCAGATTGATGAGCACTAGAGCACAGATCTTGTACAAAAAGACACAGATTGTATGTTGATAGTAAATATATCTTTTATTAGATTAACACAGATGGAGTAAAAATTGGCAAGCAGTCAGACACATGAGCACACCTTCCTTGTCTATCAGCCCAAAAACTTACTCCTGCTTGCAATTTTAGACTACCACTGCTGCAATCCTACCACTGATCTACACAGAAATTAATTTCAGTCAGTGTGGTATTCCATGAAAGGCTCAATTTTCAAAGAAATTCAACTCAAATTTCAAAGAAGTATATGGCAGTAAGTATAGAGTTGTGTTTTATGCGCACCAGAGACGCAGGTTTATTTCTTCACAACATCCTGAATATGAGTGCTGCTGAGTGATTCAGCTTTCCAGCTCCTGGGATAAAGATGCTATTTCACTAATACTGGAATATTGTAGTAATTTGATATTTTGTAAGTTTTTTAAATGTCTTCCTTGCATTTAATTTTCTAAACTGATAATTAAATCACAGACCTAGATAAGAAAGAGATTAGAAGTAAGTAAAACAAAGTAGAGTTCATCAGAAGCTGAGAACAACTCACACAAGTGCTTTAAGAATGAAAATGAAAAGACAAAAATACTGATCCCGTATTTCTTAGAAATTTGTGAAGACTTTTTAAATCATAAAGAACACAATGTCGAACTTCTGACACTTTGGATATTTTCCTTCACAAAGTGGCAAATTTCTTGTAGTCTGCTTACTCTATCACAATGAGGGAACATTCAAGTAGAAGGAAGTAGAAAAGTTGGTACTTTGACTTCAGAGTCTTCTAAAATTCCCACGGATTGAAGGAAAGCATATGATCAAACAATTTCCTTTGCTGGAAGTATCCTTGGCCACCTGGAATAAATCATGTAACACTGTGACTTTGCTGAGGATTACTTTGGTAATCCAATAAATGTGAATTCAACCCTAGGGAAATAGGACTGTGTAAAAATGTAATTATAGGCTTACAAATATCATACTTTCCTCATGTTCAATTGGTTTCCCAAGAGAAATTTTTTACCTTTGAGTCTGAAAGCTGTAGGGGTGTGTATTTCCTACAACCCTTGTTATAATGAATACAGTGTACCACAACTTCTCCCTGCCAGTACAAGATGCTCAACTCTGAGGTCTCCCATCAACCCCAGCAAAATCACAGTAGTTATGTCAAACGGGTTTAGAAAAGAATCAGAGCCACTGACACAATTTTATTTAGTATTAATCCTGCTCTTTACGCATGTATCCAAAATACAGTTTTTCATAGAGATGTGTTGACTGCTATGGACCTTTACCCATTTAAACTAGCTGAAGACCAGAATATGTGTCTTCAAAACTGGCAAAAAAAGACTTGAGTAGAATATGTCATAAGGAACATGCACTCTCACATGGTAAGACCTGTTCTTCACCCTTCCAGCAAATACAAATCAAAATCATTCCATCTCCCTGAGGAACCATAACGAAATGACTGCTGCCATCAGTGTTGCTTGTAGACAGTTTCTGAGATTGAAGAGGCAGTCTCTTCACTTCATGATAGTCCTCATCTTCCCTGTCCTTCAATGGTGGAGGTAAATTGACAGCCTTCCCTTCTTGATATGGAGATTCCTCCAAAAAAAGTGCTTGGTTGGAAAATGGATCAGGATTTTTTCAACAAAGCTGGTATTTTTTGGAAAGAAATGTTGACATTTTAGCATTCAAAAGCATTGAATACTGAATATGAATAAAATATTTAGCATATTTTAGCATTCAAAAGAAGAAAACCAGTCCAGTCTCCCCCATCTCTCCCTCCCCAGCCACTCAAGTGTAGGGAATTCACAGGTTAAGACATCTTAAGAACTGAGACACTACGATGGACATCTCTTCTCTGTGACACTAAGAGCTGGTAACACCCCCAGACGGTTTGTGGCCTGTGGAAAAGCCATACCAGAACAGGTTCTCACCCAGACAGACTGCAGCCTCCATGCACAAGAAAAGAGCGAGAAGGAAAGAGCAGCAAAGGAAGAGGCTGAGTGGCAGAAGGAAACCATTGCACCCTGACCCCATCCCTCTGTGTCACCTCACCAAAGCATGTAACCTGCAGCGATAACGCGCAGACATGAGCGAGAGGAGAGGAGAAGTGTCTGGGGTGAAGCTGAGCCAGGGAAAGGTAGAAAAAGGTGTTTCCCTTAAGTGTTTAAGTGTTTTTCTTCCTTGTTGCTCTGAATGAGTAATTAAATGTTATGTTAATTGGCAACGAATTAAGATAATTCCCCAAGTTCACTGTTTTGCCCGGAATGGTAATTGCAAGCAGCAGCGAGTAATCACCTGCCTTTATCTCAACTCACAAGATCTCTCACTCTTCTTCTTCCCTTCCCGCTGGGAAGGTGAGCCTGTGTGTGTGTGTGTGTTGGGCTGCTGGCTGGGGCCAGCCCTCTCCATCTCCATAGATAGCATCTGTGGCACAAAGAAAGCATGTCACTCCCCTCCTCTGACTGCTGAAGCAGCTGTAGCCAACAAAGCATTTGAGAAGAGAAGGTTGTCTGAAAAAGCCACCATGTCTCACCTTCAAGGTTTTTAAGGATCAGTGAGAGAGGTAGGAATTACTCTGTAACCTGGTTGAAGTAGGGGCAGTGTGGACTAAGACATCCTAATGACTTAGACTGCTGTGTATTTAACGTTTTGGCTACCACAGATGACCTGGCACAGGCTGCCCAGAGAAGCTGTGGGTGCCCCATCCCTGGAGGCATTCAAAACCAGACTGGATGTGGCCCTGAGTGGAAGCAGGTACAGTGGGCTGAAACTGGGTGGGCTTTGAGGTCCCTGCCAAACCAAGCCATTCCATGATCCCATGATTCTACGATCTGAACACACAAAAAAGGCAAAGGGATTTTATGAACACCAACAGGTGGATCGTTTTGCTTTTAATTATGCAGAAACTCTTTGAAAAGTTAATTTTCAAGAAATACCACATTTATTTCATTGTACCTCATACAAACAAACTCCAGGGTGCTTTTTCACAGCACTGCAACAAACAGCTCAGGAATACTGGTGACCATCAGAGTGCTTTCTGGAGTGCAGACAAGGTCCAAGGATGATACTGAAGAAAACTGTAACTTTGTTTTGCACTTGTCTGTTTGTTTGCCTTCCTGCTTTCCTGGTTGGTATTATGGTTTGATTTTATTTTCAGTTGTTTTTTGTAGGTGTTTGCTTGCTTCTATGTTTTTTGGGGGGGTTGGACATTTTTTGGTGGTGGTGGTTTTTTGGCTGCTCTTTATTATTTTGTGGTTTTGGTCTTTCCCACTGACTACAGGTGTAAATTGTCCAACTGGCCATCCAAAAGATGAATGGCGGTTGTCACTCTTTCCATGGTGCCCATCCAGAATATACTGGACTTTTCCACTGAGTTGGTATGGATGACACAGCTTAGCTCCTACAGAACTCTTACCATCCATGGCTCTTTGTAGCTTGGACCATACAGATGGAGTTTGGATATGGGAGGATAGGAAGTCGCAATTTCATTTGCAACTGTTGGTTAAGCTGTGAGAGTAAGAACATACAATTTGTCTATAATGGAGCAGAGCCTCTCCTGAGACCTGCCACCTTACTCTCCAGCCATGACCAGTATCACAAAAGCAGAGTAAACCACATGTTGAAAATCTAATTCCTGCTGCCAAACAGTGGTGGGACCATTGGAGAAACACCTGCTTTTTTGTTAAAAAGGTCTCACTTATAAAGTAGAGAAAGTGCTGGAGTCCAGCAACTGCCATGGTGATCTCCTGATTCATATGATATTTCTGTCTTTTTTTATAAAGTTTATGGGGTTTCTTTCCGCCTGTCCTCACACTGACCTTTGCCACCTGGGCCTCCTCCAAAAAATCACACA
Organism: Lagopus muta; assembly: GCF_023343835.1. Classification (NCBI taxonomy): domain Eukaryota; kingdom Metazoa; phylum Chordata; class Aves; order Galliformes; family Phasianidae; genus Lagopus; species Lagopus muta. The sequence continues at coordinate 86,999,677 of NC_064433.1, forward strand.
GAATCACAGAATTGCAGGGGATGGAAAGGACCTCAAGAGATCATCGAGTGCAACTCCCCTGCTAAAGCAGTTCCCTACAGTAGCTTGCACAGGTAGGCATCTGGATGTGTCTTGAATATCTTCATAGAAGGAGACTCCACAACCTTTCTGGGCAGGCTATGCCAGAGCTCCATCACTCTTACAGTAAAGAAATTCTCTCCCATGTTTGTATGGAACTTCCTAGGTTTCAGGAGTTTCCTAAGTTTTAGGCCATTGCTCCTTGTCCTGTCACTGCACGCCACTGAGAAGAGCCTGGTCTCATCCATTCGCCTCTCACGTCCCTTTAGATATTTATAACCACTTATCAGACCCCCTCTCAGTCTTCTTTTCCCCAGCCTGAGAAACCTCCCTTCCCACTACATCTGGGGCTGATTTATTTCTCTCAGCAGTGCATCACAGTCAGACCTCTGCATCTCCCTCTCCCCTTTCAAACACCAGCTCTGGGGCTGCCATTTACAACATAACCAATACTTTCCTAATAGTGTGGGATGTTTGCCTTAAGTGCACCAACAGGAAGGGAACAAACCACTTTTTTTTTTTTTTTCCACTTGTTTTCTTTTTCAAAAAGTTGTTGCAAAAATCACAGTGTATTGGGACAAGGGCTGGGACAGGGTGGGGAATGGACATGTGTTATATTACCCTAGTTGCACCCATAAGATTGCAAAACTGCTGCTTGGCCTTTTTTCTCCCTGCAGTACACTTCACCGTTCCCAGGTGCACTTGAAGAAAAGGAGAGGCAGAAGAAACACCAAGCCATTGGCACCAGACTGCAAAGCTGCATTAAGTGAAGGGAGGCTTCTTGCCTGTACCACTGAGATCTATAATGCCCAGACATTAAGTCACCATGGCTGCTCTTAAGGAAAAGCATGTGTTCAAAGAAAGCAGATTATCTTGTCTGTCAGTCCTAATTTAGCCCTTTTCCAGTATATTTCTGTCTGAATTTGGCTACTCTAACCAAACACTGCTTCGGATGATTGACATTTTTATCAGAGCCGCAAATAGCAGATGACAAATGATTTACAGCTCCTGCAGATTCATGAAGCTTTGGATTTATAAACACTTCCATGACTATGCCACAGCTATATAAATGTTTCCAAACAAAGAGAAACAGAAGCTCCCAAGGTGAGAATATCTCACTATAAGATGGTTATAACAAAAACTGGAGTTTGCCATGGAACCAGCTCCAGTACTTGACACATCCTTTACACTTTTATCTATCCTTTTCTCTTCCATTGCTCACTTCTTGTGGTTTATTTTCCTGCTTGCTCATGTGCCTTCACCCTCATGAGTTTTAATTTCAAATGTGCGGAGATTTCTCACGATATGCTCGTTTCTGAGACACTCGGAGATTTTATAGATACTGTTTTTGAAAAGCCTTGAATATGAAAGCAACCCAGATATTTACAGGCTGTGACTTCCAGTAAAATGCAGGTGCTTCACTTTTCACAGAATAGCACATTGTACCTATTCTGTCCTCTCTTTGGTGATAAATACCCAGTTGTATAGCTAAAAATTAGATAAATCTATTTAGACACTCAGCTGCACCAGCATGACATTTTTACCCAATATCTGCAGCCCAGAAAACACCTTCCTGTAACTACCACTTGAGCATTCTCAGTGTTTGCAAAACCACCACCCTTCACCAAGCTTCCTAAACACACTGTTCAGCATTCTTCCTGCCAGCTCCTTTGCATGCCCACTATAAAATGTCCTTGGCCGGGCAGGCCAAGGTTTGAGCAAACAGGTAAGCTTGATTTGGCCACACAAGTAGTGCCAGCTGAGGTTGACTCTTTTGAATGTAAAGCCTTAAATGTGGTGCTGCAGCAGTAGACATGACCTGTTTCAACCTTCCTTTTGTAAGCTCCTAGTTCATTTAATTGACTTTGCCTCTCTTTCCGCAATACCCCGCCTTCTGCTAATCGAATTCCCTGCAGTCTCCTCAAAACCAGGTGGTTAGCTTCATCACTGAAATACATCAGTGAACTCTTAATCTTATTTAGTGGTCAAAATGGGAGAGCAGAGGTGCCAGCATGGAAATTCCTAAGTCCTGGCACAATGCTATTGCTCAGCTGTAGGAAGCACTGGTGTACATTATGAGGTGTTCCTTTTCTCAGCAGAATTATGCCCTCTGTGAGCTCCTGATGTTCTGGACTAGCGGACACTGTGCTCCCAGTACAGAAACTGGTGCTGGGTCTATTGACTGGCTGCACCATAGATCCTATGTCTACAGTTAGAAAAATCTGAGTGAGATCTCAGATTAACATCTGGTTAGAAACTCCTTTGCCATGGTGACTACTTGGAAATGTATTTCCACCCAAAGCAAGCACCTCTCTCCTTCACACGGCTGCAAATCTCTGTGTGAATGCCCTGGGAAATACTGATATGGGAACCTACTCACACAGGTCCCAGAGCTCAAAAAGGGCTTCTGCAGGATAGGTGAAGCACTCATCCCCCTGTACATGGAATTGCCAGGGAGCTGGGATCACTGGGGAGCCAGATTCCCCACAGCTGACACCCTGCAGCTACTCTCTTCAGCTGCCACGGAGCGTCCTGGTGCCAAGGAAAGCTGCACCAGGACTATCGCTGGCTGCCACGCTGGCAGCATGTCTGCTTGGAGCTCTCCATCGTCTCCTCAATTAAAACCTGAGATCAATACCACAGAAACATGCTTTTCAAGTGTCTTTTATCCAAAGAGAGGAATGGCTGTCTTTCAAAGCTGTTCTTTTCCATATGTACAAACTAGGAGCAAGCAACGAGTTGCTAAAGTGGATGTGTGTATGTACACATACACACACACATGTATATGCATCAGGAGAATTTGTTTTGAAGCCTTAGTAAGGCACGTTAGCCAACACAAAAATTAAAGGCAGGGAGCTATATTAAGCAGGAGTGCCAGCACAGAGACCTGCAGGGAAACATCTCTCTCTGATTTGAGTAAGAAGGAGTCTGCCAACTGCTGAAAGCAGCTTTCTAGCTCTTTCTCTGGTAACACAGAATTTGTTTTCTTTAAAGGCAAGCCATTCCCCACAAGGATTTGCTAAAAAGGTGAAAATGTGCGGGAAGCATTCCTCCTTCAGCTGGAGCCTAAACACCTCGGCTGACCTTAGGTGTCTCTGTGCTCCAGCCCTGCATCTCATCTCAGCTCATTTTGCAACAGCTACTTAACCTAATTACAGGGGAGATGACAGCTCCAGACTGAAATGAGGGAAGGCGAACAGCAGGTGCACCCACCCTACCGTGCACCCATCGTGCACTAATGCATGATTTCCCTAGCAGGAAAGGACCCTCCTCACTTTACAGAGAATGAGCTCTACCTACGGGAGCACCGGATAGGTGAGAGGCGAACACAAGCCCAAAACACAGATTTGCCTTCCTGCAGGCTCCACTGCGTTGCCCAGGGCACCAGCGTGCAGCCTCCACACTGAGCATCGCATGGGTGGCACACGTGGGGCTGCCTCCACAAGTTGCCCATCCTGTTCCTACTGGCTGGGGTTGGTAGGTTGTGAAACCGAGTCAAGGATGGGTATAGATTTCTTGTATGGGGATAGGGGAGACAACAGACTGTTGGGCTGGGAAAAAGATGACAGCTGTGGAAAATGGTGGATGATTATGAGGGGGAGTGGTTTTTCTTGAATTCTTGAAGCAGAAAAGCAAGAGGGCGTCTATGAAATGAGCCTAACCAAGTTTGCTGTCCTGATTTTTCTTGAGTTGCCTACGGAACATAATGAGGATGAGATCAAGTATTTCAGTACTGCCTTAGAAACCCCTTGCTGTATAAGAAAAGGAAAAAATACATACATAAAAAAGGCAAACCCCTCTATAGTTTGCATATGTGCCAGTAACTTTCAGCAATCAAAAAGAAACTTCTTCAAAAGGCAACTTTAACAAAAGGAAAAACTCTCCACAATGGATTTTGACATCATTTTTAATGAAATGCTTATTCAGTTATTGTTGGAAAAGGGGCAGCCTTAATAGAGGGGCAGTGAGAGTCAGTATGATAATAGAACGTTTTCGGACATTTCTGAAAGCAGATCTTCAGTGAATAGTACAAAACACGTTCACTGAAGTATGAGCCAGGCTGCAGTTTTCTGGTGAGACATGTATGTGTAATTTGCATTCCTACCTTTTGCAGGAGAAGGATGATGAACTACTTCAGTCACAGCTGCAGGCAGTTCTGAAGTTACAGGACGAGAGAGCAATGCTTTCTTTCCTGCTGAAAAAAGAAGGGGATCCTCCTGTGGACTTCCTCCCAATTTTTTCTTTAAGTAGAGCTGTTGATAGTTTTTAATAGCAGCAGAAATCTTGTCATTTTGCTGAGTAGCAAGTCAGCGGACACCCACTGGAAATACCAATGGCATCTGCCACCCTACCACCTGCCTCCTTGGGTTGCTCTGCACTTCAGTGGGTGCAGCCAGCCCTGGGGGCCAGTGTCTCTCCAGACCTGCTTCCAGCTCACTTGGAGTCCAACCAAGCCCTCCAGGAGTGTGTTTGTGAAGAGGATGATTTCCAGCACGGCTGCTTTCAGAACAACTCAGCTTCCCGGCACGAGGCTGGGTACTGTCCCTCATGCCCCTCCTCTTCTCCCAGGGGTGCTGCCAGGGGAACCTCACCTCTTCCCATGCCTTGGTGACATGGCAGCACTCTGTACCAGCAGAAGGCTTTGGCCTCATGTCACCTGTGAACTGGGAGAGGTTTTCATTTCACCAAAAGTGACTCTGAGCTGAGCTGTGTCCTCGGGCACTGCACAGCGTGAACAAGTAGGACAGGAGCACGCCTGATCACTGTACAACAGGCAGGAGAAAGGATAGCACAAGTGTACAAGTTAATAACAGGAGTCCTGACCACACCAGGGTGATTTCACTTTACTGCTGAACAATTGCAGAGCAGTGTCTACAGGAAGCTTTATATCAATAGCCCCAGGAAATCATCTCTTCCATAACATCTGCTTTTCAGATCCGGCTCACTCCAGGCCCCCAAACAAAGCATATAATCACCAAATATGCAGAAAGGGATTTTTGACTAAGCAGCAAGCAGTGAGTTTGGGCAGAGTGAATGCCATTCTGCCACGTCTGACCCCTAGCCCAGCCCTTCCACGCAGCCGAGCTGCCCAAACCTGGCTGCATGTCCCTATAACCTCCTCCATCCTGCACCGTGCTCAGCAGGCTCACAACATGCTGGCTGCCGTTTCGACACATTCACTGTGCACAGGACCTGATGAAGTCCCGATCACGCTTATGACTTCCCGGCTTATGACCCACGCCCGTTTTCTGACCTCTGGTGGTAGCAGTGGGCAATTACAGAGTTTTTTTCGGCTAATTAGTTTAAAAGGACCAGAAAAGGAAACGCACCAGCATCGTCGTGAGTGTAGCCAAAATCATATTACCTCATTTTGTTCTAAAAATATAATATACAGGCAAGTTTGGAAGGGATAAATTGAATTTCTTCTAGCTTTGTTGAGGAACCCTTGGCTGGTCTTCCTAGAAATGTCCTACGTGCTTCTGTTACTTACACTTTTCAAAAAACTCACCTCTGCCCAAAAACTCTGCAGCTTACAGAGAACAACTAACATGCTTTTACTAAGCAAGTGCTGCTTGGGCAAGCAGAGTTCTGCAGTGGGCTTTATTAATGTTCTTCCATGGGAGAAAGCTGTGCCAGAAGCCAGCTCTGCCTGGCCATCACGGTTCTTGATGGGTTGTGGTTCAATATTATTACATCAGGGATAAAACTACCAGTAGGCTAATGATTAAGCAAATTAAAAATAATGTGGGTGTTTTTCTTTTTGTTTTTGTGGTGGTGGGTTGTTTGTTTGTTTGTTTGTTAAGGAAGAAGAAGGGTACAAAGATCACAGGATAAGAACACGCTCAAACTTTCCCGAGAAACTCAGATGTTTCAGGAGCACAGAGCTGGTAAGGGAGATTATCTCTGGGAGAAATGAAAAACAACCTAAAGCCCCTCAAACAGGTTTTGTCCCCAAGACGAACTGAAAGGAGCTAAAAAGTAACTAACATTATTAAATATTTGAGCAAGTAATAACATGGATCGTGATAATGAACCCATCAGCTGTTTTGTCCCCCAGAAGGGCTAGCTGGTGCCAACCGTTCCCAGGGCTCCTGTCACTGCTTTGGGATGTCTTCTGGGGCAGTTGCCTAAGGGTGCTGGACCTCAGGGTTCCTCTTCACTCAGGTACTTTTTCCCAAAGTAAAGAGTTCCCTCTGTCATGTAGACAAATATACGTAGATTGCTCCAAAAGTAATGCCTCCTATTTATTTCCATGAAACCTACAACAAAGAGCACGATAACACCATCTGGTAGAGAAAATGCTCAGCTACAAAACACAATTTTTCAACATAGTCATTTTCATATGCATTTATACCATCAATGAGAAAGAGCCTGCATGCTGCACTCGTGAAAAACTGCATCGGTGCAGTTGACTCACTGTCACTGTCACCACTGCTGAAACAAAGCACCAACCACCCACTGTTCTCACATCCAATGTTTGGTCTTCAGAAACTTTTGCAAGTGTCGATGAATGCCAGTGGGTGCCATTTTTCCACATGGAGGAATTCAGTGACACACCTTTGCTTCATACACGCTTCCATATCAGACGCCATTTTGTCAAACTGTCCCTCTGCTGCCATCTGTCACACAGCAACAAGTAAGGGAATACTGATGGGAAGATTCAATCGCTACTGCCACACAACCAACATCAGCCTCTGATATTGTGGTCCAACATAATAAAGTAGGAGTCATTACTTTTGGACCAGTCCTTGTACAGTAATTACTTCTACACTCTCCTGAGCTCTGGAATCTGACAGGCTGATCTACAGGTTGCTGATGTTAATGTATACCATTCCCTACAACTGTGTGAGCTGTCACTTCAACTTGATGGATCAGACCCTCCTTGTTGCACTGAAGCAGATATACACAGCAGGCTGACAAGAACAAGCTGAAATGTCATTGTTGTGTCTAGTGGGCCTAAACGTAGATTTGCGTGAGATATACCAGAGAATATGGAGCAATTAAATTGATGACACTTTATTAAAATCACTAACCAGCATTTTCTGCTTATCAAAAACACAAGGTAGGAATGTTTCAGATGGTATCTCAATTTTAGAACAAATCTACAGGGATGCTGTTTTTTCTGGCGCTGTTACACAGTACAGAATATGTCAAAGGCAATGTCTTTTTGTGTGTGTGTGAAAAGTCCTGCAATTATGAAGAGGGGTTATTTTTCCCTGGAAAGCATCAATTGCCTGTGAATAAAAAGCAGACATCCCTTCAATTTACCCACAGCACTGGGCAGCGTACATAGCTTTGTCAAATGGCTTGTCAAAAAAAAGAAAAAAAAATTGAAAAATTTCTGTAAGATTTAAAATATGTGTCTGCTATATGTGTTTTTTTTTTGTTTTTTTTTTTTTTTAATTTTTATTTTTTAATATAAGAGTGTATGGGAACTGCTGAGTCATGGCCTGAACCTCTGATTGATCACCTGAGGCGAGCCATGAGTCAGCCAGAGGAGCACAGGTGAAAGCAACTCTAGAAGGCCTCCTAGACCTATTTAAGAGCTGGCTACCAGTGGGGAAGGATCTCTTCTGGAGGTTGCCTCTGCTGGTGTTTTGTGAGTGAGCTCAGGATAGGGTAAGCCTTCTGTTTATTCTCTTTTGATATCATAGTCTACTTCGCCTAACTCTCTTGTTTATTTTGTGTTTATAACATTCTAATGTTCTTTGATTATACATAAGTGGCAAAGCCTCTTGCAGAGCAAAGGGCTGTCAGCTTGCTTTTGGAAGAGTACTCCTACTTTTCTGAACTGCTCAGTCTTGAATAATGGGTAGGTTTGCCTCGGGACCAGGGACCACAGAGATGGTTGATAATTAAACAGTCTGCTTGTGTCTTGTCAGATGTGGCCCTGCAAGAAGCATCCCTGGATTTGGGAAATCTGTCAGGTGACACGTGGGTATACAAAGAAATGGAGCAAATACCTCTTCTGGTGTACGTAGTTTCTTTTGATTCCCTGTGCTTGAAGAAAGAACAAAAACTGATGAAGAGGCAAGCAGGGTAATGAAGTCCTCCTTTTGTGTTTTGTAGAGGAGTTTTATTTCCAGATACCCATTCTGCAAGAGCATCAAAAGGCCCCATCTTCTAACAATGCGGTGTCCTCATTGAAGCTAACCTGTGGCAGACCTCTATTTACCAAATATAAAGATGCTAATTATTACATGTATAGGCCTTAACGTGATTACAGTGAGCACGGACACTGTTTGTTGTTATAGCAATCTGAATTGAATTATCCTTGTGCCAGCATAATTAGGATCACCCCCTGAGTTTAGTAGGCTGGTGTCTTAGCATGGCATCACAGCAGCTCAGTAAAAACAGTTGCAATGTCACTTTTGTCCATGCCACAGTGTGCAGGCCCAATGCTTGAAAACATGAAATTTCTTTAAGAATTCTGAGTAAGAAGTGCTGGTTTTTACATAAACCCCAGAGATGTCTTTCCAGTCAGTGTTATAAGCACTCATAAAAAAATAGCAATGGGAGTTATAAAACAAAACTTTCACCAGGCCTTCTTTACTGAACAAATGCCTCTGCACAGTGGAAACAACTGTCATATTCAAGCCCTTCAACACAGACTTGGTGACAGAATTTGTGAGCCTTGGTAAGGCTGCCCGGTGGCTGGCATGGTGCTGCACCTTGAGGAATGGGACGGGTCCCACTTGTGTCCCCATTCCCCAGGGCACTCTAGGAAAAGAAAATCTGTTGGGGTGACTCGATCTGTTGTGCTGGGTTGGCGGTGCTGCCTGGTTCCTGTCCCAGATCCCAGCCATGTCTCAGAGACGCTTTTCCCAATGTCATGTAAGTGTGACCCACGAAGGCAATGTATTGCATCAGAAAGGATGGATGCCAGGCTGCCCTCAGCCAAAAGCTGTGAGCTACCCCAGCTGCTCGGTCATCCACATCAGCAGACTGGCAGTGCAGCTGAGGTGGGTTGGCTTTGGCAGGATGTCAGGTACCCACCTCAGCTGCTCCTTCTCAGCAAGACAGGGAGAAAATGCAGTGAAAAAAGTTATGATAAGACAGGGAGGCCCCTCACCACTTACCATCACAGACAAAACAGACTCAGTTTTCGAAATATTAATCCAATTTATTGCCAACTAATAACAGAGTTGGACAGTGAAAACCAAAAACAAAATTGAAAATGCAGTTTCCTCATCCCCTTTCTTCCTAGGCTTGACTTTACTCTTGAACCTTCAAACTCCTGCCCCCAAGAAGCACAGGAGAACAGGGAACGCTTTGTCTCTGTCACTCCTTCACGGCCACTCTGCCCCTGCTCCACATGAGTCTCTCCCAGGGATGCCCTCCTTTCTGAATTGATCCCAGTGGACTTCCCACAGGCAGGAGATCCCCCAGCCCTCCTGTCCCACCATGAGCTATTCTCTATATACTACAGCTCTGGGCTGAGGTGCTCCGGTGGGGGCTCTCCATGGGCACTGACCTCCTCCAGGCCCTATCCACCAACACTACAGACTCCTCTGTAGCTGAACATGGATAAGTGCCCTGCATGGTGCCCATGGGCTGCAGGGGGGCAGCCTGCTCCACTGTGGGCCTCATCTGGACTGCAGTCCCTTTCTTCAATCTGCTTTCCAAGAAACATCCAGCGTGCTCATGGCTCTGACATGGGGCAGCTGACGGGCTCTACTCGTGCAGACCAGTCCTGCGGTTCCCTGCTACCAATACCTTGTCATGTGAAAAATTCATACCTACACCTCTAACCAATTGGAGCCATAAACTTCTTTTTCTTGCTATCCTTTTCTTCAGGGATGCAAAGAGGTTCAGCAGCAGCATGTTGATGCTTGAGCAAAGCCAGAAATGAGGCCAGCAATGCACTCACTCCATTCATTCACTCACAACATGCAGACAGCTTGGCTCTGCTCTGCCCTGCCCTGCCTATAAAGCTATCCTCCCTGGGCACTGCTCAGAGGGCACCTCCACCAGCAGGTGCCAAGCAAGTGCTTTGCCCCTGTCCTGCAATGAGACACCTACATTGCCTACAGGTGTTCTTATTTTTAGCTCTGTAGCTGTGGCTATGCATCTGTCTTCTTGTCTCTGGGAAGCAATGCAGCGCTACCTGTAGCCTTACTAGACAGTGATGTTTTGGGAAGAGTCAGAGAAAGTGAAGGAGCGTATTCAACTTAATTTCTGCTGGTTTGAAGGAAATGCTGTTGAAAGATTCCTGAGCTCCAGGCAGCATGTGCACGGGCTGAAGGTTCCAAAGGAGATGAGCCTGCTTGCTGGTTGTGCTTCAGGAAGATTGTCCCTGAAGACAAGAGCAAGGAGGGCATCCCTGCCACAGCCACAGAGCCCTACACCAGCCCCTGCTCACTGACAGCAAGATTCAGGGCATCCCTGATAGGTGAAGGTAGGGACAGGCAGAGCAGTAACATGTGGCACACAGAGCTCCAAAGCACTGCGATGCCCAACACAGTCAGGAGGGAAAAGGTGATTGTTTTTCACAGGAACTCCAGTGTGAATAACTCCAACATGCAGTCTGCCTTCCAAAAAAGATGTTAGTCCTTCAGAAGTGTGATCCTCTTGAGGGCAGCAGCAAAGCAAGTGATGCATTTAAAGCCTGGGTGGTCCGTACAATAGGAGCCTCAACACAGCAGAAAATCACTGTCAGATACTTAGTGGGATGCTTAGCTTCCCCAAACACACAGTGGAGGAAAATGAACTGAAATCCAGGCAAATGCACAGCAGTCAGTGGGATGACACATGCCTTTTGAATTATGCAGGTGCTTAAGGAATTTGTGTAACTGCAGATTGTAATTATTTTGTTCGCAGCACTTTGCATGATTTGATTTTCTTTATTGTGACATCAGAAGCAAGCAATAGGGTCAGCTCTTCTGTGGATGGGGGATCAGCACATCTGTCACAGACTTTCCAGAAACGCACTTGAAGATTTTCTGATTATATCACCATTTAGCCAGGGCTGATATTCTCTGGGATCGTGGAAATTCACTGACACAAAACAGCCTGGGAAGGAACCAGTTCACAGGGAATTTCCCACACACCAGAGATCGCTGATCTAAATGGTCATATTACTTCAGAACTCTGAAATGCTGCAGAACAACAGAGCTGCAAATACAACTAAGTGAGTATCAGGGAGGGAATAAGGTTGTTGTTATATTCCACCCCCTCACGAACAGCAAAATGGATGAGAAAACATTGCCTGAAAGACTAATATTTACAATCATATATTTACATCATACAATTGCCACTTAATTGCCAGAAGTAATTGACCCAAGAATCAAATAGTGTGGTGAGGAAACCACTAGTATTTGCAGTTAGCTGTGTCAGGGTGGGTTAGGTATGCTTAATCAAGTCTCTTCTCAACTGTAACCAGCTAGTCGGTGGTGGGAGTAGTGGTGGGATAATGCCAGCAGGATAAAGCTCAAAGGTCAGATTCACATCCTGTTTGACTTCAGTTTATGTCAAAAAATGAGTTGGGGGAAACTTTTTATTGGAAACGGGATCACAGCATGATGCATTCATGCATTCATAAATGTCCTCTTCCATCCTTCCCTGTTTCTCCCAGGTGATCGGTTCCTGTTCTGCTACAGGGCATGCCCATTGCCAGATGGACTGTCAGACCTGCTCCAGGAGGATGGCCCATCCATCACACAGGAACACCACATGTCCTAGGAGAGCTTTAGCAACACCGACAAAACTGATTTTGCCCCTGTAGAGTATGACGAGACCAACTCTGATGGCTTCTATTGGTGGCTAAATCTCCTGGCAGCGCAAGGAAAGCTCCTCCTGGGCCCAAGCAGACCTACCACTGAGCTTGCCAGTTTTGTCTTCTCTGGCAGCACCAACTTTTGGCAGGCCGTATAACACCTTTTCCCTGACACTTGCTCTGGAAGGAGGCAGCCTTGAAGTGCTGCCCAACCAACCTGCCCATGAGCAGAGGGGACGCAGAGTGACACATTGTGGGGCTGGTTCAACAGTGCCCAAAGTTTTGAGACCAACCCCTGATTCCTGCTGCACTACAGATGGCAAGTAGCCAAAGCCAACCCAGTACTCCAATCCAGGACGCAGGCAAATAATACCCAGTTGTGTTTTTTTTTCTTTTCTTTTCCATACAACCCTGAAAACAGGAAAGTCTCCTCTCCTTCCCTCCCTCCTACCTTAGGAGCTGCAACATCCCTCTCTGCAGCTGCACTCCAGGCAATGCAGTTGGGTGGCAGATCCCTCTGCAGTGGGTGTCTCAGCACAGCAGCACTGGGGGATCTTCCTGCTGTCAGCAGCAGTGGAGACTGCATTTTATCTAGATTCAATCTATGGATCTTAATATAGACCTTTGTTACGTGAGATTGAACACTGTTCCTGTGAAAGCGCTGCCTTTTGGAACGTTTCAATGAATTTATTATAAGAGTGCTCATCAAATTGCAAAGGGGGGGGGGGGGGGTCTATTTTAGGAATCAAAACCAAATTCACAGTATTTAGCATAAAGCAGCCTTACGGGATTTAAAAACAAGAGATAAAAGTAAGGAACTGGGCTTCAGTAAGCACAAATAACCTCAGTGGGATGCGTGTCAGTTCCCTGTGGCTGCTACAGACAGCCCGACCAAGTGGCTTTACGAAGCAGGCCCTGTAAGCCGAGCTGACTGTAGGGCAGAGACAAAACGCAATGGAACTGTTTACGGAAGTAACGTGTCACAGAAGACGGAGCGAGGGCACGCATAACAACCTGGCTTCATCTTCACACCGGCAGGACTCTTTGTTCAAAGGAAAGGAATAAATTAAAAAGAAGGAAAAAAAAAACAGTTCATTCCTTCTGCAAAGGTCTCCCGATGACAGCGCGCTCTGAATGCCACCGCCGCCAGACTGGCTGGACGCCCGGCACCGATTCGTCTTTTCCTGTTCGGTCCCGAATCCGGGGAAAGCTCTTCTCCGTCAGCTGCTGCGCTGCCGGCAGGAGGGGAGCTCGGAGCCGGAGCTTACCTCCTCTCCCCACGAGATGGCGTGGGGACGCCCGGCCTGGGCTTCCTTTCCTCCCGCATCCCGTCCGCCGGGATCACCCACACGTCGCCGTTTTGCTCTGCCACTGTGCAGAGGCAGCTGTGCAGCAAGAGCTGACATTCCACCCAACAGAAAGCAGAGGGCTTTCATTCTCTTTAGATGTAAGCAAATGCTCAGATGCCTAATGCCTTCCTTGCATGAAAAAAGAAATAAACGCGTGCACTCACAAGTATTCTCCAGCTATGTTAATCTGTGAAAACAGTTCCTCCTTGTTCCCCAGTCAGGACAGGAAAAAGCAGCTCAGTGCAAGCATATAGTGGGCATATAGTGGTGGTGGACTGATGATTGGACTAGATTATCTTATAGGTCTTTCTCAATCGTAATAATTCCATGGTTCCATGATGCTGTACATACGTACAAGAAGAGGCAGGAAGGACTGACACATTTCATGTAAGAAATGTAATTTTTCAAGAGTGAGGACCTCTGATATAAAAATTAGAACAAACAAAACAGCTTGGCACAAAATATCAACATTTGCTTAGCTCAACAAACTGGGATCCAGGTAGCTAAGAAAAACTCCCCTATTAAAACCAGAAAAGGAATCAGGCTCACAGTGACGGCTAAACTCTCCTGCTGCAGATTTTACAACATGACCATTTCTTTGCTTCACATCTGTGCTGCTCTCAACTGTGTCCAAATCATATAGCCTAAGGAATCCATGTCCTTATAGTGGAAACATAAAATATATATGCACGTTATTAAATTTGCATTAGCTTTGTTCAGTCTTCAACACAAGACCTTGGAGGTATTGTTGTGTTGAAGAGCAAACACCTGTTTTGGTAGTTAAGGAGTATGAATGCTAATTCCCCCTCTGACACTCACCTAGCTTGAAACTTAGCCATGCTGCTTAGGCTGCAGTTTCCTTACTTGAGAAGCAGAGAGGAAGCAGAGGTATGTATGCCTTGCAGGGGGATCTTAAATTGTTAATAGCTGAACCCTGCTTTGAATGTGTAAGGTTGAATGCTTAATGGCTCCACATTTTTAAAACCTACTTCTTTTTCAAGAAGTCGGAGATCTATTTAGTGTTTCATCTTCTTTTCCCTTGGTCACACTTGTGACAGGCAGTGAAGCTGTTCCCAGTGGACAGGAAGAAGGAACAGCAAATGGCAGCACACAAGTGTAGGGCACCCGTGTAGAACGGAGTGCTGATGCATCCCCCCCCATGTGCATGGCAAGCAGTGGCCCCTGCAGTGTACTGTGGAGGAAACGTGATTCAGCCCGTCAAGTGGTCAGTGTTACTCTACAGGGACAAGCATGCATTCCTGACCTCCTCTGTCAATCACACAAGACAGATGATTAATGATCACTGTAAGGACCAGGATAGAAACAATTCTAGCAAATACCAGTTTTCCTTCTTTCTGTACTGTATGGATCTGTACCTTTGCGCAAACTGAGGCTACTTCTGGAATTTCCTAGAGATGCTAGCCAAAAGCACCAAAATCCTCATGCAAGGCAGCATTGCCAATGTAAGGTGCTGCCATCTCCCCTTGGTGATCTGGAGGTCTTTTCTTTCCCATCTTCTGGAGCAGCTGGTACACCAATCTCTTGTCTGCCTCCCACATCCTGTCAGAGCCATAGCTGAGTGTACTTAATGATGCTCAAGGGAGAAGCACCACCGTACATCCGCTTGACTCTGGCCATTGCTCTTTGTCTCTCAAGCTGCTGAAGAGATGAACATCTCAGGTCCATCCAAGACAGGCAGACAGAAGACTGATGCGACCAGCTATTGCTACACAGTGGAAAGGCTCAAGAACAGAAATAAAGGCCTGTGCTGATTTGACATGCAACAAAATAGTCTAACATGAGAGCATCCTGCTCCTAACTAGTGCACAGGGAACCTGAATGAAAAGTAACTGAGCTTTTGTATAACCTCAGTGAAGCTGGTGTAGGACTGCAGCCTTTCACCTTCTCTAGCATATGTGGCAGAGATCTCTTTTCTTCTTCAGTAATTAGAAGTGAGGCCTCCGAACAAAAAGCAAGCAGTATAAAACAGCTGCAGCTCTGATGTCAGATGTGCATAACCCAGAGCATGGGGAAAGAAAGCAAGAGCACATTGCATATGAATAATAGCAGGTCTCTGTGAAGTCATAGGAGCAGTCAGTTGGTGAATTAACAATTTTAGCATCTGTTCCCACCAAACTGACTCTCCTGAGGAAAAGTGAAATAAAAGTGTTGTGAATTCTTTCCTGAGAGAGACACCCTCTGTAACTCTGTAATGGAGTCCTTAATATTAAAGAAAGTATTGAACTACAAGTGTAATGTTGATTTTCATGATCTCTTCCATACAACAAGCAGTCCTCCAAGGCACCAGAATATGATCACTGGAGAACTGCAGTCCGAGATAGCAAAAATATATCTATCCGGTTGAATGACTGACATGGCTGGTTTCACATATTCGTGATGCCAGGCTGTAGGAGTTTGGTATACTCATACTTATAGAAATAGAGTTGCATGCAAGCAAGTAGCAAATTTAATCTTTGTCCTTTCTTTCTGGGGCCACCAAAAGGTCAGTGTTTTTGTTAAGTCTGGTTTCAACACATCAAAACACATCAGTTTCTTTTAAGCTGAGATTTTAAATTCATTCTGGTCTTCTGATTATTGGAAAAAAAAAAAAAAAAAAAAAAAAAAACTACTTTAAATTTGATATTTCTGTCACAAAAAAGGTCATCAGTGTAATACTTTATCAGCCTATTTCATTTTCCATCTGTGGGACATGTAGGACGTGAAACTTCTAATTTGGAGAAATTAAGGTCATTTTAAGTCACTAGTTCAATTTATTGAGCTTTAGGCAAGACAGCTCTCAAAGGGGAGGAAGCACATTGTAGTCACTGATGTTGATTGTCATTGTAAGTTAAGAGGTCAGCTGCAGTCAATTAATAAAATATAAGCAGGCCCTGAGGTCTCTGCAAAGAGGAACCTTGGTTTGGATATGTCTGAGCACACATAAGCAGAAGCTGCCACAGTATGTAACATTTTGACATTTACTGTTTTTTATTATGTTTCTCCTTGAAAATACTAATTCAGCAACTTGCTGGGACCCAAATCCTGAAAATCATTTAGTTGTCTACTGTAGAATAAATTCATTGGAAGAAAACTGTCTTAAAGTACCACAGAAGGTGTTCTGCTGATCGTATCTCCATAGAAATTTCAGTTTATTACATATCACATTATTAACATTCATTTTCTCTTCCATAAGCACACCAAGATGTTTTCAAAATGCATTCCTTCCAAGAGATTCCACATGCAGAATCAAGAATCCCATTGAATTTGTGAGGAGCTTTGCTACTGCAAACAACTTTACAGGACAAGTGCTCAGAGCCTACAGCTAATGGTTATGAACCTGGACTTAGGCCTAAGTACTTGAGGCTCCACTGTACTTAAGTCTCATGCAAAGTGAACCTGTGGTATGGCAATGAGAGGACAAATCAGAGCTAATGAAATGTCTCTGGAGCACTGAGGAGTAGCACAGGGATTTTGAAGGCAGTTTGGGTCAACGGTTATGAAATTCTGCACCCAAAAGTACATACAGATAATCTACATAAATCTTTAAAATCCTTGCAGTATTAAATTTAAAATGATCTCATATTTTGCTAATGGTTTCCTCTCAATGAAGAGAGCACACTGCTTCTGAGCAGAAGTTGTAGGCAAGCCTCAGACCATCTCTTTCCAGCCAGTCACAATGGATCCAGTCACTAACCAAAGCTTTTATCCTCCTTTCTAAGTTATCCTTAACTTTCTTTAGTGTTTCTGTCCACCTAACAGCCTCTTAGGCTGTTTCTAGGACAGAGAAACTGAAAGACCAGATGAAAGTGGTAGACCAGAGGAAGTGTCAACATCCCCCATCTTCTGCAAGTTCTCAGAACAAAGATGTCTGAGACAGGTCTAAATCCACTAAGAAACTGGCACTTGTTTCAAAAGCTTGAGACATCCTGAAAAGTAACTCAGGTGAATTATCCCCATCGCACCTTGACGGAATGTTGTTGCTTCTCTCTTACCTACCACATTAGTTCTGGTCAGAAGCTGGATTGGAATAGGTTGGAAAAGCAAAATTTGTTGAAGAAAAAGCTGGGAGGCAGAACATCTTAATGAAGTTTCCTTTTTTAATCCCAGTGGACATTGTCTATTTTCATGCTAAAAAATCACTCCCCAAACGATCAAACTACTACACATTTGCTCTTGCAGCAGTTACTCCATAAAGGATAAAATGTTGTCTGGCTTTCCTTTTCTATCTGTACATGTTTGTCCTTTGACTGGGAGCTTCTCTGATCAGAGAGTACTTGGCACATATCTGACATGTGCTAGTGATTAATTAATTGTAATCAAAGAGAGACCTGTAGGTACAGACAGATTGCTAACTTCCTTGGAGAAAACATTGCCTTTCTCACATCCAATATCTGCAAATGAAATGAGCCCCAAAACACCACCCTGCTTTTGTCATCGTTCAGCTGGAAAATTTACATTCAGGAGATAAAGGATGGGAAAGGCAGCAACATATCCCATCGAAGAGTAATCTCCCATCCTGTTCTCTGCTTCCAGCTGGGCCAACCAAGTGTGGAGAAGGCACTCACCTCGAAACTATTGGAGGTGAAACATAGCGAGTCCCCTCCCATCTGTGGGCAGTACCAACCTAGTGCTCCCCGGGAGTGACCATGAGACTCCTTCACATGGTAATATGAAGGAAATAAAATGTTGTAAGTGGAGCTCACTGAGATGGAAGGTTTTTGCTGCAAAGTACACTCTGGCCTAGTGCTGGTGTTCCTCAGAAGCTACCTGGTTCTGAGGCAAATGTAAAAATAATAAGAAGAACCGTCCTCCTGCCTGTTTTAGCGAAGACAAGACAGCAGGTGTAAGTGTCCACTCCTGGGAGAATGATGACAACTGATCTGTAGCCAGAGCCATCCTTCATGACTTGGGCGTGCAGGATAGTGAAGCATGTTAATAAGAGACACTCAGATGTGTGTCTTTTCTGCTCTTTGTGAATACTGAGCATAACAAGGATATTCTCAGGAAAAATATATAAATCTAGCTTCTTCCAGACGAAGCAGTTTTAACATGCAGAAAAGGCGAGGACTGTTGCAGGACAAATTTATTGTGCTGTAGCATTTGTTTTAAGAAAAAACCCAAAGGAAATTTTTACTTCCAGAAAGTTAAGTTCTTTACCAATGGCTGACTTTTACTTGAGAGCATTCTTAGAAACCCCTAAATCATCAGTTTGGGGTTTATCAGTGTGGTTATTGATGGGTGCTGAAGAAAGGAAGTAAATAAAATATGATTTGATATTTCATTAGTAGTGCCAGAGATCACTGCTCATAGCAGAGGCAATGAATATTGCACCTGTTGGAGTGCAAGCAATAAAGGCAAATGAATATCCTGCTCTGACCTCTAGCCTTCATTACCTAGAACAATATGCTGTTCCCCATATCTGAAAGCATACTAAGCTTGTGATAGCAGCAACCAGAGGCTGGATTTACATCCACCCAGCCAGAGTTAAATTGCTATGATTCAGCCACCTCCTTTCTTTCTCTCTTGAACATAACCTGTCTTCTAGCTAGACTGCTGCCTTTCCAGTTTGGAATAAGCCACGGTTTTAAAGAAAAAGAGCTGTGTGGGTGTAGTGAAATGCTTGGAGGATGTATGCTCTGCCATTTAGATTTTTTCCCCTAATAAAGAACGGGTGCAAGAAAGATGCCAGAATTCAAAGCACAAACACAAGTGTGCAGCTGATCTTTCAGATAACCCAATAAAAAGGTAGAAGGTAAGACTCTGTTTTCCAGACTAATTCCAAGCAGTCAGAAGTCAATAATCCAAATAGCTTAATGCTAACAAACAGTAGCATTGAAGTGATATTCCTTTATAGGGAATGCAGCAAATCTTGCAGTTTACAGTGGCATAAATAAGATCAGACTTTGACCCCTGTATGAGCATGTAACCAACCAGTGAGCTACACTGTGAACAAGAAGCCATTTCCTTGTACTTAATACTTGAGAACATTATGAGAAAATGTTATGTCTTGTATAAAACATATTGCATAGGCTGGTGCCACTGCAGCTTGAAGGGAAGACTATATTCAACACATTACTGATAGAAACTTTATTTTTCTCCTGGCATCTAGTTCTTCAATTAAAAAAGAGAGCATCTGGAAAACAGTGTGTTGATTGTGCATCTGGTGTGAGTGAAAAAAGTTACTTCCCAGCTCCAGCCTTGCACAGGGTGCCTACATTTGTCTCTGGTGGGACCAATAGTCAGTTTCAGTCAGAACTGCACGGTGAAAAGGTGATCTTTTGAGTCTACTGAACTATACCAACGGATGCATGCTGAAAGATACACAGATATCCATGTATAAACATACATAGTGTGCAGAGATTCCCATCACCCATTTGGAAAGCTGACCAGTCTCTGCTGGCCTTTGCTGGCTGGGCTTGCCCTCGCTCTACTCCTCTCTGGCCATCTCCATCCAAAGAACAAACAACTCATATCACTGTGCCTGCCTGACCTAATTAGTGTTGCACACCAGTTGTGGATGGAAATTGATTCTCTCATTGACTCAGTTGCTCACACACACACACCTTCTCAGGATGTATTCCAGTGCTACAGAGGAAAGACTGGACATGATGGCAATGTCAGTTCTGAGCCTGAAGAAATGAAACAGTTCCTTGCTTGAGCCTATTTTGGAGTAACTGCATGGGTGGGAACACTGCCAAGATGCTGCACAAATGGCAGAGCCCTTCCTAGAAACTCAGGATATATTTTAGACAAGATTTTCCACCATGTCATGAATTCAGATCTGTAGTTATTCCATTAAAATGCTGCTTTCAGCTTTACTTTGTTTTCTAATTCACAGCAGAACAGAGCTTCTGGTAGTTATCAACAACTACATGGGGTATGCAAAGATGCTCAATAGCATCGAGTTTATACATTCACCAATGTGGGAGACACAAGTAAATTTGTTCAGATACGAAGAGTTCAATCATGATCCCTGTAGGGATATATGAGTTATGACCACAGAGCTCTATGATGTACCAGCAACAGTTCCACCTTCCTCCTAGACTCTTCCCTGCACAACAAGTGGTCCATGAAAGATGTTAAGTCAATGTGAATGTTTTTGGTGGTAAATAAAAACTACCTATGGGAAAAACAATGTTCAGCATTACTCTCAAAACACTTAGCCATTTATGAAACTGTTGATCTAACTGATCAGGACCCTTCATTAGATTGTAGATAAAGAAGATGACCCCCCTCCAAAAGCATAATAATGATTTATTATTTACTTTTAGAGTGCAAAATGCAGTTGGGATATCTAACTCATGGAGATTTTCAGGGAAACTCAGCATTTCTGTGCCTTTTGGAAATTTCCCTCACAGTTTGTAACTAAGAGCTTAGACAGTGAGAATAGAAGAAGTGTCACGATCATCTGGATAAGTGAACTAAATGGTCCATGTTACTTCAGCAACTCTGCACAAATTAGCCTGAGAAGACTAGTTTCGGGTCCCTTGTGAATAACACCTGTACTCTACAAAGCAGGAATGATGACAGTGCCTAGTCTTACATATCATTTACAATCTATAGCACTCAAAGTACCTTACTAAGTACAGGAGTAATCCTCTGCATGACCCATTCAGCTGTGGAGGCAGGAGTTCACAATTCATTCGCAAAAGAGGGGAATAGAAGTAGCAGTAATTTCCTTTTCCTTTTTTCTTTTTTTTTTTCCAATTTAAATTAAATAATTGTCATTAGACTATGTTGATGCAGGTCTCAACGCTGATAAAAAATGGTCAATGTGGCAAGCCCTGAGGCTGGGGAATGTGCATAAGCACGTATTTAAAACCAGGAGTGCTCCCTTTACTGCTCCTTTCACCAAAGGCAGATGTCCAGGATGTTTGAAGTGCTGCTTTGAACCGTGTCCACTGAATCCAGGCCAAGAGAGAAGAAAACTCCTGGCTCAGGATAGCTTTGCAACCTGCCCTCAGATATATAAATCTCAAGGCACCCCACCTAATTGCAGTTTCAAGAGCAAAATACTGGAGGAAGTAGCTTTAAAAAACATTGCCATCACTGCTGCCACATAGATATTTATGAGCTCATCTCTATCTGCAGGGTCAATACTTCCACCTAGAGGTGGCTTTCCATAAGAATGTCAGATTTATGTTGATTCTTCTGTTGAGACATTCTGCAAAAACTGGAAACTGGGGAAGGCTCTTGTATGAAGTCAATTATCCATGTTTGGCAGGAGTTCTTCCTTTTTTTCTTTTCTTTTCTTTTTTTAAGTTGTGACCTATCATTTCCCTGTGATTCATTCACACTTCATTGTTAAAACCAACATACAGAATCAGTGCAAAACCTAGGCACAGACACAAGGCTCTGGTGAGTTATCCAAAGAAAGCTGGCATTTCAGAGGAACTAAATCTCTAATCAAAACTACATTTAAGATCAAATCTTGTCCTTTTTGGTTTGCTGGTGAGCTAGATGTAATGTGAATGGAAGTAAACGGGTAATGTAAAGGGAGTTTTCTCACTCTTTCATTGATGATCACTCCTGAAGTCTCTGCTTGGAAGGGGTGAAACTCTCCCTCCAGCTCAGTAGAAGACGTGCAAAACTTTACCCCCTAACACTCTTTAAAAGTGTAGCATTGAGCCCTCTGCACAGAGGTGAATTTTGCAGAGAGGTGTCGTGTTGATTCCTTTAGCACACACACCTCTTCTCTGAAAGTGAAGCAATCAGCTCTCCTTTCTTGCAGAAAATGTTAACAAAACATTTTTGCATTCAGTGGAGTTGACTCTCTTTTCACGTGTCTATTGTCCATACCACTTTTATCTATTCTTTTATAGTTCCATTAATTTAATTTATTTTTAATCATTTAATAATTGATTTAATAATTTTGACAGTATAGAGGCAAGCTAGTGAGTGTACTTTCAAAATATAAAATGTTTTCATCTTAAAACTTTCCTTTTTGTTTTGAAATGCAATTGAAATTATATTATTCCAAATTGTGAAAACCTTCAACTTTTGCACATTTCTTGGAATACCAGAAAAGTTAAGTCTGTCAAAACATAGAGATCATGAATGAAAATTCAGATCATATGGAAATCAGTTGCACAATCTTTTTTGATTTCAGGGAATTATGAGTTTATTATGAGTTATTCAGAATCTATATGTGCTACCTTTGCAGAGGCTTTCTACAAAAAGTATCACGTCTGGGTTTTGCAGAATTTAACTGAATGTAAGGTTTCCAAAAAACCTTGATGGGAAGTGTGCTATAGTTACATCCCCACGTTTGAATTCCCATTCACTTTTCCCAAATATATCTGGCAAAATGGGCTGGGTTCCCACAGTTCTGTTTGTGCAAAATTAGTCTATTAGCTTTTGTTACTATTAGTTCACAGTTTACAAAAAGAGACTGCACATGATGGATGTGAAAGTGCTCTCTGTAAAATACTGAACACTGGCACAGGCTGCCCGCAGAGCAGGTGAAGCCTCCTTCTGTGGAGATATTCAAGATCCATCTGAACATTCCTGTGTGACCTGCTGTAAGGAACCTACTTCAGCAGGGAGTGGGACCAGGTGATCTCCAGAGTTCCCTTCTAACCCCTACAGATCTGTGGCTCTGAGGTATCCAGAAGCTATGGTGTTTGCTCAGTTATGCTATCTTGATAGCTATTGTGGTTGAAGTAAAGGAACTCCGTAAACTAGGATCTGTCAGCTTGGTGTAACAGTATTTTAGTACGGTTCAAAGGAGCCGTACTTCAAAGGAAAAGGGAAGAACTTCTTGATGAAACCTTGCCTTTACTGGCTCACTTTGTTAGTTATCAATGTAACAACCTTAAAATCTACATCCTAGGGTGATCATAGAATCATAGGATGGCTTGGGTTGGAAGGGACCTCAAGGATCATCAAGCTCCAACCATGCTTCACCTCAGCACCTCTTTATCAGCACAAAAGCATGGTAAACCTGTTTGTAGAGAGTTCTTCACATCTAAAGACACTTCGCTATTTTGTCAGTAATAATCAGTGTTAATCAAATCCATCTAATAAATTAACAGATGAGAAATGCTTGATTTTTTCAGCTCAGCAAGTACTGGGGCTTTTTCCAAGGGCAGCAGAAATCCATGTACCACAGCTCAGCTCTTGCTACTCTACCTCTGCAAGCAGCAAACATCTTGGTGTATCCAAAGCCAGCACAGCACACTCCCAAGCCACTGCTGGAAGGATGCTGATGGCCTGACATGATGCGACAGCCTGTATCTTGGCAAAGGCCATATACTGAGCACCCCTGAATGTTCTTACTGCCTGGAAAGCTAACCTGCCCGGACTGATCTCAGCAATAGGAAGCTTTCTATGATGATTCCAGGTCAAATGCAAGGAAGACTGCTGAAAAAAGAATTCTTAAGTATGTCTTATACTACCTTTTAAACCTGCGAGTAATTTGTCACTCCTCATCCATAAGGCCTTGCCCCAAACCTTTAATGGCACCAAACATCAGGTTGGGTATGAAAAAAAATTTCCTGTCAGATAAAGTGGTGATGCACTGGAACAAGCTTTCCCAGAAAGTGATGGAGTCACCACCCCTGAAAGTGCTCAGGAACCATGCAAATGTGGCACTGAGGGGCATGGTCAGTGGGCATGGTGGGGATGGGCTGGTGGTTGGACTGGATGATCTTGGAGATCTTTTCCAACCTTAATGATTCTATGATCAGAATCTAAGTCAGAGTTGATGGTTCACATAGTTACACTGAGCTTTGAAGTGTACAGTGGCCAAATGAAACAAGCCTTACAGATAGCAGGGGTGAAACACAAAAGCAAGCAATGTGTCCAATTCAAAAATCCATCTCAGGAAAAAAAAAAAGGAAAGAAAAAAAGGCATGATAGCCTGGAAAAATTGTTATTACCATGTGTTTTTTTAATATTCTGTTATGCACAAAGAAAGTTAATAGTTAACCAGCTAGGCTCACACAATGCATTAGGTAGTGGGGAGGGTGTGAATGAGGAAGATTAAGGGTTGTAGAAACACAGTTGTACAACTTTTCAGCTGATTTGTATGCATGTCCCAATGTTTTTACCCAGACTTCTTTCTCTATTTTTCATTTTCTTCTTTTTTTAATAAAGAAAACATGTTGGATGCAATTCTGGTCTCTCTGAGATGAATGGAGAGGAACGTTGACTCACTTTGTGTGGGCACTGTGGAAGAATTTTTTTTCCAGGCAGAATTTAAATAACAGGCTAGATGGACCAGCATAGTGAAAGACGACCGAGACTGCTGTGTAAAAGAAGTTGGCGGTGTTGTGATTTGTTTTAAAAAAGAAACTAGGGCAGAATAAAATTGTAGGTGGCTTGCTACTTCATGGAGGGTTGGGAGATGGGAGGGTGAGAGCAGCCATTTTGGAAAGCTGATCAAATAGGTTGTAACCGTCACTGACTGGTCACAGTGCTGACCTGGGAAGCTGGGGGGCTATGTTGTGTTCTTTGTTTTAGTGCCAAATAAAGATTCATATCAGGCAAACAATTTTGCCTGTGTTATTTTCTCTGAGCCTATTCCCTATGGAATATTCCCTATTCCCTATCTCTCTTTGGATTGTCCCATTGAGCAAAGCAATGTTTCTGATTATTTCTCAAAGTTTAGTTAGAAAGTCTAGATTCTTCTAGACTCATTACTTTTCTCCCTTGTGGTCACACGGGTGAGCTTTTGTCTGCTAGAGCATGCCACATACTAGCAGTCAAATGGCCACTCAGATTTCAGGGCTGTCACCTCTGTTCAACCATGCAGCTCCAACCATGGCAGCACATGTACTGTGCACACAGTCGTCAGGGTTTTTCTTCTGGTGGTGTGGACTTGGAGAAGACAGTAATACTCTGCAGCAAGGATTTGCACCTGCACTTTCAGCAAAATGCTATGATGCATTAACTGCCCAGTTTTCACACCGTCCTGTTAAATACAAACCATAAGTATTGAACAGAAATGGCAGGCATTTGCCAACACTAAATATTTCTTAGGCCATAAAATCCAAACAGAAACAACAAAGAAATATTTCGCTACATAATTACCACTGGAAATATTTCCAGCATTGTGTCAGGTGAAGCGGTGTCAATAACAAGAGAAAATGCACATGAAAGTCTAAAAATAAGTAAATATTTACTTCAAAACTGGCTATTAAATAAATGTCTCTTCAAGAGAGGCTGAAGATTTGCTGGTTAAGCCAACAACCCATGACTTGGCTGAGCCGTAGACAAAGCTGCTGAGTAGGTGATGTGCTGAAGACAATTTATGTTTTACTGTATTGTATATTATTATACAATTTATGCTATTAGAACCAAGTTTTAAAGCACAATGCTTTCTGCAAGCCAGTGGCTGAGAAGAACTTCTTTGCAACATTATCCAGCGTTTTGATTCTAACAGACTATATTTTCCTCATCCTGCAAATGAACAGAAAATTGTGTCTTGCTTTCTTGATCCAGTGCTTCCCTTATGTCCAAGGTGTACGACATGCAGCTCCATCATATAGCTACACATGCGACCACAGTCACCACATGAATAAGAGGACACCTCTGTTTCAGTCATTGCACAGTTAGTGTAGTCAAATGATGTGAGTTCCCTAGAGGATAGAAAGACACAAGCCCAGAGACACTCAGCCTCTGAGCTGGGAAAATTATCTTCTCCCTGTCCAAATCTAACAGGCTTCATGAAAACAAACAAACAAACGAAAAACAAGAAACAAGCAGTGGACTGGATTAGATCTTTTGACAGAGCTGAACTTAGCCTATTGGAAAGTATTACATTTTTTAGAATATACTAACATTGTGACAATTTACTGATACCCTGCACTGCTAATTTAACTACATTAACGCCAGAAACCTCCTTCCCTAGTTAGGTTTGCAACCACATCTCTTCAATTCCTAGCAAAATAAGGTATGTTCAATTTATCCAGGTTCCAGCAAGCCATATTCCAAGAAATAGATTTTTATCATCGTATCTAGAAGAAATGCAATTCCTTTATCATAAAACATAGATAGGTCTGTGTCTTAGAGATTACTGCTGTGTTGAGCTCTACACTTTGATATAAATAAATATATCCATTCTGAAAAAGGTGTAGGAAAAGATCCTTAGTAGTTTTAAAGCATTCTAGCTCTGTTGATTTCAGTGGAGTTGTGTTAGTTTATATCAATTTTGTAGCTCTAGCCTTGCATCTCTAGTGCTTTCTTCACAGACAGGAGTAGAAAATAAGTACAGAAAACACAAGAGAGACCTAATCTCTGAAATTGAGTATTAGTCATGATTACAAAGACCTGAAACACTGATCTTGTTTCTAGTGGTTTCTACAATTTCCTTGGGATTATTTTTATTTTCCCGGTTTGGATTAGGTACAGGTGCATAGGATCTAGATCATATCTTTAAAGGTCTCTCAGATTCAACATTAAGGGGCATATTAGTTGACGGGACAGAAGTCATGAAGTAACTGATACCTTAACTCTAAGAAAAAATTCTCATGATAGAAGTTTTTGAGCAACACAAGCTAATTGTTATTGCAGGACCTTTTAACTAAGGAAAAATGTATCCCTGAAAAATAACAATCTAATCTCATACTAATGGTAAAGCCTCATAGTTCAACTGTTTCATTCCCTTTTAGTAATTTACAGATCTTACTCTGGAGAAGTCTATGTGAGGCGACCAGAATGATCTTTATATGAGATGTGGTGAACTTTCTGATTCACTCTCAATTAACTGTTCTGTGCCCATTGGTCCGTGTCCTATGAGAGCTTGCTTGAAACAGAACACTGAAAAATATAAAACAATATCACTGTACCTTCAGTTGGTAAACTGAATTTGTTTTGTAAATCTGCTCTTCCTCCTTCCTTATACAGTCACATGCAGTTTTCTGGCTTTTTGCTAGAAGTTTGAGATGGTGAGTACAGAGAATGGAGGACCATTTTGGACACCAAACTCCATCCTTTACCATCACAGACAATCTGTCCTGGCTATTGTCGCTGCCTGCTTATCCGACCTCCTCTATAAATCTGGTTTTTCCCTCTTAACCACCAGAAATCTTTGATTAACAAATGCTCGAGGAGATGCCTTAAGTCTGGTAGCATTCTGCTGTAGTTCAGTGGTGAATCAGAGGGAGAATTGGTAAGAAATATTTTTTGATTAAAGAGTACAGTATCATTTTTTCTACGAACATTTTGGATGATAACATGGAGGGTGGATGCCCTCACCTGTCTTCCTAGAGTCCTCTACTGTAAGTCAGAAAAGGAAAGCCAATAAGATGGTTCTAACATTTCTTCTCTTCTTCTCCTTGAGAGAAAGAAATGTGATGTCTGACTTCTCTTTTACTAGAGAGGTAAATAGGATGATTTCAAGTGTAAATGAGGAAATCTTGGCAGTTTAAATGAAGGCTTTAGAAGTTAATGCTTTAGAAAATCAATCAATTGGACTAGTCTCACTGTCAATAAATATAATCAATCTAAAACATTAGCTAAACCATGACAAAAAGAGTGCTCTGAGCAAATAGGTCTCAATAAAAAGGCTGTTCCGAAAACGTGAAATTCCTCAAGTGGTTTTGTAGAAAAGAACACATAGTAAACAGCCATAAATCCAATCAGCAAGTCAAGACTGAATTAATTACTTTCTGATAGGAAATCTAATAAGAATATAATGTAATTCTTGATCAAAAAAGGAGTAAAGTCTTCAAATTTAAGCTTCTGTGCACATATGTTATATGACATCTCTGCAGAGTATCTGAAGACGTTTAAATAGAAATTCAGTACTTTGCATTAATATTTTCAAAATACTGCTGACATTAATTACTCCAAGACAATGAATTGCAGAACAATTCCATAACAAATAACCTGTTTCTTTTTCTGGACACTGAGACAAACTCAGTGAAGAAATCTTTGGTAATGTAATGAACACACCAACAGCTTCTGGTCTCCCTTATAAAGAGCCCACTCCCCCACTAAGGGAAACACAATCATTTCTAGGAATTTTTTTTCAGACTCACTGATGTCTGTGGATACCTGCCCTGCTACTTTTCTTTCCTATATTTGGTTGGTTTTCTTCACCCTGTATTTTCTGCCTGAAATTCCTTGTACCAGAAAAAGAGAGCTTGTCTGAAGAGGGATTCATCTCCTGTAACTTCAGAGGCCTACAAGTTGTAGGTATCTACATCTATCTACAAGTTTCTCCTTACATTCAGTGGAGGAAAACAAGCACTTATAGGATGTGATTCATATGACCTATTTTAGACCTAATCTAGTTGGAATGAATCACAGCCTAGATGTGTCTATTTTTCCATCCATGGACTCAAAGTAAGCCTGGAGTGTCTTGTTAAACTGTGGGAATCTGCAGTCTAGATGCCTACACCACAGATATCTACATAATGTCAGACTAATCTTATCTTTGATTGAAAGCCTTGCTGTAACAGCATCTTAGCTTTCCAGAGGCATAGCTTTTACTATCTGGCTTTTACTATTTCATTTTGTTGAAGCTGGCCTCCATTGGTATTCAAGACTCTTCTTCATCCCCAAATAGTCTGTGGTGTTAAAAGGAAGGTGGCTGTATCTTTTGATGTATTTTTTTTGTGAAATTGCTTTTTAGATATGCTTTGTCTTTTTACCTTCTTCATTCTTCATTTTAGCAACGCTGCTGATAATAAATGCTGAAAAGAAAGGGTAAAAGGAAATCTTCATCTTCATCCAAGGGTGGAATGAAGAACTGTGATAAACTCAGAGCTGCTGGCCTGTTCACACTATATTAGATGTAAGGAATTTGTGATGGAGTTTTGGCTTTCTGTTCTAAAATATAACTGTTCTTTAACAATTCCTAGCCTTTTGAGAGTAAGGGGACAGGGCTACACACAATTTCTTGTGGCTCTGCATTTTCTGAATTCTGAATTTCTTACTTAAACAGATGCATTGTAGTATGGCAAATTTTTTCGAGATGTGTTGGAGCAAAGTTTGTGTACTCATGGACATAAATGCATCATAGCTCAATACCGTATTTCACAAAATCCAAACTATGCTGATGATGGTGACCCTGCAATGAAGGTAAGAAGAGAGCTCAGTAATACAACATATCATAAAATGTCCTGGTTTGGAAGAGACACACAAGGATCATTGAATCCAGCTCCTGGCACAACAGGGGATCACCCAAAATCCAAACCCTACATTTAAATGGTCCTAACCAGGAATATTTTTTATAAATCACAGAATCACAGAATTATAGGGGTTGGAAGGGACCTTCAGAGATCATCAAGTCCAACCCCCCTGCCAAAGCATTTGTGATACAAATTTGAATGAAATTAAATTTGACCAAGAGTCAGTACACAGTTTAAATCACACTTGGACAACCTAAATAGTATTTAGATACAGATGAGAGACCGTAAAAGGAAGTTCACTTTGCACCTGTCTTCATTAGGCTAATAATGTATCTTACAGCTTAGCTTACTTAGTATAACAAGTGTAGGCTTTTGAGGTACAGGCTCAGAAATACGTAAAACTTATTAGGGGTCTTATCCTAGAGTACAATGCTGCTATGAAAACAAATGCTCCAAAAAGCAGCTATAAGTAAGCTGACAACAAAAAATTTCTACCTGGTGCATCAGAGAATCACAGAATCACAGAATTGTAGGGGTTGGAAGGGACCTCCAGAGATCATCGAGTCCAACCCCCCTGCCAAAGCAGGTTCTGGCACAACCTTCTGGAAGGAAGGCAAGGGGAAGAAATCTGTCTATACTTAATCTACACATTTGTTAAAGACCTACAAATCTACAAATTTGTTGTAAGACCTGATGGCCTGCAAAAGAAGAGAATGGTACACAAAGCAAGGTGCTGAACACATTAGTGAAACCAAAATGACTTTTGTTTGTTACAACCCTCAGAGTACTTTCCCTTTATCTATCACTGCTTCCAGCAAATCCTTATAAAACAAAATTATCTCAGAGATATTAAACATGGAGAGGAAAAGATGTGGCTGAGAGGAAAGAACTGGCCAAGCTCCAAGGAGAGCAGGATTCAGTTCTGGTCTTGGCATCTTGGATGATCTTCATTGAATCCATTATCTCCCCATTCCTGAGGTTCCCCATCAGCAGCAATCTCTAGTGTTGAAGACTACAATCCCTTTTCTCAAGGGCTTTGAGATCTACACATTTAAATTACTGTGTAAAATAGACATTATTACTTTGACAGAAATAGAACAGGAGTCACTGTAAAGTTTATCCAGTGCATTATTATGTATGCTAATTTCTACGTGGACAGCAGAACATTGTGTATGTTTTTAAAAATGCATAATGCACCTTTTTAAAAACAGCTTCAGCAATCTTAAAAAAAAAAAAGTAATGAAACTGCATTCTTAATTAGAGTGGAATTGCTCTGGAATTCTCAATTTTAACAGCAAATAGATATTTGGAAAAATATCAAAATGACCTTGCTTTGATTTTTAGATTGCTACAAAGCTGTAGAAAATAGTTTCGAGGATGTTCTGAGCTGCACCGGTATTAAGACTCCCAGTGACCTCTGACTGAAGGAAGTTCTGTTTTCAGCTGGGTACTGAATGCAAAGCCTAAGATTTCTAGCCTGACATTAACTGCCACACTATGTAGATGGCGTACTGCAATTTCCATCTCTGGGCATTTCCTTCGTACATTTTCTCTCTTAATTTTCTCCCTTTACTTCCTCCCTAGTCAGAAAGCAAGATGGATTTGCTCACCAGCAGTCAGATACACTCACAAAAGGAACAGTGGGACTGATCACTTCCTCTACAGAAAACGGACCCATTAAAATGACTAATTTTGCAAAGGTTGTATGAGTGCTCAGAAGTATTGTTCTTTATCTGTCTTTCCTTGCCATTTACCTTACATTTTTTCCCTTCTGTTTAGGGATTAAATTGTGCTCACTGCATAGAGGTTTGCATAGAAGTTTGTTTTTCAGGAATGTGGTGGCTGTATTACTGGAAATAAAGCTGGTCTGACATGGATGGTTGGCATATTAATCAACAAAACTTATTTTGGCACATAACCTGCAGATTTGGAACAGGCGAAAGGTAGCGTGAATTTGACATTGTTTCAATGAATTATTGAATGACTGCATTACTTTTTGGCAGAAAACACATTCTTCTCCTATTTTAGCTCTTTCTTATATTTTAAGATGCTTTCTTTATGTTAAAGAAGTGATAACATGATAGAAGAAACCTTAAGTTCCTCGATAAGGTGTTTTGACTGGGTTCATAAGATACACTTTTAATATAGTTCTCTCCAATTTTTTTTACTTTATGTTTTGAATGACAAAGAAGCCTAGCAGTGGTCAGCTGTAAGACCTCTCATGCACTCTGCACAGTCCTGCAGCCTGGTGATATCAAACTGCAGCATTTCATCCCACTTCTGTTTGAACAAATACGATTAAAGAACAAAGTGAGATACAAAGACAATGGCAAAACAGCCTTTTGGCTGTATGTGTCATACCTGCACACCTCCTGCATGGTTTCAGCAGGAGCCCAGCAGCCAGAGGTGACATATCTGGCCTGTAGAGGTAGTCTTCTGTAGTGTAAACTGGGATAAGGTCCATTCTGAGGCTGAAACAGATTATTTTAGAGTACCTGGGAATTATAAATGCCATCACTTTAATTTCTGCTATTTGCCTCAGTGAGTAGATTTAGGTACAGCAAAGAATATGGTCTGCCATTATTTCCTGCATAGGAATTTCCTATTTGTTATCTTTTGCCCTCAGGGGGAGCCAACAGCAGAGTTTTAGTAGGTATCAGCAAAAACAGGCTAACAGCAATACATTTCATCAATTGGTCTTCATGTCCTAAAACAAAATTCACTGCCTAGAACATAATGTTTATATTTTAACTGAGCTCCTAGAGAACTTGCTTCAATTTCTGCCCCATTCTCCTAAAAAAGAGAAGGTGCACACTGTGGAAAAAGTGCCAGAGGACTTTGGTTGACAGGAAAGGGATACATCATCTTGAGCTGCAGACATGCAACTTCATTCAAAAAATGCATGAGTAATTATGTGGCATAATTACATGGTCTATCCAGGTAATTGCATGTGCAATTGAGCATGCTGTCAGGTGCTGATGAGATTTACAGCTACACACACTTTTTTGTGTGTATGATTGCATTGATTAAGATATTTTAAATATGCTCTAATAACAAGGATTGTTAAATTGTGTGATATAAACTACCCTCAGCCAGGTGAAAATTGTAACACTGCAGCATAAGACCTTTTCATCGCTGATATTTTCAAGCAGAAATCGAAACTGTTGGTCCAGCTACTCTGTGAAAAGCTGCCTAGTGCTGGTCTGCTACTCTTGCGCCAACGGAAATCAGGAATAAAAAGGAGAAATCAGGAAAATCACTGAGGTCCTGCTACCACAGTCATGTGTTTGTAGGCAGCACACAGAATGACAGATAGAGCGTGCAGTGTACAGTGCGGGTGTTTGGTGCTGACTTATCAGAGCCATATACAGATGAAGCAATCCTATTGCTTCAGGCAATAGGCAATTGCCCGTGTGGTTTTATTCCTCAGGGTGTTGGAGGCTACCGGACTGCTTCAAAAAGCTACTGCTCTTCTTATGTTGGTGTCTTATGGAGTTCCCACATGACATAGACTCAGTTCAAGGCGAGGTGCTTCTGCACAATTCCTGCAGAAGCCACTGTCCACAATGAACCTGCAGCCTTGCCTGCTTCCCAGTGGTAGGGCCCACCTACACCAACTGTGTCTCAGGGGCCTGGCTGTTCGCATACATAGGCTGCATCACCATCCTTCTCAATACCCCCCTTCCTCCCAGCTTTGTACTGTTATTAAGCACAGAAGAACAGGGGAGCAGGTCTCACTGAAAGGCAATGGCTGGCCAAGTGAACCTTCTGATAGGAGAAAACTACACCAGAGGTATTGTCCCTGCAGTCCTGCCATCTGTGGGTATAGTGAGGTAGAATAGTGCAGAGGAGTAGGCAGGGAGAGGTGTGCCTGACCAAGGAAATTAGAGACTTATTAAATGCTCATTTACAAAGGAAAGTGTCATCATACCGAAACACAGCACCTGACCTTTCTTGCAAGTTTATAATATTGACACCTGCTCATGTTAAAAAAATACCCCATTAGCAAAATGATTTTATGCATGCTGTCTTGCAGTCATCTTTCCTTTCACCAAAAATAATATATCAGCACCAAAATCTTTGGCTGACTTTTTTCCTACTGGCTACAGTAATAATGGAATTAACCAGAATGTGAGGATAATTGAGAACTCTTTTGAATAAAATTATCTCATTCAGACATACTGGTTCTAGGAAGGCAGGACAATGTTATGATTACAGTAGGAGTCTAGAAGTCCAAGGCTCCTTAGTGCTACCCCTGATTTGCCTACTGACTTGTTTTATGACTTAAGAAGCAATTTAACTTTTCTGTGATTCATCTCCTTCAGCAAGAAGATGGATACGATAATGTTTGTTTATTTCAATTAAGTCTCAAGTGGCTTAAAAGGGTTTAATTAACTTCCATCAAACAACCTAGAATAGAAATAACGCATAGTGTTAATAATACTACAATAATCCTAAAAAATAAGAATTGGGGAGTTCTTAAAAGATTTAAGTTAAAAGACAATGTAAATGGGAGGGCAAGATACTACGAGTGGCAAAAGAGAATGTGCTGTGTCTATTCTTGACCAAGACAAGCTAGAATTTGTGTGTTTATCAGTGAACCTTGCATCTTTTAATTTCTTCTTGCCTAATTCATTTCAGTTTGTTGGGGAATGTTTACAACTATTCTCACAAAATTCTATTCAGATCTCTCACTATTTCAAATTAGCCAGTCTCGAACGTGGGTATGTCTTCCAAAGTCAGTTCTTAAAAGGGTATCTTATATTGTTAATACACCCAAGACAAAGTGAGTGCTTAGGATCATGACCACCTTGCACAAGAGCACTATATTTACAACCTACCCCAGTCAGCATGACTATTTTTCCAATGCAGGTGGCAAGAGGTTGCACTGGTGGTGCTGAAAGTAAATTCAGAATAAATCACTACAATTTACCTGAAGTTAACTAGGATATACCAGTCTCAGGCCCTGCCATAATTAAAAATTGTGTTTGTGTCAAGAAAAGTCTGAACCTATACTTATTTGTGTACTTTAAACAAAAAAAAATCCAGTTCTTTGTACAGCTATGAACAAGTACTTGTGGGGAGATTTGAAACTTGTTGTCATGAATGTAATCAGAATTTCTCTGTAGCTTCTCAAGGATAGCACAAATCTGAAGACCTTTAGGCTACTCTATCCAGCTCTTTCCATGAGTGGGTTGGGAGCAAACAGGATTCTAAGGGCAGAACTTTGGAGTGCTGGTGTTAATTGACAAGTTATCATTTAAGTTCGTTCATGTTTTCTGAAGACATTCTGGTAATTATGTCACTATATTTACATTTATATCTATAATGAATACAGGCTGAAATTAGTTCTGCTTGGAAAATCTGCAAGAACACAGGCAAACAAAAAAATGACCATCATTCACTGGACAGCTGACCACTTTCACCCCCATCTCATCAATAAGTTAATTAAATCAAAGTTTAATAATGGAACAGAAATATTGCGGAGAGAAAACACTTATTAACCCTCATCTATGGAATTATTGTTTGCCTCTGTCACTGTAATAAGCCTTCTATATAATAAAACAGATTGCTCCTTCCTCTGTGAAGAAGCTATTTCTCTTCCAAATATTAGTTGTTTTTAATTAGTCTCTATAGGTCCCCCAGTGCCACACTAGGTCTCATTCATATGTAACTTTCACAGTTTTCCTTGGTGCATTTATTACAAAATCAGTAAGTGGCTGTTTCTAAGTATTGCTTCTGGGGAACTTGTGGTAACATTTTCAAAATCACCTAAGAGCCCAAGTTCCATTTTCAGCAATGAGCGAGGTGCCAAGGCTCCAGATGAAGTAGCTCCCAGGCAGCCAAGCTGCCATTTCAGCACGGGCCAGGCAGCAACTGCAACCCACCATTACGGTGGGGCAGACATGTCCCCTTTTTGGTTGCACTGAGCTGCTAAATGGAAATTCATGCTCATAGAGCCCTCTGGATGTCTCCCACCTCATCTGCATTCATTCAGTATCCCTATGGCAACTACAGCAATTGCTCACTTGGAATAGTCATCTTAGGATAACATTATATCATTCCTTTTTTTTTTTTTTAAGTGACTTAGCAATTTAAAATAAAACAGTAAAGCAGCATGAGGAACAAAAAAACTCTACAGAGACTACGTACAACTACTTAACAGGACAGTAGATGTCTACAGACTTCTCTTTCAGTGGAACAACTGGACTCAGCAAAAACCTACAGCCTTCTCTTGGGCAGCTCAGCACTTTTCCTTGGCACTGATTAGAATGGGGAGAGGAAGAAACAACCTTAAATCAGAAAGAAACCTCAAAAGTTACATTTGTGTAAGGAACTGCTTCTATTTAGGTCAGTGCTTCTGAGGTCTCTAATTTCTAGCATCATTCTCTTGAAAGGGATCTGCATCTGTGAAGTGAAATTCTCTCTTGTAGGCTCTAAATGGCAATGAAAATTATGGGAAGGGCTTGGTAAGCATTGGGATATATTTCTTTTCTCTGTCTGATTATTGCTTAAAATCCATATCAGGTGATGACTACCATCAGGTGTGGTAGTTGCTTTCACCCAGTACTGCAAAGGTGTATAGACTGTACACTGGTAAAGATTTGATCGGTATCTGGGTGATTTTCATGTCTCCATCAGCTGCCATTTCCTGGACGACATCTGTTATTATTCCCAAGTCTTCGTGGTTGTCAGAGGTTTATGGTGTTTCACTTTTAAGATCCCTAGCTCAGTCCTCAGTGTCAGCATAGGTAGAGTCAGTCACATCACCTCAAGGCCTTTACATCGTGTTAAACCCAACGTGATCAATTTTGAGTAAGTTAAGTTAAATGATTAAGACATGTAATGCTTGTATGGAGCCTTCTTTTAAGCTTTGAGTGCATGTATCGAAAACTACTGACATTTTGATGTTTTAGATGCAGTTTTCCAAGTTGGTCTTACTTGGATTTCCACATTTAGATTGCACCCACCTGCAGTCAGCTCAGATTTCAAGTCGGATTCTGTAACATGTGAGCATGCAACAGGTCGCAAAATTCTGGATATTGGGAGATTTTTGAATAGTGATGTATTCAAGCTTGAGAAATTGTGGCTTTATGCAACAACTAAGCAGCTTATATTTGTAAGACAGTAAGATTTGGCTATAGGTTTGCTAAATGCTGCTGTAGGACAAAGAAATGAGTTGATGTTTTCATGCTTGCTCTGAACAGTGATTTATGGGAAAAAATAACATTACACATGAATGAGGCAGTGATTGGGACAACACACTCAAAGATAGTCTGATAAAACTCTTCTTTCTTTCATGGAAAAGAAGTCCTTTCCATCCTAGAAAGAGAAAAAAAAAGAAAGAAAAAAAAAAGAAAAAGAAAGGGAAAGAGAAAGGGAAAGAGAGAAAAAGAAAGAGAAAAAGAAAAAGAAAGAGAAAAAGAAAAAGAAAAAGAAAGAGAAGTTATTTCTGTATTTAAAACAAAACAATTTTAAAAATGTGAGCACTTTGAGCCTATCCTAGTTTTTTTCTCATACAAATCATGAACGGAATCCTTTTTCTGTCTGTGTTTATATACATCCAATCACACAAATATTTCTTAAAAATTACTGTAATCAGACATTTAAGACGAAATGTGCCCCTTGTGAAACAGTGGCTACTGCTGATTTCAGTGTGTCATTAGGTTTTGAGATTAAAACACCTGATTTCAGTGAACTGGAAAAACTTAATTTGCTATCAGTAGAAACAGTCACTCCCGTCCTGGTTTATTATGGATGTCTCTTTCTGTGGAATTAAGAGCAAGAGGAATTGTAGAAGGTAGGAACAGCAATCAGATTTTCTACTAATAATGGAAGCCAACTGGCATAAGCATTCAAATATAATTACATGTAAATCTGAAGATACTAACTTGGACTGAGATTATTGGAAATACAGTTTGCTTAATTAACGATTGAGAAATGTTGAACATTGTTAGCTATTTCAATATTAACTTTTATTTCTTCTTACACATAAACATCAAATGTTACGAAATAGATGCACATGACTTTGCAAGTTTACTTTTCTAAGTGCATTGCATTTAATTAATTTCCTTTTTCATATATTTCCAAACATTGGTTTTCAATGTGAGTCACAAAAATAAATCAGAAAAGAGAAAAGAAATCTATATAGATATATATATACTTTTGAAATCAACATATGTTCAATTAAATTGTATTTTGCAATGAAGTCGCCTCCTGCTTCAGAAGATTTCCTGAAAAATATACTTGCATGGATGAATCACTTTAAGATTCAACAGTCAGTGGAAGTTGACAGAGGCTTTTCATAAGAAATATTACACAACCTTTTGAACATCAAAATTATATGGCAGAAACTGTTCTATTGAGCTCTACAGTCACTTTCCCCGGATTAGATCAATGCATTTTCCATCAAAGAACAAAATCTGCTAAAACAACCAGAAAAAATAATGCAAGAAAATGTTGTTTTTAATACAGTTAGCTATGTAACTCTACAGCAATACAAATAATTTCTTTATCACGTGGTTTTTGTTGTTGTTGTTGAAGCAAACCACAGAATTGTAGGGGCTGGAAGAGACCTTTAAAGATCATCCAGTCCAACCCCCTGCAAAGCAGGTTCCCTACAGCAGGCTGCACAGGTAGGCATCCAGGTGGGTCTTGAATCTCTCCAGAGAAGGAAACTCCACCACCTCCCTGGGCAGCCTGTTCCAGTGCTCCGTCACCCTCACCATGAAGAAGTTCTTGCGCATGTTTGTGCAGAACTTCCTATGCTGCAGTTTGTGGCCATTTCCCCTTGTCCTCTTGCCGTGCATCACTGAAAAGAGTCTGGCCTCATCCCTTTGCCTCCCACACCCTAAATATTTATAGACATTGATCAGATGTCTCTGATTCTTCTTTTCTCAAAGCTGAACAGACCCAGGTGTCAACGGTTTATGGGCTGGTCCGGCCCAGTTCCGTGACCAGCAGGGCGGAGGGATCTGCGGATCCGCGCCTCTGGGAAAGGGGAAGCAGGGGACCCCAAAATACTTGAAAACAACAGCACTGATCTGAGGTGAAACAAATGATTTTACTAAATATAGTATTAGTAAAATACAATGAGAGAGAGAGAGAGAGAGAGAGAGAGAGAGAGAGTCTGTTTGAATTGTATAGACCTCACCACAATGCTGGGGTGAGAAGTGCAGTCCAGTTGAGTGACTGAAGTACAGACGGCGAAGCGCAGGCGGCGAAGCGCAGGCGAAGAAGAAGGATCAGGTGACCTTGCTTGGAGTTATATCCCCTTGTTGACCGCAAAGTCTCCTGGGGAAAAGTAGTTCTTCTCCGACGGACGAACATTCGGCAGATATCAAACCCCACCCCCAATGCATTACATGATGTTATGGTGTGGAATACTGATGACCAAAAATCATAAAACCATGACACCAGGACACCCAGCTTTCCCTCATAGGGGAGATGCTCCAGGCCCTTTCTCATCTTTGTGGCCCTCTGCTGGACTCTTTCCAGGAGATCCCTGTCTTTTTTGTACTGGGGAGAACAGTACCAAGGAGGTACTACAAAATAAATATTCACAAACTCATGTCCATCTTGCAGAAGCACCTGGACATGCTTAACTTCTTACAGAGATGCATTTACTTCAATAGGACTAATCTCTGCCTGAAGAATAAGCACAAACGTTATGTATTTTCAAGGTCAGATCTTTGGTTCTGATCGTATTGGCAAACACAAACTCCTGCAACTTAATGGTTTCTTATGTATCGACTGTGGGTCTGTACACCCACTGCGTACAGACTGTGGGCCTTGTTTGAAACCCTGTGAGTTGCTTCCAAGGAGTCTTAAGTTAAGTTTAACACACTTAAGATGTGTTCTTCTTTCATCTTCCTGTGTGAAAGATGAAAGAAGGGTTGAGATTTTTGTGCTTTCTAGAAATTAGAATGATCATTTGAAAGATCAGTTAACATTTTATCTCTTTGGTTTGATAGTCCTTTTCTTTCCATTCCATAGCAGTCAATGTCCTCATGAAGGTCAAGAGTTAATCAGTAAAAATAATTGGTTTCCTGTGTTGGGAAAAAAATTCTGTCATCAGACTGATAGTTGCAATGATTGTAATAGGGCTGAAGAAATAAAATAGTTGTTGAATTTGGTCTTTAGCCTGGATTGAAGAATGTGTTCAATGTGCATAGACTTGGGATTATTTGAGGCTGGGATCCCTGAATGCTTAAATTAAATCTTGTGGAGAGGAAAACAGGTGATAGCACTTTTGGGGTTCTCTGTTGTTCTAAATTTTCACATGGGAAAACAAAGGGAAATTGTCAGGCAATTAAGTACCTCTACCATAAGACAACCTCTTCAGGTGCTGCTTATGGACAGGGGTAGCTGTGCAACCACAGAGAAAAAATACAGACTGCATAGGATCAAGAAAAGTCTGTGTGTCTCTTCATCAGCCACAGGAGAAGACTAAAGTAACTTAGTCTACTCTGAGTCCCCACCTAATTTTACTTGTCCCGTGTCCATAACCTATTATTTACCTGTATTCATAGGGTCTGATCACTTCTTGAAAAGCTAAAACAATCACCCTATTCACAAACTCTTTGATTACAATCTTGTGCACACATCCAATGAGACTGTCCTTGAAAAACATGCCCAAAATTTTGTTTTTGTCTCTGAATCAGTGTGTAACTGGATAACACTGTCTTTTTCTTTGTTCTTCATCTGCTGCAACAGACCTAATATGCCTTCTAACAGAGGAGACAGCCTCTCCTCTTTTCTTAGAGAAAGAAAAGGTGCGAGGGCTGCGAGATGCCTTGTGAAGTAGCCACAGGAAGAAGAAGGCAGGATATACAGTGCCTGCTGGCTCAGGGAAGTTTAACACAAAGCTGAGGCCTGAACTTCCCATGCCTATCTCCACATGGGTGATGTTTACCCAAGCATTAGCGTTCTGAGGAGGCATGCTCCTATTTCCTGATGAGCTGTCATCAGCACTATCACTGTCCATCAGGTAGCTGAGTTTGAGTAGCTGCCGTACTCAGCATCTGAATTCTGCTTTCCCTTCCAGATAGGAGTTAAATTTTCTGACAGGAAGTACCAAGGCTGTTTTTTGATCTTCTGCTAGTGCAGCAATATCTTCAATTTCTTAGCTATCTTACAGACTCCCTGGAGGTAGGGAAAGGTACATTCTCTTTTCTTCTCAGAGATCACAGTGGTACATTCCTTCAGTAATGTCAATGTCATCTACAAAACCCATTTTGGTGTCCAGGAGACACAGGTCACAGTGTGGTAGACTCGGTCCTCTGCTGGCTTACATTTTTTTTCAGATTCTTACAAGAAAGTGACAAGTCCTGAGCTTTCCTGAGCTCTCCCCCCTTCAGAGACACCAGACAGGCTACAGTTTGTTGCAAGAACCCTTGGTCATATCTCCTGTACTGTTTAGCCTTAGCCCACCTGCATCTTTAGTGGCTCAGACTGGTTCTGGTAGAGGCGACTGCTCCTATCCTGAAGATTTAAGAGGTCCTTTGCTTGGTCCCAGAGCACCAAGAAAAGGCAATGTTTGTATTAAATTTTAATTCAGATGCTTTTCAACCATTTGTTTTTTTTCTTCAAAACTGTGGGGCATCAAGCTTTCTTTGTCTCCAGCCAACAGAGAAAATAAAACGGCCCTAACAGGTGCAGTAAAGCAGCATCTCCAATCAGCTAATAACTAAACAGGCTCGAAGTAAATGTATTCAATAAATATTCCATTTTGACACAGAGTACACATTTGTACCATAAGTAAACACTGTAGCCAAAGGGATGCTTACAAAGAGATTGACAAAAAAAGAAATAGCAAAGCATGAAATTATTGACTGTCGTTCATATGCTCTGTACTGCTGAGAATTCACAGCCGGCCCTGGGATAAATATTTTCAGAGTCATCTGAATGATTCGAAGGCCCACTGGCAGTCAGCAGTTGCTGGATGCTTTTGATGGTGCTAGCTGTCTCCTGGCCTCCGTGCAGCTCACTACCCAAGCCCCGGAGGCCATTTAGAGACTTTCCATTCAGTTCTAAGGCTCCACAGCAGGCCTGCAAGGTGCTGGGAGCTCTCTGCGAGGAGCTGGGAACCTTTTTGGAACAAAAGATTGCTTTGGACTAGGAGAGACTGTTATGGAGGGTAATACAATGTATTTTCAAGTAAGTAACAAGTAAGTAATTTTCAAGTAACATTGATAGATGCAAACAGCTGAGAAGGTGTCACCAAAATAGTTTTGTACAGGTATTTTTGTTCCTTTCCAGTGAATGAAGAATAAAACCAAAGAAACCAACAGCCCTATTTGGTTCAAACTGCTGCAGCTTTCACTCACACCTTAGTTAGGGGAAAACTCAAGTAATCTTTGGCAAACCTGCAGCATCCAGTCAAGATTAGCAAGGGGGGAAAAAAAAATGACTCACCTTATTCTCTTCTGTCTGCTCAAATTTGAAAGAATCTGGGCTGCTTGTTGTTATGAAACCCAGCCTTGTGTGGATTCCAAGCTGATGAGCACGGGTGCCTGAAAATATCAGAAATCTGTGGTTTAGCAGGAGAAATAGAGAGCGAGTGGAGGAGCTATCCTGTTGATTTTGGAAGGAGTGGCAGAAGTTCCACTGACTTCAGCTGGGTAGGAGCCAGGCCCACCGGGCATAAAACTCCACTTGGCATCTCTTCCATCTTCCACATACAATACTGACAGGGGTCCTACAGACAAAATGTAATTGATTGTGGAACTCAGGCATCACCCCAAAATTGGTCCTTTGTGGTAGAATTTACTCCTGTGTAAAGAGTCGGTATGAATAGGACTATGAGGGACTTGGAAGGTACATAAACCCTGTTTTGTTCCTCTGCATAATTGAATTTCACCCTTGGAGAATAAGCAAGGAAGTCTGCTTCTTAATGGTTAGTTTTCTATTACAACATGTGATGGGCAAATGTTTTCAAAATATTTTAAAGGCATGTGTGTGTTATATTAACAAAAGATGTTAGTTAGATGGTACTGGGGAATAGAACCTTGGATTTAGCCAGAGATGAGAAGTAATTCTAATATTTCTATAAAATCTTTGGTTGAAACAAAGTTACGGTGGCACTACATGGCTTCAGCATCCTGCAGCACCACAACAGTTTCCTAACAGCCTTTCACAGATCTCAGTGCAGAGGACAAAGATCAACAGGATGTGAATATCGAGCACCATGTACTGAGAAAGGATAAAAGTTGACACAGCGCTAGCATCCTTGCTGTATTATCTCAGCACCCACAGAGAGTGAGAAAATGAGGAATTCCTCATCTGTGAAATTTGGCATATATCTGATTATTATGCTAAAATGTGACTTCACCATGTATACAATAGTGGATTGGGACATTTGGTATACCTCTTGATATTGAGACATCATGATACTGAAACACCTGAGTTTTGTAGGCTGTTATTCTCCTCTTCGTCCCACACATACAAGCACTTATTCTGAATTAACTTCTACAATTTCTCCAATAGCACAAAAGTTCTGCAGGATAAGGCAGTGAGTTTCAGTGACAACTTATGTACTCAGTTACTGCCATGAGATAGAAATCAGCTGATCCCTACAGACCCCAGCATGGGGATGATAGTCTAAAAAAATCACACCTTGTACTTCCTTTAGTGTCATTGTAAAAGCTCTGAGTAAAGCAGGAGAATAGAAGAGATCAAAGGATTTTAAATAAGGGTTGGTATGCCAACAGAAACAGCACCAAGATTTCACC
The DNA here is from genome assembly GCF_023343835.1 of Lagopus muta. Classification (NCBI taxonomy): domain Eukaryota; kingdom Metazoa; phylum Chordata; class Aves; order Galliformes; family Phasianidae; genus Lagopus; species Lagopus muta. Next base: position 87,042,611 of record NC_064433.1, read on the forward strand.
AGCTGGATCTTGTCTTGGGAAGATGTTGAATGGTCTTAACAGGAAGCAACAACACAATTTTCTTTGTGTCACAGATGAGTAAAATCACAACAAAATCCTTGGTGAAAGTGCATTATTATTCACAGTAGCAAGAAAGTGCCCAGAAGAATTTGGGTCCTTTCATTTAACCAATAAGGTTGATTATAGAAAAACTACTTTTGGGGAAGGAGTCTATACCTATTACCGGCTCTGAACCATAAAGGAGCGTGGCTGCAAATGAATTCATTTTTCCTTCATATTAAAGTGCTACTGAGGTTGTGTTCAGTGTAAGGAGAAATTCTGAAACAAGGAAAGCAATAAAATAATCTAATGGGAGAAACAGTGGAGACAGCAACCATCAGAGTGGAAACTGAATGGAAAAAAAGAAAAAAACAAATATGCAGAAAAAAAATAAAAAGAGAAGCAAAGATGATGGAGATAAAAATAAATGCATGCCCCACATTCCTGTTCGGGTGGACCTTGCTGGACCAAGGGTATTCCAGCCTGTCAGAAGATGGTGGAACATCTCGGCACAAATCAAAACGTGCGAATAGTCACAAAGACATTTTCCCCCACAGTGTCAATGATTACAATCAGAAATCAAACCAAATTTATATAAAGACAACAATGACAAAAGAAGTACAAAAAAAAAATGAATCTCTAGCTTAGAACCACCTACCTCAGCAGCAGTTTCACTGTACAATGCACTCTCATTTTCCTAGAAGTTATTTTCCTATAGGACTATGGACAGATGGGCCCTACCCTGAATTTGAAAGGTGAGGTGCCTGCTCTCCAGCCACCCTGCTGTTAGGAGCTGTGCAGGTTCTTAGCCTCCCAGGCACAAGCTGTGTCCAACTGTTGAATGATTTAGAGGCACTGATGTTCAAAGCAGCTCAGCCAGCCACCTGTGAAACAAGGCTGGTCCATCTCGTACCACTCTGAGGCCACTTCGGCCAGTTCCTTTGGATTGACAATGTTTCTCTTGGAGAATTAATAATTGTAAAACATCTGGAGTTACTGAAGTAGCAGATAGCTGAAGTGATTCTTGCCATAGCTTCTGGAATCTTTTTGCAATCACAGTTCATATTGCAGTACCATCTACATTTCTCGTTTGCATATTTCATGTTTTAATGTTATGTTTGATTGTTTTTCCTGTCCTATTTTGCAAACAAAATAAAACATTCTGGATACAGGCTCACTGATTTAATGTTCAAATTCATAAGGGATATATGTTTTAACACTCACACTGCTTCTTATGCTGAAAGGTATTTTAGGAAAAAACCACATTCATCCTTGTGTGCATACGAAGAATTTCACAAACATGCCAGTGGAAGTACATTTTGGGTAACTTACCTGGCAATAGCCTACATTCAGACTTCCATGCTTACCCCATCTCCATGTATTTAGCTGTTTCTGCTTATAAACTTGTATAATGTGAATAATGAAGCTCAGGCCAGTATTAATTCTGCAAGTATTTTAACAGGCAGGTGGCACTGTGGAGATCTTGCTTGTGTTGGTGGGCATTTACTTAGCTCATTGTAACTGCTGAGAAAGAGCTTGCCAACACATATTATAGCTCCACAAACTTGGCACACAAAATTGGGTTCTGCCTGTGTGTGGCTAGAGACCCCACAAAAAGCACTGCTGTTTTCCTGAAAAGGAGAACTGCATGTGGAATTAAGCAAAGCTGATATTTGTACCAATACCCTTTGCTTCTTGCCAGGAAGTTGGTTGGACACTTTTTGCTTGTTTGCTCATTGTTCTTGTTTGTTTGTTTTTAAGAGAATGCCCATGTGAGGATGTCATTTACAATTAAACTTTTTATTTTGATAGTAATTGCAAACAGCTCAATGAAGACAGACATTCTGCTTGCTTCATGTTGCCCAAGAAACATGAAAATATTCTAAGGAAATGGATTCATTTGCAATAGAAAGGTAAAGGGTTTTCTGTCAACCATAACATGAAAGACTATGATGGTTTGTCCTTAAGGAAATAACACTTTCCACACCAGTTAATCCTCTATGTGTTAAGAAAAAGAAACAGAAGAGTTTGCACATCCACTGTTTCTTCTCTACTCCTCTATTCGCGTGTGTACCACCTACATGTGTGGATCCAAAGATGCTGAGATCTAAATGATACCAATCACATTCAAACAGCAAAGGTTTTCTAACTGCCTCCTGCTGACTGACTCTTATGTGATCCTTTCCAATAATTTCAAGAGACTTTCATACTGGACTCTTTTTACACAGTGCTGCTAACTGTGTACATCAGTTTGTGAGGGAAGACAAGAAGTGCTTCTATACGTGTGTATATACATTGATGAGTTAGCTTCTTATTTCATGATTTTTTTTTTAACGAAGTAATGCATGCAGAGTGTTGTAAATACACATTTTAGAAAGCTGTTTCCAGCTGACTGAGGAGTTGCACTGGTGCAGAACCAAACCAAGAGAGTGAACTGAATGCCAGTTTGAGAACAGATGCAAGTGTGTGGCAATGACATAAGTAGAAAAGTGAAAGCATGGTGAATATTAGAAACACTAAACTCATTCCGTCATGCTGACCAGCACTGGAAGATCTCTGAGCCAATTCACAGAGCACCCATAGAAGACAGGGATGCTTCTGAGTTTATGTCTGCAACTTAAAACCAGGGAAAACTCAATACAATGTCCTCTTGGATCAGCATCTTCTAATGTAGCCTGGAAAGTGTCATTTTTCTTTGTGCCTCAGTTTTCTTCTTGTAAAAGGGACACAATACCTATTTTCTCACCACTTGGAGCAGTGAAAAACATATAAAGACTGCAACTCAGAGGCAGTGCCTCAAAATCCTTAGGGCCAAATTCCACAAGGAATGAGGACCTTGATTAATTTGTCTGCTTCCTCATCTGCTCCTACAGTCCCTATTTACTGCAATGATCATCTGGGTGAGTGACTCGCTGCTGGTCACCCTGCTCTAGGCCTATTGTGCTGCATGAGCTTCTCTTGTTGCTCTTCTGCTTGGCACTGTTGGCGCTGCCTCCTAGAGCTTTCCACCAGCACTGTTGGTGTGGTTTTTCCCCTAAAGGGAGTATTAGCTCCACCCACTCCAGTAATCATCGTACACAATGTTTGGACAAAAATGGCTTTGTACCCCCAAAGCACGAATACCAGAAGTGTTTTCTTGTGACTGAAGTTACGGAAGAATGCAGAGATGGTCTTTCACATGGATGGGGCAGCGGGGGGCGATTCTTGGTTGGCTTTCAGCACTTTGCCTATCCACACGGAAGCACAGTGAAGAAAATGAAGGAATAAAAATAAACTCCAAAGCTATATGAGCAAACATGTTCGTAACAACCAATTCCTTCAATTCTTTCTAGTAACAAAAATTTAGGACGCAGCCCTGGCTGACTGAGAAATCTGAGACTGCATCTCCAAACAAGCTGTTGGCATCTCTATTACAAAATAAGAGGTCCTGGCAAGCAGGAAAACACCTCACTGTAGTGCAAAAGAGCTCGCATCATTGCTGTTCACACTGTCAGGATTTCGCTCACTAAATGTAAAGTTTTGGAGCAAGAAATGTGCCTGGCACAAGGCTCAGGCTTCATAAGGAAGACAGAGATGGACAGACCTTTGGGGACATAGGTTTCTTGTTTATGGACAGATCTTCTGGAAGTGCCAAGGTCATGCCAAGGCATAACTTACGGGCATGAACAGTTCCCTCCAAATCAATAGATGTGAATATAAAACTCCTTTTGATGGGGACTTAGGTTTATATGCAAGGTGCTCTGGTACTTTCAAAAATAATGTTTTTATGTAGGCAGGAAAAGTGGAGTGGAAGCAACAAGTCAGCCCAAAAATGTAAGAATGAAGGAAAAATAATTATAAACTTAATCTGAGCTCTGTGGAGCGTGCACAACTTGAATTCTTCTCAGCAGAACTTCAACTAAGTCACAGGTTTAAAGTTTCTTTATGGACATCCACCACAGACCATAAATCTCACCTAAGGTTTCTGCGTGCCTTCCCACAACTTCCATTTGAAAAGCAAAATAAGGCAAAACTATGCAAACCACCAATTTTTCAAATCGCTGGACGGTTTTGGGGGGAGAGTGGGGTAAGAGGAGGTAATGGAAGGAAAACAAAACTACTTGTGTTAACCTAATTATTTTTCCAAAACCTACACTGAAGCAAACAATTGACACTGAGAACCAGGAAACTGCCCTACAAAATACTGTATTTCTGGTTTAAGTATTTTTAAGGGTTTTGTTTGTTTGTTTTAAGATGAAATATTTTAAAAATGTTTTAAAAATAAAAATTCTGAACATTTCAGATTTTCATGCAGATAAAGGTATTAATAATATTCCTCAACACAGTTCCTCAAACATGAAAAAAACACCATTTGAAAAGAATGGCCCAATATTACCAGACCGAATGTTTGCTGATGAAGTCAAAACTTAAAATATTGATCAGCTCCACACAAACAAATGCTTCAGCAAGAGCTGCAAGGAGTTGTGACTAAGGGGGAATATATAAGGGAATATACCACCAGTGGGCTGAGACAAGCAGGGATGGCAGACAGCATGGAATTTGTCTGCTACATAGATTACAGTATCTTCCTCACTTCTGCATGTCATTTGGGAAACCAAAATGCAAACTTCTGGGAACAGCCACGCTAAGAAGCACAGAGCAAGGCACCCTATATATTTCCAAATGGGCTCATTCTTACTGGCTGGCCTGCCAATGGTCCTTGTTGGAGCAGAGCAAAGTGCCCTTCTTAGGTTTCACCTTGCCCATTTTAACCCAGTGGGACAGAACAATGGCATGTTCTGGTTTAATTTCCTCTCATGAGGCATCTCACCTGGATGCACTGAAGCAGTGAATAGCCTTGCTACTGCAAGAATATTTATAGTGGGCTACACTTGTCCAAGGCATGAATTGTTTCTTTTCTCTCTCTCTCTCTCTCTTTTTTTTTATTTTCGTATTTCCTGGAAGGCCTCAAAATCCATCCATGTTTGTTCCTCTCTCTATATCATTTTTTTCAAAGCTAGTAATTTTCATCTCAAAAGCAATTCCTCAAAAAGGGATAGCTAGGTATTGTCTCCCATCTTGGCTCTGAGGAATGAGTTCCTCTTCCCTCTGCCCGGAGGTGAGCCAAGACTTCCGTACCGCACTATTCATGGCCACCAGCTGAGGGAATAAGATGCTGATCCCTGCCTCCTTGAGACCTCTCACGTGTAGAGATGAACAGGATCACTAACGGTAGAGCTGCTATATATCAAGCTATGAGCCAAATACAATGTCTTTGAGTGGTTAAGAGACTGATGCATGCTCTTGTTATTTAGGGTCAAATGGTCACTTGCAATGTTTACTTTATAAATGGTAGCAGCACTGTGCTGCCAAAGAAGTGTGCATGGTCTCAGACCCGGGGGATCTGCAGGCCTGGCAGTGGGGCAATGAGACGTGCGTCCATCAGGTCCACCAAGCTGTAAGAATTCATGCTCACACCTAATAGGTGCTGCTCTCTCATTTGAGTAGCTGTAGGAACTTGGCACTGGCCGAACACAGGCTCAATGACATCCTCTTCAGCTAAGCAGTGGGCTTATCAGCCTAAAAATGTTTTGCTCCTTGGTTGTCCTTGTTCCTCTAGACAGAAGCAAATATATCTTTGTGAAGCAGCCTGAAGTCTCTGTTGGGATCCTGGAGGCTGGAGTTGTAGTTTCTTTAAAGTACCACGAACATTTATAGAAAAGGGAAAACAAGCAAATAAGTAAATGTTTGAATAACACAAGAAACAGATAGGATAAAGAGGCCCCTGAGTGGAGGAAGGAGAAAGCTACTCAGTAGCTCTGAAATGAAAAAAGCATTCTAATTACTTTCTGTGCTTAAAACAGTTAAATAACATGGCACTTTACATGAGACTTAACGTTACAAGAATCAAAATCAAAGGACTAAAGGAAGGCTGCGGTCCTGTGGCTCAGCTTCTCACAGGGACTTCGTCAGTGAGTCTGAAAGCATCAGTCTTTACGGAGAGTGAGCTCGGCTGCTCTCTTCTTGTCAGCTGTGGAAACTGATTTGCCTGCACTGGACTAACTCAAAGGGCTACACGAGCTCAGGTGAGCAGGCCTGTTTGATTTACATATTTTCTGTAGCGTAGAGTACTTGTACAATGACAAGGAAAATCTACCGAGTTTAGTGCTGTGCTCGCAGTTGCATATTTCACCTACACTCGTAAGTAGCCAACATATATCCATTTAATGTACATCTGAATGTCTTGTGGAATCAGAAGCAATCTCCACTGCAGTGATAGGCTTGTATGGTCCTGGATGCCCTGGCTAACTTATTGCTCAATTCTGAGGCAGGAAAAAAATAAATAGTAGTAGCTCGAGAAAGTGTAGTACTGTTTCTCTGAAAAAGGGCAGCACTATGAAAGAGAGATCTCAGAGCAACAGAGAAAAAAATTTACAGAACAATGCACTGAGTCTTAGAAGCCCAGATTTTATTCTTGATTTTGCTGCTACCATACTTTGAGATTCCTGTCAAGTCAATTCACCTGCCCATTCCCCTCCTGCCCTCTTGTTTCACCTGTTAGATAAACTGCTTGCAGCTTAGGCCAGAGATAGTTTGCAAAATCCAACATCTTGGTAGCTGGCTTTGTCAGAGGGTTGCAGTTATTGCTGCTCTGCTAGTAAAAAGAGGCATAAAAACGAGAAGAAGAGTTAATAGGAGGCAGCAGGAAGTAGGTGCACAGCTAGAGGACGTTTAGGAATAGCATCTAGAAATTACAGAGAAGAAAACATCCTGACAATTTTAATGTTCTAAAATAACAGAAGTAGGGGATGGGAGCAAAGAAATACAGTCCCCTGTGGATAAGCCAACAGAAGCTGGCCTCTTCTTTGACTTCTACAAACCTCTGCTGAGTTCTCAAGAAACTGAAAGCATTCCTAAAAGGGACTGAGGTGGGAAGGGCTACTTCCTGAAAGTGTGGTTCTTGAAGAACAGCAGTTCTGCACCAATCCTGTGCCTCTGCTCCTGCTCTGAGGTGGATATCCTGCAGCTTTAGGCCAGATAAAATGCCTCCTCCCTTCAGCACTTGCACATAAATTGATATTAATGTTACCATGTTATACAAGTGCATTGAGGAGGAAAATAGGCCGACTAATGCGTCGTCCTGCTCCACTGTTTTTTAACCTGAAGGGTGCCACACTTGTCCCTGGACCGTGGGTGGGCACGAGTCACAAGAAAAAAGCAGCAGCAGTGGGACAGGCTCAGCAAGGCCTCATCTGCCTCAGCCTTTCTTCTCCAGGCTGCTCCAAAGCTCGGTGCAGATGAAGCATGTGCTGGCAGAGATGCCTTACAGCCTTCCTGCCCTCAGTTGGCCACACGGTGTTTGGAGGAACTGGGGCCTGCAGACCCAGGCTGCAGCTGAGTCTGAGCTCCCCGCTCAGACCTGAGCACATCCAAAAAGGCTGTGATCTGAGCACAGATCTTTTGTCCACGGGCCACTTGTCATGCCATGGATGAATTAAGAAAGGACATGAGTTTGCGTGGTGAAAGGAGTTCCACTGCCAGTTGAGTGCAAGACAGGCAAACCCTAAGAAACTCCAGCAAATGCCCCGGATGCAGGGGGCTGGAGACCCAGACCCTAGTGTGTGTGCAGCTGAGCAGACTGCTTCACCTCTGCTGAAGGACACTTGTGCAGCCTGGTGCCGGCCACACACAGGCATACATGTAAGCAGATGATGACATCAGGTGGAGGCACCAAACTTTTAATCCCAATTCCATGGAAGTGCCAGGAAAGTGACATTTAACAATGCAAGTTTGTGCTGAAAAGACTAAAAGCGAAACTCCTGTGAAGTTTTAAAACAACGAATAATATCCAAATAATTTGAAAAATTTTAGCACATACTGGCTGTCTCCTAAAATATTTCTTGCGGGCCCTGGATGGCACCATACAACTTTTGGTAGCAGTGGCTGACTAGTGCCAGAAATGCCTCCAAGCAGGCATGCAAAGAGACTAATTTGCCTAAAATCGTAAATGGAAAGCCAGAATTATTCACTGTTCTCCCACTCCCTTCTTCTTCCCGTCATCCCTGGCAGCCTGGTTTAGTGGTTGGTGACCCTGCACATAGCAGGGGGTTTGAAACCAGGTGATCACTGTGGTCCTTTTCAACCCAGGCCATTCTAGCATTCTATGATTCTGTGATTCTAAGATTCTATGATTCTATGACCTCAGTGTGTGCAGAAGGCCCTGACTGACAGCCCAGGGAAATACAGTCCCCTCTCTCACTGCAGACACAGTAAATCTCAGGCAGCAGAAATTCAGGCACTTTATTTTCTGACCGCACTAGCATGCCTTGGCTTACTCATCTCTCATACAGGGTGACAAAATACTCCTGCTGCTGCAGGTCCCTTAGGTGGCTGCCTGCAACTCCTGAAGTGCTGTGCTTCCCACTGCACATAGTGGACGCAAAATGCGGCGGTTCTGGTTAGCAGCACATACATCCATTCCGTATAGCTGTTAACTACGTTGCATGCGAGGTGTCCAAAGAGGTGACAGCTCTTTGAAATAGGCAGAGGGCACTAGTTGTAGTGGAGAGTCCTCCTAAAGAGAAGTTGAAGTGAATTTTACGTATACTACTGAACACCTAAATCACATCTGTTGTTCAGCGGTTCCCTATTTGGCATGATCTTAGCAATGAAGAGGTATGAGAGGCCTCGCGGTATACTTCTATTAAAATGAGTAGAATCAGAGAAGTAAAGCACTAAGAGCGAGAGGGAAAAACTACTGTGGAAGCGCTAATTGCTTGGGCTTCTCCTTCTTACTGGCAGCTGCTTGTGCCTACTGAAAAGGTGCTGCTTACCCACAACAGCAAAGCACTTCACAGCCTGCAAATGATAGAAGGAAGATGTGCTGAAAAAATAGGCCAGCCTTTTCGCATGTCACCAATGGATGCTGTAGGCCTTGCTTTGCCATTGGCAGCCTGGCATGCACCTGACTCCAGCTCTGCTGTCCCAGTGCTGGGCATGAAGAAAATGGGGTGGAACACACTCATCACTGGGTACACTTATCCTATCGGTTTGGTATCATTCAAGTGCTGATGACTCCATCTCTCCTTACAACACTTTCAAATACTTTTCTTACATCTTCACAAACAAACAACAACAACAACAACAAAAAAAAAAAAAAAAAAAAAAAAAAAAAAAACACGTGCAGGCTGAGTTAGAATGACTTCTCAGAAGCACCAACACAATTCCATTTTCTGGCATCAGCTTTCTGCTTTATGCCACCATTTTATTCAGACATAAGAAATATTATTTCACAGTTATTTAATATAGTTTTGCTGCACAGAAAAACTGCAATAATAAAAAAAAAAAGAACAGGGAAATGATTGAACAGGGTCGAAAACAATGGGATGGAGTCAAAAAGATCCAATGGAATGAGCTCATGACAGAGAACGTACAGATTAAGTTCTGCACCGTCCTCGGTGTCAGATGTGCAAAGGTGTGAGGTACACATCTTGCTCTTTCACGGTGAAAACAAACAGCCACACTCCAGTCTCCGCTGACATTATTATTTCTGACCCTCCGTTCTATGCCGGGAGCCCGAGTCCCGCCTGGAGAAAGAGCTGCTTCCCACCTGCAAGAACAACCAGCACGCTGGAAGCATGGAGGTCTCACGCTGCACGCATCGCTACGCACACCCATCCGAGCGCCTCGTGAGGGGAACGGAGCTTTTCCACGCAGATCGCGCCGAACCCCGCAGCGTCCCCCTGGCGCCGCTGCCGTCCGCCAGCGCCCGCAGCCGCAGCCCCGGCTGCACTCGGCGGTTCCGCAGCCCGCAGCCCGCCGGGGCGAGGCCCTCTGCGCCCAGCCGCGCCCCGCAGCACCCGGGCACCACCGCCCGCCTCCGCACCGCCCGGGCCCCGGCACCGCGCCTCGGGGCCGAGCAGCAACGCCCGCCACAACTTCTCCGCTCCCAACTTGACAGAGGAAGTTACGGGCGGGGACGCGGGAGCCCGCCGGGATGGCGAGGGCGGCCGTGCGGGGTCGGAACGGGCCGTGCCCGCACCCCGTAGCCCCGCGGCGCCGCCCGGGGCACGCGTAGCTCTCTCTCACGGCCATCCCCGCTCTGCCGGCGGACAGCGGCCGGCGGACAGCGGCAGCGCCCCGCGTCGCCTTGCTGGCGGGGAGGCCCCGCTACCTGCCCCGCTCGGCCGCCCCGAGCCCCGCTCGGCAATCTTTGTGTGAGCGTGTGCGGGGACTATGTGTGTTTGTGTGCGTATGTATGTGTGTGTGTGTGTGTATGTGTGTGTGTGTGTGTATGTGTGTGTGTGTGTGTGCGCCGGCGGCTCCCCGGCGGGCCGCGGGTGTAACGGCGGCGCTGTATGGCTGCCGGGCCCGTCCCTCAGCGCGCCGGCCAATGGCGGGCCGCCTTATATCCCGGGGAGTGTTGTGGCTCTGCCCGGGTTGCATGGCTCTGTGTGGAGCCGCGTTCCGCGGGCGCCGAGGCGGAGGGGCTCCGCCGCGCGCCGCGCCTCGCTCCGGCCCAGCGGCGCGCTGCCTGCCCGCTCTCCGGCCCCGCCGAGGTGAGTGCGTGGGAGCGCGGGCGGCGAGCGGCCGAGCGGGGGGCGGCGGGGTGCCCGCGCCTCGCACTTTCCTCTCCGCGCCCCGGCGGCCGGGCAGCCCCCCGGGCCCCGGCGGCGGCCGGCGGGGAGGCGCGGGGCTCGGCGTGCGTTGTGCGGCTGCGGCCGCCGGCACTGCCCTGTCGCTCGGGCGGCCGCTGCCCGCGTCGGAAAGTTTGGGCAGGGGAGGGCGGGTGGGCTCGCGGCGAGACGCGGAGAGCTGTGACGGAGGGGAGGCAGCGGTAGGCCGGCCGGTGCCAGGCTGCGCTGCGAGCGGGCACCTCTGCCGCCGCGGAGAGGAAGGGGAAGGAGGAGGAGGAGGGCGAGCCATCGGCGGCTGCTCGGCCGCCGAGCTGACAGGGCGGCGGGCAAACTTCATCCCGAGGGGCGGCATCGCCCGCCGGGGGGCGGACAGAGGATCGGGGGCCGCCGGGGAGAGCACCGCGTACCGCCCGCCGCGGCGGTGGAGGAGACGGCGGCCCCGGGGCCGGGCCGGGCGGGGAGTCGGGTGCCTGCGCGTTTTCCGGCAGTCATCGGCGATGCGCCCGGGGCGGCGGCGGCCCCGGCCCCGGGGGGCGGTGAGGAGCGGGCGGGGCTAAACGGGGGGGTCCGCTCGGCGAGTTGGCGGCGGAGCGGCAGGCCGCGGAGGTGAGCGGTGACATCGGGGGGCGACGGTGACAGAAAACTTGGCGGGGGCCGCCCCGAGGGGCGCCGGGTGGGCGCCGGGCTCTTCTTCGGCGCCGCGAGCCCGGGTCGCGCCGCCTTACGGGGAGCAGCCCTTCTCCCGCAGCCCGTCGCCGCCGCTCTCCTCCCCCCCGGCAGCCGCTTCGCTCTTCCTCCTCTCGGGTTGATTTGCAATGTATGAAACTTGCGCGGCGGCTGGGAGAGCCGATCCGGGGTAGGCAGGCGGGGAAGAGGAGGAGGAGGAGGAGGACGGGGAAGGAAGGGCTGGCGGCGAGGAACGGAGCGGGCGGGCAGCGCCGCTAATCCCGGCGCCGCACGGCAGCAGGTCTGCGCTGGGAATGCCGCTCCGCCGAGCGAGGAAGGTAAAAGGCGGCGATGCGAGGACGCGCGCGGAGGGGCGAGAGGCAGCACCGGCGGTGGCTCCCCGCCCTCCGCCCCGCGCGGCGGGTAGCGAGCGAGTGAGCCCGGCTCCCCCCGGCGGCCGGGCCGGGCCGGGGGCCGCGAGGGTTGAGCCGCGCGAGGGGCGGATTCGCGACTTTTTCCGGGGGAGGCCCGCGTGTAAAAGTTGTTTTTCGGAGGTGAGTGCGCGCGGGGAGGCCGGGGCCCCGCCAGGCCGGCGGCGGTCACTCGGGCCTGGGGCGCCGAAACCATTGCCCGTCCTGCCGGTGACACGTCCGAGCCCCGCCGCCGGGGGCCCGCGCCGAGCCCGGCGGCACCGAGCGGCGCCGGGCGGGGGCCGGGCTCCGCGCTGCTCCCGGCGGCGGCACCTCCTCCCGGTGGCAGCGGCGGCGGCGGGATCGTCGCCCGGGCCCGCGGGGAGGAGGAGGGGAGCGGCGGGAGGTGCGCGCTGCCACCACCGCGGCCGGGCCCCGCCGGGGGGCGGCTCGCAGCGCCCCGAACCCCGCGGCCCCGCCGCCCGCCCCCAAAGGTGTTGGGCAGAGTTTCCCCCCCGGGAGGGCGAGATTTATGCGCTGCATTATTGCCGCTCTCCTCCCCCCTCAAAGCAAGATGGACTCTCTGCGCTCTCTCTCTCTCTCGCTCGCTCGCTCTCTCTCTCTCGCTCTCTCTCCCTGACTCTCGCTCGCTCGCTCTCCGCTCCTCTCCACGTCTCCCTGTGTCTTGTCAGCCTTCGAGATCGACATTTTGTAACTAAGATGCAAACTTGATGGGGACCGGCGGCGGACCAGAGGTGTCTCTGTGGGGGCAGAGCCGCGGCGAACCCCGGCTGGCGGCAGCCTCGCTCCATATTTAATACCTTTCCTTCCCACCCCACCCCGCAGCCCGGGTTCCGCTGGCCCTACAATTCGCACGGGCGGCGGCCTGGGCCCCCGTGCCCGGGGCTGCGGGCACTGCCCGGAGCCATCTCTCTCGGGCTCCGGTACCTGCGGCCGCCCGGTGCTGCCCGCTGCCCCCGTGCGCAACTTTCCGCCTCGCCCCTTGTTCCCGTGCGGCGATGATCTCGCGTGGGGCAACCCTACGCGTGCTGCTGGCAGTGCTGCGTGTGCACCCAACTGCCGCCGGGCAGAGGGAGGAGGAATAACCCACCCTGCTGCTGCTGCTGCTGCACGCACGGCTACCTGCTCCCTGTGCCCTCCGCAGCCACGGTGCATCTTTTGTTTGCGCCTTCCCAAAGGCTTCCTGCTGCTGCCGTGATGTGCTCGGAGCTCAGGTGGGGTGGGGCGAGGGGAAAGCTGCCCTCAAGTTTTGGGACCGCTCCTCTCATCAGTGCCGCGGCGGGCTGTGATATTGTAAAATGACGGTGTGCTGATGGTGTGCATTTATTTGATACTTTATAGGTCACTATCACATGACAAAGGCTTTGAGACAGCTTCATCTTCGTCTGTCTGTAGTTTCCACTTGCCTTCCTGGGTGAGTATGTAAAGCATACGCGCAGAAAAAGAGCTCGCTTCTTGCTCCTGAGACAGAGCAGCTCTCGGTGCTGCCTCAGACATGGAAGATGCTCATTTGGGTTCTGCTACCTCAGGAAACATGTCTTCTCCAGGTGCTGGCAGCAGCAGCTGGCTTGCAAAGTTTCTGTACAGGTGTCAAACAGAATAACCTGTGCATCACTGCATCTCCCGTCCTTTCAGTGCTGCTTTGTCTCTTACTTTTTTTGAACCCTATTTTGTAAGGATGATGAATTCATTGGCTTAGAGATGAAGTTTTGAACCAAAGTAATATTAAGATGTGCAGAGTGCAGTGTGGCGGTCAAAAACTTGCTGAGATAGTGGTGAGGGGAAAAACATGGAAAATACCAACCATTGGAGCAGATGATGGGAAATTTCTGTGGTTCAGGAATCAGCAAGAAGTTTGACATAGCAGCAGTGCTACTACAGCAGGAGTTTGTTCGGTTCTAAACGTAAACAGCGTTCGTTAGAATTCCACCCATACTGTTTCTGTGTTGCTGTTCTTTTGTTGTTGTTTTTTTTTTCTTTTGGCATTGATGAATGCAGATACCTCTCAATCTGAAAGATGAATCTTAGTGACTTAATAGTATTCCTCACCTTCCAGTGTGCAGCTTCCTGTTCTCTCCGTATGCTGTGGAAAAGTTCTGACACTTTCTGATAAAGAATTTGGTTTTGGAGCTGGATTGATGAGGTCATGTAAAGGAGAGGTGGTACATTTGTGGGGTTGTGTTCACAGGTAGTATGAAGCGTGTGCCACACGGAGCACCTTTCATACCTTTGCCCACACTGGCACTGAACTGCTTTGGGCCTAAAATAAGGAAGTGGGAGATGAAACACACACACACTTCTTTTTAATGGCAATTTTGTATACTTAACAGAAAACAAGATGAGACATGCATTTGGGATAAGCTTAGCACTCATAAACATGAAGGATTAATAACGTGACCTTTTCCAGTCAGAGTACAGCAGACTTGTGTTAAGTGATGGTCCCAAACACGCCAGCAAGAAGGGGGCTGCAGGGAGCAGCTGTGATGCTGTGGCTGTGGACCTGTTCTTCAGGCTGGGATTATGGCTGTGGGGAGGTAGGGGAGATACAGTGCTGCCTTTCCTTTGGTTCCTGTAGAACTGCACCCAAATCTCCATTTTCCAGATGTTATGGGCGGTGGGATTGGTGCGTGTAGGTCTGAGACTATAAACACCAGATTAAACTACTGAAATTCTTTGTGACAGATCGTTGCTTTCTGTTCTATAGCATTACTGACATCCTGCTCTGCGTAGTGTAATTGATGCAGTGATTTTCCCAAAGTAAGAACACACTGGGAAATTCAAAAACTGGCTGGTAAGCTTCAAACTGTTATTCAGAGCTGAGTATACATATGCTGATTTTTGGGCTTAATTTTGTGTTTTCAGGTAAGAGTCAGGTTAGAGGTCTATAAGAGCCTATAATTTCTTTTTTATTTGGAGCAGTGGTGAACAATAATGGGCAAGGGCACCATGGAGGCTTTGCTTGAGGTGGGCTCTTCAGTCATTTTGTAGCTTTAGTTTCATATGACGAAGCCTTCTGTGTGCATGGGAGTTCAGTCTTAGAAGTGAAGTGGAGATAATCATCTGCCTGCACCTTCTAAGACCAGTGGGCCTCCGTTTTGTGTGTAGTGCTAAGTGTAGCACTTGCCTAATATTGATCTGGAACGAACAAATTGCGAAGAAAAGTGTCCTTTTGAACAAAAAGGCACGATGGAAGTTTTAGAGGAGGTTGAGAAGTATATTTCCTCATAGCTTAAAATGTAATAAAAATAGCATGGCTGTTTAAAGGGGAGAATAAAGATTTTGTTAGATTTGGCCACGACTGGAAATATCCGTTTACTTTAAGGAGTGCTTGTTTTGGTAACAATGAAGATGTGCTTTATTACAAAGTCTCACTGAAGTATCCATCCATGGCTGGAGTTCAGTAATCCAGGCCTGGCGTACAGGACGGCCTTAGGAAGCAGCGCCAGGTAGAGTGCCCGTGTATCACAGGCTGGGAGGGGGAGATCTGCTTAGGAAGGGGCCACAAGAAATTCTCAGACATTGGTCCCTGTCTTAAAAGTTTGTTGTGCTTTCCCCTTCCTCTCAGCGCCACGAGCTGATAAAGTGTTTCAATGCAGACCCACAATTTAGGAAGCTTGTGTTTTGACCTAAACTTACAGTTTGTCAGGAAGTTGCCCTGGGCACTTCAGAGTTGTTGAGGACTGCTTGCTCTGCACCCAGTGCCTGCAGAGCTCCCGTAGGTTTCAGTGGGAGCTCTGTTTAGGGAAGGAGTTATGGTGAGAGGAATTTGTCCATGCTTGTTTTCCCATTCAAGGAGGAAAACGTTCTCTGTCATAGATGTCATGTGAATAATTAAAGATCTTAAATGTCACATTTTCCACATTAAATATCAGAGTTAACCATGCGTTTGTTTTATACCTCTCATTTTTTTTCTTCCAGAACACTTGTAATGCACTCTGTTCAGAAGTTAGTGGTTCTCCAGCTTGCAGTCCTCTAAGCACACAAACATCTTTGAGCATGTGATAAACTTTGCTAAATTCACTGATATCTTTGCTTGCGTTCAGAGCTGAAAGTTCTTCCAGGTTGCTGCTGCTGCTTGTAGTCTGTGGGCTGATGGTCAGTGATGTTCTGGACAGGGCTTGCAGCAGGCTGGTAGGAAGTTTGGGAACTTGGAGCAAGTGGATGGGAATAGAGTTGCTTTTCGCTATGTGTAGTACTGTAACATGCCAGTGAGGTATATGCCACATGCATGCAAGCTCTGCTGTGGTGTGAAGGCTATAAACACACCTGCAGTAACACCTGGGCAGCTGTGAGCTGAAATGCCACCTCTCTTTGGCCTCTGTATGGCACATACAGGGTTCTGTGTTTGTGAGAAGGTGGCCCTTTGATGGAGGAAGATGCTAGAAATTAAAGCTGGAGCTGAACTGAAACTCTGGTTCTAATTCCTCACCATAACTCACTCTGTCACTGTTAAAACCAGCAGCTGCTTTCCAAACTGTGGGCCCCGATTGCATCCTGTGCCCTGTGTGTGGGTGATGGCCCAGCGGGGGCTGTGGTGGGCTGAAGGTTCATGGGGTCAGAGCACATCATGGAAATGTAGCCATATGTCCTTTTCCACCTGCAGATGGAGGCTAATGAAACTTCCCTTCATTAAATCGCACTATGCCTGTATATGGGAACAGTTTACCTGAGTGAATTAAGTTTGTTTTAGCACAGTATGGATACTGTTTTACCTCACTGTAACCATAATAATGTATGCTTTCTTTATTACTTAGGAGTCTGCAAAACTGGCTTGATATAATGGTCATGTGTATTTCAAACTGCTTCTGGAGGTATGGGGAGAAACAGGAAGAAGTCAGCTTTTTCTTCTGCTGTGTTATCTTTATGCCTTTTCCTTTCTTCCCCTTATTATTAGGGGAATTCACTGTCAGAAGCAGACTCCCTGTTTGTTTTTTTTTTTTTACCACTACTGCTATTTATTTATAACTATTGTTATTTAAATTTTAGTGACAGTGCAGTGCTTCATTCTGAGGGTGGTGTGCTGAGCCTGGTGCTTAGAGATGCATAGTGTTCCATAGAAGACCCCCAGCTGTCACTCTTCTTGATGGGTTTCAGATGGGGTAAGACCTGAATTGGTGTAGGGGTTACCTGAAGAGTGGATTGACAGCCTGCTGTTAGATTGCAGTGTTTTAGGGAAAAATAAAAACAACGAATCTCACGCTGTTCTCTGAACTATATTATTAATAATTGGCATTGCCTTGTTCATGTGCTTGTGCCCTGTCTGGAGAAGCACATAGGTCATGCTGTAATCACACACTTCAAAACAAGGAACAGTCACTTCTTATTCCTGTTCTAGGCACCTGAGATACAGCACAGTGAAAGCAGCACAGGCTTGTCTGCAGCCATTTAGCAGTGTGAGCAAGAATGGAATCAAACCCACATCTTGTTGGTTGTGCCCTTTCCCTCAGAGTATGCTCCCTACAAAGCTTTCCTGATAAATGCCCATCTTGATGTGTGGTCTTACTGAATTCTGCCAGCTGAGAATCTCATGCAAATGTCCAACTTCCTCCATAGCACAACTTTTAAAAAAAGGTATTTTAGAGTCGTGTGGAGCTGCTGGCTTTCATCTGTGTTGCTATTGACAGGAGAGCTTAGATTGAGACGAGAGCTTACTGAAGAGTTTTTGCCACTGAACATGCTATTTGGGCTACTGTGTGTATTATGCTATTTAATACTAAGTTCTCTGTGTTAACTTTATGAAATCAGATATTGGTTTTCATTAAAAAAATATGCATTGGTCTGAATAGTTTTTTATGACTACATTGTTTTTATTTAATATTCATAATCTAGTGCTAAGTTGCAGCTAACTTTTTCATGGAATGTGAAATTGACAGAAGAGCCTGCTTTAGTGTTCTGGCCCTATTTTGTTAAGAAGCCCGACTTACCAATTTGAACTTTTGTTTCTAAACCCAGTAAGGGTATTTCATGTAAGACTTTAAGATTTGCTGAAAACCAGTGTTTAGCTACTGTGGTGATGAGGTGGCTTTGGTTTTAAAATAAGAGTTCTACTGGAGGAGGAAAGGAGACTTCAGTTAGTGAAAATCTAATTGTAGCATTTGCAGTGACAGTAGCATTTTTATCATTTCTAGTGTTTATGAAGTTGATAACAAAAGATGAATCAACAAAGAGGAAGAGCATGGGTTTGACGTTTTCCCATGTTCCTGCCTTTTCCTTCGTAGTACACAAATGCACAGAGTAATAGCAAGTCCTCATGAGTGTGGACAATTCAGCATGTGAAAATAAGCCAGCTTCAGACATCTCTGTATACAAAAAGCTGCCACAACAAAATTTCAGTTTTTAGCAAGGAGAAGTAAGGCTAACTGGATTTTATGCAATTACACTAAGAAAATCCATTGCTGGGGAAGCACAGAATTCTTATCAGAAATCCTCCACGTGGGTGTTTCAGGATGAAAGACTTCATAAAATGTGAAAAATCTTCTTCAAAAGTAAGAAACAGCATTTCACTGACCCTTGTTGTCACCAAATGTCTCTTCCAGCAGAGGTGAAAGGAATTTGTTCCATCGTTCCACAGCACGAGATGTAAGTTCTCTGAACTTATATCAAGTGGAAGCTGTCTTGACAGAAATCTCAACAAATCCTGTCTGCATCTTCCCTTGTTGAGGGGAGGTGGGAAGTCGCTCATCCTGGTACCTGTTCTTTTTTTTCTTTTTCTTGAGGATCGTAGTCTGTAGCAAACTGAATGTCTCTCAACAGAATCCCCAGCAAGGACCATGCTGACCCAGTGTCCTGCTGCATGGTTACTTTCCTCTTTTAGGTGCAGCACCAGGAAGGTTTCTGCCTTCTCAGGAGCTGTTGTCACAAGTGGCTTTCCCAGGACCAGGTGCACAGGGTGAAGGGCAGCCCCTCAGCACCACTGATGGCAGATGAATTGCCATGGCAGGGTTCAAGTGAGGAAAGCTTGAACGCTGGCCCCTGGTGAGTTGACCACATCGTGGTGGCTTCTCTGTGCTGCTGAGTGTGTTGAGCAGTGCCTTTAGCAGGTTGGAAACTTCTGAGTTAACTTTAATGCGTTTGGTTGGTGGCTTTGATCAGGTATTTCTCAAGTATGGTTTTTCTGCCAGTTACGTAAGGACCTTCAAGCATCTGCATTGTCCAAAATAGTCTCTTGTCTTTTTTTTTTTCTCTTCTTTCCTTTTCTCCCCGTACCCTCCCTAGTCAGGTCTTAACCAACAAGCTTGCAGGAGTGGATAAGGCATGTTGTGTGATAATGGTTGGGATTATGTCTTCTACAGTAGCATAGTAAATCACCTTTCTTCCTTTGTGAAACAAATTATCCTAAGTTCTTGTTTCTATACGTGAGCTTATTTAAGAAAATAGCACCATGAGAAGTTTGGAGCTTGATAATGAAAACCTTGGGAGGGAATGAATAGAGTAACATAAGAAATCAAAATTTTCCTTGTTTTCACAGTTTTCAGCATTAAGTAACTTCACAAAGGTCAGCAGAGCTGAAACATTGTGATATTCTGTGTTAAAATTGGTCTATGAATGTTAAGAGGAAGTTTTGCTTTTTTGCTAGGCTGATGAAATGGGCGCTGTTGTGGTTGGCCGTGTTTGATTTACTCTCCACGAGTCACTTTTAAGCAATAGCAGTTCTATAGTGAGCCACATCATGCTGATTCACGTAGTTTTATTATTATTACTATTTTTTGTGCATTGCATCTTGTCCTAACTATTGAAGAGCTCTACTATTGAAGAGTCCTACAGCTACACCTTTGCAGTTGGATTACAGGACAGGGACGTGATTTAGCAGAGTGTTGTTAGAGTTCAGGTAGTATGGTGAGGTTGTTGTTAGACTTGATGATCTTGAAGGTCTTTTCCAACCTGAGCTATTCTATGATGTGCACCCCTTTTAGGATCTGACCAAAGCTGCTGGTAGCCTGCAATTCCTCAGGAAGGCTGCCAATTTTGTGTTATTCTTAATTATTGATATACAGTCAGTCCTGCCAGGGTCACACACCCATTGCGCTCAGTGATCAGTGCATGAGTGCATGGCCTGAATGTGAGCAATAGAGGGAGGGCAGGCTGAAATGTGCAGAGCTCCTGAAAATGAGAAGGGGCTGGGAGAGCAGCAGTTGGGTGATATGTGGCATTTGTCATGTATGTAACGTTACTTTGCACATATGTTTGCTTCCCAAGTTTATGTGGTTCAGCAAGGAAAGTGTTTTGATGCAGGTTAAATCGGTAGTTGGAGGGTATGGATTTTGAAAGAGGTATTGTTATCAGCACCAGTTCACTGAAGTCTGGCTTCAGTTGTCCTCTCTCTTTGCAAAAACCTTTTTTTTAATACTCAGTTCTTGTGTTGTGGAGTGCAGACTTCTGGCCTGCCTCAGTTCTCATCAGTGAACGCTGTGCCACAGACCTGGGAGTTTCAGCATTTACCTCATTTGGATGTCTCAGAATTCTTGCTTACTTCAAGTAAAATGTCTCTATTTGTGTTTCTTCCTTCTAATTTATTTGAGATACTCTTTCATACATCGTGTTAAACATCAGTCATCAAGTGCTTGTAATATATTTTGAAACAAGTACACAAAATTGCAGCACGATTCAGCACTGATTACAGAGCTATGGCATAGGAATTAATAAGAAAATAAAAATAGCATAATTAATTTCCAGCTGCTTTTGGAGAAACAGGGGTGTTTATGGGGGGAAATTTGGTGTCTGCAGAATGAGGAATGACAAAGCTGTTAGCAAATACTTTAATGCAACAACCTATTTGCAGTTTGTTTCCTCTATTGATTAAAAACACGTTCCAGTGCTGAAAGAGTAAACAGAAGTTGCTGTGCCTCTTGTTGAAGGCTGCTGGACTAAATAAAGAGCACGAGTGTCAGAACTAGAGCAAGGGGAGGAAGTTTTCAGTTTTATTTATCGGTACAGAAAACCTTAAATAAGGGTAGTAAAGCATGGACAGCTAAGTGGAATTGTTGGTTGTGTGTTCCCCTTTCCCATTAATCTCTAAGAGTACTGCCTGCATGTGTGTCAGAGGAAAACCGTCTCCAACTGTTCCCTGTGATGTTAAATCAGTGTTTTCTTCACACGTCTTGGATGTGCTCACCTTGGTGTTGCTTGCGGTGTTGTTGCAGAGCATCGGATGCTTGCGTGGAGTATGTTCTGTGGCTCAAAGTGACCTGGGCCAAACCTGATGCTGTGAGAGCCCTGTGAGGCTTGATTTCCTCACAAGGACACTGTCAGAGGAGCTGCAGCTCTGCCATCTCTGCACAGTTCACTGCTGCTGCGAGCTGACTGCTCATCCAGGTGAATCTCTGAGCAAGGCTTTAGGCCTCTTTGTCCAGGCCTGCCTGGTTTGCAAGCAGCAAAGGACGATCCTGCCCCTCTGGGAGGCAAGTCCAGGGGAAGCAGTTATTTATTTGTGTGGAGGAGCAGGCTCCTGGTGATGTGGTGCTGCGGGTGTTGTGCTTTCTGCTTGCCGTCCTGGGTGGTCCCACAAGGCAGTGTGCAGAGTTTGATTGCTCTTTAAGGGAGATAGAGCAAATGAATCAGGGGAGGTGAGGTGGTTGTCACAGGTGTCCCCACACAGTGGGTGGCAGCTCAGGCCTCCCAGTGAGGACAGTGGCTGCTCTGAGTTGGGAATCCTATGGAAAAGTCTTTGGATGTGTTTTGGAATGCTGTCAGCCCTTGCAGCTGTCAAGCCAGGCTGAGGCAGAGTGTGGAGGCAAGCAGAGCTCAAACAGGGAGACTCTTACACCACATCCTCATGGCTTTTGTGAGCCCCAGGTGTGCACATTACCTTTGCACATGTGGTGCCCTGGCATTCCAGGTCTGTCTGCTCAACTGACTGAAATTGTGACCGTAGTCAGTAGGCGCTTGGTTTAAATTAGTGATTTGATCTCATTTTGCTTTGATATTTTTGTATTTGTTTTCTCAGAGGCAATCTGTATTGGTAGATGACGGTTAAAATATATTGACAAATATAGCCTTTACACTAAGCTTGGCACTTCATTTTGCTAGTTCAGAGGATGCACTGTATGCCTGCCCCTTTTGTAAGTGATTACATGGCTTATATGCATTTATTTAGTTCGTGAGTGATGGAAAGCTTTTGTTCAGAATGTGACAAATCATACTATTTAAACTATGGTATTTAAGAGTCCTATTTATTAAAGTAGTATGTGTGCACAAACACCCCCATATGGGTTAATGAAGGCAGCACTTGCACTCAGTGCTTTAAAGAGAGTACGATCCCGAATAAGGTGCAGATTCTGATGTAACCAAACCAAGCTTTTAGAACTGGGAAAACTAATCCCTGTTTGCTTTGCTTTCTCAAAACAGAGGAAAAATGAGCTTGCTTGCTTTTCCAACTTTATACCACTTATATTTTTTTCTGCAATTGCAGTGGAATTTGCTGCTTTCAGGTAACTTAGTTTTAAATATAGCTCTTCTTTCTGGTCAAATCATAGAATGGCCTGGGTTGAAAAGGACCACAATGATCATCTAGTTTCAACCCCCCTGCTGTGTGCAGGGTCACCAACCACCAGATCAGGCTGCCCAGAGCCACATCCAGCCTGGCCTTGAATGCCTCCAGGGATGGGGCATCCACGGTCTCCTTGGGCAACCTGTTCAGTGCGTCACCATCCTCTAAGTCCTTCAGTGAAGTCTGACACGTTCAGTATTTGAATTTTGTTTACAATTTTGAACCCAAAAATAAAAGTAATTTATTATACAGGGAGGGTTATAAAAAATTGCAGTATAATTTTAGCATTGGTTTGTCATAAAATAAAGCTAAGTTACTTTCAGGGATGTTTTATTAATATATGTTAAAGGTCAGTAACATCTGATTGAAATTTGAGTCTAATTTCTTTGTTCAGAGAAGATTTGTTTTAACTGTAAATCTATTTATGCTAACCTGAATGTGTTTTCTAAGACAACTTCAGAATCCATTATCCAAAGTCCCTGTTTGTAATAGCAGAAGTCTGCCACTACAGAGGAGCACAGAGCAGCTCACTAGATGACGCTGTAACTGTGTTAACATCTGTGTGGGAGATGGATGCCTCTCCTGCTCCTGGCAGGTACAGATGAACAGAGACCTGTCTGTTTACAATGTTGCTTGATTAAAATAAATAAAAACAACGAAGTGATTCTTTTAAAACTGCTTTCCTTTCAGTCTTTCCTTCAGATTGTGTGACATGTGGCTGTGGTTTTAATGGCCAAGGGAGGGCTTGATCATTTCCAGAAATGATTCTAGCACCACTGCTGTCCAGAACCCAAAAACTGAAATCAAGCATTTTGCTGACTGCTTTTTCCTCAGCTTAATTTATGTAGTAGATGAAGAAAATGATTAAAAAAAAAAAAAAAAAAAAAAAAAAAGATAAATGCCATAGAAACTCTATGGAGTAACATCGATAAAGAATTCTAACCTCTTCCCTCCCTCCCTCCCCACTCAAAATATTAATAGCATCTTGACAGAGTTTAAAAAAAAAAAAAAAAAAAACAAAAAGCAAAACAAAAAAGAAAACTTGATAGCATGTGTTGACTCTGCAGCTCCATGGTGCTTTTCTGCAGCAGGATAAGAGTGTACCAGTGTTTCTGACTACTAAGGAATGCAGAATTAGACCTCAGCTGGTTGGAGGGTTGTACTCAGAAATGTAGAGTGTGCCTGAGGCCTAGTGGCATGGTTATACAAACTATTCACATATTGGAATTTTGCTCCCCCCAAAAAGAAGAATGACACGCTTCAAGAAGTGTTTTTATGGCCTTCTTTCCTTGGTGCAAACAGATTTTGTAGTCTTGTCTTTCTCTTCTGTTTGTCCAAATTCTTTTGTGTCATTGCATAGAGTATTCAAAGTATCTACAGCTGTTGGGGTTCTTGTATACCTGAGTATTAACATAGAAGATGAAAACCTAAATAGAAATTAGAAGAGAATGGAAGTGACAGTTGAAATGCTGTTCACAGATGTTTAAAACAGGCAAGAACAAGCATTCCTTTAAAAAAAAAATAAATAAAGTGGGAAAGTTACTGAATATTATCTACACTTTTTCTTAAGAGAATGTGCTGAAGTACGATGAATCCCTCATCCTGAAAGGGTCATCATTTTTATTTTCACACGCATTTGCTGCAAGCGCAGTAAGGAAATAAGTCACACATTTTAGGCAGCTTTTCTTATGGAAGCTGTTTATTGCCAAAGTATTCATGTTTTATAAAAGTGCCTTAAAACAATTAGCTCTTGTTTGGTAGAAGTGTTTAAACAGAATGCTTTAGTAATGTGGCTGATTTTATAGTTATTGCATTTCCTTAGGATTGAACTATTCTTGTTCTGACATGTTTTCCTCCCCCCTTAAATATGTGAAATGTTGAGGCTTTCTTTTTCAGAAAAGAAGTATTTGAGCCAAGATTTCTTTTCAGGAGTTGTGATATCTTGGAGAATGTTCTGGATGAGATATCTAAGAGAAGCCCCTTCCTCAGTGTGTGCTTAGTGGTGCTTTCCTGTCATCTTACACTGAGGTGGGCTACTGGCCACGTAAACAAGTGTGGTTATAAGCTTCCCTTCAGTCCGAGCTCTGAGCTGATGTGTTTATGTGAGCCCACTGAGGCTGCTGGAGCAGAGTTGGGCTCTGTTTGTTATGGGAATTCTGGCAAAACCGGCTAGGGGAACTGTGTTTAAAGCATTGCTGCAACTACATTGACAATGCTTGATGGGAAGAATGAGACACCCCCCCCCTCTCTGAGGTGTTTTTGGAGGAGTAGAAGGTTTGGTCGCATCACTGCAAATTAATTCCTCATTTTCCCAGGAACGATGCTGCGATGGCTAAGATCGCTGTCTCTCTAAATTGCATTAGAAGTTTGCTGTTGGCTTCAGTGGAAGGAAATTTGGGTTTGTAGCAAATGTCTTCAAAGATCTAATTGAGGGACTTATTCTTTAAGGCTCTCCTGTACTTGACCTTTATCATAATACTGGTTATTGATGTGGATTTTACTGTTGCAGAAACAGGGATGAAATTATGAGTGTGGATACATAAGCTCAGAATTAAGGTACTGTGTGCCATGACGATTTCTTCACCTTCAGAAACCAAAATAAGCTGCAAAATCTTTTCTATAAGGGTATATTTGCACTTCTGTAGCTGTCTTTTGGCCCATAAAGTTATGCTGGTATAACGCCTTCTGTATGAGGCACACACATAGAAAGAGTGGTTGTGTTCTGGTGTAGCTGAAGCAAGAACATTTTCCAAAGCAGACATTCTTTGAGTAACATGTGAATTACACTCAAATGGTGTTAGGAGTGAAGGAGAGAAAGCTTGGAGTAAGTTTCTAGTAAGATGTGCATCAAGCACTGAATGAACTTTATTAAGTATGACCTGAGGCATGTGCAATACTGTATCTGATACAATTTACTGTTTAAGCTGAAGTATATTCAGAGAGATGGTTGAAAATACATTCTAGTTCTACATTTATACTTTAGGAAGCAAATGAAAGGCTAGCACTTCTTTCTAGGATTCAAAGAGTGAGAATTTCACCCAAAGAAACAGGGAAAAAAAAAAAACTAAAACAGGCCAGTAATGCAGCTTTACTCTTAATTTGCTTCATGATCTTGGGTCGATTGGTTCCTCTTTCTGTTTCTCTGTTTACAAATCTGGGATAGTGATGTCTCTCTCCTTTGTTAAATGTGGTGCAATCTCTGGAGGGAAAAACTTGAGACTGTTATGGGACAAAAAGTTTAAAAAAAAAAATTGTTCAGATTTTTATGTTATTTTGCTGCTTTCCAAGTATTGAATCTGTCATAAAGTAAAATACCAGTTAAAATTACAGCCTATTAATACAGTACTGAATCTCAGTACAAGTCCCTTTGGTTTGGGTTGATGTCTGTGATGCTCTTTAACATCTGAAAAAGCTGCCGCTTCCTCTAAAGAAGTGGATTGAATGTTGACTTTTAGCATATGATCCTACCAAAGAGTCAAAATAATTCCCTTTCTAACCAGACTTTTCTAAAACAGAAAAAAAGTCTTCTAAAAAAGACTTCTTTTAAACAGTGAAGTCTTTGAGTGTACTGTAGAACCACAGAATCATGGAATTACAGGGGTTGGAAGGGACCTATAGAGATCAAGTCCAACCCCCTGCAAAGCAGGCTCCTTACAGCAGGCTGCACAGGTAGGCATCCATGTGGGTCTTGAACGTCTCCAGAGAAGGAGACTCCACCACCTCCCTGGGCAGCCTGTTCCAGTGCTCCGTCACCTCACTGTGAAGAAGTTCTTATGCACATTTGTGTGGAACTTTCTATGCTCCAGTTTGTGGCCATTTCCCCTTGTCCTCTTGCCATGCATGCTGAATAAGAGTCTGGCCTCATCCCTTTGCCTCCCACACCTTAAATATTTATAGACATTGATCGGATCCCCTCGGAGTCGTCTGTTCTCAAGGCTGAACAGACCCAGGGAGGGGAGATACTCCAGGCCTTTATCATCTTTGTGGCCCTCTGCTGGACTCTTTCCAGGAGATCCCTGTCTTTTTTGTACTGGGAGGCCCAGAACTGGATGCAGTATTCCAGGTGAGGCTGTACCAGGGCACAGTAGGGTTGGGGAGGGCGGTAGATGATGATATTGTCGTAAATATATGTTACATATTCTGTTAAACAATAACACATTATTAGGACATAATAACACTTTGCTGTCATAATTGCATACTTCTCCAGGTATCAGCTAACTACTTCCTATAAACCATTCAGAACTCTATTTCACAGATTGCAGTTGTCCCAGGGATGTTCAGGTAAGGCCAGGGCATGGCAGAACTTCCAAACTTCCTGAAATTTTCTATATTGCTGTAGAAGTTTATTACACCTGCTACCTTTCTGTTACTAAAAGTTCTGCTTTGTATGTAGACAATATTACTTCTCCATACTAATAGGAAAAAAAAAAAAGTGATAACTTTGTCATGTCAGATTTCAGGCTGACTGGCTGAGTATTCACAAACTGCTACCAAATCTGCTAACATCCAACTTCAATATTCAGAACTGTTCTTCTCTACTCAAGAGCTTGCGCTGTGTGATAGGAACACAACACAGTAGGATCTCTCCTTAACTCGGTGCTGTATGAATACTGCCCTCCATTCTTCCTACTTCTCTGAAAGTGACTTCTGCAGGGATGTATGAGCGTGCTCTGTCTGTGGTCTGAGATGTGCGGAGGTGGTAGAAATGTGTTTAGGCTGGTACTAGGCATGCTCTAAAATGTCCTACTGCTCAAAAGACTTTATTAAGCTAGGCCTGGTTTGTGCTTAAATAGTTCAGCTGCTCTAGAGATTGACATAACTGGTGTATAAAGAAGAAATCATTGCGGCAGTTTGGGGCTTTGTAGAGGACTTGGTGGTTCCAGTCTTACATTCTAAGACTTGTAATTTTTATTGGTAGTTCAGTAACAAGGAAACCTACTGACTCTTTTAAAACATATTTGGCTGAGATTCATTGGATTTTGTGCTTTCTTTTTATATACTGCTGTTGTTCAGAGCTTTGGACTTCTATGCTGACCTAGAGTTTTAAGCAGGTTTATCAGTTGGCACACAGTCTTGAGCATACCAGAACACAATTTCATAGAAAATTCTTAATACCTTGTTCACTTTCTGATGTCAAATCCAACTGTTTCTGTGCTACACTGTGGAATAAAATGGTAGAAAGACAATAATTGGTAAAAATCGGTGGATCGTAAGGATGTTATATTCCCCATCCTTATTTTATTATTATGGTCAGCACAGGCTTTTTAGCTGTTGGCTTTTTTTTTTAAAATGCTCCTGAATTTGAGGCTTTTTTTTTTTTTTTACTGATTTTTTTTCCTTTGTTGAGTTTATCCCAAAGGATTTTGTAGTGTTTTCGTCTGAGGGAGATGAGAAGGAATTGCAATTATAAGTGTGTATCTTCTTATTTCACAAACGCAGAATAAATTATTTTTTGGGAGGAGTGAGAGAGGGAATGCTTTTTTTGTTGTTGTTGTTGTGGTGTGTATGTGTAAGTGTAATTGTTAAGAATTCTTCAGTTGTGGAGAAGACCAAGATCTTTATGTATTTTAGGTCCCAGTCCAACAGTGCGTCTGTAATAGCGGTCCCCTGAGCTACTTGCAGGCTTTTGAAGCCTTACATGCAGCTGATGGTATAGAGACCTGATCCTGCACTGAAACGTTTTGGCACACATCCTTGGGCATGTGCACTCTTTTGGGTAAGCTGTTGTGGCTTGGCACCAGTGAAACAATTGGTAAAGATGGTTCTGATTGTGGATTCCAGTTTATGAAGCAGCAAGGTTTGTCTTGGAAATCTGATAAGGCTTGTTACTTAAAGAAGCTTGTAAATTCTATAGCCTGACAGATTTATAAAGATGTTTCTCTAACAAATAGAGATTATTGCATTCAGAACTTTCCTCTTTTCTCCTTAAATCATAAGGTTAAACAGTTGACGAAAGGAGATAAGTAAGAGTATAGCTTAAAAATAGTACTGGTAAGTGATGAGGAGGTGAGGTCTTTTTCTAGTTATTACTTGAATAATGTCACTTAAAACTGCTTGGAAAATTTTCTCAACAAAAGTTTGCAAAAATTTTTTTGCAGAAGAAAAACATTTCGAACAGGCATTTCAAGAACAAGTAACACAGATCTTACCCTGACTGTTGTGGATTACTGTTTCAGAGGGGAACCAGAATGAAGACATGCCATGATGCTTCCTTGGCCTGTACCAGGTGCTTCTGGCTCCTTAGGGATCTCACAGACTTAAGCAGAATTAATACTGGTCAGTAACACTGGTCAGTTATCTCTGCTATGTTCAGAACCCGTGGACAACAGTGAAAAGTAGAAATAATCAGGTACTTTTCAATCTGCTTCTGAGTAAGAGTGCTATTATCATGGCCAACTCAGGCTCACCAAGAAGACTTTTGATCAGGCTATGAGAACTGTCATGTTGCTGTTTCCAACCGTCTTGCAGAGTAGCTCGACTCCCTGTTTGTGCTTTGAGTTTGTAGGCAAGCAGAAATCTTCCTATTGCATTTCTAATATTTCAAAATATAGGACTGCTAGAGAGATAAAATGAAGATGAAAGGATTGTTGTCAACACTCACTTGCATTGAATTGGTGTTTCTTACAGTCCCAATGTTTTTCTGTAGTGCTTTGAGATGGTGTTGAGAGATTTGCAGTGGGCATTGGATCTGAATCTGTTCTGGTGTGAGATAATAACAGTTTTTCTTCTCTGTAGCCAAGGTCTGAAGGTGCCTTTGATGCACATCTGCAATTAGAGCGAGGCTGGTTTGGTGTCTTGGTACTCCAGAGCAGGGAAGGGGCTGAACCACATGGCTCCTAACAAAGAGATGTTGATACAACAAATATACAGACTGAGGGTAGGTGACGCTGGTACCTCACTTCTAGGGTGCACAGCTTGTCTTCTGCAGTCCTGATGCCCCATAGATTTCCCTTTCTCCTGAGTTTTCTGTAGAGGAGGAATGCATAAGGACAACTGTGAGAAGTGCCTTGATGTCATCCAGACACAGTCAGTGCATGGGCAGAACTCAATCTGAAAGGGAATCTCAGGCCGGGTGTTATCAGAGATTGTCACAGACGCTTCTGAACTTGGACTTGTAAATTAATTGTCTGGCTACTACTAGGACTTTAAAAGTAGGGGGAGGTGGGGAAGGAATATCAAAGCTGTAGGAGACAAACAGAAGCTTGTGAAGTCATAAATTTTTTTTGTGCAGACCGGGTGCACTGCCTGACATTTTGTCATTGCTTCAATCTTTAACAGAATACATTATGCTTATGGATGAAAGGGGGTGTTTCTGCTGTACTTTTTTTGGCCATGGATCTGTAATCATTGATCTTCAGTTTATTTACGAGCTATTGAGGCCTTTACTAAAGACACTTTGCTTATAATGTTAGAAAGCACTGTTCCTTTTCTGAATCTGACAGTTTTTTCCCCTTACCAAAGGAAGTCCCAAGAAGTTCAGTTTACTACAGCTGTGTCAACAGTTTATGGGCCACTCCAGCCCAGTTTTGTGACTAATGGGGTGGGGAGACCCACAGACTTACAACCCAGGAAAGGGGAAAAAGGGAAAAGGGTGGGGAGATGGGCCTAAAAACAAAACAGCGGCAACAATCTGAGGAGAAACAAACTAATTTACTCAATAAGATATCGAAATGCAGGATAGCACACTATAATACAATATAAGTAGAATTGAAGCTAATAAATCAGATAAAATGAGAGAGAGTGTCGAAAAACCAAAGGCCTTACTCTAATGCTGAAGGTGAGATGTCTAGCTGGGACAAACAGGAAGGCAAAAGAGAGCACGTCTCGTAAGCTGTGAGCAGTTTAATCTTTCTCTCTGGATGGAAAACAGAAACAGAACAATGCAAAGTCCTCTGGGCTGTATAGCATGTAGTTCTTCTGAGAACAAGGTACCCAGAACTATTCATGATCCACAGAACTGGAGTGTTAACTCTTCAACTCCCAGTGCACTACATGATGTTATGATGTGGAATACTGATAACCAAAAACCATAAAACCATTACAAGCTGGTAACAGATGCATGACATGGTAAATCTTCACTAGGTTCAGTGAAGGTATCTGAGTGGGGATGTGGGACAGGGAAATGCTCTTCAAATGTCCTGTACATCTGTGACAAATAAAAAAGGTTGGGTTCTTGATCAGGTTCATGGATTTTCAGAATTTTGGTAGTTCATTAAGTCCTCTGAATGTGATAGAGGTGAAGGGGAATGAGGAAGGGAGAAACACTAATTAGAAGCTCAAGTTGCAGCTATAAGGTGATCGCACAGAACTGGATCTTTTGAGAGAACTTGACATGTGTTTTTGCTGTATTAAAATTTGAACAAATGCAGAATTCGTTACAAGAATAGAATTACTATGTTTCAAAAATGCACTTGACTGCAAGGATTTTCAGCCTAAAATTCATATTATTTCTACATGGAATCTCTTTCACACACATTAGATTTACTGCTAGTGACAATTACTTGATCATAGTGTTCATTTAAACTTAAATGCATCTGCAAAGAACCTATCTAAAACTTAGAATTCTTGAAAGATATTTAAATATTTAAAACATCCCCCATATGATTACTATATCAGCCCTTCAGCTATGTAAACAATGCTAGGAATAATGAACCAGAAAATATTCAGAATAGCACAATCTCTTTCACTTTAACACTTGTTATGATGAAACACAAGGAAACCAATTCCTGAATGTTTTTGTTGTTCTTTTTTTTACCAACTCACTGCTGAAACAAGCTTTCAGGGAAATCCATGGAGCCCCACAAGGTGGCAGGAGCTAACTGTGCTACATGTGAGCTGTGATCGGAAGGAGTGTAAAGGTAATGAATTGATTTCATCAGTTGTGTACATTTGGATCATGAGCAAATTAACCAGACTTCAGAAACCCACTTTGTGCTTCTGAGTAGGTTAGGCAAAAGGATGAGATTCTAGCCTCAAGAATGTTCCTTCCACAAAAATGAAAGTTATGCATTCTTACTGTGTCAACACAAAGGGCCTTCAGGTTCATTCAGAGCTACTTCCTTGCTTGTAATATCACATAATTCCTGTGAATGGAAAGTGAAGTCCTTCAGCAACTCACTGCCATATGAGATTCACAGTTTAGCAAGTTGGCAGAAAGCATCTCTTAGTTGCAAACTCATCTTGACATCGTGGGAATGTTGATCGTGAGGACAGACACAGCATCTGGAACTGTACAAGTGAATTTCTGCTGCTTTAATGAGACAGTAGAGGTGTTTTTCTTTGGAAACTAAAGTGTCAAACCAGCATTAAAAATATCCAGGTGTGGGGATTATTGGAAGTCATGAACATGGCTCATCCTAATCAGTGGGGTTGCTGGCCGGTATGTATTGCATAAGGCTGAAATGCAGAATATTTGTTCCCTCCCTTCCTACTATCCCAATGCACTGGTGTTCCTGTTTCACTTTTTCTTTGGTTTCTGTGTACATGCTACTGCTCTGTTTGCTCTTGAAACATTTCTGTGATGAGGATGTGAGAAGCACCACGAAATAAAGGAGTTAATCAAGTGCTCTCATCAAATATATGATTTGAGGGCCCTGTGGTTATATATTCATACTTGCTCTTCCTTATCCTTGCACCTTGAGTTTCAGGTCTTTCCCTGTTGCATGATCTCTTTGGCATGCCTTAGAAAATGGATTTCTCTGGACTTGATTTTAGTTGGCAGAAATAACAGTGAACAATGCATTAAGAAGAAAAGCTATTGCCCCTGACTCAGTGGACCAGAGGACTGGTTTGGAGACTTATGAATCTCTTGATTTGTGTTAGGAGATTTTCTTTTATATCAGCGTCTACTTTTGTTTTTTTAATGAGGGCATTTTTTGTGTATCAGCCATGTATCTTTGGTTATTTGGGCATCCTCATTTGTGTGTATGTACAATTTAGTAGGGCTAAGGCAAAAATGGGATTAGGTAGTTTTCTTAACCATTAGGCAGCTACTAAGATTGGAAGTAGTTCAACTTTTATATGAAATCTCAGTTTCTTCCTTCCCAGTAAATTTCTTGTTTCTATACTGTAGGAAAAAAAATAACGTAAGCATTTGTGATGGATATATCTGGAATAGGCACCTGAGATAGACTGAGTGAATATTTTTACACGCTCTTGTGTGAAATTATGTTGGTTTGTTGTTTTTTTTTTTTAACAGTGTCAGAAGCAACTTAAAGTAAGAACCTTTAAAACCAGTCCTGGAGCAACTTGATTTTTTTTTTTTGCACCAAGATGTAGTAAAATGGTCCAGTAAAATATCTACACAATGCTTAAATGACAGGGATACAGGAATGTAGAGATGGATGTTCACAGCAACTGTTACAAAGAGGCAGCATATTTAATTATCTCACCAAAATACAAGCCTGAGTAATTTTAGTGGATGCATTCAGATATTCAGATACTTATTATTTTAAAGTGAAAATTGTGCCATTTCCAGTGGTTGTGCTCCTCACCTGCCTTAAGTTTGAAAGGAATTTTAGTTCTTATATAAACACTCTAAAGTAATGATTGGGGAAGTTGAGAGAAAAAAAAAAAAGGCAAATATTCAGCTATTTGATGAACTTCCTACTGAAATCTGTTACATGCAGTTAAAGAGTGTACAGTGAATACAGTTACATGCCAGTAGTATTATTGAATTATTAAGCAGTTACAGCTTGCTGAAACAAACTTTGCTGTATTTGACCAAAAAGTTCAGAAGCAACTGATGACATGTCAGTGAGATGCCTCGTTCCTACAATGACCCAGTGGGAAGCAACAGATCACTTCTGCTGACTTGAAATACTGAGGGGGGGAAAACCACATGTACTTATATGTACATATGATGGAAGAAATCAGTTTTTAAATAGACGATCACGTGCTGCCAAGGTGTCGCTGTACAGTAAGATTTTTAAAGTTTTGTTCCTGCATACCACAACCCTATGAGCTTTGATGGGCTTGGCAAAGCGTATTTTTCCACTGCATGTTCAGAGTGTATGGCAAGGTCAAGTTTGATAGTTACTTTTCCTTACTGACAAAAAGTTGGTGGTTGTGGCAGCACCAGAGTTGGAAAGAGCAACTGTAATTTGATCACAGCCAGTACAGAGAAAGACTTCAGAGCGTATAGCAACATCTTAGTGGCCAGAGTGGTAGCTTCCTATGGAATAGTAGGAGCTGCATGATGCTTCTCAGCTGTGATTTAAAAAAAAATTAAATAACAGTTAAAAATAAAATGTCACTAGAGACTTCTGCTTGGTGGTGTACTTAAAATTGTTACAATAAACTGGACAGCCTCACAAAGGCTATGGAACAGTTTGGCAAGCAATCCTGTTGCTGTGTAGCGATTAACTGGAAGTTAATCACAATATTACTAGGGGAGATAGGGATGAGGGGTGGAGAAGACTTCACAGGATGTGTGCTTTTCCAGAATAAATATATGTTTCCAGGAAACCTGGAGTCTTCTCTCCATATCTGCCAAACTCTGTCTTTAATGTCTCAACTGTTCTGTTGATCTTAGTTAATTCAGGGACAATTGAAGCCATCCCATTCACTAGATCCCCTACTGAGGTGCTGAGTGCTTTCTCTTCTCCATGAACTCCTTGGGAATGCAGCACATTGCTAGCCTCTGTTAAATGCCCAACACAACTAAGGAGCCCAGCCAGGGAAAAACTGGCAGATATATTGCCTATTTACTAACAAGGATAAGAATTCTCTCTATCCCTCCCAAGTGTGTTTTATAGTTGGATTTGAGGAATTTTGACTTGTAGGGAGCTGACTGTGCAGTACTCAGGGTCTTTTCAAAAAGTCAAGGAAATCTTTGCTACCTTAACAGCACCTTCAACTGTAGGATTTTAAAGTCCAATCTGGCATAATATCAGACTCTAAGGATATGTCTATATTGCAGACTCTTTTGTTTTGCAGTTGCCCGAGTGTGCTTTTAAATAAGGTAGAACAGGATTCAGAAGTGGCTAGGCAGTGATAGCGTGGAGCTATGTACTCAGTCATTTAACTTATATTGAGTAAGGGTGGATTAGTGCATTAGTGCTGGGCTGCTGCAGCTGGTTCTCCTCATACTGGGCTGGTTGGTTTAAATTAGGTGTAGGTGCCCAGGAGCTCAGGGCTGCTGCATGTGGGGCCATATGCAAGGAGAATGTGTCATGGACATCCCTTAAAAGAAGCAAAGTCCAGTTAGGCAGCATTAATAGCTTTTCCTACACTGGCAAGTTGCAAATCCTGTTTATGGATTTCTTTTATAGCACTAGGTGTTGAAAACAGTACTTTCCCTCGGGAAATTATTATTCAATTAACTTGGTATTTGTTTTGATATTAGGATTTGATGTGGTTGTTGAAAGTGCAAACTTGTTGGAGATGACCTCTATCAGAGGGCCTGTTTTATGGGGTTTTATAGGAGTGAGGGAGGCATGGAGGGACCACTATGCTGCTATTCGGTTCTTAGGGTAGAATCTTCACACTGCTCTCCCACCTTTCCTTACAGATGTACTAACTAGAAACTGAAGTTCTTAAAGTATGTGAAATATTTTAGGAGTACAAGTCAGTCAGTGCTGCAGCCTAGTTGCCTGTATGTATCTCAGCCACCTAGGCCTTGCCAGTCAGTGTCTGGGAGGTGTTTGCTTATACAGATCATGTTGATCTTTCAGCTCGTTGAAGGAAGTCATGTACATCCACATGACAAGAAGCTGTCAATGTGGTAACTGGTTAGTGCTCGTGTGCTTGGGCCAGGCCTTGCATTCCTGCACCAACATCATCCTCCAAGACCGTGTATAGCATTCTCTTTCCACTCTTTTACAGAAAAAAAAGTGGAGTTTTTGTGTGAATGGCCATTATTATTAAACCGCATTCAACTTCAGGAGTCTGGGACACGTGCAGGAATAGAAGAATTTACATCACTGGAAAGCCACTATTTTACCCTAACAACTTAAGTGTGTGTTGCTTTCCTGCATAAATCAAGGATGTAGACTGGATCTGTAAGGCATTACATCTTTTGATACCAAGCGGCCTGGCTTAAATTAGTGGTTTTTCTTCCTGCCAATCAAAACAAAGGAAAGTGTGAATAAGGAAAAGGCCAATATGTAGATACAGCTACTGTGCTTAAGTTACATAAGCAGCAGCTAATGTCCAGGTTGGGATCTGTGTTCCTTGTGTTCATGCTGTAGAGATGAGAAGAGACCTGTCTCTTCTGTGATGTCCCACAGCTGTGGTTTGTATTTGAGTGCAGGAAAACAGTGATTTTCTGTGATGAAGATGTTTGCTGTATTTAGGTGTGCAACAGTTAGCACTTCTCGTAGTGTAATGACTTTTGATAGCTCAAATACTAGAGACGCTTTTGTTTAAAAAAAATTGGTTTTGCAGAGCTTTTTTGCATGTTTGAAATAAAACATCAGTTTTGAATGTTGGTAGTCTATTCTGTGTTTTTATATAGTAATGCTAACTGTTGCATAATAGAATATTTTTTAAAACTTTATATCCCACATGAACACTGGGGAGATAACCACAGACCAGAGAACAGTGCTTTTTTTATTATTATTTTTTGATTGAATGAGAAAAATGACTCAGTATGCTGATGAAATGCAGAGAAACTCGTAATTAAAGAAGAACAGGTGGTAGCCTCTGATTCACAAGTCAGGATTTGGTGTTGGGTCTCTGGATATGAGTGGACATTATCAGGAGAGATACTAAAGCAAATGCCTGCTCTAGTGCACGAAGCTGTGAGCAGCATTTATTACTGTGTTGCTTTTAAAAGGCTTGCGATTAGCCAGGGCTAATTAATGGCTTTGCAGGAACACCTGAAGTTCAGTTTGCTCATGATGATCATGAGGAAGTTGCAGTTGGTGAAAACAAAAGAGCAGCTGAAGGCTGCTCACCTCATCACAAGTACTGATTATCTTGTCAGTCCACTGTGGTGGCTGGCCCTTGGCAATGGTGGTGATGGCTGTGGCTATGGGCAGGCTGGCCATCACCACAGGAGTTTTGTCACAGACAGGATGCTTGTGCTGCCCTTAGAGCTGTGAGGGGTCCAGTGCCAGGGTCAAGGGTGCTCCAGGCCAGGAAGCAAGGCTGTATGGGGAGAGGCAGTTGTATGTTAAAGTACTGGGAGGGTGCCTCTAGGCTTGGATGGTATTGCTCTTGGTGAAACTGAGTGACAATGACCTCTCCACTAGTTGAGCTACCAAGCTTGCCATCCCAGGCAGTGAATTCATGGAAGAAAACGTTGCCCGGATGTGCTGAGGCAAGATGATGGCCCACCTGTATGTACCTGACCTTGCCTCTATGCTCCCTAATCTCTTCCTGTGCCTAGAGGCACCTGTAAGGTTTCTGTCAGATTTGACTGCAGTGAGTCATAGATTACAGCCCAACAAGAAGCTAGGTTTCAGGATTTTGGCTAATGCAGTACTGGTGGGACCAGACAATCTGAATTCCCTTAGCTCTGGCTCTGGAAGTCTTCTGTTGCACTTGATCACTATCTTAATAACATTCAAATATGTACCAAATTCAGGCAAGCCAATACTGTAGGTTGAAAAGAATCACAGTGCAAGTGTCTGGCATACAGGATGCAGGCTGCAACAATGCTATTCCATCATTACATTAAAATAACTTAGATTTGAGAGATTTGTTTTAAAATGTATGAAGATTTGAATACAATGACATAGTGAATGAAATGAGAGGTTGAAGGAAGTTTTTCCTTTAAATATTACAGCATTTATCCTGATCATTAAAGTATTCTGTGAAAACAACTAAACATACTCTAAAGGAAGTCATTCACACAAGTAGTTGTGTGTGTAGTGGCTGTTTGGAATTGGGCTTGATGCTTTATCACAATTAGCTTTCCATTTAGGAGGAAAGATAGGAAGCCTCAAACTTAATTCAAGTTAGTGGAGTTAAATAGCTTTCTTTGCAACTGTTGTTTGAGTCTCTGTATCTCTTTTAAGAATATGCTTAGAGAATTGCAACAGCACACCTTGGACAAAAAGCAGATTTTCTTGTTTTAAAAAATGAGAAAGTATATCTTTCTAATAGTTTGTGATTGGAGATCTCAAAGATGTGGAAGATGCTACTAATGCCATTTTCTCTTCAAAAGTCTATTTTGCATTTTAGTCTCACAAAGAGCAGCTTTTTATTTACTTAACTATTTAGAAAGCAAAACAAGACAAAGCCCTCTTAATTATAAGGAACTTTCATATTGGAGTTGTGGGGGTTTTGTGCTTACAGGTAATACGTGTTCTTACATTGTGAGGAGTAAACTTCTGCATCTCTAAAGTTCCCCAGATCATTGTACTAAAGCTGAAGAGGGGACAGATGTGTTAGATTTTGTTTTCCCATATTGTGCAGAGTATCCTGATGCCTTCTGCACAGCAGAGAGGAACAGGGATTTCTCCTCTTGAAATAATGATGTGGGAGAGGGTGAAGAAGGGAGAGCATGCTGCTGGTGGTAGGATCTGGGGCTTTGGTATTTAATGCATTACGTGTATGTGATATTTGCACCTGAAGTTGTTCTGACACTTGTGTGTGTAACATGTAATGCAGAAGAGGCTTCCTGGTGATGCAGCTATGCTGTTGCATGCATGCTGTCAGTATACTACACAGCTTAGAAAGCTTTTGTGTGTACATGTGCATATGTGAAAATATTCGATAAAACTTCCCAGCAATGCTAGATTTCAGGAGTCATTAAGCTGGTAATTCTGCTGTTTCTGAATAAACAAGTTGTTGATGGTGTTTTTTGGGATGTTTTATGAATGCAGCTGAATTCATTGTCTGCTGAGTGTTATATGAACCATGCAGTATTGCAGAATGATGTAAGTAAGTGTTGGACTGGGAGATTGTATCCATTTCAAATTGAGTAGTGAGTTTGTTTAGAATTAGTGATTAATATTGTATTTCTTCATGATACTGGGATACAATGTGGAGCTTCAGTGGAGATCATAATTAATTGATATTACTGCAAACTCTGTATGTATACGTGAACATAACTCTCATGTGAATTTTACAGGAAGCAAGGTTAATTCATATTGCAAACGTGATTAATCAGAGGATTATAAGACTCTTGTGCTTCTTAACTGATGGTCACTTCCAGGTTATGTTTTTAAGCATTTTATACATACACTCTTTATCTTTGCTTGTTTCTCTTTGCTGTTATAGTTCCTTCCTGGTTAGCAGGAGAAAACTTTCAACCATTCAAGATCCATCAGTTTTATACTTTCCTTTTTGCATCTTCTTTTATCAGGTCTTCCCCATCTTTATGTCAAAGTAATTTTAATGCTTATAAAGTAGCAGAATTACAGGCCATGGGAAGCCATCTTTTCAGCCCAGGAGAAGTATTGATGGAGCAAGTAAACTTGTGACCAAACTACTTCTATTTTACTGCTTTTTTATTTTATTTATTTGTTAACAAATACGGAGGTAACTTGATGCCTAATCCTTACCTGCCTTTAACTTAGGAGTGGCAAATTGAAATGAGAGCTGAGAAATTGTCAAATGCAAGAGAATTTTGACAACTGTAGTTCAAGCAATATAAAATTTTAAGTTAATAGTGGAATCATACAGAACAACTACTTTTTGAGGGTGTATGAGTTGCTAAAAGCATAAGACTTTAGTGCACAAGAACACATACAACTTGCTACTTCCTACATCATGCCTTCTTTCTCATGTGGGTTTTTATTCTGACTAGTAGATGCAGGATGTCTGTATAATCCCTTTCAATGGCTATTTACAA
The DNA here is from genome assembly GCF_023343835.1 of Lagopus muta. Classification (NCBI taxonomy): domain Eukaryota; kingdom Metazoa; phylum Chordata; class Aves; order Galliformes; family Phasianidae; genus Lagopus; species Lagopus muta. The sequence continues at coordinate 87,081,593 of NC_064433.1, forward strand.
GCTTTCAAAATCTTATGCTCTCCCTGCAAAAGAAAAAAAAAAAAAGACACAATTTAAGGTAGTAAGTTTTCAAATTTTTATTACTTTGAAAATACTGGAGAAAAAAAACAAAGAGTCAGTAAATGTATGACAGGCTTAAATTCTTTTATGAGGTATCCAACACTGGGCTCATCTTCTTAATTACTTTTACAGACCCCATAGAAAATAATGACTGCAGCATAAAAATTGCTGACCTAATGCTATGTCTGAAGGCAAAGACCTCTGGATAGGATAGTAATACTAGCCAGCAAAGACAATGACAGGAGTCAAAGTGTTCGGTAGTGTTAAACACAAACTGTTTAACTTTGAGATGACTTTTACAGTCTTGGTCCTGAAACCCTACAAGTGCTGAACTTTGATTTAAAATGTATTTGTTATTTTAATTACCTCAGTCAAGGCAATCCGGGATGGGCAAAGATGCAGAGAGATAATTATTTGGAAGTACAAGCGGATGTTGCTCTAGCTTCTCAAGGAAATTTCTCAGGGAAAAAAGCAGTTTAAAAACAAAATGGAGCTTTCTGTATTGAAAACAACGTAATGCTTCAGCTGGTGTTTCTCCAGCTTTTTCTGTTGTATGACCTGTTGTCTTAGGGATAAGACTCTTTCAGTAGTAAAAGCCTGAGCAGTATTGATAGAGGAGGGTCTTCCAGAACACTTAAAAAATTGTTTGCAAAACAAGCAATAGCAAGTTGTTTACAGACACCAGTTGTTTACAGGATAAGAGGCTCTGGGGAGACCTCATTGTGGCCTTCCAGTATTTGAAAGAAGCATATAAACAGGAGGGGGAACGGCTGTTTCTGAGGATTGGTAGTGATAGGACAAGGGGGACAGGTTTTAAACTGAGACAGGGGAGGTTTAGGTTAGATATTAGGAGGAAGTTTTTCACACAGAGGTGGTGACGCACTGAACAGGTTGCACACGAAGGCTGTGGATGCCCCATCCCTGGAGGCATTCAAGGCCAGGCTGGATGTGGCTCTGGGCAGCCTGGTCTGCTGGTTGGTGACCCTGCACAGAGCAGGGGGGTTGAAACTAGATGATCATTGTGGTCCTTTTCAACCCAGGCCATTCTATGATTCTATGATATGAGTGTGTTTTAAGTTTGTTACTAAGTCAAGATAAACTTAAAGCATATCTTTTATTTCAACAATGTTTAAGTGGTCTGTGAGCTCATAAATTGGTGATGAATTTTATTTACTAAAAAAACTTTTTTTTTTTTTTTTTTTTTTTTTTTTTTTTTTTTTTTTTTAAGTTCTTCTGGTGTTTTTTAGATTTCTGGAACAGATTGCCTGTCATGTTGAGTGCCAGAGATTTGCCTTCGGTATCTACTGAAATACTCTTGACTGATGTACATGTACACTTGAAGTGAAGGCAGGAGGAAGGAGGCCAGTGCACTACCAACAGAGGCCGATATTTGTGGGAACTGACCGGTGTGCTTTCAAAACCCAATCAGTTTGAATAGTGAAGAATAAACATTTCTCTCTGCTGTAGAATCTGTTCTGCAAAGCAGAGGTAGGAAATGATTTCTGTGAAACAGTTACGGTAAGCCTGGGATAGGATATGGCCTGGAGAGCTCTCTGTATCTGGTGGAATCCCATAGTTGTGATGAGTGTGCTGCGCTCATTGGTTTGGGAATATCTTTTTGCTTCTCTCTGAAGTTGAGTTCTTGACTGCTGATTTGCCTGCATGCCACCTCCAGGACAGCAGCCTTGCAGTACTTGTGGATTCTGAGTTCTGGTACTCACTAAATCTGCTGAGATGAGTGTGTAAATTACACTTCTGGTTCTGATATAATTCTGGCTTCAAGCTACATCTGTTTCCTTAGTGAGGAAGCAGATGTACGTCACTTTAGTGCTAATAGTTTATATTAGAATAGCTAAGCTCTCCTGGGATTGAAGCCAATATCTTGGTACACGCAGAGTAAGGTGGGTAGCTGCCCAACTACATGTACATTAGTGCAGAAATGGCATTGAGATTAAGGTAGCTGGGGCCTGGCCCGTGCTCTGTCCTTATTCAGGTTGTGCAAGTAAAAGCAAGGCATTAGGTGGCAGACTGATGGCTGGAAGTCAGATGCCAGGTAATGATCAGTTACATCTGCTCCTTGTGTTTGCAAGTTACAGGCTAGCTATGCTTGCTTGCTGAAGAGAACTGGATTTGCAGTTCAGAGTATAGGAAATAGTTTGAAATGGATAGAAATTAAACAAAATGCAGTGAATCAGGAGCATAAGCAACACAAAACAAGCAGTCGTTAAGTGCTTTGTTAGAAGTTGCCGGGTTTCTTTCCCCTCTGGAATGGGATCTCCCAGATGCGCATTAAAGGCGTATGGCAGGCTCCTGCCCTGAGCAGATGAGGAAGTAGAGGAAAGACACGGTAAAGAGCGAACTGCCTGGCCGTCCTGCTTCCCTTTTGCCTTCTCCCGTCAGCAGCCGCACAGCGGCCGTAAGGCAGGGCTTTAAATGATTGTTTGAAGCTTCCCTCTGCTAGCCCATTTCCCTGGCTGGCACCTACCGAGCCGTTCGGCTCCTCCGTTTCCACTCGCGTTTCGGCAGCGCCGTGGCGAGGCGCTCCCCGAGGCCGGCGGGCGGCCGTGTGACGTGCCCTGGGCTGGCACGCTGCGAGGCCGCGCCGTCTGCCCGCGCTGCCAGAAGGGAGCACAGAGCGAGCGAGCCCGGGCCGCGCTCCGCCCCGCCGGCGCTGCTGAGGTCAGCTTCCTGCTGCTCGCCTGCCTCCCGACGCCGCTTCACCTCCCTGAAAGAGTGCGAGATTTGCCCGAGTCTGAAGCTGGTTCGTACGGGTGGCTGCCCGGCCGGGCGGGCGATAGCGTGGCGTTGCGTAGCGGACGAGGGCAGGCAGCATGGTAGGCGGGCTGCCGCGCTGCCCTGCGAGACCTGTGACCTGGCGGACGCGGGAGGTGAGTGCCAGTTCTGCCGTGTTTGTGTGTCCGGGGCTCTCGGAGGCAAAACCCACCGGAGCTCGCTAACAGGAAACCAGCAGCAATGTCGCTGTGCTCCCGGTTGAGATGCTGCTGCTCCCGCTGACAGCATAACAGAGTACGCTCAGGAAGTGATGGGCTTCCCTGCAGCAAAGGACTGTGGTCAATAAAAGTTTATAGTGTGTAAATTTGTTTTTCTTTCACTGAAAAACGTTGATAAGTACGGTACAAATATAGCTATAAAGGGTGGATAATGAAGGTAAAGTTCGCTCTCGATGACTTACGGTAGACAAATGCTCAGGATCTTTCACAACCTTCAGAAAGGATGAATAGTGCCAGAAAGGCACTTTGCAGTGATTTAGTTATGTCTAGAGATCTAGAATAATGTGGTATACAAAAAGGGATAAAACCAATCATGTAAAGTATGGAAATAAAAATTACAGGTAGGAAAAAAAAAGTTGCTAAACATCACTTAGAATGGAGGCCAGGTTGTCTGAGAAAAATTACATTGCTTGGAAAATAACTCAGCAAAAGTATAAGGGTGATTCATGCAGAAAGTGTTTTTAGACCGCATTGATACTTTTTTCTCCCCATTATTATTATTTTTTTTCTTTCAGTTGTGAAGAATATAACTACCACAGGTTTATTAACCAACTTTCAGCTTTTTAAACAGGCAAGCTGATTCCCTGTGTGCCTTCTAATGGAGCTCTAAAGTCCATAGCAGGTGGCGTTTTGCTTTTCATTTTGTGTTGTATCACCCTTCATTTGCCATCTTTTCATAACAGCAGTCGAATGGTCGGATTTATGGGACCACGTTGTTCCTTCTGACAGAGCTGCCATGGGCAGTTTTGCAGTGGATGCTTTGTAAGAAGCTGGGTGCTACCAGGTGCAACTGGGGTAGGTCAGCCAGGTGTTGGGTGATGCCTTCACAGGTCTCACTGCTCCTCAGGTGACAATGAACAAAAAGAAGAAGTGAGGAGTCCTGTGGAGGACCTGATGCAGCCCAGGCTCTGAGGCCTGGCCAGGATTGCTTGTGCTCTTGATCCAGATCAGTGCGTACCTCTGGAATAGCTATTTTCTGTGATGCGGAGTTTACTTCATCAGTTATGTTTGTACTGAAACAAATGTGGTCTTTCATCAGGACAAGGAGGAATATATTTTGCTGGAATATTATTAGACCAGGTTTGTGCCTTGAAGGTAACAGCCTACCTGTAGATAAACACATAAAGCCAAAGGAAAAGCAGTCTACATTTGTTGTCCAGTCAGTGGCTGCCACTGGGGGTGTTGGGGAAGAACATTTTAGGAAGTAATGATAAAAGTTTCCAGTCATGTGTGGCCCTGTATCTTTTGTTTGCTTTCAGGCGCCAGGGATGCTATACTCCACAGCGTGTTCTGAAAATCCATAGCTTCTAAACCTTCTTGCTCAAGAAATTAACCCTGTATGATGTCGTGGCTTGGAGGGATAGCACTGTGATTAATGATGCCTTATGCTCTGATTGTGGTCAGCACGTTAGAAAGATGATATGCTTTTATAGTTCGGAATATCAGTATGGTTAAACTGCTGAAGTTTTCAAATGGGCCAGGTCCCCAACTTTTACTTGCCAAAGTTACCTTGCTTTTACTTGGATTTTGCCAGGCATGATGTCAAGCATCAAGCCCAGCTCCTCTTGGACTGTAGTGCTGTTTCACTCAGTTTGTCCTTACCATCAGAATTGTCATTCAAGCATTACAGCATGGGAAGCTGCTGTAAAAATTCAGCCTGTTTCAGCAGAGCCGTGGGCTCCTACCAGTGGTTCTAAATCCTGTGCTTATTAATGATTTGGCAGCCTTGCCCACAAGTGGGACCACGTTGTTTGCTACCTCTGTTGCATCTTGGCAAGCTGGTGTTCTGTTAGCTTGTGGTCACTAGTTACTTTATTTTGGGATGCACTGAAGGGTCATGGGGGTGTTCTGTCTGTAAGTTTGACCCTTTCTTGTCAGAGAGATAATGAAGGAATAATGAAAAGTTCTCTCTATTTGTAGGTGTGAAGAGGAGAGCAAGGGTCATATCTTCAAGGTTTTTTCACTTTCAGTTCACTCTGTGTGTAATGCTGACTCCATCTTCAATGCAGATAAAAGATGCAATGAATAGTCTGAACTACAGTTCCCTGGTGAAGAAGCGAATTAAACTTACTTGACAGAGATAATAGTGAAATATCACATTTGAATGGCTACACTGTTAAGGAAAGAAACAGCCCTAGCTCAGCTGCTAGCACCCTACCCCATGTTGTCATGCCATAGTGTTCCTGCAGTGTTTAATGCACTGGGATGGAGAACTGACTGCAGTTAAAATTGGTGGTGTTTGGCAGCTTAACTTCTGTCCACCAAAGATTGAACAAACCACAGTGGAAGCAAGACAGTATCGTGGCTGCTTCCACCTACAGAGTATGCTTAAGCTGACTTCGGTGTTTGTCACTCAGGAGACTTAAGTGCAGGCAGATAAAATGCAAATGAGAAGGTATGCCTGGAAATTGGCTACTACTGTCAATATGTACTTTGTTTGTTTGTTTGTTTATCTAGGGATATGTGTGCATCTTTTAAATGTGATTTTTGCAGCCAAGATAGTTTCCAGTCTAGATAGCATCAGCTAGTCACTGATACTGATGATAGCATGCCTCAGTTGTGATGCTGTTTTATCTTTTTCCCTTTCCTGAAGTAGGTGCTGCCTTGCATAGCATTCCCACATGTCACCCAGTGTAAAACAGTACGCTGTGCTATACTCAAAATAAATCAATAAATAAATCAGGTGGGATTTTGGTGACTGTGTTGATTGGTGAATTTAACAAGGCTGCTTAGTCTGGTTGCAAAATACCAGTTTCTGTCAAATTCAGGTGTTGTTAAGTTCAAAGTGCCCAGGGTTGCTGCGAGATGCTCATGCAATGGGTTACTCTGATATACCCTAACTAGTGGCAGGGTATATCCAAACGGGAAGGTGTTTTTTCCACTGTTGGCCAGTAAGAAGAATATCTATCTATGGCTGGTTCTTTAATGTTGTGTTTGTTTTTAAATAGCAGGGTGGTTGTTGCCTGCATGTGATTTGTGGAGATTGGGAAGTTTTTGTTAATGACTTTCAAGCTTTTGTTACAGGTTTTAAGGGCAAAAAGCTGCAACAAATATTTCTATGGGAATTCCTTGGGGCTGCGTTTTGGCTGGGATAGTCAAATGTTACATCTCAAGATCCTATTTTGAGATTCACTAGTGTGGGCTCGTGGGTTTGTTCAGAGCCTTCTTACCCTCTGTGAGACTCCATGCAAGTAGAGGAATCTGCGCTCGTGGATTTGGACGGGGGATTAAAGGATTGATGTTTGTTTTGGTTGGAAGTTGCTCCCAGTAGAATTGAGAGTTGAAACTATCATCTCTATTCTTTCACTTGCACCAAAATCTAGAGTGCCTAGCACTTCAGCATGTGATGCACGTGCACTTTTATTGGGAGGCTGCAAATGCCTTGTTTTTTGCTGGTGGGGAGGTGGGGGATGATGCCCTGTAGGGCAGTAACAAGGGGCATTGCTGACACTGTAGTGCTGGTATCAGCACAGCCAAAAGGTGCTGGCAGCCTGCTGTATGGGCGGGATTGGCCTCCAGTCCGGTACGCTGTGCTGCTGTGGGATGTAGTCCATCTTCCTGATGGCCAGCTAAGCTGAGGGGAAACCCTGGTACAATCTGAGAGAGGGTTTTAGGATGTGAAACGTGATTATGAAGAAAATGACTGTTTGTTTATGTTTTCCTTCCAGTAGTCACCCTAAACAATTCTGCCAGAACCGTCGTGTGCATTTCTTACTAGAGTGAGCTCGATCAACTGCAGAGCAGAGATACTCAAAATGGATCTCTCCCCTTTCATCTGTTACATAGTTATTCCAATATGAAGGGTTTTTTATCACATAAGCAGGTTAAAATGTTTTCAAATTGAAGTGGTATCTTTATGCCGATATTCAACCGAAACATTTGTTTCCCAAACTAGCAATTCAAAAGTGAAACTGTTTGTAAGAGAAGTGAAAATAATTTAATTGAGTTTTCCTGTTCCCAGCTGGCAACAAGAATGCATGTTTTTAAAGTGATGGCAATGTAGCTAAATATTCCACGCTCTGCTAAACTACTTTCTTCTTGTAACTGTTGATACCCCTTGCAGCTTGTTGATAAGTGGGGTAACTGGGCAATATAAAGAAGGCGTGTAAATGCCTGGGAGTTGCTCAGGTGCAAATGTGGACAAGTTCCATCATGGCCTGTGTGAATTGACAGCTATCTCAGTCACCAGTACTACTTCCTCTGCTGGTGGAACTCGTTCAAGAAGTAGATTCTGGTTATTCAGGGCTAATACGCAGTTCCTTGGGTTTAAGCTATTTTCTGCTACTTTAAGGTTGCAAGAAGGCAGCCAGGCTCCGGGCCTTGAAAATCAGTTTTTTATTTTTTAATTATTTTTTTTAGCACTATGTCTGAGGTTTTCACTGCTCTTTTGTTGTCCTTAGTTTATATTTCAAGTGGGTAAGGCTATGGTAGAGACTTTTAGAGAGATGATGGGCTTCTACTGAATGTCCTTTTGAGTCTTCAACAGTTTCCACTAAGTTATGGTAATTCTCAGTCTCTACCTGGAAAAATTTGCTGCAGGAATGGCATCTCTTGCCAGGTGGATGCCTGCTGACATGAGACATGCAGATTGCTGCATTGGTGAAACAGTGGTTAGGCAGAGGAGAAAGAGCTGACTTTTCAGAGACAGTAAATATTTTAAAAATATTACTAGTGATTTGCAGCGTTGGTTCTGATTAAACTTCCTGCAGCATGGATTGACAAATTCATGTAAAATCAGATAAATCCTCATCTTTGAGAGGTATTTCAGCAGGCCAACAAGCTGAAGAATGGCACCAGGTCAGTGCCCTTTGAGAATGACATCTGATAACTGATATCATTCAAGTGATTTCTGCTGAGTAACAAATGCACAAAGAGAGCTCATCTTGAGATGCTTAGGCTTCAGTCAGTAATGTGTTTGTCTTAAGATCGCCAGCCTTCTTGAATCATACTTGGAAAGAATATTGGAAATTTATGTCATCTCTATAAGAGGAATATAGTATGTTCAGTATGTGCAACATCCCTGAGTAGGGTGACAGTTACTCAGCTCACCAGAGCTGCAAGGTAATCTGTGCTAAGAGGGATTGCAATCTTGCTTTGGAACAATCAATGTAAGAAACCTTTCATTAAAAAGAAGTCTTGTCAATCCGGGTGTTTGCAGTTCTATCCAAATACAGCCATATTTTAATCTTTGGATTAAGAAGTAGAAGTGTCAGAAAGATCTTTGCACTTCAGTTTCCATGTGTGAAGGAAGGTATGTACTTGGAAAGTGGCTTTTGTATTACTTCTGCAGTTTGTCTTTTTATTCTAGTGTTGCATTTCCATGTGGCTACTTTGCAGGCCAACCTGCTGTGTTGGTGTTTGTTTTTTTCTTTCAAAAAAGAAAAGAAGTCTATATGCATACACAAAAACATGGATACGTATAAAATTGTGTGTGCATTTGTTTTGCTGAAGTAGGAGAAAGTGGGCTTGAAATACTTTCACTGCTCTTCACTGATCTTATGCATGGTTTTAGTGGTGTGAGGTAGGGAAGCATGACTTGACCTGATACAGTACACTTCAGTAGTCCTGCAGTGAAATTGCAGAATTCTGCTGCAGAGTTGTTTTCTAGCTTCCAGGCATCACCGTGACTCAGCCCCAGAGTGACGAGTGGCAAGAGGCAGCTCTTGGTGATTTCCCACCTTTCAGCCAAAAATGTACCTTTTTCCTCCAAGACCCCTGCATGCAGTGATCTGGCCAATGCACGATTTGTTGGACCAGTGAGCAGGTGAGACAGAGATACTGTCTTTGCGGCTCAGAAGGAGGCTAAGCTAAATACTGGCTTTAAACATTGCCTTGCTACTACTCGCTCTGAAGGAAGCTTCCTTCAACTCTGACTAGAACCACAAGGCCTATTTTTCTTGTTTTCCTGTTGGTATAATTGTGGTACTGCTGTTACCTCCTGTCAGCTGCACTTTGACATAGAGCTCCTTCACAGTTCCATACTGATAATTTGAACTTTTATAGGTCTTTTCACTTGAACTACCAAGTGATTGATAGGATTGATGAAGAAAACTAGATGACACCTTTCTGACTGAGGTGACTGGGGCAGATGGAGGCTGCATATCACAGGGAGACTGAGCGTGAACTTGAGGAGGCCCTCTGCCTTGTCCAGGAGAGATATGAAGAAGCTCTAGTTCCTGACTTCTTTGGCAGGGCTGTGGCTGCAGAGAGAAAGCTGTAATGCAGCAAATGCAAAGGTTGTGTGGCAGCGTTAGAAAATGGTGTGGAGGGTATTTAACGCAGAATGTTCTCTGCAGTAGATTAATCTCTGAGCAAGAGGGCAAGCATTTACATTAAAAGATTGTAAATAGCAAACTTCAATCTTCCTCTGTTCTCTCTTAAGAAACAGTGGCAGTGCTTTCTTCCAGAGCCTGCAATGTTATTGTCACACCAAAGTGATTTCCAGAAACAAGAAGAAATTTAAGGTTTTGATCGTGTGCCCATGATTCTGTCACAGGGCAGATAGCAAAGATAAGTGTGGAATAACAAAGATGAATAGGAGTCCTGGTTTGTTTCAAGCTAAAATATTTATCTGAAAAGCAATAAGGATATGCTAGGTTTTTTTTCTTTTTCTTTTCTTTCACTTTTTCTTTTTTTTCACTTTTTTTTTTTTTTTTAATGTGTATGTTGTGATTAACACTGCTGTTCATCTGAGGGAAGAATATTGGAGTTTTTCCTAATAAAACTGTAGTGCCTTAAATTTCTGGCACTTACCTGACTGGAGAGGTGAGAATTGAGAAGGCATTACAAACCTTCATGAAGGTTAATAATCAGGTTTTTATGGGTTTTTTAACACTATTTGTCAATGTTTTATTTTAAATCATGCTTAAAATACTTGATTTGTGCATTTATGTTTTTAGTCAGCTTTGTGCACTACTTTCAGTTAGCTCTTCTACGGTGGATACCTTCCTTAATCACATCATTGCTTTGCTCAAAGCAGTGCAATAGATTTGAGGCAGAGTAGGGATCCCTTCAGAGCTGGGGAAGGTGAGTTAGCATGTTGTTCTCCTGCTTTACTCATTGGTCAAGACCTCTACTTAAATTGGTGCCCCGCATCTGTAGCTGTAGTTAGAAAATCCCTTTAACCTGCACTGTTTGTGTGATGAAGGACAGTGAGCTACATACTGGCTGGAAATGACGTGAGTTGCCAAGAGTATTTACGAAGCAAAGAACCTAAGTTTGGCCTTGAGGCTCGTCACAAGGCAGGTAACTGACAGCGATGGAGCAGCAGGAATATTAGCACAGAACACAGGGAAAATGAGTGCTGGGGACGTGTTGCTGCCATACACTTGTGTCTCGTGGTGAAGCCCCACCAGCAGATTGCAGTGGCTTTAGGGGCTCAGAAATGAAGGCCCGAGCTCAGGGCTTGGGGAGGCTGCAGGAATTGCTGCCGGCCACTAGATGCCTCCTTCGGCCCGCTGCTGGGGCTACAGGAGGGGCTCGCTCAGCCTGGGCTGAGTGAGGTGTGCTGGGATAGAGGGGCTCTGCATCTCTCAGCTGCAGGAAGTGTTAACGTGATTTTGGGTTTTTCTTGTTTGTGTGTTGTGTTTTTTTTTTTTAAGTTGAAGTTGAATTAGGTACCGTCAGAGATCACAGATTTGTGAGGTTTGTTGTTCAGTACTTTGGCAGTGCTCCAGACCTCACTGCAAACCATCATCTTACAGCATAACCATATTTGCATCTTCCAGATGGATGGATGAAACTAGCTGAGCTGGAAAGGAGGGGAAGAAAAAGAAAGAAGAAAGGATGGTCAAACTGTATAGAAATTCAGGCCCAGGCAGAATTTCCATAAGCTTCCTTCAGATTTCCCTGTGTGCTCAGAGAGGCCACTCGCCCTGTGGTGCCTGGGATTAAATAATCTTCCTGTCATCTAAAGACAGCATCCCTCAGGCTTCAGTTGCATAAATATGTTTTGCCAATGTCTGTAGTAAGGATATAGTTGCTTTTCCCCCTGCTCCCTTCCCAGCCTAGCCTAGACAGGGCGAGGGGAAATGGCTTTAAACTGGAAGAGGATAGATTTAGACTAGATATTAGGAAGAAATTCTTCACTGTGAGGGTGGTGAGACACTGGAACAGGTTGCCCAGTGAGGCTGTGAATGTCCCCTCTCTGGAAGCTTTCAAGGCCAGGCTGGCTGGAGCTTTGAGCAATCTGATCTAGTGAGAGGTGTCCCTGCCTATAGCAACTGGTTGGAACTAGATGATCTTAAGTGTCCCTTCCAACCCAAACCATTCTATGTTTCTATGATTTTTCAAACTAATTAGGTGATGAGGTGGTACTGCTGTTGCTCCATGTGCTTCTCTCGTAGCCATTTTTGTTTCTGTGGTGTAACAATGAATTACTTGCCATTAAATATCACCAGATCCTGTTGCAAAGTATGCGTGGGATAAAACAGTAATGTGTATAACTGGTTATTTATTTTTCCCAAATTGTTTTTGCCAGCCAAGAATCCTGTTGAGGTGAGACTCTGAACCATATCTCGATCTGTGAAGACTTAATATTTTCTTTAAAGTTCTGAGAACTGCAGTGTGCACTGTAAGGGTAGCACTAGTCCTGGTTTTATATGTTCTCAATGTGTAATTGGTTTTACTGTCCTTCAAAACAGGTCATGCATATCAACCCTTTCTATCATATTTGTAAGTTTTCTTCAACTGAAGCATTCCCTTTTTACTCTTAGATATTTAAGACTTGGTGATAAGCTGCAAGCCCTATCCAAATTAGCTCCAGAGATGTAAGTCTGAATTGTCTTTGCAAACCAGGAACAGATTTTTCTTTGTACAAACCAGTGTCCCTTTTAAGATTTGTTTACACAGCATTGTGTTGGGGGCTTGTTCTTTGGGCATAAATGCTACATAACAGCTTTTTGGTAGCTTTCTAGATACGCATCTAAGATTTGTACATGCATACATGCAGTTCTTTATATATAGTCTAACATCCTCTCTGTTTCTCACACTTAAAAGTACATATACCTAGGCATATGTGCATAGACATTCCTCCCTTCCTACTTGCCCTCTGTTCTCCCCCATAACCCATACTTTGAGATTTGTAAGTTTAAGAGCTGTGCTATCACAGAATAGCAATTTCATACTTGTCAAAAGGCATACTGACCCATAATTTAAACTAAAGGAATTATCTGTAAATCAAGTATGATAAGACTGAGGAGAAATACCGAAATAAGGAAATCAGGTTTTGGTGTTTGTTCAGATCACTACCATCATTTTTGCTGCTGCTCTTTGATTT